>NW_027362761.1:1008872740-1010116073 GCF_046119375.1 Phyllobates terribilis
AGAGAAATGTGGGACCAGAAAGATAGAGACATAATGTGGGGCCAGGGTGATGGAAACATGATATGGGGCCAGGAGGATGAAGACATGATGTGGGGCCAGGAGAATGGAGATATGATATGGGGCCAGGAGGATAGAGACTAGTGATCAGTGAATTTGCTCGACGAATGTTCTAAAGTTTCAAATTCGACACGAATATGGCACTTTTTAACATACTTATTAATGACCTTGTAGGGGGCATACAGAGTAATATTTCAATATTTGCAGATGACACTAAACTCTGCAGGGTAATCAATACAGAGGAGGACAATTTTATATTACAGGAGGATCTATGTAAACTAGAAGCTTGGGCTGATAAATGGCAAATGAGCTTTAATGGGGATAAATGTAAGGAAATGCACTTGGGCAGAGTAAATAAAATGTATAATTATATGCTTAATTGTAAAACACTGGGCAAAACTGTAACTAAAAAAGACCTGGGTGTATTGGTGGATGACAAGCTCACGTTTAGTGGCCAGTGTCAGGCAGCAGCTGCAAAGGCAAATAAAATAATGGGATGCATTAAAAGAGGCATAGATGCGCATGAGGAGAACATAATTTTACCTCTATACAAGTCACTAGTGCGACCACACTTAGAATACTTTGTACAGTTTTGGTCTCCGGTGTATAAGAAAGACATAGCTGAACTAGAGAGGGTGCAGAGAAGAGCGACCAAGGTTATTAGAGGACTGGGGGGTCTGCAATACCAAGACAGGTTATTACACTTGGGGTTATTTACTGTTGGAAAAAGAAGTCTTAGGGGTGATCTTATTACTATGTACAAGTATATGAGGGGACAGTACAAAGACCTTTCTACTGATCTTTTTACTCTGAGGCCAGAGACGGGGACAAGGGGGCTTCTTCTACGTCTGGAGGAAAGAAGGCTTAATCATAATCACAGACGGGGATTCTTTACTGTAAGGGCAGTGAGACTATGGAACTCTCTGCCGCATGATGTTGTAATGAGTGATTCACTTCTAACATTTAAGAAGGGCATGCATGCCTTTCTTGAAAAGTATAATATTACAGGTTATATATACGAGATTCCTTCATAGGGCGTTGATCCAGGGAACTAGTCTGATTGTCGTATGGAGTCGGGAAGGAATTTTATTCCCCAATGTGGAGCTTAGTGTTTGCCACATGGTTTTTTTTTGCCTTCCTCTGGATCATCATGTTAGGCTATGATTTGAACTAGATGGACTTAGTCTTCCTTCAACCTTAAAACTATGTTACTATGTTACTTTTCGATTCGTAATCGGAAAGGCGAGCAAAATTTCTTAAAATCGGAAATTGATTTTATGAATATGCGTGGGAACGCGAATACTGGGCAACCACAAACTTTTGAACAGTTTTGGTAGCATAGTACAAGTGTATTTTGAGCGGGGAGACATGCTAGCTGAGTGTAGGGGCTGTGGAGAGCTCCGAACAGGTCAGATCAGAGGCGCACTTTTTTTTTTTTCCCGGTAGGCTGTAACTTCAAGTCAGGAAAGCGCGGACAGCCAATCAGAGCGCAGGAAGCATTCACACTGTTCAGACAAAAGGGCTTTTGCAATTGGCTGCTGAAATCACATGTCCTCTCCATATAAAAACCGGACATTTTCCCTCAGCACTAGTGTTGAGCGAGCATGCTCGACACTGCTCGTTACTCGCCCGAGCATCTCACTACTCGGGATGTTCGGCGAGCACCGAGCATTTCCGGGTTACTCGGGCGGGAGCTCGTGTCTCCGCCCTGCATGTTTGGCGCTCTTTACAGAGCCAATGAACATGTAGGGATTGCCAGCCAGTCACTGTAATGCCGCAGCCATGTTGTTTGTGGGCATTACAGTGATTGGCTGGCCGCACAGCGTCACCTCGAGTATTTAAAACCGGGCACCACCATATTGGACACAGTCGCCCGGGATCAGACAGTGTAGGGAGAGTGCTGCTGAGTTAGGGAGAGATATATAGTGCGAAATAGGTAGTGTAGGGTCTCTAAAGCCTGCCAAATCAAACAAACAGTCCTTTTCAGGACTATTATCCACCCCAGATATCAGGCAGGCAGGCTGTATATGAGATGCAGTGGTTATACCAGCAAACACTGCATTACAGTCCTGTGTGCTCCTGTTGGACAAATTGCTAGACTTATCCCCGGTCTCAGGGGACAGGAAAAATTCTTTTTTTTTTCATCTAAATCCTGTATTTTTTTTTTCCCTCAGTCAGACTGTTCAAAAACGCGTCTTTTTAACCTTTTGGTATTCCCCCCCCCAAAAAAACAATGAGTGTGTCTGTGACTGTTCAGACACCAATATATCTGTTTAAAAGAGTCTAGTGAAGGCCAGAGAAATAGAACTGTGGTTTTGCAGTTCCACAGGTCAAATCTTTGTATTACCCTGCTTCTGACATTTTTTGCCATAAAAAAAACTGTAATAGTGTCTCCCTGACTGGTCAGACACCAATATATCTGTTTAAAAGAGTCTGGTGTAGGCCAGAGAAACAAAACTGTGGTTTTGCAGTTCCACAGGTCAAATCTCTATATTATCCTGCTTTTGGCATTTTTTGCCGTCAAAAAAAACTGTAATAGTGTCTCCCTGACTGGTCAGACACCAATATATCTGTTTAAAAGAGTCTGGTGTAGGCCAAAGAAATAGAACTGTGGTTTTGCAGTTCCATGGGTCAAATCTCTGTATTATCCTGCTTTTGGCATTTTTTGCCGTAAAAAAACACTGTAATAGTGTCTCCCTGACTGGTCAGACACCAATATATCGGTTTAAAAGAGTCTGGTGTAGACCAGAGAAATAGAACTGTGGTTTTGCAGTTCAACGGGTCAAATCTCTGTATTATCCTGCTTTTGGCATTTTTTGCTGTCAAAAAAAGCTGTAATAGTGTCTCCCTGACTGGTCAGACACCAATATATCTGTTTAAAAGAGTCTGGTGTTGGCCAGAGAAATAGAACTGTGGTTTTGCAGTTCCACTGGTCAAATCTCTGCATTATCCTGCTTTTGGCATTTTTTGCCGTCAAAAAAATCTGTAATAGTGTCTCCCTGACTGGTCAGACACCAATATATCTGTTTAAAAGAGTGTGGTGTAGGCCAGAGAAATAGAACTGTGGTTTTTCAGTTCCACGGGTCAAATCTCTGTATGATCCTGCTTTTGGCATTTTTTGCCATAAAAAAAACAGTAATAGTGTCTTCCTGACTGGTCAGACACCAATATATCTGTTTAAAAGAGTCTGGCGTAGGCCAGAGAAATAGAACTGTGGTTTTCCTCTTCCACGGTTCTAATCTCCTTTTTATTACCCTTTTTCCATTGATAGTGCGAGTGTAAGCTATTTTACTTCATTTACAATGGGCAAGGCGCGTGGCAAGGGACGTGGAACTGGACGTTCTGGTCATGGTGTGTGTAGATGATGGGGCCATGGCCAAGGTGAAAATGTGCCACAACCAACAGCCACATCTTCTCGCTCCCACTTCTTGACCGAATTACTAGGGAAGCACACTACAACACCAGTATTGCGAACTGATCAGTGTGAACAGGTTATTAATTGGATAGCAGATAATACTTCCAGTTACCTGGTGTCACGATACTAGTAGATACAACTGGACACCAGTAGCTAGGTTAAAGAGACTGCAGACACAAGGGTTAAACAAGCGATATTGTATTGATGGTTTGAGTGCAATACAGCATAGAAGTTCAGATGAGTCTTTAGCCAATCCTACAGACAATAGCGGCAGAGCTTACACTCAGCAATATAGCATGCAAAGTCACTGAGCAATAAGAGCACCAAGATGTCCGGCACTGACAGACTCACTTGCAGAGCAGAGGAACTCAAGCTGGCAGGAGTTCTTACATAACTGCAGGGGTAGTCAGGTCGGAGATTTCTGAAGTCGAGTGTAATCAATCACTCCGTCACCAGGCAGGGATCCAGACGTGCAGGTCGGCAGAGGACTCCGCCATTAGGAAAGGACCAACAGGGATCATAAGTCCAGGCTTGAGACTGCAGAGGAACAAGGTCCAAAATATAATACACAAGCAAGGAAACAGAACAGGTGCTGACTTTATATATAGCTTTGGCAGGAAGCAAGATGGCCGATGTGAAGCATAAAGATCCATGTTAACTAAGGGCAAAAGAAACAACAGGTTCCAGGCCTAGATCCTGACACCTGGGCACCACAAACTCCAGTCTGTCTTCCACACAGTCAAGTTTTAGTAGCCGTGAGTCTCGATCGCATACTCCTCCTTATCCTGATGCTCCTTCTTCCCACCATGCAGAGTGTCGTCAGACAGCAACTTATCCCACACTTGGACACTCTGAAGAGCTGTTCACTGGTCCATTTCCATATTTGTGCCCCTCACCTGCTCCGCTTGAAGTGGTGGAAGAGGAGATCCCATTTAGCGATGCCCAAATAATTGAACAGCCACGGCCAGAGGAAGTCGACGCTGGCAATTTGTCACAAGAGGTGGACGATGACGAGACACAATTGCCACGAAGTGATGAGGAGGATTGTGGTGCACAAGTTGAAGAGGAGGAGGTGGTGGATGATCTAGTAACTGACCCAACGTGGCAATAATACACACAGAGCGAGGCCAGCAGCACACAGCGGGAGGGAGGCAGAGTACCCCAACAGGCAGGAAGAAGCAGTGTGGTGGCCGCACACAGAAGGAGGGACGTTGCCAGTACAACCGTTAGGTCTTCCAGAGTCTGGAATTTTTTTAAAGACTCTGCTGATAACCCCAAAAAGGCCATTTGTACCACCTGCCATGCCAGCATCAGCAGGGGTGACAAAACAACCAGTCTGACCACCACCAGCATGATCAGGCACAAGGCAGCAAAGCACCCGACTTTGTGGGCGTACCCCAGGGCCCACGACCACTGTCAGCGGGTGTCACCACTTCTTCTTCCGCTGTTGTGCATGTAATAGAACCCCCTGTTGTGCGTGCAAGGCAAGGCCCTGTCCATACTGCATGCAAAGATGCCCCCTCCTCTCAGTCTTCACTTGTTATGGCAGTTTCTCAAGAAACAGCATCAACGTCCAAGTCCACTTCCCACCGCAGTGTTCAATTGTCCATATCTCAGAGCTTTGAACGAAAGCGCAAATTCGCAGACAACGCTCCACAGGCCACAGTCCTAAATCCGCACATTTCACGACTGCTTGCGTTGGAAATGCTGCCTTTTAGACTGGTGGAGACGGAATCCTTCCGCAACCTTAAGGCGGTGGCCGTCACTCGGTACTCAGTCCCCAGCCGACACTATTTTGCCTGGTGTGCCATCACCGCACTACACAAGCACATGTCCCAAAACATCTGCTGTGCCCTCAACAACGCAGTTACGGGGAGAGTCCACCTGACAATAGCTTTAACCTGGTGGCAGCTCTGAGGCGAGGCGAGATCACACACGTGCCATGCCTGGCTCATGTGCTTAACCTCGTGGTTCAGCGGTTTCTTAAATCGTACCTTGAGTTGCCAGATCTTCTCGTCAAAGTACACCTCCTGTCAGCTCATTTTTGGAAGTTGGCTACAGCTTCCGCCGCTCTTGCTGTGTTGCAGCAGCGTTTGCAGCTTCCGGCATAGCGACTGGTGTGTGATGTCCCCACATGTTGGCTCTCTACCCTCCACGTGTTGCAAAGGATTTGTGAGCAGAAGAGAGCAGTTGTGGAGTACCAGCTGCAACAAGGCCGTCGATATTCAGGTCAGAATCCACATAGGAGGAGTGGACCTGGATGTCTGACATATGTACCATCCTGACAAACTTTGAGGAATCCACCAAGATGGTGAGTGGCGATGACGCCATCATTAGCGTCAGCATCCCACTTGTCTGTCTTTTGCAACGCTCTCTGCAGAGAATTAAAGAGGAGGCATTGCAGCCAGAGTATGATGAGATGGATCAAGAAGCCGTAGTGGGCGATTACACACAGCCCAGCCTCATCTCATCCCAACGTGCATTCGGGGACAATGAGGGAGAGGAGGAGGAGCAAGAACAGGAGCTGGTATCATGCGCTGTAGACGGTAGTACTTGTACAACTGTCATACCGTCGATTCAGCGTGGGTGGCCTGAGAACAGGGGGGAGGAGGAGGAGGAGAAGGAGAGCATGGTCAGTCGTTATGTTGGTGAGGACACGGAAGTCTTGCCCGTTACCAGTCTGGCATGCATGGCTGACTTTACGTTACGCTGCCTTAACCGTGACCCTCGCGTTGTCAAAATGTTGGGTGACAGTCATTACTGGTAAGTGACACTTTTAGTCCCCCGCTACAAGGAGAACTTTCACTCTCTTATTCCTGAGGTGGAGAGGTCTACAAAAATGGGGCATTACCAAAAGTCCCTTGCTGCAGAACTGTTAAAAAAATTCCCATCTGAACACGCTAGCGGCAGAGGTTACAGTTCGTTGCCGAACCAAGGCGTACAAGCGAGAAAGACGAAACTCCAATCCAGCAGAATGAGGGGAACACTGTTAATGTTCTGGGCCAGTTTTCTGAGACCCGCCCAGCTTACAGGCCATGAGGTGCGGGGTACTCTCACAAGGAGTGGAAATTTTCAAAAGATGGTGAAGGAGTACCTTGCCGACCGTACCAGCGTCCTCCGTGATTCCTCTGTGCCTTTTAATTATTTCGTATCCAAGCTGGACACTTGGAATGAACTTGCTCTGTACACCTTGAAGGTCCTGGCCTGCTCTGCCGCTAGCGTGATATTGGAGCGTGTTTTTAGTGCCGCTGGGGGAATTATAACTGATAAGAGCACTCGCCTGTCAACTGACAATGCTGAGAAGCTGACCCTTATCAAAATAAACAGGGGCTGGATTGGGCCACACTTCTCATCACCACCAAAAGACAGCAGAGTAACATAAAGTCAAATCAACTGTGTTATTTCGGGAGGTGTATTCCTATGCACCGCTTTACACCCACAAACGGGTATACACTTCCTCATTTCGGCTGTATTTTGCTCTTCTCCTTATCCTCAGCCTCCACCACCACTATACCACCAGGGTGACCGTGGTCCGTGTTGCCAGCAATGCAAGTTCCTCCGTCCTAATTTTTGGCAGCTTTTGTTTAGAAGTCAAAGGTAAAGACTATGGGAGACCCACTCCACAATAAAGGGAATAATGTTTTTAATATGCTGTACTGCATGGCTTTGTAAGGGGCATGAAAACCGTCTTGTTAAGCTACTGAGACCTCCACCACTTTTCAAAGGGGCATTGATATTGTCTTTTTATTCCACTGCGACCTCCACCATTCTTCCAAGGGCATTAAAACCGTCTTGATAAGCTACTGCGACCTCCACCACTTTTCCAAGGGGTATTAAAAACATCTTGTTAAGCTACTGCAACCTCCACCACTTTTCCAAGAGGCATTACAACCGTATTGTTAAGATACTGCGACCTCCACATCTCTTCCAAGGGGCATTAAAACCGTCTTGTTAAGATACTGAGACCTCCACCACTTTTCCAAGGGGCATTGATATTGTCTTTTTATTCTACTTCTACCTCCACCATTCTTCCAAGGGGCATTATAACCATCTTGTTAAGCTACTTCGACCTCCACCACTTTTCCAAGGAGCATTAAAACCGTCTTGTTAAGCTACTGCGACCTCCACGTCTCTTCCAAGGTGCATTAAAACCGTCTTGTTAAGCTACTGCAACCTCCACCACCTTTCCAAGGTTCATTGATATTGTCTTTTTTTTCTACTGCGATCTCCACCATTCATCCAAGGGGCATTTAAGCCGTCTTGTTAAGCTACTGCGACCTCCACTTCTCTTCCAAGGGGCATTAAAACCATCTTGTTAAGCTACTGCGACCTCCACCACTTTTCCAAGGTTCATTGACATTATCTTTTTATTCCACTGCGATCTCCACCATTCTTCCAAGTGTCATTAAAACCGTCTTGTTAAGCTACTGCGACCTCCACGTCTCTTCCAAGGGGCATTAAAATCGTCTTGTTAAGCTACTGCGACCTCCACCACTTTTCCAAGGGGCATTGATAGTGTCTTTTTATTCCACTGTGACCTCCACTTCTCTTCCAAGGGACATTAAAACCGTCTTGTTAAGCTACTGCGACCTCCATCACTTTTCCAAGGGGCATTAAAACCATCTTGTTACGCTACTGTGACCTCCACGTCTCTTCCAAGGGGCATTAAAACTGTCTTGTTAAGCTACTGCGACCTCCACCATTCTTCCAAGGGGCATTGATATTGTCTTTTTATTCCACTGCGACCTCCACCATTCTTCCAATGGCATTAAAACGGTCTTGATAAGCTACTGCGGCCTCCACCACTTTTCCAAGGGGCATTAAAACCGACTTGTTAAGCTACTGCGACCTCCACCACTTTTCCAAGGGGCATTGATATTGTCTTTTTATTCCACTGCGACCTCCATGTCTCTTCCAAGGGACATTAAAACCATCTTGTTAAGCTGCTGCGACCTCCACCACTTTTCCAAGGGGCATTAAAACCATCTTGTTAAGCTACTGCGACCTCCACATCTCTTCCAAGGGGCATTAAAAGCGTTTTGTTAAGCTACTGCGACCTCCACCACTTTTCCAAAGTTCATTGATATTATCTTTTTATTCCACTGCGATCTCCACCATTCTTCCAAGTGTCATTAAAACCGTCTTGTTAAGCTACTGCAACCTCCACAACTCTTCCAAGGGGCATTAAAACCGTCTTGTTAAGCTACTGCGACCTCCATCACTTTTCCAAGGGGCATTAAAACCATCTTGTTACGCTACTGTGACCTCCACGTCTCTTCCAAGGGGCATTAAAACTGTCTTGTTAAGCTACTGCGACCTCCACCATTCTTCCAAGGGGCATTGATATTGTCTTTTTATTCCACTGCGACCTCCACCAATCTTCCAATGGCATTAAAACCGTCTTGATAAGGTACTGCGACCTCCACCACTTTTCCAAGGGGCATTAAAACCGACTTGTTAAGCTACTGCGACCTCCACCACTTTTCCAAGGGGCATTGATATTGTCTTTTTATTCCACTGTGACCTCCACGTCTCTTCCAAGGGAAATTAAAACTGTCTTGTTAAACTGCTGCGACCTCCACCACTTTTCCAAGGGGCATTAAAACCATCTTGTTAAGCTACTGCGACCTCCACGTCTCTTCCAAGGGGCATTAAAACCGTCTTGTTGAGCTACTGCGACCTCCACCACTTTTTGAAGGGGCATTGATATTGTCTTTTTATTCCACTGCGACCTCCACCGTTTTTCCAATGGCATTAAAACCGTCTTGATAAGCTACTGCGACCTCCACCACTTTTCCAAGGGGCATTAAAACCATCTTGTTAAGCTACTGCGACCTCCACCACTTTTCCAAGGGGCATTGATATTGTCTTTTTATTCCACTGCGACCTCCACGTCTCTTCCAAGGGACATTAAAACCGTCTTGTTAAGCTACTGCGACCTCCACCACTTTTCCAAGGGGCATTAAAACCATCTTGTTAAGCTACTGCGACCTCCATGTCTCTTACAACGGGCATTAAAACCATCTTATTAAGCTACTGCGACCTCCACGTCTCTTCCAATGGGCATTTAAACCGTCTTGTTAAGCTACTGCAACCTCCACGTCTCTTCCAAGGGGCATTAAAATGGTTTTGTTAAGCTACTGCGACTCCACCTCTCTTCCAAGGGGCATTAAAACCGTCTTTTTAAGCTACTGCGACCTCCACCACTATTCCAAGGGGCATTAAAACTGTCTTGGTAAGCTACTGCGACCTCCACCACTCTTCCAAGGGGCATTAATATTGTCTCTTTATTCCACTGCTACCTCACCACTTTTCCAAAGGGCATTAAAACCGTCTTTTTAATCTACTGTGACTTCCATCACTTTTCCAAGGGGCATTGATAGTGTCTTTTATTCCACTGCGACCTCCACGTCTCTTTAAAGGGGCATTTAAACCGTCTTGTTAAGCTACTGCGACCTCCACGTCTCTTCCAAGGGGCATTAAAACCGTCTTGTTAAGCTACTGCGACCTCCACATCTCTTCCAAGGAGCATTAAAACCATCTTGTTATGCTACTGCGACTTCCACCACTCTTCCAAGGGGCATTGATATTGTCTTTTTATTGCACTGCGACCTCCACCATTCTTCCAAGGGGCATTAAAACCCACTTGTTAAGCTACTGCCACCTCCACCACTTTTCCAAGGGGCATTAAAACCGTCTTTTTAAGCTAGTGCGACCTCCACGTCTCTTCCAAGGGGCATTAAAACCATCTTGTTAAGCTACTGCCATCTCCATGTCTCTTCCAAGAGGGCATTAAACCCATCTTGTTAAGCTACTGCGACCTCCACCACTTTTCCAAGGGGCATTGATATTGTCTTTTTATTCCACTGTTACCTCCACCATTATTCCAAGGGGCGTTAAAACCTTCTTGCTAAGCTACTGTGACCTCCACCACTTTTCCAAGGGGCATTAAAACCGTCTTTTTAAGCTACTGCGACCTCCACGTCTCTTCCAAGGGACATTAAAAACATCTTGTTAAGCTACTGTGACCTCCACGTCTCTTCCAAGGGGCATTAAAACCGACTTGTTAAGCTACAGCGACCTCCACCACTTTTCCAAGGGGCATTGATGTTGTCTTTTTATTCCACTGCGACCTCCTCCATTCTTCCAACGGGAATTGCATTTCCTCCCAATTTTAGTCAGCTTTTGCTTTTCAATGCATAGGTGAACACTAAGGGAGACCGACTCCCCAATAATGGTTAGAAGGTTTTTAGTATGCTGTAATCCACGTCTGTTTCAAGGGGCATTGCAGTTCCTCATAATTTTTGGAAAGCCTTCCATTCACTGCTTAGGCCAACAGTGCACAGGAGACCCAATTGCTATAAATGGAAAAAACGGATTAGCTAAGGCTCTCTGACCTCCATGTCACTTCCAAAGGGCATTGGAGTGCCTTGAAATTTTTGGTAGGCATTGTATTCATTGTATGCCCTATAACTGTGTAGCCGAACCTCTCCTTTTGGTACAGAAACATATCCTTCAAGACATGTGTGGTTGACTGGCCTGATATTGATGTGGATGGTCCCTGTTCCTCCTGCTCTTTCTCCTTTGCCACCACCTCATCCATCATTCATCACCTGAAGCTTTGTTTTAACGGGAGTCATAGAACTGGGATAGTAGCAGGAAAACATCCAGCAATCCTCGGAGGAGGTAGGATTTGCGCCAAAACGCTGACCACTTCAGGCCTAGCCGCTACTACATACATGCGCTTGCATTCCAAGAAAACGAAGCAGATGCTAACTTCTATCATCATCATCATGCTCCTCACCTTGGCACTCTCAACTCCCCTGATGGAGAAGCCAGGGCCCACCGGAGGAGTCTGGTTCTCTGGTGGGCTCGTCCAAAGCTGCCCTAAAGCAGGCCAGGCTAAGAAAAGTGTGGGGGAAGTTCCAAGGAGAAATAGGGGTGGCTGGGGACCATTTATGGACACCCGGCCACCCCCTGGCGGCTGGGAACCAAGCGTGGACACCCGGCCGCCAGGCGGCTGGGGCCTGAGTACGGATACCTCGCTGCCAAAGCAGCCATGAGGTAGTGGACAGATTTGGCCTCCTGCAAGCTAAAAGGCCCCATTTCAAGTGCAAGCTAGCAGTATGGTATTGCAGCCTGGGGGTGGCTGGGTGGCAGGATGCACATTACGCTTGCATTCCAGGAAAACAAAGCAGATGCTAACTTCTATCATCATAATAATGCTCCTCACCTTGGCACTCTCAACTCCCCTGATGGAGAAGCCAGGGCCCACCAGAGGAGTCTGGTTCTCTGGTGGGCTCGTCAAATGCTGCCCTAAAGCAGGCCAGGCTAAGAAAAGTGTGGAGGAAGTTCCAAGGAGAAATAGGGGCGGCTGGTGACAGTTTATGGACACCCGGCCGCCCCCAGGCGGCTGGGGAACATGTGTGGACACCCTAGCGCGGGGTGGCTGGGGACCGAGTATGGACACCCGGCCGACCCCTGGCGGCTGGGGACCAAGCGTGGACACCCGGCCGTCGGGTGGCTGGGGACTGAGTATGGATACCAGGCCGATTACGCAGCCATGACATGGTCGCCGGCCTCTGCCTCCACATGCCTAAAAGGCCCAATTTCAAGTGCAAGCAAGCTAGCAATATGGTTTTGCAGCCTGGGGGTGGGTGTCAGGTTGCACACTTACGCTTGCATTGCAAGGAATGGGGGAGGTACAATTGAACACTGCCCTGGGACAAGGACTTGCACGAGGATTGTTGCAAGTCTGTATCTTCTGATGCGGCAAGAATCACTTCTGATGGGCACACATTTAGGCAGTGACCTGGGTGTCAAAGATGCTTCCAGGGGTCTTCCCTAAGTTGTTCCAATGTCTTTTCAGCACTGTATGCATGTGTCACACAGCACATGGCCAGATAAGGTTGTAAAATGTTAAAATGACATTTCACAGTGAATGCATTTGTCATGATTGAAAGCAATACAAAAGTGCAAAAACGCATAAAAAATGCAACTTGTTAACATAGCCCAAGGTGTATTTTTGTTTTTGGTTATTTATTTTACCTTATACACAAGTCTTTACCCTGGAAAGGAAGTTCCTTAACATATTTCACAGGAAAACCGTTTCAGTTTAGTTTTTGAACGCTCTATTGTGAGCCCGTAAAAGTGGCTTAATCCCTCTGACCACGTTGTTGACAGCAGTGACCTGGGGGTCAGAATTTCTTCCTGGGGCGATGCCCATGCTGTCCCCATGTCTTTTGAGCACTGTTGCTATCGTTTTGGGCACTTTTTAGACTTTCTACAGAGTGCCGGGGGTGCCGCCGCAAAAATGCTCGGGACTCCCATAGACTAACATTGGGCTCATTGCTCGGGTCGAGCACCCGAGTATCACGGTGAGCTCGGCCCGAGCTTTGAGCACCCGAGCATTTTAGTGCTCGCTCAACACTACTCAGCCCATTCTATTCAAGTAACTGCTGGGGAGACAGACGCTGCTCAGTGTGCTTCTGTGTAATGACTAGAGATGAGCGTTGTTCTACTCGAACTGTTCGCCAATCTCAAATTCGAGCTGTTATGGGCGGTGTTCAAGCCGTTCGGCGAACGCGAACAATTTGAGAAAAATTCGGCTGTTCGAGGTTATGTTCGAATCATAGCTGGATTTTTTCTCAGTAATGATGAAAATTAATGTTAATACGCAGTTTGAGTGTACAGCGGGGTGGGGGGAGGGGCAGGGGATGGATCTCTGCAGGAACAATGAAGATCTCCATTTTTTTTTCTCTTTCCCGCATTTGCAGTGGGGAGGTGCAATCTGTCAGCCTATCAGCAGCGCACACACGGAGCGAAGTGCTTTTTTTCACACAAGCAAGGGCATGTGTCATTGGCAGTGTATGTCACATGTCCTTGCCCTATAAGACCAAGCCATTTTCCCCGTCGCCACCATTTTCTCACTGCTGCAGCTGCATGTTAGACGGCACCGCTGTTGCTGTGTGCGCTATACCTTGTTAATTTCAAGCCAATTTTCGCACAAATCTACAGATAGCTTGGGAGTAGGGAATAGTTGTGATTGCAGTCCTTTTAAGGACTAGGTTACAGCATTTCCTACGACTTTTATCAGGCAGGTCTGTGCTCTTAAATAGATAGATTGTGGGAGTAAAGACTAATTGTAATTGGAGTCCTTTTCAGGACTAGGTTACATCAGTTCCTATCAGTTTTTGCCAGGCAGGTCTGTGCCAGTGCTGTGCAAGTTTTTTTCACAGCATTTGGCTGAATCTAGCAAAGCTAATCCTTTTTGGCCTATTGCAGAGTGTGTTAGTCAGTGGAGTAGCCTATCTGTGTTGCAAGATATACCACCTGTGTATAGAATACCAATTTTTTTACTGCACCTAGTGAAGTAAAATCTTTTGGGCATAGCATCATTCTATTAGTCCATCTATACTGACCTCCATCAGGTTGCAAATTGAATATAATTTTTTTCTGCATCTAGCTCTGAAAAAATATTGGGCTTCTAGCTGTGTGTGGGACTTGTTGTACTAGTCCATCTATACTGACCTCCATCAGGTTGCAAACTGCATATATTTTTTTCTTCATCTACCTCTGAAAAAATATTGGGCTTCTAGCTGTGTGTGGGACTTGTTCTATTAATCCATCTATACAGACCTCCATCAGGTTGCAAACTGAATATATTTTTTTCTGCATCTACCTCTGAAAAAATATTGGGCTTCTAGCTGTGTGTGGGACTTGTTGTATTAGTCCATCTATACTGACCTCCATAAGGTTGCAAACTGAATATAATTTTTTTCTGCATCTACCTCTGACAAAATATTTGGCCTTCTTGCTGTGTGTGGGACTTGTTCTATTAGTCCATCTATACTGACCTCCATAAGGTTGCAAACTGAATATAATTTTTTTCTGCATCTACCTCTGAAAAAATATTTGGCCTTCTAGCTGTGTGTGGGACTTGTTCTATTAGTCTATCTATACTGACCTCCATAAGGTTGCAAACTGAATATAATTTTTTTCTGCATCTACCTCTGACAAAATATTTGGCCTTCTAGCTGTGTGTGGGACTTGTTCTATTAGTCCATCTATACTGACCTCCATCAGGTTGCAAACTGAATATAATTTTTTTCTGCATCTAGCTCTGAAAAAATATTTGGGCTTCTAGCGGTGTGTGGGACTTGGTCTATTAGTCCATCTATACTGACCTCCATCAGGTTGCAAATTAAAAATAATTTTTTTCTGCATCTAGCTCTGAAAAAATATTTGGGCTTCTAGCAGTGTGTGGGACTTGGTCTATTAGTCCATCTATACTGACCTACATCAGGTTGCAAATTAAAAATAATTTTTTTCTGCATCTAGCTCTGAAAAAATATTTGGGCTTCTAGCGGTGTGTGGGACTTGGTCTATTAGTCCATCTATACTGACCTCCATCAGGTTGCAAATTAAAAATAATTTTTTTCTGCATCTAGCTCTGAAAAAATATTTGGGCTTCTAGCGGTGTGTGGGACTTGGTCTATTAGTCCATCTATACTGACCTCCATCAGGTTGCAAATTAAAAATAATTTTTTTCTGCATCTAGCTCTGAAAAAATATTTGGGCTTCTAGCGGTGTGTGGGACTTGGTCTATTAGTCCATCTATACTGACCTCCATCAGGTTGCAAATTAAAAATAATTTTTTTCTGCATCTAGCTCTGAAAAAATATTTGGGCTTCTAGCAGTGTGTGGGACTTGGTCTATTAGTCCATCTATACTGACCTCCATCAGGTTGCAAATTAAAAATAATTTTTTTCTGCATCTAGCTCTGAAAAAATATTTGGGCTTCTAGCAGTGTGGGACTTGGTCTATTAGTCCATCTATACTGACCTCCATCAGGTTGCAAATTAAAAATAATTTTTTTCTGCATCTAGCTCTGAAAAAATATTTGGGCTTCTAGCGGTGTGTGGGACTTGGTCTATTAGTCCATCTATACTGACCTCCAATAGGTTGAAAATTAAAAATAATTTTTTTCTGCATCTAGCTCTGAAAAAATATTTGGGCTTCTCGCAGTGTGTGGGACTTGGTCTATTAGTCCATCTATACTGACCTACATCAGGTTGCAAATTAAAAATAATTTTTTTCTGCATCTAGCTCTGAAAAAATATTTGGGCTTCTAGCGGTGTGTGGGACTTGGTCTATTAGTCCATCTATACTGACCTCCATCAGGTTGCAAATTAAAAATAATTTTTTTCTGCATCTAGCTCTGAAAAAATATTTGGGCTTCTAGCAGTGTGTGGGACTTGGTCTATTAGTCCATCTATACTGACCTACATCAGGTTGCAAATTAAAAATAATTTTTTTCTGCATCTAGCTCTGAAAAAATATTTGGGCTTCTAGCGGTGTGTGGGACTTGGTCTATTAGTCCATCTATACTGACCTCCATCAGGTTGCAAATTAAAAATAATTTTTTTCTGCATCTAGCTCTGAAAAAATATTTGGGCTTCTAGCAGTGTGTGGGACTTGGTCTATTAGTCCATCTATACTGACCTCCATCAGGTTGCAAATTAAAAATAATTTTTTTCTTCATTTATCTCTGAAAAAATATTTGGGCTTCTAGCAGCGTGTGGGACTTGTTCTATTAGTCCATCTATACTGACCTCCATCAGGTTGCAAATTAAAAATAATTTTTTTCTGCATCTAACCCAGCCAATAGTTTTGGCCTAATACCACAGTTTGGCCACTCAGCTCTGCTCGGTTACCATCCATTGTTTTTTTGTGCAAACAACTCCAGAGTTGTGAATTAGTTAACCACCAAAATAAGTGGAAAAAGGCCTGCTGCTGGTGGAAAGGGGAATAGGCGTGTTGGGAAGGGGAAAAAAGGTTGTGTCCGTGGGGTAGGTGCAGAAGAAAGACCATCTTCCAGCCAAACTAAAATGTCTACTTCTTTTAGCGGACAATGTGATAAGATCCCTTTCTTACGGCCACGCCAATCGCTACAAATTCCAGATGAGGCACAAAAACAGCAGGTGCTTCAACGGATATCAAGTGCTCCTTTAAGTGGGCTCTCCTCCACATCAACTTCAACATCACAAATACTCCAGTCCTCAAAGGTGTCACCCAAATCGCACTTGCTTCCTCACAGCTCCCAAATCTCCAGCTGCCCGTCTGAGTGTGAGGTAGAACAGATGGTTGAGTCTGCAGAGCTGTTTACTCATACTATAGCCTGGGAATCAGAGGTCGACTCCAGCGCTTCTGTGAATCCAGACGAGGAAATGATCTGCACTGATGCCCAGAATCTTTATGAGTCGGATCCAGGACCAGACGCAGAAGGTTCTGACCATAATGTAGACCCTCATTCCCAAACTGTAACTCCTGTTGGTGGAGACAATGAGGAAGACGATGATAAGACTCAAATACCTGATTGGAGCGACAACTTTAGTTTTTTGTCAGGGCAGGAACAGGTTGGCTCTGAGGACGACGGGTGTGATAACGCACAGGGTGATGATGATGAGGTCGGAGATCCCACTTACTGTCAACCCACAGTCAGCCAAGAGATGAGGTCAGCAGAGGAGGTGGAGGAAGATGCTAGTGACGACGAGGTCAGGTTGCGCCTTCCTGGACAGAGACGTAGTACTGGAAGCACGTCAACAACTGCATCCTCAAACACAACTCTGCCTCTCACCACAAGTCGTGGTGGCTCTTCAGGTCGCATGGGTGCTAAGCCTTGCATAGCCTGGGCATTTTTTCAGATCGATAAAGATGACCCAACTCGTGTTATCTGTAACATTTGTCAGCAAAAGCTAAGTAGAGGCCAAAAAATACATAGTTTGAGTACTTCATGCATGAACCGGCACATGGACATGAAGCATAAGTTGCAGTGGGAAGCTCAGTGTGCTACAATGCGGCCTAGCTGGCCGGGCCAATCACCGTCTGCCATATCTTGTGCATCCGCGGCCTCTTCATCCTCTGTGACTGGGGGGACAGCAGTCACACCTGTTTTGGGGCGCAGACCTGCCACCTCTTTACCCGCAACAGCCAGCGTGATTGGCAGGTCATCATTTTCTTTGGAGGTGGTAACACCAGCTGGTGTTGAGCGCTGTCCGACATCGATAGCACCACCTTTGGATCAAGGCAACCTAACATGTCCGCCTGCATCTTCCTCACAGACCGGCAGTTTGCCGGGAACACCCTTATCAACCCCGTCTAAGCACAATAGCCAGCCCTCGGTCCCTCAGATGTGGACAAGTAAAAGACCATTTCCTCCTAGCCATGAGAAAGCTAAGAGGTTGAATTTCACCATCTGCAAGCTCTTGGCTACAGAAATGCTGCCTTTCCGCCTGGTGGACACAGAGGATTTTCGAGACCTTATGTCCGTCGCAGTGCCCCAGTACCAGATGCCCAGTCGGCACTACTTCTCAAAGAAAGGTGTGCCTGCGCTCCACCAGCATGTCGCACACAACATCACCGCTTCTTTGAGAAACTCTGTGTGTGACAGGGTGCATTTCACCACAGACACTTGGACGAGTAGGCATGGACAGGGGCGTTACATGTCGCTGACTGGGCACTGGGTAACTATGGTGACAGCAGGACAAGGGGCTGCTGTCCAAGTCTTGCTGACCCCACGAGTTGTGCGTCAATCCTCTTTATGTCAAAGTTCCTCCACTGCTTCTGCCTCCTCAACCTCCTCTCGGTCTTCCACCTGCACCCAAAGCCTGTCTGGTCATGCCACAAGCTTTCTAACTGCGCAGAAGGGATCCTGCACACCTCCTTACTATGCTGGCAGTAGGGCTCAACGTCATCAGGCGGTTTTTACATTGAAATGTCTGGGAAATGTGAGTCACACAGCTGAGGAGTTGTGGTCAGCTCTGGAGAACCAATTTCATGAATGGTTGTCTCCACTGGACCTGAAACCAGGGAAGGCCGTGTGCGACAATGCTGCAAACCTGGGTGCGGCCCTTCGCCGGGGCAATGTCACACACGTGCCTTGTATGGCTCACTTGTTGAACCTGGTTGTCCAGCAATTTTTAGCCCACTATCCCAGACTAGATGACCTTCTGCAGAGGGCACGGTCGCTGTGTGCTCACTTCCGCCGTTCGCATCCCGCAGCTCAGCGAGTTACATCTCTACAGAAGTCGTTGGGCCTGCCACTTCACCGGCTAAAATGCGATGTGCCTACCCGGTGGAATTCAACTCTGCACATGTTGCAGCGACTGTGGCAGCACCGACAAGCCCTGGTGCAATACGTTCTGACGTATAGCCTGGGCCAACGAGATTCAGAGGTGGGGCAAATCACGCTGGAGGAGTGGTCTCAGATCAGGGACCTATGCACCCTTCTGCACAGTTTTGAAATGGCGACGAAGATGTTTAGTGCTGACGATGCCATTATCAGCATGACTATTCCGGTGATTTACATGCTGGAGCACATGTTAAACAGAATTCGGAGTCAGGTGGTGGCACAAGAGGAGGTGGAGGAAGTAGAGGAGGAGGAGTTGTATGCGGAAGGGCTAACATCTGCAAGGTCCAGACGGTCGGCAGCACCAAGGCGGCAGGCATGTGAGGGTGGGGGAGATGGTTTTACCAGGGCGCATGGTAGCAGCCAAACTAGTGAGGAAGGTGCAGGAGCCCAGGAAGAAGTGGAGGACGAACTGATGGAAGACTCATCAGATGAGGGAGACCTTGATCACATTTCTGTTGTGCGAGGTTGGGGGGAGAGGACAGAGGAAGGAAGCATGATTGTTACCTCGCCACCAACACAACAGGGACTTGGTGCTCCTGGATGCGCAACACACATGAGTGCCTTCTTGCTGCACTACCTGCAACATGACCCTCGAATTGTGAGAATTAGAAATAATCCTGACTACTGGGTTGCCACACTGTTAGATCCCCGGTACAAAAGTAAATTTGCAGAAATTATTCCTGCCATAGAAAGGGATGCACGCATGCAGGAGTATCAGCAGAGACTGTTGCAGAATCTTACATGTGCTTTTCCACAAAATACCAGTGGTGCACGTAGTGAATCTCACAGTTCCAACTTGCCAACCGTGGGACCGTCAAGTGTTCAGCACTCAAACCGTGACAGAACCACAGTATCTGCTGGTAACATCAATTTTGCGGAATCATTTCACCACTTTTTTAGCCCATCCTTTGCAAGGCCACAGGAGACAAGAAGTCTGACACATAGTCAACGCCTAGAGACGATGGTACAGGAGTATCTCCAAGTAAACATTGAAGCCACGACTGTGTCACTGGACCCTTGCTCCTTTTGGGCTTCCAATCTGGATAAATGGCCGGAGCTAGCCACTTACGCCTTGGAGATCTTGTCATGCCCCGCAGCCAGCGTTCTGTCTGAACGTGTGTTCAGCGCTGCTGGTGGTGTGCTGACAGATAAGCGCACGCGGCTCTCCACTGATAATGTAGACAGACTCACGTTCATAAAGATGAACAAATCATGGATCCGAAACGACTTTTCTACCCCTGTGTCATCCTGGGGAGAGTAAAAGCTTGATGATTGGTTAAAATCACCCTACCAACTGTTTTAAGCTTTCAAATTACTAATCATGTTTATCTGTATCTTGACTGGAAAATAATTTGGGCTTTGTAGCAGTGTGCAGCACTGATCCTATTAGGCCATCTATACTAAAGCTTCACCAGATTTAAAATTAAAAATAATTTTTAGCTGCATCTAGCCCGGAAAATAATTTTGGGGCTCCGAGATGCGCAAGGCACATAAGTGCCTTCTTGCTGCACTACCTGCAGCATGACCCTCATATTGTCAGAATTCGAAGTAATCATGACTACTGGGTTGCCACACTCTTAGATCCCCCAAACTTTTCGATCAACCTTTTCATTTTAATAAAGACCAAAAAAATGGTCATTTTTGAAATTATAAGCATTAGCAGGTTGTTAGAAACTGAAATCAAACAGTTTTCAACTCAAAACTTTATTCTAGGTGATGTTACATTTTCACATAGGACCCCTTGTTCGAAAGGAGCTTCTGAACTCTCTCGTCCATTGAATTTGTCAGGTTTTGGATGGTTTCTGCTTCAATTGTTTTGCATGAGGACAGAATACCCTCCCAGAGCTGTTGCTTAGATGTGAACTGCCTCCCGCCATCATAGACACTCCTTTTAATGATGCTCCAAAGGTTCTGAATGGGGTAGAGGTCAGGGGAGCATGGGGGTCACACCATAAGTTTGTCCCCTTTTATGCCCATATCAGCCAGAGATGCAGATGTTTTATGTGCAGCATGAGATGGTGCATTATCATGCAGAAAAATGATCTTGCTGTGAAATACACGGTTCTTCTTCTTGAACCATGGCAGGAAGTGCTGTTTGAGAAAATCCACATACATTATGGAGTTCATCTTTAGCGCCTTTAGGGATCCTAAAGGGGCCGACAATCTCTCTCCCCATGATTCCAGCCCAAAACATTACTCCACCTCCTCCTTGTTGGCGCTGTAGCCGTGTTTGCGTGGGGTGTCCATCAACCAGCCATCCTCCACTCCATCCATCTGGACCATCGAGCGCTGCACGGCACTCATCCGTGAACAAAACAGTTTTGAAATCAGTCTTCATGTAATGTTTGGCCCACTGGAGCCGTTTCTGCTTGTGTGAAGTGGATAGAGGAGGTCGACAGGATGGCGCATGCACAGCTGCAAACCTCTGAAGGACCCTGCATCTTGTTGTTCGGGGGACGTTGGAGGCACAAGCAGCTTCAAAAACTTGTCTGCTGCTATGACAAGGCTTTTTTGCCGCTGCTCTTTCAACCTGACGTAATTGCCTGTAGGAAAGAGTCCTCAATTTGCCCTTATCAGCACGCACACGTGTGTACTGTGAATCAGCTACATACTTCTTGATTGCCAGGACACTTCATCCTGATCATCGCACAATGTTGATTGTAGTCATGCCTTGACCTAAACACTCCACAATTTGTTGCTTCTCAGCAGCCGACACATCCTTTTTCTTTCCCATTTTGGCAGAAAATGTAGGCTGCTTAATAATGTGAGAGAGCCTTCTTAAGTAGTCTTGCCTTTCATTGGACACACCTGCCAAACTAATTAGCACAGGTGTCTGCAATTGCTTACAGTGATATAAAGAGCCCTGACACACATCACCATCAATGAGTTTAACTGACAAACAAACAAATTCTTCCCTTATCACTCCTAAACACTTTTTGTATAATAATTTGGAACGCAGTGTACATGTGCTTTTCCACAAAACACCAGTGGTTCACGTAGTGAATCTTACAGTTCTAACTTGCCAACCGTGGTCTGTATGGAGTTGTTCAATAAAGGGCCCAAAATTAAGATAACATAGATGGGAGAGGTCTCTATGAATAGGAATTCCTAAGTATTTGATACCCTGTGAGGGCCAGGCAAAGGGAAAGTTGGACTGGATGGAATCCTATATGGATTTGGGGAGGGAGACATCGAGGGCCTCAGACTTCGCTGCATTGATTTTAAAATTTTACCATGTAACAAAGTGATCTATTTCAGCCATAACAGCATGGATGGATATATGTGATTGAGTGATATATACTAGGACATCATCAGCAAATAGAGAGCACTTGTACTCGGTGCCTCCCACCTCAATCCACCTAATATTGGGGTTATGGCGAATTGATGAGAGCAGGTGCTCCGTCACTAGGATGTATAAGAGAGGGGACAGAGGACATCACTGCCTTGTCCCATTGGTGATTGTGAAAGGTGATGAAAATGTTCTGACGCACCCCCTGGGCCTTGGGACACCCGTAGCCGGACTCTTTTTGGTGGATGCTGGTGGTTGTAGTCTTCGTGGCGGCGACCCAGTTCCGTGGCTCAGGGCGGTCAAACCAGTGGCGGAACTATTTATGTGGTTTTCATGTTTAAATGTCCGACTACGCCACCCGTGGATTGCGGTCAGAGTGAACCGCCGCTACAGGGCAGACCACTGAGGCTGGTGTTGTGGGTGCAGCAGAGCGTAGCATAACTCCCCACGGGAGGTGTATAGCCTCAGGGCAGTGTATGCGGAGGATGGGGGTGATGGTGCAGGGCAGCAGCAGTAACGACACGGAGTCAGTGATGCAGTTCAGGGCCTTTACTCACAGTTCTTATTATCCAGACCACGTCTGCAGGTAACGGCTGCCCACGTCGTACTGTGCTCACCAGGTGAGGGGCTCAGACAACTCCCAGATAACTTTGGAGCACTTCACAGGACCCCCTTTGTGTGTCCTTTGTCTGGCCTTTCTTACCAACACTTCTGTCCGGCTGCCTCGGGCCTCCTCTTGGTAAACTTGGCGCCAGTTTCCCTGACCCTATGTGGTGCCTTCCTAGCGGGTGTAGCGAGGGGCTGCGCCACATAAAATGTCAGAGCCTCCGGTTTCTAGCTGAGGGTCGTTTCCTGCCTCCACTAGTTCGGGGACCGGTCTCCCCCTTTGGCCTGACCCCTCCACGCAGGTGGATTCGGGCGTGCGGTGGCGACTCGCCCGTCCGCACCCCTGGGATCCCTTCATTCCTCGTTCCTGGAGCCTTCTCCGCTCCTCTTCCTTCCTTCTCCCTCTTCCAGGCCTGGGCCTCTGTTACTAGGCCCGCCTCCGGAGCAGAGCTCATGCAGAGCCCCTGCTCCCTGCCACTTCTGCTCAGACTTCTCTGCACTGAACTAAGATGGTGCCCACCTTTTATACTCCCTTCTCAATGCACCCAGGAACTGCTTCCTCCCTGCTCCTGCACTACAGGGTTCCCCTTCCTCAGTGTTCCCTCCCCCCACTCCAGCCAGGGACAGGGACTGTCGTGCCCATCTCAGGGGCATATTGGTCGCCCTGCCCCACGGCAATGTGGTGTAATGCATGCAGGTGTCGGGTCCTGATCCACACTCCATCCTTACCTGAGAGTGAGATATCACACCTCTGGGTGAGGTGCAATACGTCTTTAGCAACCGAGCCCTCAGGGTGCTACAGTTCCTTTTATCTTCAGCCTAGGTGACGTATTGCGATACAGGGCCGTGATTTTGGCTATAAAAGGGTCCCCTAGACCCCTACCCCAAGCTTTTTAAGAGAATCATATATGGCGTGCCAGGAGACTCTATGGAGTGCTTTCTCACATCCAACGAGAGTATCTAATTACAAATTTTTAACTGCATCTAGCCCAGGAAATACTTTGTGCCTAGTAGCAGTGTCTGCTAGTAAGCGGATTATCCCGGCTGTTAAGCAAGCTGCACCACCACCAAGACACTTAATTTTTTCAAAGGAAATGCTTCGGGACCATGGGATACTTAGTGAAGAGCATCAGGAGGCACCCCAAGGCATAGGGGCTGGGACTGGCAGTAGGATGCCTTGCGGTGGACAGCCGAGCTCGATCCTTATAAAAGCTTTTTAACTGCAGCAGCTTTAGTGGACGCTACTGGAGCTGGAATTACCGCGGCTGCTGGCATGAGACTTGCCCTCCAATAGATCCTTGTAAATGGATTTAAAGTGTATTCATTCAAATTAGAGAGACAATTTAAATTAAAAAGCTTAGAGCTGCCTCCACCACAGGGGGGCTCGCTCGACCCACCAGCGGACAGGCACCAGTATTGGGAGAGGGGGGCTGGCCGTCAGGGTTCACCGCGGCTCTGGCACAAACCCGGCGACACGGAGGTGGCACGGGCAGGAGCGGACTGGCCGTGTCGGCTTCTCACTTTTTGGATTTTAGAAGGGCATGACATGCCTATATCTGTGTCTCCCCCTCCTTTTACTCCTCCACCTCTTTTATTTTCGCATGACTATATGTACTTGTCACTTTTCCATGTGTTAGTTATGTCTTCTGAGCAGTTTGTCAGCTTTTGGACACCTTTGAAGGTGTTTTCTATGTGTTTCTATGTGTTTTTGTTTGCCTGCCATTGGTTTTAACGGTGTTCGAAGGTGTTCGACGAACAGTTCGACGAACAGTTCGGCGAACACACGGGTGTTCGACGAACCGAACCGAACTCGAACACTACGGGGGTGGCTCAACACTAGTTCTGACCATAATGTAGACCCTCATTCCCAAACTGTAACTCCTGTTGGTGGAGACAATGAGGAAGACGATGATAAGACTCAAATACCTGATTGGAGCGACAACTTTAGTTTTTTGTCAGGGCAGGAACAGGTTGGCTCTGAGGACGACGGGTGTGATAACGCACAGGGTGATGATGATGAGGTTGGAGATCCCACTTACTGTCAACCCACAGTCAGCCAAGAGATGAGGTCAGCAGAGGAGGTGGAGGAAGATGCTAGTGACGACGAGGTCAGGTTGCGCCTTCCTGGACAGAGACGTAGTACTGGAAGCACGTCAACAACTGCATCCTCAAACACAACTCTGCCTCTCACCACAAGTCGTGGTGGCTCTTCAGGTCGCATGGGTGCTAAGCCTTGCATAGCCTGGGCATTTTTTCAGATCGATAAAGATGACCCAACTCGTGTTATCTGTAACATTTGTCAGCAAAAGCTAAGTAGAGGCCAAAAAATACATAGTTTGAGTACTTCATGCATGAACCGGCACATGGACATGAAGCATAAGTTGCAGTGGGAAGCTGAGTGTGCTACAATACGGCCTAGCCGGCCGGGCCAACCACCGTCTGCCATATCTTGTGCATCCACGGCCTCTTCATCCTCTGTGACTGGGGGGACAGCAGTCACACCTGTTTTGGGGCGCAGACCTGCCACCTCTTTACCCGCAACAGCCAGCGTGATTGGCAGGTCATCATTTTCTTTGGAGGTGGTAACACCAGCTGGTGTTGAGCGCTGTCCGACATCGATAGCACCACCTTTGGATCAAGGCAACCTAACATGTCCGCCTGCATCTTCCTCACAGACCGGCAGTTTGCCGGGGACACCCTTATCAACCCGTCTAAGAACAATAGCCAGCCCTCGGTCCCTCAGATGTGGACAAGTAAAAGACCATTTCCTCCTAGCCATGAGAAAGCTAAGAGGTTGAATTTCACCATCTGCAAGCTCTTGGCTACAGAAATGCTGCCTTTCCGCCTGGTGGACACAGAGGATTTTCGAGACCTTATGTCCGTCGCAGTGCCCCAGTACCAGATGCCCAGTCGGCACTACTTCTCAAAGAAAGGTGTGCCTGCGCTCCACCAGCATGTCGCACACAACATCACCGCTTCTTTGAGAAACTCTGTGTGTGACAGGGTGCATTTCACCACAGACACTTGGACGAGTAGGCATGGACAGGGGCGTTACATGTCGCTGACTGGGCACTGGGTAACTATGGTGACAGCAGGACAAGGGGCTGCTGTCCAAGTCTTGCCGTCCCCACGAGTTGTGCGTCAATCCTCTTTATGTCAAAGTTCCTCCACTGCTTCTGCCTCCTCAACCTCCTCTCGGTCCTCCACCTGCACCCAAAGCCTGTCTGGTCATGCCACAAGCTTTCTAACTGCGCAGAAGGGATCCTGCTCACCACCTTACTATGCTGGCAGTAGGGCTCAACGTCATCAGGCGGTTTTTACATTGAAATGTCTGGGAAATGTGAGTCACACAGCTGAGGAGTTGTGGTCAGCTCTGGAGAACCAATTTCATGAATGGTTGTCTCCACAGGACCTGAAACCAGGGAAGGCCGTGTGCGACAATGCTGCAAACCTGGGTGCGGCCCTTCGCCGGGGCAATGTCACACACGTGCCTTGTATGGCTCACGTGTTGAACCTGGTTGTCCAGCAATTTTTAGCCCACTATCCCAGACTAGATGGCCTTCTGCAGAGGGCACGGTCGCTGTGTGCTCACTTCCGCCGTTCGCATCCCGCAGCTCAGCGACTTACATCTCTACAGAAGTCGTTGGGCCTGCCACTTCACCGGCTAAAATGCGATGTGCCTACCCGGTGGAATTCAACTCTGCACATGTTGCAGCGACTGTGGCAGCACCGACAAGCCCTGGTGCAATACGTTCTGACGTATAGCCTGGGCCAACGAGATTCAGAGGTGGGGCAAATCACGCTGGAGGAGTGGTCTCAGATCAGGGACCTATGCACCCTTCTGCACAGTTTTGAAATGGCGACGAAGATGTTTAGTGCTGACGATGCCATTATCAGCATGACTATTCCGGTGATTTACATGCTGGAGCACATGTTAAACAGAATTCGGAGTCAGGTGGTGGCACAAGAGGAGGTGGAGGAAGTAGAGGAGGAGGAGTTGTATGCGGAAGGGCTAACATCTGCAAGGTCCAGACGGTCGGCAGCACCAAAGCGGCAGGCATGTGAGGGTGGGGGAGATGGTTTTACCAGGGCGCATGGTAGCAGCCAAACTAGTGAGGAAGGTGCAGGAGCCCAGGAAGAAGTGGAGGACGAACTGATGGAAGACTCATCAGATGAGGGAGACCTTGATCACATTTCTGTTGTGCGAGGTTGGGGGGAGAGGACAGAGGAAGGAAGCATGATTGTTACCTCGCCACCAACACAACAGGGACTTGGTGCTCCTGGATGCGCAACACACATGAGTGCCTTCTTGCTGCACTACCTGCAACATGACCCTCGAATTGTGAGAATTAGAAATAATCCTGACTACTGGGTTGCCACACTGTTAGATCCCCGGTACAAAAGTAAATTTGCAGAAATTATTCCTGCCATAGAAAGGGATGCACGCATGCAGGAGTATCAGCAGAGACTGTTGCAGAATCTTACATGTGCTTTTCCACAAAATACCAGTGGTGCACGTAGTGAATCTCACAGTTCCAACTTGCCAACCGTGGGACCGTCAAGTGTTCAGCACTCAAACCGTAACAGAACCACAGTATCTGCTGGTAACATCAATTTTGCGGAATCATTTCACCACTTTTTTAGCCCATCCTTTGCAAGGCCACAGGAGACAAGAAGTCTGACACATAGTTAACGCCTAGAGACGATGGTACAGGAGTATCTCCAAGTAAACATTGAAGCCACGACTGTGTCACTGGACCCTTGCTCTTTTTGGGCTTCCAATCTGGATAAATGGCCGGAGCTAGCCACTTACGCCTTGGAGATCTTGTCATGCCCCGCAGCCAGCGTTCTGTCTGAACGTGTGTTCAGCGCTGCTGGTGGTGTGCTGACAGATAAGAGCACGCGGCTCTCCACTGATAATGTAGACAGACTCACGTTCATAAAGATGAACAAATCATGGATCCGAAACGACTTTTCTACCCCTGTGTCATCCTGGGGAGAGTAAAAGCTTGATGATTGGTTAAAATCACCCTACCAACCGTTTTAAGCTTTCAAATTACTAATCATGTTTATCTGTATCTTGGCTGGAAAATAATTTGGGCTTTGTAGCAGTGTGCAGCACTGATTCTATTAGGCCATCTATAATAAGCTCCACCAGATTTAAAATTACTAATCATGTTTATCTGTATCTTGACTGGAAAATAATTTGGGCTTTGTAGCAGTGTGCAGCACTGATCCTATTAGGCCATCTATACTAAAGCTTCACCAGATTTAAAATTAATAATAATTTTTAGCTGCATCTAGCCCGGAAAATAATTTTGGGGCTCCGAGATGCGCAAGACACATAAGTGCCTTCTTGCTGCACTACCTGCAGCATGACCCTCATATTGTCAGAATTCGAAGTAATCATGACTACTGGGTTGCCACACTCTTAGATTCCCCAAACTTTTCGATCAACCTTTTCATTTTAATAAAGACCAAAAAAATGGTCATTTTTGAAATTATAAGCATTAGCAGGTTGTTAGAAACTGAAATCAAACAGTTTTCAACTCAAAACTTTATTCTAGGTGATGTTACATTTTCACATAGGACCCCTTGTTCGAAAGGAGCTTCTGAACTCTCTCGTCCATTGAATTTGTCAGGTTTTGGATGGTTTCTGCTTCAATTGTTTTGCATGAGGACAGAATACCCTCCCAGAGCTGTTGCTTAAATGTGAACTGCCTCCCGCCATCATAGACACTCCTTTTAATGATGCTCCAAAGGTTCTGAATGGGGTAGAGGTCAGGGGAGCATGGGGGTCACACCATAAGTTTGTCCCCTTTTATGCCCATATCAGCCAGAGATGCAGATGTTTTATGTGCAGCATGAGATGGTGCATTATCATGCAAAAAAATGATCTTGCTGTGAAATACACGGTTCTTCTTCTTGAACCATGGCAGGGAGTGCTGTTTGAGAAAATCCACATACATTATGGAGTTCATCTTTAGCGCCTTCAGGGATCCTAAAGGGGCCGACAATCTCTCTCCCCATGATTCCAGCCCAAAACATTACTCCACCTCCTCCTTGTTGGCGTTGTAGCCGTGTTTGCGTGGGGTGTCCATCAACCAGCCATCCTCCACTCCATCCATCTGGACCATCGAGCGCTGCATGGCACTCATCCGTGAACAAAACAGTTTTGAAATCAGTCTTCATGTAATGTTTGGCCCACTGGAGCCGTTTCTGCTTGTGTGAAGTGGATAGAGGAGGTCGACAGGATGGCGTATGCACAGCTGCAAACCTCTGAAGGACCCTGCATCTTGTTGTTCGGGGGACGTTGGAGGCACAAGCAGCTTCAAAAACTTGTCTGCTGCTATGACAAGGCTTTTTTGCCGCTGCTCTTTCAACCTGACGTAATTGCCTGTAGGAAAGAGTCCTCAATTTGCCCTTATCAGCACGCACACGTGTGTACTGTGAATCAGCTACATACTTCTTGATTGCCAAGACACTTCATCCTGATCATCGCACAATGTTGATTGTAGTCATGCCTTGACCTAAACACTCAACAATTTGTTGCTTCTCAGCAGCCGACACATCCTTTTTATTTCCCATTTTGGCAGAAAATGTAGGCTGCTTAATAATGTGAGACAGCCTTCTTAAGTAGTCTTGCCTTTCATTGGACACACCTGCCAAACTAATTAGCACAGGTGTCTGCAATTGCTTACAGTGATCTAAAGAGCCCTGACACACATCACCATCAATGAGTTTAACTGACAAACAAACAAATTCTTCCCTTATCACTCCTAAACACTTTTTGCATAATAATTTGGAACACAGTGTACATGTGCTTTTCCACAAAACACCAGTGGTTCACGTAGTGAATCTTACAGTTCTAACTTGCCAACCGTGGTCTGTATGGAGTTGTTCAATAAAGGGCCCAAAATTAAGATAACATAGATGGGAGAGGTCTCTATGAAAAGGAATTCCTAAGTATTTGATACCCTGTGAGGGCCAGGCAAAGGGAAAGTTGGACTGGATGGAATCCTATATGGATTTGGGGAGGGAGACATCGAGGGCCTCAGACTTCGCTGCATTGATTTTAAAATTTGACCATGTAACAAAGTGATCTATTTCAGCCATAACAGCATGGATGGATATATGTGATTGAGTGATATATACTAGGACATCATCAGCAAATAGAGAGCACTTGTACTCGGTGCCTCCCACCTCAATCCACCTAATATTGGGGTTATGGCGAATTGATGAGAGCAGGTGCTCCGTCACTAGGATGTATAAGAGAGGGGACAGAGGACATCCCTGCCTTGTCCCATTGGTGATTGTGAAAGGTGATGAAAATGTTCTGACGCACCCCCTGGGCCTTGGGACACCCGGAGCCGGACCCTTTTTGGTGGATGCTGGTGGTTGTAGTCTTCGTGGCGGCGACCCGGTTCCGTGGCTCAGGGTGGTCAAACCAGTGGCGGAACTATTTATGTGGTTTTGATGTTTAAATGTCCGACTACGCCACCCGTGGATTGCGGTCAGAGTGAACCGCCGCTACAGGGCAGACCGCTGAGGCTGGTGTTGTGGGTGCAGCAGAGCGTAGCATAACTCCCCACGGGAGGAGTATAGCCTCAGGGCAGTGTATGCGGAGGATGGGGGTGATGGTGCAGGGCAGCAGCAGTAACGACACAGAGTCAGTGATGCAGTTCAGGGCCTTTACTCACAGTTCTTATTATCCAGACCACGTCTGCAGGTAACGGCTGCCCACGTCGTACTGTGCTCACCAGGTGAGGGGCTCAGACAACTCCCAGATAACTTTGGAGCGCTTCACAGGACCCCCTTTGTGTGTCCTTTGTCTGGCTTTTCTTACCAACACTTCTGTCCGGCTGCCTCGGGCCTCCTCTTGGTAAACTTGGCGCCAGTTTCCCTGACCCTATGTGGTGCCTTCCTAGCGGGTGTAGCGAGGGGCTGCACCACATAAAATGTCAGAGCCTCCGGTTTCTAGCTGAGGGTCGTTTCCTGCCTCCACTAGTTCGGGGACCGGTCTCCCCCTTTGGCCTGACCCCTCCACGCAGGTGGATTCGGGCGTGCGGTGGCGACTCACCCGTCCGCACCCCTGGGATCCCTTCATTCCTCATTCCTGGAGCCTTCTCCACTCCTCTTCCTTCCTTCTCCCTCTTGCAGGCCTGGGCCTCTGTTACTAGGCCCCCCTCCGGAGCAGAGCTCATGCAGAGCCCCTGCTCCCTGCCACTTCTGCTCAGACTTCTCTGCACTGAACTAAGATGGTGCCCACCTTTTATACTCCCTTCTCAATGCACCCAGGAACTGCTTCCTCCCTGCTCCTGCACTACAGGGTTCACCTTCCTCAGTGTTCCCTCCCCCCCACTCCAGCCAGGGACACGGACTGTCGTGCCCATCTCAGGGGCATATTGGTCGCCCTGCCCCACGGCAATGTGGTGTAATGCATGCAGGTGTCGGGTCCTGATCCACACTCCATCCTTACCTGAGAGTGAGATATCACACCTCTGGGTGAGGTGCAATACGTCTGTAGCAACCGAGCCCTCAGGGTGCTACAGTTCCATTTATCTTCAGCCTAGGTGACGTATTGTGATACAGGGCCGTGATTTTGGCTATAAAAGGGTCCCCTAGACCCCTACCCCAAGCTTTTTAAGAGAATCATATATGGCGTGCCAGGAGACTCTATGGAATGCTTTCTCAGCATCCAACGAGAGTATCTACTTACAAATTTTTAACTGCATCTAGCCCAGGAAATACCTTGTGCCTAGTAGCAGTGTCTGCTAGTCAGCGGATTATCCCGGCTGTTAAGCAAGCTACACCACCTGTAGTTTGGACACTTAATTTTTTCAAAGGAAATGCTTCGGGACCACGGGATACTCAGTGAAGAGCATCAGGAGGCACCCCAAGGCATAGGGGCTGGGAAAGGCAGTAGGATGCCTTGCGGTGGACAGCCGAGCTCGATCCTTATAAAAGCTTTTTAACTGCAGCAGCTTTAGTGGACGCTACTGGAGCTGGAATTACGCGGCTGCTGGCATGAGACTTGCCCTCCAATAGATCCTTGTAAATGGATTTAAAGTGTATTCATTCAAATTAGAGAGACAATTTAAATTAAAAAACTTAGAGCTGCCTCCACCACAGGGGGGCTCGCTCGACCCACCAGCGGACAGGCACCAGTATTGGGAGAGGGGGGCTGGCCGTCAGGGTTCACCGCGGCTCTGGCACAAACCCGGCGACACGGAGGTGGCACGGGCAGGAGCGGACTGAACGTGTCGGCTTCTCACTTTTTGGATTTTAGAAGGGCATGACATGCCTATATCTGTGTCTCCCCCTCCTTTTACTCCTCCACCTCTTTTCTTTTCTCATGACTATATGTACTTGTCACTTTTCCATGTGTTAGTTGTGTCTTCTGAGCAGTTTGTCAGCTTTTGGACACCTTTGAAGGTGTTTTCTATGTGTTTCTATGTGTTTTTGTTTGCCTGCCATTGGTTTTAACGGTGTTCGAAGGTGTTCGACGAACAGTTCGACGAACAGTTCGGCGAACACACGGGTGTTCGACGAACCGAACCGAACTCGAACACTACGGGGGTGGCTCAACACTAGTAATGACAGATATTAGCTAGCTAGATGGGCACTTGTGTGGAAGTCAGATAGTGTGGATAATTCCTGTGTACCTGTGCAATCGATGGTGCAGCACATATTTTGTTTTCTTGTGCAAGTACTGAGATTCATACAGAAAGAGAGGCCCATGCCATACAACAGTGTTGTGCACCACTTGTATTGAGCTCCATGTATGAGTATACCTTCAATCTATTCTTGCACTTGCTAATGTGATCAAGCAAGCAAGCGCAGCCATCCTTTTCATTTTGTGGGGCTGAAATTCTGCTCTATGCAGAGTCTGCAGAGCTTCTGATTGCAGAGTACAAAAATATTTTTTTTTCTCTTGCTAATGTGATAGTGCAATCTGTGTTAGCCCAGTTTTTCCTTTTTTGGCTGGGTGAAATGCAGCTGTACGCACAGTAAAACAAATCTATTTTTTTGGTTGGCAGGCAGAGTCCACAAAAGTTTTTTAGTGTGGCAAAGTTGATCCAGTCTTCTAAAATCCAGATACTATTTTAGTGGCGTTGAACTTCACCTGGTTTCAGAGTAAAAAAATACATTTTTTCTCTTGCTAGGCACAGTCCAAAAACTTTTTTTTTCGTGGGACAAACGTGATACACTGTGCTATAAGCCAGCTACTACGTCAGTGGCGGTCAAAGTCAGCTGTACGAACAGTCAAAGAAATATATATTTTTTGTTGGCAGGCAGAGTCCACAAAAGTTTTTTTAGTGTGGCAAAGTTGATCCAGTCTGCTAAAAGCCACATACTATTTTAGTGGCGTTGAACTTCACCTGGTTTCAGAGTAAAAAAATACATTTTTTCTCTTGCTATGTGTAAGAGGGTGACCAGGACCTGGTCTATGTGTGTGCACATAACGCTATATCCTGTTTGAAATATGAACATGTGTTATGGTCAATTGTCTGATGTGTCAGTTATAGGGTCAGTATAGGTTAGTGCAGGTATAGTATCAGAATAGTAGAAGAGTAAGGCTAAGGGGGGCACTATAGCTTAAAGCAGATGTAGTTGTAAGTTAGGAAAGAGTTAAGGGGTTTGGGAGCTGCTCAGTGTGGGAGGAGCAGGTTCAGTGCAGACAGATGATTTTCCTGGTTGCAGTCAGTTCATGAGGAAGTGAGAGAGATGTAAGGAGAATACAGTTGGTGGTCCAGGGGGCACTGTTGGCAAGATCTGTCCAGCAGAAAAGGACCTGTATTCAGATTTTCTGAAACAGACATTTCCTAACGTTCGGGACCTACGGTCCACAGGATCCACAGAGAGGTGTGTGTCCAAAAGCCTTCACTGAAGGGGAAGTCGGACGGGAAATAGACAGTACGGGATTCTTAAAACTGCGAGGGTCTTATAGGCCAAGAAGGTCCGCTATGGAAGGGACAGCTCAGGACAAACGGACAGTGAACATCAATATGTGCGGTGTATCAGACGGTAACCCTGGAATAGTTTGTGAACAATGCTACTTGCTGTATGAAGTTGATTGCAAGTTCTTTTTTAGAAAACGGCATGGAAGTCCCTAAATGTGTGTGCGGCGGTTCCTGAGGTGGAAGAACCGAAGACAGCAGAGATCTGCAATCCAAACGTGAGTGTTCTGCACCACACACACAACACAAGAGAATTGGGACATTTATCTTTGTCAGGGGACCAGGGTATGGGAACACATCAGCCCCTCGTCATAACTACTACCCTGAGGTCCCTACACTAGGCACAGTTGAAAAAATTTTTTCTCGTGTGACAAATGTGATACACTGTGATATAAGCCAGCTATTACGTCAGTAGTGGTCAAATTCAGCTGTACACACAATAAAACAAATATATATTTTTTGCTGGCAGGCAGAGACCACAAAAGTTTTTTAAGTGTGGCAAAGGTGATCCAGTCTGCTAAAACCCAAATACTATTTTAGTGGTGTTAAAGTTCACCTGTTTTCAGAGTAAAAAAAAAAATTAATCTTGCTAGGCTCAGTCCAAAAAATATTTTTTCGTGTGACAAACATGATACACTGTGCTATAAGCCAGCTACTACGTCAGTGGTAAAATTTTTTTGCTCTAAATAACGTGATACAGCAGGCTAGATCTAAGTTTGAAATATTTTGGAGCATATATTCTATGTCATACTGGGTTCATCCACAGTAAAAAAAAAAAATCTTCTGTTCCTAATGTGATACAGGGGGGACCTCTCAGTTTGAAATAGTTTGGATAATATTTCCTATGTTATACAGGCCTCATCCGCACTTTCTTCTGTTCCTAGCAGGGGACTTCTCAGTTTGAAATTGTTTGGAGAATATCTCGTATGTTTTATCGGCCTCATCAACACTAAAAAATGTATTTTGTCTATTAGTAACGTTATATGGCAGGCCATATCTTACCTCGTCGTTTAGTGTAGCTGAAATTCAGGTGTGTGCAGAGCTTTTGCAGAGGAAAAAAACTAATTTTTGCTTCGTTAATAGCATGCTCCTACCACAGTATCTGAGCAACATGAGTGGGAAAAAGAGAGGTCGTGGGGGAAGGTGGAATAGGCTTGGTGTTCAAGGTATACGTGGGGTACGTGGTAATGTTAGTGAAAGCACTAGTGAACCAACACAAACAGGTCCTATCCAAAGACATCTGACAACTTCTGTTACTGGACGGCCTACTCCACTCCCTTTCTTTGGCAGCCGCTCAGCGATACACCTTGTTGATAATGGCCACAAAGAGCAGGTGCTCCAGTGGATGGCAAGCTCTGCTTCAAGTGCCCTCTATCTAATCTTCCTCCACCTTAACCATCACATGCAGTACAGTCCACAGAGGTGGCACCCCAATTACCCATGCTTCCCTCCGCGTCACAACAGTCCAACTGCCCAACTGACTGTAGCGAACCACAGATGGGCGAGTCTGTAGAACTGTTCACCCATTCTATACAATGGACATCAGAAGTGTACTCCAAACTGTCACAAATTAAAGAGGAGAAAAGCATCAAAAACCGATGCCCAAAATTTTTTTAGCTTGGATTCGGGTCAGGACAAAATAGGGTCTGAGCAGGTTCCTGACCCTCGTCACCAGACGTTAACCGCAGAGGATGGAGGTGAGCCCGATGAGACTCAAATACCTGAGGCTGATGCGGACTGTACTGTGCTATCAGGGCAGCTAGAGGAGAAGGGTAACTCTGAGGGTGAGAAATGGAATAACACATTGGATAATGACGAGGTTGAAGATCCTACTTGGTGTGAATCCAGAGTCATGCAGTGGAGTGGCTCATCTGAGGAGGTGGAGGAGGAAGACGAGGAGGTTACATTTCGCCACATGGCACAGACACTGAGTGATGCAAGCATGATGAGCACTGCATCCTTAGCCACAACCATGGCTGTGGCCAGCAGCGATCATGGGTCTGCAGCTCACTGAGGCGGCAAGGTTGCCTAGCATGGGCCTTTTTTGTCACCACAAAGGATGAGCCAACTCATGTTATCTGCAAACTTTGCAATAAAAAACTCAGTAGAGGCAATAATTTGACTACTACATGCATGAACGTTCACATGCTAAAACAACATGCGTTATGCTGGGAATCTCACCGCACTGAAATGCGGACCAGCACACCTCAACAGCCATCAGCTGTCCCATCAAACGCATCCGCTGCTTCTTCCTCCTCCTCTGTTACCCTGCCAAGTATTGTCACACAAGTCTCCCATCGCAGAAACTCAGTTTCTTTACCCGCTCCAGTAAGGCTGAGTGACAGCCCGTCAGCTGTAACAGAAGCGGACATGCTTGCTGAGCTTGTTTCATCGAGCACACCAAATGTTTCTCAATCCACTGTAACATCTGTGCCTGCACCTCACTCACGGTCCAGCAGTTTGTCCGTTTTCACCATACTTTGGTCCCGCAGTTGTGGTCATGTAAAAGATTGTATCATTCTATGCTTGACAAAGCTAAGAGGTTGTACTCCACCATCTCCAATCTGTTGGCCATGGAAATGCTGCCTTTCCGCCTAGTAGATACAGATGGTTTCCAAAAGCTACCAGTTGCCCAGTCACCATTACTTCTCTAAGAAAGCTGTGCCTGCGCTACACCAGCATGTCGCAGACAACATCACCCATTCCTTGTCTAAATCTACGTCTGCCCAGGTCCATTTCACCACAGACACCTGGACGAGTAAGCATGGCCAAGGAGTTGCTCCACAAATCTTGGAATCCCCAAGGCTTGCAGAAGAAACATCTGTATTTCCAACTTCCTCCACTGCTTCTGCGTCCTCCACCTCCTCTAGAGCCTCCACCTGCGCACTCAACCCCTACCTTGACAAAACACGCGTTTCAAGGGTGCAGAGCGAATCCACACCACCTCTGTATTGCGCAGTCAGGTCTCACCGGAATCAGGCAGTTTTAAAATTAATATGCCTTGAAGATCGCAGTCATACAGGTGAAGAATTATGGGCTGCTCTCCATGCTCAGTTTGACCAATGGCTGTCTCTCCACTGAACCTAGAGCCAGGGAAGGCCGTGTGCGATAATGGTACAAACCTGTTAGCGGCCCTTGGCCGATGCAAGCTCACACATGTACCTTTCATGGCTCACGTCCTCAACCTGGTGGTACAGAGATTTCTCCACCACTATCCTGGCCTGGATGAGCTGCTCTATCAAGTATGGAAGCTGCGTGCTCACTTCCGCCATTCGCACCCCTCATTTCATCAACTTGCATCGATACAGAGGTCTTTGTCCGTGCCAGTTAACAGGTTGATCTGCGATGTGCCGACGTGGTGGAATTCCACTCTGCACCTGTTGCAGCGAGTGAAGCAGTAGCAACATGCTCGGACACAGTATGTCATATTATATAGCCTGGTCCAACACAGTACGGACGTGAGGCATATTATTATTATTTATTATTATAGTGCCATTTATTCCATGGCGCTTTACCTGTGAAAAAGGGTATACATAGCAAAAACAATTACAATAATCTTGAACAAAACATGACGGCGACTGGTGCAAGAGGAGCGAGGACTTTGCCCGTGAGGGCTCACAATCTACAAGTCATGGGTGAGGATACAGTAGGTGAGGGTAGGGCTGGTCATGGAGCTGTTAGGTGGAGCGATGATTAATGCAGGTTGTAGGCTTGTCGGAAGAAGTGGGTCTTCAGGTTCCTTTAGAAGGTTTCCACGGTCAGCAAGAGTCTGATATGTTGGGGTAGAGAGTTCCAGAGTAGGGGGGATGCATGGGAGAAATCTTGTATGCGATTGTGGGAGGAAGAGATAAGCGGGAAGTAGAGAAGGAGATCTTGTGAGGATCGGAGGTTGTGTGCGGGTATGTACCGGGAGACTAGGTCAGAGATATATGGAGGAGACAGGTTGTGAATGGCTTTGTATGACGTGGTTAGGGTTTTGAACTGGAGTCCCTGGGCAATGGGGAGCCAGTGAAGAGATTGACAGAGAGGAAAGGTGGGGAATAGCGGGGGACAGGTGGATTAGTCAGGCAGCAGAGTTTGGAATAGATTGGAGGGGTGCAAGAGTGTTAGAAGGGAGACCACAGAGCAGGAGTTTGCAGTAGTCGAGGCGGGAGATGATGAGGGAGTTCACTAGTGTTTTTGCAGATTCATGGTTGAGGAATGTGTGGATCCGGGAGATACTTTTAAGTTTGAGTCAGCAGGATGTGGAAAGGCCTTGGATACGCAATTTGAAGGAGAGTTCAGAGTCCATGGTTACCCCAAGGCAGCGAGCTTGTGGGACTGGACAGCCATTGACGTTGATAGATAGGTCAGTTGGGTGGGTTGAATGAGATGGCGGAAAGATGATGAATTCTGTTTTGTCCATGTTAAGTTTTAGAAATCCAGCAGAGAAGAAGGATTTAATAGCGGACAGACATTGTGGGATTTTGGTTAGTAGGGAAGAGAAATTGGGTCCAGGTGAGGTAGATCTGTATGTTATCGGCATAGAGGTGATAATGAAAACCATGAGACTCTATGAGCTTTCAAAGGCCTAAGGTGTAGATGGAGAAGAGTAGGGGTTCTAGAACTGAACCACCTTGGTGGACACCGACAGATAGGGGTTGAGATGAGGAGGTGGTGTGAGAGTGGGAGACACTGAATGTCTGGTCTGTTTGGTATGAGGAGATCCAGGATAGTGCCAAGTCTGTGATGCCAAGAGATGAGAGAGTCTGGAGTAAGAGGGAATTGTCCACTGTGTGGAAGACAGATGACAGGTCCAGGAGAAGGAGGACAGATTAGTGTTGCTTGGATTTGGTGGTTAGTAGGTCATTGGTGACATTAGTCAGTGCAGTTTCAGTAAAATGGTGTGGTCAGAAACCAGATTGTAGGCAGTCAAAGAGGGAGCAGGAGGAGAGGTGGGAGGACAGTTCAGAATGGACGTGTTGTTCCAGTAGTTTTGAGGCATAGGGGAGAAGTGATATGGGACGATAGCTAGTCAGATAGAATATGTCAAGGGAGGGCTTTTTGAGGATGGGTGTGATTGAGGCATCTTTGAAGCATGAGGGGAGACACCAGTTGTTAGTGACAGGTTGAAAAGGTGGGATAGGGTTGGGATGAAGATAGTAGTAAGGTTTGGGATGAGGTGGGATGGGATTGGGTCAAGTTCACAGGCGGTGAGGTGTGATTTGGAGAGTAAAGAGGAAAATTGATTTTCCGCAATGGTGGAGAAGGTGGTTATGGAGATGGAGGATTGAGTAGGTGTGGGGAGGGGCTGTGGGGACTTTAGGCAAAAGCTTTGTCTGATGGTGTCTATCTTCTGCTTGAAGAATGAGGCAAAGTCTTTGGCTGAACTAACAGGAGAGGGAGGAGGCACGGGGGGACGGAGGAGAGAATAGCTGTGTTGAATAGCTGTTTAGGGTTGGGAGACAGGGAGGATATGAGAGATGAGAAATATGTATGTTTTGCTGCAGTGAGTGTGGACTTGAAGGTAGTGAGAGACTGTTTCAATGCGATGAAGTGCTCATTGGAGTGGTATCTTTTCCATCTATGCTCAGCAACCCTGGAGACCTATCGCAGTACTTTAGTTAGGCTGGTGTGCCAGGGTTGCCTGTTGATTGTGCCAGCTTTGGTATGTGTGAGGGGGGCGACTGAATTGAGAGCTGCAGCTGTTATGGTGTTGTATAAAGTGGCAGCAACATCTGCCTCCTGTAAGAACCTAATGTCTGTAAGAGGGAGAAGGGATTCAGAGAGTGAGTATAGTTCAAGGTGTTTAATCCTTTTGTGAGGGTGTGCAAGTTTGGGGAGTGGGGATTGGTGCCCTGGACAGAAGAGGGTAGAGAATGTAAGTAGGTTGTGGTCAGAAAGAGGGAGAGGTGAGTTTGAGAGGTTAGATATCATGTAGATATCACGTTTGCGGAGTGGGATGGGAACAGATTAAGGACCTCTGCACCCTTCTGCACAGTTTTGAAATGGCTACTAAACTGGTTAGCGCTGACGATTGCGTCATCAACATCACTATTCCGGTCATCTACATGCTGGAGCAGACTTTTAATAACCTGCGGCAGGAGGTGCTGGTCCCAGAAGAAGAGGAGGATGCGGAAGGGATGAGAATGTCTCAAAGTTCCAGACTCTCGTCACACAGGAGGATGCCAAGTGATGGTGGATTTCTGAGATCAAGGGGGTTTGGTGATACCAGGCAAACTGTTAGTGAAAGTGCAAGAGCCGAGGAAGTAATGGAGGAGGAAGAAGTGATGGGCGACCAGCTGTCAGAGGATGAAGAGGATAATCATCCCCTCTCGGTTGAACGTGGTTGGCAGGAGGGGATGGAGGAAACAAGCATTAGTGTTACGCAGCTCAAAATACAGCCTGGCTTTGGACCTCCTGGAAGAGCCCGACATATGAGTGCCTTCTTGATGCACTATCTGCAACATGATCCCCGTATAGTTAGGATTGAAAATAATGCTGACTACTGGGTTGCCACTCTGTTAGATCCACGTTATAAGAGTCAATTTTACCAGATGCTTCTCGCCCTGGAAAGGGACCCGCTTATGTTGGAGTACTGAAACAAGCTTTTAAGCAACCTTAGTAGAGCTTTTCCCCAAGATAGCAGTGAGGCACACAGTGGGCATCGAAGTTATAGTCTTTCACCCTCCGGCACCTCAGTTTGTCAACGCCAAAACATTAGCAGCAGCAGCAGAGTAAGTGGCAGAAGCAATTTCTGTGAGACCTTTCAAACATTTTTTAGACCACCTTGTGCACCAGCACAACAGAATAGAAGTCTGACACGTGGTGAAAGACTGGAGAGGATAGTGGAGGAGTATCTAGAGCTTAATATGAATATCATCAGGGAGGATTTGGACCCTCTTACATTTTGGTCTTCAAAAATGGATGAATAGCCTAAGCTCGCTTATCACGCCTTGGAAGTTTTATCATGCCCGGCAGCCAGCGTTCTCTCAGAATGTGTCTTCAGCACTGCTGGTAGTGTCTTGATGGATAAGCGCAGCCGGATGTCCCATGAAAGTGTAGACTGTCTAACTTTCATAAAGATGAACAAGTCATGGATCTGCAAGGACTTTTGCACCCCAATTGCAGACTGTACAGAGTAGGCGTTGTTGTAGTTTTTAGTGTGCTGCATTGATCTTGCGGAATTGCAGTCTATGATATGGCTTCTATGCCTGCTCTTGCTGCTGCTGCAGGTTTTAGGCCCTAATTTTGGGAAATGTGGAGAATCCTGATTGGGTCTCCATCCATTGGATTGGTTGTAAGTGGGAGAGGTTTGGGTCTCCATTAAACAACTTGCAGTCTGATGAAATTGATACCACTTTGGTGGTGTTACATCCTCATTTAGGGAAATTAGGTTAGGTCTCCATCTCCTGGATTGGCTGTACTGGAAGAGGTGTTGGGTCTTATTTACACTATTTCTACTGTAGTGAAATTGATTACACATTGCTAGTGTCTGCCACTAATTTTTGGAAATGTGGAGAATCCAGATTGGGTCTCCATCTATTGGGTTGGCAGTAGTCGGAGAGGTTTTGATTTCCTTTGCAATTGTTACACTGTAGTGAAATTGATGCCACTTCGGTGGTGTTAGGCCCTAATTTATGGAAATGTGAACAGTCCTGGTTAGGTCTCCATCTCCTGGGTTGTCTGTACTGGAAGAGGTATGGGTCTTATTTACACTATTTCTACTATAGTGAGATTGATTACACATTGCTAGTGTCTGCCACAAATTTTTGGAAATGTGAAGAATCCAGATGGGGTCTCCATCTATTGGGTTGGCTGCAGTGGAAGAGGTTTTGGTGTCCTTTGCAATTGTTATACTCTAGTGAAATTGATGCCACTTCGGTGGTTTTAGGCCCTAATTTAGGGAAATGTGAACAGTCTTGGTTAGATCTCCATCTCCTGGGTTGTCAATACAGTACAGGAAGAGGTGTGGGTCTTATTTACACTATTTCTACTGTAGTCAAATTGATTATACATTGCTAGTGTCTGCCACTAATTTTTATAAATGAGGAGAATCCAGATTGGGTCCCCATCCATTGGGTTGGCTGTAGTGGGAGAGGTGTCAGTCTCCTTTACAATAGTTATACTGTAGTGAAAGTGATGCCACTTCGGTGGTGTTAGGCCTTCATTTAGAGAAATGTTAACAGCTCTAGTTAGGTCTCCATCTCCTGGATTCGCTGTACTGGAAGAGGTGTGGTTCTTATTTACACTACTTCTACTGTAGTGAAATTGATTACACCTTGCAAGCGTCTGCCACTAATTTATGGAAATGTGGAGAATCTTGATTGAGTCTCCATCCATTGGGTTGGCTGTAGTGGGAGAGGTGTCAGTCTCCTTTACAATAGTTATACTCTAGGGAAATTGATGCCACTTCAGTGGTGTTAGGCCCTCATTTAGGGAAATGTGAACAGTCTTGGTTAGATCTCCATCTCCTGGGTTGTCAATACAGTACAGGAAGAGGTGTGGGTCTTATTTACACTATTTCTACTGTAGTCAAATTGATTATACATTGCTAGTGTCTGCCACTAATTTTTATAAATGAGGAGAATCCAGATTGGGTCCCCATCCATTGGGTTGGCTGTAGTGGGAGAGGTGTCAGTCTCCTTTACAATAGTTATACTGTAGTGAAAGTGATGCCACTTCGGTGGTGTTAGGCCTTCATTTAGAGAAATGTTAACAGCTCTAGTTAGGTCTCCATCTCCTGGATTCGCTGTACTGGAAGAGGTGTGGTTCTTATTTACACTACTTCTACTGTAGTGAAATTGATTACACCTTGCAAGCGTCTGCCACTAATTTATGGAAATGTGGAGAATCTTGATTGAGTCTCCATCCATTGGGTTGGCTGTAGTGGGAGAGGTATCAGTCTCCTTTACAATAGTTATACTCTAGGGAAATTGATGCCACTTCAGTGGTGTTAGGCCCTCATTTAGGGAAATGTGTACACTCCTGGTTAGGTCTCCATCTCCTTGGTTGTGAATACAGTACAGGAAGAGGTGTGGGTCTTATTTACACTATTTCTACTGTAGTGAAAATGATTACACAAATTTTGGGAAATGTGGAGAATCCAGATTGGATCTCCATTTGTGATGAGTGATGACAGCGTGCTCGAGCTTTAAGTTTTCGTCACTCCGTGAACATGATTTGCAACTGTTTGATAGATTTAATACATGTGAGGAATGCTGGAAAAGTCTCCATTAGTGATGAGCGAGCATGCTCGCTACTGCTCGATGATTGCCCGAGCATCTCACTGCTCGAGATGCTCGGTGCTTGCCAAGTGTTTTCGGAGTTGCTCGGCAGGAGCTGGAATCCCCTTCCTGCAAGTTTGGCGCTCTTTAGACTGCCAATCAACATGCTGGGATTGCCTGCCACTCACTGTAATGCCGTAGTTATGTTGGTTGTGGCATTACAGTGATTGGCTGGCCACACAGCGTCATCAGATCTATGTCAGACCTGGCGCCGCTGTGCTCATTACAGTCACTCCGGAATCAGGCAGAGTAGGGAGAGGTGCTGCTGCGTCAGGGAGAGATTTAATCGTGTATTAGGTAGTGAAGAGAGAAAAACCGTACATTACACAAATCCATCTTAACAAACAGTCCTTTTGAGGACTAACTAATCCATCTGCAGAGATATCAGGCAGGCAGTGTATATAGGCAGGCAGGCAGGGTATATAGCAGACTGCATTGCATATAGCACAAGAGGCTCCATTCCAATTCTGCCTTCTGCTGCTGTTAGATATTTCTATACAAAGGCCCAGGTCTCAGGGGCCAGGAATACTTTTTTTTGGATATTAATCCTCATTATTTGCTTAAAAAGCAATCCAGAGAACACCATTTTTCTGCGCCATTTTCTTGTTGGCACTGCAGAATGCAGCCAGGCCCTTTCCATATTAAAGAGCTTAAAATCCAGCTGTTTAAAACTGTGTTTTCTCCGTCAAACGGATCACAGATACGTTGTCAGAAAATACTGGCATTTCTGGCCTCCATTAAAAATTTCTTTCACTGTGTCAGTGAAGAAATTCACACCAGTTTGCTGTTCAAACTACTTACCTACAGACCAGGTATTTAAAACTCTGTTTTCTCCATCACACGGATCACATACACGTTGTCAGAAAATACTGCCATTTCTGGCCTCCATTAAAAATTTCCTTTAATGTGTCAATGAAGCAATTCACACGAGTTTGCTGTTCAAACTACTTACCTACATGCCAGGTATTTAAAACTCTGTTTTCTCCGTCACACGGATCACATACACGTTGTCAGAAAATACTGCCATTTCTGGCCTCCATTAAAAATTTCCTTTAGTGTTTCAGTGAAGTAATTCACACAAGTTTGCTGTTCAAACTACATACCTACAAGCCAGGTATTTAAAACTCTGTTTTCTCTGTCAAATGGACCACATATAAGTTCGCTCCAAACTCAGTCATTTGTAGTGAGAGTGGAAGATACTGTCCTCCATTTAAAATGGGCAAAACACGTGGCAAGGGATGGGGAACTGGACGTGATGGTGATGGTGCATGCAGAGGCTGAGGACAAGGCCGTGGGCAAGTTGAAATTGTGCCACAACAAACACCCACATCTTCAAGCCTGTCCTTCCTGTCCCAATTCCTAGGGGACTGCAGCACATCACTATTGAACCCAAAGCAGTGTCAAAAGGTTGTTGGCTGGATAGTGGATAATGCTTCCAGTCACTTAGCCACCACAATCACCACCACCCTGTCTTCCACATGGTCAAGTCTCAGTAGCAGTGAGTCTGGACCTCATATCCTCACCCTGATTCTCCTTCCTCCCACCATGTTGAGTGCCCGTTGACAACTGATCCCACACTTGGACACTCTGAAGCGCTGTTTACTTTTCCATTTATAGATTCGGGCCTTTCACCGGTCCACTTGAAGCAGGGCAAGAGGAGATCTCGTGTAGCGATGCCCAAATATTTGAGCAGCCATGGTCACACGAACCCGACAGTGGGAATGTGTCACAAGAGGAGGACGATGATGAGACACAATTGCCAGAAAATCAGGAGGAGGACCGGGGTGCAGAAGTGGAAGACAAGGAGGTGGATGATATAGTAACTGACCCAACCTGGCAGGAGGACATGCAGAGCGACGACAGCAGCACACAGGGTGAGGGAGGCAGAGTACCCAATCAGGCAGGAAAAAGCAGTGTGGTGGCCACAGACAGAAGGCGGGCAACCATTCCCCATAACACCAGCACGAAGGAAGTTGCCAGTACAACTGTCAGGTCTTCCCCAGTCTGATTGTTTTTTAAAGACTCTGCCGATAACCCCAAAAAGGCCATTTGCACCACCTGCCAGGCCAGCATCAGCAGTGGTGGCAAAACGACCAGCCTGACCACCGCTAGCATGATAAGGCTCATGACAGCAAATCACCCGACTTTGTGGGCCGAACCCCAGGGTCCAGGAACAGTGTCTGTAGGTGGCACCATTGCTTCTTCCGCTGTTGTGCATGCAAGCCAATCCCCTGTCCATGGTGCATGCGAAGATGCCTCCTGCCCTGCACCTGTCGTTGTGAACTCTCAAGTAGAAGCATCAGGAAGCACGTCCAAGTCCTTGTCCTAGCGCAGCATTCAGTTGTCCATACCCCAGTCCTTGGAACGCAAGCGCAAATATGCAGCCAACGCCCCAAAGGCCACACTACTAAATTCTCACATTTCACGACTGCTTGCACTCGAAATGTTGCCTTTTAGGCTTGTGGAGACGGATCCATTCCGCAACCTGATGGCGGCTGTCCCTCGGTACTCGATCCCCAGCCGCCACTATTTCTCCCGGTGTGCCGTCCCTGCATTACACAAGCACGTGTCCCAAAACATTAGCCGTGCCCTCAACAAAGCAGTTACCGGAAAGTCCACCTAACATGGACAAGTGTTTGTGGGCAGGGATGGTACATCTCTCTGACAGCACACTGGGTTAACATAGTGGAAGCCGGGACCCAGTCGGACCCTGGGACGGAACACATTCTCCCGACACCAAGGATTGCAGGCCCTAGGTAAATCAGGGTTGCCCCCACGGTCTACAGCTCCTGCACCTCATCCTCCTCAGCCTCCTCCTCCTTTTCAGCCTCCATCTCCGAAATGACCACATCTGTCACAAGCTGTAAGCACTGCAGCACTGCCTCGGCCAAGAGGCAACAAGCTGTGCTGAAGCTAATATGCTTAGGTGACAAACAGCACAATGCTGAAGAGTTGTGGACAGCTCTGAAAGAGCAGACAGATCTGTGGCTCACACTGCTGAACATGCAGCCAGGCATGGTCGTGTGTGACAATGGCCGGAACCTGGTGGCGGCTCTGAGGCGAGGCGAGCTCACACACGTACCATTCCTGGCCCATGTACTTAATCTCATGGTTCAGCAGTTTCTGAAATCCTACCTGGAGCTGCCGTATCTGCTTGTTAAAGTACTCCACCTTGGTGTCCATTTTAGAAAGTCAGCTACATCTTCCGCTGCCCTTGCCATGTTTGAGCAGCATTTGCAGCTTCCGGCTCACAGACTGGGGTGTGATGTGCCCACGCATTGGAACTCTACACTGCAGATTTTGGGAAGGATTTGTGAGCAGAAGAGGGCAGTTGTTGAGTACCAGCATCAACAACACCATCGGTATTCAGTTCAGACTCCCCACATAAGACCTCAGGAGTGGACACGGATGTCAAACATATGTACCATCCTCCAAAACTTTGAGGATTCTATCAAGATGGTGAGCGGTGATGACACCATAATTAGCGTCACCATCCCGCTTCTCTGTCTTCTGAAACGCTCTCTGCTCGCAATCAAAGAGGATGCATTGCAGGCGGAGCATGATGAGATGGAGCAAGGAACCGACAGGGTAATTACACACAGCCCAGCCTCAACTCATCCCAACGTGGATTGGGGTACAATGAGGAAGAGGAGGAGGAGGAAAGACAGGAGCTAGTATCTTGCACTATAGACGGTACTATCTGCACAGCTGTCATAACGTCTGTTCAGCGTGGATGGCCAGAGGACAGAGAGGAGGAGGAGAGCATGGTCAGTTATCCTCTGGGTGAGGACACGGAAGTCTTGCCTGTTAGTAGTCTGGCACGCATGGCTGAGTTTGTTACTCTGCCTTTCCCATGACTCTCGCTTTCTCAAAATTTTGGGTGACAGTCATTACTGGTTGGTGACACATCTAGACCCACGCTACAAGGAGAACTTTATATCTCTTATTCCTGAGGCGGACATGTCTACAAAAATGGGGCTGTACCAGAAGGCCCTTGTTGCAGGACTATTAAAAAAATTCCCATTTGAAAATGCTGATGTCAGAGTGCACACTTCATTGGACAACCAAGGAGTACAGGCGAGAGAGACCCAACTTCAATCCAACAGAGGCAGGGGAACACTGTCAAAGTTCTGGGAGAGTTTTCTCAGACCCTCCCATCGCACAGGCCCTGAGGTGCGGGGTACTCTCACAAGGAGTGCAAAGTTTTGGAAGATGCTGAGGGTGTACCTTGCCGACCACACCAATGTCCTCCTGATTCCTCTGTGCCTTATAATTATTGGATATCCAAGGTTAATACGTGAAATGAACTGGCTCTCTATGCCTTAGAGGTCCTTGCCTGCCCTGCCGCCAGCGTTTTATCAGAGCGGGTTTTTAGTGCCGCTGGTGGAATTATAACTAATAAGTGCAACCACCTGTCAACTGAAAATGACTCTTATAAAAATGAATAAGGGCTGGATTGGGCCAGACTTCTCAACACCACCGAATGATAGCAGCGTAACATAAACTCAAATCCAGTGTCTTTTTTTGGGAGGTGTATTCCCATGCACCTTTTCACACCCACACATGGGTATACGCTTCCTGATTTGGGCTATTTGCTTTTGTCCTCCTCCTTCTCCTCATCCTCCACCACCATCTCACCATGGTGACCGTGGTCCGTGATGCAACACCCACATAATTTTTTTAAAAGGTGTTTATGATGCCCGTAAAAAATTTTTTTTATACAGTATGTTCATGTAAACCCCCCAGGGGTAAATGTTTGTCAGTCCATACATTTGTGCATGGGCATTACAAGTATAGGAGGCCCGCTCCTTTCTTTTGCCAAGGGGCATTGAAGTGCCTCTAAATTTTTGGCAGCCCCTGCATTCACTGCATAGGCCAAGACTATGGGAGACTCTCTCTTTTCTAATAGAAATTTGTCATTACTGTGGCCCTGCTCTTTTTCTCTTTAAATTGTTAGTGGGGTTTTTCTTAAATTTGGTCAGCCGTTGGACTCACTGCATACCCTATAACTGTATATCAGACTCTCTCCTTTCTAATGGGAATTTGTCATTACTGTGGCGCTGCTCTAGGTGTCTTTAAATTCTTAGTGGGATTTTTCCTAAATTTGGTCTGCCGTTGGACTCACTGCATACCCTATAACTGTAAATCAGACTCTCTCCTTTCTAATGGGAATTTGTCGTTACTGTGGCCCAGCTCTATGTGTCTTAAAATTCTTAGTGGAGTTTTTCCCAAATTTTGGCAGCTCCTGCAGTCACAGCATGGGCATTACCACTATAGGAGACCCTTTATAATGGAAAAATTTTTTTTACTGATAGCCTCCTCAATGTCTCTTCAACGCGGTATTGGGTTGTGACTAGTGTTGAGCATTCCGATACTGAAATATCGGGTATCGGCCGATATTCACTGTATCGGAATTCCGATACTTAATTCCGATACTTTTATAATATCGAATACCGGAATCGGAAGTTCCCATAATGCCTGCGCTCTGCAGTGTCTCTGAAGGATGACAAGCTGGATGGCAGCGCTCAGCTGCGATCCAGCTTGTCATCAGAATGCCATCCCAGCGTGGGAGAATTCTCCTGATTGTTTAAAAGCCGGCGCGCGGTAAAAAGCCGCCGGCTTTTAAACAATCACGCAGCCCCATACTGCTTCCCCGCAGCCTCCCACCCCGATCCTCCGCTCCCCTCGCCACCTCCCATCCCGATCGTAAATTAGGACCGGGCGGGGAGCACAGCACCAAGGAGCGAAGGACCCGGGCGGGGAAGCCGGCAGTGAAAAGACTTCACCGCCGGCTTTCCCGTTCTGTGCTGCGCTTTCCCGCCGGTTATTTCAAATGAACAGCTGAGGTATCAGGTGATGCCGATCAGCTGTTCATTTGAAGTAGCCGCGGTGCCCTCAGAGGGTTCATGTGAGTTCATGCTTGACTGCATGAACTCACATCAACTTTCCCACGGCCGCACAGGTCAGCCACTCCTCCCAGACCCGTCATGATTAGTGGGTGTGCGGGGTGTGTGTGTGCGGGGTGTGTGTGTGCGGGGTGTGTGTGTGCGGGTGTGTGTGTGTGCGGGGTGTGTGTGTGCGGGGTGTGTGTGTGCGGGGTGTGTGTGTGCGGGTGTGTGTGTGTGCGGGGTGTGTGTGCGGGGTGTCTGTGCGATGTGTGCGGGGTGTGTGTGCGGGGTGTCTGTGCGATGTGTGCGGGTGTGTGTGTGTGCGGGTGTGTGTGTGTGCGGGTGTGTGTGCGGGGTGTGTGTGCGGGGTGTCTGTGCGATGTGTGCGGGGTGTGTGTGCGGGGTGTCTGTGCGATGTGTGCGGGTGTGTGTGCGGGCAGACATAGGCCGATGTGACACTACTACTCCCATCGGCCTATGTCTGTCCCCCGTCCACTCCTGCCAGCAGGATCAGCTCGATGGGAGCAGTAGTTCCCATCAGCCTGATCCTGCTATTTAAATTGCCCTACTGTGTCCCCAATAAATGTTAGATACATGTCATTGGTGGCCAGTGGTTACCTAAAAGAAATTAGTTCATACATTACCTGTCCCCGCCGATCGCCACCTAAAATAAAGTAAAAAATAAAAAACTACACCTATACTCACCAAGACACCTAATTCCCCGAAGCCATCGATCTCCTGTAATAAAATATAAAATAATAAACCACAACCTTATCCTTACCCCTCCGTAGCAGTCCACGAGTGTCCCACGAAGATCTCCAGTTCAGAGCAGCCACATAGAATGTGACCGCTCTGAACCGCTGCCGCCGCTAGAATGACGGGGCCGTAAGGGTTCACCGGAGTTCAGGCAGCGCTGCTCCGGTTAGCTCCTTTACGGCACTGCTGTATCGTGAGAAATTCCCACGGTACAGCACTGCCGTAAAGGAGGTCTCCGGAGCTGCGCTGCCTGAATGCACTCCGGTGACCTCAGTCAGTGGCTCCCGCTGCCGGGAGCGGACGTGTTCCCGGCAGCGTGAGCTTACAGCAGCCATGCACAGCTGTCACCATCTCCAGATGTGACAGCTGTGCATGGGAGATCAGCGCAGGAACGTGGACAGGTAACTATTTTTTTTTTAGTAAACTAAGAATTAAATAAAATGGTGTTTTATTTCAAATAAATTATTTTTTTCTGGGTGTAGTGTGTTTTTTCTTTTTAACACTTTGTAGGTTAGTAATGGGGGTGTCATATAGACGGCCATCATTACTAACCTGGGCTTCATGGCAGCTGGCGCTGACATGAACCCCACCACTATTACCCCCTGCCACCGCACCAGGGCAGCGTGGAAGAGCGAGGCTAAGTGCCAGAATTGGCGCATCCTATGGATGCGCCATTTCTGGGGCGGCTGACGGCTGGTGTTTCTAGCCTGGGAGGGGGCCAATATTCATGGCACCCTTCCTGAGCTATTAATATCAGCCCCCAGCTGTCTGCCTAGCCTTTGCTAGCTATTAAAATAGAGGGGACCCCACGTCATTTTTTTTTGGGGGGTCCCCCATTTTAATAGCTAGTAAAGGCTAGGTATTCAGCTGGGGGCTGATATTAGTAGCCTGGGAAGCTCCGTGGGTTTTACCCCCTTCCCAGGCTTCAAACATCTGCCCCAGCCGTCTGCTTAACCTCCGCTAGAGACTAAAATTATGGGGGATCCCACGCCATTTTTTTTTTAAATAAATCCTTTATTTTAACACTAAATGACATTTGAGGACTTAATAAAGATGCAGTCCCTAAATTATTATTTATTTTTTAATAAATTTTTCCCAAAACTTTTGACGTGGGCTTCGCCATATTTTTGTATGCCAGCCAGGTACAGCATCCAGCTTCTATGAACGCGCCATTTTCCGGGGCGGCCGCGGACTGCAATTTTCAGCGGGGGGGGGAGGGCAAAAAGCTTGGGCCTCCCTGCGCTGCAGATTCCATCCCCCAGCTGCCTAGTTGTACCTGGCTGGACACAAAAATAAGGAGAAGCTCCACGTTTTTTTTTTTTTAATTATTTCATGAAATTCATGGAATAATTAAGAAAAAAAGGGCTTCCCTATATTGTTGTGTCCGGCTAGGTACAAATAGGCAGCTGGTGGTTGGGGGCAGCCCATTCCTGCCTGCTGTACCTGGCTGGACACAAATATAGTGTGAAGCCCCACGTCAATTTTTTTTTAATTATTTCAGGAAATTCATGAAATAATTAAAAAAAAATTATGTGGGGCTTCGCCCTATAATTGTGTCCAGCCAGGTACAGCAGGCAGGAACGGGCTGCCCCCAACCACCAGCTGCCTATTTGTACCTAGCCGGACACAACAATATAGGGAAGCCCTTTTTTTCTTAATTATTCCATGAATTTCATGAAATAATTAAAAAAAAAAATGTGTGGCGCTTCGCCCTATTTTTGTGTCCAGCCAGGTACAACTAGGCAGCTGGGGGCTGGAATCTGCAGCGCAGGGAGACCCAAGCTTTCTGGGTCCCACCCGCTGCAAATTGCAGTCCGCAGCCGCCCCGGAAAATGGCGCGTTCATAGAAGCGCCATCTTCTGGCGCTGTACCCAACTCATCCAGGGCCCTGGTGCGGTGGCTCACTGGGTAATAAAGGGGTTAAGGCCAGCTTGGCATTATCAGCTGGCCCTAAGCCCGAAATTCATGGGGTCACGCCAATATTAGACATGACCGCCATGAATTTCTAGTAAAGTATTTAAAAAAAACACAAACACCCAGAAAAAAGTCCTTTAATTGAAATAAAGACACAATTCTTTATTGTTCTAAATTAAACCATACTTACCGCCACACCCATTCCAGCTGAAGCCAACGATCTCCTGCAATAAAAGTAAAATAATAAAGCAACCTCATCCTTACCTTTCCATGGTTCCCAGGACAGCTTCAGCTCTGCTACATCGAGATGACAGGCTGGACCGCAGCAGAACGCTGCCATCCAGCCTGTCATCCCGCGGACACTGAGAAGCGCAGGCATGCTTGCGCTCCTCAGTGTCTTTCTGTGACGTCATCCAGATGAGCCGAGGTCATGTCCAATGAACTCAGCTCACCTCATGCACGTCACTGACAGCGTGGGAAAATTCTCCTGCACTCAGCGCTTCAGCGTGAGAATTCTCCCACGCTGTCAGTGACGTGCATGAGGTGCGCCGAGTTCATGGGACATGACCTCACCTCATGCACGTCACTGACAGCGTGGGAAAATTCTCACGCTGAAGCGCTGAGTGCAGGAGAATTCTCCCACGCTGTCAGTGACGTACATGAGGTGAGCCGAGTTCATTGTCGGCTCATCTGGATGCCGTCACAGCCAGACACTGAGGAGTGAAAGTATGCCTGCGCTTCTCAGTGTCTGCGGGATGACAGGCTGGATGGCAGCGTTCTGCTGCGGTCCAGCCTGTCATCTCGATGTAGCAGAGCTGGAGCCGTCGTGGGAGCCATGGAAAGGTAAGGATGAGGTTGCTTTATTATTTTTCTTTTATTGCAGGAGATCGTTGGCTTCAGCTGGAATGGGCGTGATGGTAAGTATGGTTTAATTTAGAACAATAAAGAATTGTGTGTTTATTTCAATTAAAGGACTTTTTTCTGGGTGTTTGTGTTTTTTTTAAATACTTTACTAGAAATTCATGGTGGTCATGTCTAATATTGGCGTGACCCCATGAATTTCGGGCTTAGGGCCAGCTGATAATGCCAAGCTGGCCTTAACCCCTTTATTACCCAGTGAGCCACCGCATCAGGGCCCTGGATGAGTTGGGTACAGCGCCAGAAGATGGCGCTTCTATGAACGCGCCATTTTCCGGGGCGGCTGCGGACTGCAATTTGCAGCGGGTGGGGCCCAGAAAGCTTGGGCCTCCCTGCGCTGCAGATTCCAGCCCCCAGCTGCCTAGTTGTACCTGGCTGGACACAAAAATAGGGCGAAGCTCCACGTTTTTTTTTTTTTAAATTCATGAAATTCATGGAATAATTCAGAAAAAAAGGGCTTCCCTATATTGTTGTGTCCGGCTAGGTACAAATAGGCTGCTGGTGGTTGGGGGCAGCCCGTTCCTGCCTGCTGTACCTGACTGGACACAAATATAGGGCGAAGCCCCACATCAATTTTTTTAAATTATTTCATGAATTTCCTGAAATGATTTAAAAAAAATTGACGTGGGGCTTCGCACTATATTTGTGTCCAGCCAGGTACAGCAGGCAGGAACGGGCTGCCCCCAACCACCAGCTGCCTATTTGTACCTGGTTGGACACAACAATATAGGGAAGCCCTTTTTTTCTTAATTATTTCATGAATTTCATGAAATAATTAAAAAAAAAAAATACGTGAAGCTTCTCCCTATTTTTGTGTCCAGCCAGGTACAACTAGGCAGCTGGGGGATGGAATCTGCAGCGCAGGGAGGCCCAAGCTTTCTGCCCCCCCCCTCCCCCCGCTGAAAATTGCAGTGCGCAGCCACCCCGGAAAATGGTGCGTTCATAGAAGCTGGATGCTGTACCTGGCTGGCATACAAAAATATGGCGAAGCCCACGTCAAAAGTTTTGGGAAAAATTAATTAAAAAATAAATAATAATTTAGGGACTGCATCTTTATTAACTCCTCAAATGTCATTTAGTGTTAAAATAAAGGACTTATTTTAAAAAAAATTGACGTGGGGCTTCGCCCTATATTTGTGTCCAGCCAGGTACAGCAGGCAGGAACAGGCTGCCCCCAACCACCAGCTGCCTATTTGTACCTGGCCGGACACAACAATATAGGGAAGCCCTTTTTTAAAAAAATTATTTCATGAAATAATTAAAAAAAAATTGACGTGGGGCTTCGCACTATATTTGTGTCCAGCCAGGTACAGCAGGCAGGAATGGGCTGCCCCCAACCACCAGCTGCCTATTTGTACCTGGTTGGACACAACAATATAGGGAAGCCCTTTTTTTCTTAATTATTCCATGAATTTCATGAAATAATTTTAAAAAAAAATGCGTGGGGCTTCGCCCTATTTTTGTGCCCAGCCAGATACAACTAGGCAGCTGGGGGCTGGAATCCGCAGCGCAGGGAGACCCAAGCTTTCTGGGCCACCCCCGCTGCAAATTGCAGTCCGCAGCCGCCCCAGAAAATGGCGCGTTCATAGAAGCGCCATCTTCTGGCGCTGTACCCAACTCATCCAGGGCCCTGGTGCGGTGGCTCACTGGGTAATAAAGGGGTTAAGGCCAGCTTGGCATTATCAGCTGGCCCTAAGCCCAAAATTCATGGGGTCACGCCAATATTAGACATGACCACCATGAATTTCTAGTAAAGTATTTAAAAAAACACAACACCCAGAAAAAAGTCCTTTAATTGAAATAAACACACAATTCTTTATTGTTCTAAATTAAACCATACTTACCATCACGCCCATTCCAGCTGAAGCCAACGATCTCCTGCAATAAAAGTAAAATAATAAAGCAACCTCATCCTTACCTTTCCATGGCTCCCACGACAGCTTCAGCTCTGCTACATCGAGATGACAGGCTGGACCGCAGCAGAACGCTGCCATCCATCCTGTCATCCCGCAGACACTGAGAAGCGCAGGCATACTTCCACTCCTCAGTGTCTGGCTGTGACGGCATCCAGATGAGCCGAGGTCATGTCCAATGAACTCCGCTCACTTCATGTACGTCACTGACAGCGTGGGAAAATTCTCCTGCACTCAGCACTTCAGCGTGAGAATTTTCCCACGCTGTCAGTGACGTGCATGAGGTGAGCTGAGTTCATTGGACATGACCTCACCTCATGTATGTCACTGACAGCGTGGGAGAATTCTCACGCTGAAGCGCTGAGTGCAGGAGAATTTTCCCACGCTGTCAGTGACGTGCATGAGGTGAGCTGAGTTCATTGGACATGAACTCGGCTCATCTGGATGACGTCACAGAGAGACACTGAGGAGCGCAAGCATGCCTGCGCTTCTCAGTGTCTGCGGGATGACAGGCTGGATGGCAGCTTTCTGCTGCGGTCCAGCCTGTCATCTCGATGTAGCAGAGCTGGAGCTGTCCTGGGAACCATCGAAAGGTAAGGATGAGGTTGCTTTATTATTTTTCTTTTATTGCAGGAGATCGTTGGCTTCAGCTGGAATGGGCGTGATGGTAAGTATGGTTTAATTTAGAACAATAAAGAATTGTGTCTTTATTTCAATTAAAGGACTTTACTCTGGGTGTTTGTGTTTTCTTTTAACTTTGACTATGGGGTTAGTAATGGGGGTGTCTTATAGACGCCTCTCCATTACTAACCTGGGCTTGATGTCAGCTGGCATTATAAGCTGACATCAACCCCAACCCTATTACCCCCTGCCACCGCACCAGGGCAGCGTGGAAGAGCGAGGCTAAGTGCCAGAATTGGCGCATCCTATGGATGCGCCATTTCTGGGGCGGCTGACGGCTGGTGTTTCTAGCCTGGGAGGGGGCCAATATTCATGGCACCCTTCCTGGGCTATTAATATCAGCCCCCAGCTGTCTGCCTAGCCTGTGCTAGCTATTAAATTAGGGGGGACCCCACGTCATTTTTTTGGGGGGGTCCCCCATTTTAATAGCTAGTAAAGGCTAGGTATTCAGCTGGGGGCTGATATTAGTAGCCTGGGAAGCTCCGTGGGTATTACCCCCTTCCCAGGCTTCAAACATTTGCCCCAGCTGTCTGCTTAACCTCCGCTAGAGCCTAAAATTAAGGGGAACCCCACGCCAATTTTTTTTTAAATAAATCCTTTATTTTAACACTAAATGACAAGTACAGTAATCAACACTGTCACTGTACTTCATATATATGTGACTGACATGTTTCTATCTATCTAATCTATGTGTGATTCTCTATTCCTTCTATTCTAAATTGTCGGGTACAGATGCTGAATTGCCGGCCGGCTTTCTTAAAGAGACGGTGCATGAAAACACTATTATTTTTTTAAATAAATCCTTTACACTAAATGACAAGTTCTGTAAGCAACACTGTCACTGTACTTCATATATATGTGACTGACATGTTTCTATCTATCTAATCTATGTGTGAAGCTCTATTCTGTCTGTTATAAATTGTCGGGTACAGATGCTGAATTGCCGGCCGGCTTTTTTAAAGAGACGGTGCACGAAAACACTAATATTTTTTTTAATAAATCCTTTACACTAAATGACAAGTACAGTAAGCAACACTGTCACTGTACTTCATATATATGTGACTGACATGTTTCTATCTATCTAATCTATGTGTGATTCTCTATTCCTTCTATTCTAAATTGTCGGGTACAGATGCTGAATTGCCGGCCGGCTTTCTTAAAGAGACGGTGCATGAAAACACTATTATTTTTTTAAATAAATCCTTTACACTAAATGACAAGTTCTGTAAGCAACACTGTCACTGTACTTCTTATATATGTGACTGACATGTTTCTATCTATCTAATCTATGTGTGAAGCTCTATTCTGTCTGTTATAAATTGTCGGGTACAGATGCTGAATTGCCGGCCGGCTTTTTTAAAGAGACGGTGCACGAAAACACTAATATTTTTTTTAATAAATCCTTTACACTAAATGACAAGTACAGTAAGCAACACTGTCACTGTACTTCATATATATGTGACTGACATGTTTCTATCTATCTAATCTATGTGTGAAGCTCTATTCTTTCTGTTGTAAATTGTCGGGTACCGGTGAATGCCGCTGATGAATTGCCGGCTTTTCATGTCATTCTACATTATTCTTAGTTGTTTTACTTCATGTAGAATTAACCTACAAGGAAAGAAAGGGTTTATTTTCATTCCGATATTTGTGTCCCATTGACTTGCATTGGTTTCCGGTATCGGAATCGGCGATATCCGATACTTTTTGGGTATCGGCCCGATCCAATCCGATACGATATTTCCTGATATCGGAAGGTATCGCTCAACACTAGTTGTGACCAAATTTTTGGCAGCCCTTGCAGTCACTCGATACGCAATAACAGTATAGGAGACTCACTTGTTAATAATGGGAACAACAAAGCATAGCCAGCTGATGGCTCTCTAGCAATAGCAAGGGCCGACTGCTGACCTTTTAAGAATAGTAAGGGCCATCTGATGGCCTTATAAAAATAGGCTTTATGACTTTCAGAGTACCTCCATCATAAATAAAACAGGATGTGTCTGATGATGTGTCACACAACGCATTGCCAGATAAGGTTGTAAAATGTTAAAATGACATTTCCCTGTGAATGCATTTGTCTTAAAAAATAACGTAAAAAAAACAAAACAATAGGATCTTTCTTTAGTATAAAAAACTGTGTCACCAATTTAACCTCAATGTAATCACATTGTTCAGCTCCCGCACCTCTTCCTCCATCTCCAAAATGACCACATCGGTTACAAGCTGACAGCACTGCAGCATTGCCTTGGCCAAGCGGCAACAGGCTGTGCTGAAGATAACATGCTTAATGCTCAAATGACAAACCACCCAGCGCTGCAGAGTTGTTGAAAGCTGTAACACAGCAGCCTGATCTGTGGCTCTCACCGCTGAACATACAGCCAGGCATGGTTGTGTGTGACAATGGGAGGAACCTGGTGATGGAGAAATGACACCCAGAGTAGATACGGTTTCCCTCTATGCCAGTCCTTTCACCAAGCTAAATACAACTCTCAGCAAAAAAGAGCTGTGGACTGGCTCTGTACCATCCCTGGCCACATTCACCTGTCCACGTTTTGTGGGTAAACGGTCCTTCCCAGTAAGTGCACTGAGGAGGGCATGGGTAATGTTGTGGGACCCGTGCTTGTGGAAGGCGGAGACGATACTGGGAAAAATAATGGCGGCTGTGGACCAAGTATGGATACCCGGTCGCCGCCGCCATAAGATTGTGGACAGCTTCCGACTCCAAGAGCCTAAAAGGCCACATTTCAAGTGCAAGCAGCTGCCCAAAATCTGGCAGTTTAGTGTTGCGGCCAATGTGTGGCTGACTGCATACTTGCGCTTGCATTCCAAGTAACTGAAATCTAAGCAGATGGTGGCCTCTTTCATCATCATGGCCTCACCTTGGCACTATGAACTCTCCTTAAGGAGAATCTAGGGCCCACCGGAGGAGTCTCCGGTTCTCTGGTGGGCCTGTTCAACCCTGCCGAGAAGCAGCCCTGGCTAAAAAAAGTGTGGGGGAAGGTTTCCGGACACTCTATGGCTGCTTTTTTAATGTGGATCGGACATGCTTATGCATGTTATTTCTTAAACCACATTGCAGATCAGGCCATTGTCCAACTCTGTATTCATGAAATTAAATGCGCAAAGAAAGATGTTTGTGTGTCAAAGCACCACCGACAAGTGCGCGTTGATGTTGGACGGGCTGCCATTGCTTCTGCAACAAGCTGCATTAGAGGACTTCCTGGGAGAAACGACACTCAGGGTAGATACGGTTTCCCTCTATGCCAGTCCTTTCACTGCTCTAAATGCAACTCTCAGCAAAAAAAGCTGTGGACTGGCTCCGTACCATCCCTGGCCACATTCACCTGTCCACGTGTTTGTGGTTAGGCGGTCCTTACCAGTAAGTGCACTGGGGAGGGCACAGGTAATGTTGTGGGACCCGTGCTTTTGGAAAGTGGAGACGATACCGGGAGAAATAGTGGCGGCTGGGGACCAAGTATGGACACCCGGCCGCCGCTGGCATGAGGTTATGAAAAGCTTCCACCTTCATGTGCCTAAAAGGCCACATTTCAAGTGAAAGCAACTTTTGAGACCTTCCTGAGAGAAATGACAGCTGGGTAGATATGGTTTCCCAAGTCCTTTCACCAAGCTAAAGAATGTGGCTGTGGTGAAATACAACTCAGCAAAAAAAGCTGTGGACTGGCTCCGTACCGTCCCTGGCCACATTCACCTGTCCACGTGTATGTGGTTAGGCGGTCCTTCCCAGTAAGGGCACTGGGGAGGGCATGGGTAATGTTGTGGGACCCATGCTTGTGGAAGGCGGAGACGACACCGGGAGTGGCGGCTGGGGACCGAGTATGGACACCCGGACGCCGCCGGCATGAGGTTATGAAAAGCTTACGCCTCCACGAGCCTAAAAGGCCACATTTCAAGTGCAAGCAGCTGTCAAAAATTTGGCAGTACAGTATTGCAGCCTGTGAGCGGGTGGGTGGCTGGCTGCATACTTGCAAATGCATTCCAAGAAATGGGGTAGCGACAACTGAACACTGCACTGGGACAAGGACGTGGACGGTGATTGTTGCAAGTCTGCCATGACAGGTGCATGGCGGGAGGCATCTTCGCATGTGCCAAGGATCACTTATGATGGGCACAGTTTTAGGCAGTGACCTGGGAGTCAGGAATGCTTCCAGAGGTCTTCCCCATGCTGTTCCCATGTCTTTTCAGCACTGTATTCATGTGTCTGATGATGTGTCACACACCACATGGCCAGATAAGGTTGTAAAATGTTAAAATGACATTTCCTAGTGAATGCATTTGTCTTTCTTGAAAGCAATGCAAAAGTGCAAAAATGCATCAAAAACGCTACAAGTGAACATAGCCCAAGGTGTAGAGGAGTATTTCTGGTTCTGGTAATTTATTTTGCCTTGTATACAAGTCATTACCCTGGAACGGATGTTCCTTAATATATTTCCCAGGAAAATCCATTTTGGCTATGTTTTTGTATGTTTTATTGTGAGTCCTTAAAAGTGGCGTAATACTCTGACAACGTTGTTGACAGCAGTGACCTGGGAGTCAGAAATGCTTCCAGGGCTCTTCCCCATGCTGTTCCCATGTCATTTGAGCTCTGTTCCCATCGATTTGGGCAATTTTTAGGCTCTCTGCAGACCGCCGGGGGGAGCCGCCTGAAAAATGCTTGCGTTTCCCATAGACTTACATTGGGCTCGTTGCTCGGGTCGAGCACCCGAGTATTCCAATTTGCTCGACCCGAGAAACGAGTACCCAAGTATTTTAGTGCTCGCTCATCACTAGTCTCCATCTATTGGGTTGGCTGTAGTTGCAGAGGTTTTGGTCTCCTTTGCAGTTGATATAGTGTAGTGAAATTTTTGCCACTTCGGTGGTGTTAGGCCCTATTTTAGGGAAATGTGAACTGTCCTGGTTAGGTCTCAATCTCCTAGGTTGACTTTACTGGAAGAGGTGTTGGTCCTAATTACACTATTTCTGCTGTAGTGAAATTGATGCCACTTTTCTGGTGTCTGCCTCAAATTTTTGGAAATGTGAAGAATCCTGATTGGGTCTCCATTAGTGTTGATCGAGCACTAAAATGCTCGGGTGCTCGAAGCTCGGGCCGAGCTCAACGTGATACTCGGGTGCTCGACCCGAGCAACGAGCCCAATGTTAGTCTATGGGAGACCCGAGCATTTTTCGCGCGGCACCCCCGGCAGTCTTTAAAAGCCTAACAAGTGCCCAAAACGATAGGGACAGTGCTCAAATGACATGGGGACAGCATGAGGATCACCCCAGGAAGCATTTCTGATGCCCAGGTCACTGCTGTCCACAACGTGGTCAGAGGTATTAAGCCACTTTTAAGGGCTCACAATAAAACGTTCAAAAACTAAACTGAAACTGCTTTCCTGTGAAATATGTTAAGGAACTTCCTTTCCAGGGTAAAGACTTATGTATAAGGTAAAATCAATAACCCCCCCCAAAAAATACTCCTCCACACCTTGGGCTATGTTAACAAGCAGCATATTTTATGCGTTTTTGCACTTTTGTATTGCTTTCAACCGTGACAAATGCATTCACCGGGAAATGTCATTTTAACATTTTACAACCTTATCTGGCCATGTGCTGTGTGACACATGCATACAGTGCTGAAAAGACATGGGAACAGCATGGGGAAGACCCCTGGAAGCATCTCGGACACCCAGGTCACTGCCTAAAATTGTGCCCATCAGTAGTCATCCTTGCCGCATCAGAAGATGCCGACTTGCAACTATCCCCGTGCAAGTTCTTGTCCCAGGGCACTGTTCAATTGTACCTTCCCCATTCCTTGCAATGCAAGCGCAAGTATGCAGCCTGCCACCCACTCACCCCCAGGCTGCAATAACATAGTGCTTGCTTGCACTTGAAATTGGGCCTTTTAGGCATGTGGAGGCAGAATCTGGCCACCACGTCATGGCTGCGTTGGCGGGCTGGAATCCATACTCAGTCCCCAGCCGCCCGGCAGCCGAGTGTCCACACTCGGTCCCCAGCCGCCAGGGGGTGGCCGGGTGTCCATAAACGGTCCCCAGCCGCCCCTATTTCTCCCGTCAACTTCCCCCCACACACTTTTCTTAGTCCGGCTTGCTTTAGGGCAGCATTGGACGAGACCACCAGAGAACCCGACTCCTCTGGTGGGCTCTTGCTTCTCCATCAGGGGAGTTGAGAGTGCCAAGGTGGGGAGCATGATGATGATGAGAGAAGTTAGCATCTGCTTTGTTTTCTTTTAATGCAAGCATAAGTGTGCAGCCTGCCACCCTCCCACGCCCAGGCTGCAATGCCATACTGCTAGCTTGCACTTGAAATGGGGCCTTTTACTTTGGAGGAGGCCGAAGCTGGCCACTACCTCTTGGCTGCTTCGGCAGCGAGGTATCCATACTCAGTCCCCAGCCGTCCCTATTTGTCCCGGTGTGCCTTATACATAAGATTAAGCGCGTATACCAAAACATTACCTGTGCCCTCCCCAGTGCATTTAGTGGGAAGGACAGCCTAATCCGCTGTAGTGTGTGCATGCCAAACCCCTGTTCATGGTACATGCGATGATGCCTCCCACCCTGCACCTGTCGTTGAAGACTTGCAACTATCCCCGTTCAAGTCCTTGTCCCAGGGCAGTGTTCAATTGCACCTCTCCCATTCCTTGCAATGCAAGCACAAGTATGCAGCCTGCCACCCACCCACTCCCAGGCTGCAATACCATACTGCTTGCTTGCACTTGAAATTGGGCCTTTTAGGCATGTGGAGGCGGAATCTGGCCACCACGTCATGGCTGCGTTGGCGGCCTGGAATCCATACTCAGGCACCAGCCGCCCAGCGGCCGGGTGTCCATACTCGGTCCCCAGCCGCCAGGGGGCGGCCGGATGTCCATACTCGGTCCCCAGCCGCCCCGTGGCCGGGTGTCCACACACGATCCCCAGCCGGCTTGGGGCAGCCGGGTGTCCATAAATGGTCCCCAGCCACCCCTATTTCTCCTGTCAACTTCCCCTAACACACTTTTCTTAGCCCTGCCTGCTTTAGGGTAGCATTGGACGAGACCACCAGAGAACCAGACTCCTCTGGTGGGCCCTGGCTTCTCCATCAGTGTAGTTGAGAGTGTCAAGATGAGGACCATGATGATGATGATACAAGTTAGCATCTGCTTTGTTTTCTTGGAATGCAAGCGCATGTATGTAGTAGTGGCAAGGCCTGAGGTGGTCAGCGTTTTGACACATATCCTACCTCCTCCGAGGATTGCTGGATGTTTTCCTGCTACTATCCCAGTTCTATGACTCCCGATAAAACAAAGCTTCAGGTGATGAATGATTAATGAGGTGGTGGCAAAGGAGAAAGAGCAGGAGGAACAGGGACCATTCACATCAATATCATGGCAGTCAACCACATATGTCTTGTAGGATATGTTTCTGTAACAAAAGGAGCGGTTTGGCTACACAGTTAAAGGGCATACAGTGAGTGCAATCCCTACCAAAAATTTTGAGGCACTCCAATGCCCCTTGGAAATGACATGGAGGTAAGAGTGCCTTAACTAAACCATTTTTTCCATTTATACCAACTGGGTCTCCTGTACACTGTTAGCCTAAGCAGTGAATGGAAGGCTTTCCAAAAATGATGAGGAACTTGCAATGCCCCTTACAAGAGCCATGCAGTACAGCATATTACAAACATAAGTCCCATTAATGGGGAGTGGGTCTCCCATAGTATTTGCTTATGCATGCCTTCCAAGCAAAAGCTTCCAAAAATTAGGACGGACCAACTTGCAATGCCCCTTACAAGAGCCATGCAGTACAGCATAATACAAATATAAGTCCCATTATTGGGGAGTGGGTCTCCCATAGTATTTGCTTATGCCTTCCAAGCAAAAGCTTCCAAAAATTAGGACGGACCAACTTGCAATGCCCCTTACAAGAGCCATGCAGTACAGCATAATACAAATATAAGTCCCATTATTGGGGAGTGGGTCTCCCATAGTATTTGCTTATGCCTTCCAAGCAAAAGCTTCCAAAAATTAGGACGGACCAACTTGCAATGCCCCTTACAAGAGCCATGCAGTACAGCATAATACAAATATAAGTCCCATTATTGGGGAGTGGGTCTCCCATAGTATTTGCTTATGCCTTCCAAGCAAAAGCTTCCAAAAATTAGGACGGACCAACTTGCAATGCCCCTTACAAGAGCCATGCAGTACAGCATTTTACAAGCATAAGTCCCATTATTGGGGAGTGGGTTTCCCATAGTATTTGCTTATGCATTCCAAGCAAAAGCTTACAAAAATTAGGATGGACCAACTTGCAATGCCCCTTACAAGAGCTATGCAGTACAGCATATTACAAACATAAGTCCCTTTATTGGGGAGTGGGTCTCCCATAGTATTTGCTTATGCCTTCCAAGCAAAAGCTTAAAAAATTTAGGAGGAAATGCAGTGCCCGTTCGAAGACTCGTGGAGGTCCCAGTAGCTTAACAAGACGGTTTTAATGCCCCTTACAAAAGACGTGGAGGTCAGAGTGGTATAACAAGACGTTATTAATGCCCGTCAGAAGAGACGTGGAGGTCAGAGTGGTATAACAAGACGCTTTAATGCCCATCAGAAGAGATGTGGAGGTCAGAGTAGTATAACAAGACACTTTTAATGCCCCTCAGAAGAGACGTGGAGGTCAGAGTGGTATAACAAGACGCTTTTAATGCACATCAGAAGAGACGTGGAGGTCAGAGTAGTATAACAAGACGCTTTTAATGCCCCTCAGAAGAGAGGTGGAGGTCAGAGTGGTATAAGAAGACGCTTTTAATGCCCCTCAGAAGAGACGTGGAGGACAGAGTGGTATAACAAGACGCTTTTAATGCCCATCAGAAGAGACGTGGAGGTCAGAGTAGTATAACAAGACGCTTTTAATGCCCCTCAGAAGAGAGGTGGAGGTCAAAGTGGTATAACAAGATGCTTTTAATGCCCCTCAGAAGACACGTGGAGGTCAGAGTGGTTTAACAAGACACTTTTAATGCCCCTTACAAGAGACGTGGAGGTCAGAGAGGTATAACACGACGCTTTTAATGCCCCTCAGAAGAGACGTGGAGGTCAGAGTGGTATAACAAGATGCCTTTAATTCCCCTTACAAGAGATGTGGAGGTCAGAGTGGTATAACACGACACTTTTAATGCCCCTCAGAAGAGACATGGAGGTCAGAGTGGTATAACAAGACCCTTCTAATGCCCCTCAGATGAGACGTGGAGGTCAGAGTGGTATAACAAGATGCTTTTAATGGCACTCAGAAGAGACGTGGAGGTCAGAGTAGTATAACAAGACGCTTTTAATGCCCCTCAGAAGAGAGGTGGAGGTCAAAGTGGTATAACAAGACGCTTTTAATGCCCCTCAGAAGAGACGTGGAGGTCAGAGTGGTATAACAAGATGCTTCTAATGCCCCTCCGATGAGACGTGGAGGTCAGAGTGGTATAACAAGATGCTTTTAATGCCCCTCAGAAGACACGTGGAGGTCAGAGTGGTTTAACAAGACACTTTTAATGCCCCTTACAAGAGACGTGGAGGTCAGAGAGGTATAACACGACGCTTTTAATGCCCCTCAGAAGAGACGTGGAGGTCAGAGTGGTATAACAAGATGCCTTTAATTCCCCTTACAAGAGATGTGGAGGTCAGAGTGGTATAACACGACACTTTTAATGCCCCTCAGAAGAGACATGGAGGTCAGAGTGGTATAACAAGACCCTTCTAATGCCCCTCAGATGAGACGTGGAGGTCAGAGTGGTATAACAAGATGCTTTTAATGCCCCTCAGAAGAGACGTGGAGGTCAGAGTGGTATAACAAGACACTTTTAATGGCACTCAGAAGAGAAGTGGAGGTCAGAGTGGTATAACAAGACGCTTTTAATGCTCCTTACAAGAGACGTGGAGGTCAGAGTGGCATAACATGATGCTTTTAATGCCACTCAGATGAGACGTGGAGGTCAGAGTGGTATAACAAGAATTTTTTAATGCCCCTCAGAAGAGACGTGGAGGTCAGAGTGATATAACAAGACACTTTTATTGCCCCTTACAAGAACCATACAGTACAGCATCTTAAAAATATTATTCCAATTATTGGGGAGTGGGTCTCCCCACAGTCTTTGCCTATGCCTTCCAAGCAAAAGCTGACAAAAATAAGGATGGAGGAACTTTCAATAATAGCAACACGGACCACGGTCACCCTGGTGGAATAGTGGTGGTGGAGGCTGACGATAAGGAGAAGAACATAAAACAGCCGAAATGAGGAAGCGTATACCCATGTGTGGGTGTGAAGTGGTGCATGGGAATACACCTCCCGAAATAACACAGTGGATTTACTTTATGTTACTCTGCTGTCATTTGGTGGTGATGAGAAGTCTGGCCCAATCCAGCCCTTGTTCATTTTGATAAGGGTCAGCTTGTCAGTTGACAGGCGAGTGCGCTTATCAGTTATAATTCCCCCAACGGCACTAAAAACACTCTCCGATAACACGCTAAAGGCAGGGCAGGCCAGGACCTCCAAAACGTACAGAGCGAGTTCATTCCAAGTGTTCAGCTTGGATACCCAATAATTAAAAGGCACAGAGGAATCACGGAGGATGCTGGTACGGTCGGCAAGGTACTCCCTCACCATCTTTTGAAACTTTCCACTCCTTGTAAGAGTACCCCGCGCCTCAGGGTCTGTCGGAAGGGAGTGCCTCAGAAAACTGTCCCAGAACGTTGACAGTATTCCCCTGCCTCTGCTGGATTGGAGTTGCCTCTCTCTCGCTTGTACGCTTTGGTTGGTCAACGAACTGTGACCTCTGCCGCTAGCGTGTTCAGATGGGAATTTTTTTAACAGTTCTGCAAGGGCCTTCAGGTACTGGCCCATTTTTGTAGACCTCTCCACTTCAGGAATAAGAGAGTGAAAGTTCTCCTTGTAGCGGGGCAAGTGTCACCAACCAGTAATGACTGTAACCCAACATTTTGACAACGCGAGGGTCACGGTTAAGGCAGTGTAACATTAAGTCAGCCATGCATGCTAGACTGGTAACGGGCAAGATTTCCGTGTCCTCACTAAGATGACGACTGACCATGATCTCCTCCTCCTCCTCCTCCTCCTCCCCCCTGTCTTCAGGCCACCCAGGCTGAACCGACGGTATGACACTTGAACAGGTACTACCGTCTACAGCGCATGATAACAGCTCCTGTTCTTCCTCCTCCTCCTCCTCTCCCTCATTGTCCCCCAATACACGTTGGGATGAGATGAGGCTGGGCTGTGTGTAATCGCCCACTACGGCTTCTTTATCCATCTCATCATACTCTGGCTGCAATGCCTACTCTTTAATTCTCTGCAGAGAGAGTTACAAAACACAGACAAGTGGGATGCTGACACTAATGATGGTGTCATCGCCACTCACCATCTTGGTGGCCTCCTCAAAGTTTGTCAGGATGGTACATATGTCAGACATCCTGAGGTCTTATGTGTGGAGTCTGACCTGAATATCGACGGCCTTGTTGCAGCTGGTACTCCACAACTGCTCTCTTCTGCTCACAAATCCTTTGCAACATGTGGAGGGTAGAGTTCCAACGTGTGGGGACATCACACACTAGTCGGTGTGCCGGAAGCTGCAAATGCTGCTGCAACACAGCAAGGGTGGCGGAAGCTGTAGCCGACTTGCGAAACTGAGCAGACAGGCGGCGTACTTTCACGAGCAGATCTGGCAACTCGGGGTACGATTTAAGAAGCCGCTGAACCACGAGGTTAAGCACATGAGCCAGGCATGGTACGTGTGAGATCTCGCCTCGCCTCAGAGCCACCAACAGGTTACGGCCATTGTCACACATGACCATGCCTGGATGTAGGTTCAGCGGTCTCAGCAACAGATCTGCCTGCTCTTTCACATCTCTCCACAACTCACAAGCAGTGTGAGGTTTATCACCTAAGCTTATGAGTTTCAGCACAGCCTGTTGCTGCTTGGCGGAGACAGTACTGTAGTGCTTCCAGCTTGTAACTGATGTGGTGATATCTGAGATGGAGGCTGAAAATGAGGAGGAGGAGGAGGAGGAGGATGCGCAGGAGCTGTACACTGTGGGGGCAACTCTGACTGACATAGGGCCCGCAATCCTCGGTGTGGGGAGGATGTGTTCCGTCCCAAGGTCCGACTGGGTCCCGGCTTCCACTATGTTTACCCAGTGTGCCTCCAGGGAGATGTACCGTCCCTGGCCACAAACACTTGTCCACGTTTCCGTTGTCAGGTGGACTCTCCCGGTAACTGCGTTGTTGAGGGCATGGCAGATGTTTTGGGACACGTGCTTGTGTAGTGCGGGGATGGCACACCGGGCAAAATATTGTCGGCTGGGGACCGAGTACCGAGGGACGCCCACCGCCTTAAGGTTGCGGAAGGATTCCGTCTCCACCAGCCTAAAAGGTAGCATTTCCAACGCAAGCAGTCGTGAAATGTGCGAATTTAGGACTGTGGCCTGTGGGGCTTTAGCTGCGAATTTCCGCTTTCGTTCAAAGGTCTGGGATATGGACAAATGAACGCTGCGGTGGGCCATGGACTTGGACGTTGATGCTGTTTCTTGAGAAACTGCCATAAATGAAGACCGAGAGGAGGGGGCGTCTTTACATGCAGTATGGACAGGGGATTGCCTTGCACACACAACAGGGGGCTCTATTGCACGCACAACAGCGGAAAAAGCAGTGGTGACACCCGCTGACACTGGTCGTGGACCCTGGGGTTCGCCCCACAAAATCGGGTGCTTTGCTGCCATGTGCCTGATCATGCTGGTGGTCGTCAGGCTAGTAGTTTTGTCACCCCTGCTGATGCTGGAATGGCAGGTGGTACAAATGGCCTCTTTGGGGTTATCAGCAGAGTCTTTTAAAAAATTCCAGACTCTGGAAGACCTACCGCTTGTACTGGCAAAGTCCCCCGTGTTGGTTTTATGGGGAACGGTTGCCCGCCTTCTGTCTGTGGCCACCACACTGCTTTTTCCTGCCTGTTGGGGTACTCTGCCTTCCTCCCCCTGTGTGCTGCTGGCCTCACTCTGCATGTCCTCCTGCCACGTTGGGTCAGTTACTAGATCATCCACCACTTCCTCCACTTCCACTTGCGCACCACGATGCTCCTCCTCACTTCCTGGCAATTGTGTCTCGTCATAATCCACCTCTTGTGACAAATTGCCAGCGTCGACTTCCTGTGGCCGTGGCTGTTCAAATATTTTGGCATCGCTACATGGGATCTCCTCTTCCACCACTTCAAGCGTAGCAGGCGAGGGGCACAAATATAGAAATGGACCAGTGAACAGCTCTTCAGTGTGTCCAAGTGTGGGATCAATTGCTGTCTGACGACACTCGGCATGGTGGGGGGAAGGAGCATCAGGGTGAGGAGGAGTATGCGGTCGAGATTCACGGCTACTAAGAGTTGACTGTGAGGAAGACAGACCGGAGTTGGTGGTGCCCAGGTAACTGGAAGTATTATCTGCAATCCCATTAATAACCTGTTCACACTGATCAGTTTGCAATACTGGTGTTGTTCTGTGCTTCCCTAGTAATTCGGTCAAGAAGTGGGAGCGAGTAGATGTGGCTGTTGGTTGTAGCACATTTTCACCTTGGCCACGGCCCCGTCCTCTGCACGCACGATCACCAGAACGTCCAGTTCCACGTCCCTTGCCACGAGCCTTGCCTATTGTAAAGGAAGTAAAATAGCTTACTCTCGCACTATCACTGTTAAAAGGGTAATAAAAAGTAGATTAGAACCGTGAAAGAGGAAAACCACAGTTCTATTTCTCTAGCCTACACCCAACACTTTTAAACAATCTGAACAAACAGGGAGAAACTATTACTGTTTTTTCATACGGAAAAAATACCAAAACCTGAATAATAGAGATTTTTTATCGTGGAATGGCAAAACCACAGTTTTAATTTACTGGTGTATACCAGACTTTTTAAAATATATAGATTTGCGGCTGAACAGTGAGCGACACACTCAAACTGTTTTTTTTTTAGATACCAAAGGCCCAAAACTGGATACTACACAGATTTTACCCATTGAACTGCAAAACCACACTGGGATTTGTCAGGCGTACACCAGACTATTTTCAACAGATATATTTTTGTGTCAGAACACTCAGGAGACACTACTGTTTTTTTTTACTGCAAAAAATGCAAAAAGCAGGATAATAGAGATTTTTTTACCGTGGAACAGCAAAACCACAGTTTTAATTCACTGGTGTATATCATACTTTTTAAAATATATAGATTTGCGGCTGAACAGTGAGCGACACACTCAAACTGTTATTTTTTTAGATACCAAAGGCCCAAAACTGGATACTACACAGATTTTACCCGTTGAACAGCAAAACCACACTTCTGTTTCTGTGGCCTATACCAGACTCTTTTCAACAGATATATTTGTGTCTGAAACATCAGAGACACCCTTTTTTTTTTTTTTTTGGGGCAGGGACACCAATAGGTTAATAAGACGGGTATTTGTACAGTGTGTAGGAGGGAAAAAAAGAGTATTCAGATGAAAAAAAAGGATTTTTACTGGCCCCCGAGACCTGCAGCTAAGTCCAGCAATTTCAGAAACAGAAGCACACAGGACTGTAAAGCAGCGTTTGCTGGTATAACCACTGCATCTCCTATACAGCCTGCCTGCCTGCCTGATATCTGGGATGGATATTAGTCCTGAGAAGGACTGTTTGTTTGTTCTGGCAGCCTTTACAGACCCTACACTAACTATTTCACAGCACCAATCTCTCCCTAGCTCAGCAACGCTGTCCCTACTCTGTCTGTGTCCAAGATGGCGGCGCCCGGTTTTAAATACTCGAGGTGATGCTGTGCGGCCAGCCTATCACTGTAATGCCCACAAACAACATGGCTGCGGCATTACAGTGACTGGCTGGCAATCCCTACATGTTCATTGGCTCTGTAAAGAGCGCCAAACATGCAGGGCGGAAACCTGAGCTCCCGCCCGAGTAACCCGGAAATGCTCGGTGCTCGCCGAACATCCCGAGTAGCGTGATGCTCGGGCGAGTACCGAGCAGTGTCGAGCATGCTCACTCAACACTAGTCTCCATCCATTGGGTTGGCTGCAGTGGGAGAGGTGTCTGTCTCCTTTACAATAGTTATACTCTAGTGAAATTGTTGCCACTTCGGTGGTGTTAGGCCCTCATTTAGGGAAATGTGAACACTCCTGGTTAGGTCTCCATCTCCTTGGTTGTCTGTACTGGAAGAGGTGTGGGTCTTATTTACACTATTTGTACTGTAGCGAAATTGATGTCACTTTGCTGGTGTCTGCCACTAATTTTTGGAAATGTGGAGAATCCTGATTGCGTCTCTATCCATTGGGTTAGCTGTAGTGGAAGAGATTTTGGTCTCCTTTACAACAGTTATACTGTAGTGAAATTGATGAAACTTTGCTGGTGTCTGCCGCTAATTTTTGGAAATGTGGGGAATCCTCATTGGGTCTCCATTAGTGTTGAGCCACCCCCATAGTGTTCGGGTTCGGTTCGGTTCGTCGAACACCGGGATGTTCGAGGAACTGTTCGTCGAACACCTTAGAACACCGTCGAACACCGTTAAAACCAATGGCAGGCAAACAAAAACACATAGAAACACATAGAAAACACCTGCAAAGGTGTCCAAAAGCTGACAAACTGCTCAGAAGACACTCTCTTTAAAAAAGCCGGCCGGCAAATTCAGCAGCGGCATACACCGGTACCCGACAATTTAGACAAGAAGGAATAGAGCATCACACATAGATTAGATAGATAGAAACATGTCAGTCACATATATATGAAGTACAGTGACAGTGTTGGTTACTGCACTTGTCATTTAGTGTAAAGGATTTAGTAAAAAAGATATTAGTGTTTTCATGCACCGTCTCTTTAAAAAAGCCGGCCGGCAATTCAGCAGCGGTACCCGACAATTTAGAACAGAAAGAATAGAGCTTCACACATAGATTAGATAGATAGAAACATGTCAGTCACATATATATGAAGTACAGTGACAGTGTTGGTTACTGTACTTGTCATTTAGTGTTAAAATAAAGGATTTATTAAAATAAAAATTGGCGTGGGGTTCCCCGTAATTTTAGTCTCTAGCGGAGGTTAAGCAGACGGCTGGGGCAGAGGTTTGAAGCCTGGGAAGGGGGTAATACCCACGGAGCTTCCCAGGCTACTAATATCAGCCCCCAGCTGAATACCTAGCCTTTACTAGCTATTAAAATGGGGGACCCCTCAAAAAAAATGACGTGGGGTCCCCCCTATGTTAATAGCTAGCAAAGGCTAGGCAGACAGCTGGGGGCTGATATTAATAGCCCAGGAAGGGTGCCATGAATATTGGCCCCCTCCCAGGCTAGAAACACCAGCCGTCAGCCGCCCCAGAAATGGCGCATCCATAGGATGCGCCAATTCTGGCACTTAGCCTCGCTCTTCCCACTGCCCTGTAGCGGTGGCAGTGGGGTAATAGGGTTGGGGTTGATGTCAGCTTATAACGCCTGCTGACATCAAGCCCAGGTTATTAATGGAGAGGCGTCTATAAGACACCCCCATTACTAACCCCATAGTAAAAGTTAAAAAAAACACAAACACCCAGAATAAAGTCCTTTAATTTAAATAAACACACAATTCTTTATTGTTCTAAATTAAACCATACTTACCATCACGCCCATTCCAGCTGAAGCCAACGATCTCCTGTAATAAAAATAAAATAATAAACCAACATCATCCTTACCTTTCGATGGTTCCCAGGACAGCTTCAGCTCTGCTACATCGAGATGACAGGCTGGACCGCAGGAGAAAGCTGCCATCCAGCCTGTCATCCCGCGGACACTAAGAAGCGCAGGCATGCTTGCGCTCCTCAGTGTCTCGCTGTGACGGCATCCAGATGAGCCGAGGTCATGTCCAATGAACTCGGCGCACCTCATGCACGTCACTGACAGCGTGGGAAAATTCTCCTGCACTCAGCGCTTCAGCGTGGGAGAATTCTCACGCTGAAGCGCTGAGTGCAGGAGAATTTTCCCACGCTGTCAGTGACGTGCATGAGGTGAGCAGAGATCATTGGACATGAACTCACCTCATGCACGTCACTGACAGCGTGGGAAAATTCTCACGCTGAAGCGCTGTCAGTGACGTGCATGAGGTGAGTTCATGTCCAATGATCACTGCTCACCTCATGCACGTCACTTACAGCGTGGGAGAATTCTCCTGCACTCAGCACTTCAGCGTGAGAATTTTCCCACGCTGTCAGTGACGTGCATGAGGTGAGCCAAGTTCATTGGACATGACCTCGGCTCATCTTTATGCCGTCACAGCGAGACACTGAGGAGCGCAAGCATGCCTGCGCTTCTCAGTGTTTGCGGGATGACAGGCTGGATGGCAGCGTTCTGCTGCGGTCCAGCCTGTCATCTCGATGTAGCAGAGCTGGAGCCATCCTGGGAACCATGGAAAGGTAAGGATGAGGTTGGTTTATTATTTTTCTTTTATTGCAGGAGATCGTTGGCTTCAGCTGGAATGGGTGTGATGGTAAGTATGGTTTAATTTAGAACAATAAAGAATTGTGTGTTTATTTCAATTAAAGGACTTTATTCTGGGTGTTGTGTTTTTTTTAAATACTTTACTAGAAATTCATGGCGGTCATGTCTAATACTGGCGTGACCCCATGAATTTTGGGCTTAGGGCCAGCTGATAATACCAAGCTGGCCCTAACGCCTTTATTACCCAGTGAGCCACCGCACCAGGGCCCTGGATGAGTTGGGTACAGCGCCAGAAGATGGCGCTTCTATGAACGCGCCATTTTCCGGGGTGGCTGCGGACTGCAATTTGCAGCGGGGGGGGGGGGCCAGAAAGCTTGGGCCTCCCTGCGCTGCAGATTCCAGCCCCCAGCTGCCTAGTTGTACCTGGCTGGACACAAAAATAGGGCGAAGCCCCACGTATTTTTTTTTTAATTATTTCATGAAATTCATGAAATAATTAAGAAAAAAAGGCCTTCCCTATATTGTTGTGTCCGGCCAGGTACAAATAGGCAGCTGGTGGTTGGTGGCAGCCCGTTCCTGCCTGCTGTACCTGGCTGGACACAAATATAGTGCGAAGCCCCACTTCAATTTTTTTTTATTATTTCATGAAATTCATGAAATAATTAAGAAAAAAAGGCCTTCCCTATATTGTTGTGTCCGGCCAGGTACAAATAGGCAGCTGGTGGTTGGTGGCAGCCCGTTCCTGCCTGCTGTACCTGGCTGGACACAAATATAGTGCGAAGCCCCACTTCAATTTTTTTTTATTATTTCATGAAATAATTTAAAGAAAATTGACGTGGGGCTTCGCCCTGTTTTTGAGTCCAGCCAGGTACAACTAGGCAGCTGGGGGCTGGAATCCGCAGCGCAGGGAGGCCCAAGCTTTCTGGGCCACCCCCGCTGCAAATTGCAGTCCGCAGCCACCCCGGAAAATGGCGCGTTCATAGAAGCGCCATCTTCTGGCGCTGTACCCAACTCATCCAGGGCCCTGATGCGTTGACTCACTGGGTAATAAAGGGGTTAGGGCCAGCTTGGCATTATCAGCTGGCCCTAAGCCCGAAATTCATGGGGTCACGCCAATATTAGACATGACCACCATGAATTTCTAGTAAAGTATTTAAAAAAAACACAACACCCAGAAAAAAGTCCTTTAATTGAAATAAACACACAATTCTTTATTGTTCTAAATTAAACCATACTTACCGTCACGCCCATTCCAGCTGAAGCCAACGATCTCCTGAAAGAAAAGAAAAATAATAAAGCAACATCATCCTTACCTTTCCATGGTTCCCAGGACGGCTCCAGCTCTGCTACATCGAGATGACAGGCTGGACCTGCGGAACGCTGCCATCCAGCCTGTCATCCCGCAGACACTGAGAAGCGTAGGCATGCTTGCGCTCCACAGTGTCTCTCTGTGAGGGCATCCAGATGAGCCGAGTTAATGTCCAATGAACTCGGCTCACCTCATTCACGTCACTGACAGCGTGGGAAAATTCTCCTGCACTCAGCGCTTCAGCGTGGGAGAATTCTCACGCTGAAGCGCTGAGTGCAGGAGAATTTTCCCACGCTGTCAGTGACGTGCATGACGTGAGCTGAGTTCATTGGACATGAGCTCACCTTATGCACGTCACTGACAGCGTGGGAGAATTCTCCTGCACTCAGCGCTTCAGCGTGAGAATTTTCCCACGCTGTCAGTGACGTGCATGAGGTGAGCCGAGTTCATTGGACATGACCTCGGCTCATCTGGATGCCGTCACAGAGAGACACTGAGGAGCTCAAGCATGCCTGCGCTTCTCAGTGTCCGTGGGATGACAGGCTGGATGGCAGCGTTCTGCTGCGGTCCAGCCTGTCATCTCGATGTAGCAGAGCTGAAGCTGTCGTGGGAACCATGGAAAGGTAAGGATGATGTTGCTTTATTATTTTACTTTTATTGCAGGGGATCGTTGGCTTCAGCTGGAATGGGCGTGACGGTAAGTATGGTTTAATTTAGAACAATAAAGAATTGTGTATTTATTTCAATTAAAGGACTTTATTCTGGGTGTTTGTGTTTTTTTTTAACTTTGACTATGGGGTTAGTAATGGGGGTGTCTTATAGACGCCTCTCCACTAATAACCTGGGCTTGATGTCAGTTGGCATTATAAGCTGACATCAACCCCAGCCCTATTACCCCACTGCCACCGCTACAGGGCAGTGGGAAGAGCGAGGCTAAGTGCCAGAATTGGCGCATCCTATGGATGTGCCATTTCTGGGGTGGCTGACGGCTGGTGTTTCTAGCCTGGGAGGGGGCCAATATTTATGGCACCCTTCCTGGGCTATTAATATTAGCCCCCAGCTGTCTGCCTAGCCTTTGCTAGCTATTAAAATAGGGAGGACCCCACGTCAATTTTTTGGGGGGTCCCCCATTTTAATAGCTAGTAAAGGCTAGGCATTCAGCTGGGGGCTGATATTAGTAGCCTGGGAAGCTCCATGGGTATTACCCCCTTCCCAGGCTTCAAACATCTGCCCCAGCCGTCTGCTTAACCTCCGCTAGAGCCTAAAATTAAGGGGAACCCCACGCTAATTTTTTTTTTAATAAATCCTTTATTTTAACACTAAATGACAAGTACAGTAATCAACACTGTCACTGTACTTCATATATATGTGACTGACATGTTTCTATCTATCTAATCTTTGTGTGATGCTCTATTCCTTCCATTCTAAATTGTCGGGTACCGCTGCTGAATTGCCGGCCGGCTTTTTTAAAGAGACGGTGCATGAAAACACTAATATTTTTTTTAATAAATCCTTTACACTAAATGGCAAGTACAGTAATCAACACTGTCACTGTACTTCTTATATATGTGACTGACATGTTTCTATCTATCTAATCTATGTGTGAAGCTCTATTCTTTCGGTTCTAAATTGTCGGGTACCTGTGTACGCCGCTGCTGAATTGCCGGCTTTTTCATGTTTCACTGTGAGCACAGTTCCCATCGATTTGGGCAATCACTCTAATGCCACAACCACCATGGCTGTGGCATTACAGTGAGTGGCAGACAATCCCTGCATGATTGGTGCTCTAAATAGCGCCAGACATGCAGGACACGCTTTTGGTGCATGAACAGTTATCGAACATAACCTCGAACAGCCGAATTTTTTGCAAATCGTTCGGGTTCGTCGAACAACTCGAACACCGCCCAAAACAGCTCGAATTTAAGATTGGCGAACAGTTCTAGTCGAACACCGCTCATCTCTAGTCTCCATCTATTGGATTTGGCTGTAGTGGAAAATGATGCCACTTTGTTGGTGTTAGGCCCTAATTTAGGGAAATGTGAACACCCCTGGTTAGATCTCCATCTCCTGGGTTGGTCGTAGTGGAAGAGGTTTTGGTCTCCATCCATTTGTATAGTTATGCTGTAGTGAAATTACAGTGCTTTGTGAAAGTATTTTGCCCCCTTGTACTTTTCTACCTTTTGCCACATTTCTGGCTTCAAAAATAAAGATATAAAATTCTAATTTTTGGGGAAGAATCAACAACAAGTGGGACACAATCGTGAAGTGGAATGAAATTTATTGGATATTTTAAACTTTTTTAACAAATTAAAAACTGAACAGTGGGGCATGCAATATTATTTGGCCCCCTTGAGTTAATACTTTGTAGCCACACCTTTTGCTGTGATTACAGCTGCAAGTCACTTGGGGTATGTCTCTATCAGATTTGCACATCGAGAGGCTGAAATTCTTCCCCATTCTTCCATGCAAAACAGCTCGAGCTCATTGAGGTTGGATGAAGGGCTTTTGTGAACAGCAGTTTTCAGCTCTTTCCACAGATTCTCAATTGGATTCAGGTCTGGACTTTGACTTGGCCATTCAAACACCTGGATACGTTTATTTTTGAACCATTCCATTGTAAATTTTGCTTTATGTTTGGGATCATTGTCTTGTTGGAAGATAAATCTCCATCCTAGTCTCAGGTCTTTTGCAGACTCCAACAGGTTTTCTTCCTGAATGGTCCTGTATTTGGCTCTGTCCATCTTCCCATCAATTTTAACCATCTTCCCTGTCCATGCTGAAGAAAAGCAGGCCCAAACCATGATGCTGCCACCACCATGTTTGACAGTGGGGATGGTGTTTTGAGGGTGATGAGCTGTGTTGCTTTTACGCCAAACATATTGTTTTGCATTGTGGCCAAAAAGTTCGATTTTGGTTTCATCTGACCAGAGCACCTTATTCCACATGTTTGGTGTGTCTCCCAGGTGGCTTGTGGCAAAATTCAAACAAGACTTTTTATGGATACCTTTGAGAAATGGCTTTCTTCTTGCCACTTTTCCATAAAGGCCAGATTTGTGCAGTGTAGGACTGATTGTTGTCTTATGGACAGACTCTCCCACCTCAGCTGTAGATCTCGGCAGTTCATCCAGGGTGATCATGGGCCTCTTGGCTGGATCTCTGATCAGTCTTCTCCTTGTTCGAGATGAAAGTTTAGAGGGACGGCCGGGTCTTGGTAGATTTGCAGTGGTCTAATACTCCTTCCATTTCAATATGATCACTTGCACAGTGCTCCTTGAGATGTTTAAAACTTGGGAAATCTTTTTGCATCCAAATCCAGCTTTAAACTTCGCCACAACAGTATCTCGTGTCCTCATGATGCTATCTGCACTTGAAAAAGAACCCTGAGACTATCACAGAGCAGGTGCATTTATAGGAGACTTGATTACACTCAGGTGGATTCTATTTATCATTACCAGTCATTTGGGACAACATTGGATCATTCAGAGATCCTCACTGAACTTCTGGAGTGAGATTGCTGCATTGAAAGTAAAGGGGCCGAATAATATTGCACTTTTCAATTTTTAATTTGTTAAAAAAGTTTCAAATATCCAATAAATTTCGTTCCACTTCACGATTGTGTCCCACTTGTTGATTCTTCCCCCAAAAATTTGAATTTTATATCTTTATGTTTGAAGCCAGAAATATGGCAAAAGGTAGAAAAGTTCAAGGGGGGCAAATACTTTCATAATGCACTGTAATTATTTGGTGCAGATATTGTTCTCCACAAAGGGGTACACAAACATGATAAACTCAAAATTGGTTTTCAATAAACAATCATCCGCCGTCCCATCAAATGCGTCTGCTGCTTCCTCCTCCTCCTCTGTTACCGCGACAAGTATTGTCACGTAGGTCTCCGACTGCAGAAGCTACGGTTGTATACTTGATCCAGTCAGGCTGAGTGAGAGTCCGTCAGCTGTAACAGAAGAGGACTTGCCTGCTGTGTTTGTGTCACTGATCACACCACATGTTTTTCAATCCACCGAAAAATCTCTGCCTGCACCTCACTCATGGTCTAGCAGTTTGTCCCTTTCACCATACTTAGACCTCTCTCAGCACTGCAGCCAGCCCTTGGTCCCGCAGTTGCATTCACGTGAAAGATTGTTTACTCCTACAGATGACAAAGCTAAAAGGCTGAACTCCACCAACTCCAATCTGTAGGCCACGGAAAGGTATTAAGCCCTAATTTTCTTAAATGTAAACAGTCCTGATTGTGTCTCCATCTACTGGGTTGGCTGTCGTGGAAGAGGTGTCGGTCCTAATAATGCTATTTGTACTATAGTGAAATTGATACCACTTTGCTGGTGTCTGCCACAAATTTTTGGAAATGTGGAGAATCCTGATTGGGTCTCTATCTATTGGGTTTGGTTATAGAGGAAGAGTTTTCTGTCTCCATTAAACTACTTCTACTCTGGTGAAATCAATGCCACTTTTATGGTGTCTGCCACAAATTTTTGTAAATGTGGAGTATCTTGATTGGGTCTCCAATGTCTGTTTGTATTGGCTGTAGTGGAAGAGTTGTCGGTCACCATTATACTAGTTCTACTCTAGTGAAATTAATTCTTTGGTGCAGACATTTTTGTCACAGGGGTACACAAGATAGAATCAAAATTGGTTTTCTTAATACCGTGGTATATAAAGCAGGCTATATTTCATCTTTCAATATTTTTGTGCTGATATTGTTCTCCATACAGGGTTACACATTAGTAATGAGAGAGCACTAAATGTGCTCAACTTAGTGGTTCAGCAATTTCTCAAAACCTACCCAGATCAGCCACAGCTGTTTGTTAAAGTACAACGCATGTGTGCCCATTTGAGAAAGTCCGTTATAGCTTCCGCTACCCTGTCAGTGCTTCCACAGAGTTTGCAGCTTCCATCTCACCAACTGTTGTGCGATGTCACCATATTTTGGAAATCAACGTTGCAGATGTTGGGAAGGATTTGTGAGCAGCAGAGGGCAGTTGTTGAGTACCAGCTTCAACACGCCCTTCGGCATTCAGGTCAGCCTCCGCACATAAGAGCTGATGAGTGGGCATGGATGTCTGTGCCATCCTCCAAACCTTTGAGGACTCAACCAAGATGGTGAGTGGCGATGACGCCATAACTAGCATCACCATCGCGCTTCTCTGTCTACTGAAATGCTGGCTGCTCACAGTTAAAGAGGAGGCATTGCAGGCAGAGCAAGGAAGTATGCAGCCCAAACTCATGTCATCAAAATGCGGATTGGGTGATAATGAGGAGGAGGAGGATGAGGAGGAGAACATGGACAGTTGTCCTCTTGGGGAGGACAGGGAAGTCTCGCCTATCTTAGAAGTCTTGATACCCCTCTTTCAGTCTGTGGGAAAGCTGTATGGGTTTCACTTAATAACCTTCAGTGGCCTAAACCATGGCTTTGCTTATGCACATTATTTCTCAAAACGCAGATCAGACCATTGTATAACTTTGTAGTGATTAAATTCAAGGCGTAAAGAAAGATCTTTGTCTGTGGCTAAGCACCAACGAGACGTGTGAGCTGAAGTTGGAAAGGCTGCCACTACTTATGCAAAAAGATGCATTAAAGACTTCCTGGGAGAAATGACAGCTGGAGTAGATACGGTTTCCCAAGTCCTCTTACCGAGCTAAAGAATATGGCTGTGGTGAAATACAATTCTCACCGACAAGCTGTGGACTGGCTCCACACCGTCCCTGGCCAAATTCACTTGTCCACGTGTTTGTGGCTAGGAGGTCCTTCCCAGTCAGTGCACTGGGGGGGGTACAGGGAATGACACCGAAGGCGGGGTGGGGGACGACACCGGGAGAAATAGTGGCGGCTGGGGACCGAGTATGGAGCCCCGGCCGCCGCTGCGGCCTCCATGAGGTTGTAAAAAGCTTCCACCTACATGAGCCTAAAAGGCAATATTTCAAAATATTTCAAGTGCAAGCAGCTGTCCAGAAATGTGGCAGTTTAGTATTGCGGCCTGTTGGTGGGTGGCTGGCTGCATACTTGCGCTTGCATTACAAGTAACAGAAAACTAAGGAGATGGATGGCCTCATCATCATCACAACCTGCAAGGTTTTCGCTATGAACTCTCTTGACGGAGAAGACAGGGCCCACTGGGGGATTCTTCATTTCTCTGGTGGGCCTGTCCAACCCTGCCAAGAAGCAGCCCTGGCTAAGAAAAGTTTGTGGAAAGGTTCCCTGACACTTTGTGGCTGATTTTTCACTGTGGACTGGCTCTGTACCGTCCCTGGCCACATTCACTTGTCCATGTGTTTGTGGTTAGGCTGTCCTTCCCAATACGTGTGCTGGGAAGGGCATGGGTAATGTTCTGGGACACAGGCTCTTCTCCATCTACACCTTCGGCCTGGGACAGCTCATGGTCTCATGGCTTTCAGTATCACCTCTATGCTGATAACACAAAGATCTACCTCTCTGGACCTGATATCACCTCATTACTAACCAGAATCCCACGATGTGTGTCCTGTATTTCATCTTTCTTCTCTGCTAGATTTGTAAAACTTAACATGGATAAAACGGAATGTATCATCTTTCCACCATCTCATTCATCCCCCCAACTGACCTATCCATCAAAGGGAATGGCTGCCCACTCTCCCCAGTCCCGCAAGCTTGACTATGATCTGTCCCTCAAAACGTCAGATCCAAGCCCTTTCCACTTGCTGCTGACTCCAACTCCAAAGTATCTCATGGATCCGCACATTCCTCAACCATGCATCTACAAAAACACCAGTTCATGCCCTCATCATCTCCCGCCTCTTTTACTACAAGCTCCTGCTCTGTGGCCTCCCTTCTACCACTCTCGCACCCCTCTAATCTATCCTAAAGTGTGCTGACCTGTCACCCCACTATTCCCAGGCGTCTCCCCTCTGTCAATCCCTGCACGGGCTTCCTGTTGCCCAGACACTCCAGTTGAAAAGCCTAACTTTGGCATACCAAGCCATCGAAAACCTATTTCCTCCATACATGTGTGACCTAGTCTCCCTGTACTAGTTACCTGCACGCAAACTCCCATCCTTCCAAGATCTCTTTCTCTACTTCCCTCTTATCTCTTCTTGTCACAATCACATACAAGATTTGTCAGGTGCATCTCTGCTACTGTGTGACTCTGTACCCCAACACATCAGACTGTTGCTTACCATGGAAACCTTGAAAAGGAAGCTGAAAACCAACTTCTTGTGACAAGCATACAATCTGCGGTAACCCTCGCTCCAGCATACCGCTGCACGACTAGCGGTACCCCGACCTACTGTATGCTCCCCCATCCCTTGCAGATTGTTTGTGCACCCTCGCAGGCAGGGTCCTCTCTCTTCTTGTACCAGTTGGTGACCCCTTTTGACATGTAAAGCGCCACTGAATAAATGTGGCTCTCATAGTAATAATAATTATAGTACTTGTACTCTGGGTCAATTGATGGCTCTTCCCTGGTATCTACACCTAATTTGATGTGCATTTTTTTGGTCCCCCCTTTGACTCCTATTGGATTCGGAAATGTTCGTCGAATATTCAGTGAATAAATTCGGCAAATGTCTATTTGTTCATCAAGCTTTCCCGAACCGAAAATTTAAATGTTCGCTCATCTCTAATAGAAACATGTGGGGTCCAGAATGGGGGACATATGAGAGACATATAGGACCCAAGATGGAGGACAGTGGGGCCCAGAATGGGGGAAATTATTTCTTAAAGGGGCCAGGATGGGGAATATTAAATAAACAGGCCCAGAATGAGGGACATTACAGGAAGGGGTCCAGGATGAGGGACATTATTACAGCAAGGAACAAGGGATGAGGGACATTATTACAGTAAGGGGCCTAGGATGGGGACATTATTTCATGAAGAGGCCCTAGGATGGGGACATTATATCAGGAAGAGGCCCATGATGGAGGACAATATTACAGGAAGGTGCCAGGATGGAGGACATTATGACAGGAAGAGGCCAGGGTGAGGGACAATATAACATCAGGGGCTAATTAAGGGATATTATTACTGCTGTGGTGTATTTTATTTTTGAGGATACTGTTTTCAATGGGGGGCCCTGTTACTGTACAGGGCTGCACTATGTTGCTTTTATTGTTCATGTGGTGAAGTGACGAAGTCAGAAAAAAAGTGATGAATGTGCTCTAGAAGCGATCTGCTATAGATGAATGTTATTTTCTGCAGGGACAAGTCCTGGATGGAAGCAGTGATGATGGTCAGCTCTGGATGAAGAAAAAAAGTGAAAATGAATCACTTCAACTACAGACATCACTGGTAAGTCAGTGTGTTACCTGTACACTTACTCTATACACTATACAGTATATACAGATCTCATGTGTATCATTTCACTGGTGATCCCTGTATTACCTGTACACTGACACTATATACAGTGTATAATGTCACTGATGATCTCTGTATTACCTATATACTGATGCTATATACAGAGCTCCTGTCTATAATGTCACTGGTGATCACTGTATTACCTGTACACTGAGGCCATATACATCGCTCCTGTGTATAGTGGCACTTACGGTAATATTAGTGTTATTAGCATTGTGTTTTTTATTAATGATCAGTATTGTAGTATTCGGTCACTGTGTGGTGGTTATATGAGGTCATGGTATGGCAGCATTTGTCCCTAGTATGTGGTATTATTCGATCACTATGTGGTGGTAATATGTGATACAGTCATGGTGTGGTGATATTTGTCCCTAGTATGTGGTATTATTCAGTCACTATGTGCGGGTAATATCTGGTCTGGTCATGGTGTGACGGTATGTATCCCATGTGTGTGGCATTATTTGGTCACTATGTGGAGGCAATATGTAGTTTTGTCATTGTGGGATGTTATTAGATTAGTTGTAGCAGACAGTTGAACTGACATATGGACAGGTGGTCATCCTTTCCAATTTTATCAGGGTTCCATTAGTACTAATTTTCAAAACTTGTAGGAGACTTTTTAAAAATATCCATCATACTAAGAAGTGACTGACTGAGACAATGTGTGCTGGACAGGAGGCAATGAGGTTGGGTAAGAAGCGTAGTGCGCCTTTACTTTTAGTTACCGTTGCTTGTATTTTGTGGTTGAGAAAAATGTGCTCAGAAATAGGTGTGTCTTTTTTAAATGGACGTGGTTTCCAAACACAAATAGGGAGCCCGTTGTTAAAAAATGTAATCCCACCCCTGGGTACTGTCAATAAACTACCTAAAAGTTCATCCACTACATCTTTCTTCCTGGATCTACCACGTGCAGCTGGTCAGGTTAGAGCATAGAGAATAGCAAGTATCCCATATACCATTGCTTGTACAGAGATACGTGATTACTAGAGATGAGCGTTGTTCTACTCGAACTGTTCGCCAATCTCAAATTCGAGCTGTTTTGGGCGGTGTTCGAGCCGGTCGGCGAACACGAACAATTTGAGAAAAATTCGGCTGTTCGAGGTTATGTTCGATAACTGTTCGTGCACCAAAATCATAACTGGATTTTTTCTCAGTAATGATGAAAATTAATGTTAATACGCAGTTTGAGTGTACAGCGGGGCGAGGGGAGGGGCAGGGGATGGATCTCTGCAGGAACAATGAAGATCTCCATTTTTTTTTCTCTTTCCCGCATTTGCAGTGGGGAGGTGCAATCTGTCAGCCTATCAGCAGCGCACACACGGAGCGAAGTGCTTTTTTTCACACAAGCAAGGGCATGTGTGATTGGCAGTGTATGTCACATGTCCTTGCCCTATAAGACCAAGCCATTTTCCCCGTCGCCACCATTTTCTCACTGCTGCAGCTGCGTGTTAGACGGCACCGCTGTTGCTGTGTGCGCTATACCTTGTTAATTTCAAGCCAATTTTCGCACAAATATACAGATAGCTTGGGAGTAGGGAATAGTTGTGATTGCAGTCCTTTTAAGGACTAGGTTACAGCATTTCCTACGACTTTTATCAGGCAGGTCTGTGCTCTTAAATAGATAGATTGTGGGAGTAAAGACTAATTGTAATTGGAGTCCTTTTCAGGACTAGGTTACATCAGTTCCTATCAGTTTTTGCCAGGCAGGTCTGTGCCAGTGCTGTGCAAGTTTTTTTCACAGCATTTGGCTGAATCTAGCAAAGCTAATCCTTTTTGGCCTATTGCAGAGTGTGTTAGTCAGTGGAGTAGCCTATCTGTGTTGCAAGATATACCACCTGTGTATAGAATACCAATTTTTTTACTGCACCTAGTGAAGTAAAATCTTTTGGGCATAGCATCATTCTATTAGTCCATCTATACTGACCTCCATCAGGTTGCAAACTGAATATAATTTTTTTCTGCATCTAGCTCTGAAAAAATATTTGGGCTTCTAGCAGTGTGTGGGACTTGGTCTATTAGTCCATCTATACTGACCTCCATCAGGTTGCAAATTAAAAATAATTTTTTTCTTCATTTAGCTCTGAAAAAATATTTGGGCTTCTAGCAGTGTGTGGGACTTGTTCTATTAGTCCTTCTATACTGACCTCCAGCAGGTTGCAAATTGAATATAATTTTTTTCTGCATCTAGCTCTGAAAAAATATTTGGGCTTCTAGCAGTGTGTGGGACATGGTCTATTAGTCCATCTATACTGACCTCCATCAGGTTGCAAATTAAAAATAATTTTTTTCTGCATCTAGCTCTGAAAAAATATTTGGGCTTCTAGCAGTGTGTGGGACTTGGTCTATTAGTCCATCTATACTGACCTCCATCAGGTTGCAAATTGAATAAAAAAATTTTCTGCATCTAGCTCTGAAAAAATATTTGGGCTTCTAGCGGTGTGTGGGACTTGGTCTATTAGTCCATCTATACTGACCTCCATCAGGTTGCAAATTAAAAATAATTTTTTTCTGCATCTAACCCAGCCAATAGTTTTGGCCTAATACCACAGTTTGGCCACTCAGCTCTGCTCGGTTACCATCCATTGTTTTTTTGTGCAAACAACTCCAGAGTTGGGAATTAGTTAACCACCAAAATGAGTGGAAAAAGGCCTGCTGCTGGTGGAAAGGGGAATAGGCGTGTTGGGAAGGGGAAAAAAGGTTGTGTCCGTGGGGTAGGTGCAGAAGAAAGACCATCTTCCAGCCAAACTAAAATGTCTACTTCTTTTAGCGGACAATGTGATAAGATCCCTTTCTTACGGCCACGCCAATCGCTACAAATTCCAGATGAGGCACAAAAACAGCAGGTGCTTCAACGGATATCAAGTGCTCCTTTAAGTGGGCTCTCCTCCACATCAACTTCAACATCACAAATACTCCAGTCCTCAAAGGTGTCACCCAAATCGCACTTGCTTCCTCACAGCTCCCAAATCTCCAGCTGCCCGTCTGAGTATGAGGTAGAACAGATGGTTGAGTCTGCAGAGCTGTTTACTCATACTATAGCCTGGGAATCAGAGGTCGACTCCAGCGCTTCTGTGAATCCAGACGAGGAAATGATCTGCACTGATGCCCAGAATCTTTATGAGTCGGATCCAGGACCAGACGCAGAAGGTTCTGACCATAATGTAGACCCTCATTCCCAAACTGTAACTCCTGTTGGTGGAGACAATGAGGAAGACGATGATAAGACTCAAATACCTGATTGGAGCGACAACTTTAGTTTTTTGTCAGGGCAGGAACAGGTTGGCTCTGAGGACGACGGGTGTGATAACGCACAGGGTGATGATGATGAGGTCGGAGATCCCACTTACTGTCAACCCACAGTCAGCCAAGAGATGAGGTCAGCAGAGGAGGTGGAGGAAGATGCTAGTGACGACGAGGTCAGGTTGCGCCTTCCTGGACAGAGACGTAGTACTGGAAGCACGTCAACAACTGCATCCTCAAACACAACTCTGCCTCTCACCACAAGTCGTGGTGGCTCTTCAGGTCGCATGGGTGCTAAGCCTTGCATAGCCTGGGCATTTTTTCAGATCGATAAAGATGACCCAACTCGTGTTATCTGTAACATTTGTCAGCAAAAGCTAAGTAGAGGCCAAAAAATACATAGTTTGAGTACTTCATGCATGAACCGGCACATGGACATGAAGCATAAGTTGCAGTGGGAAGCTCAGTGTGCTACAATGCGGTCTAGCCGGCCGGGCCAACCACCGTCTGCCATATCTTGTGCATCCGCGGCCTCTTCATCCTCTGTGACTGGGGGGACAGCAGTCACACCTGTTTTGGGGCGCAGACCTGCCACCTCTTTACCCGCAACAGCCAGCGTGATTGGCAGGTCATGATTTTCTTTGGAGGTGGTAACACCAGCTGGTCTTGAGCGCTGTCCGACATCGATAGCACCACCTTTGGATCAAGGCAACCTAACATGTCCGCCTGCATCTTCCTCACAGACCGGCAGTTTGCCGGGGACACCCTTATCAACCCCGTCTAAGCACAATAGCCAGCCCTCGGTCCCTCAGATGTGGACAAGTAAAAGACCATTTCCTCCTAGCCATGAGAAAGCTAAGAGGTTGAATTTCACCATCTGCAAGCTCTTGGCTACAGAAATGCTGCCTTTCCGCCTGGTGGACACAGAGGATTTTCGAGACCTTATGTCCGTCGCAGTGCCCCAGTACCAGATGCCCAGTCGGCACTACTTCTCAAAGAAAGGTGTGCCTGCGCTCCACCAGCATGTCGCACACAACATCACCGCTTCTTTGAGAAACTCTGTGTGTGACAGGGTGCATTTCACCACAGACACTTGGACGAGTAGGCATGGACAGGGGCGTTACATGTCGCTGACTGGGCACTGGGTAACTATGGTGACAGCAGGACAAGGGGCTGCTGTCCAAGTCTTGCCGTCCCCACGAGTTGTGCGTCAATCCTCTTTATGTCATTTTTCCTCCACTGCTTCTGCCTCCTCAACCTCCTCTCGGTCTTCCACCTGCACCCAAAGCCTGTCTGGTCATGCCACAAGCTTTCTAACTGCGCAGAAGGGATCCTGCACACCTCCTTACTATGCTGGCAGTAGGGCTCAACGTCATCAGGCGGTTTTTACATTGAAATGTCTGGGAAATGTGAGTCACACAGCTGAGGAGTTGTGGTCAGCTCTGGAGAACCAATTTCATGAATGGTTGTCTCCACTGGACCTGAAACCAGGGAAGGCCGTGTGCGACAATGCTGCAAACCTGGGTGCGGCCCTTCGCCGGGGCAATGTCACACACGTGCCTTGTATGGCTCACGTGTTGAACCTGGTTGTCCAGCAATTTTTAGCCCACTATCCCAGACTAGATGGCCTTCTGCAGAGGGCACGGTCGCTGTGTGCTCACTTCCGCCGTTCGCATCCCGCAGCTCAGCGACTTACATCTCTACAGAAGTCGTTGGGCCTGCCACTTCACCGGCTAAAATGCGATGTGCCTACCCGGTGGAATTCAACTCTGCACATGTTGCAGCGACTGTGGCAGCACCGACAAGCCCTGGTGCAATACGTTCTGACGTATAGCCTGGGCCAACGAGATTCAGAGGTGGGGCAAATCACGCTGGAGGAGTGGTCTCAGATCAGGGACCTATGCACCCTTCTGCACAGTTTTGAAATAGCGACGAAGATGTTTAGTGCTGACGATGCCATTATCAGCATGACTATTCCGGTGATTTACATGCTGGAGCACATGTTAAACAGAATTCGGAGTCAGGTGGTGGCACAAGAGGAGGTGGAGGAAGTAGAGGAGGAGGAGTTGTATGCGGAAGGGCTAACATCTGCAAGGTCCAGACGGTCGGCAGCACCAGGGCGGCAGGCATGTGAGGGTGGGGGAGATGATTTTACCAGGGCGCATGGTAGCAGCCAAACTAGTGAGGAAGGTGCAGGAGCCCAGGAAGAAGTGGAGGACGAACTGATGGAAGACTCATCAGATGAGGGAGACCTTGATCACATTTCTGTTGTGCGAGGTTGGGGGGAGAGGACAGAGGAAGGAAGCATGATTGTTACCTCGCCACCAACACAACAGGGACTTGGTGCTCCTGGATGCGCAACACACATGAGTGCCTTCTTGCTGCACTACCTGCAACATGACCCTCGAATTGTGAGAATTAGAAATAATCCTGACTACTGGGTTGCCACACTGTTAGATCCCCGGTACAAAAGTAAATTTGCAGAAATTATTCCTGCCATAGAAAGGGATGCACGCATGCAGGAGTATCAGCAGAGACTGTTGCAGAATCTTACATGTGCTTTTCCACAAAATACCAGTGGTGCACGTAGTGAATCTCACAGTTCCAACTTGCCAACCGTGGGACCGTCAAGTGTTCAGCACTCAAACCGTAACAGAACCACAGTATCTGCTGGTAACATCAATTTTGCGGAATCATTTCACCACTTTTTTAGCCCATCCTTTGCAAGGCCACAGGAGACAAGAAGTCTGACACATAGTCAACGCCTAGAGACGATGGTACAGGAGTATCTCCAAGTAAACATTGAAGCCACGACTGTGTCACTGGACCCTTGCTCTTTTTGGGCTTCCAATCTGGATAAACGGCCGGAGCTAGCCACTTACGCCTTGGAGATCTTGTCATGCCCCGCAGCCAGCGTTCTGTCTGAACGTGTGTTCAGCGCTGCTGGTGGTGTGCTGACAGATAAGCGCACGCGGCTCTCCACTGATAATGTAGACAGACTGACGTTCATAAAGATGAACAAATCATGGATCCGAAACGACTTTTCTACCCCTGTGTCATCCTGGGGAGAGTAAAAGCTTGATGATTGGTTAAAATCACCCTACCAACCGTTTTAAGCTTTCAAATTACTAATCATGTTTATCTGTATCTTGACTGGAAAATAATTTAGGCTTTGTAGCAGTGTGCAGCACTGATCCTATTAGGCCATCTATAATAAGCTTCACCAGATTTAAAATTAAAAATAATTTTTAGCTGCATCTAGCCCGGAAAATAATTTTGGGGCTCCGAGATGCGCAAGACACATAAGTGCCTTCTTGCTGCACTACCTGCAGCATGACCCTCATATTGTCAGAATTCGAAGTAATCATGACTACTGGGTTGCCACACTCTTAGATCCCCCAAACTTTTCGATCAATCTTTTCATTTTAATAAAGACCAAAAAAATGGTCATTTTTGAAATTATAAGCATTAGCAGGTTGTTAGAAACTGAAATCAAACAGTTTTCAACTCAAAACTTTATTCTAAGTGATGTTACATTTTCACATAGGACCCCTTGTTCGAAAGGAGCTTCTGAACTCTCTCGTCCATTGAATTTGTCAGGTTTTGGATGGTTTCTGCTTCAATTGTTTTGCATGAGGACAGAATTCCCTCCCAGAGCTGTTGCTTAGATGTGAACTGCATCCCGCCATCATAGACACTCCTTTTAATGATGCTCCAAAGGTTCTGAATGGGGTAGAGGTCAGGGGAGCATGGGGGTCACACCATAAGTTTGTCCCCTTTTATGCCCATATCAGCCAGAGATGCAGATGTTTTATGTGCAGCATGAGATGGTGCATTATCATGCAGAAAAATGATCTTGCTGTGAAATACACGGTTCTTCTTCTTGAACCATGGCAGGAAGTGCTGTTTGAGAAAATCCACATACATTATGGAGTTCATCTTTAGCGCCTTCAGGGATCCTAAAGGGGCCAACAATCTCTCTCCCCATGATTCCAGCCCAAAACATTACTCCACCTCCTCCTTGTTGGCGCTGTAGCCGTGTTTGCGTGGGGTGTCCATCAACCAGCCATCCTCCACTCCATTCATCTGGACCATCGAGCGCTGCACGGCACTCATCCGTGAACAAAACAGTTTTGAAATCCGTCTTCATATAATGTTTGGCCCACTGGAGCCGTTTCTGCTTGTGTGAAGTGGATAGAGGAGGTCGACAGGATGGCGTATGCACAGCTGCAAACCTCTGAAGGACCCTGCATCTTGTTGTTCGGGGGACGTTGGAGGCACAAGCAGCTTCAAAAACTTGTCTGCTGCTATGACAAGGCTTTTTTGCCGCTGCTGTTTCAACCTGACGTAATTGCCTGTAGGAAAGAGTCCTCAATTTGCCCTTATCAGCACGCACACGTGTGTACTGTGAATCAGCTACATACTTCTTGATTGCCAAGACACTTCATCCTGATCATCGCACAATGTTGATTGTAGTCATGCCTTGACCTAAACACTCCACAATTTGTTGCTTCTCAGCAGCCGACACATCCTTTTTCTTTCCCATTTTGGCAGAAAATGTAGGCTGCTTAATAATGTGAGAGAGCCTTCTTAAGTAGTCTTGCCTTTCATTGGACACACCTGCCAAACTAATTAGCACAGGTGTCTGCAATTGCTTACAGTGATATAAAGAGCCCTGACACACATCACCATCAATGAGTTTAACTGACAAACAAACAAATTCTTCCCTTATCACTCCTAAACACTTTTTGCATAATAATTTGGAACGCGGTGTACATGTGCTTTTCCACAAAACACCAGTGGTTCACGTAGTGAATCTTACAGTTCTAACTTGCCAACCGTGGTCTGTATGGAATTGTTCAATAAAGGGCCCAAAATTAAGATAACATAGATGGGAGAGGTCTCTATGAATAGGAATTCCTAAGTATTTGATACCCTGTGAGGGCCAGGCAAAGGGAAAGTTGGACTGGATGGAATCCTATATGGATTTAGGGAGGGAGACATCGAGGGCCTCAGACTTCGCTGCATTGATTTTAAAATTTTACCATGTAACAAAGTGATCTATTTCAGCCATAACAGCAGGGATGGATATATGTGATTGAGTGATATATACTAGGACATCATCAGCAAATAGAGAGCACTTGTACTCGGTGCCTCCCACCTCAATCCACCTAATATTGGGGTTATGGCGAATTGATGAGAGCAGGTGCTCCGTCACTAGGATGTATAAGAGAGGGGACAGAGGACATCCCTGCCTTGTCCCATTGGTGATTGTGAAAGGTGATGAAAATGTTCTGACGCACCCCCTGGGCCTTGGGACACCCGGAGCCGGACCCTTTTTGGTGGATGCTGGTGGTTGTAGTCTTCGTGGCGGCGATCCGGTTCCGTGGCTCAGGGCGGTCAAACCAGTGGCGGAACTATTTATGTGGTTTTGATGTTTAAATGTCCGACTACGCCACCCGTGGATTGCGGTCAGAGTGAACCGCCGCTACAGGGCAGACAGCTAAGGCTGGTGTTGTGGGTGCAGCAGAGCGTAGCATAACTCCCCACGGGAGGAGTATAGCCTCAGGGCAGTGTATGCGGAGGATGGGGGTGATGGTGCAGGGCAGCAGCAGTAACGACACGGAGTCAGTGATGCAGTTCAGGGCCTTTACTCACAGTTCTTATTATCCAGACCACGTCTGCAGGTAACGGCTGCTCACGTCGTACTGTGCTCACCAGGTGAGGGGCTCAGACAACTCCCAGATAACTTTGGAGCGCTTCACAGGACCCCCTTTGTGTGTCCTTTGTCTGGCCTTTCTTACCAACACTTCTGTCCGGCTGCCTCGGGCCTCCTCTTGGTAAACTTGGCGCCAGTTTCCCTGACCCTATGTGGTGCCTTCCTAGCGGGTGGAGCAAGGGGCTGCGCCACATAAAATGTCAGAGCCTCCGGTTTCTAGCTGAGGGTCGTTTCCTGCCTCCACTAGTTCGGGGACCGGTCTCCCCCTTTGGCCTGACCCCTCCACGCAGGTGGATTCGGGCGTGCGGTGGCGACTCGCCCGTCCGCACCCCTGGGATCCCTTCATTCCTCATTCCTGGAGCCTTCTCCGCTCCTCTTCCTTCCTTCTCCCTCTTGCAGGCCTGGGCCTCTGTTACTAGGCCCGCCTCCGGAGCAGAGCTCATGCAGAGCCCCTGCTCCCTGCCACTTCTGATCAGACTTCTCTGCACTGAACTAAGATGGTGCCCACCTTTTATACTCCCTTCTCAATGCACCCAGGAACTGCTTCCTCCCTGCTCCTGCACTGCAGGGTTCCCCTTCCTCAGTGTTCCCTCCCCCCACTCCAGCCAGGGACAGGGACTGTCGTGCCCATCTCAGGGGCATATTGGTCGCCCTGCCCCACGGCAATGTGGTGTAATGCATGCAGGTGTCTGGTCCTGATCCACACTCCATCCTTATCTGAGAGTGAGATATCACACCTCTGGGTGAGGTGCAATATGTCTGTAGCAACCGAGCCCTCGGTGCTACAGTTCCATTTATCTTCAGCCTAGGTGACGTATTGTGATACAGGGCCGTGATTTTGGCTATAAAAGGGTCCCCTAGGCCCCTACCCCAAGCTTTTTAAGAGAATCATATATGGTGTGCCAGGAGACTCTATGGAATGCTTTCTCAGCATCCAACGAGAGTATCTACTTACAAATTTTTAACTGCATCTAGCCCAGGAAATACTTTGTGCCTAGTAGCAGTGTCTGCTAGTCAGCGGATTATCCCGGCTGTTAAGCAAGCTACACCACCTGTAGTTTGGACACTTAATTTTTTCAAAGGAAATGCTTCGGGACCACGGGATACTTAGTGAAGAGCATCAGGAGGCACCCCAAGGCATAGGGGCTGGGACTGGCACTAGGATGCCTTGCGGTGGACAGCCGAGCTCGATCCTTATAAAAGCTTTTTAACTGCAGCAGCTTTAGTGGACGCTACTGGAGCTGGAATTACGCGGCTGCTGGCATGAGACTTGCCCTCCAATAGATCCTTGTAAATGGATTTAAAGTGTATTCATTCAAATTAGAGGGGCAATTTAAATTAAAAAGCTTAGAGCTGCCTCCACCACAGGGGGACTCTCTCGACCCACCAGCGGACAGGCACCAGTATTGGGAGAGGGGGGCTGGCCGTCAGGGTTCACCGCGGCTCTGGCACAAACCCGGCGACACGGAGGTGGCACGGGCAGGAGCGGATTGGCCGTCTCGGCTTCTCACTTTTTGGATTTTAGAAGGGCATGACATGCCTATATCTGTGTCTCCCCCTCCTTTTACTCCTCCACCTCTTTTCTTTTCGCATGACTATATGTACTTGTCACTTTTCCATGTGTTAGTTGTGTCTTCTGAGCAGTTTGTCAGCTTTTGGACACCTTTGAAGGTGTTTTCTATGTGTTTCTATGTGTTTTTGTTTGCCTGCCATTGGTTTTAACGGTGTTCGAAGGTGTTCGACGAACAGTTCGACGAACAGTTCGGCGAACACACGGGTGTTCGACGAACCGAACCGAACTCGAACACTACGGGGGTGGCTCAACACTACTCAACACTAGTGATTACATCCTTGAGACACATCTCACCTATGTACATCAGTTGCAGAATACCGACCATTCAATCTAAAAGATTGAATACTATGAATTCTTGGCCTAAATGAGACTATTATGTGATACACCTCTCTCTAAAATCTTCTATTGCTATTGCTCCACCAACATGCAGGTGCTTCACCTACCTTTGTCTTAATGAGTTATTAAGGTGCTCACTAGGTTCAGAGAGGACAGTCAGGTTGAATTTTGAAGGGCTGTGAACTACAGGCATTTTAAATGGTAGAAGTACTTAAAGGGACTCTGTCAGCACAGAATGACTGTTCAAACCAAGTAGAGACACGTTGTGTAGAATAGCATGGCAAGACATTTAAGTGCACCTTCCAACCTGCTTGTTTTCCATCTATCTCCAGCCATCTCTGTATCTATGATGCCAGAGCTGTCAATGAAAGAAGAGGGGGGTGGAGATTGAGGAAAAACAAGCAGGTAGGAAATTTACTTAAAGGAACTCTGTCAGCACAGAATGAGTGTTGAATCCAAGTACAGGTGCTCGGTGCACCATAATGTGGACAAACATTTAAAGGGGCTTTCTGACAAACAAAAGTTCATTTTCATCAATAGATCTTGGAATAAAAATAACTTCCACAATTGGATGTGTTTAAATAAAATGTTCCTGTGTTGAGATAATCTTATAAATGTTCCCCTGTGTAACGGCCGTGTCTGACTGTGTACGGAACATGGTCTAATCAGAACACATCTCCTGGGCAGGGGAGGAAGTAAAAGAGTATATAGATATTACAGCACGGGATCACAGATGATTCTTTTTGTGAGGTAAAACATCCCTCTGCCTCTTTTTAAACAATGTTTTACATCAAGAAAAAATCAGCTGCGATCCCATGCTGTAATGTCTGTATACTCTCTTTTGCTTCCTCCCCTGCCCAGTAGATGTGGTATGATCAGACCGTATTTCGTACACCGTCAGACACAGCCATTGCACAGTACATGGCAGGAGAACATTTATAAGATTATCTCAGCACAGGAACATTTTATTTAAATACATTCAATTGTGAAAGCTATTATTATTCCAAGATCTATTGATTAAAATCAACTTTTGTTCGTGGAAAAACCCCTTTAAGTACACCTTCCTAACTGCTTGCTTTTGCTTTATCTCCATCCCTCCTCCTTATTTGATTGGCAGCTTTGGTTTCATAGAGACAGAGAAAGGCAGAAGATAAATGAAAAAAAGCAGACGGTAAGGTGTACTTAATTATTTGGCCACACCTTTGTGCACAGAGTGCCTGTACTTGTTTTAAACAGTCATTCTTTGCTGGAAGAGTCCCTCTTACATAGATAACAAGAGACTCTGGTGGTACTGTAAATGTGAACACTGTGGTAGTATTGTTGATGAAGACACTTTGATGGCATTGCTAATGAAGGAACTCAGTTGGGGAATTGTGACACTGTTAATAAGAATAATCTGTTAGCACTGTAAATAAGAACACTGTATTGATTTTTATTGTGATTTATTATTTCTTGTGATTTACACTGCCACACACAGGAGCAAAAATCCATTTAGAAAAATGAATGCATGCATATAATAGGCTATAGTTATAACACATGTATATGAGAATATAATGAGTTACATCTATTTTACCTGTTAATCTGAATGCTACATAATAATTTTTAAATTATATCCTTCAAATATCCTTCAAAATGTACTGAAGTCAAAATGATTCATTGAATTAATGTTTTAACAATGTCCAGTATAAGTACATTTTTTCATGCTCCTCCAATCCTTCCAGCCAGATTTGTAAAGGTCATAATGTCAAATGAAAGCCCTTGTTTATGATTTGATTAGTTTATTTAGTCTAAATTAAAATTAATTACTATAGAAGGAATATAGTGAGTAGTCAGCTAAACAAGCACTTTTTAATTTGCAAGGCTGTGATGTGATTTAGCATTTTAGCTGGCTAACAGAAAAATAAAGTAAAACGTGCAATTAGTTTTCCATGCTTCATTGGTCTTCCAAATTTCAAGAGGAATGTGTACAACATTTTACTTTATTGTTGCCTCATTTAAATGTTTTCTACATTAACAAACAGCTTATGCAAAGTTACTTTACTGCATGCCAATACCAATACGTCTTTTAAACACTTTGGATGATTTTTGATGTACTATAATTGCATTTTTTTTCTGCAACTCATGGTTCTTTCTTATGCTTTTTCCATCTCATTGGTCACTATTTGTTTAGCATGTATGAGAGTGCCAAAACATAATTATTTTATGTATGTCGATTATTATTTATTTAGTTAGTTCCAACACTTTAAGGCCGCACCCACACGTGCATCTTCAGCATAGTACTTTATGGGACCCTGCTAAACCTGATTGGAGTTTTAAGGGCATATTCACTTGACAATATTTTTCATCTGTTTAATGTCTATTCTGAGACAACCAACTTAATGGCTCTTTCAGGTTTCCGTAATAATCGGTCCGATGTCAGATTGCAATGCACGGACTGGTAGAGTTTCATTGATCCATACAAATATCAATTTTAAAAATGGATCAATTGCACTGGTCAATGACATTTAGAGCATGTCCTATTTTCATTAATTTTTCAGATAGGGCTCACCCATTAAAGTCTGTGGAAATCCATATAAATTGGATGAAAGACGGGAAACATATTTTGTGCTTCAGTGTTCCATCTGAATTTCACTTATTTTTAATTGATCTATTGCTAAGAGTCAATATAAAAAAGTTCAGTCTACCATGATTCAACAGAAAAAAATAGATGAGAGAAAAAAACAGATGCAATTAGGATTAGTGTTGAGCGAGCATGCTCGACACTGCTCGGTACTCGCCTGAGCATCTCACTACTCGGGATGTTCGGTGAGCACCGAGCATTTTCGGGTTACTTGGGCGGGAGATGCAGTGGTTATACTAACAAACAATGCATTACAGTCCTGTGTGCTGCTTCTCAAATTGCTAGATTAAGCCCCAGGTCACAGGGGCCAGGAAAAATCCTTTTTTTTTTTCATCTAAATCCTCTTTTTATTTTTTTTCCTCAGTCAGACTGTACAAATACACTTTTATTAACCTTTTGGTATTTCCCACCCCCCAAAAAAAAAATTGAGTGTGAGTGTTCAGACACAAATATATCTGTTTAAAAGAGTCTGGTTTCGGCCAGATTACTAGAACTGTGGTTTTGCAGTTCCACGGTTCAAATCTCTGTATTATCCACCTTTTTGCCTTTTTTCCATAAAAAAAAACAGTTTGAGTGTCTCGCTGACTGTTCAGACACAAATATATCTGTTTAAAAGATTCTGGTGTAGGCCAGAAAACTAGAACTGTGGTTTTCCTCTTCCACGGTTCTAATCTCCTTTTTATTACCCTTTTGCCATTGATTGTGCGAGTGTAAGCTATTTTACTTCATTTACAATGGGCAAGGCGCGTGGCAAGGGACGTGGAACTGGACGTTCTTGTGATGGTGCGTGCAGAGGACGGGGCCGCTGCCAAGGTGAAAATGTGCCACAACCAACAGCCACATCTTCTCGCTTCCAGATCTTCACCAAATTACTAGGGAAGCACACAACAACACCACTATTGCCAACTGATCACTGTGAACAGGTTATTAATTGGATAGCAGATAATTCTTCCAGTCACCTGGGCACCACCACCTCCGGTCTGTCTTCCACACAGTCAAGTCTTAGTAGCCATGAGTCTCGACTGCATACTCCTCCTCACCCTGATGCTCCTTCCTCCCACCATGCCGAGTGTCTTCAGACAGCAACTGATCCCACAGTTGGACACTCTGAAGAGCTGTTCACTGGTGCATTTCCATATTTGGGCCCCTCGCCTGCTCCGCTTGAAGTGGTGGAAGAGGAGATCCCATGTAGTGATGGCTAAATATTTGAACAGCCACAGCCACAGGAAGGCGACGCTGGCAATTTGTCACAAGAGGTGGACGATGACAAGACACAATTGCCACGAAGTGAGGAGGAGGACCGTGGTGCGGAAGTGGAAGAGGAGGAGGTGGTGGATGATCTAGTAACTGACGCAATGTGGCAGGAGGACACGCAGAGCGAGGCCAGCAGCACACAGGGGGAGGAAGGCAGAGTACCCCAACAAGCAGGAAGAAGCAGTGTGGTGGCCGCAGACAGAAGGCGGGCAACCGTTTCCCGTAACACCAACATGAGGGACATTGCCAGTACAACTGGTAGGTCTTCCACACTCTGGAAATTTTTTAAATACTCTGCTGATAACCCCAAAAAGGCCATTTGTACCACCTGCCAAGCCAGCATCAGCAGGGGTGACAAAACTACCAGCCTGACCACCGCCAGCATGATCAGTCACATGTCAGCAAAGCACCCGACTTTGTGGGGCAAACCCCAGAGTCCACGGCCAGTGTCAGCGGGTGTCACGACTGCTTCTTCCACTGTTGTGCGTGTAAGAGAATCCCCTGTTGAGTGTGCAAGGCAATCCCCTGTTCATACTGCATGCAAAGATGCCCCCTCCTCTCAGTCTTCACTTGTTATGGCAGTTTCTCCAGAAACAGCATCAACGTCCACGTCCACGTCCCACCGCAGGGTTCAATTGTCCATATCCCAGACCTTTGAACTAAACTGCAAATTCGCAGCCGATGCCCCACAGGCCACAATCCTAAATTCGCACATTTCACGACTGCTTGCGTTGGAAATGCTGCCTTTTAGGCTGGTGGAGATGAAATCCTTCCGCAACCTTAAGGCGGTGGCCATCCCTCGGTACTCGGTCCCCAGCCGACACTATTTTGCCCGGTGTGCCATCCCCGCACTACACAAGTACGTGTCCAAAATCATCTGCCGTGCCCTCAACAGCGCAGTTACTGGGAGAGTCCACCTGACAACGGACACGTGGACCAGTGCTTGTGGTCAGGGATGGTACATCACCCTGACAGCACACTGGGTAAACATAGTGGAAGCTGGGACCCAGTCGGACCTTGGGACAGAACACATCCTCCCCACACCGAGGATTGCTGGCCCTATGTCAGTCAGAGTTTCCCCCACAGTGTACAGCTCCTGCCCATCATCCTCCTCCTCCTCCTCATGATCAGCCTCCATCTCAGATATCACCACATCAGTTACAAGCTGAAAGCACTGCAGTACTGCCTCAGCCAAGCGGCAACAGGCTGTGCTGAAATTCATAAGCTTAGGCGATAAACCTCACACTGCTTGTGAGTTGTGGACAGCTGTGAAAGAGCAGGCAGATCTGTGGCTGAGACCGCTGAACCTACATCTAGGCATGGTCGTGTGTGACAATGGCCTTAACCTGGTGGCAGCTCTGAGGAAAGGCGAGATCACACACGTACCATGCCTGGCTCATGTGCTTAACCTCGTGGTTCAGCGGTTTCTTAAATCGTACCCCGAGTTGCCCGATCTGCTCGTTAAAGTACACCGCCTGGCAGCTCATTTTCGCAAGTCGGCTACAGCTTCCGTCGCCCTTGCTGTGTTGCAGCAGCCTTTGCAGCTTCCAGCACACCGACTGGTGTGTGATGTCCCCACATGTTGGAACTCTACCCTCCACATGTTGCAAAGGATTTGTGAGCAGAATAGAGCAGTTCTGGAGTACCAGCTGCAACAAGGCCATCGATATTCAGGTCAGACTCCACACATAAGACATCAGGAGTGAACCTGGATGTCTGACATATGTACCAACCTCACAAACTTTGAGGAGTCCACAAAGATGGTGAGTGGCGATGACGCCATCATTAGCATCAGAATCCCACTTGTCTGTCTTTTGTAATGCTCTCTGCAGAGAATTAAAGAGGAGGCATTGCAGCCAGAGCATGATGAGATGGATCAAGAAGCCGTTGCGGGCGATTATACACATCCCAGCCTCATCTCATCCCAGCATGCATTGGGGGACAATGAGGGAGATGAGGAGGAGGAAGAACAGGAGCTGGTATCATGCACTGTAGACGTTAGTACATGTACAACTTTCATACCGTCGGTTCAGCATGGGTGGCCTGAGGACAGGGGGGGGGAGGAGGAGGAGGAGAGCATGCTCAATCGTCATCTTGGTGAGGATACGGAATTCTTGCCCGCTACCAGTCTGGCACGCATGCCTGACTTTATGTTACGCTGCCTTAACGGTGACCCTCGCGTTGTCAAAATGTTGGGTGACAGTCATTACTGGTTGGTGACACTTTTAGACCCCCGCTACAAGGAGAACTTTCACTGTCTTATTCCTGAGGTGGAGAGGTCTACAAAAATGGGGCAGTACCAGAAGGCCCTTGCTGTAGAACTGTTAAAAAATTCTAATCTGAACACGCTAGCAGCAGAGGTCACAGTTCATTGCCCAACCAAGGCGTACAGGCGAGAGAGATGCAACTCCAATCCAGTAGAGGCAGCGGAGCACTGTTGACGTTCTGGGACAGTTTTCTTAGACCCGCCCAGCTTACAGGCCCTGAGGCGCGGGGTACTCTCACAAGGAGTGGAAAGTTTCAAAAGATGGTGAGGGAGTACCTTGCCGACCGTACCAGCATCCTCTGAGTTTCCTCTGTGCCTTTTAATTATTGGGTATCCAAGCTGGACACTTGGAATGAACTCGCTCTGTACACCTTGGAGGTCCTGGCCTGCGCTGCCGCTAGCTTGTTACTGGAGCGTGTTTCTAGTGCCGCTGGGGAAATTATAACTGATAAGAGCACTCGCCTGTCAAATGACAATGCTGACAATCTGACCCTTATCAAAATGAACAAGGGCAGGATTGGGCCAGACTTCTCATCACCACCAAATGACAGCAGAGTAACATAAAGTCAAATCCACTGTGTTATTTCGGGAGGTGTATTCACATGCACCGCTTCACACCCACACATGGGTATACGCTTCCTCATTTCGGCTTTTTGCTCTTCTCCTTATCCTCAGCCTCCACCACAACTATACCACAAGGGTGACCGTGGTCCATGTTGCCAGCATTGTAAGTTCCTCCGTCCTAATTTTTGGCAGCTTTTGCTTGGAAGGCATAGGCAAAGACTATGGGAGACCCACTCCCCAATAATGGGAATAATGGTTATAATATGCTGTACTGCATGGCTCTTGTAAGGGGCATTGCAATTTCCTCATTCCGAATTTTTGGCAGCTTTTGCTTGGAAGACATAGGCAAAGACTATGGAAGACCCACTACCCAATAATGGGAATAATTGTTTTAATATGCTGTACTGCATGGCTCTTGTAAGGGGCATTGCAAGTTCCTCCGTCCTAATTTTTGGCAGCTTTTGCTTGGAAGGCATAGGCAAAGACTATGGGAGACCCAGTCCCCAATAATGGGAATAATGTTTTTAATATGCTGTACTGCATGGCTCTTGTAAGGGGCATTTCAAGTTCCTCCGTGCTAATTTTTGGCAGCTTATGCTTGTAAGGCATTGGCAAAGACTATGGGAGATCCACTCCCCAATAATGGGAATAATGTTTTTAATTTGCTGTACTGCATGGCTCTTGCAAGGGGCATTAAAATAGTCTTGTTAAGCTACTGTGGCCTCCACGTCTCTTCCAAGGGTCATTGATTTTGTCTTTTTATTCCAGTGTGTCCTCCATGTCTCTTCCAAGGGGCATTAAAACTGTCTTGTTAAACCACTCTGAACTCCATGTTTCTTCCAAGGGGCATTAAATTCGTCTTGTTAAGCTACTGTGACCTCCACATCTCTTCCAAGGGTCATTGATATTGTCTTTTTATTCCACTGGGACCTCCACCACTCATCCAAGGGGCATTGATATTGTCTTTTTATTCCACTGGGACGCCCACATCTCTTCAAAGGTGCATTAAAACTTTCTTTTAAAGCTACTGTGATCTCCATGTCTCTGCCAAGGGGCATTAAAACCGTCTTGTTTAACCACTCTGAACTCCACGTCTCTTCCAAACGGCATTAAAATTGACATTTTAAGCTACTGTGACCTCCACGTCTCTTCCAAGGGGCATTAAAATCTTCTTGTTAAACCACTCTGAACTCCACGTCTCTTCCAAGGGGCATTGATATTGTATTTTTATTCCACTGCGACCTCTACCACTATTCCAAGGGGCATTGATATTGTCTTTTTATTCCACTGGGACCTCCACCACTCTTCCAAGGGGCATTGATATTGTCTTTTTATTCCACTGTGACCTCCACTACTCATCCAAGGGGCATTGATATTGTATTTTTATTCCACTGCGACCTCTACCACTATTCCAAGGGGCATTGATATTGTCTTTTTATTCCACTGGGACCTCCACGTCTCTTCAAAGAGGCATTAAAACAGTCTTGTTAAACCACTCTGAACTCCACGTCTCTTCCAAGGGGCATTAAAACCATCAAGTTAAGCTACTGTGACCTCCACGTCTCTTCCAAGGGGCATTAAAACCGTCTTGTTAAACCTCTCTGAACTCCACGTCTCTTCCAAGTGGTATTAAAATGGTCTTGTTAAGCTACTGTGACCTCCACTTCTCTTCCAAGGGGCATTGATATTGTCTTTTTATTCCACTGCGACCTCGACCACTCTTCCAAGGGGCATTGATATTGTCTTTTTATTTCACTGGGACCTCCACGCCTCTTCCAAGGGGTATTAAAACCGTCTTGTTAAACCACCCTGAACTCCACGTCTCTTCCAAGGGGCATTAAAACCGTCTTGTTCAGCTACTGTGACCTCCACGTCTCTTCCAAGGGTCATTGATATTGTCTTTTTATTCCTCTGGGACCTCCACCACTCTTCTAAGGGGCATTTATATTGTCTTTTTATTCCACTGGGACCTCCACCACTCTTCCAAGGGGCATTGATATTGTCTTTTTATTCCACTGTGACCTCCACTACTCCTCCAAGGGGCATTGATATTGTATTTTTATTCCACTGCGACCTCTACCTCTATTCCAAGGGGCATTGATATTGTCTTTTTATTCCACTGGGACCTCCACGTCTCTTCCAAGGGGCATTAAAACCGTCTTGTTAAGCTACTGTGACCTCCACGTCTCTTCCAAGGGGTATTAAAACTGTCTTGTTAAACCACTCTGACCTCCACGTCTCTTCCAAGGTGCATTGAAATGTTGTTTTTAATTACCTCTAACCTCCACGACTCTTCCAACAGTCATTGCATTTCCTCCTAATTTTAGTCAGCTTTTGCTTTTCAATTCATAGGCGAACACTAAGAGAGACCCACTCCCTAATAATGGGTAGAAGGTTTTTAGTACGCTGTAATCCACATCTGTTTCAAGGGGCATTGTAGTTCCTCATAAATTTTGGAAAGCCTTCCATTCACTGCTTAGGCCAACAGTGTACTGGAGACTCAGTTGCTATAAATGGAAAAAACGGTTTAGTTAAGGCCCTCTGACCTCCATGTCACTTCCAAGGGACATTGGAGTGCTTCAAAATTTTTGGTAGGCATTGCACTCACTGTATGCCCTATACCTGTGTAGCCGAACCGCTCCTTTTGGTACAGAAACATATCCTACAAGACATGTGTGGTTGACTGGCCTGATATTGATGTGAATGGTCCCTGTTCCTGCTGCTCTTTCCCCTTTGCCACCACCTCATCCATCATTCATCACCTGAAGCTTTGTTTTAACGGGAGTCATAGAACTGGGATAGTAGCAGGAAAACATCCAGCAATCCTCGGAGGAGGTAGGATATGCGCCAAAACGCTGACCACCTCAGGCCTAGCCGCTACTACGTACATGCGCTTGCATTCCAAGGAACAGAAAGCTAAGGAGATGGATGGCCTTATGAACATGAATAATTTATTCATTGTGTAGAAGGCTGACCACTGCTGCTGTCTACCTTCTGAACTTTGTGTTGAAGCCTGATTGACCCAGGACCCGCAATCCTCTATGTCTGGAGAACGAGTTGCATCCCAGTGTCCAACAGTGTCCCGGCTTCCACAATATTACCCAGTGTGAAGGCGTCAGTGAGATGTACCATCCCTGGCCACATTCACTTGTCCACGTGTTTGTGGTTAGGCTGTCGCAGTATGGTATTGCAGCCTGGGGGTGGGTGGGCTGCAGGCTGCATACTTGCGCTTGCATTGCAAGGAATTGGGAAGGTACAATTGAACACTGCTATGGGACAAGGACTTGCACGGGGATAGTTGCAAGTCTGCATCTTCTGATGCGGCACGGATCACTTCTGATGGGCACACTTTTAGGCAGTGACCTGGGTGTCAGAGATGCTTCCAGGGGTCTTCCCCATGCTGTTCCCATGTCTTTTAAGCACTGTATGCATGTGTCACACAGCACATGGCCAGATAAGGTTGTAAAATGTTAAAATGACATGTCCCATGAAATCCTTTGTCACGGTTGAAAGCAATACAAAAGTGCAAAAACGCATAATAAATGCTACTTGTGAACATAGCCCAAGGTGTGGAGGAGTATTTTTGTTTTTGGTTATTTATTTTACCTTATGCACAAGTCTTTTTCCTGGAAAGGATGTTCCTTAACATATTTCACAGGAAAGCAGTTTGTTTCGTTTTTGAACGTTTTATTGTGAGCCCGTAAAAGTGTCTTAATACCTCTGACCACGTTGTTGACAGCAGTGACCTGGGGGTCATAAATGCTTCCTGGGGCGATCCCCATCCTGTCCCCCATGTCATTTGAGCACTTTTTTTTGGGCACTTTTTAGGCTTTCTACAGCCTGCCGGGGGTGCCGCCACAAAAATGCTCAGGTCTCCCATAGACTAACATTGGGCTCGTTGCTCGGGTCGAGCACCCGAGTATCACGATGAGCTCGGCCCAAGCTTCGAGCACCTGATCATTTTAGTGCTCGCTCAACACTACTCCCTACCTAACACACAATCTCTCGCTCCCTGTACTCTGACTTTGTTGTGCTCCTTCAGCTCTGAAACGAGCTATTTTTTGGTGGTATTATGAAGCTAGTGAGCGGCTCGGTTAGAACCCTCCTGTTAGTTTTTGCTATCTTGTGTTTGCGGTCATGTGACCAGCTGCCTATATATTCCAGCTCCGCCCTTCTGGCTTTGCTGAACTTCAGTGTTTTTTGCCTGTCTCTCTAGCCAGGTGCTTCAGTGTCTATCTCTGTCTAGTTCGCTTGGTCCTCTGGGACCTCTAGTACTTTTTGTCTGTTTGTCTTTTGCTCTGCAACAACTTCTGTTAGGAGGTGTCCTTTTTTTTGTCCCAGTCCTTAGTTCTTTTAGGGACCCCTCCCTTTATTCTATAGGTCTCCGTTCAGACAAGCTGAGGACGAAGGCGGGTCTGTTCACAAGGAACAGGCTGCCCGCTACATCGTAGGGATTCAGCTTAGTCTTACTGTAGGGACAGCCTTCCTCTTTCTTTCCTTAGTTTATGTTGCAGATCATAACAGTAAGTCCAGCCCAAAAAAACCTAAAAGGAAAGAAATTCGGGGATCAGTATGGTTTCCGTCCAAGATTTGGCTCAACGCCTGCAGGGATGGTTTCTGGAGGTGGCCGAGCTTCAGCAACACGTGAGTAGCTGTCCTGGAGCGCATTTTGTTGAACCAAAGGTAGGACTGCCTGATGTTTTTTATGGTAAACAGCATGAATTTTTTTCCTTTAAAAATGCTTGTTTGTTATATTTTCGTTTGAGACCAAGGTCCTCTGGGAATGAATCGCTGCGCATTGGTTTTATGTTACTTTTGCGCAATGAACCACAGGGGTGGGCCTTTTCTCTCCAACCTTATGATCCGTGTTTAAGTTCTGTTGAAGATTTTTTTTCTGCTATGGGGCTATTATATGACCATCCTGATTTGAATTTCATCTGCTTAATCAGAACTTAGATGTTTGAATCAGGGGTCAGGTGATGTTGAAATTTATTGCACACACTTCAGGAGATGGGCCTCAGAAGTTAAATGGAATGATTCGGCGTTGAAATGTTTATTTCTTGCTGGTCTGAGTGAAAGGGTTAAGGATTTGCTAATTGCATTCCCTGCACCTGAGACTCTGCAGGAAGCTATGCAGTTAGCTGTTCGTGTGGACAGGAGAATAAGATCCAGGGTCAATGATGTAAAAACTCCTGTAACTTCAGGTCCTAGTTTCCAGAAAATCTGCTCTGACAGCGGAGAACCAATGGAGGTTGGGGCGATGTCACTCCGCTCTCAAGAAAGAGATCGGAGATTCGCCGAAGGTTTGTGTCTTTATTGTGGTAAAGCTGATCATTTGATTAAGTATTGTGAGCGTCGTTTAAGTAAAGAAAAAAAAAAGGTCAGTTACGCCCGTATAGCTTGTTTACGCTCTGCAGGAGTGTTCCTTTCTGGGAGTACTGCTCTGCAGGGAGATTTGATTGAATTTCAGGTATTTGCGGATTGTGGTTTAACACTTAATGTGATTGATAAAGGGTTTTTGGAAAAACTTAAATTGAAATCCAAACCTTTGTCATCACCTATTTCTGTTGTTGCAATTGATAACACTCCTTTGAAATGTATAACTCACAAGACTGCTGCATTTCCCCTCACTATCAATCGTGTTCACCAAGAAATTTTGGACTTGGTTGTTTTGGATAATTTGCCCTCTCCAGTTGTTCTAGGATTGCCTTGGTTAAAACTGCACAATCCTTTATTGGACTGGTCTACTAATGTGATTAAGTCTTGGAGTCCGAAGTGCTATGATAAATGTTGTAATGGTCGCATTGCGGCTGTGGAAAAAGGGGAATTACCAGTACCTATTCAAGATTTTTGGAGGGTTTTTTCGGAGGAGTCGCAAGTTTTACCTCCTCATAGGGATTATGATTGCGCCATTGAGTTTGTTCCGGGTGCTACTCTTCCCAAAAGTCGCTTGTTTAATCTGACTGTCCCTGAAAGAAAGGACTTGGAGGAGTATATAGAGACTAGCCTGGCTGCTGGTCACATTAGACCTTCTAAGTCGCCTGTGGCAGTCGGATTCTTCTTTGTTAAAAAATGGACGGCGGTTTACGTCCACGTCTGGAATTTCATGAAATTAATAAGATTACTGTACGCAATTCCTACCCAATGCCATTAATTCCTGACTTGTTTAACCAGTTAGTGGGAGCCAAGTGGTTCTCAAAAATTGATCTCCGAGGGGCATACAATTTGTTACGTGTGAAGGAGGGTGATGAATGGAAAACTGCTTTTAACACTCCGGTAGGTCATTTTGAGAATCTGGTGATGCCTTTCGGTCTTACCAATGCACTTGCATTTTTTCAGAACCTTATTAATGACATCCAGAGACCTTTGATTGGTAAGAATGTGGTTGTGTATTTGGATGACATTTTGATTTATTCACCAGATCTAGAGTCCCATTGGCAGAGTGTACTTGAAGGTTTGCAGTTATTGAGTGATAATTCACTCTTTGCTAAGCTGGAGAAATGTGAGTTCGCTGTGCAGAAAATTAGTTTTTTGGGCTACATTGTCTCCAGCGAGGGCTTTGAGATGGACCCTGTGAAGTTCAGGCTGTGCAGGAATGGCCTAGGCCTGTTGGTTTGAAATCTGTACAGAGATTTTTGGGTTTTGCCAATTATTACAGGAAATTCATTAAGAATTCTTCTGTAATTGTTAAACCTCTAACCGATCTCACCAGGAAAGGTGCGAATATGGCCCAGTGGACTACTGAGGCAATTGAAGCATTTGAGTATCTCAAAGAGAGGTTCAGTTCTGCCCCTATCCTTATGCAGCCTGATGAGACCAAGCCTTTTTTGGTCGAGGTCGATGCTTCATCAGTGGGGGTCGGAGCAGTTTTGTCTCAAGAGAACGAGGGTGGAGTACATCCTTGTGCCTTCTTTTCAAAAAAAATTTCGGAAACTGAACTGAATTATGATGTTGGAAATCGGGAGTTGCTGGCTATTAAACTTGCGCTTGAACACTGGTGTCATTTTTTAGAAGGCGCTAGATTTCCTATTCAGGTTTTCACAGATCATAAGAATTTGATCTATCTGGATGGTTTCATTTTTCTGTTACCTATATCCCTGGTACTAAGAATGCTAAAGCCGATGCTTTATCTCGCAGCTTCTCTCCTACGGTCGGTGCCGAGGAGGAGGAGAGCATTTTGCAGAAAGGAGTTGTGGTGGCGGCATTGGACATTTGGAGAATGGGATTCTAAATGCTCAAGATGATGCTTCATCTAACACTCCTCATGGGAGGTTGTTCGTGCCTAGAGCCTTTAGGAGAGATTTGTTTGTGGAGTGTCATGAGTCTCCAGGTCATCCAGGAGTTTCGGAGACTAAGAGACTTATCAGTCGCAGTTTTTGTGGCCTGGATGGCAGAAGGAAGTCATCAAGTGGGTGCGTCAGTGTACTGTGTGTGCTAGGTCAAAGGCTTCACATACTCCTGCTGCAGGGTTGCTTTTCCCTCTGGAGGTTCCTAGTGCGCCTTGGACGCCTCTCACTATGGATTTTATTAATGATCTTCCTGTGTCTGAGGGTTTTACTGTCATCTGGGTGGTCGTGGACCGTTTTAGTAAGATGTGTCATTTGGTTCCATTCATTTAGTTGCCCTGCGCCAAGACACTCGCTAAGGCGTTTGTTAAGGAGGTTGTCAAGCTCCATGGTGTCCCCACGGATATTGTTTCGGATAGAGGACCTCAGTTTGTGGCTCGCTTTTGGCGTGCTTTTTGTGACAGGTTGGGAGTCCATTTGTCATTTTCGTCTGGTTATCATCCTGAGTCTAATGGACAGACTGAAAGAAAGAACCAGGATGTTGAACAGTTTTTGCGTTGCTTTGTGGCAGACAATCAAGAGGTGTGGTCTGAGTTTCTGCCTCTCACACAATTTGCTCTTAACAATCATACATCCTCCTCTGCTGGGTGTTCTCCTTTTTTTTGTTATACTGGGAGACATCCGTCTTTTGGTTCGTTCTCCAAATTGGGGTCGGCGGTGCTGGAGGAGGAGAATTTTTCTGGTAATTTGGAGAGAGTTTGGACTAATGTACGTTGTAACCTGCAAGAGGCTAACAAGAAGTCCAAGAAGTATTTTGACAGGAAACATAAAGAGGTTTTGTTTACTGTGGGTGACATGGTTTGGTTGTCCTCAAAGAACCTGCGGTTGAGGATTCCCTCTAAAAAACTGGGTCCTAAGTTTGTGGGTCCATTTAAAGTGCTTCAGGTTGTTAACCCATCTGCTGTCAGGTTTGATGTCCCTACTTCCTGGAGGATTAATCCTGTGTTTCATGTTTCCTTGTTGAAAAAGGCTGACATTTCTAATAGGGACGCCACTGTCACAGTTCCTCCTGTGGTGGAAGACGGTGAATATGAAATTTCTCGTATTTTGAATTCAAGATGGCATAGAGGGAAATTACAGTATCTTGTCTCCTGGAAGGGTTTCGGTCCCGAAGATAACTCCTGGGTAAGGACGGATGATGTCTCTGCTCCTAGGCTTGTTAAAGCTTTCCACAGGAGGTTTCCTGATAGGCCTGGGCCTGGAGGATCCGGAGGACCCTCATAGAAGAGGGGGTACTGTTAGAACCCTCCTGTTAGTTTTTGCTATCTTGTGTTTTGCGGTCATGTGACCAGCTGCCTATATATTCCAGCTCCGCCCTTCTGGCTTTGCTGGACTTCAGTGTTTGTTGCCTGTCTCTCTACTCAGGTGCTTCGGTGCCTATCTCTGTCTAATTTGCTTGGTCCTCTGGGACCTCTAGTACTTTTTGTCTGTTTGTCTTTTGCTCTGCAACAACCTTTGTTAGGAGGTGTCCTTTATTTGTCCCAGTCCTTAGTTCTTTTAGGGACCCCTCCCTTTATTCTATAGGTCTCCGTTCAGACTAGCCGAGGATGAAGGCGGGTCTGTTCTCAAGGAACAGGCTGCCCGCTACATCCTAGGGATTCAGCTTAGTCTTACTGTAGGGACAGCCTTCCCCTTTCTTTCCTTTGTTTATGTTGCAGATCATAACAGGCTCCTTTCAACACAAAACTAGTATACACTGCAGGTAGGTCTTAAAAGGGCTTTTGTTTTATCAAAATGCCTAAACACTCTCCCTAGCAGCTCAGCGATCTCTCCCTATGCTTATAGAACGCATGCTCCAGACGCAATGTGCACAAAATGGCAGCGGCAAGGATTAAATAGATCCTATGACGCTGGGCAGCCAGCCAATCACAGTAATGCCACAACCAAGATGTCTGCGGCATTACTGTGATTGGTTAAGTAGCCCAGCATTTTTAGCGGCTGCAAAGAAGGCGCAAAACTGCAGGGCGGGACATCCGAATATAGCAAGGCAAATACACAAATACTCGCAGAATAACGAGGAACCCGAATACCATACTATCCATGCGAATAGCGAATAGTAACGTATACACTCGCTCATCACTATTACTAATATCAGAAAATGGCAACAAAAACAAAAACATTTAATTTTACACATTTTATGATTTTTTTTTCTCTACTAAAATATAAAAAAAAACAACAGCACAAGTTTGGTATCACTGTAATTGTACTGACCTGGAGAAATGGTAAGTTCCAGACTGGACCAGAGAAACACAGTAGATGTTGTCTATATGGACTTTTCAAAGGCGTTTGATACATTGCCAAGCAAAAAGTTGGTATATAAAATGAGAAAAATGGGACTAGAGGAAAATATGTGTAATTGGGTTAAAAACTGCCTAGGAAACAAAGGGTGGTTATTAATTGAACACACTCGGATGGCGTCACAGTTAACAGTGGGGTATAGGGATCAGTTTTGGGCCCTCTACTTTTAACATATTTCTTAATGACTTTATAAGGGGCATACAGAGTAGAATTATAATAATTGCAGATGATACTAAACTCTGCAAGGTAATCAACACAAGTAACAAGGTAATCAAGTCTCTGATAAAGACTTAGATGTATGAGTGGATGGCAAACTCTACTTTAGTGATCAGTGTCAGGCAGCTGCTTCCAAGGCAAATAAAATAATGGGATGGATTAAAAAGGGGCATAGATGCTCATGACAAAAACATAGTTTTGCCTCTATGCAAGTCATTAGCTTGGCCAAACTTAGAATACTGTGTACAATTTTGCTCTCCAGTGTGTAAGCAGGACATAGCTTAACTAGAGCGGGTGCAGAGAAGAGCAAGAGAAGAGCAAGGTTATTAAGGGAATGAGTGAGCTTCAATATCAAGATAGGCTATTAAACGTTCAGTTTGGAAAAATGAAGTCTTAAAGGCGATCTTATTACAATGTACAAATATGTGAGGGGACAAGACAGAGATCTTTCTAATGATCTTTTACACTTAGGCCTGCGACAGGAACAAGGGGGCCTCCTCAACGTCTAGAGGAAAGAAGGTTTAATCATAATCACAGAAGCAGATTCTTAACTGTAAGAGCAGTAAGACTATGGAACTCTCTGCCACGTGATGTTGTAATGGTTGATTTGCCAGTAACATTCAAGAAAGGCCTGGATGCCTTGCTTGATAAATACTGTATAATATTACAGGTTATGGTCACTAGATTCTGCGATGGGACGTTGAACCAGGGAACTAGTCTGATTGCCGTATGGAGTTTGGTAAGAATTTTTCCCCTAACATGAAGCTATTAATGTCTGCCCCATGGGGTTTTTGCCTTCATTTGCATCAACATTTTAGGCTATAAGCTGAACTCTATGGACTTAAGTCTACATTCAACCTTAAAATTATGAAACAATTATCAGTACACAATGAATGCTGAAAATCTAAAAAAGCATTGTGAAATTGCATTATTTTTCAAAATTCCATCCCACTTTTAGTCCCATTTTTCAGTACATTATACAATTAAATGAATGGTGTCACTCAAAACTTCAACTCATCCTGCTAAAAACAAGCCCTTATACAGGTACATAGATTGAAAAATAAAATAGTTATGACTCTTGCAAAAAGGAGGTGGTGAAAATACAGGTGTAATGATGAAAAGTCAGCCAGTGTAGAAGGGGTTAAGATATGCCATCACTTTATGAACTGTGTGGGCCTGATCTTGAGTGAGATTATGGAATTCTCTACCATGTGATATTGTAGTGGTTAAGTGATTAAAACAGAGCCTGGATGTCTTTCTTAAAATATATAATATTTATGGTTCTAGGTATTACATTTTGTGATGGGACATTGATCCAGAAAAGTAATATGATTGCCGTATGTGGAGTTGACAAATATTTTTTCCCCTAATATAATGCAATTAACACCTGTCCCATGGGTTTTTTCCTTCCTCTGGATTAACATGTTAAGTTATAGTAATGCCAACAAAATCCTCTATCCATAATCACAATAGCCGGAAATGAAGCATAAATGTACAGCATCACTTAAAAAAGAGAACTTCTTTATTTATGAATGTTAAAAATTACTTCATCAATAAATCAAAAACATCAATATACATGGGGATACAGATGAAGACATGGTGGGTATACCTGGTAAACAAAGTATACTGGTAAAGAAAGTATATGGCACACTTTAAATGCACTACAAAAAGGATCAAACAACATGTCCCAAATACATACTGTAACATCCCTGGCGGCATGCTTGCATGGTGCACCACCTCCCGCCATGCAAGACCGCAATCTTACCTATCAGTCCATGCTGTACTCTTTGTTTCTCTACCTGCTGTGTCCATGACTCTTGTCTGATTGCTTAGGGCGTCAGCGCGGCTTTCTGCTTGTTTCTTATAGCTACTGTGTGCACAGTCCTAATGCGTCCCCAGCCTATTGCTGTGCGTCACTGGATACTTAAACCCCCTCCACCCAGTAGGAGGTGCCTGAGCAACACTTTCACTCAGTTTGTTCTTTACAACTGAATTGCAAGGTCCTGTCCTGTATCTAGTCTGTTCTGCCACCCTGGGGGCTGTATACCCAGGCTTGTTACCTGTCTGTTCTGCCACCCTGGGGGCTGTATACCCAGGCCTGTTACCTGTCTGTTTCCGCCACCCTGGGGGCTGAGTTCCCAGGCTCGTTTCTGTATCTTGTTTCTGTTTCAGTTCCTGTCTGAACAGTGTCCTAGCCCGATTCTTGTTTGTTTCCATGTTTGTACCTTCCCTTTTCCTGCAGTGTCTGAACCTGCACCTAACTCCAACTCGTTCTGTTTCCCTGATTCCCTATTTACCTCCTGTATTCTAGCTATCTTCCTGTATCTTCCAGTCTGTTCTGTGTGAACAGAGCCCTGTCCTGTCTGTCTTCACCTTCTGCTCTGTTCTGCTCTGCTTGCTCACCGCTCTGGCGGTTCTGCTCTGCTCCGCTTGTTTACCGCACCTGCGGTACCGCTCTGCTTGCTCACCACTCCGGCGGTTCCGCTCTGCTCCGCTTGTTTACCGCTCTTGCAGTTCCGCTCTGCTCTGCTTGTTTACTGCACCTGCGGTTCCGCTCTGCTCTGCTTGCTCACCGCTCCGGCGGTTTCGCTCTGCTTGTTTACCGCCCCTGCGGTTCCGCTCTGCTCTGCTTGTTCACCGCTCCGGCGGTTCCGCTCTGCTCCACTTGTTTACCGCACCTGCAGTTCGACTCTGCACCGCTTGTTTACCGCACCTGCAGTTCCGCTCTGCTCTGCTTGTTTACCGCACTTGCGGTTCCGCTCTGCTCTGCTTGTTCACCGCTCTGGCGGTTCCGCACTGCTCCGCTTGTTTACTGCACCTGCGGTTCCGCTCTGCTCTGCTTGTTTACTGCACCTGCGGTTCCGCTCTGCTCTGCTTGTTTACCACACCTGTGGTTCCGCTCTGCTCCGCTTGTTTACCGCACCTACGGTTCTGCTCTGCTCTGCTTGTCCACCGCTCCGGCGGTTCTGCATTGCTCCGCTTGTTTACCACACCTGCGGTTCTGCTCTGCCCTGCTTGTTCACTGCACCTGCGGTTTTGCTCCGCTCTGCTTGTTCACTGCACCTGCGGTTTTGCTCCGCTCTGCTTGTTCACCGCACCTGCGGTTTTGCTCTGCTAGTCAACTGCACCTGTGGCTCTGTTCCTGTATCCCAGTTTGCACTGGTCCCTATCCAGCCTGCATTCATACCTGCCAGTATCTGCCTGTCTGCATTCCAGCCGTGCCTGTCAGCACCCGCCTGCCTTCATACCAGCCGTGGCTGCTAGTACTCACCTGACTTCATACCAGCCGTGCCTGCCAGTGCCCACCTGTCTGCATACCAGCTAACCTGCCTGTTTCTGCATTCCCCAGTGTGGGTCAACAGCTGTGACCGGGGTCTGACCTGGAGTAGCACCTGGTCCCTCTGCTCAGTTCCACCCTGGTTCATGGAGTCGACTGAGCCGCCATGTGACCTTGGTCAGATCGGGTTGATACTTAGTTACGCCCCACCAGGCACTCCTCGGTTCATGGTACAGTGGGATCACTAATCACACTCATGCCAGTCAGTCCGGGCGCGAGCGTAACAGTTTGCTCAGGCCATGGTTCCCGTTGAGCCCCACGGCCCTTCGCTCTCAGAGACATTTTGAATCCTTGTCTGGCGAATATGTGCACCAAGAAAAATTTTTTTCTCAAGCAGTGGCCCAGGCGATTTACGCACCAGCCCAAATGAATCTATCAGCACTCGTTCCTGTGGATCCACCACGGTACTATGGGGATCCAAAATGAAGCCGTGCATTTGTGGAGCAATGCATGCTGCATTTCAAGTTCTATGCTCACTATTTTCCTACTGATCGGGTTAAAGTAGCATTCATGATGTCCTACCTAGCGGGTGATGCCTTGAAATGGATCACCCCCCTATGGGAAGCATGGGATCCTATAATCTCTGACCTGCAGGCCTTCCTGGTGGCCTTTCTAATGGTCTTCGATGACCCTAATCCTGAGGCTTCTGCTAAAGCTCATTTCCCAATATCCTGGAGCAGCCCCGATGGGTGTTGTGTGTTGGTAGCCTCCCAGTTCTCCAGCCTGAAGAGACTGCTGCCCAAACAGAATCCACACAGGATGACAATGCTCCACAGAATACTTCCCTTCCCAACCTCAAGAGGCAGTCCAGACGTGCAAGGCGTAGAGGTAAACCGTCACGCCAGGTTCTGTCCTCCCAAAGACCTCCTGTTCCCCAGCCTGTAGAGGCAGCTCTCCGCACAGAATCCATGAAGGATGACTATGTTCGTCAGGCAAAGCAGAGGCCAGAACTCAGTCACAAAATCGGATTCCGGTCCCGCTGCGGTTGTGTGGGACCCCCTGACGGTCTTTGTCCAGCGAAGGTTGGAGAATCCCAAGACATTAGGCCTGTAGGAGAGGCTGCCCTTGGCATTAGTGTTTCCTCTCCACAGAAGACCATGACTGTCTCCGTGGCAAGTGAAGGCCTCGGATTAACCGGAAGTTTCGGGCTGCCTTCATACCAGCCGTGCCTGCTAGTACCCACCTGCCTTCATACCAGCCATGCCTGCCAGTGCCCACCTGCCTGCATACCAGCTAACCTGCCTGTTCCTGCATTCCCCGGTGTGGGTCAACAGCTGTGACCGGGGTCTGACCTGGAGTAGCACCTGGTCCCTCTGCTCGGTTCCTCCCTGGTTCATGGAGTCGACTGAGCCTCCGTGTGACCTTGGTCGGATCAGGTTGATACTTAGTTACGCCCCTCCAGGCACTCCTTGGTTCATGGTACAGTGGGATCACTAATCACGCTCACACCAGTCAGTCCGGGCGCGAGCGTAGCACAGACAAAGAGTCAATATATCATGAGTAGTACATACAGATCCCGTGTAAGATTTGAAATAAGTAAATAACAAATTAAATAATGGAAAGTAACAATCTGACCTGCATATGGAACCCCAAACCATGAGGGGAATAAACAGGCAATGACAGTAGTGAGTAAAGGTAACATTACCTGTAGTGCACCAAACTAGGGACCCATCACACCCGACGCACCCTTTGCAGAGAAATGCTTCATCCAGGGGTCCGGCGGGCTAGGCTAAGGCGCCCCCTTCCTCTCACAAATTTCTAACTGATGGGATGATATTGATCATGGCATTTGGTGAGATAAACAGCTAGGGTCAGTTTGGGCACTGGCCCTGGCTGTTACAGCAGGAACTAGGCTATCAGATAAGCTGATTTCCTGATGGTGGTAGTGGAAGCACAGCTCCTGTGCCCACATAGTCGCCAAGACTTACCGGTACGTCCATTTGGAGAATGCACTGCAAAATAGGATGTGATGGTATGTCCAATGCATACCATGTTCTTGGTACGATTTTTTTACATGACAAAATTACCTGTAGGGGGTGTGTAGACTTTTCGTTTCTACTGTATAGACTTTTTTTTCACATATTAAGCACCAACACTATTTATTGATGTATTAGAAGCTGCCGTAAGTTTATCTATTTGCTCTATGTCATTTAAATCATGCACACTGCAAAGGAGTGCAAAAGTTACATTAAGTGCAAAGAACATTGCTATGTGCAGCACATATCCATTAAATATCATGTTCACTCTGTTAGTCTAGTAAATGTAATCCCCATGTGTTGCTAACATTTAAAGCAAATCTTTCTTCCTCCTTAGCTGAGTGATTCAGTGTTTACCTAAGAGCCAGATAGCATTTTACTAAGAGCATAAATGCATTCAATGTCTCACAGGAGCTGAAATAGGAACCGCTATTCAGTGAAATTTCTCTAATTGAAACATCTTCATGTATTTACCTTATTGGAATATAACTTTGTCTTGATGCTTGTTTAATGGGTCATTTTATCTCTCTGAAATATTTGTAAATTATTAAGATTTATGTGCCAAGCAAGGATTTACCCGCTTATAGGATGGTATAACTTAATCACCCATACTTTCTATTTTTATCTATTTACTTTGGATCCTAAGAATGATGACTTTATGATCTTGATGAGCTAAATCTAAACTGGCAATCAAAATGTGATTAATGTTTATGGGTTTTAGTGCTGTTAGTTTGTCAGGAGCCTTAAACCCTTCCCACCACAAGACGCACTAGTATGTCTATGTCATAAAGAAGATGCGGGAGTATGTAGCAGGCTCAGGAACTAAGCCCTCTCCATATAACACAGGTATTAGCTATATTATAAATTTGGCATTTCTTCTAACCCCAGCACCTTAAGGTAGCCACAATCACTGTTGTTAACCCCTCTCAATCTTTCACAGCAGCATTTAAGTGGTATGAGCTTAGGAGTGGGGGCCACGGTGGGGAGACTGAGTATGGATGGGCAACCATGGGAAGCTAGGAATCTGTTAAGGGCTGCCATGTCTACCATCTTAGCAATGCTGTGAATCCCAATCATAGGCTGGGCTTCATAGGAAACCTTTTTTTTACTACATACTGCAATACTAAAGTAATAAAAAAAGTAATCATATTCTGTTTTTCCATTAGGATTAAATGTATAAAAATATAAAATTATTTAATCCATATAGTAAGGACAGTAAAGAAAATAAAATGCCATTTTCCGTCTTCAACATTCCTCCAAAAATGTACAAAGCAGTGACCTGTCATTTACAGACCAGAGACAGTCGAAGAGGCCGGGGAATCACAGACAGGGAGGAGAAGACCCTTTGTACAGTCCGGCCCCTGATCACTGAAATTCAATCAGCAGAAAACTTGAAATATTGGTTAAAGAACAACAATTTCTTCACCAAATGTATCAATTTAATCTGTATTACAGCATCATGACAGTCAAATTTACATTACTAATGTTTACAGGTTTTCTTTAAGAAGTTTTCTCACTATAAATTCGAATAGTACTTAAATAAGGTGCGGTGTGGGGGAGCAAGGGGTAGAGTTTGATTGATACTGTGGATATCTGACATTCCATTAGGTAGAGGTTAATAATAATTTTGAAACATTTTTATATTCTTAAGTAGGGCAGTGGATTAGATGGTCAGTGGTCAGCACTGTTACCTTTTAGCACTGGGGTCCAGGTTTTAAATCTAATCAAGGACAATATCTGCATGCCATTTGTGTAGTCTTTCCTTGCATTCTCCAGTTTTCCTATTTGTCAATAAAATGAGCTCTGTCGTAAAAGCTAATTACGTAACATAATTCTAATGTAGGTGAGAGGGACCCTGAAAAAAATTTCACCACAATAGTTGCCAGCAACTCATGAAAATGTATGAGACTTTGCCCTGGATCTTAGACATAGTGAAGATTAATACTTTATGTCAAATTAATATCTATCTCTGTCACTGCCATTTTAAGAAGCAAAGCAAATTCATTTATTTTTATTTATTTTTTATTTGTCAGTTTACATCTTTTAAAATGACTTTCCTCAAAGAAAATATGTCTCATTGTCAGCCTAAACAATTAAAATAAATTCCTCTTTTACAGGTGAAAGACTGCAGACCAAGTAATACTCCCAGACAAGCATGTGAGGACTTCAGATTTGGTTGAGGAAAGGCAGTCAGGTAGCACTGCAGTGTTGCTCTACTTCTTGAAAAAATTCTACCTAAACAAGCAGCAATAAAAGAATTGGAACTGGCACAAAACCACCATTAAATATTTCCCTATTTAGCTTGTTAGTTGGCACATTTCATCAAACAGGATGAGGGCGCACGTGGGGGAGATCAGATGTTTTGCATGTTTTTGACTTCTGACATAAACACCTCATTTATACCTGTGTGCCATTCAACCTATAGTGATAGCATACCAAAATTGCTAGTGCATTTTGCACTGTATTCACATTATTCATTAACTAATAAGTACAGCATATGAATCCCAGTGCATTTACAAAAATAAAATAAAAATCACAAGGATGATTATTTAAATGGGATATATATATAATGGAATATATACTACCGCGCTGACATGCACAAGAAACAATATGTGACTGGGAGTAGCCTGAACATCTATATAGTGATTGTCAATAAAGGTGAACCAGCTACCATCAACAGAGTGAACCAGCTAGACTGTCTACTGTAATGTCAGAAGTAAATGAAAAAGGGCAACAAAGAATAGTCCAGACTCTCTAAAAACTTCCTAAAACGACTGCTGCAGAGGTCAACATGCATGAACATAAATTATTTAAATGGCTTATGGCTGGAACAGAGAAATGTATGTTACTAGATAACATGAGATAAAGAAACTTATGTCATTTTTATCATTTAAACCAAAGTTCCCTATAGCCTATGTCTGTTCTATACTTTTAAGAACCATTTTGTGGCGATCTGTTCCAGTTCTCGTTATTGATATTTTATCTATACCTGAAAAATGCAATATATTGGCAGTGTATTGTTCTCACATGTTCAATCAATCTAGATGAAACAGAACATTTCAAGATCGGTTTTACATATCCTAAATTTGACACTAATAAGACGTAATGTTTTGCCAATGTAATTGTATTTGCAGAGATAATAGATTAGGCAAACTATGAAATCATTCTACAATTTATGAAATCATACTTTACATGATATGCATAACTCCACCACTTTTCTTTATATATATAGCATTTCAATTTCATTTCAAAACTTTCCATAGGATGCTTCTTGAATTTTTTTTTACTATTCTTAAGCTTTGCATTTAATAGGCTTCAATATTCTTAAAAAAAGCAAATGTGCATATTGTAAGTAGAGATGAGCAAATAAATTTGAGTGCAATTGAATTCTACTCAAATTTAGGAAAAATCAACATTTTGTAAATCGCCTCGGTGCGGATTCAGTAAAAATGAGGCCACTGGCTGCCATTTTTCTTAAAGGCCAATGTGCCATCAAATAATTAAAAATTAAAAAAAACCTGATACTTCATTGCTCACCTCTACAGCCCTTAACTTCTCACCTGCCACCCGTGCGGTCCTCTCTGCCTCTTCTGATCCTCCACTGCTTACGTTGGAAATTTTGCTTCTCACACCCTGCACTGGTCTTCTGGATGTCAACGTTCCCAGGAGGGTTCCATGCAGGAGTTCCGTAAGTCAATGGCATCGTGATGTAATGACTAGTAATGAGCCAACGTGCTCGCCACTACTTGGTGCTCACCCGAGCATCACGGTGCTCAACAAGCTCGGCACTCTGAGAGTATTTCCGGCTTGCTCGGACAAGAGCTCGGCTCCCCGCCCTGCATGTCTGGTGCTCTTTAGAGAGCCAATGAACATGCAGGGATTATTCACCACACACTGTAATGCCGTAGCCATGTTAGTTGACGGCATTACAGTGATTGGCCGGCCACACAGCGTCATCAGGTCTATATAAGACCTTGTGCCGCTGTGCTCGTCACAGCCTACCCCGGAAACAGGCAGAGTAGGGAAAGCTGCTGCTGAGTCAGGGAGGGATTTGCTTGTTTATAGTTAGTATACAGTGGTGGCTAAAAGTATTGGCACCCCTGCAATTCTGTCAGATAATTCTCAGTTTCTTCCTGAAAATGATTGCAATCACAAATTCTTTGGTATTATTATCTTCATTTAATTTGCTTGCAAGGAAAAAACACAAAAGAGAATGAAGCAAAAATCAAATCATTGATCATTTCACACAAAACTCCAAAAATGGGCCAGACAAAAGTATTGTCACCCTCAGCCTAATACTTGGTTGCACAACCTTTAGCCAAAATAACTGCGAACAACCGCTTCCGGTAACCATCAATGAGTTTCTTACAATGCTCTGCTGGAATTGTAGACCATTCTTCTTTGGCAAACTGCTCCAGGTCCCTGATATTTGAAGGGTGCCTTCTCCAAACTGGCATTTTGAGATCTCTCCACAGGTGTTCTATGGGATTTAGGTCTGGACTCATTGCTGGCCACCTTAGAAGTCTCCAGTGCTTTCTCTCAAACTTTTGTGCTTTTGGAAGTGTGTTTTGGGTCATTGTCCTGCTGAAAGAGCCATGATCTCTGAGGGAGACCCAGCTTTCTCACACTGGGCCCTACATTATGCTGCAAAATTTGTTGGTAGTCTTCAGACTTCATAATACCATGCACACGGTCAAGCAGTCCAGTGCCAGAGGCAGCAAAGCAACCCCAAAACATCAGTGAACCTCCGCCATGTTTGACTGTAGGGACCGTGTTCTTTTCTTTGAATGCCTATTTTTTTTTCCTGAACACTCTATGTTGATGCTTTTTCCCAAAAAGCTCTACTTTTGTCTCATCTGACCAGAGAACATTCTTCCAAAACGTTTTAGGCTTTCTCAGGTAAGTTTTGGCAAACTCCAGCCTGGCTTTTTTATGTCTCGGGGTAAGAAGTGGGGTCTTCCTGGGTATCCTACCATACAGTCCCGTTTCATTCAGACACCAGTGGATAGTACGGGTTGACACTGTTGTACCCTCGGACTGCAGGGCAGCTTGAACTTGTTTGGATGTTAGTCGAGGTTCTTTATCCACCATCCGCACAATCTTGCGTTGAAATCTCTCGTCAATTTTTCTTTTCCGTCCACATCTAGGGAGGTTAGCCACAGTGCCATGGGCTTTAAACTTCTTGATGACACTGTGCACGGAAGACACAGGAACATTCAGGTCTTTGGAGATGGACTTATAGCCTTGAGATTGCTCACGCTTCCTCACAATTTGGTTTCTCAAGTCCTCAGACAGTTCTTTGGTCTTCTTTCTTTTCTCCATGCTCAATGTGGTACACACAAGGACACAGGACAGAGGTTGAGTCAACTTTAATCCATGTTAACTGGCTGTAAGTGTGATTTAGTTATTGCCATCACCTGTTAGGTGCCATAGGTAAGTTACAGGTGCTGTTAATTACACGAATTAGAGAAGCATCACATGATTTTCAAACAGTGCCAATACTTTTGTCCACACCCTTTTTTAGTTTTTTTTATTGAAGACAAATTAAATAAAGATAATAATACCAAAGAATTTGTGATTGCAATCATTTTCAGGAAGAAACTGAGTATTATCTGACAGAATTGCTGGGGTGCCAATACTTTTGGCCACCACTGTAGGTATTCCACAACATATATATATGTAAATATATCCATCTGAACTAAAAGTCCTTCTGAGGACTAATCCAGCTGCATGTTTATAGCGGTGAAGGTGATAGCAGGAGTTAGGCAGAAAGGCAGGGTATCTGACAGACTGCAGTGCATGATACAGCACAAGAGGGTCTATTGCACGTTCAACTTCTGATCCTGCTGTGACAAATATTTTTAGACATAGCCCCAGATGTCAGGGCTAATTTTTTTTATCGTAATCCTGATTATTTGCTTAAAAATCAATACAGAGTACACAATTTTAGTGCGCCATTTGTTGTTAGCACTGCAGAATACAGCCATATCTTTTCCATATTACAGAGATAAAAATCCAGAAATTTAAACTGACCATGGAAAATATTGGCCTCCATTTCCATTTTGTTGCAGTGTGTCAGTCAAGCTATTGTGAAGAATAATATTAACAAACTACAGGCCTGCTATGTAAAACCATGGTTCTCCGTCAGACGTATCACATATAACTGCCTTTCAAAAGCAGCCATTTATGGCTTCCATTTCCATTTTGTTGCAGTGTGTCGGTCAAGCTTATTCACATGAGGTCTCTGTGAAGAATAGTATTAGTAAGTTACAGGCCTGCTATTTAAAACCATGGTACTCTGTCAGACGTATCACATATAACTGCGTTCCAAAATCAGCCATTTCTGGCTTCCATTTCAATTTTGTTGCAGTGTGTTGGTCAAGCTATTTACACGTGGTCTCTTTGAAGAATAGTATTAATAAACTACAGGCCTGCTATTTAAAACCATGGTTCTCTGTCAGACATATCACATATAACTGCATTCCAAAATCAGCCATTTCTAGTGAACCTGGAAAATGTTGTCCTCCATTTAGAATGGGCAAGGTGTGTGGCAAGGGACAGGGAAGTGGACATGATTGTGATGGTGCATGCAGAGGCTGAGGCCATGGCTGTGGGCAAGCTGAAATTGTGTCACAACAAACACCCACATATTGTTGCTTGACCTTCCTGTCCCAATTACTAAGGGATCGCAGAACACCACTATTGAACACAGAGCAGTGTCAAAAGGTTGTTGGTTGGATAGCAGATAATGCGTCCAGTCACTTTGCCAGCACCAGCACCACCATCTTCCACATGGTCAATTCTCAGTAGCCGTGAGTCTGGACCGCATATTCCTCGCCCTGATCCTCCTTTCTCCCACCATGCCAAGTACCCAGAGAAAACTGATACCACACTTAGACACTCAGAAGAGCTGTTTACTTTTCGATTTGTAGATTCAGGCCTCTCGCCCAGTCAGCTTCAAGTGAGTCAAGAGGAGAACCCGCGTAATGATGCCCAAATATTTGAGCAGCCACGGTCACACGAAGGCAATGGTGGGAAAGTGCAATTACAGTCGCAAGAAGTGGATGATGATGATGATGAGACACAATTGCCAGAAAATCAGGAGGAGGACCAGGGTGTGGAAGTGGAAGACGAAGTGGTGGATGACATAGTAACTGACCCAACCTGGCAGGGGGACATGCAGAGCGAGGACAGCAGCACACAGGGGGAAGGAGGCGTAGCACCAAAACAGGCAGGAAGAAGCAGTGTGGTGGCTGCAGACACAAGGCGGGAAAGTATTCCCGTAACGCCAACACGACGGAGCTTGCCAGTACAATTGTTAGGTCTTCCCGAGTCTGGTTGTTTTTTAAAGACTCTGCAGATAACCCCAAAAAGGCCATTTGCACCACCTGCCAGGTCAGCATCAGCAGGCGTAGCAAAACTAGCAGCTTGATCACCACCAGCATGATCAGGCACATGGCAGTAAAGCACCCAACTAAGTAGGCCGAACCCCAGGGTCCAGAAACAGTGTCTGCTGGTGACACCACTGCTTCTTCTGATGTTGTATGTGCATGACAATCCCCTGTCCATGGTGCATACCAAGATGCCTCCCGCCCTGCACCTGTCGTTGCAAACTATCAACTAGCACCATCAGCAAGCACCTCCACGTCCTTGTCCAAGTGCAGCGTTCAGTTGTCCCTACCCCAGTCCCTGGAACACAAGCGCAAATACGCAGCCAGTGCCTCACAGGCCACACTACTAAATTCATACATTTCGCGAATTCTTGCACTCTAAATGTTGCCTTTTAGGCTCGTGGAGACAGAAGCTTTCTGCAACCTGATGGTGGCGGAGGTCCCTTGGTACTCGGTCCCCAGCCGCCACTATTACTCCCAGTGTGCCGTCCCCGCATTACACGAGCACGTGTCCCACAACATTAGCCATGCCCTCAACAACGCAGTTACTGGGAAAGTCCAACTAACCATGGACACGTAGACAAGTGCTTGTGGGCAGGGACTGTACATCTCGCTAACTGCACACAGGGTTAATATAGTGGATGCTGGGACCCAGTCGGACCTTGGGATGTAAAACGTCCTCCCGACGCCAATGATTGCCGGCTCTGGGTCAATCAGGGTTGCCCCCACATTCTACAGCTCTTGCAGCTCCCGCTCCTCTTCAGCCTTCATGTCCGAAATGACCACATCAGTCTCAAACTGAATACACTGCAGAACTGCCTCGGCCAAGCAGCAGCAGGCTGTGCTGAAGCTAATATGCTTAGGTGACAAACAGTACAATGCTGAAAAGTTGTGGACAGCTCTGAAAGAGCAGGCAGATCTGTGGCTAAAACCGCTGACCCTACAGCCAGGCATGGTCGTATGTGACAAGGGCTGGAACCTGGTGGTGGCTCTGAAGCGAGCTTACACACGTACTATGCCTCTCCCATCTGCTTAACCTCAAGGTTCAGCTTCAGTTTCTCAAAAGCTACCCAGATCTGCAGGAGCTATTGTCAAAGTACGCCGCGCGTGTGCCCATTTTAGAAAGTCAGCCATTGCCGTCCTTCAGCAGCATTTGCAGCTTCCGGCTTACCGACTGGTGTGCGATGTCCCCACATGTTGGATCTCTACATTGCATATGTTGGGAAGGATTTGTGAGCAGAAGAGGGTAGTTGTTGACTACCAGTGTCAACAAGGCCGTGGGTATTCAGGTCAGACTCCACACATAAGACCTGAGAAGTGGACATGGATGTCAGTCATATGTACCATCCTCCAAAACTTTGAGGTCTTCACAAAGATGGTGAGCGGCGAAGACGCCATAAATTAGCACCACCATCCCACTTCTCTGTCTTCTGAAACGCTCCCTGCTCACAATTGAAGAGGATGCATTGCAGGCGGAGCACAATGAGATGGAGCAAGGAACAATACAGGGTGATTCCACACAGCCCATCCTCGTCTCATCTCAACATGGATTAGGTGACAGTGAGGAAGAGGCGGAGGAGGAAGAACAGGAGCTAGTTTCCTGCGCTATAGATGGTACTACCTGCACAACTGTCATACTATCTGTTCAGCGGGGATGGCCTGAGGACAGGGAGGAGAATAAGGAGGAGAGCATTGTCAGTCATCATCTTGGTGAGGACACAGAAGTCTTGCCTTAGCAATCTTGCACACATTGCTGAGTTTATGTTACGCTGCCTTTCCCGAGGCACTTGCGTTGTCCAAATTTTGGGTGACAGTCATTACTGGTTGGTTACACTTCTAGACCAACGCTACAAGGAAAACTTTCTGTCTCTTATTACTGCGCCGGTCTGAATAAAATGGGGCAGTACTAGAATGCGCTTGTTGCAGAATTATTTAAAAAATTCCCATCTGAAAACGCTGGCGGCGGAGCTCACAGTTCATTGGATAACCAAGGAGTACAGGCGAGAGAGACACAAATCCAACCCAGGCAGAGGAACACTGTCAAAGTTCTGTGACAGTTTTCTCAGACCCTCCCATCGCACAGGCCCTGAGGCATGGGGTACTCTCACAAGGAGGGAAAACTTTTGGAAGATGCTTAGGGAGTACCTTGCTGACCGTACAAACGTCCTCCATGATTCCTCTGTGCCTTATAATTATTGGGTATCCAAGCTGCACACGTAGTATGAACTGGCTCTCTATTCCTTGGAGGTCTTGACCTGCCCTGCCGCTACCATTTTGTCAGACCGGGATTTTAGTGCCGATGGTGGAATTATAACCAATAGGCGCATCCGCCTGTCAATTCAAAATGCTGACAGGCTTACTCATAAAAATGTACAAGGGCTGGACTGGGCCAGACTTCTCAACACCACTGAATGATAGCAGCGTAACATAAACTCAAATCCAGTGTCTTTTTTTTGGGAGGTCTATTCCCATGCACCTCTTCACACCTAGACATGGGTATATACTTTTTGATTTTTTCTATTTGCGCTTGTCCTCCTCCTTCTCCTCATCCTCCACTTCCATATCACCACCATATTTACCATATCAACATATTTACGTCTCTTTCAAGGGGCATTGGGGTTCCTCCAAATTTTTGGCAGCCGTTGCATTCACTGCATAGGCAAACAGTATGGGACCCCACTTCCTAATAATGGGATCCCTCTTTTCTGGAGTCCCTCCGACTTCCACGTCTATTGCAAGGGGCATAGGATTTCCTCTAAATTTTTGGCAGCCGTTGCATTTACTGCGTAGGCAAACAGTATGGGAGACCCACTTCCTAATATTGTGAACATTTTTTTCAGGAGGCCCTCCGACCTCTACGTCTCTTGCAAGGGGCACTGGAGCTCCTCAAAATTTTTAGCAGCTGTTGAATTCACTGCATAGGCAAACAGTATGGGAGACCCACTTCCTAATAATGGGATCCTTGTTTTCAGGAGGCCCTCCGAACTCGAGGTCTCTTGCAAGGGACATTGGAGTGCCTCCAAATTTTTGGCAGCCGTTGCAGTCACTGCATACACAAGAACAGTATGGGAGACACACTCCTTTCTAATGGGAACATGTCATTACTGTGGCCCAGCTCTGTGTGTCTTTAAATTGTTATTGAGGTTTTTCCTAAATTTTGTCAGCCGTTGGACTCACTGCATACCCTATAACTATATAGCAGACCTGTTCCTTTCTAATGGGAACAGCTGAACAAGCGCTCCTGTGTATGGGAGAGTTGGCTGAGATGCCCAACAACCATCTAATGTGTATGGCCAACTTTATAGGCAGAACTAACTTTAAATTAGTTTGTGTCTAGTGCCATACTTGTTGGTTCCATCCGATCTGGTGTTTTGTCATGGTGTAAACAAATAACTGTATCACCAGCAAAAAGGCTGGAGAACACCTTCATTTAGCCAATCGTGCTATCTGCACTCACTGATCCAGTCCTCTTGTCTCCCATCTTTGGTGTTGATTGTAGCCCTTTTACAGGAACAAAGCATAGTTTTCTATTGCATCATTAAGAGAAGTCAGCATTAAATGCAATATCAGCACATTTATATAGATTAAAACTATACGTTTGCGCAGACTAGCACTATAATACAATTCTGCACTGCTCAAACTAATTAAAGGAACACTTAAATTATGCGAGATCTTGAATGAAAGATGCAAATTGAAAATCTTTACATATATAAATTGTTTAATTTATTGAGAATAAAATACATGAACAGACAACAACAACTAAAATTATCAAGTAATAGACTTACTGAGAAGTCACAGTTTGATTCTATATGCAAACTGCTATGCTGGATCTCAAAGCTTTGTTACTCCAGCTCTATTCTCCTCCAAGTGCCGCTTCCTCCAACTTGTTTGACAGCCTCTATGCAGCATGACTTCAGGCCTTTAGTCAACAGGAGAAGGAGGAGGCACTTTAGATATGGGATAAAGACAAAAAAAATATAATTTTATTAATAATGCACAACTTGACAATGACAATGGTGCTAAATCGTACTGCTGGTGCCAGGGCTGCCATTGCTCACATTACAGTGCTGCACAAATTTTACCTGCCTAGTCCTAGTTCTCTACTATAAGGCTTCTGACACTGAACAGCCACATCATCAATACATCTCCTGGATGCGCATTGTGTTTTATAGTGCTATACAGTATTGATGCTGGAAGACATACTCATACTCATGAGGGAACATAAATATGAAATACCTTGCAAAGTAGGGCACATTTTTGGAAAAGCTTAATGACAAGCCATTACTCATTAACCTGTTTCTACTCCCTAAAAAAATGGATCATTTTTGGACAGTTTGATAAAATACCTTTGTAATTGCTTAAATAAGTTGTCCAGTACATTATATTACCTCCCCAATGTATCCCCCGGGCCCCTAAGGATTTTTATAATTACCTTACATTGCTGTTTCTGCCTGTGAGAGGTGCTATCCTTGGCCGCTCACAGGCATCAAGTGACCCCACGCTGATGTCACGACAAGTGTGACATGACTCAGCGCTGGAGTCCCCGCGGTGGCTGCTGGGTTGTGGGCGCGGTTACCCCCCGTGTCAGACCTAGCATTCACCGCGCACTTTCCCAATGAATGGGGAGAGGCAGAGCGCGCGGTGGATTCCGGGTGTGATGCTGGGGGTTAACACCGCCCACAGACTGGCATCCACCGCAGAACGCAGAAGACAGAGACCCCCGGCTGCTGCCAGCACTTGTCGTGACGTTAGCGGATATCAGAGCCGCTGCAGACGGGGGTCACATGATGCCTGTGACCAGCCAATGATAGCGCCGCTCACAGTCAGTATCTGCAATGTAAGGTAATTACAAAATTCCTTAGGGGCCCCTGGGGGATACATTGGAGGGGTAATATAAAGTACTGCACAACTCCTTTAATGATCTAGTGAATAGCATACCTTTTGAGCATACTAATTTTTATTTTAATTATACTTAGTTGATAACAATAGCAATACACCTGTTTTGTTTTTATAAATAAAGGTATAATTTTTGTACAAATTATGAAAAAGTTATAGCTACTTCATTTATCAAAGAACAAAGGTGTTGATTTGCCTCAAACAGAAATCATTTTTCTACTCCAGTGTAAAAAACTCAGTGTCTTCAATTTGGATTGCTTGTGTATAAACACCAGCATGACAGGCATCTGCCCCCAATGTCTTAATCTGCAGTATACGTTTAAATAATCTGCTGGTTTTCACCGGTTAGTATAAGTTTTTCTTGGCTAGATAGATTTTAGTCACTTGGACATAAGTATTTTCTGGGCAACTATAGGGTTTTCAGTATTGTGATTCCTATCGAATAAATTCACAGCAAATCAAATATTTGGAGAATATTTGGCAAAGCCATCAACTTAACATTACTCTCATCTTTATTTAGGACCACAGAGATGCCTAACAGAGAAACTCTCAGGGATAAGACATTTAGCACCAATTCCATGGTTAAATGATAGTTGTCCATTGCGAAAAGGAACCTTGCTCCAATTGCTAGAAAAAAAATGTATGTCTATATTCGATGATCAGAAATAGACAGGATTACAAAAGTAGTTGAGCTAAGCTGCTTCCTTAACTCTCATAAAAGTGAATAGGAGTTAAATGGAAGTTACAAAAAACAGTGTAGCACAGGCCTCCCTTCTGTTTCTGCAGTGATGATCACCTTTTGTTGCTCCATATACAGATGTAGCAATGATTAACTTGACATTTCACAAATCACATGCCATGATGAAAAAATTTAACTTGACTTTTAAAACAGCTCAATCGATTTAAAATGTCAGGTTACGATTTTCTTCATCAAAGCATGTAATTTGTTATGTGTTAAGTCAACAATAGCTGCATTGATAGACATTCCCATCTCATCCTTAAAGAAGTTGTCTATTACTTTATATTACCCCCCCCAATGTATCCCTTCGGGGCCCCTAAGGATTTTTGCAAATACCTTACGTTGCTTTTTCTGCCTGTGAGCGGCGCTATCCTTGGCTGCTCACAGGCATCACGTGACCCCGCGCTGATGTCACGACAAGTGAGGCGTGACTCAGCGCTGGGGTCCCCGCGGTGGCAGCTAGGTTGTGGGCGGGGTTACCCCCCGCATCACACCAAGCATCCACCGCACGCTTTCCCAATGAATGGGGAGAGGCAGAGTGCGTGGTGAATGCTGGGTGTGACGCGGGGGGTAACCCCGCCCACAGCCTGGCATCCACTGTGGAACGTAGAAGACAGAGACCCCCGGCTTCTGCCAGCCCTTGTCGTGACGTCAGTGGATGTCAGAGGGGCTGCAGTCAGGGGGTCACGTGATGCCTGTGAGGGGCCAGTGATAGCGCCACTTACAGGCAGAAAAAGCAACATAAGGTATTTGCATAAATCCTTAGGGGCCCCGGGGGGATACATTGGGGGTAATATAAAGTACTGGATAACCCCTCTAAAGTAACCCTTTAAGACTTTCAATCAATATGTCCTTGTTCATATGAAGCCAATCTATGGCAATGCTGATATGACTTCTGTTATAAATTATATGAATAGTTTTATATTCTAGACATTGATATTAACACAAAATGTTTTAGAGTAATGAGTAATGTAAATCATTATGTATTCCACTGTAGCTGAAATCTATTGAGAAATATGGAAGGGAACTGGCTATATACACTTGAAAGAACATATACAATGCAATACATGAGTTCAACTCTAGTCACCTTGAACTGATAACAGAATTTGACATCACCGGAACAACATGTAGCTATGCATTCAGCATGTGACTAGCATGATAAAATATATATGAAAAGGTTTAGGATAAATGACCTGTAGAGTGATAGTCAGTCGAGTATAGCAGTGAAGCAAGAAAGCATTGTTTTCATTGTGTGCCCAGCTGCATCACACTATACAGCTGTACATAAAGGATATGGGTTTTGTCAATCTCCCCATCAGCAATCAGCCAGTGAGCAAGTAAAGGTCAATGCACAACCGATTCTATATCAGCAAGTGAGTGAAAACACATGAATTCAAATAGAAAAAATCGAGGGACTATATTTTGTAAATGAAAATATAGCCATTTTGTATTTTCTCACAGTTAAAAGATAGCAGGATAACATTGAAGATTTCATCAGTCAATAACAAGAAGCCATAGAGTTTAGGTCAATATTTAATTTGAAAATTTGAGCTTAAATAGCTTGTAATATAAGTCATTATTTATATTAAAAGTGTGGCGTGCAGAGCTTGATATACAGTCATGAGAAAAATTATGTACGCACTCTTTGAATTCTTAGGTCTTACTCTTCTTCAGTTCATAAGAAAAATCTGATTCTTAGAAGTTATTAAAATTAGCACACAGGCAAAAAACATAGACCAGTATACCTGTTAGCATAAGTGCAATACACACTGTGGCCATTAATAGACAAATATAAACTAGAATAAAACAATGCATAGAAACATTGCGCTAAGCAAATAAACAGTAAAGCATGTAAAAAACAAAAACACTTCACCATGACAATGTGTACTCAATCGGGATGGTCCCTGACTCTAGTAACTCGCCTCATTATATGCCAGCAGGCCTCAAGATAGACAGGGGCAGACCTGGACCTGGGTCTGACTGAGTTTAACACCTGCCTGTGGAAAGTTGGATACATAAGGTGTGCAGACCAAGGAGGTGTTAATATTAGGTAAATACAATCTCAAATGAGCAACTCATTGATAAATAAATAATGACAGTATAATTTAATAACAACTAGGCCAAAATGGAGAAGCAGTATGTAAAAAATATACTGAACCATTATCGCTTCCATAAGAATTAAGAAAGTAAGTAGCCTCCAGGTACTGCTAAATAAAATGCCAATGATTAATTGTTCAGCAGCTAATGTGATCAACTCTATAAAAGGAGAAGGTTTGGCAGTTTGCTAGTCCGCAGCATTTAGGCAAATGCTAATGCTAAAGATGTAGTAAATTGACAATAATCTTGGAGAAGCAATTGTTGCTGTTTTTCAATCTGGGAAGGGTTTTAAGGAAATTTCCAAAAATTTAGAGTCCATCATTCTAAAGGTTATTCAGAAATGGGAAACATTTAGAAAAGATATTGTAGTTGACAACCTTTTCAGGAATTGACATCCCAGTAAATTCACCCCAGGTTTAGATTGAAAACTGCAAAATAAAAATCAGAAAAGCTAAAACTTAGACTCTAAAGACATTAGTTAGCACTAAGGATGAGCGAGTACTAAATGCTCGGATGCTCGTTACTCCAACCGTGAAATTCCTAATGCTCTGATGCTCATTTCTAGCGATGAGTGAACGTGCTTGCCACTGCTCGGTACTCGCCCGAGCATCACTGTGCTCAAAAAGCTTGGCGCTCAGAGAGTATTTCCTGGCTTCTCTGGCGGGAACTCGGGTCCCCTCCCTGCATGTTTGGCAATCTTTAGAAAGCCAATGAACATGCAGGGATTGCCTGCCATGCACTGTAATGCCATAGTCATGTTGGTTGTGGGCATTACAGTGATTGGCTGGCCACACAGCTTCATCAGGTCTATATAAGATCTGGTGCAGCTATGCTCATCACAGTCTACAGTGGAAAAAGGCAGAGTAGGGAGAGGTGCTATTGAGTCAGGGAGAGATTTTCTACTTTATAGTAAATGTAGGTATTCCACTATATATATATATATACAGTGGTGGCCAAAAGTATTGGCACCCCTGCAATTCTGTCAGATAATACTCAGTTTCTTCCTGAAAATGATTGCAATCACAAATTCTTTGGTATTATTATCTTCATTTAATTTGTCTTCAATGAAAAAACACAAAAAGAACTGTCCTAAAGCCAAATTGGATAAAATTCCACACCAAGCATAAAAAAGGGGGTGGACAAAAGTATTGACACTGTTTGAAAAATCATGTGATGCTTCTCTAATTCGTGTAATTAACTGCACCTGTAATTTACCTGTGGCACCTAACAGGTGTTGGCAATAACTTAATCACACTTGCAGCCAGTTAACATGGATTAAAGTTGACTCAACCTCTGTCCTGTGTCCTTGTGTGTACCACATTGAGCATGGAGAAAAGAAAGAAGACCAAAGAACTGTCTGAGGACTTGAGAAACCAAATTGTGAGGATGCATGAGCAATCTCAAGGCTACAAGTCCATCTCCAAAGACCTGAATGTTCCTGTATCTTCCGTGCGCAGTGTCATCAAGAAGTTTAAAGCCCATGGCACTGTGGCTAACCTCCCTAGATGTGGACGGAAAAGAAAAATTGACGAGAGATTTCAATGCAAGATTGTGCGGATGGTGGATAAAGAACCTCGACTAACATCCAAACAAGTTCAAGCTGCCCTGCAGTCTGAGGGTACAACACTGTCAACTCGTACTATCCGTCGGCGTCTGAATGAAAAGGGACTGTATGGTAGGATACTCAAGAAGACCCCAGTTCTTACCCCGAGACATAAAAAAGCCAAAACTTACCTGAGAAAGCCTAAAACGTTTTGGAAGAATGTTCTCTGGTCAGATGAGACAAAAGTAGAGCTTTTTGGGAAAAAGCATTAACATAGAGTGTACAGGAAAAAAAGAGGCATTCAAAGAAAAGAACACGGTCCCTACAGTCAAACATGGCGGAGGTTCCCTGATGTTTTGGGGTTGCTTTGCTGCCTTTGGCACTGGACTGCTTGACTGTGTGCATGGCATTATGAAGTCTGAAGACTACCAACAAATTTTGCAGTATAATGTAGGGCCCAGTGTGAGAAAGCTGGGTCTCCCTCAGAGGTCATGGGTCTTCCAGCAGGACAATGACCCAAAACACACTTCCAAAAGCACTATAAAATGGTTTGAGAGAAAGCACTGGAGACTTCTATGGTGGCCAGCATTGAGTCCAGACCTGAATCCCATAGAACACCTCTGGAGAGATCTCAAAATGTCAGTTTGGAGAAGGCACCCTTCAAATATCAGGGACCTGGAGCAGTTTGCCAAAGAAGAATGGTCTACAGTTCCAGCAGAGGATTGTAAGAAACTCATTGATGGTTACCGGAAGCGGTTGTTCGCAGTTATTTTGGCTAAAGGTTGTGCAACCGAGTATTAGGCTGAGGGTGCCAATACTTTTGTCTGGCCCATTTTTGGAGTTTTGTGTGAAATGATCAATGATTTCATTTTTGCTTCATTCTCTTTTGTGTTTTTTCCTTGCAAGCAAATTAAATGAAGATAATAATATAAAAGAATTTGTGATTGCAATCATTTTCAGGAAGAAACTGAGTATTATCTGACAGAATTGCAGGGGTGCCAATACTTTTGGCATATACAGTACAGAAAAAAAGTTTGGACACACCTTCTCATTTAAAGATTTTTCTGTATTTTCATGACTTTGAAAATTGTACATTAACACTGAAGGCATCAAAACTATGAATTAACACATGTGGAATTATATACTTAACAAAAAAGTGTGAAACAACTGAAAGTAAGTCTTATATTCTAGATTCTTCAAAGTAGCCACCTTTTGCTTTGATGACTGCTTTGCACACTCTTGGCATTCTCTTGATGAGCTTCAAGAGGTAGTCACCGGAAATGGTCTTCCAACAATCTTGAAGGAGTTCCCAGAGATGATTAGCACTGGTTGGCCCTTTTGCCTTCACTCTGCGGTCCAGCTCACCCCAAACCATCTCACTTGGGTTCAAGTCTGGTGACTGTGGAGGCCCGGTCATCTGGCGTAGCACCCCATCACTCTCCCTCTTGGTCAAATAGCCCTTACACAGCCTGGAGGTGTGTTTGGGGTCATTGTCCTGTTGAAAAATAAACGATGGTCCAACTAAACGCAAACCGGATGGAATAGCATGCCGCTGCAAGATGCTGTGGTAGCCATGCTGGTTCAGTATGCCTTCTATTTTGAATAAATTCCCAACAGTGTCACCAGAAAGCACCCCCACACCATCACACCTCCTCCTCCATGCTTCACGGTGGGAACCAGGCATGTAGAGTCCATCCGTTCACCTTTTCTGTGTCGCACAAAGACACGGTGGTTGGAACCAAAGATCTCAAATTTGGACTCATCAGACCAAAGCACAGATTTCCACTGGTTTAATGTCCATTCCTTGTGTTCTTTAGCCCAATCAAGTCTCTTCTGCTTGTTGCCTGTCCTTAGCAGTGGTTTCCTAGCAGCTATTTTATCATGAAGGCCTGCTGCACAAAGTCTCCTCTTAACAGTTGTTGAAGAGATGTGTCTGCTGCTAGAACTCTGTGTGGCATTGACCTGGTCTCTAATCTGAGCTGCTGTTAACCTGCGATTTCTGAGGCTGGTGACTTGGATAAACTTATCCTCAGAAGCAGAGGTGACTCTTGGTCTTCCTTTCCTGGCGCGGTCCTTATGTGAGCCAGTTTCTTTGTAGCGCTTGATGGTTTTTGCAACTGCACTTGGGGACACTTTCAAAGTTTGCCCAATTTTTCGCACTGACTGACCTTCATTTCTTAAAGTCATGATGGCCACTCGTTTTTCTTTACTTAGCTGCTTTTTTCTTGCCATAATACAAATTCTAACAGTCTATTCAGTAGGACTATCAGCTGTGTATCCACCAGACTTCTGCACAACACAACTGAGGGTCCCAACCCCATTAATAAGGCAAGAAATCTCACTTATTAAACCTGACAGGGCACACGTGTGAAGTGAAAACCATTTCTGGTGACTACCTCTTGAAGCTCATCAAGAGAATGCCAAAAATGTGCAAATCAGTCATCAAAGCAAAAGGTGGCTACTTTGAAGAACCTAGAATATAAGACATATTTTCAGTTGTTTCACACTTTTTTGTTAAGTATATAATTCCACATGTGTTAATTCATAGTTTTGATGCCTTCAGTGTGAATGTACGATTTTCATAGTCATGAAAATACAGAAAAATCTTTAAATGAGAAGGTGTGTCCAAACTTTTGGCCTGTACTGTATATACAGTGGTGTATACAGTGCATATATATACAGTGGTGGCCAAAAGTATTGGAGATGGACTTGTAGCCTTGAGATTGCTCATGCTTCCTCACAATTTGGTTTCTCAAGTCCTCAGACAGTTCTTTGGTCTTCTTTCATTTCTCCATGCTCAATGTGGTACACACAAGGACACAGGACAGAGGTTGAGTCAACTTTAATCCATGTTAACTGGCTGCAAGTGTGATTTAGTTATTGCCAACACCTGTTAGGTGCCACAGGTAAGATATAGGTGCTGTTAATTACACGAATTAGAGAAGCATCACATGATTTTTCAAACAGTGCCAATACTTTTGTCCACCCCCTTTTTTAGGTTTGGTGTGGAATTGTATCCAATTTGGCTTTAGGACAATTATTTTTGTGTTTTTTCATTGAAGACAAATTAAATGAAGATAATAATACCAAAGAATGTGTGATTGCAATCATTTTCAGGAAGAAACTGAGTATTATCTGACAGAATTGCAGGGGTGCCAATACTTTTGGCCACCACTGTATATATATATATATATATATATATATATATATATATATACAGTTATATGAAAAAGTTTGGGCACCCCTATTAATCTTAAGCTTAATGTTTTATAAAAATTGTTGTTTTTGCAACAGCTATTTTAGTTTGATATATGTAATATCTGTTGTACACAGTAATGTATCTGCCTTGAAATGAGGTTTATTGTACTAACAGAAAATGTGCAATCTGCATTCAAACAAAATTTGACAGGTGCATAAGTATGGGCACCCTTATCATTTTCTTGTTTTAAATACTCCTACCTACTTTTTACTGACTTACTAAAGCACGTTTTTTGGTTTTATAACCTCATTGAGCGTTGAACTTCATAGCCAGGTGTATTCAATCATGAGAAAAGCTACTTAAAGTGGCCACTTGCAAGTTTTTCTCCTGTTTGAATCTCCTCTGAAGAGTGGCATCATGGGCTCCTCAAAACAACTGTCAAATGATCTGAAAACAAAGATTATTCAACATAGTTGTTCAGGGGAAGGATACAAAAAGCTGTCTCAGAGATTTAACCTGTCAGTTTCCACTGTGAGGAATATAGTAAGGAAATGGAAGAACACAGGGACAGTTCTTGTTAAGGCCAGAAGTGGCAGGCCAAGAAAAACATCAGAAAGGCAGAGAATAAGAATGGTGAGATCAGTCAAGGACAATCCTCTGACCACCCCCAGAGAGCTGCAGCATCAACTTGCTGCAGATGGTGTCACTGTGCATCAGTCAACTATGCAACGCACTTTGCACAAGGAGAAGCTGTATGGGAGAGTGATGCGAAAGAAGCCGTTTCTACAAGCACGCCACAAACAGAGTCAGCAGAGGTATGCAAAAGCACATTTGGAGAAGCCAATTTCTTTTTGGAAGAAGGTCCTGTGGACTGATGAAACCAAGATTGAGTTGTTTGGTCATACAAAAAGGCGTTATGCATGGCGGCAAAAAAACACAGCATTCCAAGAAAAACACTTGCTACCCACAGTAAAATTTGGTGGAGGTTCCATCATGCTTTGGGGCTGTGTGGCCAATGCCAGCACCGGGAATCTTGTTAAAGTTGAGGGACGCATGGCTTCCACTCAGTATCAATGATTCTTGACAATAATGTTCAAGAATCAATGACAAAGTTGAAGTTACGCAGGGGATGGATCTTTCAGCAAGACAATGATCCAAAACACCGCTCCAAATCTATTCAGGCATTCATGCAGAGGAACAATTACAATGTTCTGGAATGGCCATCCCAGTCCCCAGACCTGAATATCATTGAACATCTGTGGGATCATTTGAAGAGAGCTGTCCATGCTCGGCGACAATCAAACTTAACTGAACTGGAATTGTTTTGCAAAGAGGAATGGTCAAAAATACCATCATCCAGGAACTCATTAAAAGCTACAGGAAGCGACTAGAGGCTGTTATTTTTGCAAAAGGAGGATCTACTAAATATTAATGTCACTTTTCTGGTGAGGTGCCCATACTTATGCACCTGTCAAATTTTGTTTGAATGCAGATTGCACATTTTCTGTTAGTACAATAAACCTCATTTCAAGGCAGAAACATTACTGTGTCCAACAGTTATTACATATATCAAACTGAAATAGCTGTTGCAAAAACACCAATTTCTATAAAACATTAAGCTTAAGATTGATAGGAGTGCCCAAACTTTTTCATATAACTGTGTGTGTATATATATATATATATATATATATATATATATATATATATATATATAATGAAATACCTATATATACTGTATATCCATCTGAACTAAAAGTCCTTCTGAAGACTAATCCAGCTGCATATATTCAGTGGTGATAGCAGGAGTTAGGCAGGCAGGCAGGGTATGTGGCAGACTGCAGTACATGATACAGCACAAGAGGGTCCATTGAATGTCCTGTTAGTATAGGTATTCGACAACATATATATATATATCCATCTGAACTAACAGTCCTTCTGAGGACTAATCCAGCTGCATATAATCAGTGCTAGGTAGGCAGGCAGTGTATATGGCAGACTGCAGTGTATGATACAGCACAAGAGGGTCCATTGAACGTCCTGTCTGCTGCTGCTGTAATAATTACAGATATGTGTAGACATAGCCCCAGATATCAGGGGCCAGGGCAATTTTTTTTTTCTTAATCCTTGTTCTTTGCTTAAAAAGCAATCCAACGTACACAATTTTTCTGCTCCATTTGCTTGTTAGCATTGCAGAATAAAGCCTGATATTTTCCATATTTCTGCTATAAAAATCCAGAAATATGAACTGAACGTGGAAAATATTGACCTCCTTTTCCATTCTGTTGCAATGTGTCGGTCAAGCTATTAACACTAGGTATCTGTGAAGAATAGTATTAGTAAATTACAGGCCTGCTATTTGAAACCATGGTTCTCTGTCAGACATATCAGCTATAAGAGAGTTCCAAAATCATCCATTTCTTCCATTTCCATTCTGTTGCAGTGTGTCAGTCAAACTATTCACACTAGGTCTCTGTGTAGAATAATATTACTAAATTACAGGCCTGCTATTTAAAATCGTGGTTCTCTGTCAGATGTATCACAAATAACTGCGTTCCAAAATCAGCAATTTCTTCCATTTCCATTCTGTTGCAGTGTGTCGGTCAAGCTATTCACACTAGGTCTCTGTGTAGAATATTATTAGTAAATTACACGCCTGCTATTTAAATCTGTGGTTCTCTGTCAGACATATCACCTATAAGACTGTTACAAAATCAGCCATTTCTTCTATTTCCATTCTGTTGCAGTGTGTCGGTCAAGCTATTCACGCTAGGTGTCTGTGAAGAATAGTATTAGTAAATTATAGGCTTGCTATTTAAAACCGTGTTTCTCTGTCAGACATAGCACCTATAAGAGCATTCGAAAATCAGCCATTTCTTCCATTTTCATTTCATTGCAGTGTGTTGGTCAAGCTATTCACTAGGTGTCTGTGAAAAATAGTATTAGTAAACTACAGGCCTGCTATTTAAAACCGTGGTTTTCTCTCAGACATATCACCAATAAGAGTGTTCCAAAATCAGCCATTTCTTCCATTTTCATTTTGTTGCAGTGTGTCAGTCAAGCTATTCACACTAGGTCTCTGTGTAGAATAATATTAGTAAATTACAGGCCTACTATTTAAAATTGTGGTTCTCTGTCAGATGTATCACATATAACTGCTTTACAAAATCAGCCATTTCTCGGGAACATGGAAAATATTGTCCTCCATTTGAAATGGGCAAGGTGCGTGGCAAGGGACGGGGAAGTTGACGTAATGGTGATGGCGCATGCAGAGGCCGAGGACGTGGCCATGGGCAAGCTGAAATTGTGCCAAAACAAACACCCACATCTTGTTGCTCAAACTTCCTATCCCAATTACTAGGGGACTGCAGTACACCACTATTAAACCCAGAGCAGTTTAAAAAGGTTGTTGGTTGGATAGCAAATAATGTTTCTAGTCATTTTGCCACCACCACAACCACCCTGTCTTCCACACGGTCAAGTCTCAGTAGCCGTGAGTCTGGACCGCATACACCTCTCCCTAATCCTCCTTCCTCCCACCATTCCGAGTGCCCGGAGAAAACTGATCCCACACTTGGATACTCAGAAGAACTGTTCACTTTTCCATTTGTAGATTCGGCCCTCTCGCCCGGCCAGCTTCAAGCGAGTCAAGAAGAGAAGACGTGTAGCGATGCCCAAATATTGGAGTAGTCACGGTCACACGGTGGGAAAGTGCAATTACTGTCGCAAGAGGTGGATAATGATGATGAGACACAATTGCCAGAAAGTCAGGATGAGGACCAGGGTGTGGAAGTGGAGACGAGGTGGTGAATGATATTGTAATTGGTCCAACCTGGCAGGGGAACATACAGAGCAAGGATAGCAGCACACAGGGAGAGAGAGGCATAGCAGCACAAAAGGCAAGAAGAAGCAGTGTGGTGGCTGCAGACAAATGGCAGGAAAGTGTTCCTCGTAACGCCAACACGAAGGAAGTTGCTAGTACAACTGTTAGGTCTTCCCGAGTCTGGTAATTTTTTAAAGACTCTGCAGATAACCGCAAAAAGGCCATTTTCACCACCTACCAGGCCAGCATCAGCAGGGGTAGCAAAACTAGCAGCTTGACCACCACCAGCATGATCAGGCACATGGCAGCAAAGCACCTGACTAAGTGGGCCGAACCCCAGGGTTCAGCAACAGTGTCTGCGGGTGACACCACTGCTTCTTCCGCTATTGTGCGTGCACACCAATCCCCTGTCCATGGCTCATGTCAAGAGGACTTCCACCCTGCACCTGTCGTTGAACACTCTCAAGTAGCACCTTCAGCATTCACGTCCATGTCCTTGTTCAAGTGCAGCATTCAGTTGTCCCTACCCCAGTCCTTGGAACGCAAGCGCAAATACACAGCCAACTCCCCACAGGCCAAACTGTTAAATTCACACATTTTGTGAATGCTTGCGCTCGAAATGTTGCCTTAAAGGCTCGTGGAGATGGAAGCTTTCCGCAACCAGATGGCGGCGGTTGTCCCTCAATACTTTGTCCCCAGCTGCCACTATTTCTCCCGGAGTGCCGTCCCCGCATTACACGAGCACGTGTCCCACAACATTAGCTGTGCCCTCAACAACGCAGTTACTGGGAAAGTCCACCTAACCATGAACACGTGGCCAAGTGCTTATGGGCAGGGATGGTACATTTTGCTGATGGCTCACTGGGTTAATATAGTGGAAGCCGGGACCCAGTCGGACCTTCGTACGGAACACGTTCTCCCAATGCCAATGATTTTGGGCCCTGGGTCAATCAGGGTTGCCCCCACAGTGTACAGCTCCTGCACCTCATCCTCCGCCTCTTCAGCCTCCATCTCCAAAATGACCACATCAGTCACAAGCTGGAAGCACTGCAGCACTGCCTCTGACAAGCGGCAACAGGCTGTGCTGAAGCTAATATGCTTAGGTGACAAACCGCACAACACTGAAGAGTTGTGGACAGCTCTGAAAGAGCAGGCATATCTTTGACTGACACCGCTGAACCTACAGCCAGGCATGGTCGTATGTGACAATGGCCGGAACCTGGTGACAGCTCTGAGGCAAGGTGAGCTCACACATGTACCATGCCTGGCCCATATGGTTAACCTTGTGGTTCAGCGGTTTCTCAAAATATACCCAGATCTGTTAGATATCCTTGTCAAAATACGCCGCCTGTGTGCCAATCTTAGAAAGTCAGCTACAGCTTCTGCCACCCTTGCCGTGTTTCAGCAGCGTTTGCAGCTTCCAGCTCACTGACTGATCCGCAATGTTCCCACGTGTTGGAACTCTACATTGCAGATATTGGGAAGGATTTGTGAGCAGAAGAGGGCAGTTGTTGATTACCAGCATCAACAAGGCCGTCGGTTTTCAGTTCAGACTCCACACATAAGACCTCAGGAGTGGGCATGGATATCAGACATCTGTACCATCCTCCAAAACTTTGAGGACTCCACCAAGAGGGTGAGAGGCAATGATGCCATAATTAGCATCTCCATCCCTCTTCTCTGTCTACAGAAATGCTCGCAGCTCACAATTAAAGAGGAGGTATTGCAGGCGGAGCAAGATGGGATGGAGCAAGGAACTATACAGGGTGATGCTACACATCCAAGCCTCATCTCATCTCAATGTGGATTGGGTGATAATGAGGAAGAGGAGGAGGAGGAGGAAGAACAGGTGCTTGTTATCTGCGCTATAGACGGTACTACCTGCACAACTGTCATACCGTCTGTTTAGCGTGGATGGCCTGAATACAGAGAGAAGGAGGAGGAGAGCATGGTCAGTCAACCTCTTGGTGAGGACACAGTCTGGCACACATGGCTGAGTTTGTGTTACACTGCCTTTCCCGTGAGCCTCGCATTGACCAAATTTTGGGTATCATTTACAGTTATTAATGGTTGGTGACACTTCTAGACCCATGCTACAAGGAGAACTTTCTGTCTCTTATTCCTGCGCAGGACAGGCCTAATAAAATAGGGCAGTATGAGAAGACCCTTGTTGCGGAATTATTTAAAAAAAATCCCATCTGCCGACTGCCGAGGTCACAGTTCGTAGGACAACCAAGGAGTACAGGGGAGAGAGACACAAATGCAATCCAGCAGAGGCAAGGTAACACTGCAAAGTTCTGTGACATTTTTCTCAGACCCTCCCATCGCACAGGTGCTGAGGCGCGGGGTACTCTCCCAAGGAGGGAAAAGTTCGGAAGATGGTGAGGGAGTACCTTACCGACCGTAACAACGTCCTCCGTGATTCCTCTGTGCCTTATAATTACTGGGTATCCAAGCTGGACACAAGGCATGAACTGGCTCTCTACACCTTGGAGGTCCTGGCCTGCCCTGCCGCTAATGTTTTGTCAGAGTGGGTTTTTAGTGCCACTGGTGGAATTATAACAGGTAGGCGTATCCGCCTGTGAACTGAAAATGCTGACAGGCTGACTCTTATAAAAATGAACAAGGGTTGGATTGGGCCAGACTTCTCAACACCACCGAATGATAGCAGCGTAACATAAACTCAAATGCAGTGTCTTTTTTTGGGAGGACTAACTCAATTCCCATGCACCTGTCTTCACACCCAGACATGGGTATACGCTTCCTGATTTTGTCTATTTGCTCTTGTCATCCTCCTTCTTGCATCCTCATTATACACCACCATATCACCACAATATGTACCATATCAACATATCTACGTCTCTTGCAAGTGACATTGAAGTTCCTCCAAATTTTTAGCAGACATTGCTTCACTGCATAGGCAAACAGTAGGGGAGACCCACTTCCCAATAATGGGAGCATTTTTTCAGGAGGCCCTCCGACCTCTACGTGTCTTGCAGGGAACATTGAAGTTCCTCCAAATTTTTGGCAGCAGTTGCATTCACTGCATAGGCAAACAGTATGGGAGACACACTTCCTAATAAAGGGAACATTGTTTTCAGGAGGCCCCCTGACCTCTACGTCTCTTGCAAGGGACATTGGAGTTCCTCCAAATTTTTGGCAGCCATTGCATTCACTGCATAGGCAAACAGTAAGGGAGACCCACTTCCTAATAACGGGAATGTTTTTTTTAGGAGGCTCTCCGATTTAGAGTTAGAATTGGCTCTCTAACAATAGCGTGGGCTGACTGCTGGCCCTTTAAGAACAGTAAGGGCCACCTGACTAATCCGAAAATTAAAAGCAGGGTCATCCATACACTCTTGAAGGAACCAACTGTAGTATCTCATTCAAATATTATGAGCAAAGTATAGTTGTGGTACTCCTACACTCATAAAAGCTCTGCACACAGTGCAAAGCCAGACAAAAATTATAAGCAGGCTCATCAATAGACCCTTTAAGGCAACAACTGGAGGACCTCTTTAAAATATTAAGAAAGTGTAGTTGATGTGCTTCTATACTCATAAAGCCTCTACACAAAGTGCAAACCTATTTAAGAATTTTAAAAAGGGTTATCACGTTATCCATAGACCCTTGAAGGCAACAACTGGATGGCTTCATTCAAATATTAAAGATTAAAAACACTTTATGTGCTACTGTCATCTGGTGGTGTGGAAAAGTCGGGGCTAAACCAGGCTTCAGTCATTTTTATCAGAGTGAGCCTGTCAGCATCTTCTGTTCACAGTCGAAAGTGCCTGTATCTTATGACTCCTCCCCCCCCCCCCCGGAGGCACTAATAACCCTCTCAGATAAGACGCTAGCGGCAAGACAGCACAACACCTCCAAGGTATAGAGGGATAGCTCATGCCAGGTGTCCAGCTTTGAGACCCAATAGTTGAAAGTCACAGAGGAATTAGGTAGTACACTGGTTTGGTAGGCCAGGTATTGCTTGACCATCTTTAAAAAATTTTTCCTCCTTGTCAAAGATACTCGATCATAAAGGCCTGGACATTGGGAGGCTGTAAAAAAATTGGTTCAGGTCTTTGACAATGTACCCATGCCTCTGCTGTGCCTGGTGTGTGTCTCCCTCATCTCTCCTCCTTGGTTGGGCAAGGAAGCTTTTAAGTAGGGTCAAGGAAGACTGTTTAAGTAGTCACAGAGTCGGCATCATTGTGCTGACTATGGTATCATCACCGCTCACCATCTTTGTGGAGTCCTCAAAGACTTGGAGAACTGTACAAATGTCAGGCACCCATGCCCACTCTTCAGTTGTTATGTGTGAAGGCTGACCAGAATACAGACAGGCGTGTCGGAGCTAGTATTCGACAACTGGCCTCTGCTGTTCACAAAGCCTTGCCAGCATGTCCAGTGTAGAGTTCCAGTGCGTGGTTATGTCGCACACCATTTGGTGAGCTTGCACTTGCATTCGCTGCTGCTGTACTGCCAGAGCAGTGGCAGCTGTACCTGACTTGCGGAAATAAGTGCTGTACCTTGACCAGAAGCTCTGACAAATCTGGGTGGGTTTTTAGAAAACCACTGAACTACCAAGTTGAGCATGTGGGCCAAGCATGGTACGTGTGTGAGCTTGCCAAGCTTTACAGCCACCACCAGGTTATGCCCATTGTCACACATGACCAAGCCTGGTTGGAGGTTCAGCGGTAAAAACCACAGATCTGTCTGGTCTTTAATTACTTTAAGCAACTCTGCCGCAGTGTGTGGTTTGTCTCCTAGACAAATTAGCTTTAGCAGAGCCTGTTGCTACTTCACTGAGACAGTGCTGCAGAGCTTCCAGCTTCCAGCTAATGTGGACAACATGTGCTGAGATAACACATTGGAGATGGAGGATGAGGAGGAGCAGGATGGGGTGCAGGAACTGATGTAGGATATGGAGGAAACCTTGATAGAAGTAGGGCCAGCGATCCTTGGTGTTGGGAGCATATGTGCCATTCCAGGATGGGACTTGGCCCCAGCCTCCGCAATGTTCACCCAGTGTGCTGTCAGGGAAATGTAGTGTTCAGGCCACAAGTGCTTGTCTACATTCCCAGTAAGTCCATTGGAAAGGGCACAGGTGATGTTCCTGGACATGTTCAGGAATCCACACAGGGAGAAATAGTGGTATCTGGGGACCTTGTACCGAGGGATGACTGCCACGATGAGTCAGTGGAAATCCTCCGTGTCTAAATGGTAACCTTTCCACGGCAAGCAGCCTGGAAATGTGCCCGTTTAGCATTTGGGCCTGTGGGTGGGTGGTTGGAAACTTTCTTTTTCGTTCCAAGATCTGGGGTAGGGACAGCTAAATAGAGTGCTGGGGCAAGCTTTTGGAAGTTTTGCGAGCAGGTCCCTCACTCCTTTTAATATCTGAGTTATGCTTATTCTGTAAAGTCTTTTTGTCTGTACAAGGACCCCCTAAAATTGTATAGTGCTGCGGCATATGTTGGCGCTATAAAAATAAAAAATATTATTATTATAAGTGCCTGATGATGGTGCATGAGAATATGCAAGGACAGGTGCAGGGCGGGAGGCGTCAGTGTCATGGAAAGGGGATTGGCAAGCACCTAGCACAGAGGAAGAGGCAGTGGTGTCACCTGCTAGCATCAATCATGGACCGAGGCGTTCAGCACAGCGAGTCGGGTGCTTAGATGACATGTGCCTGATCATGCTGGTGGTGGTTAGGCTCTTAGTGGTCAGGCCCCTGCTGGTCTAGGCATGGCATAGGTTGCAAATTACCATTTTTTTGTCTCTGAACTCTCTTTAAAAAAGTCTCAGACTGGGGAACGCCTAACTTTTTGATGGAGAAATTCACTAGTGTCGGTGCCATGCGGAACAGTTGCCGGCCATCTCCCTCTGGTCACCCCACTGCCTCTTCCTGCTTATTTTGGTGCTGCCGATTTCGCCTCCTCAGCATTGCTAGCCTCGCTCTGCATGTTAGCTTCCCAGTTTGGGTCAGTGACTTCGTCATCCACCACCTCGTCTTCTACCGCTGCATCCTGATCCTCTTGACTTGGTGACTTAACAACAAACTGACTATGGCTATGTGCCCACGATGCAGAAATGAAGCAGAAAATTTCTGCAGCATTTCTGCATCTCCCTGGCAGAAAAAACGTATGCAGATTGCGCATGCGTTTTTCCTGCAGAATACATGCGGATCCACATGGGGATTCACATGCGTTTCCGCATGCAGATTGACAAGCGCTTTCCAGGCGATAGCATCACTTGGAAAGTGCTTGACAACTAGGTCACACTGTATAAATCCATGCAAACAGCATGGATTTATACAGTGTGAACCGTAAAAATGAAAACAAATAAAGCTATACTCACCCCCGAGGCCCCGGCGTGGCTGCAGTGCTCGTTCCTGTCTGGTTCCCGGCTGCCGGCATATCGCGAGACAGAGCGGTGAAGGCCCTGCGGTCACATGACTGTGACGTCACCGCAGGTCCTCAAGCGATGCCGGCTTTCAGAGAGAAGCCGCCGGACAGGTGAATATAAACTTTATTTGTTATTTTATTCTTTTTTTACAGGTACAATAGTACCCAGGTCTGGATGAGAGTCTCCTCTCCTCCAGAACTGGGTACCATCCGCACATAGAGACGCATAGAAGCCGCTTGTAAAAATGTACAGTCGCGGTTTCTATGCGTCTCAATGCAAGTCAATGGTGGGAGTTCCGCTGCGCTTCCGCAAAATTAAATGACATGCTGCGGATTTTTGTACGCAGCATGTGCATAGAACATGCGGAATCCCCTTGGGGACCATGGGGTGCGGATTACCTAGCGTTTCACAAGCGTTTATGCTGCGGAAATTCCGCAGCATAAACGCTTGAAAAACGCTATGTGGGCGCGCAGCCTTATTGGCAACTGTGTCTCATCATGATCATCCACCTCCTTAGACAAAATTTTCTGTTCCCCACATCATCTTTTTGAGACCGTGGCTGCTGTAAGTTTTGTGCATCAATAAACAGAATGTCCTCCTGGCTGCTGTAAGTTTTGTATATCAATAAACAGAATGTCCTACTCTGAGGAGCATTTTAATTCATCATTTCTTGATTGTGGCCTCTCATTCTGCATGTTCTAAGAGGATTACTCTTAGAACATGCAGAATGAGAGGCCACAATCAAGAAATGATGAATTAAAATGCTCCTCAGAGTGTCCTAGTGTGGGATTACTGGTATCCTGGGACTCAACATGGTGGGAGGAAGGTGGATCAAGGTGAGGATTAAGTGATCCAGACTCTTGGCTGGTAAGACTGGACCATGTGGAAGACTGGCTGGTGCTGGCAAGCATGCTGGAAGCATTATCTGCTATCCAATAGACCACCTGTTTGCACTGGTATGGCTTCAGAAGTGGTGTCCCGTGCCTCCCTGAAAAGTGTGACAGGAAGTTACAGTATGTGTCGAGGATGGTCATGTTTCTTGTGCTATGGCAACAGGCAAAGTCGCACCTGCCCCATGTCCTTGGCGTCTGCGTGTTACATCATCAGCACTTCCACTTCCCCGTACATTACCGCACGCCTTACTCATTTTCTAATTGCTAGATCTCTGGAAACCAAATTTACTTTTTATTTAAAAAAATTGGTCACCTGTAGCAGGCAAAGCGTTGTTTTGGAGTTTAATACCACGCTAATGTAAAAGAAGGCTTGTAAAACTGCATGGATGATAAATTAAACCCAGAAAAAAATTTTGATCTTTCTTTTAGTTTAATTTAACATCATAATGTAACAGAAATTATGTTAAACTCTTTGGATGACTAATTCTGTCCAGAAAAAATGTTTTAACATTTTTTTTGAGTTTAATATAAAATCGTAATATAACACAAAGCACGTTAAACTGCATGGATGACAATATAGTCAAATTTTTAACCCTTCCAAAAAATGTGGTAACCTGCTACAACTAAATATTTAGAAATGGACTGCAAAGCCATGCATAGAGACTGTATTTAGCCACTTTCCCTGCTCCTGCAGCTGTCCCTAGGCTAAATTCAGAATGTATCTTTTAGAAACTGCAAAGCACAGGATTAGTCCTTACAAGGACTTTTAATATGATGGTTCAGCATTAGCACCAGTATCACCAGTACAGAACTCTGATTCGTGAAACTGTGCACACACAGGCCTGGACAACTACTCTCTCCCTTCAATTAAAACTGTCCCTCAGCTGTGCAATGGCATCAGCATGCCAAGCATGGCGGTGAGGGTTCTTTTATAACCTCTAATGAGGTAATGGGGTCAGCCAATCACAGTAATGCTACTACAAAGATGGCTACGGCATTACAATGACTGATAGGCAATCCCTGCATGTTTATTGGCTGTTTAACAGGTGCCAGACCTGCGGGGATATGACCATTAAATCTAAGCACCAGCCAATGCTCGGCGAGTGCCGAGCACATCCAAGTACAAAGATGATCGAGTGATATCTGAGTATCACCGAGCATGTTTGCTCACCACTAGTTAGCTTGTTAAATGTTCACGTTCATGATAGTATAATTGGGGAAAGACTGAACAAGTATGGATTCTTTTAAAAGATTGCCATGAGAAAATGTATTCTTTCTAAAAAGAATATGGCAGCATAACAGAAGGTTGCAAAGTTTCATCAGAACAAACAAAAAGAGTTCTGAAACTATATTCCTTGGGGAGACCAGACTAAAGTGGAGATGTTTGTTATAATGACTGCAACACGTTTGGTGAAACCTATTGATGAGGGAGCATTAAAATGCTATAGTGACTTGTACTCAAATCAAGCAGGTCGGAAGATCGGACGGCCTCGACTCGAGCAACGAGTATAATAGAAGTTATTGGGAAACTGGAGCATTTTTCCAAAAGACCCTAACAGGAGGTCTAGTGGTCAAGAAAATAACTGAAATAGATGGAAACAGCGATTAAATGGAATGGAACAGAGTGTGGAAGACGCCTGGACGCATCTCTGACTCCCAGGTCGCTGTAGCGAACAATGTTGTCAGAGTATTACTTCACTTTTAGGGTACGTTCCCACAATCACTGTTTGTTCAGGCTTTCATGCAGCTGAAATTTCTACATGAATACCGCACCTCCTCTCACTTGGGCTTTTCCTTGCATTTATGTATGTGTTTTTGCAGGTGTTTTTGCTGCATGCATTTTTGTCTCTGTTTGGTATGTTATTAGATGTGCAAAGACATAGATAGATATGGGGTAGATAGACAGATAGACAGATAGATAGATATAAAGATAGGGGGTAGATAGATAGATAGATAGATAGATAGATATAGGGTAATTAGGAAGCTGGGATATATAATTATGTGTGTGTAGTTTACTTTACATGGATTAACCAAATAAATAAATATAAAAAACAACCTGGCCCCCCCCCTATTTTTGATAACCAGCCAAGGTAAAGCAGACAGCTCTGGGCTTATGTTATACTCGCGCCCGGACTGACTGGCGTGAGCTTGATTAGTGATCCCACTGGACCATGAACCGAGGAGTGCCTGGAGGGGCGTAACTAAGTATCAACTCGGTCCGACCAAGGTCACACGGTGGCTCAGTCGACTCCGTGAACCAGGCAGGAACCGAGCAGAGGGACCAGGTGCTACTCCAGGTCAGACCCCGGTCACAGTTGTTGACCCACACCGGGGAATGCAGGAACAGGCAGGTTAGGCTGGCATACAGACAGGTGGGTACTGGCAGGCACGGCTGGTATGAAGACAGGTGGGTATTGGCAGGCACGGCTGGTATGCAGACAGGTGGGCACTGGCAGGCACGGCTGGCATGCAGACAGGTGGGCACTGGCAGGCATGGCTGGCATGCAGACAGGCAGGTACTGGCAGGTAGGAATGCAGGCAGGATAGGGTCCAGTACAGACTGGGACACAGGAACAGAGCCGCAGGTGAACAAGCAGAGCGGAGCAAAACCGCTGGTGCGGTGAACAAGCAGAGCGGAGCAAAACCGCAGGTGTGGCGAACAAGCAGAGCGGAGCAAAACCGCAGGTGCGGTGAACAAGCAGAGCGGCGTAAAACCCACCAGTCAGCTTAACGTCTGTTGTGGGTAAATTGCTTGAAGGATTTCTTAGAGATGCTATTGTAGAATATCTTAATGATAATAACTGTCTAACTCCATATCAACATGGATTCATGAGGGATCGCTCCTGCCAAACAAACCTGATCACCTTTTACAAGGAGGTGAGCTCACAGCTGGACCGGGGAGAGTCAGTGGATGTTGTATACCTTGACTTCTCCAAAGCGTTTGATACCGTGCCACACAAAAGGTTGGTATATAAAATGAGAATGCTTGGTCTGGGGGATAATGTGTGCAAGTGGGTAAATAGCTGGCTGAGTGATAGAAAGCAGAGGATGGTTATCAATGGAGTAAGCTCAGGGTGTGTCAGGGTTACTAGCGGGGTGCCTCAAGGGTCTGTCTTGGGCCCTATATTATTTAATATATTTATTAATGATCTAGTGGAAGGGTTGCATAGTAAAATAGCAATATTTGCAGATGATACTAAACTTTGTAAAATAGTTAATAAAGATGAGGACAGGGCACAGCTACAGGAGGATTTGGATAAATTGGGGAGTTGGGCTAAAAAATGGCAAATGGGGTTCAATGCCGATAAATGTAAGGTCATGCACATGGGAAAGAAAAACAGCAGTCACCCATACATATTAAATGGGAAACCGTTGGGGAAATCTGACATGGAGAAGGACCTGGGCGTCTTGGTTAATAGCAAATTAAATTGGAGTGCCCAGTGTCAGGCAGCAGCTGCGAAGGCAAATAGAGTCATGGCATGCATCAGAAGAGGAATAGGGGCATATGATGAGAACATTGTTCTTCCTCTGTATAAAGCGCTGGTAAGGCCGCACTTAGAATATTGTGCACAGTTCTGGGCTCCGGTGCTCAGGAAAGACATATTGGAGCTAGAGAGGGTACAAAGGAGGGCGACTAAGGTAATAAAGGGAATGGAGGGACTAGAATACCCAGAGAGGTTGTCAAAATTAGGCCTATTTACATTGGAAAAGAGAAGGCTTAGGGGAGACCTCATAAACATGTATAAATACATCAGGGGGCAGTACAGAGATCTCTCCCATGACCTGTTTATACGAAGGATGGTGACAAAGACGAGGGGGCACACTATGCGTCTGGAGGAAAGGAGGTTCCTGCACCAGCATAGAAGGGGATTCTTTACGGTCAGAGCCGTGAGACTCTGGAACTCTCTGGGAGAGGAAGTGGTGATGTCCAACTCACTTAATGAGTTCAAGAGAGGCCTGGACACCTTTCTTGAGAACAATAAAATTACATCTTTTGCTTAGTTAATTAATCCAGGGATTTAATCTGACTGCCAGATTGGAGTCGGGAAGTGAATTTTTCCTCAATGATGTAAATTGGCCTATACCGCATGGTATAGGAATAGCGGAATAGCTGCAGTGCACAAGAAATAGGCTGAACTGGATGGACGCTTGTCTTTTTTCGGCCTTATAAACTATGTAACTATGTAACTATGTAACAAGCAGAGCAGAACTGAACCGCAGGTGCGGTGAACAAGCAGAGCAGAGCGGAACCGCAGGTGCGGTGAACAAGCAGAGCAGAGCTGAACCGCAGGTGCGGTGAACAAGCAGAGCAGAGTGGAACCGCAGGTGCAGTGAACAAGCAGAGCAGAAGGTGCAGGCAGACAGGACAGGGCTCTGTTCACATGGAACAGACTGGAAAATACAGGAAGATGGTTAGAACACAGGAGGTAGATACGGAGGCAGGGAAAGGGGACAATCAGTACCAGATACACACAAGGTACTTACAATGAAGTAGCGAGTGGACACGAAACTCACAAACAGAAGTACAGAGACAATGAGTTGGAGTCAGGTGCAGGTTCAGACACTGCAGGAAAAGAGAAGGTTCGGACATAGAGATAAACAAGTAACGGGCTAGGACACTGTTCAGACAGGAACTGAACCGGGAACAAGATACATGAACGAGCCTGGGAACTCAGCCCCCAAGGTGGCGGAAACAGGCTAGAAGTCAGAGATACAGGTAGCGGCCTGGGTTCTCAGACCCCAGGGTGGCGGAAACAGGCTAGAAGTCAGAGATACAGGTAACGACCCTGGGTACTCAGCCCCCAGGGTGGCGGAAACAGACTAGAAGTCAGAGATACAGGTAGCGGCCCTGGGTACTCAGCCCCCAGGGTGGCGGAAACAGACTAGAGTCAGGACAGGACCTGGCAACTCACAGTTGCACAGAACACACTGTAAGAAAGTGATGCTCAGGCCCCTCCTACTGGGTGGAGGGGGTTTAAGTATCCAGTGACTCACAGCAATAGGCTGGAGAGGCATTAGGACTGCGCACACTGTAGCTTTAAGAATCAGGAAGCAGCAGCGCCGCCACCCTAAGCCAGCAAACAAGAGACATACAAAAGGCAGGTACTGGAGCAAAGTGTGCAGCCTGGCCTGATAGGTAATATTGCGTTCTTGGTGGGAGGTGGTAAGCCATGCAAGCACGCCGCCAGGGATGTTACAGCTTATATTATCAGACTGGGAAGATCTACTGTTATTTGGCCCTTCCCAGCCTAAAAGTAAAAGCCTGCAGCTGCCCCAGAATTGTTGCATCACATTAGATGAGCCAATTCTTCGCTGAGCTCTTCCGGATTGCCCTGGTACGGTGGCAATCGGGATAAAGGTAGTTGGGGTTGGTAGCTGCCATCAACCCCAGGGGTTAGTAATGGAGATGTTACTATCAGACACCCCCATTACTAACCTAGTAATAAAAAATAAAACACACAGAAAAAAACACTTTATTTGAATAAAGACTCCCCCACACTATCCCTTGTTCACCAATTTATAGAAAAAAAATAAAAAACTCCCATGCAGATCCAAAGTAATCCAATGAATTCAAAGTAGTTCAGAAAAGGATACCTGTAAAACATAAAAAGACAGAAATAAAGACAATAGACACTCCCTTGTTCACTAATTTATTACCCACAAGGTTGCCACACTGGTCCGATGTAGTCCACGTTCCTTGAATTTGTCTCCAGTGTCTGTGACCAGCAGTACATTTCCTGCTATTCACACCAAATTTTTGGAGGTTTGATCCACTGTACAGTGCACACATTAATATTGACAAAATAAAAATAGTGCAAAGTGCTTTGGTAAAGAAATACGACAAAATATTGTCTAATTCATTTTTAGCAGAATCATCAAATCACATCTCAAGGGTTTTTTTGGCTTTACAATCTTAGCAATGAATACCCCACCCATGAAGCTCCAAGCAAAAGTCCTTTTTCTGAAAAATATTATTGATAAATTACTGTGGGGTTTATGAATGTACAATTTTCTACAAAATCCCTTATTCATAATTGCCTTATAAGAAACCTTATATCATATACATGAACCCAGTTTCATATACCTTTGTAAAAATCTATGATATACTGGCTCTAACATCACGGTGTATAACCAGATTATTATAAATTGATGTGTCTGTGTACAGTCATGGCCAAAAGTTTTGGCACCCTAGAAATTTTTACAGAAAATGAAATATTTCTCCCAGAAAATTATACACATGTTCTGTGTTTTGGAACAACACAAAAATACTGAGAAAAATGGCAGATTGGACATTATTTCTTACAAAACCCTAAAAATGGGCTGAACAAAATTGTTTGCACTTTTCCAAAAATGTGGGTAAACAACTTTGTTTCAAGCATGTGAACCTTGTTCAAACGCACTTGTGGCAAGTAACAGGTGTGGGCAATATGAAAATCACACCTGAAACCAGATAAAAAGGAAAGAAGTTGACTCAATTTTTGCATTGTGTGTCTGTGTATATCACGCTATGCATGAAGAGCAGAAAAAGGAGAAATGAACTGTCTGAGGACTGTGGAACATAAATTGTTGAAAGATATCAACAATCTGAAGGTTACAAGTTACTTTCCAGACATCTTGATCTTCCTTCGTCCACAGTGTGCAACAAAATCCAGAAGTTTACAACTCTTGGCACTATAGCTAATATCCTTGGATGTGGAAATCAGAGAAAAATTGATGAAAGGTTGCAATGCAGGATAGTCTGGATGGTCAATAAGCAGCTCCAATCAAGTTCCAAAGAAACTCAAGCTGTCCTGCAGGCTCAGAGTGCATCAGTGTCAGCACAACATTTGAATAAAATGAAACTCTAAGGCAGGCAACCCAGGAAGACCCTACTGCTGACACAGAGACAAAAAAAACCTAGACTGCAGTTTGCCAAAATCTTTCTGGGAAAGTGTCTTGTGGACAGCTGAGACCAAGATAGAGTTTTTTGGTAAAGCACATCATTCTACTGTTTACCAAAAATGGAATGAGGCCTATGAGGAAATGAACAAAATACCTACAGTCAAATTTGGTGGAGGTTCAAAGATGTCTTAGGGTTGTTTTGCTGCTTCTGGCATTGGATGTCTTGGCTGAGCGCAAGGCATCATGATATCTGAAGATTACCAAAGGATTTTGGGTCGCAATGTAATGTCCAATGTCAGAAAGCTGGATTTGCATCCTAGGTCATGGGTCTTCCAGCAGGACAATGACCCCAAACATACCTCATGAAGCACCCAGAAATGAATGGAAGCAAAGTGCTGGAGAGTTGTGAAGTGGCCAGCAATGAGTCTGGATCTAAATCCCATTGAACACCTGTGGAGAGATCTTAAAATTGTTGATAGAAGGCATCCTTCAAATATGAGAGAAATGGAGCCGTTTGCAAAAGAAGAGTGGTCCAAAATAAAATTTCAGTTGATAGTTGTAAAAAGCTTGTTGTTTGGTTATAGTAAGCTGTTGATTGCAATTATTTATTCTAAAGAGTGTGCAACCAAATATTAAGTTGAGGGTGTCAACAATTTTGTCCTGCCCATTTTTGGGGTTTTGTGTGAAATTACGTGCAATTCTCCTTTTTTCCCCTGTTGCTTTGTGTTGTTCCAATTAGTGTTGAGCCACCCCCGTAGTGTTCGAGTTCGGTTCGGTTCGTCGAACACCCGTGTGTTCGCCGAACTGTTCGTCGAACTGTTCGTCGAACACCTTCGAACACCGTTAAAACCAATGGCAGGCAAACAAAAACACATAGAAACACATAGAAAACACCTTCAAAGGTGTCCAAAAGCTGACAAACTGCTCAGAAGACACAACTAACACATGGAAAAGTGACAAGTACATATAGTCATGCGAAAAGAAAAGAGGTGGAGGAGTAAAAGGAGGGGGAGACACAGATATAGGCATGTCATGCCCTTCTAAAATCCAAAAAGTGAGAAGCCGAGACGGCCAGTCCGCTCCTGCCCGTGCCACCTCCGTGTCGCCGGGTTTGTGCCAGAGCCGCGGTGAACCCTGACGGCCAGCCCCCCTCTCCCAATACTGGTGCCTGTCCGCTGGTGGGTCGAGAGAGCCCCCCTGTGGTGGAGGCAGCTCTAAGCTTTTTAATTTAAATTGTCCCTCTAATTTGAATGAATACACTTTAAATCCATTTACAAGGATCTATTGGAGGGCAAGTCTCATGCCAGCAGCCGCGTAATTCCAGCTCCAGTAGCGTCCACTAAAGCTGCTGCAGTTAAAAAGCTTTTATAAGGATCGAGCTCGGCTGTCCACCGCAAGGCATCCTAGTGCCAGTCCCAGCCCCTATGCCTTGGGGTGCCTCCTGATGCTCTTCACTGAGTATCCCGTGGTCCCGAAGCATTTCCTTTGAAAAAATTAAGTGTCCAAACTACAGGTGGTGTAGCTTGCTTAACAGCCGGGATAATCCGCTGACTAGCAGACACTGATACTAGGCACAAAGTATTTCCTGGGCTAGATGCAGTTAAAAATTTGTAAGTAGATACTCTCGTTGGATGCTGAGAAAGCATTCCATAGAGTCTCCTGGCACGCCATATATGATTCTCTTAAAAAGCTTGGGGTAGGGGTCTAGGGGACCCTTTTATAGCCAAAATCACGGCCCTGTATCACAATACGTCACCTAGGCTGAAGATAAATGGAACTGTAGCACCGAGGGCTCGGTTGCTACAGACGTATTGCACCTCACCCAGAGGTGTGATATCTCACTCTCAGATAAGGATGGAGTGTGGATCAGGACCCGACACCTGCATGCATTACACCACATTGCCGTGGGGCAGGGCGACCAATATGCCCCTGAGATGGGCACGACTTTCCCTGTCCCTGGCTGGAGTGGGGGGAGGGAACACTGAAGAAGGGGAACCCTGCAGTGCAGGAGCAGGGAGGAAGCAGTTCCTGGGTGCATTGAGAAGGGAGTATAAAAGGTGGGCACCATCTTAGTTCAGTGCAGAGAAGTCTGAGCAGAAGTGGCAGGGAGCAGGGGCTCTGCATGAGCTCTGCTCCGGAGGCGGGCCTAGTAACAGAGGCCCAGGCCTGCAAGAGGGAGAAGGAAGGAAGAGGAGCGGAGAAGGCTCCAGGAACGAGGAATGAAGGGATCCCAGGGGTGCGGACGGGCGAGTCGCCACCGCACGCCCGAATCCACCTGCGTGGAGGGGTTAGGCCAAAGGGGGAGACCGGTCCCCGAACTAGTGGAGGCAGGAAACGACCCTCAGCTAGAAACCGGAGGCTCTGACATTTTATGTGGCGCAGCCCCTTGCTCCACCCGCTAGGAAGGCACCACATAGGGTCAGGGAAACTGGCGCCAAGTTTACCAAGAGGAGGCCCGAGGCAGCCGGACAGAAGTGTTGGTAAGAAAGGCCAGACAAAGGACACACAAAGGGGGTCCTGTGAAGCGCTCCAAAGTTATCTGGGAGTTGTCTGAGCCCCTCACCTGGTGAGCACAGTACGACGTGGGCAGCCGTTACCTGCAGACGTGGTCTGGATAATAAGAGCTGTGAGTAAAGGCCCTGAACTGCATCACTGACTCCGTGTCGTTACTGCTGCTGCCCTGCACCATCACCCCCATCCTCCGCATACACTGCCCTGAGGCTATACTCCTCCCGTGGGGAGTTATGCTACGCTCTGCTGCACCCACAACACCAGCCTTAGCGGTCTGCCCTGTAGCGGCGGTTCACTCTGACCGCAATCCACGGGTGGCGTAGTCGGACATTTAAACATCAAAACCACATAAATAGTTCCGCCACTGGTTTGACCGCCCTGAGCCACGGAACCGGATCGCCGCCACGAAGACTACAACCACCAGCATCCACCAAAAAGGGTCCGGCTCCGGGTGTCCCAAGGCCCAGGGGGTGCGTCAGAACATTTTCATCACCTTTCACAATCACCAATGGGACAAGGCAGGGATGTCCTCTGTCCCCTCTCTTATACATCCTAGTGACGGAGCACCTGCTCTCATCAATTCGCCATAACCCCAATATTAGGTGGATTGAGGTGGGAGGCACCGAGTACAAGTGCTCTCTATTTGCTGATGATGTCCTAGTATATATCACTCAATCACATATATCCATCCCTGCTGTTATGGCTGAAATAGATCACTTTGTTACATGGTAAAATTTTAAAATCAATGCAGCGAAGTCTGAGGCCCTCGATGTCTCCCTCCCTAAATCCATATAGGATTCCATCCAGTCCAACTTTCCCTTTGCCTGGCCCTCACAGGGTATCAAATACTTAGGAATTCCTATTCATAGAGACCTCTCCCATCTATGTTATCTTAATTTTGGGCCCTTTATTGAACAATTCCATACAGACCACGGTTGGCAAGTTAGAACTGTAAGATTCACTACGTGAACCACTGGTGTTTTGTGGAAAAGCACATGTACACCGCGTTCCAAATTATTATGCAAAAAGTGTTTAGGAGTGATAAGGGAAGAATTTGTTTGTTTGTCAGTTAAACTCATTGATGGTGATGTGTGTCAGGGCTCTTTATATCACTGTAAGCAATTGCAGACACCTGTGCTAATTAGTTTGGCAGGTGTGTCCAATGAAAGGCAAGACTACTTAAGAAGGTTGTCTCACATTATTAAGCAGCCTACATTTTCTGCCAAAATGGGAAAGAAAAAGGATGTGTCGGCTGCTGAGAAGCAACAAATTGTGGAGTGTTTAGGTCAAGGCATGACTACAATCAACATTGTGCGATGATCAGGATGAAGTGTCTTGGCAATCAAGAAGTATGTAGCTGATTCACAGTACACACGTGTGCGTGCTGATAAGGGCAAATTGAGGACTCTTTCCTACAGGCAATTACGTCAGGTTGAAAGAGCAGCGGAAAAAAAGCCTTGTCATAGCAGCAGACAAGTTTTTGAAGCTGCTTGTGCCTCCAACGTCCCCCGAACAACAAGATGCAGGGTCCTTCAGAGGTTTGCAGCTGTGCATACGCCATCCTGTCGACCTCCTCTATCCACTTCACACAAGCAGAAACGGCTCCAGTGGGCCAAACATTACATGAAGACTGATTTCAAAACTGTTTTGTTCACGGATGAGTGCCGTGCAGCGCTCGATGGTCCAGATGAATGGAGTGGAGGATGGCTGGTTGATGGACACCCCACGCAAACACGGCTACAGCGCCAACAAGGAGGAGGTGGAGTAATGTTTTGGGCTGGAATCATGGGGAGAGAGATTGTCGGCCCCTTTAGGATCCCTGAAGGCGCTAAAGATGAACTCCATAATGTATGTGGATTTTCTCAAACAGCACTTCCTGCCATGGTTCAAGAAGAAGAACCGTGTATTTCACAGCAAGATCATTTTTCTGCATGATAATGCACCATCTCATGCTGCACATAAAACATCTGCATCTCTGGCTGATATGGGCATAAAAGGGGACAAACTTATGGTGTGACCCCCATGCTCCCCTGACCTCTACCCCATTCAGAACCTTTGGAGCATCATTAAAAGGAGTGTCTATGATGGCGGGAGGCAGTTCACATCTAAGCAACAGCTCTGGGAGGGTATTCTGTCCTCATGCAAAACAATTGAAGCAGAAACCATCCAAAACCTGACAAATTCAATGGACGAGAGAGTTCAGAAGCTCCTTTCAAACAAGGGGTCCTATGTGAAAATGTAACATCACCTAGAATAAAGTTTTGAGTTGAAAACTGTTTGATTTCAGTTTCTAACAACCTGCTAATGCTTATAATTTCAAAAATGACCATTTTTTTGGTCTTTATTAAAATGAAAAGGTTGATCGAAAAGTTTGGGGGATCTAAGAGTGTGGCAACCCAGTAGTCATGATTACTTCGAATTCTGACAATATGAGGGTCATGCTGCAGGTAGTGCAGCAAGAAGGCACTTATGTGTCTTGCGCATCTCGGAGCCCCAAAATTATTTTCCGGGCTAGATGCAGCTAAAAATTATTTTTAATTTTAAATCTGGTGAAGCTTATTATAGATGGCCTAATAGGATCAGTGCTGCACACTGCTACAAAGCCCAAATTATTTTCCAGTCAAGATACAGATAAACATGATTAGTAATTTGAAAGCTTAAAACGGTTGGTAGGGTGATTTTAACCAATCATCAAGCTTTTACTCTCCCCAGGATGACACAGGGGTAGAAAAGTCGTTTCGGATCCATGATTTGTTCATCTTTATGAACGTGAGTCTGTCTACATTATCAGTGGAGAGCCGCGTGCGCTTATCTGTCAGCACACCACCAGCAGCGCTGAACACACGTTCAGACAGAACGCTGGCTGCGGGGCATGACAAGATCTCCAAGGCGTAAGTGGCTAGCTCCAGCCATTTATCCAGATTGGAAGCCCAAAAAGAGCAAGGGTCCAGTGACACAGTTGTGGCTTCAATGTTTACTTGGAGATACTCCTGTACCATCGTCTCTAGGCGTTGACTATGTGTCAGACTTCTTGTCTCCTGTGGCCTTGCAAAGGATGGGCTAAAAAAGTGGTGAAATGATTCCGCAAAATTGATGTTACCAGCAGATACTGAGGTTCTGTTACGGTTTGAGTGCTGAACACTTGACGGTCCCACGGTTGGCAAGTTGGAACTGTGAGATTCACTACGTGCACCACTGGTATTTTGTGGAAAAGCACATGTAAGATTCTGCAACAGTCTCTGCTGATACTCCTGCATGCGTGCATCCCTTTCTATGGCAGGAATAATTTCTGCAAATTTACTTTTGTACCGGGGATCTAACAGTGTGGCAACCCAGTAGTCAGGATTATTTCTAATTCTCACAATTCGAGGGTCATGTTGCAGGTAGTGCAGCAAGAAGGCACTCATGTGTGTTGCGCATCCAGGAGCACCAAGTCCCTGTTGTGTTGGTGGCGAGGTAACAATCATGCTTCCTTCCTCTGTCCTCTCCCCCCAACCTCGCACAACAGAAATGTGATCAAGGTCTCCCTCATCTGATGAGTCTTCCATCAGTTCGTCCTCCACTTCTTCCTGGGCTCCTGCACCTTCCTCACTAGTTTGGCTGCTACCATGCGCCCTGGTAAAACCATCTCCCCCACCCTCACATGCCTGCCGCCTTGGTGCTGCCGACCGTCTGGACCTTGCAGATGTTAGCCCTTCCGCATACAACTCCTCCTCCTCTACTTCCTCCACCTCCTCTTGTGCCACCACCTGACTCCGAATTCTGTTTAACATGTGCTCCAGCATGTAAATCACCGGAATAGTCATGCTGATAATGGCATCGTCAGCACTAAACATCTTCGTCGCCATTTCAAAACTGTGCAGAAGGGTGCATAGGTCCCTGATCTGAGACCACTCCTCCAGCGTGATTTGCCCCACCTCTGAATCTCGTTGGCCCAGGCTATACGTCAGAACGTATTGCACCAGGGCTTGTCGGTGCTGCCACAGTCGCTGCAACATGTGCAGAGTTGAATTCCACCGGGTAGGCACATCGCATTTTAGCCGGTGAAGTGGCAGGCCCAACGACTTCTGTAGAGATGTAAGTCGCTGAGCTGCGGAATGCGAACGGCGGAAGTGAGCATACAGCGACCGTGCCCTCTGCAGAAGGCCATCTAGTCTGGGATAGTGGGCTAAAAATTGCTGGACAACCAGGTTCAACACGTGAGCCATACAAGGCACGTGTGTGACATTGCCCCGGCGAAGGGCCGCACCCAGGTTTGCAGCATTGTCGCACACGGCCTTCCCTGGTTTCAGGTCCAGTGGAGACAACCATTCATGAAATTGGTTCTCCAGAGCTGACCACAACTCCTCAGCTGTGTGACTCACATTTCCCAGACATTTCAATGTAAAAACCGCCTGATGACGTTGAGCCCTACTGCCAGCATAGTAAGGAGGTGTGCAGGATCCCTTCTGCGCAGTTAGAAAGCTTGTGGCATGACCAGACAGGCTTTGGGTGCAGGGGGAAGACCGAGAGGAGGTTGAGGAGGCAGAAGCAGTGGAGGAACTTTGACATAAAGAGGATTGACGCACAATTCGTGGGGACGGCAAGACTTGGACAGCAGCCCCTTGTCCTGCTGTCACCATAGTTACCCAGTGCCCAGTCAGCGACATGTAACGCCCCTGTCCATGCCTACTCGTCCAAGTGTCTGTGGTGAAATGCACCCTGTCACACACAGAGTTTCTCAAAGAAGCGGTGATGTTGTGTGCGACATGCTGGTGGAGCGCAGGCACACCTTTCTTTGAGAAGTAGTGCCGACTGGGCATCTGGTACTGGGGCACTGCGACGGACATAAGGTCTCGAAAATCCTCTGTGTCCACCAGGCGGAAAGGCAGCATTTCTGTAGCCAAGAGCTTGCAGATGGTGAAATTCAACCTCTTAGCTTTCTCATGGCTAGGAGGAAATGGTCTTTTACTTGTCCACATCTGAGGGACCGAGGGCTGGCTATTGTGCTTAGACGGGGTTGATAAGGGTGTCCCCGGCAAACTGCCGGTCTGTGAGGAAGATGCAGGCGGACATGTTAGGTTGCCTTGATCCAAAGGTGGTGCTATCGATGTCGGACAGCGCTCAAGACCAGCTGGTGTTACCACCTCCAAAGAAAATGATGACCTGCCAATCACGCTGGCTGTTGCAGGTAAAGAGGTGGCAGGTCTGCGCCCCAAAACAGGTGTGACTGCTGTCCCCCCAGTCACAGAGGATGAAGAGGCCGCGGATGCACAAGATATGGCAGACGGTGGTTGGCCCGGCCGGCTAGGCCGCATTGTATCACACTGAGCTTCCCACTGCAACTTATGCTTCATGTCCATGTGCCGGTTCATGTATGAAGTACTCAAACTATGTATTTTTTGGCCTCTACTTAGCTTTTGCTGACAAATGTTACAGATATCACGAGTTGGGTCATCTTTATCGATCTGAAAACATGCTCAGGCTATGCAAGGCTTAGCACCCATGCGACCTGAAGAGCCACCACGACTTGTGGTGAGAGGCAGAGTTGTGTTTGAGGATGCAGTTGTTGACGTGCTTCCAGTACTACGTCTCTGTCCAGGAAGGCGCAACCTGACCTCGTCGTCACTAGCATCTTCCTCCACCTCCTCTGCTGACCTCATCTCTTGGCTGACTGTGGGTTGACAGTAAGTGGGATCTCCGACCTCATCATCATCACCCTGTGCGTTATCACACCCGTCGTCCTCAGAGCCAACCTGTTCCTGCCCTGACAAAAAACTAAAGTTGTCGCTCCAATCAGGTATTTGAGTCTTATCATCGTCTTCCTCATTGTCTCCACCAACAGGAGTTACAGTTTGGGAATGAGGGTGTACATTATGGTCAGAACCTTCTGCGTCTGGTCCTGGATCCGACTCATAAAGATTCTGGGCATCAGTGCAGATCATTTCCTCGTCTGGATTCACAGAAGCGCTGGAGTCGACCTCTGATTCCCAGGCTATAGTATGAGTAAACAGCTCTGCAGACTCAACCATCTGTTCTACCTCATACTCAGACGGGCAGCTGGAGATTTGGGAGCTGTGAGGAAGCAAGTGCGATTTGGGTGACACCTTTGAGGACTGGAGTATTTGTGATGTTGAAGTTGATGTGGAGGAGAGCCCACTTAAAGGAGCACTTGATATCCGTTGAAGCACCTGCTGTTTTTGTGCCTCATCTGGAATTTGTAGCGATTGGCGTGGCAGTAAGAAAGGGATCTTATCACATTGTCCGCTAAAAGAAGTAGACATTTTAGTTTGGCTGGAAGATGGTCTTTCTTCTGCACCTACCCCACGGACACAACCTTTTTTCCCCTTCCCAACACGCCTATTCCCCTTTCCACCAGCAGCAGGCCTTTTTCCACTCATTTTGGTGGTTAACTAATTCACAACTCTGGAGTTGTTTGCACAAAAAAACAATGGATGGTAACCGAGCAGAGCTGAGTGGCCAAACTGTGGTATTAGGCCAAAACTATTGGCTGGGTTAGATGCAGAAAAAAATTATTTTAAATTTGCAACCTGATGGAGGTCAGTATAGATGGACTAATAGACCAAGTCCCACACACCGCTAGAAGCCCAAATATTTTTTCAGAGCTAGATGCAGAAATTTTTTTTATTCAATTTGCAACCTGATGGAGGTCAGTATAGATGGACTAATAGACCAAGTCCCACACACTGCTAGAAGCCCAAATATTTTTTCAGAGCTAGATGCAGAAAAAAAATATTTTTAATTTGCAACCTGATGGAGGTCAGTATAGATGGACTAATAGACCAAGTCCCACACACCGCTAGAAGCCCAAATATTTTTTCAGAGCTAGATGCAGAAAAAAAATTATATTCAATTTGCAACCTGCTGGAGGTCAGTATAGAAGGACTAATAGAACAAGTCCCACACACTGCTAGAAGCCCAAATATTTTTTCAGAGCTAAATGAAGAAAAAAATTATTTTTAATTTGCAACCTGATGGAGGTCAGTATAGATGGACTAATAGACCAAGTCCCACACACTGCTAGAAGCCCAAATATTTTTTCAGAGCTAGATGCAGAAAAAAATTATTTTTAATTTGCAACCTGATGGAGGTCAGTATAGATGGACTAATAGAACAAGTCCCACACGCTGCTAGAAGCCCAAATATTTTTTCAGAGATAAATGAAGAAAAAAATTATTTTTAATTTGCAACCTGCTGGAGGTCAGTATAGATGGACTAATAGACCAAGTCCCACACACTGCTAGAAGCCCAAATATTTTTTCAGAGCTAGATGCAGAAAAAAATTATTTTTAATTTGCAACCTGATGGAGGTCAGTATAGAAGGACTAATAGAACAAGTCCCACACACTGCTAGAAGCCCAAATATTTTTTCAGAGCTAAATGAAGAAAAAAATTATTTTTAATTTGCAACCTGATGGAGGTCAGTATAGATGGACTAATAGACCAAGTCCCACACACTGCTAGAAGCCCAAATATTTTTTCAGAGCTAGATGCAGAAAAAAATTATTTTTAATTTGCAACCTGATGGAGGTCAGTATAGATGGACTAATAGAATGATGCTATGCCCAAAAGATTTTACTTCACTAGGTGCAGTAAAAAAATTGGTATTCTATACACAGGTGGTATATCTTGCAACACAGATAGGCTACTCCACTGACTAACACACTCTGCAATAGGCCAAAAAGGATTAGCTTTGCTAGATTCAGCCAAATGCTGTGAAAAAAACTTGCACAGCACTGGCACAGACCTGCCTGGCAAAAACTGATAGGAACTGATGTAACCTAGTCCTGAAAAGGACTCCAATTACAATTGGTCTTTACTCCCACAATCTATCTATTTAAGAGCACAGACCTGCTTGATAAAAGTCGTAGGAAATGCTGTAACCTAGTCCTTAAAAGGACTGCAATCACAACTATTCCCTACTCCCAAGCTATCTGTATATTTGTGCGAAAATTGGCTTGAAATTAACAAGGTATAGCGCACACAGCAACAGCGGTGCCGTCTAACACGCAGCTGCAGCAGTGAGAAAATGGTGGCGACGGGGAAAATGGCTTGGTCTTATAGGGCAAGGACATGTGACATACACTGCCAATCACACATGCCCTTGCTTGTGTGAAAAAAAGCACTTCGCTCCGTGTGTGCGCTGCTGATAGGCTGACAGATTGCACCTCCCCACTGTAAATGCGGGAAAGAGAAAAAAAAATGGAGATCTTCATTATTCCTGCAGAGATCCATCCCCTGCCCCTCCCCCCACCCCGCTGTACACTCAAACTGCATATTAACATTAATTTTCATCATTACTGAGAAAAAATCCAGTTATGATTTTGGTGCACGAACAGTTATCGAACATAACCTCGAACAGCCGAATTTTTCTCAAATTGTTCGTGTTCGCCGACCGGCTCGAACACCGCCCAAAACAGCTCGAATTTGAGATTGGCGAACAGTTCGAGTAGAACAACGCTCATCTCTAGTTCCAATACACACAAAGGAAATAAACATGTGTCTAAAAAAACATGTGCAATGGCAATAATTTTCTGAGAGAAATATTTTCTGGAGCAATTTCAAGGGTGCCAACATTTTCTGCCATGACTGTATATGATTGCTGGTATTATTATTATTACACATCTCCATCTGCAATATGCTTCATCTTTATATATCTGCAGTTCTGAATTCTGTATACATTTTAGGATTTAGGGTATTGTAATGTCTCTTTTTTAATCTGGAAAATCCACACTTTTAGCTTCTGTCTGGCAAGCCTTTAGAAAGATTAATGAGTTTGTTCTTTTATAACTGTATTATTTTATAACACAATGTGCATTTAAAAGAGGCAGAATAAGCTAACATTTTTCAGAGCTGCATCATAACAGCCTGCTGAAACATTCACTGACTATATAAGTATTTCAAAATAAAAAACCATAATCATAGGATCTGCCATACAATTGCTTTCAGAACTTCTTTGAACTTTCAATATGGCACAAAGAACGGAGGAAGAAATACAGATTGTAAATAACATTTCTTTGTTTTATCACATCGAAAAGTGTCAAAATGTGCTTTTTAAAATAAATAATAAAATGCACATTTAACAGAAATGCAAATAATAAAGTAAAACATACTAGGTTTTATAGAAGTGTAAAGAGACAGCAATCAATTATTTCACAATTAATTTTTGCTCAAAGCATCACAGTTTAACCCCAAGTCAATCAAACCTCAGGAATATCAATCTGTCCAATTAGGAATCAATTTCCTCTGCTTTCGTGCTAGTGAATCCCCAAATCTGGAATAGTTTTAGGCTATGTGCCCACGATGCAGAAATGCTCCGGATTTTTCCAGAGCGTTTCTGCTTCTCCCTGGCAGAAAAAATGCATGCGGATTGTACACGCGTTTTTCCTTCCAGGGACAAGCGGATGTGAAGCATTCTTCACATGCATTTCTGCATGCGGGTTGACAAGCGCTCTCCAAGCGATTTTAGCATCACTTGGAAAGTGCTTGCCAACTTGGTCAGACTATATAAATCCATGCAAACGGCATGGATTTATATAGTGTGACCGAAAGAATGGTAAAAAATAAATATATACTTACCTTCTGATGGCCCCCGGAGTCCTTGTCTCTGCATGCCGGCAGCTCGCGGTAGATTTAAGGACCTGCTGACGTTAGCGGTCGCGTGACCCGTCACATGACTAAATGACATCACCACTGGTCCTTTAATCTACCGCGATCTGCCGCCAAGCAGAGACAAGGACTCCGGGGGCCATCAGAATGCAAGTATAATTTACATTTTAGATTTTATTCTTTTTTTTACAGGTTCTATGGTACCCGGGTCCCGAGGAGAGTCTCCTCTTCTCCAAACCCGGGTACCATCTGCACATTGAAACGCATGGATTCCGTATCTGTAAATGCAGTGATGCCGATTCCATGCGTTCCAAAGCAAGTCAATGGTGGCGAAAACGCCGTGTTTACGCAAAATAATTGGTAGTGCTGCAGATTTTTCCGCAATGATAATCCACAGCAGAAATTTCTGCAGCATGTTCACAGCACATGCGGATTATCATTGGGGAACATGGCAGACCTTCTACCAATCGTTTTTTAAGCGTTTCTGCAGCAGAACTGCCGCTACGGAAACGCTTAAAAACGCATAGTGGGCACACAGCCTTACACGTAACAGATACATGCAATAACTCTCTCCATATAATTCCTTAGAGAATCTTCCGTAGTTTTGTATTGTGCCTGTACTTTGTCACTACTTGATGCATGAGATGGTACCTGCAGGCCACTCACGTCTCACAAGTAATCCAGCTAATTCAGGATGGCACATCAATGCATGCCATTGCAAGAAGATGTTATCTGTCTCAATAGCATGGATACAGTGTCCATTTTAGGACATGATCAGATATCAAAATAAAACATCAGAATGATGTCAGTTTGAGGCTAAGTACCCTGTCTGAGAACAGATTTTGACCAGTGACTTTGACAAGTAACTTTGACAAGTGACTTTGATAAGTGACATTCATAAGTGACTTTGATAAGGGACTTTTGCAACTGTAATAATAATAAAAAAAAGTCACTGTTCGCTGATGGGACTTGAACCCAAAACTCTATGTCTAGAAGCCAGTGCACTAACCATTGACCTATAAACTCAGTTGAATAAATCTAGGCGTTCTATTTGGTTATGTGATTTTACAGTGGTGGCCAAAATTATTGGCACCCCTGCAATTCTGTCAGATAATACTCAGTTTATTCCTGAAAATCATTGCAATCACAAATTCTTTGGTATTATTATCTTCATTTAATTTGCTTGCAAGGAAAAAACACAAAAGAGAATGAAGCAAAAATGAAATCATTGATCATTTCACACAAACCTCCAAAAATGGGCCTGACAAAAGTATTTGCACCCTCAGCCTAATACTTGGTTGCACAACCTTTAGCCAAAATAACTGCGAACAACCGCTTCCGGTAACCATCAATGAGTTTCTTACAATGCTCTGCTGGAATTGTAGACCATTCTTCTTTGGCAAATTGCTCCAGGTCTCTGATATTTGAAGGGTGCCTTCTCCAAACTGCCATTTTGAGATTTCTCCACAGGTGTTCTATGGGATTCAGGTCTGGACTCATTACTGGCCACCTTAGAAGTCTCCAGTGCTTTCTCTCAAACCATTTTATAGTGCTTTTGGAAATGTGTTTTGGGTCATTGTCCTGCTGGAAGACCCATGACCTCTGAGGGAAAACTAGCTTTCTCACACTGGGCCCTACATTATGCTGCAAAATTTGTTGGCAGTCTTCAGACTTCATAATGCCATGCACACGGTCAAGCAGTCCAGTGCCAGAGGCAGCAAAGCAACCCCAAAACTTCAGGGAACCTCCACCATGTTTGACTGTAGGGACCGTGTTCTTTTCTTTGAATGCCTCTTTTTTTTCCTGTACACTCTATGTGGATGCTTTTTCCCAAAAAGCTCTACTTTTGTCTCATCTGACCAGAGAACATTCTTCCAAAATGTTTTAGGCTTTCTCAGGTAAGTTTTGGCAAACTCCAGCCTGGCTTTTTTATGTCTCGGGGTAAGAAGTGGGGTCTTCCTGGTTATTCTACCATACAGTCCCTTTTCATTCAGACGCCGACGGATAGTACATGTTGACACTGTTGTACCCTCGGACTGCAGGGCAGCTTGAACTTGTTTGGATGTTAGTCGAGGTTCTTTATCCACCATCCGCACAATCTTGCGTTGAAATCTCTCATCAATTTTTCTTTTCCGTCCACATCTAGGGAGGTTAGCCACAGTGCCATGGGCTTTAAACTTCTTGATGACACTGCGCACGGAAGACACAGGATCATTCAGGTCTTTGGAGATGGACTTATAGCCTTGAGATTGCTCATGCTTCCTCACAATTTGGTTTCTCAAGTCCTCAGACAGTTCTTTGGTCTTCTTTCTTTTCTCCATGCTCAATGTGGTACACACAAGGACACAGGACAGAGGTTGAGTCAACTTTAATCCATGTTAACTGGCTGCAAGTGTGATTTAGTTATTGCCAACACCTGTTAGGTGCCACAGGTAAGTTACAGGTGCTGTTAATTACACGAATTAGAGAAGCATCACATGATTTTTCAAACAGTGCCAATACTTTTGTCCACCCCCTTTTTTAGGTTTGGTGTGGAATTATATCCAATTTGGCTTTAGAACAATTCTTTTTGTGTTTTTTCATTGAAGACAAATTAAATGAAGATAATAATACCAAAGAATTTGTGATTGCAATCATTTTCAGGAAGAAACTGAGTATTATCTGACAGAATTGCAGGGTTGCCAATACTTTTGGCCACCATTGTAAGTGCAAACCTGTACCCAGACACTGTACTTTCAGAGGCTGATGCTTTACCATTAAACAATCAGGTCAAGTAATAAAGATTGGTAGCTTTTCTTGTCTTATGAGATCAACAATAAAAATACTCAGAGTGACTAAAAGTCATTGTGATACTGATTCTGATGTTTCAAGAATCAGAATCACACATCAGACTCACACATCGAAATCACACATCATTTGAATTTGGCTTTGAGGAGCTATTTGCTAAAGTTCCAATGAGTTTTAGACAGGTTTGCACTGAAAATCACATAACCAAATAGAACGCATAGACTTCTACTGAGCTTATAGCTCAATGGTTAGTGCACTGGCTTCAAGACATAAAGTTTTGGGTTCAAGTCCCATCAGCGAACAGTGACTTTTTTTATTATTATTATTACAGTTGTAAAAGTCCCTTATCAAAGTCACTTATCAAAGTCAGATGTCAAAGTCACATATCAAGTAACATGTCAAAGTCACATATCAAAGTCACTTGTCAAAATCACTTATCAAAATCAGTTCTCAGACAGGGTATTTAGCCTCAAACTGACATCATTCTGATGTTTGATTTTGATATCTGATCATGTCCTAAAATGGACACTGTACATGGAGAATATATCAGAACACAAGCATTACACTAGGGTCAAGGAAGGGCATCAACCAAGTAACAGGTCATGTATCTGCTCATTTTCATGAAAAGGAACAGGGGCAACACTTCAAGATACCTACAAAATGACCTCCAGCATGCTATGTTGCATGTTTTTCTGACCTAATTGTTAAAAAACACCTTCATAAGGGCGGCATAAGGTCTCAAAATTTTGAGGTAGAACCTGTGTTCACAGATGTGCACTATTCAGCTCGAATGGTATTTGCATTAGCATCATTTGGAAAAGTGCTTGACAACTTGGTCACACTATATAAATCCAGGCAACCGGAATGAATTTATATAGTGTGACCAAGTTAATAGTTAAAAAAAAGAATAAAATGGTAAAAAATTAAAAAAAACATTATACTCACCTTCCGATGTCCCCCGGTCTCCTTCTCCAGTCTCCCCGGTGGCTCGCGGTGGTGTAAAATAACTTTCAATGACGTCATTTAGTCATGTGACAGGCCAGGCGACTGCTGACGTCGGCGGTCGCGTGACCTGTCACATGACTAAATGACGTCATGGAAGGTCCTTTTACACCATCACGAGCCACTGGGGAGCCAGGATGCATCGTACAGGAAACAGGGGACATCGGAAGGTGAGTATAATGTATATATTTTTTTTTTACAGGTCTGAAGGAGAGTCTCCTCTTCTCCAGAGCCGGGTACCATCCACACAGTGAATGGCTTAATATCCGCATGTGCACATGTAGTCATGCGGTTATTAAGTGATTCAATGCAAGTCAATGGCGGCAATTGCGTGTCCACAAAATGAATGTACATGCTGCGTATTTTTCTGCAATGATAATCCGCAGCGGAAATTTCCACAGCATGTGCACAGCATCATTGGGGAACATTGCAGACCTTCTACCAAGCGTTTTTTAAGTGTTTTCGCGGCGGAATTGCACGCGGCCTAAGGAATGATTCAAAAATAGTAGTGTTAATTGGTTATTTTTACCAGTTCACAAAATGCAAAGTGAATGAACAAAATATAAACCTAAATCAAATCTGTACTGTATTTGGTGTCAACATTTTTTATCTTCAAAACAGCATTATTTCTTTTTAGTACACTTACACACAGTTTTGGAACTTGGAAGGGAGGTTGTTTCAAACATCGTGGAAAATTAAGCAAAGATCCTCAGTTGATGTTATCTTTTGCAAATCCTTATGTTTGTTCATTTAATCCCAAACAGATGTGAAATTGAGTTCAGGGCTCTATAGGGTCCATATCATCACTTCAAGGACACCTTGTTCTTTTTTACACAGAACATAGTTCTTAATGTTATAGCCTGCTACAGAATAAATTTGGAGTCAATCAGACGTCTCCCTAATGGCATTGCATGATTGATAAGTATCTGTCTGTGTTTCTCAGCATTGAGGACACCATTAATTCTGACAAAATCCCCAACTCTATTTTCTGAAATAGAGACCCAAACTTGCAAGGAAGCTCCACTCTGCTTCTCCGTTACTTGCAGACACTGATTATTATACTACTCTCCAGCACTTCAGAAAACAAAATGTGTTCTGTTACAGCCAAATATTTCAAATGTTCACTTTTCAGTCATGAGCACCTGCTGCCATATTTGGCACCCCTGTTCTTATGTTTACTTGCATTGTTGAGTTGCTTGGCCTTGTTTATGGCATTTTGCCCACAATTCTTCAATGAAGACTAGTGGTGAGTGAGCACTAAAATGCTTGGGTACTCATTGCTCGGGTTGAGCAAATTGGAATGCTCGAGCGCTCGGTCCGAGCAACGAGCCCAATGTAAGTCTATGGGAAACTTAAGTATTTTTCCGGCGGCCTGTCAGCGGTCTGCAGAGGGCCTAAAAATTGCCAAACTCTATGGGAACAGTGCTCAAATGACATGGGAACAGCATGGGGAAGACCCCTGGAAGCATCTCTGACTCCCAGATCACTGCTGTCAACAACGTTGTTAGAGGTATTATGCCACTTTTCCAGACTCTCAATAAAACATACAAAAATGAAATTAAAATGGATTTTCCGGGGACAAATGTTAAGGAACATCCGTTCCAGGGTAATGACTTGTATATAAGGCAAAATAACCCCCAAAAAAATTGCTCCTCCACACCTTGGGCTATGTTCACACGTAGCGTTTTTGATGCGTTTTTGCACTTTTGCATTGCTTTCAACTGTGAAAAATGCCTTCACCGGGAAATGTCATTTTAACATTTTACAACCTTATCTGGCCATGTGGTGTCTGAGACATCATCAGACACATCCTGTTTTATTTATGAAGGAGGGACTCTGAAAGTCACAAACACTATTTTTTACAGGGCTATAAGGCGGCTCTACTATTCTTAAAGGGCCAGCAGTTGGCTATGCTTTGTTGTTCCCATTAATAAAGAGTGGGTCTCCTATACTGTTTTTGCGTATGCAGTGACTGCAAGGGTTGCCAAAAATTTTGACGCACCCCAAAACCCCTTTGAAGAGACATAGAAGAGGGTCTCAGTAAAAAAATGTTCCCATTATAAAGGAGTGGGTCTCCTATAGTGGTAATGCCCATGCAGTGACTGCAAGGGCTGCCAAAATTTGAGAAAAACCCCAATACCAATTTATAGACACATAGAGCTGGGCCAGAGTAACGACACGTTCTCATTAGAAAGTAGTGGGTCTCCCATACTGTTTGCCTATGCAGTAAATGCAACAGCTGCCAAAAATTTGTAGGAACTCCAATGTCCCTTGCAAGAGACGTAGAGGTCGGAGGGACTCCTGAAATCAATGTTCCCATTATTAGGAAGTGGGTCTTCCATAATGTTTGCCTATGCAGTGAATGCAACAGCTGCCAAAAATTTGGAGGAACTCCAATGATCCTTGCGAGAGACGTAGAGGTCGGAGGGCATCCTGAAAACAATGTTCCTATTATTAAGAAGTGGGTTTCCCATATTGTTTGCCTATGCAGTGAATGCAACAGCTGCCAAAAAGTTGGATGAATTTCAATGTCACTTGCAAGAGACGTAGATAATTTTGATATGGTACATATGGTGGTGGAGGATGAGGATATGGAGAAGGAGGAGGACAAGAACAAATAGACAAAATCAGGAAGCTTATACCCATATCTGGGTGTGAAGATAGAGGTGCATGCGAATTGAGTTTGACCTCCCAAAAAAAGACACTGTATTTGAGTTTATGCTATGCTGCTATCATTCGGTGGTGTTGAGAAGTCTGGCCCAATCCAGCCCTTGTTCATTTTTATACGAGTCAGCCTGTCAGCATTTTCAGTTGACAGGCGGATGCGCCTATCGGGTTATATTTCCACCGGCGGCATTAAAAACCGGCTCTGACAAAACGCTAGTGGCAGGTAAGGCCAGGACCTCCAAGGCGTAAAGAGCCAGTTCATGCCTTGTGTCCAGCTTGGATACCCAATAATTATAAGGTACAGAGGAATCACGGAGGATGTTGGTACGGTCGGCAAGGTACTCCCTCACCATCTTCCGAAACTTTTCACACCTTGGGAGAGTACCCCACGCCTCAGGGTCTGTGCGATGGGAGGGTTTGAGAAAACTGTCCCATAATTTTGACAGTGTTCACTTTCCTCTGCTGGATTCCATTTGTGTCTCTCTCGTCTGTACTCCTTTGTTGTCCAAAGAACTGTGACCTCTGCCAGCAGCATTTTCAGATGAGAATTTCTTAAATTATTCCGCAACTAGGGCCTCCTCGTACTGCCCCACTTTATTAGGCCTGTCCTGCATGGGAATAAGAGACAGAAAGTTCTCCTTGTAGAATGGGTCTAGAAGTGTCACCACCAGTAATGACTGTCACCCAAAATTTGGACAACGCGACGGGAACGGGAAAGGAAGCGTAACATAAACTCAGCCATGTGTGCCAGACTGCAAAAAGGCAAGCCTTCCATGTCACCACCAAGAGGATGACTGACCATGCTCTCCTTCTCATCCTCCTCCTCCTCCTCCCTGTCCTCAGGCCATCCCCGCTGAACAGATGGTATGTCAGTTGTGCAGGTAGTACCGTCTATTGCTCAAGAAACTAGCTCCTGTCCTTCCTCCTCCTCCTTCTCCTCCGCATTGTCACCCAATCCACATTTGGATGAGAAGAGGCTGGGCTGTGTGGAATCACCCTGTATGGTACCTTGTTCCATCTCATCATGCTCCGCCTGCAATGCATCCTCTTTAATTGTGAGCAGAGTGTTTCAGAAGACAGAGAAGCGGGATGGTGATGCTAACTATGGCGTCATCACCGCTCACCATCTTGGTGGACTACTCACAGTTTTGAAGTATGGTACATATGTCTGACATCCATATCCACTCCTGAGGTCTTATGTGTGGAGTCTGACCTGAATACCGATGGCTGTGTTGATGCTGTTAGTCAACAACTGCCCTCTTCTGTTCACAAACCCTTCCCAACATCTGCAATGTAGAGTTCCAATGCGTGGGGACATCGCACACCAGTCGATAAGCTGGAAGCTGCAAATGCTGCTGAAGCACAGCAAGGGAGGCAGAAGCTGTAGCTGACTTTCTAAAATGGGCACACACAACCGGCGTACTTTAACAAGCAGATGCGACAGATCTGGGTGGGTTTTGAGAAACTGCTGAACCACGAGGTTTAGCACAAGGGCCAGGCATGGTACGTGTGTGAAAACCTATGAGCCGACCATACAATATATGGTCCATAATCCCTATGAAGACAACATAACAAAAAAGAAGTATTGGAGAAGGAAGTTATACATCAAAAAGAGAACATCTAAATATTAAGTTATAAATTCCTCAATATACATGTAAGTTATCTCCAAAACAACACCAAACGGGATTTGATCATATAAATATACTTTATTGAAAAAATGTATTATACACGAAAATTACTCAAATATAAATATTGAAGGGAAGAAATTCGGGGGAGGAACAGCTAAAGAAAAAAAACACAGGGTGAGGTAAAAGAAACCCTGCAAAGAGACTTACATCCCCTATATGGCACTCAATGAGTGATGAGTGTTAACATATTCTTCCAGCCAAATAAAAAGAATAAAGAAAGACCGAGATTGCGTATGTGTATATCTCATGACTTATTATTCAAATATCCAGACACGAACCCAGCCAGGGAGCACTCAATCAATGCACCATAGAAGAATATTCCATCAGTGGACCATAGAGAAATATTTCATATGACAGCTCTCCATGTGAGGGATATATAGCCTAGTGGTAGAAGTTCAATTATGCTGTAATAGACTATTGTCTGAATAGGTTCACTATAGAAATTGATCAGTTAGACTATAAGTTATTGGTAGTGTTGAGCGAGTATGTTCTTTTAACCCTTTCGCCGAGTATGCTCGTGCCGAGCTCCGAGAATTTATAGCTGCTCGGTGATATGGTTTAATCGCTCCCGTGTGCATGATTTGCTACTGTTTCAAAGTTTTATTACATGTAAGGAATGTCTATTTCTTACACATTCCTCACATGTAGTAAAACTGTCAAACAGTTGCAAATCATGCACATGGGAGCGATTCAACCATATCACCGAGCAGCTATAAATACTCAGAGCTCGGCCCGAGCATACTCGGACAGAACATACTCGCTCAACACTAGTTATTGGTGCAGTGGGGGCACATATACACCCCACTATCAGTTCAAAACTAATGGTATAAAGTTTCCATTACCTTGAGTCATGCTGGAAAAATATATGACGGCGTGGAAAGAAATGCTGGGGATGTATAGCAACCTCAATGGTACATGTGTGAGATTGTCTAGCTTCAGAGCCGCCACCAGGCTCCGGCCATTGTCACACTCGACCATGCCTGGCTTTAGGTTCAGCGGTGTCAGCCACAGATCTGCCTGCTCTCTCAAAGCTGTCACCAACTCTTCAGTGGTGTGCGTTTTTTCACCTAAGCATAATTGCTTCAGCACAGCCTGTTGCCGCTTGGCTGAGGCAGTGCAGTTGTTATTCCAGCTTCTGTGCTCATTTCGGAGATGGATGCTGAAGAGGAGGAGGAGGAGGAGGTGCAGGAGCTGTTGAATGTGGGGGGCAACCCTGATTGACCTAGGGCCCGCAATCCTCGGCGTCGGGAGTACATGTTCTGTCCCAAGGTTAGACTGGGCCCCAGCCTCCACTATATTAGCCCAGTGTGCCGTCAGCGAGATGTACCATCCCTGCCCACAAGCACTTGTCCACATGTCCGTGGTTAGGTGGAATTTATGTTGTGGGACACGTGCTCGTGTAATGAGGGAACGGAACACCGAGAGAAATAGTGGTGGCTGAGGACCGAGTACCAAGGGACGGCCGCCGACATCAGGTTGCAGGAAGCTTCTGTCTCCACGAGCCTAAAAGGCAACATCTCAACCACAAGCAGTCGCGAAATGTGTGAATTTAGTAGTGTGGCCTGTAGGGCGTTGGCTGCGAATTTGCGCTTGCATTTCAAGGACTGGGGGAGGGACAACTGAACGCTGCACTGGGACAAGGACGTGGACGTGCTTGCTGATGGTGCTAGTTGAGAATGTGCAGCGACATGTGCAGGGCAGAAGGCATCTTCGCTTGCTCTATGGACAGGGGATTGGCGTGCACGCACAACAGTGGAAGAAGCAGTGATGTCACCCACAGACACTGTTTCTGGACCCTGGGGTTCTGCCCACTTAGTAGAATGCTTTACTGCCATGTGCCTGATCATGCTGGTGGTGGTCAGGCTGCTAGTTTTTCTACCCCTGCTGATGCTGGCCTGGCAGATGCTGCAAATGGCCTTTTTGGAGTTATCTGCAGAGTATTTAAAAAACAACCATACTCGGGAAGACCTAACAGTTGTACTGACAACTTCCGTCATGTTGGTATTACGGGGAACGCTTTCCCCCCTTGTGTTTGCGGCCACCACGCTGCTTCTTCCTGCCTGTTTTGGTGCTACGCCTCCCTCCACCTGTGTGCTATAACAGTTGGAACACTGTTATATGTGATACATCTGACAGAGAACCACTGTTTTAAAATGCAGGCCTGTAATTTAGTAATACTATTCTTCACAGAGACCTAGTGCTAATAGACTGACCAACACACTGCAATGAAGTGGAAGACAGAAATGGATGATTTTGGAATGCTGTTATATGTGAGATATGTCTGACAAAGAAATATGGTTTTTAATAGCAGGCCTGTAAATAACTAATACTATTCTTCACAGGAACCTAGTGTGAATAGCTTGACTGACACACTGTAACGATATGGAAGGCAGAAATGGCTGATTTTGGAACACAGTTATATGTGAGATATGTCTGACAGAGAACCACGGTTTTAAATAACAGGCCTTTAGTTTAGTAGTACTATTCTTCTCAGAGACTTAGTGTGAAGAGCTTGACCAACACACTGCAACAAAATGAAAATGTAAGACAATATTTTCCACGTTCAGTTAAAATTTCTGGATTTTTATCGCTTTAAAATGGAAAAAATCTGGCTGTATTCTGCTGTGCCAACAAGCAAATGGAGCAGAAAAAATGCATATTCTGGATTGCTTTTTAAGTAAATAATCAGGATTAAGATAAAAAAAAAATTGGCCATAGCCCCTGATATGTGGACCCTCTTGCACTATAGGCACTGCAATCTCCCACATACACTGCCTGCCTGCCTAACGGCTGCTATCACCTTCACCATTGAAAATATGCAGCTGGATTAGTCCTCAGAAATAGTGATGAGCGAGCACTAAATTGCTCAGGTACTCGTTGCTCGCGTCGAGAAAATTGGAATACTCGGGTGCTAGACCTGAGCAACGAGCCCAATGTAAGTGTATGGGAAACGCAAGCATTTTTCAGGCGGCTCCCCCCGGGGGTCTGCAGAGGACCTAAAAATTGCCCAAATCGATGGAAACAGTGTTCAAATAATTTGGGAACAGCATGGGGAAGACCCCTGGAAGCATTTCTGACTCACAGGTCACTACTGTCAACAACGTTGTCAGAGTATTAAGCCACTTTTACAGACTCACAATAAAACATACAAAAACAAATCCAAAATGGATTTTCCTGGGAAATGTATTAAGGAACATCCTTTCCAGGATAATGACTTGTATATAAGGCAAAATAAATAACCAAAAACAAGAATACTCCTCCACACCTAGGGCTATGCTCACATGTAGCATTTTTGATGCGTTTTTGCACTTTTGCATTGCTTTCAACAAAGACAAATGTATTCACTGGGAAATGTCATTTTAACATTTTATAACCTTATCTCGCCATGTGGTGTGTGACATATCATCAGAAACATGCATACAGTGCTGAAAAGGAATGGGGACAGCATGGGGAAGACCTCTGGAAGCATTTCTGACTCCCAGGTCACTGCCTAAAAGTGTGCCCATCATAAGTGATCCTTGGTGCATGCAAAGATGCCTCCTGCCATGCACCTGTCATTGCAGTCTTGCAACAATCACCGTCCACGTCCTTGTCCCAGTGCAGTATTCAGTTGTCCCTACCCCATTCCTTGGAATGCAAGCGCAAGTATGCAGCCAGCCACCCACACACCAACAGGCTGCAATACTATACTGCCAATTTTTTGACAGCTGCTTACACTTGAAATGTGGCCTTTTAGGCTCATGGAGGTGGAAGCTTTTCATAACCTCATGCCGACCTCGGACGGGTGTCCATACTTGGTACCCAGCCGCCAATGTTTCTCCCGATGTCATCTCCGCCTTCCACAAGCACGGGACCCACAACATTACCCATGCCCTCCCCAGTGCACTTACTGGGAAGGACCGCCTAACCACAAACACGTGGACAGGTGAATGTGGCCAGGGACGGTATGGAGCCAGTTCGCAGCTTTTTTTGCTGAGTTGTATTTTACCACAGCCATATTCTTTAGCTTGGTGAAAGGACTTGGGAAACCATATCTACCCTGCTGTCATTTCTCCCAGGAAGTCCTCTAAAGCTTCTTTCACTTGAAATGTGGCCTTTTAGGCTCGTGGAGGTGGAAGCTTTTCATAACCTCATGTCGGCGGCGGACGGGTGTCCATACTCGGTCCCCACCGCCACTGTTTCTTCCGGTGTCATCTCTCACAACATTACCCATGCCCTCCCCAGCGCACTTACTGGGAAGGACTGCCTAACAACATACACGTGAACAGGTGAATGTAGCCAGGGATGGTATGGAGCCAGTCCACAGCTTTTTTTGTTGAGAATTGTATTTAGCTCGGTGAAAGGACTGGCATAGAGGGAAACCATATCTACCCTGGGTGTCATTTCTCCCAGGAAGTCCTCTAATGCAGCTTGTTGCAGAAGCAATGGCAGCCCGTCCAACATCAACTCGCACTTGTAGGTGGTGCTTTGACACACACACACATCTTTCTTTGCGCATTTAATTTCATGAATACAGAGTTGGACAATGACCTGATCTGCAATGCGGTTTAAGAAATAACATGCATAAGCATGTCCGATCCACATTAAAAAAAGCAGCCATAGAGTGTCCGGGAACCTTCCCCCACACTAATCTTAGCCAGGGCTGCTTCTCGGCAGGGTTGGACGGGCCCACCAGAGAACCGGAGACTCCTCCGGTGGGCCCTGGCTTCTCCTTCAGGAGAGTTCATAGTGCCGAGGTGAGGCCATGATGATGATAGAGGTCACCATCTGCTTAGTTTTCTGTTACTTGGAATGCAAGCACAAGTATGCAGCCAGCCACCCATCCACCCACAGGCTGCAACACTAAACTGCCAGATTTCTGGGCAGCTGCTTGCACTTGAAATATTGCATTTCAGGCTCGTGGAGGCAGAAGCTTTTCACAACCTCATGCCGGCGGTGGCTGGGTGTCAATACTCAGTCCCCAGCTGCCACTGTTTCTCCCGGTGTCGTCTCCGCCTTCCACAAGCACTGGTCCCACAACATTACCCATGCCCTCCCCAGTGCACTTACTGGGAAGGACCGCCTAACCACAAACACGTGGACAGGTGAATGTGGCCAGGGACGGTATGGAGCCAGTCCACAGCTTTTTTTGATGAGAGTTGTATTTAGCTCGGTGAAAGGACTGGCATAGAGGGAAACCGTATCTACTGTGGTGTCATTTCTCCATCACCAGGTTCCACCCATTGTCACACACGATCATGCCTGGCTGTATGTTCAGTGGTGAGAGCCACAGATCAGGCTGCTGTGTTACAGCTTTCAACAACTCTGCAGCGCTGGGCGGTTTGTCAATTAAGCATTAAGCATGTTATCTTCAGCACAGCCTGTTGCCGGTTGGCCAAGGCAGTGCTGTAGTGCTGTCAGCTTGTGACTGATGTGGTCATTTCGGAGATGGAGGAAGAGGTGCAGGAGCTTAACTATGTGATTACATTGAGGTTAAGTTGGTGATGCTGTTTTTTATACTAAAGAAAAATCCTATTGTTTTGTTTTTTTACGTTATTTTTTAAGACAAATGCATTCACCGGGAAATGTCATTTTAACATTTTACAACCTTATCTGGCAATGTGGTATGTGTGACACATCATCAGACACATCCTGTTTTATTTATGATGAAGGGACTCTGAAAGTCATAAAGCCTATTTTTATAGGGCCATCAGATGGCCCTTACTATTCTTAAAAGGCCAGCAGTCGGCCCACGCTATTGTTAGAGAGCCATCAGCCGGCTATGCTTTGTTGTTCCAATTATTAACAAGTGGGTCTCCTATACTGTTATTGCGTGTCCAGTGACTGCAAGGGCTTGCAAAAATTTGGACGCAACCCAATACCCCTTTGAAGAGACATAGCGAAGGGTCTCAGTAAAAAAAAATTTCCCATTATAAAGGAGTGGGTCTCCTATAGTGATAATGCCCATGCTGTGACTGTAAGGGCTGCCAAAATTTGGGAAAAACCCCACTAAGAATTTAAAGACACATACAGCAGGCCACAGTAATGACAAATTTCCATTAGAATGGAAAGAGTCTGCTATACAGTTATAAGGTATGCAGTGAGTCCAACGGCTGACCAATTTTTGGAAAAACCCCACTAAGAATTTAAAGACACATAGAGCATGGCCACAGTAATGACAAATTCCCATTAGAAAGGAGAGAGTCTGCTATACAGTTAAAGGGTATGCCGTGAGTTCAAAGGCTGACTAATTTTAGGAAAAACCCCACTAAGAATTTAAAGACACACAGAACAGGGCCACAGTAACGACAAATTCACATTAGAAAGGAGAGAGTCTGCTATTCAGTTATAGGGTATGCAGTGAGTCCAAAGGCTCTCCAATTTTAGGAAAAACCCCACTAAGAATTAAAGACACATAGAGCATGGCCACAGTAATGACAAATTCCCATTAGAAAGGAGAGAGTCTGCTATACAGTTAAAGGGTATGCCGTGAGTTCAAAGGCTGACTAATTTTAGGAAAAACCCCACTAAGAATTTAAAGACACATAGAGCAGGGACACAGTAACAACAAATTCCCATTAGAAAGGAGAGAGTCTGCTATACAGTTATAGGGTATGCAGTGAGTCCAAAGGCTCTCCAATTTTAGGAAAAACCCCACTAAGAATTAAAGACACATAGAGCATGGCCACAGTAATGACAAATTCCCATTAGAAAGGAGAGAGTCTCCCATAGTTTTGGCCTATGCAGTGAATGCAAGGGCTGCCAAAAATTTGGAGGCACTTCAATGCCCCTTGGAAGAGACGTGGAGGAGGACCTCATAAAAAAATGTTCCCATTAGAAAGGAGCGGGCCTCCTATACTTGTAATGTCCATGCACAAGTGTGTAGGCTGACACACATTTACCCCAGGGGGTATACATGAACATACTGTTTAAAAAATTTTTTTATGGGCATCATAAACACCCTTTAAAAAAATTATGTGGGTGTTGCATCATGGACCATTGTCACCCTGGTGATATGGTGGTGGAGGATGAGGAGAAGGAGGAGGACAAGAGCAAATAGCCAAAATCAGGAAACGTATACCCATGTGTGGGTGTGAAAAGGTGCATGGGAATGTATCTCCCAAGAAAAGACACTGGATTTGAGTTTATGTTACGCTGCTATCATTCGGTGGTGTTGAGAAGTCTGGCCCAATCCAGCCCTTGTTCATTTTTATAAGAGTCAGCCTGTCAGCATTTTCAGCATTCCATCAGCGGCAGGCCAGGACCTCAAAGGAATAGAGAGCCAGTTCATTCCACGTATCCAGCTTGGATACCCAATAATTATAAGGCACAGAGGAATCACAGAGGATCTTGGTATGGTCGGCAAGGTACTCCCTCAGCATCTTCCAAAACTTTGCACTCCTTGTGAGAGTACCCCGTGCCTCAGGGCCAGTGCGATGGGAGGGTCTGAGAAAACTCTCCCAGAACTTTGACAGTGTTCCCCTGCCTCTGCTGGACTGAAGTTGTGTCTCTCTCGCCTGTACTCCTTGGTGGTCTAACGAAGTGTGCCCTCCGCCGCCAGCGTTTTTAGATGGGAATTTTTTTAATAGTTCCGCAACAAGGGCCTTCTGGTACTGCCCCATTTTTGTAGACCTGTCAGCGTCAGGAATAAGAGATATAAAGTTCTCCTTGTAGCGTGGGTCTAGAAGTGTTACCAACCAGTAATGACTGTCACCCAAAATTTTGAGAATGCGAGGGTCATGGGAAAGGCAGCGTAACATAAACTCAGCCATGCATGACAGACTACTAACAGGCAAGACTTCCGTGTCCTCACCATAAGGATGACTGACCATGCTCTCCTCCTCCTCCTCCTTTCTGTCCTCTGGCCATCCACACTGAACAGATGATATGACAGCTGTGCAGGTAGTACCATCTATAATGCATGAAACTAGCTCCTGTCCTTCCTCCTCCTCCTGTTTCTCAATGTCACCCCATCCACGTTTGGATGAGATGAAGCTTGGCTGTGTGTAATCACCCTGTATGGTTCCTTGCTACATCTCATCGTGCTCCGCCTGCAATGCATCCTCTTTGATTGTGAGCAGAAAGCATTTAAGAAGACAGAGTAGCGGGATGGTGATGCTAATTATGGCATCATCGCCGCTCACCATCTTGGTGGAGTCCTCAAAGTTTTGGAGTATGGTACATATGTCTGACATACATGTCCTCTCCTGAGGTCTTATGTGTGGAGTCTGAACTGAATACCGATGACCTTGTTGATGCTGGTACTCAACAACTGCCCTCTTCTGCTCACAAATCCTTCCCAACATCAGCAGTGTAGAGTTCCAAAGCGTGGGGACATAACACATCTGTCTGTGAGCCGGAAGCTGCAAACGCTGCTGAAACACGGTAAGGACGGCTGAAGCTGTAGCTGACTTTCTAAAATGGGCACACAGGTGGCAAACTTTAACAAGCAGATCCGGCAGCTCCAGGTAAGAATTGAGAAACCACTTAACCACGAGGTTAAGCACATGGGCTAGGTATGGTACGTGTGTGAGCTCGCCTCACCTCAGAGCTGCCACCTGGTTCCGGCCATTGTCACACACGACCATGCCTGGCTGTAGGTTCAGTGGTGTGATTCACAGATCTGCCTGCTCTTTCAGAGCTGTCCACAACTCTTCAGCATTGTGCGGTTTGTCACCTAAGCATATTAGTTTCAACACAGCCTGTTGCCACTTGGCCGAGGCAGTGCTGCAGTGCTTCCAGCTTTCGAAGATGGAGGCAGAAGAGGAGGAGGAGGAGGAGGATGAGGTGCAGGAGCTGTAGACCATGGGGACAACCCTGATTGACCTAGGGCCCGCAATCCTTGTCGTCGGGAGGACGTGCTCTGTCCCAAGGTCCGACTGGGTCCCGGCTTTCACTATGTTAACCCAGTGTGCCATCTGAGAGATATACTGTTCCTGCCCACAATCACTTGTCCACGTGCCCGTGGTTAGGTGGACTTTCCCGGTAACTGCGTTATTGAGGGCACAGCTAATGTTTTGGGACACGTGCTTGTGTAATGCGGGGACGGAACACCGGGAGAAATAGTGGCAGCTGGGGACCGAGTACCGAGGGACGGCCGCCGCCATCAGGTTGCGGAATGCTTCCGTCTCCACGAGCCTATAAGGCAACATTTCGAGCGCAAGCAGTCGTGAAATGTGAGAATTTAGTAGTGTTGCCTGTGGGGCGTTGGCTGCATATTTGCGCTTGTGTTCCAAGGACTGGAGTATGGACAACTGAACGCAGCGCTGGGACAAGGACATGGATGTGCTTACTGATGCTGCTACTTGAGAGTGTGCAACGACAGGTGCAGGGGAGGAGGCATCTTAGCATGCACCATGGACAGGGGATTGGCTTGCATGCAGAACAGCGGAAGAAGCAATGCTGCCACCTGCAGACACTGTTCCTGGACCCTGGAGTTCGGTCCACAAAGTCGGGTGCTTTGCTGCCATGTGCCTGATAATGCTGGTGGTGGTCAGGCTGGTCGTTTTGCCGCTCCTGCTGATGCTGGCCTGGCAGGTGGTGCAAATTGCCTTCTTGGGGTTATCGGCAAAGTCTTTAAAAAGCAACCAGACTCGGGAGGACCTAACAGTTGTACTGCCAACTTCCTTCATGTTGGTGTTACGGGGAACGGTTGCCTGCCTTTTGTCTGTGGTCAACACACTGCTTCTTCCTGCCTGTTGGGGTGCACTGCCTCCCTCACCCTGTGTGCTGCTGTCCTCGCTCTGCATGTCCTCCTGCCAGGTTGGGTCAATTACGATATCATCCACCACCTCGTCTTCCACTTCCGCACCCTGGTCCTGCTCCTGTCTTTTTGGCAATTGTGTCTCATCATCGTCCACCTCTTGTGACACTTTCCCACCATCGCCTTCGTGTGACCGTGGTTGCTCAAATATTTGGGCATCGCTACACGCAATCTCCTCTTGCCCCTCTTCAAGTGGACCAGGCGAGAAGCCCAAATCTTTAAAGGGAAAAGTGAACTGCTCTTCAGAGTGTCCAAGTGTGGGATCAGTTGTCTCTGGGTACTCTGCATGGTGGAAGGAAGGAGGATCAGGGTGAGGAATATGCATTCCAGACTCATGGCTACTGAGACTTGACTGTGTGGAAGACAGGGTGGTGGTGGTGGTTATGGTGGCTAAGTGACTGGAAGCATTATTCGCTATCCAACCAACAACCTTTTGACACTGCTCTTAGTTCAATAGTGGTGTGTTGCTGTCCCCTAGAAATTGGGACAGGAAGGTCAGGCGAGAAGATGTGGGTGTTTGTTGTGGCACAATTTCAGCTTGCCCACGGCCTTGTCTCTGCCTCTGCATGCACCATTACCATCACATCCAATTCCCCATCCCTTGCCACGTGACTTGCCCATTTTAAATGGAGGACAGTATCTTCCACGCTCACTACAAATGAGTTTGGAGCGAAATTATATGTGATCCGTGTGACGGAGAAAACAGTTTCAAATAGCTGGCCTGTAGGTAAGTAGTTTGAACAGCAAACTGCTGTGAATTGCTTCACTAACACACTGAAAGAAATTTTTAATGGAGGCCAGAAAAGACAGTATTTTCTGACAACGTATATGTGATCTGTGTGATGGAGAAAACAGAGTTTTAAATACCTGGCCTGTAGGTAAGTAGTTTGAACAGCAAACTGCTGTGAATTGCTTCACTGACACACTAAAGGAAATTTCTAATGGAGGCCAGAAATGGCAGTATTTTCTGTCAACGTATATGTGATCCATTTGACAGAGAAAACACAGTTTTCAATAGCTGGATTTCTAGCGCTGTAATGTGGAAAGGACCTGGCTGTATTCTGCAGTGCCAACAAACAAATGGCGCAGAAAAACGGTGTTCTCTGGATTGCTTTTTAAGCAAATAATGAGGATTAAGATCCAAAGAAAAGTATTCTTGGCCCCTGAGACCTGGGCCTTTGTATAGAAATATCTAACAGCAGCAGAAGGCAGAATTGGAATGGAGCCTCTTGTGCTATATGCACTGCAGTCTGCTATATACCCTGCCTTCCTATATACACTGCCTTACTGATATCTCTGCAGATGGATTAGTTAGTCCTCAAAACGACTGTTTGTTAAGATGGATATGTGTAATGTACGGTTTTTCTCCCTACACTACATAATACACAAGCAAATCTCTCCCTAACGCTGCAGCACCTTCCCCTACACTGTCTGATTCTGGAGTGACTGTGACGAGCATGGCGACACCAGGTCTGATATAGACCCGATGACGCTATGCGGCCAGCCAATCACTGTAATGCCACAGCCAACATGGCTACGGCATTACAGTGAGTGGCAGGCAATCCCTGCATGTTCATTGGCTCTGTAAAGAGTGCCAAACATGCAGGGATGAGACCCGAGCTCCTGCCGAGCAACCCCGGAAATACTCGGCGAGCGCTGAACATCTCGAGCAGTGAGATGCTCGGGTGAGGACCGAGCAGTGGCGAGCATGCTCGCTCATCACTACTCAGAAGGACTGTTAGTTCAGATTGATATATAGATATGTTGTGGAATACCCATACTAACCCTAAACAAGAAAATCTCTCCCTGCTCTGCCTGATTCCAGGGTAGACTGTGACGAGCATAGCAGCGCCAGGTGTCATATAGACCTGATGACGCTGTGCTGCTAGTCAATCACTGTAATGCCCACAACCAACATGGCTACGGCATTACAGTGTGTGGCAAGCAATCCCTGCATGTTCATTGGTTCTCTAAAGAGCGCCAAACATGCAGGACGAGGACCCGAGTTCCCGCCCGAGCAACCCGGAAATACTCGCCAAGCTTGTCGAGCACCGTGATGCTCGGGCGAGTACCAAGCAGTGGCGAGCACGTTTACTCATCACTAATGAAGACCACTTCTGGTCAGACTTCTCCAAACAGTGGGTTGCTGCTTGCTGCCAATTGTGAGCTGATGATGCTCTTGGATATTCTACAATTTTGAAGGGAAGTAAAAATGATGTGTCTTTGCACTGTTGCACTAAATTTCATTGACTCACTACTACATTTACAGTCCTCAATGTTGCCTCTTTATTGGTACAGTTTCAAATGAGATTGAAAGGCACATCCCAATAATCCAGTTAGCTTTGAACTCTGTCTGTGAAAGAGACCTTGCTGATGAGGTATACATACCCTTTGTGTTGCTGCTGTGTTCAGTTTTGCCATAATGTATGACCTGTGACTTGAAATTGTCTTTCCTAATTCCCCTTTGTAGCAGAGTTTGACTGTATCCTACCCAGTTTTAAACCTCCTACACTGTTTCTGTTTCAGGTAATGGCTGTATTTCATCCTGCATATGAAAATGATGATCATTTCCACCTATATAATTGGTTACTTATACACCTCACTATAATTCTACAAAATCTTTGATTTTGACTTTGTGCAAAAGAGGAATTGTTCATGTGCTGGTCACGCCAAATCTTAATTTGATTCATATTAGTTTTTTTGTTTATTTTGCATTTTGATAATTGATAGAAATAGACTTAACACTTCTTTTTTGAATGCATGAAATGGCACCCAAAGTCCCCTAAATCATGTCTCGGATTATTTGAAGAGAAAAAAAGGATCTGCGGAGGCTTACATCCACAGAAGATCTATGGCTAGTAATTGTGTTTGTGCAAAATTGTGTGCAAGTGTAACCAGAAGATGCTTTGATGCTGTTTTGAAGGCAAGGAGTGGTCATACCAAATATTGATTTAATTTATATCTCTCTTTTGTTCACTCACATTGATTGTATTAATTGATAAAAATAATGTATTAAACTTCTCTTTTTGAAACATGCTTACTTTGCAGCTTTTTTTCACACTTTCCAAAAACTTTTTCATAGTATTTTATCGTGGCTACAAATTAATTGGCCAATATGTGCGTTAAATATCTCAATTGTATAAGTCTAGTTTATTTTATTTTTTTGCTGCTGAAATTCTAGTATATTTAACCCCTTTACAGCCCATGATGTATTACTATGCGTCAGTGCCCTGGGCTTTAAGAGCCTGACCACTATTAGTACGTCATCGTGATCGCGCTCTCACACAGGCTGTGCGGGCGCGATCACTGCCGGGTGTCAGCTGATTGTCACAGCTGACACCCGGTACTATGTACAGGGAGCGGTTCCGCACCGCTCCCAGCACATTAATGCCCGCAATGCTGCGATTGAAGTCGATCGCAGCATTGCGGAGGCAAGGGGAGGTGATCGCAATACTCACCTCCTCTTCCGGCCTCCAGCGCTGTCTGCCGCGGCTTCCCAGGTGTTGCCATGATGACCCGATGTCGTCATGACAACATCCGGGTCAACAGGCAGCAGGAACATTGTTTGGTCATGCGCAGTGCACGACCACACAATGTTCTCACTGTGCAGCGCTGACTGCCTGCATGGCACAGAGATGGTGCTCCATCCCTATGCTGTGCAGGCGATCAGAATAAAAAAAGTTAAAGTCCCAGAGTGGGACAAAGTAAAAAAGTGTAAAAACTCTTAGAAAGTGAAAAAAAAAAAAATTGTAAAAATATTAAAAAATAAATAAAAAAAAGAATCCACCAAAAATAAAAATATAATGTACCTATCAATAAATATTATTATGAAAAAAAAAAAGCAAACAAATAATAAAAGTACACATATTTGGTATCGCCGCGTCCGGAACGACCAGACCAATAAAAATGTCCCACTAGTTAACCCCTTCAGTGAACACGGTAAAAAAATAAATAAAAAACAAAGCAAAAAACAATGCTTTATCATCATACCGCCAAACAAAAAATGGAATAACACGCGATAAAAAAGACGAATATGAATAAAAATGGTACCGCTGAAAACATCATCTTGTCCTGAAAAAAACAAGCCACCATACAGCTCCATCATCTGAAAAATCAAAAAGTTATAGCTCTCAGAATAAAGCAATGCAAAAAAATAATTTTTTCTATAAAATAGCTTTTATTGTGTAAAAGCACCAAAACAATAGAAAAACAATATAAATGTGGTACCGCTGTAAATGCACTGACCCAAAGAATAAAGCTGCCTTATCAATTTTACCACACGCGGAACAGAATAAAAAAAAAATAATAAATTCCTGAATTGTTGGTTTTTGTTTATTCTGCCTCCCAAAAATCAGAATAGAAAGCGATCAAAAAATGTCACATGCATGAAAATGGCACCAATAAAAACGTCAACTCATCCCGCAAAAAACAAGCTGTCACATGACTCTGTCTGCCAAAATATGGAAAAATTATAGCTCTCAAAATATGGCGATGCAAAAACTAGATTTTACAAAAAATGCGTCTTTTAGTGTGTGACAGCTGTCAATCATAAAAATCCGATATGATTCTGGTATCGCTGTAATTGCACTGACCCGAAGAATAAAGTCATCTAATCAGTTATACCACACGAGGAACGGCGTAAAAAATAAACTCTCGGGTTAGGGTTGTGCTATGGTTGGGGTTGGGGTTAGGGTTGGGCTAGGGCTAGGGTTAGGGTTAGGGTTAGGGTTAGTGTTGTGCTAGGGTTAGGGTTGTGCTAGGGTTAGGGCTGGGGTTGGGGTTAGGGTTGGGGTTGGGATTTTCTTCAAAAGTAAGAAAAAAGATGACGATATGGCGACTAGTGTTGAGCACAAGTGCTCGCTACTTGAGTTTGCATCGGGTGCACTGGTATGCATTGAGTATCATGGGTATTTGAGTGACATGCTCGAATCTCTGCCCCATATGCTCCGCGGCCAAAAAAACTTTGCGGGGATTGCCTGCCATGCACGAGCGATCCCAGCATGTTTTTTTTTGGGTGTCTAATAACCGTGAACCATGCGGGGCAGGGACTCGAGCATGTCACTCGAGCACACGCAGTACATGGTGCATACCTGAGTACCCGATGCAAACTCAAGTAGCGAGCACTTGCGCTCAAGACTAATGACAACTGATTCAATATGATGACCTAATGTTATCAAATTCTGTGTCGTACCTCTGAGTTCAAAATGTTCACTATACCCCTTAATAAAATCCTTGAGGGGTATAGTTTCCAAAATGGGGTCACTTGTAGGGGAGCTCCACTGTTTAGGCACATCAGGGGCTCTCCAAACGCGACATGGTGTCCGCTAACAAATTGATGGGAAAATCGGCTCAAATTGTTAGCGGATACCATGTTGCGTTTGGAGAGCCCCTGTGTGCCTAAACATTGGAGCTCCCCCATAAGTGACCACATTTTGGAAACTAGACCCCCCAAGGCACCTATCTAGATGCATAGTGAGCACTTGGAACCCCCAGGTGCTTCACAAATTGATTCGTAAAAATGAAAAAGTGGAAAAAAAATACTTTTTCATTTTTACGAATCAATTTGTGAATCACATAGGGGTTACAAGTGCTCACTATGCAGCTAGATAGGTGCCTTGGGGGGTCTAGTTTCCAAAATGGGGTCACTTGTGGAGGGTTTCCACTGTTTAGGCACATCAGGGGCTCTCCAAACGCAACATGGCGTCCTCTAATTATTCAAGCAAATTTTACAATCAAAAAGTCAAATGGCGCTCCTTCCCTTCCGAGCCCTGCCGTACACCCAAACAGTGGTTTTTCCCCACATATGGGGTATATGCGTGCCCAGGGTAAATTGCACAACAAATTTTGGGGTCCATTTTTTCTTGTTACCCCTGTGAAAATAAAAAAAATTGGGTCTAAAGTAACATTTTTGTGAAAAAAGTTAAATGTTCATTTTTTTCTTCCACATTCCAAAAATTCCTGTGAAGCACCTGAAGGGTTATTAAAGTTCTTGAATGTGGTTTTGAGCACCTTGAGGGGTGCAGTTTTTAGAATGGTGTCACTTTTGGGTATTTTCTGTCATAAAGACCTCTCAAAGTGACTTCAAATGTGATGTGGTCCCTAAAAAAATGGTTTTGTAAATTTTGTGGGAAAAATTAGAAAACGCTGGTCAACTTTTAACCCTTTTAGCTCCCTAACAAAAAAAATGTTGGTTCCAAAATTGTGCTGATGTAAAGTACACATGTGGGAAATGTTATTTATTAACTATTTTGTGTGACATATCTCTCTGATTTAGGGGCATAAAAATTCAAATTTTGAAAATTGCAACATTTTCAAAATTTTCACCAAATTTCCGTTTTTTTCACAAATAAACGCAAGTGATATCGAAGAAATTTTACCACAATCATGAAGTACAATATGTCACGAAAAGACAATCTCAGAATCAGGGGGGATCCATTGAAGCGTTCCAGAGTAATTACCTCATAAAGTGACAGTGGTCAGAATTGTAAAAATTGGCCTGGTCATTAATGTGCAAACCACCCTCGGGGGTAAAGGGGTTAAATTGAATTTTTCCAAACAACTTGACGGACGCAGTATGCTGCTGCATTTTTTGGATATTAATATAATGGTTTGATTTATTCACAATGTGTACATATATATATATATGTATGAACAAAAAAAAAGAAAGTGATTTTTTTAAATTAATATGTTATGACACCTAGTCAGATATATGCGTATATTTTTAGCAAACAACATACACTCCCTGACAGAAGTTATGTCGCTTATCCATGTTATGTAAATAAAAGCTTATAACCTGATTCATCCATTGGTTTTATAAATTACTCTTTTGAAAGCTGAAGCCCTCCCAAATTTGGTTTAGGTTAAGAAAATAAATTGGCATCAATGCTGAAATATTGATCATTTAATGAACACAGAATGGTCAGATTTTGGCAAGACAAAAGTTTTGTCACCCACAGAAAGTAATGTGATATTCAAACAAATAATTATCTTAAAATACAAATATATGTTGCATAACATTGGTGAATGAAGCTGTGGTGCTATTAGAGTCATATTTAATATTTTGTGTGACTTCCATGAGCTTGAAGGACTGCATCCATGCGGTTCAACAATGATTCATACAATTTATTAATGAAGTCATCAGGAATAGCAAAGAATGCAGTCTTACATGCCTCCCAGAGTTCATCTAGATTCTTTGGTTTTGTCTTCCAAGCTTCCTCTTTCATCCTACCCCAAACATGCTCAATGATGTTCATGTCTGGTGACTGGGCTGGCCAGTCCTTGAGCACCTTGATCTTTTTTGCCTGAAGGAACTTTGTCGTAGAGGTGGATGTATGAGATGGAGCACCATCCTGCTGCAGAATTTGACCCCTTTTATGATTTGGAATGTAAGAGGTAGCTAATACTTCTTGATATTTTAGGCTATGGATATTGCCTTCCACCTTGCAAATGTTTCGCACACCCCCATACTGAATGTAACCCCAGACCATGATCTTTCCACAATCAAATGTAACTGTTTTCTGGGTGTATTTTGGATCCATACGGGCTTCATTAGGTCTCCTGCAGTATTTTCAGAGACTGTGGTGTAATTCTACTGAAGATTCATCAGAGAAATCCACCTTCTGGCACTTTTCCAGCGTCCATCTGTTTAGCAGACTGTTGGACTTTGCAAATGCCACGCGGTTTTTTATTTGCCTTTTGTTTATTGCTGGCTTCTGGGCACTGATTCGACCATGGAGGCCATTTCGAGACAGAATCCTACAAACTGTTCTGCTTGACACAGGGACTTGAGGTGACCAGGCCTGTTGGAGCTCTTCTGCAGTGAAAGAGGGGCTTGCTTTTGATTTTCAAACCAACAAACGTTCCTCATGAGCAGTTGTCTTGCAGGGTCTGCCAGACCTGGGCTTGTCAAACACATCTCCAGTCTCTTCAAATATTTTTTTAATTCCTTGTACTTGACGCTGAGACTCATTAAATGTGCCAGCCACCACTGCAGTGGATCTGGTCTTCAGCCTCTTGATAATAAAGGCTTTGATCGCAGGGTGGATTTTTGGCATGTTGTCAGAGCTCAAGTTGCAGTTCAAGTGAAGGTCTGGGGTGCTTGGTTTCTTTTTATACACAACAAATAATTAACCGATCATTTACTGAGCACTGGTGAGGATGTAAACTAGGATTGGGTGCATTATATGACCAGTAGTGTTGAGCCACCCCTGTAGTGTTCGAGTTTGGTTCGGTTCGTCGAACACCCGTGTGTTCGCCGAACTGTTCGTCGAACTGTTCGTCGAACACCTTCGAACACCGTTAAAACCAATGGCAGGCAAACAAAAACACATAGAAACACATAGAAAACACCTTCAAAGGTGTCCAAAAGCTGACAAACTGCTCAGAAGACATAACTAACACATGGAAAAGTGACAAGTACATATAGTCATGCGAAAATAAAAGAGGTGGAGGAGTAAAAGGAGGGGGAGACACAGATATAGGCATGTCATGCCCTTCTAAAATCCAAAAAGTGAGAAGCCGACACAGGCAGTCCGCTCCTGCCCGTGCCACCTCCGTGTCGCCGGGTTTGTGCCAGAGCCGCGGTGAACCCTGATGGCCAGCCCCCCTCTCCCAATACTGGTGCCTGTCCGCTGGTGGGTCGAGCGAGCTCCCCTGTGGTGGAGGCAGCTCTAAGCTTTTTAATTTAAATTGTCTCTCGAATTTGAATGAATACACTTTAAATCCATTTACAAGGTTCTATTGGAGGGCAAGTCTCATGCCAGCAGCCGCGTAATTCCAGCTCCAGTAGCGTTCCACTAAAGCTGCTGCAGTTAAAAAGCTTTTATAAGGATTGAGCTCGGCTGTCCACTGCAAGGCATCCTACTGCCAGTCCCAGCCCCTATGCCTTGGGGTGCCTCCTGATGCTCTTCACTGAGTATCCCATGGTCCCGAAGCATTTCCTTTGAAAAAATTAAGTGTCTAAACTACAGGTGGTGTAGCTTGCTTAACAGCCGGCATAATCCGCTGACTAGCAGACACTGCTACTAGGCACAAAGTATTTCCTGGGCTAGATGCAGTTAAAAATTTGTAATTAGATACTCTCGTTGGATGCTGAGAAAGCATTCCATAGAGTCTCCTGGCATGCCATATATGATTCTCTTAAAAAGCTTGGGGTAGGGGTCTAGGGGACCCTTTTATAGCCAAAATCACGGCCCTGTATCACAATACGTCACCTAGGCTGAAGATAAATGGAACTGTAGCACCCTGAGGGCTCGGTTGCTACAGAGGTATTGCACCTCACCCAGAGGTGTGATATCTCACTCTCAGGTAAGGATGGAGTGTGGATCAGGACCCGACACCTGCATGCATTACACCACATTACCGTGGGGCAGGGCGACCAATATGCCTCTGAGATGGGCACGACAGTCCCTGTCCCTGGCTGGAGTGGGGGGAGGGAACACTGAGGAAGGGGAACCCTGTAGTGCAGGAGCAGGGAGGAAGCAGTTCCTGGGTGCATTGAGAAGGGAGTATAAAAGGTGGGCACCATTTTAGTTCAGTGCAGAGAAGTCTGAGCAGAAGTGGCAGGGAGCAGGGGCTCTGCATGAGCTCTGCTCCAGAGGCGGGCCTAGTAACAGAGGCCCAGGCCTGGAAGAGGGAGAAGGAAGGAAGAGGAGCGGAGCAGGCTCCAGGAACGAGGAATGAAGGGATCCCAGGGGTGCGGACGGGCGAGTCGCCACCGCACGCCCGAATCCACCTGCGTGGAGGGGTCAGGCCAAAGGGGGAGACCGGTCCCCGAAACTAGTGGAGGCAGGAAACGACCCTCAGCTAGAAACCGGAGGCTGTGACATTTTATGTGGCGCAGCCCCTCGCTACACCCGCTAGGAAGGCACCACATAGGGTCAGGGAAACTGGCGCCAAGTTTACCAAGAGGAGGCCCGAGGCAGCCGGACAGAAGGGTTGGTAAGAAAGGCCAGACAAAGGACACACAAAGGGGGTCCTGTGAAGCGCTCCAAAGTTATCTGGGAGTTGTCTGAGCCCCTCACCTGGTGAGCACAGTACGACGTGGGCAGCCGTTACCTGCAGACGTGGTCTGGATAATAAGAACTGTGAGTAAAGGCCCTGGACTGCATCACTGACTCCGTGTCATTACTGCTGCTGCCCTGCACCATCACCCCCATCCTCCGCATACACTGCCCTGAGGCTATACTCCTCCTGTGGGGAGTTATGCTACGCTCTGGTGCACCCACAACACCAGCCTCAGCGGTCTGCCCTGCAGCGGCGGTTCACTCTGACCGCAATCCACGGGTGGCGTAGTCGGACATTTAAACATCAAAACCACATAAATAGTTCCGCCACTGGTTTGACCACCCTGAGCCACGGAACCGGGTCGCCGCCACGAAGACTACAACCACCAGCATCCACCAAAAAGGGTCCGGCTCCGGGTGTCCCAAGGCCCAGGGGGTGCATCAGAACATTTTCATCACCTTTCACAATCACCAATGGGACAAGGCAGGAATGTCCTCTGTCCCCTCTCTTATACATCCTAGTGACGGAGCACCCGCTCTCATCAATTCGCCATAACCCCAATATTAGGTGGATTGAGGTGGGAGGCACCGAGTACAAGTGCTCTCTATTTGCTGATGATGTCCTAGTATATATCACTCAATCACATATATCCATCCATGCTGTTATGGCTGAAATAGATCACTTTGTTACATGGTCAAATTTTAAAATCAATGCAGCGAAGTCTGAGGCCCTTGATGTCTCCCTCCCCAAATCCATATAGGATTCCATCCAGTCCAACTTTCCCTTTGCCTGGCCCTCACAGGGTATCAAATACTTAGGAATTCCTATGCATAGAGACCTCTCCCATCTATGTTATCTTAATTTTGGGCCCTTTATTGAACAACTCCATACAGACCACGGTTGGCAAGTTAGAACTTTAAGATTCACTACGTGAACCACTGGTGTTTTGTGGAAAAGCACATGTACACTGCGTTCCAAATTATTATGCAAAAAGTGTTTAGGAGTGATAAGGGAAGAATTTGTTTGTTTGTCAGTTAAACTCATTGATTGTGATGTGTGTCAGGGCTCTTTATATCACTGTAAGCAATTGCAGACACCTGTGCTAATTAGTTTGGCAGGTGTGTCCAATGAAAGGCAAGACTACTTAAGAAGGTTGTCTCACATTTTTAAGCAGCCTACATTTTCTGCCAAAATGGGAAAGAAAAAGGATGTGTCAGCTGCTGAGAAGCAACAAATTGTGGAGTGTTTAGGTCAAGGCATGACTACAATCAACATTGTGCGATGATCAGGATGAAGTGTCTTGGCAATCAAGAAGTATGTAGCTGATTCACAGTACACACGTGTGCGTGCTGATAAGGGCAAATTGAGGACTCTTTCCTACAGGCAATTACGTCAGGTTGAAAGAGCAGCGGCAAAAAAGCCTTGTCATAGCAGCAGACAAGTTTTTGAAGCTGCTTGTGCCTCCAACGTCCCCCGAACAACAAGATGCAGGGTCCTTCAGAGGTTTTCAGCTGTGCAAACGCCATCCTGTCGACCTCCTCTATCCACTTCACACAAGCAGAAACGGCTCCAGTGGGCCAAACATTACATGAAGACTGATTTCAAAACTGTTTTGTTCACGGATGAGTGCCGTGCAGCGCTCGATGGTCCAGATGGATGGAGTGGAGGATGGCTGGTTGATGGACACCCCACGCAAACACGGCTACAGCGCCAACAAGGAGGAGGTGGAGTAATGTTTTGGGCTGGAATCATGGGGAGAGAGATTGTCGGCCCCTTTAGGATCCCTGAAGGCGCTAAAGATGAACTCCATAATGTATGTGGATTTTCTCAAACAGCACTTCCTGCCATGGTTCAAGAAGAAGAACCGTGTATTTCACAGCAAGATCATTTTTCTGCATGATAATGCACCATCTCATGCTGCACATAAAACCTCTGCATCTCTGGCTGATATGGGCATAAAAGGGGACAAACTTATGGTGTGACCCCCATGCTCCCCTGACCTCTACCCCATTCAGAACCTTTGGAGCATCATTAAAAGGAGTGTCTATGATGGCGGGAGGCAGTTCACATCTAAGCAACAGCTCTGGGAGGGTATTCTGTCCTCATGCAAAACAATTGAAGCAGAAACCATCCAAAACCTGACAAATTCAATGGACGAGAGAGTTCAGAAGCTCCTTTCAAACAAGGGGTCCTATGTGAAAATGTAACATCACCTAGAATAAAGTTTTGAGTTGAAAACTGTTTGATTTCAGTTTCTAACAACCTGCTAATGCTTATAATTTCAAAAATGACCATTTTTTTGGTCTTTATTAAAATGAAAAGGTTGATCGAAACTTTTGGGGGATCTAAGAGTGTGGCAACCCAGTAGTCATGATTACTTTGAATTCTGACAATACGAGGGTCATGCTGCAGGTAGTGCAGCAAGAAGGCACTTATGTGTCTTGCGCATCTCGGAGCCCCAAAATTATTTTCCGGGCTAGATGCAGCTAAAAATTATTATTAATTTTAAATCTGGTGAAGCTTTAGTATAGATGGCCTAATAGGATCAGTGCTGCACACTGCTACAAAGCCCAAATTATTTTCCAGTCAAGATACAGATAAACATGATTAGTAATTTTAAATCTGGTGGAGCTTATTATAGATGGCCTAATAGAATCAGTGCTGCACACTGCTACAAAGCCCAAATTATTTTCCAGCCAAGATACAGATAAACATGATTAGTAATTTGAAAGCTTAAAACGGTTGGTAGGGTGATTTTAACCAATCATCAAGCTTTTACTCTCCCCAGGATGACACAGGGGTAGAAAAGTCGTTTCGGATCCATGATTTGTTCATCTTTATGAACGTGAGTCTGTCTACATTATCAGTGGAGAGCCGCGTGCGCTTATCTGTCAGCACACCACCAGCAGCGCTGAACACACGTTCAGACAGAACGCTGGCTGCGGGGCATGACAAGATCTCCAAGGCGTAAGTGGCTAGCTCCGGCCATTTATCCAGATTGGAAGCCCAAAAAGAGCAAGGGTCCAGTGACACAGTCGTGGCTTCAATGTTTACTTGGAGATACTCCTGTACCATCGTCTCTAGGCGTTGACTATGTGTCAGACTTCTTGTCTCCTGTGGCCTTGCAAAGGATGGGCTAAAAAAGTTGTGAAATGATTCCGCAAAATTGATGTTACCAGCAGATACTGTGGTTCTGTTACGGTTTGAGTGCTGAACACTTGACGGTCCCACGGTTGGCAAGTTGGAACTGTGAGATTCACTACGTGCACCACTGGTATTTTGTGGAAAAGCACATGTAAGATTCTGCAACAGTCTCTGCTGATACTCCTGCATGCGTGCATCCCTTTCTATGGCAGGAATAATTTCTGCAAATTTACTTTTGTACCGGGGATCTAACAGTGTGGCAACCCAGTAGTCAGGATTATTTCTAATTCTCGCAATTCGAGGGTCATGTTGCAGGTAGTGCAGCAAGAAGGCACTCATGTGTGTTGCGCATCCAGGAGCACCAAGTCCCTGTTGTGTTGGTGGCGAGGTAACAATCATGCTTCCTTCCTCTGTCCTCTCCCCCCAACCACGCACAACAGAAATGTGATCAAGGTCTCCCTCATCTGATGAGTCTTCCATCAGTTCGTCCTCCACTTCTTCCTGGGCTCCTGCATCTTCCTCACTAGTTTGGCTGCTACCATGCGCCCTGGTAAAACCATCTCCCCCACCCTCACATGCCTGCCGCCTTGGTGCTGCCGACCGTCTGGACCTTGCAGATGTTAGCCCTTCCGCATACAACTCCTCCTCCTCTACTTCCTCCACCTCCTCTTGTGCCACCACCTGACTCCGAATTCTGTTTAACATGTGCTCCAGCATGTAAATCACCGGAATAGTCATGCGGATAATGGCATCGTCAGCACTAAACATCTTCGTCGCCATTTCAAAACTGTGCAGAAGGGTGCATAGGTCCCTGATCTGAGACCACTCCTCCAGCGTGATTTGCTCCACCTCTGAATCTCGTTGGCCCAGGCTATACGTCAGAACGTATTGCACCAGGGCTTGTCGGTGCTGCCACAGTCGCTGCAACATGTGCAGAGTTGAATTCCACCGGGTAGGCAAATCGCATTTTAGCCGGTGAAGTGGCAGGCCCAACGACTTCTGTAGAGATGTAAGTCGCTGAGCTGCGGGATGCGAACGGCGGAAGTGAGCACACAGCGACCGTGCCCTCTGCAGAAGGCCATCTAGTCTGGGATAGTGGGCTAAAAATTGCTGGACAACCAGGTTCAACACGTGAGCCATACAAGGCACGTGTGTGACATTGCCCCAGCGAAGGGCCGCACCCAGGTTTGCAGCATTGTCGCACACGGCCTTACCTGGTTTCAGGTCCAGTGGAGACAACCATTCATGAAATTGGTTCTCCAGAGCTGACCACAACTCCTCAGCTGTGTGACTCACATTTCCCAGACATTTCAATGTAAAAACCGCCTGATGACGTTGAGCCCTACTGCCAGCATAGTAAGGAGGTGTGCAGGATCCCTTCTGCGCAGTTAGAAAGCTTGTGGCATGACCAGACAGGCTTTGGGTGCAGGTGGAAGACTGAGAGGAGGTTGAGGAGGCAGAAGCAGTGGAGGAACTTTGACATAAAGAGGATTGACGCACAACTCGTGGGGACGGCAAGACTTGGACAGCAGCCCCTTGTCCTGCTGTCACCATAGTTACCCAGTGCCCAGTCAGCGACATGTAACGCCCCTGTCCATGCCTACTCGTCCAAGTGTCTGTGGTGAAATGCACCCTGTCACACACAGAGATTCTCAAAGAAGCGGTGATGTTGTGTGCGACATGCTGGTGGAGCGCAGGCACACCTTTCTTTGAGAAGTAGTGCCGACTGGGCATCTGGTACTGGGGCACTGCGACGGACATAAGGTCTCGAAAATCCTCTGTGTCCACCAGGCGGAAAGGCAGCATTTCTGTAGCCAAGAGCTTGCAGATGGTGAAATTCAACCTCTTAGCTTTCTCATGGCTAGGAGGAAATGGTCTTTTACTTGTCCACATCTGAGGGACCGAGGGCTGGCTATTGTGCTTAGACGGGGTTGATAAGGGTGTCCCCGGCAAACTGCCGGTCTGTGAGGAAGATGCAGGCGGACATGTTAGGTTGCCTTGATCCAAAGGTGGTGCTATCGATGTCGGACAGCGCTCAACACCAGCTGGTGTTACCACCTCCAAAGAAAATGATGACCTGCCAATCACGCTGGCTGTTGCGGGTAAAGAGGTGGCAGGTCTGCGCCCCAAAACAGGTGTGACTGCTGTCCCCCCAGTCACAGAGGATGAAGAGGCCGCGGATGCACAAGATATGGCAGACGGTGGTTGGCCCGGCCGGCTAGGCCGCATTGTAGCACACTGAGCTTCCCACTGCAACTTATACTTCATGTCCATGTGCCGGTTCATGCATGAAGTACTCAAACTATGTATTTTTTGGCCTCTACTTAGCTTTTGCTGACAAATGTTAAAGATAACACGAGTTGGGTCATCTTTATCGATCTGAAAAAATGCCCAGGCTATGCAAGGCTTAGCACCCATGCGACCTGAAGAGCCACCACGACTTGTGGTGAGAGGCAGAGTTGTGTTTGAGGATGCAGTTGTTGACGTGCTTCCAGTACTACGTCTCTGTCCAGGAAGGCGCAACCTGACCTCGTCGTCACTAGCATCTTCCTCCAACCCCTCTGCTGACCTCATCTCTTGGCTGACTGTGGGTTGACAGTAAGTGGGATCTCCAACCTCATCATCATCACCCTGTGCGTTATCACACCCGTCGTCCTCAGAGCCAACCTGTTCCTGCCCTGACAAAAAACTAAAGTTGTCGCTCCAATCAGGTATTTGAGTCTTATCATCGTCTTCCTCATTGTCTCCACCAACAGGAGTTACAGTTTGGGAATGAGGGTCTACATTATGGTCAGAACCTTCTGCGTCTGGTCCTGGATCCGACTCATAAAGATTCTGGGCATCAGTGCAGATCATTTCCTCGCCTGGATTCACAGAAGCGCTGGAGTCGACCTCTGATTCCCAGGCTATAGTATGAGTAAACAGCTCTGCAGACTCAACCATCTGTTCTACCTCATACTCAGACGGGCAGCTGGAGATTTGGGAGCTGTGAGGAAGCAAGTGCGATTGGGGTGACACCTTTGAGGACTGGAGTATTTGTGATGTTGAAATTGATGTGGAGGAGAGCCCACTTAAAGGAGCACTTGATATCTGTTGAAGCACCTGCTGTTTTTGTGCCTCATCTGGAATTTGTAGCGATTGGCGTGGCCGTAAGAAAGGGATCTTATCACATTGTCCGCTAAAAGAAGTAGACATTTTAGTTTGGCTGGAAGATGGTCTTTCTTCTGCAGATGTTACTGTTGCTTTAACACCTACCCCACGGACACAACCTTTTTTCCCCTTCCCAACACGTCTATTCCCCTTTCCACCAGCAGCAGGCCTTTTTCCACTCATTTTGGTGGTTAACTAATTCACAACTCTGGAGTTGTTTGCACAAAAAAACAATGGATGGGAACTGAGCAGAGCTGAGTGGCCAAACTGTGGTATTAGGACAAAACTATTGGCTGGGTTACATGCAGAAAAAAATTATATTCAATTTGCAACCTGATGGAGGTCTGTATAGATGGATTAATAGAACAAGTCCCACACACAGCTAGAAGCCCAATATTTTTTCAGAGGTAGATGCAGAAAAAAATATATTCAGTTTGCAACCTGATGGAGGTCAGTATAGATGGACTAATACAACAAGTCCCACACACAGCTAGAAGCCCAATATTTTTTCAGAGGTAGATGCAGAAAAAAAATATATTCAGTTTGCAACCTGATGGAGGTCTGTATAGATGGATTAATAGAACAAGTCCCACACACAGCTAGAAGCCCAATATTTTTTCAGAGCTAGATGCAGAAAAAAATATATTCAGTTTGCAACCTGATGGAGGTCTGTATAGATGGATTAATAGAACAAGTCCCACACACAGCTAGAAGCCCAATATTTTTTCAGAGGTAGATGCAGAAAAAAATATATTCAGTTTGCAACCTGATGGAGGTCTGTATAGATCGATTAATAGAACAAGTCCCACACAGCTAGAAGCCCAATATTTTTTCAGAGGTAGATGCAGAAAAAAATATATTCAGTTTGCAACCTGATGGAGGTCTGTATAGATGGATTAATAGAACAAGTCCCACACACAGCTAGAAGCCCAATATTTTTTCAGAGGTAGATGCAGAAAAAAATATATTCAGTTTGCAACCTGATGGAGGTCTGTATAGATGGATTAATAGAACAAGTCCCACACACAGCTAGAAGCCCAATATTTTTTCAGAGGTAGATGCAGAAAAAAATATATTCAGTTTGCAACCTGATGGAGGTCTGTATAGATGGATTAATAGAACAAGTCCCACACAGCTAGAAGCCCAATATTTTTTCAGAGGTAGATGCAGAAAAAAATATATTCAGTTTGCAACCTGATGGAGGTCTGTATAGATGGATTAATAGAACAAGTCCCACACACAGCTAGAAGCCCAATATTTTTTCAGAGGTAGATGCAGAAAAAAATATATTCAGTTTGCAACCTGATGGAGGTCTCTATAGATGGATTAATAGAACAAGTCCCACACACAGCTAGAAGCCCAATATTTTTTCAGAGGTAGATGCAGAAAAAAATATATTCAGTTTGCAACCTGATGGAGGTCTGTATAGATGGATTAATAGAACAAGTCCCACACACAGCTAGAAGCCCAATATTTTTTCAGAGGTAGATGCAGAAAAAAATATATTCAGTTTGCAACCTGATGGAGGTCTGTATAGATGGATTAATAGAACAAGTCCCACACACAGCTAGAAGCCCAATATTTTTTCAGAGGTAGATGCAGAAAAAAATATATTCAGTTTGCAACCTGATGGAGGTCTGTATAGATGGATTAATAGAACAAGTCCCACACACAGCCAGAAGCCCAATATTTTTTCAGAGGTAGATGCAGAAAAAAATATATTCAGTTTGCAACCTGATGGAGGTCAGTATAGATGGACTAATACAACAAGTCCCACACACAGCTAGAAGCCCAATATTTTTCCAGAGGTAGATGCAGAAAAAAAATATATTCATTTTGCAACCTGATGGAGGTCTGTATAGATGGATTAATAGAACAAGTCCCACACACAGCTAGAAGCCCAATATTTTTTCAGAGCTAGATGCAGAAAAAAATATATTCAGTTTGCAACCTGATGGAGGTCAGTATAGATGGACTAATACAACAAGTCCCACACACAGCTAGAAGCCCAATATTTTTTCAGAGGTAGATGCAGAAAAAAATATATTCAGTTTGCAACCTGATGGAGGTCAGTATAGATGGACTAATACAACAAGTCCCACACACAGCTAGAAGCCCAATATTTTTTCAGAGGTAGATGCAGAAAAAAATATATTCAGTTTGCAACCTGATGGAGGTCTGTATAGATCGATTAATAGAACAAGTCCCACACACAGCTAGAAGCCCAATATTTTTTCAGAGCTAGATGCAGAAAAAAATTATATTCAATTTGCAACCTGATGGAGGTCAGTATAGATGGACTAATAGAATGATGCTATGCCCAAAAGATTTTACTTCACTAGGTGCAGTAAAAAAATTGGTATTCTATACACAGGTGGTATATCTTGCAACACAGATAGGCTACTCCACTGACTAACACACTCTGCAATAGGCCAAAAAGGATTAGCTTTGCTAGATTCAGCCAAATGCTGTGAAAAAAACTTGCACAGCACTGGCACAGACCTGCCTGGCAAAAACTGATAGGAACTGATGTAACCTAGTCCTGAAAAGGACTCCAATTACAATTAGTCTTTACTCCCACAATCTATCTATTTAAGAGCACAGACCTGCCTGATAAAAGTCGTAGGAAATGCTGTAACCTAGTCCTTAAAAGGACTGCAATCATAACTATTCCCTACTCCCAAGCTATCTGTAGATTTGTGCGAAAATTGGCTTGAAATTAACAAGGTATAGCGCACACAGCAACAGCGGTGCCGTCTAACACGCAGCTGCAGCAGTGAGAAAATGGTGGCGACGGGGAAAATGGCTTGGTCTTATAGGGCAAGGACATGTGACATACACTGCCAATGACACATGCCCTTGCTTGTGTGAAAAAAAGCACTTCGCTCCGTGTGTGCGCTGCTGATAGGCTGACAGATTGCACCTCCCCACTGCAAATGCGGGAAAGAGAAAAAAAAATGGAGATCTTCATTGTTCCTGCAGAGATCCATCCCCTGCCCCTCCCCCCACCCCGCTGTACACTCAAACTGCGTATTAACATTAATTTTCATCATTACTGAGAAAAAATCCAGTTATGATTTTGGTGCACGAACAGTTATCGAACATAACCTCGAACAGCCGAATTTTTCTCAAATTGTTCGTGTTCGCCGAACGGCTCGAACACCGCCCAAAACAGCTCGAATTTGAGATTGGTGAACAGTTCGAGTAGAACAACGCTCATCTCTAATGACCAGGCGACAAAACATTTGTCTTGCCAAAATCTGACCATTCTGTGTTCATTAAATGATCAATATTTCAGCATTGATGCCAATTTATTTTCTTAACCTAAACCAAATTTGGGAGGGTTTCAGCTTTCAAAAGAATAATTTATAAAACCAATGGATGAATTTAACTTCAGGTTACAAGCTTTTATTTACATAACATGGATAAGCGACATAACTTCTGTCAGGGAGTGTAATTGCTCTTGGTCACAAATCATATGTTGTATGGAGAAATAAATTGAGCTATTGATTCCAAAGAAAACATAAAAGTAATAAAAAAAAATAAATAAAAGTCTTTATCTAGGGAAAACTGAGTAAATTCTAAGACCTGATTTTTTTTTATTGTCACATAACCTCTAAAAGTAGTTCAAACATATTTGCGATCAATGACTTTTGTCAACATGAATAATACAAATATAATTTAGAGAATGTGGATGCTCTAAATGATTATTGGAAAAAATAAATGCATTCAAGCTGTGACCAGTATTTATTGAGAGGAACTAAAGTCTGTAGTGTACATCTAGTGTACAACTCCTGCAAAGAGTTATAACATATACGGTAATCAATGTTCCAACATTATATGATAATAGTGATTAGATTTATATCATGATTAGTGGAAGTGGAGTTGAGCTGTGCTTACACTTTAGATATTTTTGCTAGAAAATTAATATTTGTGATATCTGAAATTTTCTAAAATAGTCTTCTTTGTGCAAACAAGAAATCACAAAAACATAAAATACATTGGCTTGCCCTAAGAGACATTCCAAAAAATCTCAGTCTGATGGGTATGATAATCTACAGTCCATTTATGGGATGCATGATATAATCTTCTGAGCAATCCATTCTCTCAAAGAGAATTTATAAATGATCTGTTGATCAAAGTAGGGCAAAGGGTATTTAGGGACACTAAAAGATCAATCATGAAATACATAGTATTACTGGGGCCTCCAGAGCAGACACTATATAGGTAATAATTATAGATGAATGGATCTTTTGAAATTTGAATTGACCGACTTCACCAAATTTTCCCTAAAAATTTGATTTGTGGCAAATAAAAATTTGTGCGGATATAAATATTGGAAAGCTTGTAAATGCTTGAAAAATACACTTGGGGAAAGAAGTAAGACAGAATGTAGCTGATCATAATAGCTCACAGTTATTAGAAGAGAGAGAGGACCCACTGACCATAAGAGCTTACACACCACAGAAAAGCGAGAAAGGAAACCTTTGACCATAATAGGTTACACTCTACAGGAGAAAGAGAAAATGGAGGACTCTTCTGACCATAAACACTTTCACCCTACCGAAGGGGAAAAATCACCTACTGACTCTGGAGATGGAAAAACAACTCTGTCATACAGTCCATTCTCCACTGGGAACAGCTGATCTGTGATGGCCCAGTTACTGACCACCACTGCAGGGCATTATGGGGAAGCCCGTGCAATTTATTTTTTTGCATCTGCGAATCAAATCTCAAAATGTTTGAATTTGTGTGAAACTGCAAATTTCAGGAAATTTAATCCTCTGTGGAGAATAACAACAGTATATTAAAGTAATACAAATTACAGAACCCTAAAGCTTTTGTCCAGTTATCTTAACATATAATTCTGCTTTACTCTGTCTGTTCTATTTAAAGTGACAAAAACACAATTCCCAGTGATGGAGCCTATTTTCAGCTAATGAATAAGCCCCATTTTTTAAATCCCTGAGGAAGCGATGAATGCGAAACATACATAGGGGATTTGAGTCGAGCCTGGACTACAGCAATGGGTATTTATTTTCTATAATTTAAATCTTCTAAAAGGAGCATCTTACAGATCAGTCTAATATGAGTACTATACATGTTTTCACTGCAATTGATGTATGATACCAATGCCCTACTGCAGAAAACTAGTGCCTTGGTCTCTGTAATATACATACTTTCCTTAGGAACATGCAATCTTGACTGACATAGCCAACAAGAAGGTTATACAGATTTAGGTTATACAGATTTACTCTCCTTTGACATACCTTAATTAATTACATCCAGACTTTACCCTCGGCCCCCATATCCAGGATACTCCAGGCTACTCACTGCTACAGCTCTGTACACACATATTTAATTTTTCTTGTATGTTCAATAATATAAAGCAAAAACCTTTTTATCTGCTTTTGTACAAATAAAATGTATTCTTTTTATAGCAGTACATACTCTTGTTCTCCTGAGTTGCATATTTAGTTGAGTCGCTAAACAAATGGGTTTTATATAGAAAAATGTTGAATTGGAATATGTTTAAAGTTGTTATTAATATTTGCAGTAAATTAAGGTTGATTTGTTTTTTTATTTTTTTGTAAAAATATTTGAAATTTGATGAAAATGTAGAAAGATTAGCAATTTTCAAACTTTGAGAGCTTATACGCCTAAACCATATGTTCATACCGCAAATAACCTATCCTAGCTCTACTTTACGTAAGCATAATTTTTCAAATATCTTTTTATTTTAAGATTAGTGTTGAGCGAGTACTAAAATGCTCGGGTGCTCGAAGCTCGGGCTGAGCTCACCGTGATACTAGGGTGCTCGACCAGAGCAACGAGCCCAATGTTAGTCTATGGGAGACCCGAGCATTTTTGAGGCGGCACCCCCGGCAGTCTGTAGAAAGCCTAAAAAGTGTCCAAAACGATAGTGACTGTGCTCAAATGACATGGGGACAGCATGGGGATCTCCCCAGGAAGCATTTCTGACCCCCAGGTCACTGCTGTCAACAACATGGTAAGAGGTATTAAGCCACTTTTAAGGGCTCACAATAAAACGTTCAAAAGCGAAACTGAAACTGTTTTCCTGTGAAATATGTCAAGGAACATCCTTTCCAGGGTAAAGACTTGTGTATAAGGTAAAATAAATAACCAAAAACAAAAATACTCCTCCACACCTTGGGCTATGTTCACAAGTAGCATTTTTTATGCGTTTTTGCACTTTTGTATTGCTTTCAACCTTGACAAATGCATTCACCGGGAAATGTCATTTTGACATTTTATAACCTTATCTGGCCATGTGGTGTGTGACACATGCATACAGTGCTGAAAGACATGGGAACAGTATGGGGAAGACCCCTGGAAGCATCTCTGACACCCAGGTCACTGCCTAAAAGTGTGCTCATCAGACGTGATCGTTGCCGTATCAGAAGATGCAGACTTGCAACTATCCCTGTGCAAGTCCTTGTCCCAGGGAAGTGTTCAATTGTACCTCCCCCATTCCTTGCAATGCAAGCACAGGCTGCAATACTATACTACTAGCTTGCACTTGAAATGGGGCCTTTTAATTGGGAGGAGGCCAAAGCTAGCCACTACTTCATGGCTGCTTCGGCAGCGAGGTCTCCATACTCAGTCCCCAGCCGCCACTGTTTGTCCCGGTAACCTTCCCCACACTTTTCTTAGCCTGGCCTCCTTTAGGGCAGCATTGGATGAGCCCACCAGACAACCAGACTCCTCTGGTGGGCCCTGGCTTCTCCATCAGGGGAGTTGAGAGTGCCAAGGTGAGGAGCATGATGATGATGATAGAAGTTATCATCTTCTTTGTTTTCTTGGAATGCAAGCTTGCTTGCACATGAAATGAGGCCTTTTAGGCTTGTGAAGGCAGACGCCGGCCACCATGTCATGGCTGCGTCGGTGGCCTGGTATCCATACTCCGTCCACAGCCGCCCAGCGGCCGGGTGTCCACACTCGGTCCCCAGCCGCCCCTATTTGTCCCGGTGCGCCTTATACACAAGCACGCATATCAAAACATTACCTGTGCCCTCCCCAGTGCATTTAGTAGGAAGGAAAGCCTTTTCCACTGTAGTGTGTGCACGCCAACCCCCTGTTTATGGCACATGCGAAGATGCCTCCAGCCCTGCATCTGTCATTGCAGACTTGCAACTATTCCCATTCAAGTCTTTGTCCCAGGGCAGTGTTCAATTGTACCTCCCCCATTCCTTGAAATGCAAGTGCAAGTATGCAGCCTGCCACCCACCCATCCCCAGGCTGCAATACCATACTGCTTGCTTGCACTTCAAATTGGGTCTTTTAGGCATGTGGAGGCGGAATCTGGCCACCAAGTCATCCCTGCGTCAGCGGCCTGGTATCCATACTCAGTCCCCAGCCACCCGGCGGCCGGGTGTCCACGCTTGGTCCCCTGGTGCCCACACACAGTCACCAGCCGCCTGGGGGCAGCCGGGTGTCCATAAACGGTCCCCTATTTGTCCCGTTGCACCTTATACACAAGCACGCATACCAAAACATTACCTGTGCCCTCCCCAGTGCATTTAGTGGGAAGGACAGCCTAACCACAAACATGTGGACAAGTGAATGTGGCCAGGGATGGTCCATCTCACTGACGCCTTCACAATGGGTTAATATTGTGGAAGCAGGGACACAGTTGGACACTGGGATGCAACACGTCCTCCAGACATAGATGATTGCGGGTCCTGGGTCAATCAGGCTTCAGCACAAAGTTCAGAAGGTAGACAGCAGCAGTGGTCAGCCTACTACACAATGAGTAAATTATTCATGATCATGAGGCCATCCATCTCCTTAGCTTTCTGTTCCATGGAATGCAAGCGCATGTATGTAGTAGCGGCTAGGCCTGAGGTGGTCAGCGTTTTGGCGCATATCCTACCTCCTCCGAGCATTGCTGGATATTTTCCTGCTACTATCCCAGTTCTATGACTCCCGTTAAAACAAAGCTTCAGGTGATGAATGATGGATGAGGTGGTGGCAAAGGAGAAAGAGTAGGAGGAACAGGGACCATTCACATCAATATCAGGCCAGTCAACCACACATGTCTTGTAGGATATGTTTCTGTACCAAAAGGAGCGGTTCGGATACACAGTTATAGGGCATACAGTGAGTGCAATGCCTACCAAAAATTTCAAGGCACTCCAATGGCCCTTGGAAGTGACATGGAGGTCAGAGGGCCTTAACTAAACCGTTTTTTCCATTTATAGCAACTGGGTCTCCTGTACACTGTTGGACTAAGCAGTGAATGGAAGGAATTCCAAAAATTATGAGGAACTGCAATGCCCCTTGAAACAGACTTGGATTACAGCGTACTAAAAACCTTCTACCCATTATTGGGGAGTGGGTCTCCCTTAGTATTCGCCTATGCATTGAAAACCAAAAGCCAACTAAAATTAGGAGGAAATGCAATGCCCGTTGGAAGAGTCGTGGAGGTTAGAGGTAATTAAAAACAACATTTCAATGCCCCTTGGAAGAGCTGTGGACTTCAGAGGGGTTTCACAAGGCGGTTTTAATGCCCCTTGGAAGAGTGGTGGAGGTCACAGTAGCTTAACAAGACCATTTTAATGCCCCTTGGAAGAGTGGTGGAGGTTACAGTGGAATAAAAAGACAATATCAATGCCCTGTGGAAGAGACATGGAGGTCACAGTAGCTTAACAAGATGGTTTTAATGCCCCTTGAAAGAGTGGTGGAGGTCGCAGTGGAATAAAAAGACAGTATCAATGTCCTTAGGAAGAGTGGTGGAGATTACAGTGGAATAAAAAGACAATATCAATGACCCGGGGAAGAGACATGGTGGTCACAGTAGCTTAACAAGACGGTTTTAGTGCCCCTTGCAAGAGTGGTGGAGGTCGAAGTGGAATAAAAAGACAATATCAATGACCCTTGGAAGAGACGTGGAGGTCACAGTAGCGTAACAAGAAGATTTTGATGCCCCATTATTGTCTCCCATAGTTTTTGCCTTTGCCTTCCAAGAAAAAGCTGCCAAAAATTAGGACGGAGGTACTTGCAAATAGTGTTGAGCCACCCCCGTAGTGTTCGGGTTCGGTTTGGTTCGTCGAACACCGGGATGTTCGAGGTACTGTTCGTTGAACACCTTAGAACACCGTCGAACACCGTCGAACACCGTTAAAACCAATGTCAGGCAAACAAAAACACATAGAAACATATAGAAAGCACCTTCAAAGGTGTCCAAAAGCTGACAAACTGCTCAGAAGACACTCTGTGAGCTGAGCGCTGAGAATTTTCCCACGCTGTCAGTGACCTGCATGAGGTGAGCAGAGTTCATTGGACATGAAGTCTGCTCATCTGGATGCCGTCACAGCCAGACACTGAGGAGCGCAAGCATGCCTGCGCTTCTCAGTGTCTGCCGCATGGCAAGCTGGATGGCAGCGTTCTGCTGCGGTCCAGCCTGTCATGTGAATGTAGCAGAGCTGAAGCTGTCGTGGGAACCATGGAAAGGTAAGTATGATGTTGCTTTATTATTTTACCTTTATTGCAGGAGATCGTTGGCTTCAGCTGGAAGGGGCGTGATGGTAAGTATGGTTTAATTTTGAACAATAAAGAATTGTGTCTTTATTTCAATTAAAGGACTTTATTCTTGGTGTTTGTGTTTTTTTGTAACTTTGACTATGGGGTTAGTAATGGGGGTGTCTTATAGACGCCTCTCCATTACTAACCTGGGCTTGATGTCAGCTGGCATTATAAGCTGACATCAACCCCAACCCTATTACCCCACTGCCAACGCTACAGGGCAGTGGGAAGAGCGAGGCTAAGTGCCATAATTGGTGCATCCTATGGATGCGCCATTTCTGGGGAGGCTGATGGCTGGTGTTTCTATCCTGAGAGGGGGCCAATATTCATGGCACCCTTCCTGGGCTATTAATATCAGCCCCCAGCTGTCTGCCTAGCCTTTGCTAGCTATTAAAATAGGGGGGACTTAACGTCATTTTTTTTGGGGTCCCCCATTTTAATAGCTAGTAAAGGCTAGGTATTCAGCTGGGGGCTGATATTAGTAGCCTAGGAAGCTCCGTGGGTATTACCCCCTTCCCAGGCTTCAAACATCTGCCCCAGCCATCTGCTTAACCTCCGCTAGAGACAAAAATTACGGGGAACCCCACGCCAATTTTTTTTTTTAATAAATCCTTTATTTTAACACTAAATGACAAGTACAGTAATCAACACTATCACTGTACTTCTTATATATGTGACTGACATGTTTCTATCTATCTAATCTATGTGTGATGCTCTATTCTTTCTGTTATAAATTGTCGGGTACCGATGCTGAATTGCCGGCCGGCTTTTTTAAAGAGACGGTGCATGAAAACACTAATATTTTTTTAATAAATCCTTTACACTAAATGACAAGTACAGTAAGCAACACTGTCACTGTACTTTTTATATATGTGACTGACATGTTTCTATCTATCTAATCTATGTGTGATACTCTATTCTTTCAGTTCTAAATTGTCGGGTACCGGTGTATGCCGCTGCTGAATTGCCGGCTTTTCGTGTTTCACTGTGAGCACTGTTCCCATCGATTTGAGCAATCACTGTAATGCCACAACCACCATGGCTGTGGCATTACAGTTAATGGCAGACAATCCCTGCATGATTGGTGCTCTAAATAGCGCCAGACATGCAGGACACGCTTTTGGTGCACGAACAGTTATCGAACATAACCTCGAACAGCCAAATTTTTTGCAAATCGTTCGCGTTCGTCGAACGACTCGAACACCGCCCAAAACAGCTCGATTTTGAGATTGGCGAACAGTTCTAGTCGAACACCGCTCATCTCTACTTGCAATGCCCCTTACAAGAGCCATGCAGTACAGCATATTAAAAACATTATTCCCATTATTGGGGAGTGGGTCTCCCATAGTCTTTGCCTATGCCTTCCAAGCAAAAGCTGCCAAAAATTAGGATGGAGGAACTTGCAATGCTGGCAACACGGACCATGGTCACCCTGGTGGTATAGCGGTGGTGGAAACTGGGTATAAGGAGAAGAGCAAAAAACAGCCGAAATGAGGAAGCGTATACCATGTGTGGGTGAGAAGCGGTGCATGGGAATAGACCTCCTGAAATAACACAGTGGATTTGACTTTATGTTACTCTGCTGTCATTTGGTGGTGATGAGAAGTCTGGCCCAATCCAGCCATTGTTCATTTTGATAAGGGTCAGCTTGTCAGCATTGTCAGTTGACAGGCGAGAGCGCTTATCAGTTATAATTCCCCCAGCGGCACTAAAAACACGCTCCGATAAAACGCTAGCGGCAGGGCAGGCCAGGACCTCCAAGGTGTACAGAGCGAGTTCATTCCAAGTGTCCAACTTGGATACCCAATAATTAAAAGGCACAGACGAATCACGGAGGACGCTGGTACGGTCGGCAAGGTACTCCCTCACCATCTTTTGAAACTTTCCACTCCTTGTGAGAGTACCCCGCGCCTCAGGGCCTGTAAGCTGGGCAGGTCTCAGAAAACTGTCCCAGAACATTGATAGTGTTCCCCTGCCTCTACTGGATTGGGAGTTGTGTTTCTCTCACCTGTGTGCCTTGGTTGGGCAACGAACTGTGACCTCTGGCGCTAGCGTGTTCAGATGGGAATTTTTTTAAAAGTTCTGCAGCAAGGGCCTTCTGGTACTGCCCCATTTTTGTAGACCTCTCCACCTCAGGAATAAGAGAGTGAAAGTTCTCCTTGTAGTGGGGGTCTAAAAGTGTCACCAACAAGTAATGACTGTCACCCAACATTTTGACAACGCGACGGTCACTGTTAAGGCAGCGTAACATAAAGTCAGCCATGAGTGCCAGACTGGTAACGGGCAAGACTTCCGTGTCCTCACCAGGATGACGACTGACCATGCTCTCCTCCTCCTCCCCCCTGTCATCAGGCCACCCACGCTGAACCGACAGTATGACAGTTGTACAGGTACTACCGTCTACTGCGCATGATACCAGCTCCTGTTATTCCTCCTCCTCCTCCTCTCCCTCATTGTCCCCCAGTGCCCATTGGGATGAGATGATGCTGGGCTATGTGTAATCGTCCACTACGGCTCCTTGATCCTTCTCATCATACTCTGGCTGCAATGCCTCCTCTTTAATTCTCTGCAGAGAGCATTGCAAAAGACAGACAAGTGGGATGCTGACGCTAATGATGGTGTCATCGCCACTCACCATGTTGATGGACTCCTCAAAGTTTGTCAGGATGGTACATATGTCAGACATCCAAGTCCACTCCTGAGGTCTTATGTGTGGAGTCTGACCTGAATATCGACGGCCTTGTTGCAGCTGGTACTCCACAACTGCTCTCTTCTGCTCACAAATCCTTTGCAGCATGTGGAGGGTAGAGTTCCAATGTGTGGGGACATCACACACCAGTCAGTGTGCCGGAAGCTGCAAACGCTGCTGCAACACAGCAAGGCCGGCGGAAGCTGTAGCCAACTTCCGAAAATGAGCTGACAGGTGGCGTACTTTGACGAGTAGATCTGGCAAATCAGGGAACGATTTAAGAAACCGCTGAACCACGAGGTGAAGCACATGAGCCAGGCATGGTACGTGTGTGATCTCGCCACCACCAGGTTACGGCCATTGTCACACACGACCATGCCTGGATGTAGCTTCAGCGGTCTCAGCCACAGATCTGCCTGCTCTTTCACAGCTGTCCACAACTCACAAGCAGTGTGAGGTTTATCACTTAAACTTATGAGTTTCAGCACAGCCTGTTGCCGCTTGGCTGAGGCAGTACTGCAGTGATTCCAGCTTGTAACTGATGTGGTGATATCTGAGATGGAGGCTGAACATGAGGAGGAGGAGGAGGATGATGCGCAGGAGCTGTACACTGTGAGAGCAACTCTGACTGACATAGGGCCCACAATCCTCAGTGTGGGGAGGATGTGTTCCGTCCCAAGGTCCGACTGGGTCCCGGCTTCCACTATGTTTACCCAGTGTGCCGTCAGGGAGATGTACCGTCCCTGGCCACAAGCACTTGTCCACGTGTCCATTGTCAGGTGGACTCTCCCAGTAACTGCATTGCTGAGGGCACGACAGATGTTTTGGGACACATGCTTGTGTAGTGCGGGGATGGCACACCGGGCAAAATAATGTTGACTGGGGACCGAGTACTGAGGGACGGCCACCACCATAAGGTTGTGGAAGGATTCCGTCTCCAGAAGCCTAAAAGACAGCATTTCCAATGCAAGCAGTCATGAAATGTGCGAATTTAGGACTGTGGCCTGTGGGGCGTTGGCTGCGAGTTTGCGCTTTCGTGGACGTGGACGTTGATGCTGTTTCTTGAGAAACTGCCATAACAAGTGAAGACTGAGAGGAGGGGGCATCTTTGCATGCAGTATGGACAGGGGATTGCCTTGCATGCACAACAGGGGGTTCTATTACACGCACAACAGTGGAAGAAGCAGTGGTGACACCCGCTGACACTGGTCGTGGACCATAGGGTTTGCCCCACAAAGTCAGGTGCTTTGCTGACATGTGCCTGATCATGCTGGTGGTGGTCAGGCTGGTAGTTTTGTCACCCCTGCTGATGCTGGCCTGGCAGGTGGTACAAATGGCCTATTTGGGGTTATCAGCAGAGTATTTAAAAAAATTCCAGACTCTGGAAGACCTACCGGTTGTGCTGGCAACGTTCCTCGGGTTGGTGTTACGGGGATCGGTTGCCCACCTTCTGTCTGCGGCCACCACACTGATTCTTTCTGCCTGTTGCGGTACTCTGCCTCCCCCCCCCTGTGTGCTGCTGGCCTCGCTCTGCGTGTCCATCTGCCACATTGGGTCAGTTACTAGATCATCCACCACCTCCTCCTCTTCCACTTCCGCACCATGGTCCTCCTCCTCATTTCATTGCCATTGTGTCTCGTCATCGTCCACCTCTTGTGACAAATTGCCAACGTCACCTTCCTATGGCCATGGCTGTTCAAATATTTGGGCATCGCTGCATGTGATCTCCTCTTCCACCACTTCAAGCGGAACAGGCGAGGGGCCCAAATATGGAAATGGACAAGTGAACAGCTCTTCAGAGTGTCCAAATGTGGGATCAGTTGCTGTCTGACGACACTCGGCATGGTGGGAGGAAGAAGCATCAGGGTGAGGAGGAGTATGAGGTCGAGACTCACGGCTACTAATACTTGACCGTGTGGAAGACAGACCGGAGGTGATGGTGCCCAGGTGACTGGAAGTATTATCTGCTAACCAATTAATAACCTCTTCACACTGATCAGTTGGCAATAGTGGTGTTGTTGTGTGCTTCCCTAGAAATTCGGTCAAGAACTGGAAGCGAGAAGATGTGGCTGTTGGTTGTGGCACATTTTCACCTTGCCACGGCCCCGTCCTCTGCACGCACTATCACCAGAACGTCCAGTTCCACATACCTTACCACGAGCCTTGCCCATTGTAAATGAAGTAAAATAGCTTACACTCGCACTATCAATGGCAAAAGGGTAATAAAAAGGAGATTAGAACCGTGGACAGTCAGCGAGACACTCAAACTGTTTTTTTTATGAAAAAAGGGCAAAAAGGTGGATAACACCCAGATTTGAACCGTGGAAGAGGAAAACCACAGTTTTATTTCTCTGGCCTACACGAGAATCTTTAAAACATATATATTTGTGTCTGAACAGTCAGTGAGACACTCAAACGGTTTTTTTTTATGGAAAAAAGGCAAAAAGGTGGATAACACCCAGATTTGAATCGTGGAAGAGGAAAACCACAGTTCTAATTTCCTGTCGTATACCAGACTTTTTTAAATACACTGTGTGCAGAATTATTAGGCAAGTTGTATTTGAGAGGATTATTTTTATTATTGATCAAGAACTATGTTCTCAATCAACCCAAATGGCTCATAAATATCCAAGCTTAATATCTTTGGAAGTTGAAGTAGGTTTTTTTTAGATTTGGCTATCTTAGGAGGATATCTGTTTGTGCAGGTAACTATTACTGTGCAGAATTATTAGGCAAATTAATAAAAACCAAATATAATCCCATCTCACTTGTTTATTTTCACCAGGTAAACCAATATCAGTGCACAAAATTTAGAAATAAACATTTCTGACATGCAAAAACAAAAAACAAAAAAATTTGTGATCAGTATAGCCACCTTTCTTTATAATGACACTCAGCAGCCTTCTATCCAAAGATTCTATCAGTTGCTTGATCTGTTTTCGATCAACATTGCGTGCAGCAGCCATCACAGCCTCCCAGACACTGCTCCGAGAGGTGTACTGTTTTCCCTCCCTGTAGATCTCACATTTTATGATGGACCACAGGTTCTCTATGGGGTTCAGATCAGGTGAACAAGGGGGTCATGTCATTATTTTTTCTTCTTTTAGAACTTTACTGGCCAACCATGCTGTGGAGTAGTTGGATGCATGTGATGGAGCATTGTCCTGCATGAAAATCATGTATTTCTTGAACAATACCAACTTCTTCCTGTACCACTGCTTGAAGAAGTTGTCTTCCAGAAATTGACAGTAGGTCTGGGAGTTGAGCTTCACTCCATCCTCAACCCGAAAAGGTCCCACAAGTTCATCTTTGATGATACCAGCCCATACCAGTACCCCACCTCCACCTTGCTGGCGTCTGAGTCGGAGTGGAGCTCTCTGCCCTTTACTGATCCAGCCTCTGGCCCATCCATCTGGCCCATCAAGAGTCACTATCATTTCATCAGTCAAAAAAACCTTTGAAAAATCAGTCTTAAGATATTTTTTGGCCCATTCTTGACGTTTTATCTTATGTTTCTTGTTTCTAGGTGGTCGTTTTTCAGCCTTCCTTACCTTGGCCATGTCCCTGAGTATCGCACACCTTGTGCTTTTAGAAACTCCAGTAACGTTGCAGCTATGAAATATGGCAAAACTGCTGGCGAATGGCATCATGGCAGCTTCACGCTTGATTTTCCTCAATTCATGGGCAGTTATTTTGCGCCTTTTTTAGCCAACACGCTTCTTGCGACCCTTTTGGCTATTTGCCATGAAACGCTTGATTGTTCGGTGAACACGCATCAAAAGTTTGGAAATTTCAAGACTGCTGCATCCCTCTGCAAGACAGCTCACAATTTTGGACTTATCAGAGCCCGTCAAATCTCTCTTCTGACCCATTTTGCCAAAGGAAAGGAAGTTGCCTAATAATTAAGCACACCTTATATAGGGTGTTGATGTCATTAGACAACACCCCTCCTCATTACAGAGATGCACATCACCAGATTTACATAATTGGTAGTTGGCTCTCAAGCCTATGCAGCTTGGAGTAGGACAACATGTATAAAAAGTATCATGTGATCAAAATACACATTTGCCTAATAATTCTGCACGCGGTGTAGATATATTTGTGTCTGAACAGTCACAAAGACACTCAAACTGTTTTTTTTATGTAAAAAAGGCAAAAAGGTGGATTACAACCAGATTTGAACCGTGGAAGAGGAAAACCACAGTTCTAGTTCTCTTGCCTACCCCAGAATCTTTTAAACAGATATATTTGTGTCTGAACAGTTAGCGAGACACTCAAACTGTTTTTCTTTATGTAAAAAAGGCAAAAAGGTGGATAACACCCAGATTTGAACCGTGGAAGAGGAAAACCACAGTTCTAATTTCCTGGCATATACCAGACTTTTTTAAATAGATATATTTGTGTCTGAACAGTCACCGAGATACTCAAACTGTTTTTTTTTATGGAAAAAAGGCAAAAAAGTGGATAATACAGAGATTTGAACCGTGGAACTGCAAAACCACAGTTAGTTCTAGTTATCTGGCCGATATCAGACTCTTTTAAACAGATATATTTGTGTCTGAACACTCACAGACACACTCAACTTTTTTTTTTTTGGGGGGGGGGGGATACCAAAAGGTTAAGAAGATGGGTATTTGTACAGTCTGACCGAGGGAAAAAAAAAAAGAGGATTTAGATGAAAAAAAAAGGATTTTTCCTGGCCCCTGAGACCTGGGGCTAAATCTAGCAATTTGAGCAGCAGCAGCACACAGGACTGTAATGCAGTGTTTGTTGGTATAACCACTGCATCTCCTATACAGCCTGCCTGCCTGCCTGCTTGATATCTGGGATGGATATTAGTCCTCAGAAGGACTGTTCGTTTGATTTTGCAGGCTTTAGAGACCCTACACTACCTATTTCACAGTATAAATCTCTCCCTAGCTCAGCAGCACTCTCCCTACACTGTCTGATCTGCAGCGACTGTGTCCAAGATGGCGGCGCCCGGTTTTAAATACACGAGGTGACGCTGTGCGGCCAGCCAATCACTGTAATGCCCACAACCAACATAGTTGCGGCATTACTGTGACTGGCTGGCAATCCCTGCATGTTCATTGGCTCTGTAAAGATGAACATGCAGGGCGGAGACCCGAGCTCCCGTCCGAGTAACCTGAAAATGCTTGGTGCTCGCCGAACATCCCGAGTAGTGAGATGCTCGGGCGAGTACCGAGCAGTGTCAAGCATGCTCGCTCAACACTATTTAAGATGTTTGAGGGTTAACATTTTGCAGCAATTTTTCATTTTTGCATGTAGCTTTTTTCTCCAAAAAAGCCATTTTATGGCTTGATGTTTGCAGGACACTGTAACATTTTCATTGATACCATTTTTTTTTACAAATTACTCTTTTGTCACTTTTTATTCCATTTTATGTGTCAGTATCATGAAAAAGCTATTTTTGAAGTGTGTTTTATTTATATTTTAATGTATTCACTGTACAGAATAAAAAACATGATGGTTCTATAGTTCATTCCAGATGTGGCAATATCAATTATATGTAATTTTTTTGTTAATTTTAATTTTTACAAAAAATCTGCGTTTTTAGAGGTAAGTAAGTTTTTTGCTTTCTTGCTACTTTTTTTACACATTTAATTTTTTTAAAGTTTTCTTTTAGTCTCACTGAGGACTTTTTCACTTTGATCTCTTGTTTTATGCACTACAATGCTCATGTACTGCAGTACATGAGACATGTCAGTCTTTCATTGATACAGTCTGTTAGACCCTTCTGGTGATCGGGTCTAACAGGACACTGGACCCTGGGGTCATTGGATGACCTTGGGTTGTGATAGCAACTATCAGAACCTAGGAAAGAAATCACGGAGAGCAGTTAGGATTAAAGAGGGAACCCTCGCCCTTTTAATCATTTAGATGCTGCTGACGGCAGTATCTAAGGGGATAATCAGCCAAGATCAGTTTCAAATCTAAAGGAACCAATGTCACAGTGCATTATCTGTCATATACAGCCGATATATACTGGCGCTATACAATTAATCCTGGCTCAGGCAACTTAACCATCGTGAAAAGACAGCAATACTTTTTCTTTTGTTTCTTTCCTCTGTATTATATTAAACATTATGGTTTATGTCTCGAGATGCTATGGAAGCTTTAATGATATAGTTTATCATGTGAAAGCCATGACAAACATAAATAATTTACTACAGTGATAATCAGAAAATGAATCATTTGTTCATTGACTCAGCCTGTCATGGCTTGTAACCTTTAGCATTCTTTTCTTGTCAAATCACATATGTTCTGTTATGTCTCACTGAATTTGAGATCTGTATATGAACTGACACAATGCATGGTGTTCCAGGACTCCCTGATTAGTCTTATCTGAATAATACTGTTCCACTATAGTACTGTGCCATAGCCTAACAATTTTTCCTGTGTTGATTTTTTTTTCTGTGCTTTTTAACATGCCTTAAGCAACTCATAAAGATGCAACTACATGGCAACAGACCACTAGTTATTACAATGTTAATGTAACTGTTATTTCCCCAACATGGAGGTTTTATGAATTACAGTAAGATATTCTGGTAGATATTCAATCTTCTAAACATTATTTTTAACCACGTGTATTCTTTATCAAAATATAATTAAAAAGCATTTCCTTTTAAAACAATATACACACAGGATCATAAAAAAGGTATTTCTTTCCTGCAGGATATGACTCATTAATGCACTAAAGATAACTTATTGATTTCAATAGGTGCTGTGAAATGCTTAGTTGCCCCTGCAATGTGGCTGCAATAAAATGGATGACTTGTGGCATATTTTCCTGGAAAATTTAATTTTAATCAATCACCAATCTTTGCTACAGTTTTTAACTGGAGGCCTACCTGGCTGTCTAATAATATGGAGTGGAAGATACAGTAGATATCTGTAGCGCCCCTGAGGGTTCGGTCGCCACAGGGGTACTGCATCTCTTTAATGAGGTGTGGTATCTCTCCTTCGAGGTAAGGATGGTGCAGCAGTCAGGACCTCACCTCTGCATTCAACACTCTCCCACCTGAGGGGGGGCTCATATGCACCAGGGTGCTGCCCCAGCCGGGATAAGAGGAGATGGGGGAACCAAAGTTAGGGGGAACCATGTAGTGGGTGAGGGTGGAGGACGTACATTTAGGTTACACTTAATAATTCATATTTAATAAACAGCCATCTTGGGCTTATGGTCTTTTGATTGTGATCTTCATCACTGAACGTGGCTTTCTGTGTGAACCTGCAGTTGATGGGGACACGGTCCTCGTACTCTGGCCTTGAGTCGAGGAGCGGGCTAGAGTTAACACCTGTCTCTACCCGGTCAAGGTCCCTACCCAAGAAGGCCTGGAGGGGAGTAGAGGAGACAAGCTCCGCAGGCTCCCCCGATATCTGACTCTGTCACTTCAGTGGATCCCACCGGGTAACGGAAGGAGCGGAGTTGCCACCCGTACCCTTGTTCTGTGCATAGTCCAGAGGGAGACCCGGTCTTAGTACACGCATTACATACGGACAGGAGAGGACCTAGTGGGAACTTCTAGGAACACTCTGGTGCGGGGTCCTGACCAAAGCACATGAACTACTCGGAGGTTGTCGGACCCCCGATCCTGGTGGCCGCAGTGCGCCGTAAGGAGCAGGGAGAAGCCTTGAAGCTGTGCATTCTACCGTGAGTAAAGCTTGGAAGACTACCCATATGGCCTCCGGTTTCTTATTGCAACACGGCACTGCACCACACCGCACCACATCTCCCACTACAATCCCCTTCCTCCCGTCTCCTCTGCCCTGAGGCCCTGCTCTGCCTGTGGGGAGTAGTATCATCTGCTGCTGCAACTACATCCCGCCTCAGAGGACTGAACGCAGCGCTGGTGGAGGATCACCAGAAACCACAGGTGGCGTAGTCAACATAACCACTCGATTACCACCGTCCCTCCTAGCCCTTATTTTGATGTGACAACCCTGGCCACGGGCCGGGCCTAGGCCACGACTACATCCACCTTCCACCTGGAGGCCCAGTTCGGAGTACCCCCCATCTCTCAGGGTTGGCTAGCGAGTAGCGAAGTAGGTGTCACATATCTACTTAAATTATGTGGATAAAAGTATTGGTCCATCTATAAATACCTTCAGGAGCTTGTATAAAATAACATATTTCTATAGGCATTACTATGTAGTTGGTCCCCTCTTTGTATATATAATATTGCTTTAATTTTTGAAGGGAAAGTTCTCCACAAGATTTTGAAGTGTCTGTGGGAATTTCTGCCCATTCATCCAAAAGAGCATTTGTGAGGTCAGACACTGATGTTGAATTGCTAGTATATCCCAAAGTTGTTTGATCAGCAGACTGATAGTCAATGGCAATATTGTGTGCAATCAGCAGACAAATGGTAAATTGCAGAGACTTATGCATTTGACAAACAGTTAACCACAACACAGAAGTGAGAAATATACAAACCTTGTTAGACATTCCCTGCATGTGTTGCGGCTGTTGAACAGGCATGCAACATGCAGCTGTGGCTACTTGAACCTATTTTTCCAGCACTCCGAAGATACTCGGTTAGCACCAGAGCATGCTCGGTTAACCCCTTATCTGAGCATGCATGCTCATCACAAATGAGCAGATAAATCCATGGAGTATTGAGTTCGAGTCATGTTTCCTGAAATTTGTGGTAACTGAGATTCAATTTTGCGGTTCACAAAAAAAAACATGCTTGGCCCTATTCCCCACACTGCTGAAGCATCAGAAAGTAGATTAATGTCTTTTTGCAAGGCTGCATGGGCTTCCCTATAATTTCCTTCCGTTATCACATCTAGCGGATCATCATACCTCGTACAGGTTAGTACCTGGGCCATAACAGATCTGCAGTTCCCAGTGGAGTGCAATTTGTATGGCAGAGTCATTTTCCATCTCCAGAGTCACTAGGTAAGTTTCGCTCACTTGTGTAAACATTCATGATCAACAAGGTCTTTTCTCTTTCTCCTGTAATGTGTAAGATCTTATGATCAGTGGGGTCCTCTCTCTCTTACAGTGTATAAGTTCTTATTGTTTGCCAGGTCCTCTGTCACTCTCGTATTTATTATAAGCTCTATTGGTCAGAGGGGTTTTCTCTCCTCTTTTCCACTTTCATTTTCTGAGCGATTACAAGCTTTCCAGTATTGATATTCACACATTTATTTACTTATTTATTTACTGCTAATCAAATTTTTTGGGAACATTTTGGCAGTCTGAGAATTTGAAATTCAAAATATCTGCCATCTCTACTTGAAAGTAAATGTATATTATTGATAAACAAGCAAGAGCTACCCATGGTAAGGTTTTAATACTAGAGATTAAGACCAGCCCAATTGGGTATACCTTGTCACTTGTGGGATCACTTTTATGTTTTTTGATCAAAAACAGTTTATACTAAGTACCCTTTGTTGTTTATATGCACCACTGCATTTTACTTACTTGCTTACAGCATAGCATATGTTCATTTTGTTTCTATTTTAGGTTTTGTCTGTTTAAAAGCCAGTGTGAACATACTCCTACATGTAGCTGGTGAGGCAAAATTATGAAGTACACTTGGTAATTGAATGGTATGCTTCCTAAATACAGCAGACATACATAGCTGTCTGAGTTGGCGTTAAAAGGCATTGGGTGATTATTTCAAAATGAGGATGTCGGGTTATAACAGTAAACCAGTGCAGACTTACATAAAGTAAATTTGCCCTAAGGGAAGGAATCACAAGTAGGTACCAGAGTAAGGATGAACAGGTAAGTAACACTTTGTGAAATTGAGCACAGTCATGCTGAAACAAAAAAGGGCCTCCTCCAAACTGTTACCACAAAGTTGGAAGCATACAATTGTCCAATTGTTACAATACTGATGTAGCACTGCTGGAATCCAGTAGCCAGAGGAGCACAGGTAAGAAACAGCAAGCGGTAATAGAAGTCCTTGGAGATAGAAAAAGGTTGTAGTAAACAAGCCAAAGATAAGTGAGAACAGTCTGGGTAATACAGTTCTGGAACTGGAGACTGCAACTAGACTAAAAGCTAGACACAATACTCAAGCAATGAGTGAGAAATCCATGTGGCTTTAAGTCAGCCCAAACAGGAAACAAGATGGATTCCACAGTTTCAAAATCTGCCATATTAGTAAAGGGCAATTGCAAAATACAACAGCAGCTTCCACTGGTAAGGAGAAGAATTTAACTACCTTATCTCACCAAGTGGTGTGTGGAACATGATCAGACACATCCTGTTTCATTTATAAAGGAGGGACTCTAAAAGTCACAAAGCCTATTTTTACAGGGTCATCAGGCAGCCCTTATTATTGTTAAAGGGCCAGCATGCGGCCCTCACTATTGTTAAAGGGACATCAACCAGCTATTCTTTTCATAGCTGCACATTGCTACTGCAATATAATGTATCCATCTTAAGTGGTCACATTTTCTTTTTTGTATATATTCAGTCAAGTTTGAAATTTTGATGTCAATCAGGCGGCCATCACAATTTATGGATGTCCAGCATACTGCCCTCACAATTTATAGAGTGACAGCAGATGACTGCATCTATTTTTAGAGGGCCAGCAGGCGTCTTGGTAATAGATGAGGCCAAGATAGAGCTTTTTGGTAAAGCAGCAAATCATTCAGCTGTTTACTGTAATTGGAATGAGGCCTACAAATAAAAGAATACATTACTTACAGTCAAATATGGTGGAGGTTCAAAGATATTTAGTGGTTGTTTTGTTGCCTCTGGCACAGGCTCTTGACTATGTGCAAGACATCCTGAAATTTGAAGATTCCCAATGGATTTTGGATGGCAATGTAGTGCCCAGTGTCATAAAGCTGGTTTTGCATCCTACGTCATGGGTCTTCCAGCAGGACAATGAACCAAAACATACTTCAAGAAGCACCCAGAAATGGATGGAAACACAGCACTGGAGAGTTCTAAAGTGGAAATTCCAGCTCCAGTAGCATCAAGTCTGCCAACACTACCTCTTACATTCAGAAGCTGTAGAGAAACTTCAATGACACATTAAATCATTAAATTTTGGTAACATTGATTAATTTCTGTCAAATATGAAAAATGTCTGCCAACTTCAATGAATTTCTGTCAACTATGATACATTTCTGCTAACTTTGATTACTTTCTGTAAAAATTATGAATCGGTCAATGAGTGCATGGAGAAATAAATCAAGTTATGTAAGGTGGAAAAGATGTCTGCGACCAGAATGAACACTCATCTCAAGCTGATTATACCACCTAGCACCTGTCCCTATTGAAAATGCATCTAACAGTGGTATCAATAGGGAATAGAGTACTTTTTATTTTTTTTCTGAAGGACCAGCAGCACGCAGTATAAGACAATAATATTAGCTGGATCAGTGTAATATGCCATCCATACAGCGATAGCTCACCCGTAAACAAATTTCAGATAAGAGAGGTAAAATTTTAAAATATAGAATCTATTTGAATTGGCCTTCCCATTATTAAGGAGTGGGTCTCTTTTGCTATTATTGTGCATGCAGCAAGTTCAAGGGCTGCCAAAAATTAGGACGCACTCTAAAACACATTTGAAGAGACATAGCGGAGGGCCTGAGTTAAAAATGTATTTTCTATAATTAAGGAGTAAGTCTCCTAGACTGGTAATGCCCATGCACTAAGCTGAAAAGCATTGTTCCATGGGGGGTATACATATATTTTATATATAAAGTTAGAGGTAGGCCTCTGAAAATAGTTCCTACGTGCATCATAAACGCCCTTAAAAAAATTATGTGAGAGTTGCATGATGGTCACCCTGGTGATATGGTGATGGAGGATGAGGAGAAGGAGGAGGGTGGCATAAAATAGAAGAAATCCTGAAGCATATACCCATATCTGGGTGTGAAGGGTTGTATGGGAATAGACCCCAAAAAAACACAGGAATTGAGTTTATTTTCCCATACTATCATCCAGTGGTGTTGAGAAGTCTGACCCAATCCATGTTCATTTTGATAACAGTCAGCCTGTCAGCATTTTCAGTTGACAGGCAGATGAGTCTATCAGTTATATCAGTTATAATGCCCCCAGAGGCCGTAAAAACTATCTCTGACAAAACACTAGCGTCCAAGACCTCCAAGGCGCACAGAGACAGTTCATGCCACTTGTCCAGGTTGGATACCCAATAGCTGTAAGGTACAGAGTAATCACGGAGGACGCTGGTACGGTCGCCGAGGTAACTTTTTCCTCCTTGTCATAGTAACCCGCATATCAGGACCTGGGCACTGGGAGGGTCTGAGAAACTGTCCCAGACCTTTGACAGTGTTCCCCTGCCTCTGCCGCATCTGGTTTGTGTTTCCCTTGCCTGTACTCTTTAGTTGTCCAAGGAACTGTGACCTCTGCTGCCAGCGTTGTCAGATGGGAATTTTTTTTAATAATTCTTCAACAAGGGCCTTCTGGTACTGCAACATTTTATTAGACCTCTCAGCTACGGGAAGGATAGATAAGTTCTCCTTGTAGCATGGGTCTAGAAGTTTTCCTTGTTGCGTGGGTCTTGAACCATACACACAGAAATCTACGTGCCATCAAAAGCCAGCATCTAATGAACAATCTACAGTCATCTTTAGCTCCCATCCTCTCCCTCTACTGTCCAGACTCAGCATTATCACACTATAACAACACATTGCAGAGTGCCCTGGATGAAGCAGCACCTGCTACACGCAGAATGACCAGGCATAGCTGGCAGCCCTGGCACACGATGCAAACATGTTTTCCCCAGCGCTGCTCAAGGTGCGCCGAGTGTCTGTTGAGAAATTGACATTCAGAAGAAGACTTCATCCACTATAAGTTCATGCTCAAAACTCTGCTGTCCATCTGGCTAAATAAGTCTACTTTACCACCCTCATCACATCTCTAGCCAACATTCCTAATGGACTCTTTGAAACCTTCCACTCCCTCCTGAGCCCTAAAATATAGACCCCCATCATCACCAACCTAAGCGCTGACGATCTTACAAATAAATCAATCATATCAAGACATTTTTGCAAAATCCTCTCAGAGCCTAGATTCCCTTTCCTCCCGCACCTCAAGGTCACTTTCCATCTTCGAGTCTGTCACAGAAAAAGAAGTGACCAGACTCTTTGATTCTTCTCGCCCTACAACCTGCAACAGTGGCCCCATTCCCTCACATCTCCTTCAGTCCCTTTCCCCAGCTGTCACTACCCACCTAACTATAATATTTAACCTTTCTCTTTCTTCAGATATCTTTCCCTCTTCATTAAAACATGCAATCATATCCCCTTTTCTTAAAAAAACATACCTGGACCAGAACTGAGTTGATAACTACAGACTGGTCTCTAATATTCATTTCATCTCTAAACTCCTGGAATGCTTGGTCCACTCCCATCTCATCTGCTATCCCTCAGATAACACTCTTCTCGACCATTTATAATTTGGCTCTTCACACTCTACTGAAACTGTCCTCACTAAAGTCTCTAATGATCTACTAACAGCTAAATTCAATAGGCACTACTCCCTGCTGTTTCTCCTTGATCTCTCTGCCGCATTTGATACTGAGGATCACCACCTCCTCCTCATTATGTTCCAGTCTATAGGCCTCAAGGACACCATTCTCTCCTCATTCTCCCTCTCCTCATGCCATCTACAATGAACAGATGGCATGAATGTGGTGTGGGTATTACCATCTGTAGCACAGGAAACCATCTCCTGTTCCTCCTCATCCTCATTATCACCAAATTCTCTTTGAGATGAGATGAGGCTGGGCTGTGAAGCATCACCTGTATAGTTCTTTGCTCCGCCTGCAATGCCTCCTCTTTAATTGTGAGCAGCGAGCATTTCAGTAGACAGAGAAGTGGGATGGTGAGGCTACTTATGGCATCAGTGCCACTCACCATCTTGGTGGAGTCCTCAAAGTTTTGGAGGATGGCACAGATGTCAGACATCCATGCCCACTCGTCAGCTCTGATGTGTGGATGCTCACCTGAATTACGACGGGCATGTTGAAGCTGGTGCTCAACACCTGCCCTCTGCTGCTCACAAATCCTTCCCAACATCTGCAACATTTATATCCAATGCGTGCTCCCATCGCACACCAGTGGGTGAGCTGGAAGCTGAAAACACTGCTGAAGCACTGTGAAGGTGACGGAAGCTGTAGCTGACTTTCTGAAATAGGCACACATGCGGCGCACTTTCACAAGCAGCTTAGACATATCTGACTAGGTTTTGAGAAGTCGCTGAACCACTAAGTAGAGCACATGGGCCAGACATTGTACGTGTGCGAGGTTGTCAAGCCTCAGAGCTGCCACCAGGTTCCGGCCATTGTCACACATGACCATGCCTGGCTGTAGGTTCAGCGGTGAGAACCACAGATCTGCGTGCTCTGTTAAAGCTTTCAACAACTCTGCAGTGGTGTGCTGTTTGTCACCTAAGCACATTATCTTCAGCACAGCCTGTTGCTGCATGCCCGAGGCAGTGCTGCAGTCCTTCCAGCTTGTGGCTGATGTGGTCATTTCAGAGATGGAGGCTGAAGAGGAGGAGCAGGAGCTGTAAAATGTGGGGGCAACCCTGATTGACCCAGGGCCTGCAATCCTCTGCATCGGGAGGATGTGTTCCGTCCTAGGGTCCGACTGGGTCCCAGCTTCCAAAATATTAACTCAGTGTGCTATCAGTGAAATGTACTGTCCCTGGCCACAATCACTTGTCCACATGTCCTTGGTTAGGTGGTCCTTCCCAGTAACTGCATTGGTGAGGGTACAGGTAATGTTCTGGGACCCGTGCTTTTATAAGGCGGAGAAAGGCACACCAGGAGAAATAGTGGCAGCTGGGAAATGAGTACTGAGGGACAGCTGCCGCCATGAGGTTGTGGAAAGCTTGAGCCTAAAAGGTAACATTTATAGTGCAAGCAGTTGAGTAATGTTGCAGTTTAGTATTGTGGCCTGTGGGTAGGTGTCTACATATTTGCGTTTGAGTTCCAAGGACTGGGGAAGGGACAATTGAACTCTGCGATCGAACAAGGACGTGCACATGGTTGATGACGGTGATGGTTGAAAGTGTGCAACAACAGGTGCAGGGTGAGAGGCACCTTCGCCTGCATCATAGATGGAGGCTTAGCATGCACGTACAATAGGGGAAGAGGAAGTGGTGTCACCTGCAGACACTGTTTCTGGACCCTGGCGTTCAGCTCATCTAGTGAGGTGCTTTGCTGTCATGTGCCTGAGCATGCTGGTGGTGGTCAGGCTGGTAGTTTTTCTGCCCCTGCTGATGCTGGCATGGCATATGTTGCAAATGGCCTTTTTTTGGTTAATTGAACAGTCTTTAAAAAAGATCCAGACATGGGAAGACCTAGCATTTGAAATGGCAACTTTCCTGGTATTGGTGTTTTGGAGAACAGTTGCCCGCCTTGTGTCTGTGGCCATGCCACCTCATCTAAAGTTTAAAAAAAATCACTTTATATTTTTTAGCTTTTCATGACAATTATTTCTTCTTTAAACATTTCTGCAATACTAAAATGTCCAAGATGAACTTTGACACATCATGACACATTTTTTGAAATCTCACCAATATATAAATGGCTGCAACTAGTGATGAGCGAACATCTTCGCTACTGCTCGGTGCTCGCCCGAGCATCTCACTGGTCGATATGCTCGGCGCTCACCGAGTATTTCTGGGTTTGCTTGGCGGGAGCTCGGGTCTCCTCCCTGCATGTTTGGCGCCCTTTGGAGCGCCAATGAACATGTAGGGATTGCTTTCCACTCACTGTAATGTCGTAGCCATGTTGGTTGTGGCATTACAGAGATTGGCTGGCCTCACAGCGTCATTAGGTCTATATCAGACTTGGTGCCGCCCTGCTCGTCACAGTAACTCCGGAATCAGATAGTGTCTGGAGAAGTGCTGCTGTGCTAGAGAGAGATTTGCTTGTTTCTAGTTAGTGTATGTGTACCAAACTATATTAGAGACACATATCCATCTCAACAAACAGTCCCTCTGAGGACTAATCCATCTGCAGAGATATCAGGCAGGCAGTGTATATAGGCAGGCAGGCAGGGTATATAGCAGACTGCAGTGCACATAGCACAAGAGACTTCATTACAGTTCTGTCTGATGCTGCTGTTAGATATTTCTAGAAATAGGCTCAGGTCTCAGGGGCCTGGAATCATTTTTTTTGGATCTTAATCCTCATTGTTTGCTTAAAAAGCAATCCAGAGAACACAGTTTTTCTGCGCCATTTACTTGTTGGAACTGCAGAATACAGCCAGGTCCTTTCCATATTACAGCGCTAAAAATCCAGCTATTTAAAACAATTTTTTCTCCGTCACACGGATCATATATACGTTTTCAGAAAATACTGGCATTTCTGACCTCCATTAAAAAAAAATTTCAGTGTGTCAGTGAAGCAATTGACACCAGATTACTGTTCAAGATAGTTACCTACAGACCAGGTATTTAAAACTGTTTTCTCCATCACACGGATCACATATACATTTTCAGAAAATATTGCCATTTCTGACATCCATTAAAAATTTGTTTCAGTGTGTCAGTGAAGCAATTGACACCAGATTGCTGCTCAAAATAGTTACCTACAGGCCAGGTATTTAAAACTGTGTTTTCTCAGTCACACAGATCACATGTACGTTTTCAGAAAATACTGCCATTTCTGTCCTCCATTAAATTTTTTTTTCAGTGTGTCAGCAAAGTTTTTGACACCGGTTTGCTGTTCAAAATAGTTACCTACAGGCCAGGTATTTAAAATTGTGTTTTCTACTTCACACGGATCATATATACGTTTTCAGAAAATACTGGCATTTCTGACCTCCATTAAAAATTTGTTTCAGTGTGTCAGTGAAGCAATTGACACCAGATTGCTGTTCAAAATAGTTACCTACAGGCCAGCTCTTGAAAAAAAGGTTTTCTCTGTCACACGGATCACATGTACGTTTTCAAAAAATTCTGCCATTTCTGGCCTCCATTAAAAAAAAATTTCAGTGTGTCAGCAAAGTTTTTGACACCGGTTTGCTGTTCAAAATAGTTACCTACAGGCCAGCCATTTAAAATTGTGTTTTCTCTGTCACACGGATCACATATATGTTTTCAGAAAATACTGCCATTTCTAACCTCCATTAAAATTTTGTTTCAGTGTGTCAGTGCAGCAATTGACACCAGATTGCTGTTCAAAATAGTTACCTACAGGCCAGGTATTTAAAACTGTGTTTTCTCCGTCACACGGATCATATATACGTTTTCAGAAAATACTGGCAATTCTGACCTCCATTAAAAAAATTTTTAGTGTGTCAGTGAAGCAATTGACACCAGTTTGCTGTTCAAGATAGTTACCTACAGGCCAAGTAATTAAAACCGTGTTTTCTCCGTCACACAGATCACATATACGTTTTCAGAAAATACTGCCATTTCTGGCCTCCATTAACATTTTTTTTTCAGTGTGTCAGCAAAGTTTTTGACAGCGGTTTGCTGTTCAAAATAGTTACCTACAGGCCAGGTATTTAAAACTGTGATTTCTCCATCATACTGATCACATATAACTTCGCTCCAAATTCAGTCATTTGTAGTGAGCGTGGAAGATATTATCCTCCATTTAAAATGGGCAAGGCACGTTGCAAGGGATGGGGAACTGGACGTGATGGTGATGATGGTGCATGCAGAGGCCGAAGCCATGGGCAAGCTGAAATTGTGCCACAACAAATACCAACATCTTCTCGCTCGACCTTTCTATCCCAATTAACCCCTTTACCCCCCAGGGTGTTTTGCACGTTAATGACCAGGCCAATTTTTACAATTCTGACCACTGTCACTTTATGAGGTAATTACTCTGAAACACTTCAATGGAACCTACTGATTCTGAGGATCTTTTTTCGTGACATATTGTACTTCATGATAGTTGTAAAATTTCTTTAATATCTCTAGCGTTTATTTGTGAAAAAATTGGAAATTTGGCGAAAATTTATCAAATTTCACAATTTTCAAAGTTTGAATTTTTATTCCGTTAAATCAGAGACATATGTTATACAAAATAGTTAATAAATATCATTTCCCACATGTCTACTTTACATCAGCACAATTTTGGAACCGAAATTTGTTTTATTAGTGCGCTATAAGGGATAAAACTTGATCAGCGATTTCTCATTATTCCAACAAAATTTACAAAACCATTTTTTTGGGGACCACATCACATTTGAAGAGACTTGAGGGGCCTTTATGACAGAAAATACCCAAAAGTGACACCATTCTAAAAACTTCACCCCTCAAGGTGCTCAAAACCATGTTCAGGAAGTTTATTAACCCATCACGTGCTTCACAGGAATTTTTGGAATGGGGAAGAAAAAAATTAACATTTAACTTTTTTCACAAAAATGTTATTTAGACCCCAATTTTTTTATTTTTGCAGGGCTAACAGGAAAAAATGGACCCCAAAATTTGTTGTTCAATTTCCCCTGAGCACGCAGATACCCCATACGTGGGGAAAAAACACTGTTTGGGCACAATGCAGGGCTCAGAAGGGAAGGAGCGCCATTTGACTTTTTGAATGTAAAATTTGCTTGAATAATTGGCAGACGCCATGTTGCATTTGGAGAGCCCCTGATGTGCTAAACAGTAGAAACCCCCCACAAGTGACACCATTTTGGAAACTAGACCCCTCATGTAACTTATCTAGATGTATAGTTAGCACCTTGAACCCCCAGGTGCTTCACAGAAGTTTATAACATGGAGCCGTGAAAATAAAATTTTCACATTTTTTGCACAAAAATGTTTTCCAGCCCCTGGTTTTGCATTTTCATAAGGGTAATAGAAGAAATTGCACCATGCATCTTGTTGTGCAATCTCTCCTGAGTAAGCTGATACCCCATATGTGGGGGAAAACCACTGCTTGGGCATACGGCAGGGTTCGGAAGGGAAGGAGCGCCATTTGACTTTTTGAATGTAAAATTTGCTTGAATAATTAGCGGATGTGCCCCTGATGTGCCTAAACAGTGGAAAAACCCCAAAACTGACACCATTTTGGAAACTAGACCCATGAGGGAACTTATCTAGATGTGTGGTGAGCGCCCTTAACCCCACGTGCTTCACAGAAGTTTAGAACATGAAGCCGTGAAAATAAAAAAATCTAACTTTTTCCACAAAAATTATATTTTTGCCCAAAATTTTTTAGTTTCACAGGGGTAAGAGGAGAAAATGGAACCTAAAAACTATTGTGCAATTTCTCCTGAGTATGCACATACCCCAAATGTGGGGAAAATACACTGTTTGGGTGCATGTCAGGGTTCAGAAGGGAAGGAGAACTGTGTGACTTTTTGAACGCAAAATTGTCTGGAATCAAGAGCGGACGCCATGTTGCATTTTCGGAGCCCCTGATGTGCCAAAATAGGGGAAACCCCCCATAATTGACTCCATTTTGGAAACTAGACCCTCAAGGATTTTATCAAGGGGTATAGGGTACATTTTGAACCCAAAGATACGACAGAATTTGATAACATTAGGTCATCATATTGAATAAGTTGTCATTAGTCTTGAGCGCAAGTGCTCGCTATTTGAGTTTGCATCAGGTACTAGGATATGCACCAAGTATCGCGGGTGCTCGAGTGACATGCTCACGTCCCAGCCCCTCATGTTTCACGGTTGTTAGACACCCCAAAAAAAACATACGGGGATCGCTCCTGCATGGCAGGCGATCCCAGCAATGTTTTTTTTGGCCGTGAAACATATGGGGCAAAGACTTTAGCATGTCATTGGAACACTACTCAGTGCATACCCAAGCACCCGATGCAAACTCAAGTAGCGAGCACTTGCGCTCAACACTGGTCGCCATATTGTCACTATTATTTTTTTCTTTACTTTTGAAAAAATCCCAACCTCAACTCTAATACAACCCCAACCCTAGCCCTAGCCCAAATACAACCCCAACCCTAGCCACAACCCTAACCCTAACCCCGACCCTAACCCCAACCTTAAACCTATCCCAACTCTAACCCTAGCCCAACCCTAACCTCAACCCTAACCCTAGAACAACCCTAACCCTAGCACAACCCTAACCCTAGAGTTTATTTTTTTAAACCGTTCCTCGTGTGGTATAAGTAATTAGACAACTTTATTTTTCGGGTCGGTGCAACTACAGCATCAAGAGATTCATATCGGGTTTTTATTATTGACAGCTGTCACACAGTAAAAGACGCTTTTTTTGCAAAGACTAGTTTTTGCATCACCATATTTTGAGAGCTATAATTTTTCCATATTTTGGACGACAGAGTCATTTGATGACTTGTTTTTTGTGGGACAAGTTGACATTTTTATTGGTAACATTTTCAGGCATGTGCCATTTTTTGATCGCTTTCTATTCTGATTTTTGGGAGGCAGAATAAACAAAAACCAACAATTCAGGAATTGTTTTTTTGCGTTTTTTTTATGCCATTCTGTATGTGGTAAAATGATTAATGCAGCATTATTCTTCAGGTCAGTACATTTACAGCGGTACCGCATTTATATAGTTTTTTTTATGTTTTGGCGCTTTTTCCACAATAAAAACGATTTTCCAGAAAAAAAAAAATTTTGTATCGCTTTATTCTGAGAGCTATAACTTTTTTATTTTTCGGATGATGGAGCTGTGTGGTGGCTTGATTTTTGCGGGACAAGATGATGTTTTCAATGGTACCATTTTTATTTACATTCGTCATTTTGATCGCGTGTTATTCCATTTTTTGTTTGGCGGTATGATGATAAAGCGTTGTTTTTTGCTTTGTCTTCTATTTTTATTTTTTACCGTGTTCACTAAAGAGGTTAATTAGTGGGACAGTTTTATTGGTCAGGCCGTGACGATACCAAATATGTGTACTTTTATTGGTTTATTTTTTTTCATAATAAATAAATATTATGAGTTTAATATATTTTTATTTTTGGGGGATTGTCATTTTCATTTTTTTTATATATTTTTATAACTTTTTAAAAAATTTTTTTTTTCACTTTTCTACTATGTGCGCTGCACACATGGGAGACAATGCGCACTGCGCATGACCAAAGTAACGTCCTGCCTCCTGGTGAGCCGGATGTTGTCATGACGACATCGGGTCATCATGGCAACATCCGGAAGCCGCCGCAGACATCGCTGGACGCCGGCTGGAAAGGTGACTATAATGATCACCTCCCCCCTTGCCACTACAATGCTGCGATCGACTTCGATGGCAGCATTGCGGGGGTTAATGTGCCGGGAGCGGTGCGGGACCGCTCCCAACACATAGCACCGAGTGTCAGTTGTGGCAATCAGCTGACACCCGGCGGCAATCGCCCCGCAACGCTTGTGTGCGGGTGCGATCACAGTGAACGTAATAATAAGTAGCTGGTCCATAAGTCCCAGGGCACAGCTACGTACTATTACTGACAAGGTCAGAAAGGGGTTAATAGGGGACCGCAGAACACCACTATTGAACACAGAGCAGTGTGAAAAGGTTATTGGTTGAATAGCAGATAATGCTTCCAGTCACTTAGCCACCACCACCACCTTGTCTTCCACACGGTCAAGTCTCAGTAGCTGTGAGTCTGGACCGCATATTCCTCACACTGAACTTCCTTCCTCCCACCATGCCGAGTGCCCAGAGACAACTGATCCCACACTTGGACACTCCGAAGAGCTGTTCACTTTTCCATTTATAGATTCGGGCCTCTCGCCCGGTCCACTTGAAGCAGGGCAAGTAGTGATGCCCAAATATTTGAGCAGCCATGGTCACCCAAGGGTGACGGTAGGAAAGTGTCACAAGAGGTGGATGATGATGAGACACAATTGCCAGAAAGTCAGGAGGAGGATCAGTGGAAGATGAGGTGGTGGATGATATCGGAACTGACCCAACCTGGCAGGAGGACATGCAGAGTGAGGACAGCAGCACAAAAGGGGAGAGAGGCAGAGCACTACAACAGGCAGGAAGAATCAGTGTGGTGGCCGCAGAAAGAAGGCAGGCAACCGTTCCCCGTAACCCCAACACGAAGGAAGTTGCCTGTATAACTGATAGGTCTTCCCAAGTCTGGTTGTTTTTTTAAGACTCTGCCAATAACCCTAAAAAGGCCATTTTCACCACCTGCCAGGCCAGCATCAGCATGGGTGGCAAAACGACCAGCCTAACCACCACCAGCATGATCAGGCACATGGCAGCAAAGCACCGGACTTTGTGGGCCGAACTTCAGGGTCCAGGAACAGTGCCTGCGGGTGGCAGCAATGCTTCTTCCGCTGTTATGCATGCAAGCCAATCCCCTGTCCATGGTGCATGTGAAGATGCCTCCTGCCCTGCACCTGTCATTGCACATTCTCAAGTAGCAGCATCAGGAACCACGTCCACGACCTTGTGCCACCTGGGACGGACAGATAGTGTGTGGAGGCGATACGCCAGTTTAAAGAAATGGGTTTTTAGGGTCCGCTTGAAACTGTGGGTATTGGGCTCTATGTGTCTTTAAATTGTTAGTGGGGTTTTCTTGAAAGGGGTATTGGGTTGCGTCAGAATTTTTGGCAGCCCTTGCAGTCACTGCATATGCAATTACAGTATAGGAGACCCACTCGTTAATAATGGGAACAACAAAACATAGCCGGCTGATGGCTTTCTAACAATAGCGAGGGCCGACTGCTAGCCTTTTAAGAATAGCAAGGGCCGCCTGATTGCCCTATAAAAATAAGCTTTGTGACTTTCAGAGTCCTTCCATCATAAATGAAGCAGGATGTGTCTGATGATGTGTCACACACCACATTGCCAGATAAGGTTGTAAAATGTTAAAATGACATTTCCCTGTGAATGCATTTGTCTTAAAAAATAACGTAAAAGAAACATTATGATCTTTCTTTAGTATAAAAAACAGAGTCGCCAATGTAACCTCAATGTAATCATATTGTTCAGCTCCTGCACCTTCTCCTCCATCCCCGAAATGACTGCATCATTCACAAGCTGAAATCACTGCAGCAACAGGATGTGCTGTAGATAACATGCTTAATGCTTAGGTGACAAACTGCCCAGCGCTGCAGAGTTGTTGAAAGCTGTAACACAGCAGCCTGATCTGTGGCTCTCACCGCTGAACATACAGCCAGGCATGGTCATGTGTGACAATGGGCGGAACCTGGTGACGGAGAAATGACAGCCAGAGTAGATAAGGTTTCCCTCTATGCCAGTCCTTTCACCAAGCTAAAGAATATGGCTGTGGTGAAATACATCTCCCACTGAGAAATTGAAAAACAGCAGCTGCAAAGTTAGCGCTATCATTAACTCACCTGATGTAGAAGCCAGGGCACACCAGGGGATTCTCTGGTGGGACCGTCCAACCCTGCCGAGAAGCATTCCTAACTAAGAAAAGTGTGTGGGAAGGTTCCCGGACACTCTATGGCTCCTTTTTTACTGAGGTGGAAACCCACACAAACACGGGGAGAACATACAAAGTCCTTGCAGATGTTGTCCTTGCTGGGATTTGAACCCAGGATCCCAGCGCTGCAAGGCTTCAGTGCTAACCACTGATCCAATGTGCTGCCGTTCACCCTCTAATATATAACAGGCTGGAGAAACTTACACCTACTGCCACTCTATCTTCAGCTCCTTTGTGAGAAACTAATGTATTTGGGCAGCCACTCAGTCTACCAAAAAAAATTCCTGAGAAGGAAATTGGGGAAGGCTTTGCTACTGGTACTGGGGGCAGTGCTAATACCATGGCGTCGTACCATAGTTTACTGGTAATATTCCATGCTGGTAGGAGGCAAGCAAATTCCCACAGAAAAGTATCTGCAGTAATGTTCAGGGACCCACACTTGTAGAAGGCGGAGACATTACCGGGAGAAATAGTGATGGCTTGGGACCGAGTATGGACACGGGGCTTGAGGCATGAGGTTGTGAAAAGCTTCTGCCTCCACGAGCCTTAAAGGCCACATTTCAAGGGCAAGAAGCTGCCCAGAAATCTGGCAGTTTAGTATTACTGCCTGTGGGTGGGTGGGTGGCTGGCTGCATGCTTGCACTTGCATTCCAAGTAAAAGAATACTAAGCAGATGGTGGCCTCTATCATCATCATGGCCTCACCTCGGCACTATAAACTCTCCTGAAGGAGAAGCCAGGGCCCACCGGAGGAGTCTCCAGTTTTCTGGTAGTTCCGTCCAACCCTGCCGAGAAGCAGCCCTGACTAAGAAAAGTGTGGGGGAAGGTTACCGGACACTCTATGGCTGCTTTTTTAATGTGGATCAGACGTGCTTATGCATGTTATTTCTTAAACTGCATTGCAGATCAAGCCATTGCCCAACTCTGTAGTCATGAAATTAAATGTGCAAAGAAAGATGTTTGTGTGTCAAAGCACCACCGACAAGTGCGAGTTGATATTGGATGGGCTGCCATTGCTTCTGCAGCAAGCTGCATTAGAGGACTTCCTGGGAGAAATGACACCCAGAGTAGATACGGTTTCCCTCTATGCCATTCCTTTCACCGAGCTAAAGAATATGGCTGTGGTGAAATACAACTCTCAGCAAAAAAAAAGCTGTGGACTGGCTCCGTACCATCCCTGGCCACATTCACCTGTACACGTGTTTGTGGTTAGGCGGTCCTTACCAGTAAGTGCACTGGGGAGGGCACAGGTAATGTTGTGGGACCTGTGCTTGTGGAAGGCAGAGACGACAGCGGGACAAATAGTGGCGGCTGGGGACCACGTACGGATACCCGATTGCCGCCACCTAAAAGGCCACATTTCAGGTGCAAGCAGCTGTCAAAAATTTGTCATTATAGTATTGCAGCTTGTGGGTGGATGGGTGCCTGGCTGCATACTTGCGCTTGCTTTCCAAGGAATGGGGTAGGGACAACTGAACACTGCACTGGGACAAGGACGTGGACGGTGATTGTTGCAAGTCTGCAATGACAGGTGCATGGCAGGAGGCATCTTCGCATGCGCCAAGGGTCACTTATGATGGGCACAGTGACCTGGGAGTCAGAGATGCTTCCAGGGGTCTTCCCCATGCTGTTCCCATGTCTTTTCAGCACTGTATGCATGTGTCTGATGATGTGTTACACATAACATGACCAGATAAGGTTGTAAAATGTTAAAATGACATTTCCCAGTGAATGTATTTGTCTTGTTTGAAAGCAATGCAAAAGTGAAAAAACGCATCAAAAATGCTATGTGTGAACATAGCCCAAGGTGTGGAGGAGCATTTTTGTTTTTGGTTATTTATTTTGCCTTATATACAAGTCATTACCCTGGAAAAGGATGTTCCTTAACATATTTCTCAGGAAAATCCATTTTGGTTTTGTTTTGGTATGTTTTATTGTCAGTCCGTAAAATGGCGGAATTCTCTGACAACGTTGTTGACAGCAGTGACCTGGGAGTCAGAAATGCTTCCAGGCATCATCCTCATGCTGTTCCCATGTCATTTGAGCTCTGTTCCCATCGATTTGGGCAATTTTAAGGCCCTCTGCAGACCGCCGGGGGAGCTGCCTGAAAAATGCTCAAGTTTCCCATAGACTTACATTGGGCTCGTTGCTCGGGTCGAGCACCCTAGTATTCCAGTTTGCTTGACCCGAGCAACGAGTACCCGAGCATTTTAGTGCTCGCTCATCACTAGCTGTAACTTGTTATTTGTTATATGTTTTTTTGTCCTGAAGAAGTATGGTACTTCGAAACGCAAAGACAATAAAAAATATGCACTAGTGTAAACCTGGATTTATTACCATTTAACAGCAGCGCGGATTTTCTCCACTTTTTCCTTTTCATAAACTCATTAGGTAGTGCATGAAACAGACCGAAATGTACTCTAGTCATAAAGCCATAATTTACTCCAGTTAAGTGGTGTAAATTACAATAAATTTTGGGGGCTGTTCTAGGTCTCTCCCTCATCCACAAAGCTTCATTACTTTTAAAAACATGGCAGAGCAGGCATAAAAATGCCAAAAGTTGCAACATTTTTGCACATATACAGTACAGGCCAAAAGATTGGGAACATCTTCTCATTTAAAGATTTTTCTGTATTTTCATGACTTTGAAAATTGTACATTCACACTGAAGGCATCAAAACTATGAATTAACACATGTGGAATTATATACTTAACAAAAAAGTGTGAAACAACTGAAAATATGTCTTATATTCTAGGTTCTTCAAAGCAGCCACCTTTTGCTTTGATGACTGCTTTGCACACTCTTGGCATTCTCTTGATGAGCTTCAAGAGGTAGTCACTGGAAATGGTTTTCACTTCACAGGTGTGCCCTGTCAGGTTTAATAAGCGGGATTTCATGCTTTATACTGTAAATGGGGTTGGGACCATCAGTTGTGTTGTGCAGAAGTCAGGTGGATACACAGCTGATAGTCCTACTAAATAGACTGTTAAAATTTGTATTATGGTAAGAAAAAAGATGCTAAGCAAAAAAAAACGAGTGGCCATCATTTCTTTAAGAAATGAAGGTCAGTCAGTCCAAAATATTGGGCAAACTTTGAATGTGTCCCCAAGTGCAGTTGCAAAAACCATCAAGCGCTACAAAGAACCACATGAGGACCGTCCGAGGAAAGGAAGACCAAGAGTCACCTCTGCTTCTGAGGATAAGTTTATCCAAGTCACCAGCCTCAGAAATCGCAGGTTAACAGCAGCTCAGATTAGAGACCAGGTCAATGCCACACAGAGTTCTCGCAGCAAACACATCTCTGCAACAACTGTTAAGCGGAGACTTTGTGCAGCAGGCCTTCATGGTAAAATAGCTGCTAGGAAACCACTGCTAAGGACAGGCATCAAGCAGAAAAGACTTGATTGGGCTAAAGAACACAAGGAATGGACATTAGACTAGTGGAAGTCTGTGCTTTGGTCTGATGAGTCCAAATTTGAGATCTTTGGTTCCAACCACCGTGTCTTTGTGCGACGCAGAAAAGGTGAACAAATGGACTCTACATGCCTGGTTCCCACCGTAAAGCATGGAGGAGGAGGTGTGATGGTGTGGGGGTGCTTTGCTGGTGACACTATTGGGGATTTATTCAAAATTGAAGGCATACTGAACCAGCATGGCTACCACAGCATCTTGCAGCGGCATGCTTTCCATCAGATTTGCGTTTAGTTGGATCATCATTTATTTTTCAACAGGACAATGACCCCAAACACACCTCCAGGCTGTGTAAGGGCTATTTGACCAAGAGGGAGAGTGATGGGGTGCTACACCAGATGACCTGGCCTTCACAGTCACCAGACCTGAACCCAATCGAGATGGTTTGGGGTGAGCTGGACTGCAGAGTGAAGGCAAAAGGGCCAACAAGTGCTAAGCATCCCTGGGAACTCCTTCAAGATTGTTGGAAGACCATTTCCAGTGACTACCTCTTGAAGCTCATCAAGAGAATGCCAAAAGTGTGCAAAGCAGTCATCAAAGCAAAAGATGGCTACTTTGAAGAACCTAGAATATAAGACATATTTTCAGTTGTTTCACACTTTTTTGTTACCTATATAATTCCACATGTGTTAATTCATAGTTTTGATGCCTTCAGTGTGAATGTACAATTTTCAAAGTCATGAAAATACAGAATAATATTTAAATAAGAAGGTGTGTCCAAACTTTTGGTCTGTACTGTATTTAATGAGTAAAAATATTGTGACATTTGCAAGATTCACACAGTTTCTGATGCAAACTGAAAAATAAGGCCTGAAGTTTAGCTGCCTATGGGATGCCAGTTTTGTGGGCATCCATTGGACACTCACTTTTGCTGTATTTATTTTACCTTTTTAACCGCTTTGCGACGGCCTACTGTAGATGAACCTCGGTGCTTGCTGGGCTCTGTGCAGCGCCGACGTTTAAAAACGGTGGGTGGTCCCGCAGCGCTCAGGACCCCCAGGGTCCTGCAAGCACTGCGATTCCGGTGCAGAGCGTTAGCTCTGACAGGGGACATCATCGGGACCTGATTGGATCAGGTTCCAATGATGTTAACCCTTTGCTATGTTCTATATGCCGCGATCTATAGTGATCGTGGCATATAGAAGATAGACAGAGGAGAGGGGGTCGTCTTACTTACCTTCCAGGACCTGGCGTTGCTATGGCAGCTGGAGGTCACATGACCGCCTCCAGATCTGCCATATATGGTGTCCTGCCTGGCTCAGCCTGCAGCTGAAGCCAGGCAGGAGACTGAGTGTGAAACAGTCAGCGAAGATCTCATGTAATGTAATACATGTCTATTACATTACATGAGATCAGTGATCAGAAAAATAAAAATTAATGTCCCATACAGGTACTAAGTAAAAATGTAAAAAAAAAGTAAAAAAAAAATGTTTTTAAACTGTTAAAAAAAAAAATCACAAAATAAATAAAAATAAATAAAATATTAAACCAATAAATCCGTATATTTATGCAAAACCAAAAAAAGTACACATATTTGGTATCGCCGCATCCGAAACAACCCGATCTATAAAACTGTCACACTAATTAACTCCTTCTGTGCACACCGTAATAAAAATAAATAGAAAACGGAGCAAAAAAATATGCTTTTTCATCATATCGCCAAACAAAAGTGGAAAAAAATGCGATCAAAAAGCAAAATGGAAATAAAAATGGTAGCGCTGAAAACATCATCTTGTTCTGCATAAAAAAAGCGACCATACAGCTCCATCAGCCGAAAAATAAAAAAGTTATAGCGCTCAGAATAAAGCAATGCAAAAAAATATTTTTTCTATAAAATTGTTTTATTGTGTAAAAGCGCCAAAACATACAGTAAGTGTAGTATCGCTGTAAACGTACTGACCCGAAGAATAACGCTGCCTGATCACTTTTACCACACGCAGAACGGCATAAAAAAAACTCAAAAAACAATTCCTGAATTGTTGGTTTTTGTTAATTTTACCTCCCAAAAAACAGAATAGAAAGCGATCAAAAAATGTCACGTACCCAAAAATGGTACCAATAAAAATGTCAACTCGTCCCGCAAAAAACAAGCCATCACAGGACTCTGTCGGCCGAAATATGGAAAAATTATAGCTCTCAAAATATGGCGATGCAAAAACTAGATTTTGCAAAAAATAGCGTCTCTTAGTGTGTGACAGCTGTCAGTCATAAAAACCCGATATAAATCTGGTATCTCTGTAATCGCACCGACCCGAAGAATAAAGTAATCTAATCAGTTATATCACACGAGGAACGGCGTAAAAAATAAATAAGACCAATTCTTCACTTGCTACTGATTTGTTTATTATGTCTCCCAAAGATCGCAGTAAAGCTCTGCTCACATTTATCCTCCGCTCTGCGCTAAGCGCTTACACCAGAGTTTCCGTGTAAATCTCTGAAATACGTGAATCAAACCGATCCCATGATGGAATATTCCCTGTAATGAGGCAGATATAGGATACTGTGGATGCCGTCTGGCCTGTCATCCCACGGTGTCATTTGTTTCAGGCGTGCATAAAAGTGCGGTTGGCCACAGTTTTGTGCACTTCTGAAATAAAGGACACCGCTAAGCAGAGGCCAGACGGAGTCCAGAGTAACTCTGCTGCCTCATTACAGTGAATGGATCCTGCAGGGGTTTCATCTGAATTACATCACTTGGAAATTTAGATGGAAACCCCAATGTAAGTGCTCAGCCTAGAGCGCCGGATAAATGTTATGTAAAATGTTCCCAATAAAAGCTTCAACTCAGTCCTCAAAAAAAGCTACTCCCCACTCAGGTCCGTCATCTGTTAAAAATATAAGGGACTTCCAAGTTACTGGTAGCAGAAAGGCTCTGGAAAAGCAAAATGGCCCTTGCCCCCCAAAAGAAATTCAGAAAATTTTGTGCTCCCAAATCCAAATACCTATTCTACAATAATTTGTTCTCTAATTGTCAAATAGCACTCCGTCCCCCCCAGATCTCGCCGCATGGCTGAGCGGTACGATACAGCCACATATGGGGTATTGCCACTTTTAGAAGAAATTGCGTGACACATTTCGGCACCATTTTTACCCATTGCCCTGTGTGAAAGTGTAAAATCTGAGGGTAAAACATTTTTTCGTGGTAAAAATATAATTATGCTTTTTTCACTACCCAATGGTATAAATTTAAAAATTAAAAAATACTCACTACTTCCCTAGATGAATTCCTTGAGAGGTGTAGTTTACAAAATGGGGTCACTTGTGGGGGTTTCTGCTGTTTCGGCATGTCAACGACTCTTCAAATGTGACATGGTGTCTGCAACCTATCCCAGCCAACATAGCGCTCCTTTCTCTTCCGAACCCTGCCGTACACCAAAGCAGTGGTTTTCTCCCACATATGGGGTATCAGCGTAATCAGGAGAAATTGCACAACAAATTTCGTGGTGCAATTTCTCCTGTTACCCTTATGATAATGCAAAATTAGGGAATAAAAAACATTTTTTGTGGGAAAAATGTGAAAATTTTATTTTTACGGCTCAATATTATAAACTTCTGTGAAGCAGCTGGGGGTGCAAGGTGCTCACCACACATCTAGATAAGTTCCCTAAGGGGTCTAGTTTCCAAAATGGTGGCACTTGTGGGGAGTTTCCATTGTTTAGGCACATCAGGGGCTTCCCAAATGCAAGATGGCGTCCGCTAATTATTCAAACAAATTTTACATTCAATTAGTCAAATGGCGCTCCTTCCCTTTCAAACCCTGCCGTGCGCCCAAACAGTGGTTTACCTCCACATATGGGGTATCAGTGTGTTCAGAAGAAATTGCACAACAAATTTCATGGTGCAATTTATCCTATTACCCTTATGATAATGCAAAATTAAGGGATGAAAAACGTTTTTGTGGGAAAAATGTGAAAATTTTATTTTTACAGCTCAATATTATAAACTTCTGTGAAGCACCTTGGGGTTCAAGGTGCTCACCACACATCTAGATAAGTTCCCTAAGGGGTCTAGTTTCCAAAATGGTGTCACTTGTGGGGGGTTTCCACTGTTTAGGAACATCAGGAGCTCTCCAAACGCAACATGGCGTCTGCTAATTATTCAAACAAATTTTACATTCAAAAAGTCTAATGGCGCTCCTTCCCTTCCGAACCCTGCAGTGTGCCCAAACAGTGGTTTTCCCTCACATATGGGGTATCAGCGCGCTCAAGAGAAATTGCACAAAAAATTTTGGGGTCCATTTCTTCCTGTTACCCTTGCGAAAATAAAAAAAATTGGGTCTAAAGTAACATTTTTGTGAAAAAAGTTAAATGTTAATTTTTTTTTCCACATTCCAAAAATTCCTGTGAAGCACCTGAAGGGTTAATAAAGTTCTTGAATGTGGTTTTGAGCACCTTGAGGGGTGCCATTTTTAGAATGGTGTCACTTTTGGGTATTTTCTGTCATAAAGACCCCTCAAAGTGACTTCAAATATGATGTGGTCGCTGAAAAAATGTTTTTGGAAATTTTGTTGCAAAAATGAGAAATCTCTGGTCAACTTTTAACGCTTATAGCTCCCTAACAAAAAAAATTTTTGTTCCAAAATTGTGCTGATGTAAAGTAGACATGTGGGAAATGTTATTTATTAACTATTTTGTGAGACATATCTCTCTGATTTAAGGGCATGAAAATTCAAAGTTTGAAAATTGCAAAATTTTCAAAATTTTTGCCAAATTTCAGATTTTTTCACAAATAAACGCAAGTGATATCGAAGAAATTTTACCACTATCATGAATTACAATATGTCACGAAAAAACCTTCTCAGAATCAGTGGGATCCGTTGAAGCTTTCCAGAGTAATTACTTCATAAAGTGACAGTGGTCAGAATTGAAAAAATTGGCCTGGTCACGAAGGCAAAAACAGGCTCTGGTGCGAAGTGGTTAATCAATTATTCCAATTCACAACATTGATGATAGTATGTGATATTAATTTCTGTGGTGCATGGCACATATGAAGTGGACTAGTTATCAAGGAAATTACTTACCAATTTTGGTCATAATTTCAGTCTGTCTTTTCAATCATATTACATGACATTTTCCATCGGATACAGTATCTTTTATGTTTTTTCCCCAAGCTTACTTCATAATGATAGATGTATTATTGCAAGCTTCTCTGATAACTGCTACTTTCACGGAACATCTCTGTCTCCTTTCCGCATGTCGTTGAAGTCATAATAAATAATGCATACTCAATTTCCTACAAGTCTAGAAGAGCTACTGATTATTTTTCAGGTCATTTTGTTATATATTGGATTATTTCTAAACAAACAATACAATTTTCATCTTGTAAGAAAGAGCAATGTTCATTTTCTCTGTAAAATCACATTTACTGTTTAACATATGAGAACAACAAACTATAAATTATAAAGACTCTGTAGCTTTATGCTTTTCAATGTGCATTTTTCCCACTCTATTTGGGAGTGCAAAAAAGTTCACAGTTTTAATTCACTTTTAAAATTACAGACTCAATATTGAATTTAAAGGAATATTCCCACAATCATAAATGTACTAATATATTACCTATCAAAATGTATGTTTGCAATAGCATAAGAAAGTTAAGAAAGTACCCAATAGTATGTTGGCATGTGAGTTACCACTGGTTATGTCAGCATGTTGTTCTTGTGTGTGTGATAACACTGAAAACAGCTTATACCAGATGTCATTCTCTCTATCTGTACAGATTACCAACACCTGCCCTGCCTCTGCGGATCAGGAAAGAGCAATGGTGGTGCCCAAAAATGTAGTTTAGAATAGGGAAGCAGGCAGTCATGTAATTTGCTCTATTATTTGAATGGACTTTTTTAAGTGGTGTACAATACAGGACACTTGTGCCAATAAAAAGAATCAAAGACCACTGTGGAAGAATGAGGAACTTCTGCTGCAGTGGAGGCATCATAAGGACAGATGAGGTCAGACCAGGTGAATACAATGTGTTTTATTATTTTTAACGTGACTGTCAGCACAGAATGACTGTTCAAACACAGTCCCGCCGCTTGGTGCTTCATGGCGGGGCAAATAATTTAAATACACTTTCCCACCTACTTGTTTTCCCTCAATTTCCACCCCATCTTCTTTGATTGAGAGCACTGGTTTTAGAGCCAGAGAAGGGTGGACATAGATGGAAACCAAACAGATGGGAAGGTGTATATAAATTATGGGCCACGCTGTGATGCACCTAGTGCCTGTAATAGGTTTGAACAGCCATTCTGTGCTGACAGAGTCATTTTAAAACCCTTCTCAACCCTTAATTTTAATATTCTGGGGACTGGGAAACTTTCACAATCATGGCACTTTCAATTCAAATTGATTTTATTTGACAGAATTGACCTTATCTTCTTGAAATTAATTTTGAATCATTTGTTTATCGTTAGTATTGAGTATTGAATTTAAAGGGGTATTTCCACAATCATAAATATTCCTCATAGTAGTATTTAGGTAAAGCACTATGTGCTGATATGGATTATGTTTCTCTCTAGGCAGTAACCAGTTTTACTGTGATCACTGTATGAAGCTAGCATGCACAGTAGAGAGTAGTGGTGGCACCTGGAGAATCTAGTTTAAAATGGGGAAGCAAGAGGTCACATGATAAGAAGTGCTGGACCTCGCATTCTGCAATTTATCAGAGTCATAGGGTGCTAATTTAGGATAGTAAAAACAGTTGGTTAGTGAATGCACAGTTTGAAAACTTTTATACAGTGGTGGCCAAAAGTATTGGCACCCCTGCAATTCTGTCAGATAATACTCAGTTTCTTCCTGAAAATGATTGCAATCATTTGTATTATTAACTTCATATAATTTGCTTGCAAGGAAAAACACAAAAGAGAATGAAGCAAAAATCAAATCATTGATCATTTCACACAAAACTCCAAAAATGGGCCAGACAAAAGTCTTGGCACCCTCAGCCTAATACTTGGTTGCACAACCTTTAGCCAAAATAACTGCGAACAACCGCTTCTGGTAACCATCAATGAGTTTCTTACAATGCTCTGCTGGAATTGTAGACCATTCTTCTTTGGCAAACTGCTCCAGGTCCCTGATATTTGAAGGGTGCCTTCTCTAAACTGCCATTTTGAGATCTCTCCACAGGTGTTCTATGGGATTCAGGTCTGGACTCATTGCTGGCCACTAGTGTTGAGCCACCCCCGTAGTGTTCGAGTTCGGTTCGGTTCGTCGAACACCCGTGTGTTCGCCGAACTGTTCATCGAACTGTTCGTCGAACACCTTCGAACACCGTTAAAACCAATGGCAGGCAAACAAAAACACATAGAAAACACCTTCAAAGGTGTCCAAAAGCTGACAAACTGCTCAGAAGACACAACTAACACATGGAAAAGTGACAAGTACATATAGTCATGCGAAAAGAAAAGAGGTGGAGGAGTAAAAGGAGGGGGAGACACAGATATAGGCATGTCATGCCCTTCTAAAACCAAAAAGTGAGAAGCCGACACGCTCAGTCCGCTCCTGCCCGTGCCACCTCCGTGTCGCCGGGTTTGTGCCAGAGCCGCGGTGAACCCTGACGGCCAGCCCCCCTCTCCCAATACTGGTGCCTGTCCGCTGGTGGGTCGAGCGAGCCCCCCTGTGGTGGAGGCAGCTCTAAGCTTTTTAATTTAAGTTGTCTCTCTAATTTGAATAAATACACTTTAAATCCATTTACAAGGATCTATTGGAGGGCAAGTCTCATGCCAGCAGCCACGTAATTCCAGCTCCAGTAGCGTCCACTAAAGCTGCTGCAGTTAAAAAGCTTTTATAAGGATCGAGCTCGGCTGTCCACCGCAAGGCATCCTACTGCCAGTCTGAGCCCCTATGCCTTGGGGTGCCTCCTGATGCTCTTCACTGAGTATCCCATGGTCCCGAAGCATTTCCTTTGAAAAAATGAAGTGTTCAAACTACAGGTGGTGTAGCTTGCTTAACAGCCGGGATAATCCGCTGACTAGCAGACCCTGCTACTAGGCACAAAGTATTTCCTGGGCTAGATGCAGTTAAAAATTTGTAATTAGATACTCTCGTTGGATGCTGAGAAAGCATTCCATAGAGTCTCCTGGCACGCCATATATGATTCTCTTAAAAAGCTTGGGGTAGGGGTCTAGGGGACCCTTTTATAGCCAAAATCACGGCCCTTTATCGCAATACGTCACCTAGCCTGAAGATAAATGGAACTGTAGCACCCTGAGGGCTTGGTTGCTACAGAGGTATTGCACCTCACCCAGAGGTGTGATATCTCACTCTCAGGTAAGGATGTAGTGTGGATCAGGACCCGACACCTGCATGCATTACACCACATTGCCGTGGGGCAGGGCGACCAATATGCCCCTGAGATGGGCACGACAGTCCCTGTCCCTGGCTGGAGTGGGGGGAGGGAACACTGAGGAAGGGGAACCCTGTAGTGCAGGAGCAGGGGGGAAGCAGTTCCTGGGTGCATTGAGAAGGGAGTATAAAAGGTGGGCACCATCTTAGTTCAGTGCAGAGAAGTCTGAGTAGAAGTGGCAGGGAGCAGGGGCTCTGCATGAGCTCTGCTCCGGAGGCGGGCCAAGTAACAGAGGCCCAGGCCTGGAAGAGGGAGAAGGAAGGAAGAGGAGCGGAAAAGGCTCCAGGAACGAGGAACGAAGGGATCTCAGGGGTGCGGACGGGCGAGTCGCCACCGCACGCCCGAATCCACCTGCGTGGAGGGGTCAGGCCAAAGGGGGAGACCGGTCCCCGAAACTAGTGGAGGCAGGAAACGACCCTCAGCTAGAAACAGGAGGCTGTGACATTTTATGTGGCGCAGCCCCTCGCTACACCCTCTAGGAAGGCACCACATAGGGTAAGGGAAACTGGCGCCAAGTTTACCAAGAGGAGGCCCGAGGCAGCCTGACAGAAGGGTTGGTAAGAAAGGCCAGACAAAGGACACACAAAGGGGGTCCTGTGAAGCACTCCAAAGTTATCTGGGAGTTGTCTGAGCCCCTCACCTGGTGAGCACAGTACGACGTGGGCAGCCGTTACCTGCAGACGTGGTCTGGATAATAAGAACTGTGAGTAAAGGCCCTGGACTGCATCACTGACTCCGTGTCATTACTGCTGCTGCCCTGCACCATCACCCCCATCCTCCGCATACACTGCCCTGAGGCTATACTCCTCCCGTGTGGAGTTATGCTACACTCTGCTGCACCCACAACACCAGCCTCAGCGGTCTGCCCTGGAGCGGCGGTTCACTCTGACCGCAATCCACGGGTGGCGTAGTCGGACATTTAAACATCAAAACCACATAAATCGCTCCGCCACTGGTTTGACCGCCCTGAGCCACGGAACCGGGTTGCCGCCACGGAGACTACAACCACCAGCATCCACCAAAAAGGGTCCGGCTCCAGGTGTCCCAAGGCCCAGGGGGCGCGTCAGAACATTTTCATCACCTTTCACAATCACCAATGGGACAAGGCAGGGATGTTCTCTGTCCCCTCTCTTATACATCCTAGTGACGGAGCACCTGCTCTCATCAATTCGCCATAACCCCAATATTAGGTGGATTGAGGTGGGAGGCACCGAGTACAAGTGCTCTCTATTTGCTGATGATGTCCTAGTATATATCACTCAATCACATATATCCATCCATGCTGTTATGGCTGAAATAGATCACTTTGTTACATGGTCAAATTTTAAAATCAATGCAGCGAAGTCTGAGGCCCTCGATGTCTCCCTCCCCAAATCCATATAGGATTCCATCCAGTCCAACTTTCCCTTTGCCTGGCCCTCACAGGGTATCAAATACTTAGGAATTCCTATTCATAGAGACCTCTCCCATCTATGTTATCTTAATTTTGGGCCCTTTATTGAACAACTCCATACAGACCACGGTTGGCAAGTTAGAACTGTAAGATTCACTACGTGAACCACTGGTGTTTTGTGGAAAAGCACATGTACACTGTGTTCCAAATTATTATGCAAAAAGTGTTTAGGAGTGATAAGGGAAGAATTTGTTTGTTTGTCAGTTAAACTCATTGATGGTGATGTGTGTCAGGGCTCTTTATATCACTGTAAGCAATTGCAGACACCTGTGCTAATTAGTTTGGCAGGTGTGTCCAATGAAAGGCAAGACTACTTAAGAAGGCTGTCTCACATTATTAAGCAGCCTACATTTTCTGCCAAAATGGGAAAGAAAAAGGATGTGTCGGCTGCTGAGAAGCAACAAATTGTGGAGTGTTTAGGTCAAGGCATGACTACAATCAACATTGTGTTATGATCAGGATGAAGTGTCTTGGCAATCAAGAAGTATGTAGCTGATTCACAGTACACACGTGTGCGTGCTGATAAGGGCAAATTGAGGACTCTTTCCTACAGGCAATTATGTCAGGTTGAAAGAGCAGCGGCAAAAAAGCCTTGTCATAGCAGCAGACAAGTTTTTGAAGCTGCTTGTGCCTCCAACGTCCCCCGAACAACAAGATGCAGGGTCCTTCAGAGGTTTGCAGCTGTGCATACGCCATCCTGTCGACCTCCTCTATCCACTTCACACAAGCAGAAACGGCTCTAGTGGGCCAAACATTACATGAAGACTGATTTCAAAACTGTTTTGTTCACGGATGAGTGCCGTGCAGCGCTCGATGGTCCAGATGGATGGAGTGGAGGATGGCTGGTTGATGGACACCCCACGCAAACACGGCTACAGCGCCAACAAGGAGGAGGTGGAGTAATGTTTTGGGCTGGAATCATGGGGAGAGAGATTGTCGGCCCCTTTAGGATCCCTGAAGGCGCTAAAGATGAACTCCATAATGTATGTGGATTTTCTCAAACAGCACTTCCTGCCATGGTTCAAGAAGAAGAACCATGTATTTCACAGCAAGATCATTTTTTTGCATGATAATGCACCATCTCATGCTGCACATAAAACATCTGCATCTCTGGCTGATATGGGCATAAAAGGGGACAAACTTATGGTGTGACCCCCATGCTCCCCTGACCTCTACCCCATTCAGAACCTTTGGAGCATCATTAAAAGGAGTGTTTATGATGGCGGGAGGCAGTTCATATCTAAGCAACAGCTCTGGGAGGGTATTCTGTCCTCATGCAAAACAATTGAAGCAGAAACCATCCAAAACCTGACAAATTCAATGGACGAGAGAGTTCAGAAGCTCCTTTCGAACAAGGGGTCCTATGTGAAAATGTAACATCACCTAGAATAAAGTTTTGAGTTGAAAACTGTTTGATTTCAGTTTCTAACAACCTGCTAATGCTTATAATTTCAAAAATGAACATTTTTTTGGTCTTTATTAAAATGAAAAGGTTGATCGAAAAGTTTGGGGGATCTAAGAGTGTGGCAACCCAGTAGTCATGATTACTTCGAATTCTGACAATATGAGGGTCATGCTGCAGGTAGTGCAGCAAGAAGGCAATTATGTGTCTTGCGCATCTCGGAGCCCTAAAATTATTTTCCGGGCTAGATGCAGCTAAAAATTATTATTAATTTTAAATCTGGTGAAGCTTTAGTATAGATGGCCTAATAGGATCAGTGCTGCACACTGCTACAAAGCCCAAATTATTTTCCAGTCAAGATACAGATAAACATGATTAGTAATTTTAAATCTGGTGGAGCTTATTATAGATGGCCTAATAGAATCAGTGCTGCACACTGCTACAAAGCCCAAATTATTTTCCAGCCAAGATACAGATAAACATGATTAGTAATTTGAAAGCTTAAAACGGTTGGTAGGGTGATTTTAACCAATCATCAAGCTTTTACTCTCCCCAGGATGACACAGGGGTAGAATAGTCATTTCGGATCCATGATTTGTTCATCTTTATGAACGTGAGTCTGTCTACATTATCAGTGGAGAGCCGCGTGCGCTTATCTGTCAGCACACCACCAGCAGCGCTGAACACACGTTCAGACAGAACGCTGGCTGCGGGGCATGACAAGATCTCCAAGGCGTAAGTGGCTAGCTCCGGCCATTTATCCAGATTGGAAGCCCAAAAAGAGCAAGGGTCCAGTGACACAGTCGTGGCTTCAATGTTTACTTGGAGATACTCCTGTACCATCGTCTCTAGGCGTTGACTATGTGTCAGACTTCTTGTCTCCTGTGGCCTTGCAAAGGATGGGCTAAAAAAGTGGTGAAATGATTCCGCAAAATTGATGTTACCAGCAGATACTGTGGTTCTGTTACGGTTTGAGTGCTGAACACTTGACGGTCCCACGGTTGGCAAGTTGGAACTGTGAGATTCACTACGTGCACCACTGGTATTTTGTGGAAAAGCAGATGTAAGATTATGCAACAGTCTCTGCTGATACTCCTGCATGCGTGCATCCCTTTCTATGGCAGGAATAATTTCTGCAAATTTACTTTTGTACCGGGGATCTAACAGTGTGGCAACCCAGTAGTCAGGATTATTTCTAATTCTCACAATTCGATGGTCATGTTGCAGGTAGTGCAGCAAGAAGGCACTCATGTGTGTTGCGCATCCAGGAGCACCAAGTCCCTGTTGTGTTGGTGGCGAGGTAACAATCATGCTTCCTTCCTCTGTCCTCTCCCCCCAACCTCACACAACAGAAATGTGATCAAGGTCTCCCTCATCTGATGAGTCTTCCATCAGTTCGTCCTCCACTTCTTCCTGGGCTCTTGCACCTTCCTCACTAGTTTGGCTGCTACCATGCGCCCTGGTAAAACCATCTCCCCCACCCTCACATGCCTGCCGCCTTGGTGCTGCCGACCGTCTGGACCTTGCAGATGTTAGCCCTTTCGCATACAACTCCTCCTCCTCTACTTCCTCCACCTCCTCTTGTGCCACCACCTGACTCCGAATTCTGTTTAACATGTGCTCCAGCATGTAAATCACCGGAATAGTCATGCTGATAATGGCATCGTCAGCACTAAACATCTTCGTCGCCATTTCAAAACTGTGCAGAAGGGTGCATAGGTCCCTGATCTGAGACCACTCCTCCAGCGTGATTTGCCCCACCTCTGGATCTCGTTGGCCCAGGCTATACGTCAGAACGTATTGCACCAGGGCTTGTCGGTGCTGCCACAGTCGCTGCAACATGTGCAGAGTTGAATTCCACCGGGTAGGCACATCGCATTTTAGCCGGTGAAGTGGCAGGCCCAACGACTTCTGTAGAGATGTAAGTCGCTGAGCTGCGGGATGCGAACGGCGAAAGTGAGCACACAGCGACCGTGCCCTCTGCAGAAGGCCATCTAGTCTGGGATAGTGGGCTATAAATTGCTGGACAACCAGGTTCAACACGTGAGCCATACAAGGCACGTGTGTGACATTGCCCCGGCGAAGGGCCGCACCCAGGTTTGCAGCATTGTCGCACACGGCCTTCCCTGGTTTCAGGTCCAGTGGAGACAACCATTCATGAAATTGGTTCTCCAGAGCTGACCACAACTCCTCAGCTGTGTGACTCACATTTCCCAGACATTTCATTGTAAAAACCGCCTGATGACGTTGAGCCCTACTGCCAGCATAGTAAGGAGGTGTGCAGGATCCCTTCTGCGCAGTTAGAAAGCTTGTGGCATGACCTGACAGGCTTTGGGTGCAGGTGGAAGACCGAGAGGAGGTTGAGGAGACAGAAGCAGTGGAGGAACTTTCACATAAAGAGGATTGACGCACAACTCGTGGGGACGGCAAGACTTGGACAGCAGCATCTTGTCCTGCTGTCACCATAGTTACCCAGTTCCCAGTCAGCGACATGTAACGCCCCTGTCCATGCCTACTCGTCCAAGTGTCTGTGGTGAAATGCACCCTGTCACACACAGAGTTTCTCAAAGAAGCGGTGATGTTGTGTGCGACATGCTGGTGGAGCGCAGGCACACCTTTCTTTGAGAAGTAGTGCCGACTGGGCATCTGGTACTGGGGCACTGCGACGGACATAAGGTCTTTGAAATCCTCTGTGTCCACCAGGCGGAAAGGCAGCATTTCTGTAGCCAAGAACTTGCAGATGGTGAAATTCAACCTCTTAGCTTTCTCATGGCTAGAAGGAAATGGTCTTTTACTTGTCCACATCTGAGGGACCGAGGGCTGGCTATTGTGCTTAGACGGGGTTGATAAGGGTGTCCCCGGCAAACTGCCGGTCTGTGAGGAAGATGCAGGCGGACATGTTAGGTTGCCTTGATCTAAAGGTGGTGCTATCGATGTCGGACAGCGCTCAACACCAGCTGGTGTTACCACCTCCAAAGAAAATGATGACCTGCCAATCACGCTGGCTGTTGCGGGTAAAGAGGTGGCAGGTCTGCGCCCCAAAACAGGTGTGACTGCTGTCCCCCCAGTCACAGAGGATGAAGAGGCCGCGGATGCACAAGATATGGCAGACGGTGGTTGGCCCGGCCGGCTAGGCCGCATTGTAGCACACTGAGCTTCCCACTGCAACTTATGCTTCATGTCCATGTGCCGGTTCATGCATGAAGTACTCAAACTATGTATTTTTTGGCCTCTACTTAGCTTTTGCTGACAAATGTTACAGATAACACGAGTTGGGTCATCTTTATCGATCTGAAAAAATGCCCAGGCTATGCAAGGCTTAGCACCCATGTGACCTGAAGAGCCACCACGACTTGTGGTGAGATGCAGAGTTGTGTTTGAGGATGCAGTTGTTGACGTGCTTCCAGTACTACGTCTCTGTCCAGGAAGGCGCAACCTGACCTCGTTGTCACTAGCATCTTCCTCCACCTCCGCTGCTGACCTCATCTCTTGGCTGACTGTGGGTTGACAGTAAGTGGGATCTCCAACCTCATCATCATCACCCTGTGCGTTATCACACCCGTCGTCCTCAGAGCCAACCTGTTCCTGCCCTGACAAAAAACTAAAGTTGTCGCTCCAATCAGGTATTTGAGTCTTATCATCGTCTTCCTCATTGTCTCCACCAACAGGAGTTACAGTTTGGGAATGAGGGTCTACATTATGGTCAGAACCTTCTGCGTCTGGTCCTGGATCCGACTCATAAAGATTCTGGGCATCAGTGCAGATCATTTCCTCGTCTGGATTCACAGAAGCGCTGGAGTCGACCTCTGATTCCCAGGCTATAGTATGAGTAAACAGCTCTGCAGACTCAACCATCTGTTCTACCTCATACTCAGCGGGCAGCTGGAGATTTGGGAGCTGTGAGGAAGCAAGTGCGATTGGGGTGACACCTTTGAGGACTGGAGTATTTGTGATGTTGAAGTTGATGTGGAGGAGAGCCCACTTAAAGGAGCACTTGATATCCGTTGAAGCACCTGCTGTTTTTGTGCCTCATCTGGAATTTGTAGCGATTGGCGTGGCCGTAAGAAAGGGATCTTATCACATTGTCCGCTAAAAGAAGTAGACATTTTAGTTTGGCTGGAAGATGGTCTTTCTTCTGCAGATGTTACTGTTGCTTTAACACCTACCCCACGGACACAACCTTTTTTCCCCTTCCAAACATGCCTATTCCCCTTTCCACCAGCAGCAGGCCTTTTTCCACTCATTTTGGTGGTTAACTAATTAACAACTCTGGAGTTGTTTGCACAAAAAAACAATGGATGGGAACCGAGCAGAGCTGAGTGGCCAAACTGTGGTATTAGGCCAAAACTATTGGCTGGGTTAGATGCAGAAAAAAATTATATTCAATTTGCAACCTGATGGAGGTCAGTATAGATGGACTAATAGAGAAAGTCCCACACACTGCTAGAAGGCCAAATATTTTTTCAGAGTTAGATGCAGATAAAAATTATTTTTAATTTGCAACCTGATGGAGGTCAGTATAGATGAACTAATACAACAAGTCCCACACACAGCTAGAAGCCCAATATTTTTTCAGAGGTAGATGCAGAAAAAAATATATTCAGTTTGCAACCTGATGGAGGTCTGTATAGATGGATTAATAGAACAAGTCCCACACACAGCTAGAAGCCCAATATTTTTTCAGAGGTAGATGCAGAAAAAAATATATTCAGTTTGCAACCTGATGGAGGTCAGTATAGATGGACTAATACAACAAGTCCCACACACAGCTAGAAGCCCAATATTTTTTCAGAGGTAGATGCAGAAAAAAATATATTCAGTTTGCAACCTGATGGAGGTCTGTATAGATGGACTAATACAACAAGTCCCACACACAGCTAGAAGCCCAATATTTTTTCAGAGGTAGATGCAGAAAAAAATATATTCAGTTTGCAACCTGATGGAGGTCAGTATAGATGGACTAATACAACAAGTCCCACACACAGCTAGAAGCCCAATATTTTTTCAGAGGTAGATGCAGAAAAAAATATATTCAGTTTGCAACCTGATGGAGGTCTGTATAGATGGATTAATAGAACAAGTCCCACACACAGCTAGAAGCCCAATATTTTTTCAGATGTAGATGAAGAAAAAAATATATTCAGTTTGCAACCTGATGGAGGTCAGTATAGATGGACTAATACAACAAGTCCCACACACAGCTAGAAGCCCAATATTTTTTCAGAGCTAGATGCAGAAAAAAATTATATTCAATTTGCAACCTGATGGAGGTCAGTATAGATGGACTAATAGAATGATGCTATGCCCAAAAGATTTTACTTCACTAGGTGCAGTAAAAAAATTGGTATTCTATACACAGGTGGTATATCTTGCAACACAGATAGGCTACTCCACTGACTAACACACTCTGCAATAGGCCAAAAAGGATTAGCTTTGCTAGATTCAGCCAAATGCTGTGAAAAAAACTTGCACAGCACTGGCACAGACCTGCCTGGTAAAAACTGATAGGAACTGATGTAACCTAGTCCTGAAAAGGACTCCAATTACAATTAGTCTTTACTCCCACAATCTATCTATTTAAGAGCACAGACCTGCCTGATAAAAGTCGTAGGAAATGCTGTAACCTAGTCCTTAAAAGGACTGCAATCACAACTATTCCCTACTCCCAAGCTATCTGTAGATTTGTGCGAAAATTGGCTTGAAATTAACAAGGTATAGCGCACACAGCAACAGCGGTGCCGTCTAACACGCAGCTGCAGCAGTGAGAAAATGGTGGCGACGGGGAAAATGGCTTGGTCTTATAGGGCAAAGACATGTGACATACACTGCCAATGACACATGCCCTTGCTTGTGTGAAAAAAAGCACTTCGCTCCGTGTGTGCGCTGCTGATAGGCTGACAGATTGCACCTCCCCACTGTAAATGCGGGAAAGAGAAAAAAAAAATGGAGATCTTCATTGTTCCTGCAGAGATCCATCCCCTGCCCCTCCCCCCACCCCGCTGTACACTCAAACTGCGTATTAACATTAATTTTCATCATTACTGAGAAAAAATCCAGTTATGATTTTGGTGCACGAACAGTTATCGAACATAACCTCGAACAGCCGAATTTTTCTCAAATTGTTCGTGTTCGCCGAACGGCTCGAACACAGCCCAAAACAGCTCGAATTTGAGATTGGCGAACAGTCCGAGTAGAACAACGCTCATCTCTACTGGCCACCTTAGAAGTCTCCAGTGCTTTCTCTCAAACCATTTTATAGTGCTTATGGAAGTGTGTTTTGGGTCATTCTCCTGCTGGAAGACCCATGACCTCTGAGGGAGACCCAGCTTTCTCACACTGGGCCCTATATTATGCTGCAAAATTTGTTGGTAGTCTTTAGACTGCATAATGCCATGCACACGGTCAAGCAGTCCATTGCTAGAGGCAGCAAAGCAACCCCCAAAACATCAGGGAACCTCCGCCATGTTTGACTGTAGGGACCGTGTTCTTTTCTTTGAATGCCTCTTTTTTTTTCCTGTACACTCTATGTTGATGCTTTTTCCCAAAAAGCTCTACTTTTGCCGCATCTGATCAGATAACATTGTTCCAAAATGTTTTAGGCTTTCTCAGGTAATTTTTGTCAAACTCCAGCCTGGCTTTTTTATGTCTCGGGGTAAGAAGTGGGGTCTTCCTGGGTATCCTACAATACAGTCCCTTTTCATTCAGATGCCGACAGATAGTACGGGTTGACACTGTTGTACCCTCGGACTGCAGGGCAGCATGAACTTGTTTGAATGTTAGTCGAGCTTCTTTATCCACCATCCGCACAATCTTGCATTGAAATCTCTCGTCAATTTTTCTTTTCCGTCCACATCTAGGGAGGTTAGCCATAGTGCCATGGGCTTTAAACTTCTTGATGACACTGCGCACGGAAGACACAGGAACATTCAGGTCTTTGGAGATGGACTTGTAGCCTTGAGATTGCTCATGCTTCCTCACAATTTGGTTTCTCAAGTCCTCAGACAGTTCTTTGGTCTTCTTTCTTTTCTCCATGCTCAATGTGGTACACACAAGGACACAGGACAGAGGTTGAGTCAACTTTAATCCATGTTAACTGGCTGCAAGTGTGATTTAGTTATTGCCAACACCTGTTAGGTGCCACAGGTAAGTTACAGGTGCTGTTAATTACACGAATTAGAGAAGCATCACATGATTTTTCAAACAGTGCCAATACTTTTGTCCACCCCCTTTTTTAGGTTTGGTGTGGAATTATTTCCAATTTGGCTTTAGGACAAATCTTTTTGTGTTTTTTCATTGAAGACAGATTAAATGAATATAATAATACCAAAAAATTTGTGATTGCAATCATTTTCAGGAAGAAACTGAGCATTATCTGACAGAATTGCAGGGGTGCCAATACTTTTGGCCACCACTGTAAATATGTGACTGTCAGGTATTCCACAGACGACACCGGGGAGATCACGCAATATCTCTCCATTGCCGTCACTCTGTGAGGATTTCGTCAGGGACCCGCAAGCACACGGTCCCCACTGCTCACTACCTAGGTATCGACAAGCGACCAGTGAGCATATGGCGTCACACCTCTGGATTCCAATGCATGGAATATGTGTATACGCCCCGCACGGTCACTGTCAGCTTCACGATAGCCAAATCATTATTATTGTTTGCCGTCACGTCCAGATTTGAAATATAATACTGGCCTGGGCGGACGCCTGTGTTCTTGTAGTGTATATGGCTTCGGGAGAGGGAACGATTACAGGACAAAAGAAACAGAACGGTTAAATTTTATATTTAATCCAAAAGGGAGGCAGTGCACTGAAAAATATGCAAGATTTTACAAAGGAGACATTACAATACATAGGCAGTTACACAAAATAATAAGGATTAAAGAAGAAACTTACTCTATACAGTTCGCAGGGACTAATCAGCATATGATTTGAGCATTATCGAATGGGATCTGTTGCTTATAGTATCTAAACCCCCCTGGCAAATAATTCTCATCTATCCACCGTGGCCTCTTTTATGCCTAAGGGGAGGTCTGCCCACACACCCCCTGTGCTGACATCATGGGGCTGGACTCTAACATGCACCTTTTTTATTAAGAGATCTGTTTTTTGGGATAACTTATCACTGGTTTATCCCAGAAGCCCAAAAGTGACACCATATTCTCTATTATAATTTTACCTTCATTTAGAGACCATACATGGCGTAGCTACATTCCATGATTCTGGTACTCTTGTGCTATAGCTCCCTGGAGGGGCTTACGGCTACAAAAAAATAAGCATATTGTTCCTTGGGTGACCCTGCCACTAAAAATATAGGTCCCGTTATTATAAGAATTATGGAACTTGAGCTATTCCATATTTCGTATTGGTGCCGGATGTCCTGGGAACTTGTGGCTGGGAATTGTTCTGATTATTTGAGTGAGTTTGATCTTAATGATCTGCGTCCTCTTCTCTGTGTCAAAGGAAAACAAACTCACCTGCTAATGGGTCTGTAGCACCTAATGTGCCAGCATTTGCTTCCAAGGCCCTTCTCAGGTGTGTCCTAATTTGCGTAGAGACAGAGCTCTCAGCTCTATTCTAGTGACAAAAGGTGGATAACGGAGGGGGTGAGAGGGGTTTCAGAGGGAGAAAGGATATTTTCAATATTTCTCTATATTTTCCTGACAATGAGGAAGCGAGAGGTCACATGGTAAGAAGTGCGGGACCTCGCATTCTGCAATTTATCAGAGTCATAGGGTGATAATTTAGGACAGTAAAAAACAGTCGGTTAGTGAATGCACAGTTAGTGAACTTTTGTAAATATGTGACAAATTGAGACAGTCTAATAAATGCACATATTTATCAATTAGTAGCCATGAGTCTCATGCACCACTTGTCCTCTGTGTTTTGCTTTGTGCAGTCTTTTACTCTGTATGCTTCAATTCAGATATGCATATTTATCAATGCAGTTGGAGTGAGATGTTAAGCAGATTTTAATTACATTGTTTAAAGTAGAACTTAAAGGGAACCTGTCAGCTACATTGTCCCTCCGAAATCTCCATCATGCTGTTATATAAGCCTATTTCTGGTTTATAAGAAGGTCCTTTATGTGCCATACTCTTATTTCTAAATTTAATAAATCAAGTTATAAATCCGGCTTGCCCTATGCCAATGAACTAGGGCAAGTCTAGTGGGGTATTTCTTTCCCTAGACTAGAACTGCCACAAATCTTGTAATCACACTAGGGGGCATGAATAATAACCACCACACAGATGATGGCACCATCAGGGCTCAGCTACTCTTACTCTATCTTGGAATCTATTTTCTAGCTCAACATATCGTGTTTAGGAAGCTGCCATTTTAGGTGATCTTATGGCTTTTTTGAGGGTTGTTACACAACTTTCAACCAATCATATAAGTGATTTTTTTAATGGGATGCTATCTCCTGTTTAGGCCTCTGTTATGCACGCAACTCACTCATACATGGATAACAGGAATAATTAAGCCTACAACACAGAGAAGCCACACCGACACCCTACTGGCTTCTGTACAAACTAGACAATCCCTAGCCGCACAACTAAAAACACCATCTTGGACCTGGACCCCTAAAAGGGAGTCACGGGGTTTCTCGTACCCCCCTAAGGAACAAGAGGTGAGGCTGCTGTGCACAGTTAACCAGAAGAGGGAAAGTGAGGGATACGAGGACCTAGAGTGAGGAAACCTAAAACAGTGTAGAAGAACAACCAAAAAAACTTTTTTAGGGATTAATGCAATATTCCACAACAATGTAAGGTGGAGAAAACCATATAATGACAAATCTGCAGTTATTAAGCTGCATGACTCTTTTATGGTTAAGTCAAATAAGTACTGCACTCCTGATTAAATTCTCTCTTACTTAGTAATGTTTAAAACAAAAAGTAAATCCATAAATATAGTAAAATATTAAATCTTTTTACAATATTAACCCCTCAATAACCCTAGAACTGAAATGTCCAAGATTTTGTTTTTTCATTTTTGCCTTTTCTCTTTTCACTAGCCATAACTTTTTTCACTTTTGTGGCATTTGTCAAACAAATTGTATTATTTTATAGAAATGCTTTGAAGATCACATGAAATATTGTGTAATTTTATTTTATGCAAATTTAAAATTTTTGGTTTAGCTGTTTTTTGTCTTTCTTTCTGTTTGTTTCATGCCAAGCAACATGTTAAATGAATTATTATGGTTGTATAGATGTCTAATATGTGTAGTTTCTTTTTGTTTTTCGTATTACGTATTTTACGTGAAAAAAATCATATTATATGGTATTTTTTATCATGGGGATTTTTTATTACCCTTTTTATTTTTTTGCACATAACTTTTTATGTATTTATTTTTTCTACATATATTATCCCCAAAAGATCAACAAATATCTCTTGGAACCATACTTTTTTTATGTAATTCTTCTTTTTTCCTTTGTTTTCCCAGTTACAGTAGAAATCAGCTCACTACATAAGTCACTGTTAGGTGGGTCTGTTAGAACTTTGCAGCTCTGTTAAGCAAGTATATACCCCAAGATCATGTGATCACTAGGTCTTACAGAATCCTCAGCGATGCTATGTCACAGATGAGGTAGAAGACAGAAGCAGTAATAAACCTCTCCTGTCTTCTCCCCTGGGTCCCCAGCTGCATCTGACAGCCAGAGACCTGACCTGCTCTTGCTAGATTGTAGGAGCGAAACCTTTAAACCCACACATTAATTTACAGTAGTAAATAGTAAAAGTACCAAGTGCCCCAAATTTAAAGCACAAGGCACTTTTGAGGTTAAAGAATATTTCTGATTACTCAATTGATTTAGTTAAAAAAAAATAGTCTAACATCAGTGTAGTATTCTCCAGCTCAATAAATCATCAGAAACCATGTGTTAAAAGTAGACAATGTTACACTTATGAAAAAATGTCTTACAAAGATTTTAAAATCAAAAGATTTGAATGCATTCGGTCCCATATAAGACAAAAACAAATACTGAAATGCCAAGATATTTGGTTTATCTATTGGTTCTTGGCATATACATTTCGGCATTTAAGAAAGATCCTTTCAAAGACGTTAAAAAAAAAGAAGGAAAAAGAAAAAGGTGTTAAGCTGAACTTCTACAATAAGAAAATAATTACCCTCACACACATTTCAGGAAATCTCTGTAGGGATCCATTTGGCTCCATTTATTCCTTTTCATTCATGCTGATTTTACAGTAGCATAAAATTTTCTTGTGCCTCGAATATAATGCTGTGAATCTACTTATATACACTTAGAGAAATTAAGAAAGCTTCTTGATTGTTTTTAACCTAAACAATGTGTTGAATGCCGGCTCAACGGTCTGTTCTTTTTAATTAAAAGGAAACAAAATTGCGTAATTAAAGCACAATTCTAATTTTATTTTAAAAGGCAAATGAACATCAATGCCCCCTAGACATTGTACATAGGTGATCATTAAAGCACTAATTGCTCATGCAGAACTTTTACATTGTAAGTCTGCACCATATTTAACAGAAGCTGCTTTTTCTTGTTAGTATAAAAAGTTATATGAGCAGTCCAATTAATTATTATTTTGCCAGTCTTGTGCACAATTATTTAATTGCACAAACCAATCCCTATGACATCAACATTTAAAAATGAGTATCTTAATTAGTCTAGTAAAAAAAATCCAGCACTAAATAAAAAGATGAACAGTTAAAGAGAAACTGTCAGCAGGTGTTTGCTATTTATTCCAAAAGCAACATCATGTAGAGAAAGGGACCCTGATTCCTGTGATGCTTCACTCACTATTAGTGCTGAGCGAGCACTAAAATGCTCGGGTGCTCGAAGCTCGGGCCGAGCTCACCGTGATACTGGGGTGCTCGACCCGAGCAATGAGCCCAATGTTAGTCTATGGGAGACCAGAGCATTTTTAAGGTGGCACCCCCGGCAGTCTGTAGAAAGCCTAAAAAGTGCCCAAAACGATAGTAACAGTGCTCAAATAACATGGGGACAGCATGGGGATCGCCCCAGGTAGCATTTCTGACCCCAAGGTCACTGCTGTCAACAACGTGGTCAGAGGTATTAAGCCACTTTTACGGGCTCACAATAAAACGTTCAAAAACGAAACTGAAACTGTTTTCATGTGAAATATGTTAAGGAACATCCTTTCCAGGGTAAAGACTTGTGTATAAGGTAAAATAAATAACCAAAAACAAAAATACTCCTCCACACCTTGGGCTATGTTCAAAAGTAGCATTTTTTATGCGTTTTTGCACTTATGTATTGCTTTCAACCATGACAAATGCATTCACTGGGATATGTCATTTTAACATTTTACAACCTTATCTGGCCATGTGCTGTGTAACACATGCATAAAGTGCTGAAAAGACATGGGAACAGCATGGGGAAGACCCCTGGAAGCATCTCTGACACACAGGTCACTGCCTAAAAGTGTGCCCATCTGAAGTGATCCTTGACACATCAGAAGATGCAGACTTGCAACTATCCCCGTGCAAGTCATTGTCCCAGGGCAGTGTTCAATTGTACCTCCCCCATTCCTTGCAATGCAAGAGCAAGTATGCAGTCTGCCACCCTCCCACCCCCAGGCTGCAATACCATACTGCTAGCTTGCTTGCACTTGAAATTAGGCCTTTTAGGCTTGTGGAGGCAGACGTCGGCCACCATGTCATGGCTGAGTAGGCGGCCTGGTATCCATACTCAGTCCACAGCCGCCCGGCGGCCCGGTGTCCACACTCGATCCCCAGCCGCCAGGGGGCGGCCGGGTGTCCATATTCGGTCCCCAACTACCCCTATTTATCCCGGTAACCTTCCCCACACTTTTCTTAGCCTGGCCTGCATTAGGGCAGCATTGGCCAAGCCCACCAGACAACTAGACTCCTCCAGTGGGCCCTGGCTTCTCCATTAGGGGAGTTGAGAGTGGCAAGGTGAGGAGCATGATGATGATGATTGAAGTTAGCATATGCTTAGTTTTCTTGGAATGCAAGTGTAAGTGTGCAGCCTGCCACCCACCCACCCTCCCCCAGGCTGCAATACCATACTGCTAGCTTACTTGCACTTGAAATGAGGCCTTTTAGGCTTGTGGAGGCAGACTCCAGCCACCATTTCATGGCTGCGTCGGTGGCCTGGTATCCCTACTCAGTCCCCAGCCGCCCGGTGGCCGAGTGTCCACACTTGGTCCCCAGCCATCATGGGGCGGCCGGATGTCCATAAATGGTCCCCAGCCGCCCCCATTTGTCCCGGTGCGCCTTATACATAAGCGCGCATACCAAAACATTACCTGTGCCCTCCCCAGTGCATTTAGTGGGAAGGACAGCCTAACCACAAACATGTGGACAAGTGAATGTGGCCAGGGCTGGTCCATTTCACTGACTCCTTCACACTGGGTTAATATTGTGGAAGCGGGGACACAGTTGGACACTGGGATGCAACACGTCCTCCAGACATAGAGGATTGTGGGTCCTGGGTGAATCATGCTTCAACACAAAGTTCAGAAGGTAGACAGCAGCAGTGGTCGGCCTCCTACACAACGAGTAAATTATTCATGATCATGAGGCCATCCATCTCCTTAGCTTTCTGTTCCTTGGACTGCAAGCGCATGTATGTAGTAGTGGCTAGGCCTGAGGTGGTCAGCGTTTTGGCGCATATCCTACCTTCTCCAAGGATTGCTGGATGCTTTCCTGCTACTATCCCAGTTCTATGACTCCCGTTAAAACAAAGCTTCAGGTGATGAATGATGGATGAGGTGGTGGCAAAGGAGAAAGAGCAGGAGGAACTGGGACCATTCACATCAATATCAGGCCAGTCAACCACACATGTCTTGTAGGATATGTTTCTGTACCAAAAGGAGCGGTTCGGCTACACAGGTATAGGGCATACAGTGAGTGCAGTGCCTACCAAAAATTTTGAAGCACTCCAATGCCACTTAGAAGTGACATGGAGGTCAGAGGGCCTTAACTAAACTGTTTTTTCCATTCATATCAACTGGGTCTCCTGTACACTGTTGGCCCAAGAAGTGAAAAGAAGGCTTTCCAAAAATTATGAGGAACTGCAATGCCCCTTGAAACAGACATGGATTACAGCGTACTAAAAATGTTCTACCCATTATTGGGGAGTGGGTCTCCCTTAGTGTTCGCGTATGCATTGAAAAGCAAAAGCTGACTAAAATTAGGAGGAAATGCAATGCCTGTTGGAAGAGTTGTGGAGGTTAGAGGTAATTAAAAACAACATTTCAATTCCCCTTGGATGAGTTGTGGAGATCAGAGTGAATTAACAAAAAGGTTTTAATGACCCTTGGAAAAGATGTGGAGGTCACAGTAGCTTAACAAGATGGTTTTAATTTCCCTTGGAAGAGTGGTGGAGGTCGCAGTGGAATAAAAAGACAATATCAATGCCCCGTGGAAGAGACGTGGAGGTCACAGTAGCTTAAAAAGATGGTTTTAATGCCCCTTGGAAGAGACGTGGAGGTCACAGTAGCTTAAGACGGTTTTAATGCCCCTTGGATGAGACGTGGAGGTCAGAGTGGTTTAACATGACGGTTTTAATGCCCCTTCGAAGAGACGTGGAGGTCAGAGTGGTTTAACAAGACGGTTTTCATGCCCCTTGGAAGAGTGGTGGAGGTCGCAGTGGAATAACAAGACAATATCAATGCCCCTTGGAAGGGTCGTGGAGGTCGCACTGGAATAAAAAGACAATATCAATGCCCCGTGGAAGACACGTGGAGGTCACATTATCTTAACAAAATGGTTTTAATGCCCCTTGGAAGAGTAGTGGTGGTCAGAGTGGTTTAACAAGATGGTTTTAATGCCCTTTGGAAGAGACGTGGAGGTCAGTGTTGTTTACTAAGATGGTTTTAATGCCCCTTGGAAGAGACGTGGAGGTCACAGTAGCTTTACAAGATGGTTTAAATGCCCCGTGGAAGAGACGTGGAGGTCACAGTAGCTTAACAAGACGGTTTTAATGACCCTTGGAAGAGTGGTGGAGATCGCAATGGAATAGAAAGACAATATCAATGCCCCGTGGAAGAGACGTGGAGGTCACAGTAGCTTAACAAGATGTTTTTAATGCCCCTTTTGATGAGACGTGGAGGTCAGAGTGGTTTAACATGATGGTTTTAATGCCCCTTTGAAGAGACGTGGAGGTCACTGTAGCTTAACAAGATCGTTTTACATCCCCTTGGAAGAGAGGTGTAGGTCAGAGTGGTTTAACAAGATGGTTTTAATGCCAATTGGAAGAGACATGGAGGTCCGAGTGGTTTAAAAAGATGATTTTAATGCCACTTGGAAGAGACGAGGAGGTCAGAGTGTTTTAACAAGGTGGTTTTAATGCCCCTTGGAAGAGACATGGAGGTCAGACTGGTTTAACAAGATGGTTTTAATGCCCCTTGGAAGAGAAGTGGAGGTCACAGTAGCTTAAGACGGTTTTAATTCCCCTTGGATGAGACGTGGAGGTCAGAGTGGTTTAACAAGACGGTTTTAATGCCGCTTGGAAGAGACGTGGAGGTCACAGTAGCTTAACAAGACGGTTTTAATGCCCCTTGGAAGAGTGGTGGTCGCAGTGAAATAAAAAGACGATATCAATGCCCCTTGGAAGAGTAGTGGAGGTCGCAGTGGAATAAAAAGACAATATCAATGCCCTGTGGAAGAGACATGGAGGTCACAGTAGCTTAACAAGATGGTTTTAATGCCCATTGGAAGAGTGGTGGAGGTCAGAGAGGTTTAACAATATGGTTTTAATGGCCCTTGGAAGAGATGTTGGGGTCAGAGTGGTCTAACAAGATGGTTTTAAGGCCCCTTGGAAGAGACATTGAGGTCAGAGTGGTTTAACAAGGTGATTTTAATACCCCTTGGAAGAGAAGTGGAGGTCAGAGTGGTTTAACAAGACGGTTTTAATGCCCCTTGGAAGAGTGGTGAAGGTCGCAGTGGAATAAAAAGACAATATCAAAGCCCCTTGGAAGAGTGGTGGAGGTCGCAGTGGAATAAAAAGACAATAACAATGCACCGTGGAAGAGACGTGGAGGTCACAGTAGCTTAACAAGACGGTTTTAATGCCTCTTGGAAGAGTGGTGGAAGTCAGAGTAGTTTAACAAGATGGTTTTAATGCCCCTTGGAAGAGACGTGGAGGTCAGAGCGGTTTATCTAGATGGTTTTAATGCCCCTTGGAAGAGATGTGAAGGTCACAGTAGCTTAACAAGACAGTTTTAATGCCCCTTGGAAGAGTGGTGGAGGTAGCAGTGGAATAAAAAGACAATATCAATGCCCCGTGGAAGTGACATGGAGGTCACAGTAACTTAACAAGACGGTTTTAATGCCCCTTGGAAGAGTGGTGGAGGTCAGAGTGGTTTAACAAGATGGTTTTAATGCCCCTTTGAAGAGAAGTGGAGGTCACAGTAGTTTAACAATATGGTTTTAATGACCCTTGGAAGAGACGTGGAGGTCAGAGTGGTTTAACAAGATGTTTTTAAGGCCCCTTGGAAGAGACGTGGAGGTCACAGTAGCTTAACAAAATGGTTTTAATGCCACTTTGAAGAGACGTGGAGGTCAGAGTGGTTTAACAAGATGGTTTAATGCCCCTTGGAAGAGACATGTAGGTCAGATTGGTTTAACAAGCTGATTTTAATGCCCCTTGGAAGAGACGTGGAGGTCAGAGTGGTTAAACAAGATGGTTTTAAAGCACCTTGGAAGAGACGTGAAGGTCAGAGTGGTTTAACAAGATAGTGTTAATGCCCCTTGGAAGAGACGTGGAGGTCAAAGTGGTTTAACAAGATGGTTTTAATGCCCCTTGGAAGAGACGTGGAGGTCAAAGTGGTTTAACAAGATGGTGTTAATGCCCCTTGGCCCCTTGGAATAGACGTGGAGGTCTGAGTGGTTTAACAAGATGGTTTTAATGCCCCTTGGAAGAACCATGGAGGTCAGAATGGTTTAACAAGATGGTTTTAATGTCCCTTGGAAGAGACGTGGAGGTTTCAGTAGCTTAACAAGACGGTTTTAATGCCCTTTGGATGAGACGTGGAGGTCAGAGTGGTTTAACATGACGGTTTTAATGCCCCTTGGAAGAGAAGTGGAGGTCTGAGTGGTTTAACAAGACAGTTTTAATGCCACTTGGAAGAGTTGTGGAGGTCGCAGTGGAATAAAAAGACAATATCAATGCCCTTTGGAAGGGTCGTGGAGGTCGCAGTGTAATAATAAGACAATATCAATGCCCCGTGTAAGATATGTTGACGTCACATTATCTTAACAAAATGGTTTTAATGCCCCTTGGAAGAGTGATGGAGGTCAGAGTGGTTTAACAAGATGGTTTTAATGCCCCTTGGAAGAGACGTGGAGGTCAGTGTTGTTTACTAAGATGGTTTTAATGCCCCTTGGAAGAGACGTGAAGGTCACAGTAGCTTTACAAGATGGTTTTAATGCCCCGTTGAAGAGACGTGGAGGTCACAGTAGCTTAACAAGACGGTTTTAATGCCCCTTGGAAGAGTGGTGGAGGACGCAGTGGAACAAATAGACAATATCAATGCCCATTGGAAGAGTGGTGGAGGTCGCAGTGGAATAAAAAGACAATATCAATGCCCCGTGGAAGAGACATGGAGGTCACAGTAGCTTAACAATATGGTTTTAATGCCCCTTGGAAGAGTGGTGGAGGTCACAGCAGCTTAACAAAATGGTTTGAATGCCACTTTGAAGAGACGTGGAGGTCAGAGTGGTTTAACAAGATGGTTTTAATGCCCCTTGGAAGAGACATGGAGGTCAGAGTGGTTTAACAAGGTGATTTTAATGCCCCTTGGAACAGAAGTGGAGGTCAGAGTGGTTTAACAAGACAGTTTTAATGCCCCTTGGAAGAGTGGTGAAGGTCGCAGTGGAATAAAAAGACAATATCAAAGCCCCTTGGAAGAGTGGTGGAGGTCGCAGTGGAATAAAAAGACAATATCAGTGCACCGTGGAAGAGACGTGGAGGTCACAGTAGCTTAACAAAATGGTTTTAATGCCTCTTGGAAGAGTGGTGGAAGTCAGAGTAGTTTAACAAGATGGTTTTAATGCCCCTTGGAAGAGACGTGGAGGTCAGAGCGGTTTATCTAGATGGTTTTAATGCCCCTTGGAAGAGATGTGAAGGTCACAGTAGCTTAACAAGACAGTTTTAATAACCCTTGGAAGAGTGGTGGAGGTCGCAGTGGAACAAATAGACAATATCAATGCCCCTTTGAAGAGTGGTGGAGGTAGCAGTGGAATAAAAAGACAATATCAATGCCCCGTGGAAGTGACATGGAGGTCACAGTAGCTTAACAAGACGGTTTTAATGCCCCTTGGAAGAGTGGTGGAGGTCAGAGTGGTTTAACAAGATGGTTTTAATGCCCCTTTGAAGAGAAGTGGAGGTCACAGTAGTTTAACAATATGGTTTTAATGACCCTTGGAAGAGACGTGGAGGTCAGAGTGGTTTAACAAGATGTTTTTAAGGCCCCTTGGAAGAGACGTGGAGGTCACAGTAGCTTAACAAAATGGTTTTAATGCCACTTTGAAGAGACGTGGAGGTCAGAGTGGTTTAACAAGATGGTTTAATGCCCCTTGGAAGAGACATGTAGGTCAGATTGGTTTAACAAGATGATTTTAATGCCCCTTGGAAGAGACGTGGAGGTCAGAGTGGTTAAACAAGATGGTTTTAATGCACCTTGGAAGAGACGTGAAGGTCAGAGTGGTTTAACAAGATAGTGTTAATGCCCCTTGGAAGAGACGTGGAGGTCAAAGTGGTTTAACAAGATGGTTTTAATGCCCCTTGGAAGAGACGTGGAGGTCAAAGTGGTTTAACAAGATGGTGTTAATGCCCCTTGGCCCCTTGGAATAGACGTGGAGGTCTGAGTGGTTTAACAAGATGGTTTAAATGCCCCTTGGAAGAACCATGGAGGTCAGAATGGTTTAACAAGATGGTTTTAATGCCCCTTGGAAGAGACGTGGAGGTTCCAGTAGCTTAACAAGACGGTTTTAATGCCCTTTGGATGAGACGTGGAGGTCAGAGTGGTTAAACATGACGGTTTTAATGCCCCTTGGAAGAGACGTGGAGGTCTGAGTGGTTTAACAAGACAGTTTTAATGCCACTTGGAAGAGTTGTGGAGGTCGCAGTGGAATAAAAAGACAATATCAATGCCCTTTGGAAGGGTCGTGGAGGTCGCAGTGTAATAATAAGACAATATCAATGCCCCGTGTAAGATATGTTGACGTCACATTATCTTAACAAAATGGTTTTAATGCCCCTTGGAAGAGTGATGGAGGTCAGAGTGGTTTAACAAGATGGTTTTAATGCCCCTTGGAAGAGACGTGGAGGTCAGTGTTGTTTACTAAGATGGTTTTAATGCCCCTTGGAAGAGACGTGAAGGTCACAGTAGCTTTACAAGATGGTTTTAATGCCCCGTTGAAGAGACGTGGAGGTCACAGTAGCTTAACAAGATGGTTTTAATGCCCCTTGGAAGAGTGGTGGAGGACGCAGTGGAACAAATAGACAATATCAATGCCCATTGGAAGAGTGGTGGAGGTCGCAGTGGAATAAAAAGACAATATCAATGCCCCGTGGAAGAGACATGGAGGTCACAGTAGCTTAACAATATGGTTTTAATGCCCCTTGGAAGAGTGGTGGAGGTCACAGCAGCTTAACAAAATGGTTTGAATGCCACTTTGAAGAGACGTGGAGGTCAGAGTGGTTTAACAAGATGGTTTTAATGCCCCTTGGAAGAGACATGGAGGTCAGAGTGGTTTAACAAGGTGATTTTAATGCCCCTTGGAAGAAAAGTGGAGGTCAGAGTGGTTTAACAAGACGGTTTTAATGCCCCTTGGAAGAGTGGTGAAGGTCGCAGTGGAATAAAAAGACAATATCAAAGCCCCTTGGAAGAGTGGTGGAGGTCGCAGTGGAATAAAAAGACAATATCAATGCACCGTGGAAGAGACGTGGAGGTCACAGTAGCTTAACAAGATGGTTTTAATGCCTCTTGGAAGAGTGGTGGAAGTCAGAGTAGTTTAACAAGATGGTTTTAATGCCCCTTGGAAGAGACGTGGAGGTCAGAGCGGTTTATCTAGATGGTTTTAATGCCCCTTGGAAGAGATGTGAAGGTCACAGTAGCTTAACAAGACAGTTTTAATAACCCTTGGAAGAGTGGTGGAGGTCGCAGTGGAACAAATAGACAATATCAATGCCCCTTGGAAGAGTGGTGGAGGTAGCAGTGGAATAAAAAGACAATATCAATGCCCCGTGGAAGTGACATGGAGCTCACAGTAGCTTAACAAGACGATTTTAATGCCCCTTGGAAGAGTGGTGGAGGTCAGAGTGGTTTAACAAGATGGTTTTAATGCCCCTTTGAAGAGAAGTGGAGGTCACAGTAGTTTAACAATATGGTTTTAATGACCCTTGGAAGAGACGTGGAGGTCAGAGTGGTTTAACAAGATGTTTTTAAGGCCCCTTGGAAGAGACGTGGAGGTCACAGTAGCTTAACAAAATGGTTTTAATGCCACTTTGAAGAGACGTGGAGGTCAGAGTGGTTTAACAAGATGGTTTAATGCCCCTTGGAAGAGACATGTAGGTCAGATTGGTTTAACAAGATGATTTTAATGCCCCTTGGAAGAGACGTGGAGGTCAGAGTGGTTAAACAAGATGGTTTTAATGCACCTTGGAAGAGACGTGAAGGTCAGAGTGGTTTAACAAGATAGTGTTAATGCCCCGTGGAAGAGACATGGAGGTCAAAGTGGTTTAACAAGATGGTTTTAATGCCCCTTGGAAGAGACGTGGAGGTCAAAGTGGTTTAACAAGATGGTGTTAATGCCCCTTGGCCCCTTGGAATAGACGTGGAGGTCTGAGTGGTTTAACAAGATGGTTTTAATGCCCCTTGGAAGAACCATGGAGGTCAGAATGGTTTAACAAGATGGTTTTAATGCCCCTTGGAAGAGACGTGGAGGTTACAGTAGCTTAACAAGACGGTTTTAATGCCCTTTGGATGAGACGTGGAGGTCAGAGTGGTTTAACATGACGGTTTTAATGCCCCTTGGAAGAGACGTGGAGGTCTGAGTGGTTTAACAAGACAGTTTTAATGCCACTTGGAAGAGTTGTGGAGGTCGCAGTGGAATAAAAAGACAATATCAATGCCCTTTGGAAGGGTCGTGGAGGTCGCAGTGTAATAATAAGACAATATCAATGCCCCGTGGAAGATATGTTGACGTCACATTATCTTAACAAAATGGTTTTAATGCCCCTTGGAAGAGTGATGGAGGTCAGAGTGGTTTAACAAGATGGTTTTAATGCCCCTTGGAAGAGACATGGAGATCAGTGTTGTTTACTAAGATGGTTTTCATGCCGCTTGGAAGAGACGTGAAGGTCACAGTAGCTTTACAAGATGGTTTTAATGCCCCGTTGAAGAGACGTGGAGGTCACAGTAGCTTAACAAGACGGTTTTAATGCCCCTTGGAAGAGTGGTGGAGGACGCAGTGGAACAAATAGACAATATCAATGCCCATTGGAAGAGTGGTGGAGGTCGCAGTGGAATAAAAAGACAATATCAATGCCCCGTGGAAGAGACATGGAGGTCACAGTAGCTTAACAATATGGTTTTAATGCCCCTTGGAAGAGTGGTGGAGGTCACAGCAGCTTAACAAAATGGTTTGAATGCCACTTTGAAGAGACGTGGAGGTCAGAGTGGTTTAACAAGATGGTTTTAATGCCCCTTGGAAGAGACATGGAGTTCAGAGTGGTTTAACAAGATGATTTTAATGCCCCTTGGAAGAGACGTGGAGGTCAGAGTGGTTAAACAAGATGGTTTTAATGCCCCATAGAAGAGACGTGTAGGTCACAGTAGCTTAACAAGATGGTTTTAATGCCCCTTGGATGAGACGTGTAGGTCAGAGTAGTTTAACAAGATAGTGTTAATGCCCCTTGGAAGAGACGTGGAGGTCAGAGTGTTTTAACAAGATGTTTTTAATGCCTCTTGGAAGAGACGTGAGGTCAAAGTGGTTTAACAAGATGGTGTTAATGCCCCTTGGCCCCTTGGAATAGACGTGGAGGTCTGTGTGGTTTAACAAGATGGTTTTAATGCCCCTTGGAAGAGACATGGAGGTCAGACTGGTTTAACAAGATGGTTTTAATGCCCCTTGGAAGAGACGTGGAGGTCACAGCAGCTTAACAGGACAGTTTTAATGCCCCTTGGATGAGACGTGGAGGTCAAAGTGGTTTAACATGATGGTTTTAATGCCCCTTAGAAGAGACGTGGAGGTCAGAGTGGTTTAACAAGACGGTTTGAATGCCCGTTAAATGAGACGTGGAGGTCAGAGTGGTTTACCAAGACAGTATTAATGCCCCTTGGAAGAGTGGTGGAGGTCGCAGTGGAATTAAAAAGACAATATCAATGCCCCTTGGAAGGGTCGTGGAGGTCGCAGTGGAATAAAAAGACAATATCAATGCCCCGTGGAAGATACGTGGACGTCACATTATCTTAACAAAATGGTTTTAATGCCCCTTGGAAGCGTGGTGGAAGTCAGAGTGGTTTAACAAGATGGTTTTAATGCCCCTTGGAAGAGACGTGGAGGTCAGTGTTGTTTACTAAGATGGTTTTAATGCCCCTTGGAAGAGACGTGGAGGTCACAGTAGCTTTACAAGATGGTTTTAATGCCCCATGGAAGAGACGTGGAGATCACAGTAGCTTAACAAGACAGTTTTAATGCCCCATGGAAGAGTGGTGGAGATCGCAATGGAATATAAAGACAATATCAATGCCCCTTCAAAGAGTGGTGGAGGTTGCAGTGGAATAAAAAGACAATATCAATGCCCCGTGGAAGAGACGTGGAGGTCACAGTAGCTTAACAATACGGTTTTAATGCCCCTTTTGATGAGACGTGGTGGTCAGAGTGGTTTAACAAGATGGTTTTAATGCACCTTGGAAGAGACATGGAGGTCAGAGTGGTTTAACAAGATGTTTTTAATGCCCCTTTGAAGAGACGTGGAGGTCACTGTCGCTTAACAAGATCGTTTTACTTCCCCTTGGAAGAGAGGTAGAGGTCAGAGTGGTTTAACAAGATGGTTTTAATGCCAATTGGAAGAGACATGGAGGTCAGAGTGGTTTAAAAAGATGATTTTAATGCCCCTTGGAAGAGACGTGGAGATCAGAGTGTTTTAACAAGATGGTTTTAATGCCCCTTGGAATAGACATGGAGGTCTGCGTGGTTTAACAAGATGGTTTTAATGCCCCTTGGAAGAGACATGGAGTTCAGACTGGTTTAACAAGATGGTTTTAATGCCCCTTGGAAGAGACGTGGAGGTCACAGTAGCTTAACAAGACGGTTTTAATTCCTCTTGGATGAGACGTTGAGGTCAGAGTGGTTTAACAAGACGGTTTTAATGCCCCTTGGAAGAGACGTGGAGGTCAGAGTGGTTTAATAAGACGTTTTTAATGTCCCTTCAATGAGACGTGGAGGTCAGAGTGGTATAACAAGACAGTTTTATTGACCCTTGGAAGAGTGGTGGTGGTCGCAGTGAAATAAAAAAACAATATCAATGCCCCTTGGAAGGGTGGTGGAGATCGCAGTGGAATAAAAATACAATATCAACGCCCCGTGGAATAGACGTGGAGGTCACGTTATCTTAGCAAGATGGTTTTAATGCCCCTCGGAAGAGAGGTGGAGGTCAGAGTGGTTTAACAAGATGGTTTTAATGCCCCTTGAAAGAGATGTGGAGGTCAGTAATGTTTACTAAGATCGTTTTATTGCCCCTTCGAAGAGATGTGGAGGTCAAAGTAGCTTAACAAGACAGTTTTAATGACCCGTGGAAGAGACGTGGAGGTCACAGTAGCTTAAAAAGACGTTTTTAATGCCCCTTGGAAGAGTGGTGGAGATCGCTGTGGAATGGAAAGACAATATCAATGCCCCTTGGAAGAGTGGTGTAGGTTGAGGTGGAATAAAAAGACAATATCAAAGCCCCGTGGAAGAGACGTGGAGGTCACAGTAGCTTAACAAGACGGTTTTAATGACCCCTTGGAACAGTGGTGGAGATCGCAGTGGAATAGAAAGACAATATCAATGCCCCATGGAAGAGTGCTGGAGGTTGCAGTGGAATAAAAAGACAATATCAATGTCCCGTGGAAGAGACGTGGATGTCACAGTCGCTTAACAAGACGGTTTTAATGCCCCTTGGAAAAGACGTGGAGGTCAGAGTGGTTTAACAAGATGGTTTTAATGCACCTTGGAAGAGACGTGGAGGTCAGAGTGGTTTAAAAAGATGGTATTAATGCCCCTTTGAAGAGACGTCGAGGTCACAGTAGCTTAACAAGACGGTTTTAATGCCCCTTGGATGAGACGTGGAGGTCAGAGTGGTTTAACAAGATGGTTTTAATACCCCTTGGTAGAGACGTGGAGGTCAGAGTGGTTTAACAAGATTGTTTTAATGCCCCTTGGAAGAGACGTGGAGGTCACAGAAGCCTAACAAGATGGTTTTAATTCCCATTGTAAGAGACGTGGAGGTCAGAGTGGTTTAACAAGATGGATTTAATGCCCCTTGGAAGAGACATGGAGGTCAGAATGGTTTAACAACATGATTTTAATGCTCCTTGGAAGAGACATGGAGGTCAGAGTGGTTTAACAAGACGGTTTTAAAACCCCTTGGAAGAGATGTGGACGTCAGAGTGGTTTAACAAGATAGTTTTAATGCCCCTTGGAAGAGACGTGGAGGTCAGAGTTGTTTAACAAATGGTTTTAATGCCCCTTGGAAGAGACGTGGAGGTCAGAGTGGCTTAACAAGATGGTTTTATTGCCCCTTGGAAAAAGACATGGAGGTCAGACTGGTTTAACAAGTTGGTTTTAATGCCCCTTGGAAGAGACTTGTAGGTCACAGTAGCTTAACAAGAAGGTTTTAATGCACCTTGGATGAGACATGGAGGTCATAGTGGTTTCACAAGACGGTTTTAATGCCCCTTAGAAGAGACGTGGAGGTCAGACTGGTTTATCAAGACAGTTTTTATGCACCTTGGAAGAGTGGCGGTGGTCACAGTGGATTAAAAAGACAATATCAATGCCCCTTGGTAGGGTTGTGGAGGTCGCAGTGGAATAAAAAGACAATATCAATACCCCGTGGAAGAGACGTGGAGGTCACAGAAGCTTAACAAGACTGTTTTAATGCCCCTTGGAAGAGTGGTGGAGGTTGCAGTGGAATAAAAAGACAATATCAATGCACCGTGGAAGAGACGTGGAGGTCACAGTAGCTTAACAAGACGGTTTTAATGCCCCTTGGATGAGACGTGGAGGTCAGAGTGGTTTATCAATATGGTTTTAATGCACCTTGGAAGAGACGTGGAGGTTAGAGTGGTTTAACAAGATTGTTTTAATGCCCCATTGAAGAGACGTAGAGGTCACAGTAGCTTAACAAGATGGTTTTAATGCCCCTTGCATGAGACGTGGAGGTCAGAGTGGTTTAACAAGATGGATTTAATGCTCCTTGGAAGACACGTGGAGGTCAGAGTGGTTTAACAAGATGGTTTTAATGCCCCTTGGAAGAGTCGTGTAGGTCAGAGGGGTCTAACAAGATGATTTTAAAGCCGCTTGGAAAAGACGTGGAGGTCACAGTAGCTTAACAACATGGTTTTAAAACCCCTTGGATGAGACGTGGAGGTCAGAGTGGTTTAACAAGATAGTTTTAATGCCTCTTGTAAGAGACGTGGAGGTCAGAGTGGTTTAACAAGATGGTTTTAAAGCCCCTTGGAAGAGACGTGGAGGTCAGAGTGATTTAACAAGATGGTTTTAATTCCCCTTGGAAGAGACGTGGAGGTTTGAGTGGTTTAACAAGATGATTTTAATGCCCCTTAGAAGAGACATGGTGGTCAGACTGGTTTAACAAGATGGTTTTAATGCCCCTGGGAAGAGACGTGTAGGTCACAGTAGCTTAACAAGACGGTTTTATTGCCCCTTTAATGAGACATGGAGGTCAGAGTGGTTTAACAAGACGGTTTTAAAGCGCCTTGGAAGAGACGTGGAGGTCAGACTGATTTATCAAGACAGTTTTTATGCCACTTGGAAGCGTGGTGGAGGTCACAGTTGATTAAAAAGACAATATCAATGCCCGTTGGAAGGGTTGTGGAGGTCGCAGTGGAATAAAAAGACAATATCAATGCCCCGTGGAAGATACGTGGACGTCACATTATCTTAACAAAATGGTTTTAATGCCCCTTGGAAGCGTGGTGGAGGTCAGAGTGGTTTAACAAAATGGTTTTGATGCCCCTTGGAAGAGACGTGGAGGTCAGTGTTGTTTACTAAGATGGTTTTAATGCCCCTTGGAAGAGACGTGGAGGTCACAGTAGCTTTACAAGATGGTTTTAATGCCCCATGGAAGAGACGTGGAGATCACAGTAGCTTAACAAGACAGTTTTAATGCCCCATGGAAGAGTGGTGGAGATCGCAATGGAATATAAAGACAATATCAATGCCCCTTCAAAGAGTGGTGGAGGTTGCAGTGGAATAAAAAGACAATATCAATGCCCCGTGGAAGAGACGTGGAGGTCACAGTAGCTTAACAATACAGTTTTAATGCCCCTTTTGATGAGACGTGGTGGTCAGAGTGGTTTAACAAGATGGTTTTAATGCACCTTGGAAGAGACATGGAGGTCAGAGTGGTTTAACAAGATGTTTTTAATGCCCCTTTGAAGAGACGTGGAGGTCACTGTCGCTTAACAAGATCGTTTTACTTCCCCTTGGAAGAGAGGTAGAGGTCAGAGTGGTTTAACAAGATGGTTTTAATGCCAATTGGAAGAGACATGGAGGTCAGAGTGGTTTAAAAAGATGATTTTAATGCCCCTTGGAAGAGACGTGGAGATCAGAGTGTTTTAACAAGATGGTTTTAATGCCCCTTGGAATAGACATGGAGGTCTGCGTGGTTTAACAAGATGGTTTTAATGCCCCTTGGAAGAGACATGGAGTTCAGACTGGTTTAACAAGATGGTTTTAATGCCCCTTGGAAGAGACGTGGAGGTCACAGTAGCTTAACAAGACGGTTTTCAATTCCCCTTGGATGAGACGTTGAGGTCAGAGTGGTTTAACAAGACGGTTTTAATGCCCCTTGGAAGAGACGTGGAGGTCAGAGTGGTTTAATAAGACGTTTTTAATGTCCCTTCAATGAGACGTGGAGGTCAGAGTGGTATAACAAGACAGTTTTATTGACCCTTGGAAGAGTGGTGGTGGTCGCAGTGAAATAAAAAAACAATATCAATGCCCCTTGGAAGGGTGGTGGAGGTCGCAGTGGAATAAAAATACAATATCAACGCCCCGTGGAATAGACGTGGAGGTCACGTTATCTTAGCAAGATGGTTTTAATGCCCCTCGGAAGAGAGGTGGAGGTCAGAGTGGTTTAACAAGATGGTTTTAATGCCCCTTGAAAGAGATGTGGAGGTCAGTAATGTTTACTAAGATCGTTTTATTGCCCCTTCGAAGAGATGTGGAGGTCAAAGTAGCTTAACAAGACAGTTTTAATGACCCGTGGAAGAGACGTGGAGGTCACAGTAGCTTAAAAAGACGTTTTTAATGCCCCTTGGAAGAGTGGTGGAGATCGCTGTGGAATGGAAAGACAATATCAATGCCCCTTGGAAGAGTGGTGTAGGTTGAGGTGGAATAAAAAGACAATATCAATGCCCCGTGGAAGAGACGTGGAGGTCACAGTAGCTTAACAAGACGGTTTTAATGACCCCTTGGAACAGTGGTGGAGATCGCAGTGGAATAGAAAGACAATATCAATGCCCCATGGAAGAGTGCTGGAGGTTGCAGTGGAATAAAAAGACAATATCAATGTCCCGTGGAAGAGACGTGGATGTCACAGTCGCTTAACAAGACGGTTTTAATGCCCCTTGGAAAAGACGTGGAGGTCAGAGTGGTTTAACAAGATGGTTTTAATGCACCTTGGAAGAGACGTGGAGGTCAGAGTGGTTTAAAAAGATGGTATTAATGCCCCTTTGAAGAGACGTCGAGGTCACAGTAGCTTAACAAGACGGTTTTAATGCCCCTTGGATGAGACGTGGAGGTCAGAGTGGTTTAACAAGATGGTTTTAATACCCCTTGGTAGAGACGTGGAGGTCAGAGTGGTTTAACAAGATTGTTTTAATGCCCCTTGGAAGAGACGTGGAGGTCACAGAAGCCTAACAAGATGGTTTTAATTCCCATTGTAAGAGACGTGGAGGTCAGAGTGGTTTAGCAAGATGGATTTAATGCCCCTTGGAAGAGACATGGAGGTCAGAATGGTTTAACAAGATGATTTTAATGCTCCTTGGAAGAGACATGGAGGTCAGAGTGGTTTAACAAGACGGTTTTAAAACCCCTTGGAAGAGATGTGGACGTCAGAGTGGTTTAACAAGATAGTTTTAATGCCCCTTGGAAGAGACGTGGAGGTCAGAGTTGTTTAACAAATGGTTTTAATGCCCCTTGGAAGAGACGTGGAGGTCAGAGTGGCTTAACAAGATGGTTTTATTGCCCCTTGGAAAAAGACATGGAGGTCAGACTGGTTTAACAAGTTGGTTTTAATGCCCCTTGGAAGAGACTTGTAGGTCACAGTAGCTTAACAAGAAGGTTTTAATGCACCTTGGATGAGACATGGAGGTCATAGTGGTTTCACAAGACGGTTTTAATGCCCCTTAGAAGAGACGTGGAGGTCAGACTGGTTTATGAAGACAGTTTTTATGCACCTTGGAAGAGTGGCGGTGGTCACAGTGGATTAAAAAGACAATATCAATGCCCCTTGGTAGGGTTGTGGAGGTCGCAGTGGAATAAAAAGACAATATCAATACCCCGTGGAAGAGACGTGGAGGTCACAGAAGCTTAGCAAGACTGTTTTAATGCCCCTTGGAAGAGTGGTGGAGGTTGCAGTGGAATAAAAAGACAATATCAATGCACCGTGGAAGAGACGTGGAGGTCACAGTAGCTTAACAAGACGGTTTTAATGCCCCTTGGATGAGACGTGGAGGTCAGAGTGGTTTATCAATATGGTTTTAATGCACCTTGGAAGAGACGTGGAGGTTAGAGTGGTTTAACAAGATTGTTTTAATGCCCCATTGAAGAGACGTAGAGGTCACAGTAGCTTAACAAGATGGTTTTAATGCCCCTTGCATGAGATGTGGAGGTCAGAGTGGTTTAACAAGATGGATTTAATGCTCCTTGGAAGACACGTGGAGGTCAGAGTGGTTTAACAAGATGGTTTTAATGCCCCTTGGAAGAGTCGTGTAGGTCAGAGGGGTCTAACAAGATGATTTTAAAGCCGCTTGGAAAAGACGTGGAGGTCACAGTAGCTTAACAACATGGTTTTAAAACCCCTTGGATGAGACGTGGAGGTCAGAGTGGTTTAACAAGATAGTTTTAATGCCTCTTGTAAGAGACGTGGAGGTCAGAGTGGTTTAACAAGATGGTTTTAAAGCCCCTTGGAAGAGACGTGGAGGTCAGAGTGATTTAACAAGATGGTTTTAATTCCCCTTGGAAGAGACGTGGAGGTTTGAGTGGTTTAACAAGATGATTTTAATGCCCCTTAGAAGAGACATGGTGGTCAGACTGGTTTAACAAGATGGTTTTAATGCCCCTGGGAAGAGACGTGTAGGTCACAGTAGCTTAACAAGACGGTTTTATTGCCCCTTTAATGAGACATGGAGGTCAGAGTGGTTTAACAAGACGGTTTTAAAGCCCCTTGGAAGAGACGTGGAGGTCAGACTGATTTATCAAGACAGTTTTTATGCCACTTGGAAGCGTGGTGGAGGTCACAGTTGATTAAAAAGACAATATCAATGCCCGTTGGAAGGGTTGTGGAGGTCGCAGTGGAATAAAAAGACAATATCAATGCCCCGTGGAAGATACGTGGACGTCACATTATCTTAACAAAATGGTTTTAATGCCCCTTGGAAGCGTGGTGGAGGTCAGAGTGGTTTAACAAAATGGTTTTGATGCCCCTTGGAAGAGACGTGGAGGTCAGTGTTGTTTACTAAGATGGTTTTAATGCCCCTTGGAAGAGACGTGGAGGTCACAGTAGCTTTACAAGATGGTTTTAATGCCCCATGGAAGAGACGTGGAGATCACAGTAGCTTAACAAGACAGTTTTAATGCCCCATGGAAGAGTGGTGGAGATCGCAATGGAATATAAAGACAATATCAATGCCCCTTCAAAGAGTGGTGGAGGTTGCAGTGGAATAAAAAGACAATATCAATGCCCCGTGGAAGAGACGTGGAGGTCACAGTAGCTTAACAATACAGTTTTAATGCCCCTTTTGATGAGACGTGGTGGTCAGAGTGGTTTAACAAGATGGTTTTAATGCACCTTGGAAGAGACATGGAGGTCAGAGTGGTTTAACAAGATGTTTTTAATGCCCCTTTGAAGAGACGTGGAGGTCACTGTCGCTTAACAAGATCGTTTTACTTCCCCTTGGAAGAGAGGTAGAGGTCAGAGTGGTTTAACAAGATGGTTTTAATGCCAATTGGAAGAGACATGGAGGTCAGAGTGGTTTAAAAAGATGATTTTAATGCCCCTTGGAAGAGACGTGGAGATCAGAGTGTTTTAACAAGATGGTTTTAATGCCCCTTGGAATAGACATGGAGGTCTGCGTGGTTTAACAAGATGGTTTTCATGCCCCTTGGAAGAGACATGGAGTTCAGACTGGTTTAACAAGATGGTTTTAATGCCCCTTGGAAGAGACGTGGAGGTCACAGTAGCTTAAAAAGACGGTTTTAATTCCCCTTGGATGAGACGTGGAGGTCAGAGTGGTTTAACAAGACGGTTTAAATGCCCCTTGGAAGAGACGTGGAGGTCAGAGTGGTTTAATAAGACGTTTTTAATGTCCCTTCAATGAGACGTGGAGGTCAGAGTGGTATAACAAGACAGTTTTAATGACCCTTGGAAGAGTGGTGGTGGTCGCAGTGAAATAAAAAAACAATATCAATGCCCCTTGGAAGGGTGGTGGAGGTCGCAGTGGAATAAAAATACAATATCAACGCCCCGTGGAATAGACGTGGAGGTCACGTTATCTTAGCAAGATGGTTTTAATGCCCCTCGGAAGAGAGGTGGAGGTCAGAGTGGTTTAACAAGATGGTTTTAATGCCCCTTGAAAGAGATGTGGAGGTCAGTAATGTTTACTAAGATCGTTTTATTGCCCCTTCGAAGAGATGTGGAGGTCAAAGTAGCTTAACAAGACAGTTTTAATGACCCGTGGAAGAGACCTGGAGGTCACAGTAGCTTAAAAAGACGTTTTTAATGCCCCTTGGAAGAGTGGTGGAGATCGCAGTGGAATGGAAAGACAATATCAATGCCCTTTGGAAGAGTGGTGGAGGTTGAGGTGGAATAAAAAGACAATATCAATGCCCCGTGGAAGAGACGTGGAGGTCACAGTAGCTTAACAAGACGGTTTTAATGACCCCTTGGAACAGTGGTGGAGATCGCAGTGGAATAGAAAGACAATATCAATGCCCCATGGAAGAGTGCTGGAGGTTGCAGTGGAATAAAAAGACAATATCAATGTCCCGTGGAAGAGACGTGGATGTCACAGTCGCTTAACAAGACGGTTTTAATGCCCCTTGGAAAAGACGTGGAGGTCAGAGTGGTTTAACAAGATGGTTTTAATGCACCTTGGAAGAGACGTGGAGGTCAGAGTGGTTTAAAAAGATGGTATTAATGCCCCTTTGAAGAGACGTGGAGGTCACAGTAGCTTAACAAGACGGTTTTAATGCCCCTTGGATGAGACGTGGAGGTCAGAGTGGTTTAACAAGATGGTTTTAATACCCCTTGGTAGAGACGTGGAGGTCAGAGTGGTTTAACAAGATGGTTTTAATGCCCCTTGGAAGAGACGTGGAGGTCACAGAAGCCTAACAAGATGGTTTTAATTCCCATTGTAAGAGATGTGGAGGTCAGAGTGGTTTAAGAAGATGGATTTAATGCCCCTTGGAAGAGACATGGACGTCAGAATGGTTTAACAAGATGATTTTAATGCTCCTTGGAAGAGACGTGGAGGTCAGAGTGGTTTAACAAGACGGTTTTAAAACCCCTTGGAAGAGATGTGGACGTCAGAGTGGTTTAACAAGATAGTTTTAATGACCCTTGGAAGAGACGTGGAGGTCAGAGTTGTTTAACAAATGGTTTTAATGCCCCTTGGAAGAGACGTGGAGGTCAGAGTGGCTTAACAAGATGGTTTTATTGCCCCTTGGAAAAAGACATGGAGGTCAGACTGGTTTAACAAGTTGGTTTTAATGCCCCTTGGAAGAGACTTGTAGGTCACAGTAGCTTAACAAGAAGGTTTTAATGCCCCTTGGATGAGACATGGAGGTCATAGTGGTTTCACAAGACGGTTTTAATGCCCCTTAGAAGAGACGTGGAGGTCAGACTGGTTTATCAAGACAGTTTTTATGCACCTTGGAAGAGTGGTGGTGGTCACAGTGGATTAAAAAGACAATATCAATGCCCCTTGGTAGGGTTGTGGAGGTCGCAGTGGAATAAAAAGACAATATCAATACCCCGTAGAAGAGACGTGGAGGTCACAGAAGCTTAACAAGACTGTTTTAATGCCCCTTGGAAGAGTGGTGGAGGTTGCAGTGGAATAAAAAGACAATATCAATGCACCGTGGAAGAGACGTGGAGGTCACAGTAGCTTAACAAGACGGTTTTAATGCCCATTGGATGAGACGTGGAGGTCAGAGTGGTTTATCAATATGGTTTTAATGCACCTTGGAAGAGACGTGGAGGTTAGAGTGGTTTAACAAGATTGTTTTAATGCCCCATTGAAGAGACGTAGAGGTCACAGTAGCTTAACAAGATGGTTTTAATGCCCCTTGCATGAGACGTGGAGGTCAGAGTGGTTTAACAAGATGGATTTAATGCTCCTTGGAAGACACGTGGAGGTCAGAGTGGTTTAACAAGATGGTTTTAATGCCCCTTGGAAGAGTCGTGTAGGTCAGAGGGGTCTAACAAGATGATTTTAAAGCCGCTTGGAAAAGACGTGGAGGTCACAGTAGCTTAACAACATGGTTTTAAAACCCCTTGGATGAGACGTGGAGGTCAGAGTGGTTTAACAAGATAGTTTTAATGCCTCTTGTAAGAGACGTGGAGGTCAGAGTGGTTTAACAAGATGGTTTTAAAGCCCCTTGGAAGAGACGTGGAGGTCAGAGTGATTTAACAAGATGGTTTTAATTCCCCTTGGAAGAGACGTGGAGGTCTGAGTGGTTTAACAAGATGATTTTAATGCCCCTTAGAAGAGACATGGTGGTCAGACTGGTTTAACAAGATGGTTTTAATGCCCCTGGGAAGAGACGTGTAGGTCACAGTAGCTTAACAAGACGGTTTTATTGCCCCTTTAATGAGACATGGAGGTCAGAGTGGTTTAACAAGACGGTTTTAAAGCCCCTTGGAAGAGACGTGGAGGTCAGACTGCTTTATCAAGACAGTTTTTATGCCACTTGGAAGCGTGGTGGAGGTCACAGTGGATTAAAAAGACAATATCAATGCCCGTTGGAAGGGTTGTGGAGGTCGCAGTGGAATAAAAAGACAATATTAATGCCCCGGGGAAGAGACGTGGAGGTCACAGTAGCTTAACAAGACGGTTTTAATGCCCCTTGGCATAGTTGTGGAGATCGCAGTGGAATAGAAAGACAATATCAATGCCCTTTGAAAGAGTGGTGGAGGTTGCAGTGGAATAAAAAGAAAATATCAATGCCCCATGGAATAGACGTGGAGGTCACAGTAGCTTAACAAGATGGTTTTAATGCCCCTTGGATGAGATGTGGAGGTCAGAGTGGTTTAACAAGATGGTTTTAATGCCCCTTGGAAGAGACAGGAGGTCAGAGTGGTTTAACAAGATTGTTTTAATGCCCCTTTGAAGAGACGTGGAGGTCACAGTAGCTTAACAAGATGGATTTAATGCCCCTTGGATGAGATGTGTAGGTCAGAGTTGTTTAACAAGATGGTTTTATTGCTCCTTGGAAGAGATGTGGAGGTCAGAGTGGTTTAACAAGATGGTTGTAATGCCCCTTGGAAGAGACGTGTAGGTCAGAATGGTTTAACAAGATGGTTTTAATGCCCCTTTGAAGAGACATGGAGGTCAGAGTTGTTTAACAAGATGATTTTAATGCCCCTTGGAAGAGACGTGGAGGTCAGTGTGGTTTAACAAGAAGGTTTTAATGTCCCTTGGAAGAGACGTGGAGGTCAGAGTGGTTTAACAAAATGGTTTTAATGCCCCTTGGAAGAGACGTGGAGGTCAGAGTGGTTTAACATGATGGTTTTAATGCCCCTTGGAAGAGACATGGAGGTCAGAGTGGTTTAACAAGATGATTTTAATGCCGCTTGGAAGAGACGTGGAGGTCAGAGTGGTTTAACAAGACGGTTTTAATGCCCCTTGGAAGAGACATGGAGGTTAGAGTGGTTTAACAAGATGATTTTAATGCCCCTTGGAAGAGACATGGAGGTCAGAGTGGTTTAACAATATGGTTTTAATGCCCCTGGGAAAAGACGAGGAGGGCAGAGTTGTTTAACAAGATGGTTTTAATGCCCCTTGGAAAAGACGTGGCGGTCACAATAGCTTAGCAAGACAGTTTTAAAACCCCTTGGATGAGACGTGGAGGTCAGAGTGGTCTAACAAGATGGTTTTAATGCCCCTTGGAAGAGACGTGGAGGTCAGAGTGGTTTAACAAGATGGTTTTAATGCACCTTGGAAGAGACGTGGAGGTCAGAGTGGTTTAACAAGATGGTTTTAATGCCCCTTGGAAGAGACGTGGAGGTCTGAGTGGTTTAACAAGATGATTTTAATGCCCCTTGGAAGAGACATGGAGGTCAGAGTGGTTTAACAAGATGGTTTTAATGCCCCTTGGATGGAACATGGAGTTCAGAGTGGTTTAACACGTCTTTTTTAATGCCCCTTGGAAGAAACTTGGAGGTCAGAGTTGTTTAACAAGACAGTTTTAATGCCCCTTGGAAAAGTGGTGGAGATCACAGTGGAATAAAAAGACATTATCAATGCCCCTTGGAAGGGTTGTGGAGGTCGCAGTGGAATATAAAGACAATATCAATGCCCCGTGGAAGAGACGTGAAGGTCACAGTAGCTTAACAAGATGGTTTTAATGCCCCTTGGAAGAGTTGTGGAGGTCAGAGTGGTTTAACAAGATGGTTTTAATGCCCCTTGAAAGAGACGTGGAGGTCACAGTAGCTTAACTAGACGGTTTTAATACCCCGTGGAAGAGACGTGGAGGTCACAGTAGCTTAACAATATGGTTTTAATGCCCCTTGGAAGAGTGGTGGAGATCGCAGTGGAATAGAAAGACAATATCAATGCCCCTTGGAAGAGTGGTGGAGGTCGCAGTGGAATAAAAAGATAATGTCCATGCCCTGTGGAAGAGACGTGGAAGTCACAGTAGCTTAACAAAATTGTTTTAATGCCCCTTGAAAGAGTGGTGGAGGTCAGAGTGGTTTAACAAGATGGTTTTAATGCCCCTTGGAAGAGACGTGGAGGTCAGAGTGGTTTAACAAGATGGTTTTAATGCCCCTTGGAAAAGACGTGGAGTTCACAGTAGCTTAACAAGATGGTTTTAATGCCCGTTGGAAGAGTGGTGAAGGTCAGAGAGGTTTAAAAAGATGGTTTTAATGCCCCTTGGTAGAGACGTGTAGTTCAGAGTGGTTTAACAAGACGCTTTTAATGCCCTGTGGAAGAAACGTGGAGTTCACAGCAGCTTAACAATACGGTTTTAATTGCCCTTGGAAGAGTGGTGGAGGTCGCAGCGGAAAAGAAAGACAATATCAATGCTCCTTGGATGAGTGGTGGAGTTCGCAGTGGAATAAAAAGACAATATCAATGCCCCTTGGAAGAGTGGTGGATGTCGCAGTGGATTCAAAATACAATATCAATGCCCCTTGGAAGAGTGGTGGAGGTCGCAGTGGAATAAAAAGACAATATCAATGCCCCTTGGAAGAGTGGTGGAGGTCGCAGTGGAATAAACAGACAATATCAATGCCACTTGGAATAGTGTTGGAGGTCGCAGTGGAATAAAAAGACAATATCAATGCCCCTTGGAAGAGTGGTGGAGGTCGCAGTGGAATAAAAAGACAATATCATTGCCTCGTGGAAGAGTAGTGGAGGTCACAGTAGCTTAACAAGATGGTTTTATTGCCCCTTGGAAGAGTGGTGGAGGTCAGAGTGGTTTAATAAGATGGTTTTAATGCCCCTTGGAAGAGACATGGAGGTCACAGTAGCTTATCAACATGGTTTTAATGCCCCTTGGATGAGATGTGGAGGTCAGAGTTGTTTAACAAGATGGTTTTAATGCCCCTTGGAAGAGACGTGGAGGTCACAGTAGCTTAACAAGATGGTTTTAATGCCCCTTACAAGAGCCATGCAGTACAGCATATTAAAAACATTGTTTCCATCATTGGGGGTGGGTCTCCCATAGTCTTTGCCTATGCCTTCCAGGCAAAAGCTGCCAAAAATTTGGACGTAGGAATTTGCAATGCCCCTTACAAGAGCCATGCAGTACAGCATATTAAAAACATTAATCCCATTATGGGGGAGTTTGTCTCCCATAGTCTTTGCCTATGCCTTCCATGCAAAAGCTGTCAAAAATTAGGACAGAGGAACTTGCAATGCCCCGTACAAGAGCCATGCAGTACAGCATATTAAAAACATTATTCCCATTATGGGGGAGTGGGTCTCCCATAGTCTTTGCCTATGCCTTCCAAGCAAAAGATGCCAAAAATTAGGACAGAGGAACTTGCAATAATGGCAACACGGACCATGGTCACCCTGGTGGTATAGTGGTGGTGGAGGCTGAGGATAAGGAGAAGAACAAAAAACAGCCGAAATGAGGAGGAGTATACCCATGTGTGGATGGGAAATGGTGCATGGGAATACACCTCCCAAAACAACACATTGGATTTGAGTTTATGTTACTCTGCTGTCATTTGGTGGTGATGAGAAATCTGGCCAAATCAAGCCCATGTTCATTTTGATAAGGGTCAGCTTGTCAGCATTTTCAGTTGACAGGCGAGTGCGCTTATCAGTTATTATTCCCCCAGCGGCACTAAAAACACTCCGATATCACGCTAGCGGCAGGGCAGGCCAGGTTCTCCAAGGCGTACAGAGCGAGTACATTCCAAGTGTCCAGCTTGGATACCCAATAATTAAAAGGCACAGAGGAATCACGGAGGACGCTGGTACGGTCGGCAAGGTACTCCCTCACCATCTTTTGAAACTTTCCACTCCTTGTGAGAGTACCCCGCGCCTCAGGGCCTGTAAGCTGGGCGGGTCTCTGAAAACTGTCCTAGAACGTTGATAGTGTTCCCCTGCTTCTGCTGGATTGGAGTTGCCTCTCTCTCGCCTGTACGCCTTGGTTGGGCAACGAACTGTGACCTCTGCCGCTAGCGTGTTTAGATGGGAATTTTTTTACAGTTCTGCAGCAAGGGCCTTCTGGTACTGCCCCATTTTTGTAGACCTCTCCACCTCAGGAATAAGAGAGTGAAAGTTCTCCTTGTAGCAGGGGTCTAAAAATGTCACCAACCAGTAATGACTGTCCCCCAACATTTTGACAACGCGAGAGTCACGGTTAAGGCAGCGTAACATAAAGTCAGCCATGCGTGCCAGACTGGTAACGGGCAAGACTTCCGTGTCCTCACCAAGATGATGACTGATCATGCTCTCCTCCTCCTCCTCCTCCTCCCTGTTCTCAGGCCACCCAAGAGAATGCCAAGAGTGTGCAAAGCAGTCATCAAAGCAAAAGGTGGCTACTTTGAAGAACCTAGAATATAAGACATATTTTCAGTTGTTTCACACTTTTTTGTTAAGTATATAATTCCACATGTGTTAATTCATAGTTTTGATGCCTTCAAGGTGAATGTACAATATTCATAGTCAAGAAAATACAGAAAAATCTTACAATGAGAAGGTGTGTCCAAACTTTCGGTTTGTACTGTATATTGGTGTCTGAACAGTCAGCGAGACACTGAAAATGTTTTTTTTAATGGAAAAAAGACAAAAAAGTGGATAATACAGAGTTTTGAACCGTGGAACTGCAAAACCACAGTTATAATTTCCTGGTGTATACCAGAATTGTTAAAATAGATATATTTGTGTCTGAACAGTCAGCGACACACTCACACTGTTTTTTTTTATGGAAAAAAGGCAAGCAGGTTGATGACACCCAGATTTGAACCGTGGAAGGGGAAAAACACAGTTCTAGTTCTCTGGCCTACACCAGACTCTATTAAACAGATATATTGGTGTCTGAACAGTCAGCGAGACACTGAAAATGTTTTTTTTTATGGAAAAAAGACAAAAAAGTGGATAATACAGAGATTTGAACCGTGAAACTGCAAAACCTCAGTTATAATTTCCTGGTGTATACCAAACTTGTTAAAGTACATATATTTGTGTCTGAACTGTCAGCGACACACTCAAACAGTTTTTTTTTATGGAAAAAAGGAAAGCAGGTTGATAGCACCCAGATTTGAACCGTGGAAGACTCTTTTAAACTGATATATTTGTGTCTGAACACTCACAGGTGCACTCAATTTTTTTTTGGGGGGTGGAAATACCAAAAGGTTAATAAGACGGGTATCTCTACAGTCTGACTGAGGGAAAAAAAAAACAGGATTTAGATGAAAAAAAGGATTTTTCCTGGCCCCTGAGACCTGGGGATAAGTCTAGCAATTTGACCAGCAGGAGCACACAGGACTGTAATGCAGTGTTTGTTGGTATAACCACTGCGTCTACTATATAGCCTGCCTACCTGATATCTGGGATGGATATTAGTCCTGAGAAGGACTGTTTGTTTGATTTGGCAGGCTTTAGAGACCCTACACTACTCTCTCCCTAGCTCTGCAGCACTGACCCTACACTGTCTGAACCGGAGCGACTGTGTCCAAGATGGCGGCGCATGGTTTTAAATACTCGAGGTGATGCTCTGCGGCCAGCCAATCACTGTAATGCCCACAAATAACATGGCTGCGGCATTACAGTGACTGGCTGGCAATCCCTGCATGTTCATTGGCTCTGTAAAGAGTGCCAAACATGAAGGGCGGAGACCCGAGCTCCCGCCCGAGTAACCCGGAAATGCTCGGTGCTCCCCGAACATCCCGAGTAGTGAGATGCTCAGGCGAGTACCGAGCAGTATCGAGCATGCTCGTTCAACACTACTCACTATACTATTAATTCGCCCCCTGGGCCGTGGGGTACCCCGAGCCGGGCTGGTAGACGCTGGGGGTTGTTGTCACAGTGGCGGTGACCCGGTCCGTGACCCAGGGCGGTCAATCCAAGGCGTATTTATATGTATGGGTGTAAATGTCCGACTACGCCACCTGTGGATTACGGCTAATGAGGCTGCCGCTACGGAACAGTCCTCTGAAGCTGGTGGTTTGCCAGCGAGGGTGGTATAACTCCCCACAGGAAGAGTGTAGCTTCAGGGCAGTGTAGGTGGATGATGGTGGTTGTAGTGCAGGGAGTCAGTAAAGAACACAGAGTCCAAGTGATGCAGTCTCAAGATCTTTACTCACAGTTGTTGCAGTCCAGATTACAGGTACCAGAGCAATCTCCCCCGGTCGTGCTGTGCGTACTCAGTGAGGGGCTCAGTCCACCCTCAGGTATTTCCAGAGCACTTAACAGGACCCCTTTCCATGTGTCCTTTCTCTAGCCTTCTCCCTGCACCTCACACCTAGCGACACTTCTATCCCGTACCCTCGGGCCTTGGCGGGCGACGTGTGTTCCGTCCCCTGGGTCCTATGTGGCTACCTTCTTAGTGAATCTGGCGTGGACTTCTGGCTTACAGTACATAAAGTGCTGCAGCCTCTGGTTTCTAGTTGAGCCTTCATAGTTTTCTCCACTAGTTGAGGAACCGGTTCCCCTTATCTGGCCTGACCCCTCTACCTCCTGGTAGCAGCGGGCGTACAGGTGGCTTGCTGCACGGCCCGTACCCCTAGGGTCCCTTCTCTCCTTATTCCTGGAGCTGTCCTGCTCCCTCTCCTCTCAGACTTGGGCCTCAGTGCTAGGCCCGCCTCCGGAGCAGAGCTCATGCAGAGCCTCTGCTCCTGTCACCTTCCTCCTCAGAACCCACCCTGGACTAAGATGGTGTCCCTATTTTATACCTCCTTGTCATGTGCTCCCAGGATCTACTTCCTCCACCCCATCCACTACATGGTTCCCCCTCTCTAGGTGGTTCCCCCCACTCCAGCCAGGGATCAGAGACTGTGCTCTCCCGTAGGAGCAATCTCGCCATGTCCCCCAGAAATGTGGTGTAGTGAATACTGGTGTTAGGGTCCTGAGCTGTACTCCTTCCTTACCTGAGGGTGAGATACCACACCTCTGGGTGAGATGCAGTACCTCTGTGGCGACTGAACCCTCAGGGGCACCACACTATGTTTCGCTGTTTCAATAAAATTGGTGTTTTATCAGCAGGAGATTAATACTACAGGACTAGATGTTGCTTGCCTCCTGATCAACTGCTGTGTGTAACCACACCCTAACCAACCGATTAGTAGCTTTCAGACAATATGTAGTGTAAATAGAAAACTGCCAATCTGAGGTGTGGGCAGGGCTATTCATAGCTTAGCATTCTGAGCTCTGCTAAATCTACAGAGAGAAAACTGATTCAATCACAACTGCTGCAGTCAATAAACTAAGTAATATATTGCTGGAATTAGGGTCTCTGTCCCTATATCATGGTGATGTCAGATTACATAGCAAAAATATGCTGACAGATTCCCTTTAAGCTGCCTGTGTAAAGTAGATCCACAACTATCTCTCCAAAATAGCCCATGCAAAAAAAATGCTCTGCTTAGCTGAGTGCTCTGTTGTCTGTGAGAGAGTCTGGAAGCAGCTTATCTACTTATCAAAAGGATCAGCCATCAATAAATCTGTCATGCCGAATCCTTCTCTGTTCCTCATCTGACAGGGGGAGTCAGGAGACCAAAAGAACAAAAGGATCAGCCATCAATAAATCTGTCATGCCAAATCCTTCTCTGCTCCTCATCTGACAGAGGGAGTCAGGAGATACCCAAGTACATTAAACTTGCAGATGGCCACACTGCTATTGGATGATTTTGCCAATGTAAAGATCATTGGTATGTCAATAGTCTTATAAAATGCATGAGAGGTCGGCAAAATATTGACTCAAACCTTATATAAAAAGGCTACTTTTATTTGACAGTATTTTAATCTATATTTACCTTTAGTACTTTTTGGGCAAAACCAGAAGTGAAGCCTATAATAGTAATTGCAAGATTTAGAAAGTGCATCCAAGTAGAAATAGGGGTGGGGGGCACTCTGTGTGAGGTGAAATCTTCTTTTTTTAAACAAGGATAAAATCATGGATGCGGGGGAGCAGGAGAGCGGGTCCACTGTCCTCCTAAGCCAAAACCAAGAGTGGGTGAAATAATAAGTGGTGCACGTTTTTTTATTATACTTTTCTTGTGATTGTTCTACTTATGATATTGCCTAAGGCTGTGTGCCCACGATGCGTTTTTTAAGCGTTTCCGCAACGGCAATTCTGCTGCAGAAACGCTTAAAAAATGCATGGTAGAAGGCCTGCCATGTCCCCCAATGATAATCCGCATGTGCTGTGCACATGCTGTGGAAATTTCCGCTGCAGATTATCATTGCGGAAAAAAAACACAGCACTACCAATTATTTTGCGGAAGCGCTGGGTTGGAACGCATGGAATCCGTGTCACTGCATCTGTACATGCGGAATCCAAGCGTTTCAATGTGCGGATGGTATCCGGGTCAGGAGGAGAGGAGACTCTCCTCCGGACCCGGGTACCATAGAACCTGTGAAAAAAAGAATAAAATAAAAAATAAATATTATACTTACCTTCTGATGGCCCCCGCTGCGCTTGTCTCGGCTTGCCGGCAGATCGAGGTGGACTGAAGGACCTGCGCTGACGTCATTTAGTCATGTGACGGCAGGTCCTTCAGTGTAGTGTACCGCGCGCTGCCGGCAAGCCGAAACGCATCGAAGCAAGACTGCTGGGGCCATCGGAAGGTAAGTATAGATTTATTTTTTTATTTTTTTCCATTCTTTACTGTCACACTATATAAATCCATGCCGGTTGCATGGATTTATATAGTGTGACCAAGTTGACAAGCACTTTCCAAGTGATGCTAAAATCGCTTGGAAAGCGCTTGTCAACCCGCATGCGGAAATGCATGTGAAGAACGCTTCGCATCCGCTTGTCCCTGGCAGGAAAAATGCATGTACAATCCGCATGTACAATCCGCATGCGTTTTTTCTGCCAGAGAGATGCAGAAACGCTCAGGAAAAAATCCGGAGCATTTCTGCATCGTGGGCACATAGCCTTACAATCACTGAAGTAAAATACTGACCAAAAACTTAACATAATAATGCGTACTTAGCGGCAGCAGCTAGTCAACAGACTTAATTCTGCTCAATATTAAATGATAAAAGTTAATATGAAATAATCAGAATGAAGTATGTTACGTTGATTTGGCTCTTCACAACAGTTACAGTCTCTCCTCGGGAAAACTAATTGTCCATTCCGGCCACAGAGGGGGGTGAAAATCAAGTCAGATTTTTCCTCCTAAAAATTATTTCCATGCAAACAAACCTTTAAGTTTTGTGCACACAATGTGTTTAAGACACCAAGGTTTTCCTAGGAGAATCAGAATTTTAGGCCACAGCCCCACTATCAGCATTTGGTCAGTATTAGGTCAGTATTTTTTCTCAGGAGTGGGTGATAAATGCAGAATTGGTGACTTGTTTCTTTTTTACCTTTTCTCTGATTGTTCCTCACCTGGTTTTGGCTCTCACTCCTGAGAAAAAATACTGACTGAATACTGACCAAATACTGATATTGGGGCCGTGGCTTTAGGGAAAATGATGCAATCATCTTCCTGAAGTGTCTTTGCTGACGGTTTTGCGGTCATTTATCAGGTGACTCTTTTTTATGATTTTAACTAGAAGTAGCGAGCAGAAAATGCTAGATTGTGCACAGCAAGGTTATTTTTTTTTATATTGTTTTGAATTTTGTTCATTGTTTTGCTGCAATTTTTCTCTCAGTTTCCAGGTGGAATCCGTCTGAAAATAATGTCATGTGCGCATACCATTAGGCCTTCTTCACACATCCGTATAAACCCAGTATCAGAAAAAACAGTACCGGTATCATAAGTGTTTTGGATCACTGTGCCATCAGTGTGCCATCTGTGTTTTTCTGGTATGGATAAGGAAAGAATGAAATGACAAAGCTTCTACTATACTTTGCAATGCTAAACACGTACAGTACACCACACGGATGGCACACAGATGGCACATGGCTGCCATCTGTGTGCTGTATGTGTTTTTCCCGGACCCATAGACTTCTATTGGCCCTTGTCATCCATGCTGCCAGAAGAAAAGCAAATATGTCTCTGTGTGTTTTGCATGGACAGCAAAGGTTAAAATGGGTAAATGTGGTATCCATAAAAAAACAGATACCATAGGTACAAGAAACACATACATGTGAAGGGGGGTCTTAGAGTGAGTTCAAACACTGCTGAGCTTCCTCTACTGCAATTTTTAATGCAAATCTTCATATCCATAGTAATACATATCTGCATACATGAAAAGCAGATTTTGCAATGGATTTTACTGATTTACACTTTGATCCTTGAACAGGACATGCCACTAAGTCACAAGGTGACAGTTTTTGCTCTTACTTTATTCTCGTTGCTCCTCTAAGTATTCTGTCTTTTGTTTTTTGTTTTTTAAATCCGCCATTCTGATTCGGTTTTAGGGATATAGTCTTTAATAATTAGTGCTACTTTTCATGGCATTTACCAAGGAGGCTATACTCAAAGGTTTCTCTAAGGCTGCCCTGCATAATTACTGTTGGTAAAGGCTATGAAATTAGCACTAAATAAAAAGCCCCAAATCTCTGGAACTGTTTGGCAGATTTTTTTTTTTTTTTTAAACAAAAACCGGGATAATCAGGAGAGGAGCTGGAATAACATATGAGCAAAAACTGGGCAAATTTGAAATAGTAAAAGGTCCTAATTGAAGAAGCACTCTTATCAAAGTATTTATCCTTTTTTTATATTGCAGTCACCATATTATACAGCACTGTGTACTTGCAATTGCTCATTTTACCTTTCTACCCAGATAATTCTTCTCTTTTCTCTGCTGTATTTAGAAACAGAAAGTATCTTGTCCCTGCATGAATCATTCCCCCCTCTTCAACTCCTGACCCAGCTGCTCTACTCCTCCCCTGCTAGGGACTTTTTAATCTCCTGTTTCAACATAGAGCTTGAAAGGTTTCAACTAGTCAGTTTTTAATCACATGATGTCACAGGCCTAATGGAAAAGAGAAGAATTATCTAGGTAGAAAGGCAAAAAGAGCAATTGTAAGTACACAGTGCTATATAGTATGATGATTGCAATATATCAAGAGGATAAAAATTATGATGGGAGGAGTGCTTCTTTAAAGACGTTTTCACATGTGGAACATTTATGACTTATTAGAAGAATACAAAGAAATAAACTGAGAGAGTTGCACATGAACAGTCACTTCTCTATTCTTCAGAACAAGCATAATTTTTAGACATTTGTGCAATATCCTATGAGGCTTCTCAAGTTGCCAAAAACAAGGAGCCTGTAGTTTGCATCCATTGCTTGTGATCTTGTTGCTAATATACTGTCTGTCATCATAGACCATAGAAAATAGCCAGACAAGCTGCAGATGTTTCCACTGGGAAAGCCCCAAAATAATACTATTATAAAGTCCAGGTTGCATATACTGTAGTTTCTTTAAATGGAAACCAAAACTGTTGTAGTCAAAACTGTTTTAGAACACTAAAGTATTGTGGGTTTCTATTATTTAAAGGGGTTGTTTTGATTAGAAAAATATGTCTGCTTTCTCCTGAAAACAGTATAACTCCTGTCTAGTGGTTGTATGAGGTATTGCAGCTCAGTCCCATACATTGCAATGGAGGTGAGCTGTAATACCAGGCACACCCTGTATATTAAAATAGTGCAGCTTTTTGAAGAAGGCAAACATTTTTTTTTCTAATCCTGAGCACCCAATTTAAAGGGAATCTGTCACCCCCTGGGCGATATCAGACCTCTACTATGGCCATACAGGCCATATAGTGCTTTTCTCTGCAATCAGACCTATACTATGGGCCATACATGTATGTATAGATTCACTTTTCTATACCGTGTATGGCCATAGTAGAGGTCTGATATCACCCAGGGGGGGTGACAGATTCCCTTTAAGGTTTCTCAGGTTAGAATACCCTAATAAGTACTCTAAAATATATAGCCAATTTGATATCTACAGTATATTAACAGATGAAAATTATGCTTATCTAATGTGACATCATGAATGACATCAAGTTGCTGATTGCCCATCAGGCAAAACCATTGTTTTAGTTATATTGGTTTGAAAAACTAAATATCAAATTTTTTGTAATGTTTTAATTTGTTTGGAGAAGCAAGTTTTAAAAGATCAGGCACAATTTATTTTTCTGGTATGGGTCTCTATTATGGCACTTTTTCTGTTGTATCCAATTTTGTATAAGATGGAAATTATTTCTATTTTCATTCTCATCTTCAAATTGTAAATCACTTTAAACGTCTCATTAAAACAACCTGAGACTAAAGTTGTAGTTTTTAGTAGGAGCTAATCCAATTTTGAATATAGGCCTATACATTAAATATTACATATTCTATTCACAGATATGTTCCAGGACATTGTGGAGTCCAATAAGACTCTAACATTACGGAAAATAATTACACTTTCTTCTATAAATTCTTGAGCTACAGTATCCATACCTCCTGCCAAGGAAATTCTACAAACTGCTATATACTTAATGGTAAATGTTATTTTAACACTTCTTTCTGGCCTCCAACCTAGAATTATATTGCTTATTTTATTAGCTCATTAACCACCTACCAAGTTGCGTTATTAGATAGTTCATTCCATGTGATATGTTTTATAATTGGCCTAAGCATCACATCAGTGCTTAATTATGAAAAAGTAATTTTCTATGATAGACAATTATGTGCGCAATGATGATTTTCTAATGTTATATTTTAAGATATCAGTATTAATGGCGCCACCTCGTCAGTATATAGTACATAACTTATGCTGATTATGTGGCTAGCTGATCGTTCACAGAAGCGCCAAGGATATCCTATATATTAATGCTGAAATCCTTCATTATGTAATCAGAAGCCTTTATCTTTTATTGAATTGTAGACTTTGTATTAAATGAGCAAATCTTACTTTGATTCTGAAGTATAAATCTGTCATTTTTGGTAGAACAGTAATCACTAAAAGTCAACAAATCATAGATCATTTCCTCCTGTTGTGAAATTGAAGTTATTTTTATTTTGGTTTTCTTTGCTTTCAGTGAAAATGTTAAGGCATTTCAAATCTACTAAAGCTAGCTGTGAGCATTACCTGGAATCAAAAAAATCATCTAAGATAAGTCAACTGAAAAACTGCTGTACCCAAATGTAATATTTTCATATAGATTAATTCCCTTATATAAACCTGAAGTATTCAATCTGTATTAATAATTTCTGAATTAAGGTTTAATAGGTTTTAGTGGACGGACTCTTTAGTGGACTGCTTTAAAAGCTTTTACTGATATTAGTTTTTTTAGATTGAATGTTGTTTGCCCTCTGAATTCTGTTAAGTCCCAGACTACATAATTTGTATAAAGTCAAGGTATTTAATTTACTGCCTTGTAAATTACTAGTTTATACAACCAATTGTAAAAGCCATAGTGTGTTTTATATCCATAGTAGAAAAATAAACCTTGTTTTGTTCTAAACCATTATTCTACACAGTAAAGTTTCAGAGTGAAGAATTTTTATGAGGAAAATCTTAAAGGGAATGTGTCACCCCCCCTGGGTGATATCAGACCTCTACTATGGCCATACAGGGTATAGAAAAGTAAATCTATACATATCTGTATGGCCCATAGCAGAGGTCTGATTGCAGAGAAATCTGGTTTTATAAAGTCTGTTTTCCAGAGGCTTGTCGTCCAGGGGACGCCAAGCAAACCCCTCTTATCTGCTTACTATTCCCCTAAATAGCTGCCGCTGTGATAAATTACCATATTCCCCCCCTCCCCTGCACGTCACAGGGCCCTGTGACAGGCCCTATGACGTGCCCTGCTCTGCCTCCCGTCCCGCACATGCACAAAGCGCCGCTCCCATGGAGCGCGCTTTGTTTCCCTCCTGCCCCGTTTGGCTGCGTACTGCTAGCGGAGCGGTAGTCTCAGTGACTCACCGTTGCTTGGGCAATACAAGGCTGCGGCGCAGTATGCAGCCAAATGGGGCCGGAGGGAAACAAAGCACGCTCCATGGGAGTAGCGCTTTGCGCATGGTCGGGACGAGAGGCAGAGCAGGGCCCTGTGACTTGCAGGGGAGGGGGGTAATATGGTAATTTTGCACAGAGGTGGTGATTTAGGGAAAAAGTACGCAGATAGGAGGAGTTCGTTTGGCGTCCCCCGGATGCCAAGCCTCTGGAAACAGACTTTAAAAAATAGATTTCTCTGCAATCAGACCTCTGCTATGGGCCAAACAGGTAAGTATAGATTTACTTTTCTATACCCTGTATGGCCATAGTAGAGGTCTGATATCGCCCAGGGGGGTGTCACATTCCCTTTAAAGAGGTTGTCCACTACCCTGACTAAATGCTTAAGGACAATGCTCTTAAAAAAAAACTTATACCTTTTCTACCAAGTTTCATGTTCTTTTATGCATTTGTGACTTGCTTCCTTGTTACTTCACTTGCTATAATTCCTTGTGCTTGGCTTTAAGCCAGCAGTGAGCACAGATCTGTAACTATGCCTAAATCCCTCCCACTCCTCCACCAGCTTCACACACAGGCATCAGCACAATTTTCTGTACAGTACACTGCCGGGAAAACAGTAATGCACAAAGCACCATTACACCAGGCCTGAGAATAAAGACTATCCTCACTGACATGGGATGGAACTATGAATGGGGAAAGATCATAATGTAAAGAGTCTCTATACTAATAGGGTATGTGCACATGACTCGCCCCCTGGGCCGTGGGGCACTTGAGACTGGACTTCAGGGCAATGCTGGGAGTAGTAGTGGCGACCCGATCCCGTGGCTCAGGGTGGTCAGACCAGTGGTAGTCTATGATGTGCTGTAGGTAATGTCCGACTACGCCACCCGTGGATTGCGGTCAGGGAAGACCGCCGCTGCAAGGCAGACCGCTGAGGCTGTTGTTGGGGATGCAGCAGGGAATAGTACAACTCCCCACGGGAGGAGTGTAGCCTCAGGGCAGTGTAATAGGATGCTGGGGGTGATGGTGCAGGTGCAGCAGTAACCACACAGAGTCCAGTAATGCAGTCCAGGGTCTTTTACTGATCTTATCATAGACCCAACAGGAGTACAGGGTAGGAATGGACCTGGGTGTCAGAGGGCATTCAGGCGAGCTCCGCTGGTCAGGGTGAGTGGGTAGGCCTACCGTTCTCTCTCTGCCCTTGCTGACTATCTCCCCCTTTAGTGGTATGATAGCCCACATCCCTGAGCTTGCCGTGTACTACGCCTGTATGGCTTGCGACTCGGGCCTTAGGTACCTGTAGCTTCTCCGTGCTGTACCGGTCCCTCTGTGTGGCGCAACCTCCAGGCTTCTTGGCCAAGGGACCTGAAATCCCTTGCGGATTGATGATCTGCTGCAGGACTGACAGCCTCGGACCCCAGTGTCCGGTATGTAGTTTCTCTCTGCCAGGACCGGCTCTCGTCTCCTCTGTCCCTGGCCTTCTGTTCCTCCTTTGCCTCCTGGACTCCTCAGCTGCGGCTGACCTGTCCCTCTTTTCTGGGAACCCTTCTGGATTCTTCAGAAGTGGGTCCTAGTCTCCCTAACCCTGCCCTCAGTACCAGTTTTTATAGGGGCAGCCTGCTCCCCCTACTGGCCTGGGACAGGAGGTGCTGCATGCAAATGGTCCATGACCAGAGAACCTCCCTCCTGCTCTCAGACACAGCCTTACAAGTTTGTGGCATCCAGGCCTGGGGTGACACATTCCCCCCTAGGAAAGCTTAGTACTCCGGGACTAAACAAGAAACACGATACAGGGTATAAATTATAACATAAACATAACTGAGTTGAAAACAACAAACAACACCACATATTGAGTTCTTTATGTCACAGTATGGCCTGTGACCGGGTGTCCATTTCACCAACACAACGGGAGCCTTAACCAGGTGGGGGTCTGTCCTTGCCCCGAGTCCTTGACAGTCTTTATTCTTTCCTGTGGTTAGGCTCCGAACATATTTACAAGGAAGTCCCGGTTACTCAAAGTTCATAACCTTTTAGTCCATTTGTCACTATGAAAAACTGGAAAACAGTATTAATAACCAGGGTACAAACATATCACATTAAATATATACATTTTACATTTAGATCTTCCAGCGAGCTCGCATTTGACCCCTAGTGCTCCGGGTTGACCTCCGTAGCCCACTGTCTGGTCGTGGTCTAACCTTGCTTTCCTCATTATCATTGAGGGTACAGATACTAGCTGGGTGTACAGGTAGGGCAGGTAGCTGTCTGTGGGTCCTTTGGCTTACCGCAGGCATGGCAGGCTCACTGTCATCAGAGGCTGACTCTCCTGGGCTGCTGGCGTGGGTTCTTCCGCCTCTGGGGCCGCTTGCTCTTCTTGTTCTTCCTGTCCTCCTGTAGGCTCCTGCTGGGTAGGCTGAAGGAAGTGTAGGACGGGTACCTCTATTGCGCCATTTATCTGAGTCCAGGTCCGGTGGAACTCTCCAAGAACTGTGCTGATCATCTCTTCCTTGTCCTCTGTGGGTTCCAGGTCATCTTGATCTTCACTTGGACTCTGTAGTTGCTCGGGGCACCGTTTTAGATGGTCTCTGGAGACGGTGCTAGTGGTTTCTCCTCCATCCTTGGTAATCACACATACCTTCGGGTTGTCATGGTCGGACTGCAGCACTGTGTACGGGTCTCTCTCCCACTGGTCATCCAGCTTGTGAAGCCTTCTCTTCCGCTTCAGGACCTGCTCACCAGGTTCCAGGGGACCAGCAGGGGCGTGTTGGTTGAAGAGCCTTTCTTGCTTTTCTCTCGCTTGAGCCAGACTCCTCTCTCCACACTCTCCTGTACCTTCTTGTACTGTAGCCGCCGTTCCGTATCCCAGTCTGCGTCTGGGGAGGTGTCCTCAGGTGTCAGGACTCCCATCTCCAGGTCAACTGGCAACTTACCTGGTCTTGCTCGCATCAGGTAAGCCGGGGTGCAATTTGTAGCATTCACCGGGATGTGGTTGTGCAAGTCAATCAGATCTGGCAGCTTCTCCGGCCACAGGCTGCGTTCTTCCAGGGGTAACGTCTTGAGGAGATCGATGACGATATTGTTCATTTTCTCACACAGCCCGTTGGTTTGCGGGTGGTAAGGCGTTGTCCGAATCTTCCTACAGCCGTAGAGGTTGCAGAATTCCTGGAATAGATCAGCCTCAAACGCTGGACCTTGATCTGTCAAGACCTGTTCCGGATACCCATGTGGACGGCAGAAGTGTTGCTGGAAGGCTCTGGCCGCTGTCTGGGCTGTCAGGTCTTTAAAAGGAACCACCACCAGGAACCGGGAGTAATGGTCCACAATTGTCAGGGCATAGATTTAGCCCGACCGGCTTGGAGCCAATTTCACATGGTCCAGAGCTAGCAGCTCAAGAGGCTGCCTGGTGACGATGGGCCTCAAGGGTGTCTGCTGGCTGGTACGGTCCTTCCTTCTGAGGTGGCATGGGCCGCAGTCCCTGCTCCACTTCTCGATGGCCCTTGTCATGCCGACCCAGTAGAACTGCTCCCTCAGTAGGAACTCCAGTTTTTTCCACCCGAAGTGTCCCGCTCTGTCATGGTAGGCCTCCAGAACCATTGCCGCATTTCGCCTTGGGACCACTATCTGCCAGGTTAGCTCGTGCGTCCGGTGGTTGACAAGCCTTCTGTACAGCTTACCCTCATAGAGGAACAGCCTGCTTTTCTCCTTCCATATCTGCTTGGCTTCCTCTGGAGCGTCTGGGCCAGGGCTAGCGTCTTCCTGGGTTAACATGTCTTTCACCAGGCGTATTGCAGGGTCACTATCTTGCGTTTCAGCCCAGCCGTGGTGGGGTAAGGGATTGAACATGAAGGTGGCTAAGTCCTTGTCTCTTACCTGGTGAGAATGCTGAGTGGCCTCATACTGGTGAAACGCAGGGAGCTCTATTTCCTCCAGCTCTTCCGAGTCGTCTTTTCCTTCAGGTAGATGGGGCATTCTTGATAGGGCATCTGCGTTGGCGTTGGTCCTGCCTGTCTGGTATTTGATTGTGAAGTCATAATTGGATAGCCGGGCCATCCACCGCTGTTCTAGGGCACCTAATCTTGCATTGTCCAGATGTGTCAACGGGTTGTTGTCCATGTACACGGTGAACTTTGCGGAGGTCAGGTAATGCTTAAACCTTTCTGTGACGGCCCACACCACTGCTAAGAATTCTAGCTTGAAGGAGCTGTAATTCTCCGGGTTTCTTTCAGTGGGCCTCAGCTTCCGGCTGGCATACGCGATCACCCTTTCTCTGCCCTGTTGGTTCTGTGACAGTACGGCTCCCAGCCCCACATTACTGGCATCTGTGTGGAGGATAAAAGGCTGACCATAATCGGGGTAGGCCAGGACCTCATCCCCCTTGAGGGCCATCTTCAACTGGCGGAAGGACTCCTCTTCCGGCTTGTCCCACTTGTAGGGTGGCTTGTGACTTCTGGACTTAGACTGTCCTATCAGGAGGTCCTGCATAGGAGCTGCCATCTTTGTAAACCCGGGGATGAACCTTCAGTAGTAGCCTACCAACCCGAGGAACTGCCTCACTTCTTTGATGTTCGAGGGGCTTGGCCAGCTCTTGATTGCCGTGACCTTGTCAGGGTCAGGGGCTACTCCTTCCGCACTTACCACGTGTCCTAGGTATTGGACCTTCGGTTTTAACAGGTGGCACTTTGAAGGCTTCACTTTCAGGCCGTAGCCTGTCAGGGCTTCGAACACCTCGGCCAGGTGCTTCAGATGGTCCTCGTAAGTCTCCGAATAGACGATCACGTCGTCCAGGTAAAGGAGGACCGTCTCGAAGTTTCGGTGCCCTAGACAGCATTCCATCAGCCTCTGGAAGGTCCCTGGTGCGTTGCAGAGCCCGAAGGGCATACAGTTGAACTCGCTCAGTCCCATCGGGGTGGTGAAGGCTGTCTTCTCCTTGTCAGCCTCTGCCACAGGAACCTGCCTTGTACCCGCTAGTAAGGTCCAAAGTAGAGAAAAAATTAGCTGATTTTAGAGCTGCTAAAGACTCCTCTATCCTAGGTAACGGGTACGCATCTTTATGGGTGATATGATTGATTTGTCTATAGTCAACGCACATTCTCATGGTACCGTCTTTCTTTTTTACCAAAACTAAGGGAGCTGCCCAGGGGCTACAGCTATCTCTAATGACCCCAGCTTCTTTCATTTCTCTCAGCATACCCTTGGCGTTCTGATAATGTGCTGGGGGTACAGGCCTGTGTCTCTCTTTTATTGGTGGGTGGCTCCCCGTGGGGATATGGTGTTCTATCCCTTTTACTCTGCCGAAGTCTAGCGGGTGCTTACTAAAAATTCTCTCGTACTCTTGAACTACCCGGTAGACTCCTTGTTTTTGGTGCAGGGGAGTGGAGTCAGCACCCACATGGAGTTTCTGGCACCAGTCCTCCTTTTGTTTCTGGGAGCCATTACCCTCCGCCTGTGGAGATGGAGGCAACAGTTCCATGGCCCTGATAGCTTTGTGCTCAACAGCGAACAGTTTGGCAAGTGTAGCGTACCTGGGTAAGTGTACCTCCCTCTCCCCAATATTGAGAATGCGAACTGGCACCCTCCCATCACGGACATGAACCACCCCCCGGGCTGTCAAAATGGTGGGCCTGCTGTCTGAGTACACAGGTTCTACCATGGCTTGGTAGTCTCTGCCTCTCAACCCGAAATTCAGTCCGACACCAGATCATCATTTCACTTTTGGGAGGCATGGAAATGGGGAATGGGTCACTCATTCTTACGCTACCGATCTCACCACCAGACAGTTCTACCTGCTGCCGTCTCATCAGGGCTCTTATCTCTTTCTGGAGGACCCTCTTTTGGCTGGAGCTCGCATTCATCGCCACCTGCTGTAAAATCACAATTACTTCTGAAAGACAGTTTTCAATTACATTAGTATCCACAGTTATTTTTGGGGTGACTTTCACGACGGTCAATGTCCACAATGTTCACTCCCTGTGCCGGCAGTTCCACCTTACCAATCTTGATGGTCATCTCTCTGAACCCCACCTGCGGCACGGGTTGGCCATTGCTGGCAATGATGCTTAAGTCATCGTCTGGGTAGCGGGTTATGTCAGCGTCACTCCAATACCGCTTGAAAAGTACGTAGGGGATGGTAGTCACTTGAGACCCGGTGTCCAGCAGTGCTCTCATGGGGATACCGTCCAGCACTACGGGTAAGATCGGGCATCCTCCCACGTACTTATCACGCCAATTAGACGGGCCTGATGACCTTATGCCTGGAGGTTGGCCCTCTGCCTCAGGTCCGACCCATTTAAAGTACAGTACCTTGCTATGTGTTCTGGCTGACTGCAAAGGCGGCAAATCGGCTGTCCATCCTCAGTGTAGCGGTCGGCGGGCCTCCCTCTGAACGGCGGGTTCCTCCTCTGTCGACGCCACGGGACATCCTCCGGACTGGAAGCCAGCTCGATTGGTCTTGACGGTTCCACCTGTAACGACTGTACGGTCCTGGTTAATGCAGCCACACTCTTTGTTAGCTCCTGGACCTGATGGTGCAGGTCTGCAGGCTGGAATGGATTTAGGGCCTGTGCATCAGCCCCCACAAGGTCTGCGGGGTAGGGCGCTGCCCCCTGGTGGTAAGTGATGGCAGGGCGCCGGGAAGCTACAGCGCCACCTGCTGTGGGTTCTCTGAGCACCCGGATGGCCCGATCCTTGAACTGCGCAAAAGTCAAATCGGGGTTCTGTAGGGCCATGAGGCGCAGCTGGGTTCTATGGGCGCTGGACAGCAGACCTTCTATGAACTGGTCAGTCAACAGTTTATCAGAGTCCTGCATGCTACCAGGGTCAGCTTGTTTGATAGCTCTCAGGGCTTCTTGCAGGTTCAAGGCATAGTCTCTGATACTATCCTGGGCCCGCTGCTTACAGCCATAGAACCGCATTTTGATTTCTGCTGAGGTACGGGTATCAAAGGTACTCCGCAGCCGGGTCAGAATGTCCTTTACTGTCCTTTTCTCCTCATCTGACCATGATTTCACTTCCCGCTAGGCTGCACCAGTGAGCTTCCCCGTCAGAATGCTCACTTTCTGTTCTTTTGTCAGGGGATAAACTTTGAATAAACTGTGCAGTCTTTCCCTAAAGTCAGTTAAGGTATGAGGGTCCCCTGAGTATTGGGGTAGCCAGGCTTCTCCGGGGATGTAGGGCATCGAGAACGGCATCACCGCTGCTGCAGCCCCGCTGGTGGTAGAAGGCCCCTAAGTGTCTGTCATCCTCCACCCCCCTAGTTAAGCGTGGCCTACCTTCCGACGATACTCTTCTGTAGGCCGCGGCTCCGCTGATGCTGCTCCGTGTGAGGACCTTGCGTCACGTCCTGGTGACGTCAGCGTCGCTCTTTCTCCCTTCCAGGACCTTGTGCAGCGTCGGTGCGTAGGGCGGGGCTTCAAGTCTCGCGCGCTTTGGACGTCCACGCCCCTCTTCTTCCCGCGTGGCGTTCTGAATATGGTGTCCGATGGCGGGAAAACGGTTGAAGATGGCGGGAAAACTGCTGAAGATGGCAGGAGACGGCTGAAAACGGCTGGAAACGGCTCCGGATGTTGGGAAACTCCTTTTGAAGGTACGTGTACAATCTTTTTCAGGCACACAATACCCATTTGTGGCAGGTTTGTCACAATCCTGCCGACTACGCCAAAAGCTGACTAGCCCCCTGGGCCGTGGGGCACTCGAGACCGGACTTCAGGGCAATGCTGGGAGTAGTATTGGCGACCTGGTCCCGTGGCTCAGGGTGGTCAGACCAGTGGTAGTCTATGATGTGCTGTAGGTAATGTCTGACTACGCCACCCGTGGATTGCGGTCAGGGAGGACCGCCGCTGCAAGGCAGACCACTGAGGCTGGTGTTGGGGATGCAGCAGGGAATAGTACAACTCCCCATGGGAGGAGTGTAGCCTCAGGGCAGTGTAATAGGATGCTGGGGGTGATGGTGCAGGCGCAGCAGTAACCACACAGAGTCCAATAATGCAGTCCAGGGTCTTTTACTGATCTTATCATAGACCCAACAGGAGTACAGGGTAGGAATGGACCTGGGTGTCTGAGGGCATTCAGGCAAGCTCCGCTGGTCAGGGTGAGCGGGTAGGCCTACCGTTCTCTCTCTGCCCTTGCTGACTATCTCCCCCTTTAGTGGTATGATAGCCCACGTCCCTGAGCTTGCCGTGTACTACGCCTGTATGGCTTGTGACTCGGGCCTTAGGTACCTGTAGCTTCTCCGTGCTGTACCGGTCCCTCTGTGTGGCGGAACCTCCAGGCTTCTTGGCCAAGGGACCTGAAATCCCTTGCGGGTTGATGATCTGCTGCAGGACTTGCAATCCTGACTGCCTCGGACCCCAGTGTCCGGTATGTAGTTTCTCTCTGCCAGGACCGGCTCTCGTCTCCTCTGTCCCTGACCTTCTGTTCCTCCTTTGCCTCATGGACTCCTCAGCTGCGACTGACCTGTCCCTCTCTTCTGGGAACCCTTCTGGATACTTCAGAAGTGGGTCCTGTCTCCCTAACCCTGCCCTCAGTACCAGTTTTTATAGGGGCAGCCTGCTCCCCCTACTGGCCGGGGACAGGAGTTGCTGCATGCAAATGGTCCATGACCAGAGAACCTCCCTCCTGCACTCAGACACAGCCTTACAAGTTTGTGGCATCCAGGCCTGCGGTGACACACACACGTTCAGGATTTGAAGCAGAAATTTCCTCAGCGTTTTTGCCTCTCCTTGGCAGAAAAAAACGCATATGGATTTTCATGCATTTTTGACGTGTTTTGATTCGTTTTTACATGTATTTTTTTAACTGTTTTTGTACATCATTGAATGCTTTTTGGAGCTAAATAAAGTTGGTGAGACATTGCTTAAGCCCTTCGATTACCATAAGAAATGGGGTGAGTATATTGTTTCATTTAAATGATTAAAGAATGGGTCTGTTGTATTTCAAATAAAGTGTTTACATTGTGTCTGTGTGTTTATTTAACTCTTTACTTTACTTTAATTGAAGATTGGTCATGAAAAGGTTTGATTGACACCTTGACATCACCAAACAAAAGAGCTGGGTGTCAGCTAGCCCCATTCACTCAATCTTCATTAGCATTTCTATTCATGTAATTTATGCAGCTGCTGTGAGCTGTTAATTTTAGCCTGGGAAAGTGCCATTAGGCAAACATGGTCCCTGGCCATTATATAACATCTCATAACTGGTTCGTCAGCCACTACCTCCCCCCGATCAGCACTCAGCAGCGCTTCGGACACAACGTATTTATGTTGCGTATAAAACACAGTGTTCTAATGCCGCACTTTTGTTGTCGGTACATGTGAATCCACCGCATATATTGACATTTCAATCGGTCAATGTAACGGGTCTGGGTGGTGGAACCTCTGTGCTTCGGTGCAAGGAGGGACCAGATGGGCATGACTAAGTGCCTACTCGGCCTGACCCAGGTAACACAGCGGCTTAGTCGACTCCATGAACCAGGGAGGGACCGGGCAGGTGGACCAGGTGCCATTCTGGGACCGACCTTAGCCATCTATAGACAGCAGGAGGCCGCACGTAGCCATCTATACACAGCGGGAGGCCACACGTAGCCATCTTTACACAGCAGGAGGCTGCACGGCGCCATCTTTACATAGCAGGAGGCCGCACGTAGCCATCTATGCACAGCAGGAGGCTGCATGGCGCCATCTATACACAGCGGAAGGACGCACATAGCCATCTATATACAGCGGGAGGCCGCATGTAGCCATGTATACACAGTGGGAGGCCGCACGTAGCCATCTATACACAGCAGGAGGCTGCACGGCACCATCTATACACAGCGAGAGGCCACACGTAGCCATTTATACATAGCAGGAGGCCGCACGTAGCCATCTATGCACAGCAGGAGGCTGCATGGTGCCATCTATACACAGCAGAAGGCCGCACATAGCCATCTATATACAGCGGGAGGCCGCACGTAGCCATGTATACAGAGCAGGAGGCCACATGTAGCCATCTATACACTGCAGGAGGCCACACGTAGCCATCTATACACAGCGGGAGGCCGCACGTAGCCATCTATACACAGTGGGAGGCCGCACGTAGCCATCTATACACAGTGGGAGGCCGCACGTAGCCATCTATATACAGCGGGAGGCCGCACGTAGCCATCTATACACAGCGGGAGGCCGCACGTAGCCATCTAAACACAGCGGGAGGCCGCATGTAGCCATCTATACACAGCAGGAGGCCGCACATAGCCATCTATACACAGCGGGAGGCTGCACGGCGCCATCTATGCACAGCGGGAGGCCGCACGTAGCCATCTATACACAGCGGGAGGCCGCACGTAGCCATCTATACACAGCAGGAGGCCGCACGTAGCCATCTATACATAGCAGGAGGCTGCACGTTGCCATCTAAACACAGCGGGAGGCTGCACGGTGCCATCTACACACAGCGGGGGGGGCACACGTAGCCATCTATATACAGCGGGAGGCCGCACGTAGCCATCTATACACAGCGGTAGGCCGCACGTAGCCATCTAAACACAGTGGGAGGCCGCACGTAGCCATCTATACACAGCAGGAGGCCACACATAGCCATCTATACACAGCGGGAGGCTGCACGGCGCCATCTATGCACAGCGGGAGGCCGCACGTAGCCATCTATACACAGCAGGAGGCCGCACGTAGCCATCTATACATAGCAGGAGGCTGCACGTTGCCATCTAAACACAGCGGGAGGCCGCACGGCGTCATCTACACACAGCGGGAGGCCACACGTAGCCATCTATACATAGCGGGAGGCCACACATAGCCATCTATACACAGCAGGAGACCGCATGTAGCCATCTATACACAGCGGGAGGCTGCACGGCGCCATCTATGCACAGAGGGAGGCCGCACGTAGCCATCTATACACAGCAGGAGGCCGCACGTAGCCATCTATACACAGCAGGAGGCTGCACGTTGCCATCTAAACACAGCGGGAGGCCGCACGGCGCCATCTACACACAGCGGGAGGCCACACGTAGCCATCTATACATAGCGGGAGGCTACACGTAGCCATCTATACACAGCGGGAGGCTACACATAGCCATCTACACACAGCGGGAGGCCACACGTAGCCATCTATACACAGCGGGAGGCCGCACAAAGCCATCTATATACAGCGGGAGGCCGCACGTAGCCATCTATACACAGCGGGAGGCCGCACGTAGACATCTATACACAGTGGGAGGCCGCACGGCTACCCCTCCAGAGACAGCGGGAGGCCGCACGCAGTCACGCACACACAAACATATACTGACATATACATACACGCATAAACACATTTGAAACACAAAAATACATATAAACAGACATCACACACTGATATCTGCCTGCACATACACACACGCACACACACTCACTCAATCACACACAGTCACACACACACACTCTCGCTCACACACACACTCTTACACACACACACACTCACACACTCTCTCACACACACACACTCTCACACACACGCACACACTCACACACACACACGCACAGGGCCGTGTCTCCTAGCAGTGATGCGGCCGGGCCAACACAGGGAAGTTAACAGCTGCAGTGCTGGCTCGGCCGAAGAAGAAGTAGCGGCCGTGCGCCGCTGCTGGTGGAGCGGTCCGGGGGCCCCCCAGCCACTGTCTGCCGGTATGTGCCACGGCACCGCACATATAATGAGGGTAATCTAGCCATAGACACCTCAGAGCCCCGGGCCCCCTGGAGGACCGGGGCCCCAGGTGGTAGCCCAGATTGCCCTCATTATAATCCGCCTATGATCACACGGTATTCGTAGTGACCGTCCCGGGTGTTGAATGCCGTCTTCCACTTGTCTCCTTGGCGGATCCGGACCAAATTGTACGGCCCACCAAGATCGAGCTTGGTGAAGATCTTCACGCCTTTAAGGCGGTCAAACAGCTCCGAGATGAGAGGCAAGGGGTTCTTATTCTTGATGGTAATCTGGTTAAGGCCCCTGTAATCGATACAGGGACGCAGAGAACCGTCTTTCTTCTTGACGAAGAAGAATCCTGCTCCAGCAGGAGAGGTAGATTTCTGGATAAATCCCCTATCAAGATTCTGTTCTATGTACTCAGATATGGACTGGGTCTCAGCCAGCGACAAGGGGTAGATTCGCCCGCGGGGAGGAGAAGCACCAGGTACCAGGTCGATGGGGAAATCATACAGCCTATGAGGTGGTAGTGTCTCCGCTTACTTTTTGTGAAAGACGTCCGCATAGGACCAGTAGGGTGCCGGCAGACCAGGTAGATTAGCCGGAGTAGACGGGGGTCAAGCAGGACGAACCGGAACCAGACAGGACTCATGGCATTCCTGACCCCAACGGAGCACTTCACCAGATCTCCAATTCAGGACGGGCTCATGTCTTTGTAACCAGGGTAGACCTAGCAAGAGGGGGTGAGAGAGACCGGACAGCACATGAAAGGAGATCTTCTCCGAGTGCAGCATTCCCACCTGAAGGATTACAGGCTCTGTGACGAGCAAGATGGTTTCTGGAAGAAGCCTCCCATCCATGGAGGCGACCGCCAACGGTTCAGCCAGACGGACGGTAGGAATCTGATACCGCTCCACAACAGCCTGTTGAATGAGATTCCCAGAGGCTTCGGAATCCAGATGGGCAGTCTCGAAGTAGCGGGTCTCACCACTGGACATAGAAACAGAGTCAAGGACGGAGAGGATTTACTCTTGCCTAGGACGACCTCTACGAGCGGTCCTAGACACTGGAGTTTCCCGGCCTCACCGGGCAGGAACGGATCAGATGCTCTATACTGCCACAGTAGAAGCAACTCCACTCGGCTCCGCGCGTCTCTAGGCGAGACTATACCATTTTGGTTTGGTCAATTTGCATAGGCTCAGGCGAACATGCCAGGGGAATTGCTGGTTGCAAGGCTGGCCTTTGGAATGCTGAAGCGAGACGCGGAAATCTTCTCTCCCGGGTAGTCTCCTTAGCATGTTCCAGAATATGGATGTCAATCCGGGTAGCTAATGACACCAGGTCGTCCAGGGTGGAATTGATGTCACGACCGGCTAGCTCATCCTTGATCCGTCTGGAAAGACCCTCCCAAAAGGTGGACACCAGGGCCTCATTGTTCCATGCAAGATCAGATGCGAGGGTTCAGAAATGGATGGCATACTGGCCCACGGTGAGACTCCCTTGGCGGAGACGAAGAAGTGAGGGGGCAGTAGAAGATTTTCGTCCAGGCTCATCGAAGACTTTCTGGAAGGCAGTGAGGAAAGCCAGAAGATCGAACACCAGTGGATCCCCTCTTTCCCACAGAGGGTTTAGCCATGCCAATGCCTCCCCGGTGAGGTGAGACATGATGAAAGCCACCTTGGCCCAGTCGGAGGTGAACTGGTGTGCCAGGAGTTCAAAGTGTAGCGTGCACTGATTTATGAAGCCCCGACATAAGACGGGGTCACCATCAAAACGTCGAAGAGCAGAGAGCTTTTGTCCAAAGCCGGGTACCACAGCACCACTGGGTTGAGGCGCTGCCGGAGCGGGTGCCGCTGAGCAACAGACCGACACAGATGGGGTGGACAGCGTGTCCAGGTGGGAGTTGACAGTCTGCAGATAGGACAGGATAGTTTCCTGTTGGGATCTCTTACGTGAGACCTCCTGGCACAGGTCAGAGAGCGAAGGAGCCTGGGGGCCAACTGGTTCCGGTGCCTGTGCAAATTGTAACGGGTCCAGGTGGTGGAACCTCTGTGCTTCGGTGCAAGGAGGGACCAGAGGGGCATGACTAAGTGCCTACTCGGCCTGACCCAGGTCACACGGCGGCTTAGTCGACTCCGTGAACCAGGGAGGGAACGGGCAGGTGGACCAGGTGTCACTCTGGGACCGACCTTGTGTGAGAGCAGGTGACTCCCACGGGTCAGATGACAAGAACTGACCGGTACAGCGGATGAGCATGGCAGGAAGGCAGACCGGTGGTCCGGGTAGATCAGCAGGCAGGTACGGCAGATATTTAGACAGGTGCTCTGGGTAGGCAAGCAGGCGGGCACGGCGGATAGCCAGACAGGTGCTCTGGGTAGGCAAGCTGGTGAGCACGACATGTTACTTGGCAAGGGCTCCGGGTAGGCAAGCTGGCGGGCACGACAGGTAACCGGCAGGTGCTCCAGGTAGGCAGGCTGGGGGACATGGCAGGTAACTGGTAGGTGCTCCAGGTAGGCAGGCTGGCGGGCAGAATTGTTAGACAGACTGGCGGGCTGAACTGTAGACAAACTGGCGGGCTGGACTGTTAGACAGACAGCAGGACCTGAAGGCTGAAGCAAGTGTCAGCAAATGGAACGACAACCTTGCACAGGCGCCTCCATTTTGAAGGAGGTGCCTTAAATAGGAGAAGTCCTTCGGCCATTGGCCGGGGACTCTTTAGGACGGCGCGATCGGCCTCTTTAAGAGGGAGGGAGCGCGTGCCCTAATCATATTGGTCGGGAAGCTGCGTGCGGTGCGCGCCACAGAAGCAGGGGAGCAGGAAGACGCCGGACCAGGACCGCAGCGGTGAGGGGAACGGCGTCTCTGCATGGCAATAGGCAGAGACACCGATGCTACAATCAAAATCTGCAGCGGAGACTAGCTTGTCCGCTACAGAAATTGATACGCTGTGGGTGAGTTTGGGTACGTGGCCACGATCAGGAGCAGCTGCAGGTCTGACGCTGCGTATTTACACAGCGTCAAACCCCTGCAGTGTCCAGATGTTACGTTATAGTGGATGGATCTCTAGAAATCCCACATCAACTATGCGTGCATCAGAGGCTGCGAATCACCCATGGACAATGACATGCGGCGTGTCTTTCAGGACCGCAGCATGTCAAATTCTCTTGTGGAGTCGCTGGTCTCCGCAACAGAAACTTGACCACTAGAATGTCTTGAATGCGGTAAATACACATGGTTCAGTGAACACATGTGGATTTAACTGTGTTCAATAGAATGCAGCGTTTTGGACACAGAAAATATTTGCGTCCAAAGCGGTGCTATGTCTGAATTATGGTCACAGAGCCTAAAATGTTAAAAAAAATGGCATGGTCTCCCGCATCATTTTTATAACCAACAGAGGGAAAGCCGACTGCTAGGGGCTGATACTTGTAGCCGCGGAAGGGGCCATTAGCTAACAATGTTCCCTGGCTATTAATATCAGCCCACAGCTGTTTGTTTAGCCTTTACTGGCTAGATTACAGAGGGACCGGAGAAAAAAATTTACGTGGGGTCCCCCCATAAAATCCAACCAGCAAAGGCTAAACTACACAGCTGCGGGCTGATATCAATAGCCAGGGAAGGGGCCATGGATACTAGACCCCACCGCGGCTATTAATATCACCCCTCAGCAGTCCCAGAAATGGCACATCCATAATATGCGCCAAATTCTTCCCACTGCCCTGTAGCGGTGGCAGTGTGGTAATGGGATTGGGGTTCATATCAGCCTTGTATTGGCGGCTGACGTGAAGCCCAGGTTAGTAATGGAGGGCGTCTATCAGACGCTCCCTTTACTAACCGCGTAGTAAAGTATTTTAATTAAATAAAACACACACGGTTCTCTAATTTTTTTATTACAGGCCTCCGCGAAGCCCACCATCTCCTGAAAAAAACATAAAACAACAAACAATCATATCCCCCACCTGTCGGCCGTCAACGACGCAGTCCACTATCACCGTCGAGTGTCCCATGATGATCCGCGTCACTTCTACAGCTGTGACATTAGAAATCACTGATGTCACAGCTGTAGAATACAGCACTGTATACTGACAGGGGTGTAAAATCACTCCCTGTCAGTATACAGTCTGCAGGAGGTCACTGGGGTTCATCAGCTGAAGATCAGCTGATGAGCCCTGGTGAGCTAACCACCGTGGGAATATTCTTGTGAATGTTCCCAGGGTGAGCATCAGCTGATCGGTCACAAGACCGATCAGCTGATTACCAGCATCAGCAATTACCTGATGGTCACGTGACCATCAGCTGTTTGCTGCCGGCACTGATCAGCTGATGGTCACGCATCCATCAGCGGACCGCTGACATCACCAATCACCTGATGGTCACGTGACCATCAGGAAATCGCTGTTGTCATGGTTCAGCTGATGGTTGTGTGACCATCAGGTGATCAGTGATGTCAGCGCAGGTCCTGGCAGTACACTGCGGGGCGCGAGCCCACGCCCTGAAATGTACCGCTGGCCGCTGAACAGACAGCATCGCCGCCGGGGACCAGGGGGCCGCCGGACAAGTGAGCATAAAGGTTTATTTTTTTATTTTTACTTTTTTATTCTTTTTTTTACTATCTTGGGCACACGGGCTAGGAAGAGCAAACTGCTGCTCCTCCCATCTACGCTGCTCTCGCTGTTACCAGTTGGATGAGAGTAGTAGCAGTCTCCTCTCCCAACCCGGGTATCACCCGCAGCGTGATTCCGCCATGGATTTGCGCATATTGACTGTGATTGAAATGCAGCAAATCCGCATGTATAGATATTATACATGCGAGTTTGCTGCTATTCAATGCAAGTCAATGGGCACGAATTTGCTGCGGAATCGCGCAATAAATGGTCCTGCTGCAGTTTTTGCTGCAATGGTAATCCGGAGTGGAAATTTCCGCATCATGTGCACAGCACATGTGGATTACCATTGCTATACATGGCAGACCTATTAACAAGCGTTTTTTAATGCGTTTCTGTAACCGCCGCGGAAACGCATTAAAACCACGTCGTGTGCACAAAGCATTACTATAAGGAAGACACCTGCTTAAAGGGAATCTGTCAGCAAGTTTTTATGTTGTAATCTGAGGACACCATGAGGTAGGGGTTAAAACACTGAACTCAATGATGTGTCACATGTCTAGCTGTGTGGTGTTGTTTACTTAGACTGAAGGTTTACTCACCTAATGATTACACTGGTATACTGTGATTTTGGTGCCAATGATGTCATAACGGTTTTATATTAAGTTTATGGTGCTAATTAAGAATATTACTTCGATTTTGGCAGATTGGCACCAGTTTCTGAGATATGTAATAGTTACTTAATTCTGGCTTTGAAAAGTCGCTTTTATATCATTGTAAGTCTACAAATTGAAATGCAAAATAATTACATGGGATATTTCATTATTAAGACATTGTTAAATGGTCAAAAGACAGGCCAAAAGACCAAAAGTTATTGCTTTGCATTTGTTGTCACATTGGGGAATGCATTATTTTTATGGATGAATTATCTCAAAAACTAGAACTAATTCAGCAAAAGTAATGGGATTTTTTAATCCAGCATCCTCAAAATAGCTTAAATCCATTAAAAAAACCTTGAAAAAATTTTTTTTTGCAGACCTGTGTTATCATTGCTCGGACTACAGCAGTCACAGCAGCACGTGAGCCCTAGTCCGACTCCACCCCCTTCTGTAATAAGCAGCTCACTGTCACTCACTTGTATATACAGAGCCTGGTGTGGGTGGGGTTATCTTTCTCAGCTTTGCTGCATTGCTAAATCCAAAAGCTCGGATTATGTAAGAACAGCAGCATCTTGTAAATGAAGTGATACATCATTCAATTCAGGGTATCTTTGACTACATCATGTTGTTCTCTGTTGAGAAAAACAAAGATACTGAAACTGAACCAGAATCAAAGAAGTGCGACAAAATAAATGTATATAATCACTCGTATAAATCAAGTAAAAAATATATTAAAATGAGGTACCTCAAGACATCAAGGAACGAGGTCATATATAGATAAAGGCTAAAGTAAAGTATACGTACAACTAAATGCACACTGTGCTAAAGATGAATATAAAATAACACCAACATATATATAGTCTCCAATAGTTGACGCATATTGATGTCATATATGCTGATGACTTTTAAGGAAGCATCAATGCATACTGCCCATAATTGGGATTAGTCCACCATATATACTAAAGTGCAGAAAATTATATTGGATAATACTGAAAAAGTGCTAGTGCATACTACTATAATGCATAAGCCAAAGTGAATTTCACTGCATGCAAATACACAAAGTAGCCAAGAAGTGGTAAGAAACTTTACCTAAACAGTGGCACATTGGACAGGATGCTAACTGCATCCCTCGCCCCTCACCTGCGCCTATCTTCTTCCGGGGCATGTGCCAGATTTCCTTTAATAGGCAATGCCATACTGTAAAGACAATTGCTTAAAAATCAGCAACCTGATTAAATTGCAACAAATAACTGAAAATGTAAAAGCACCTTGTAGAAAAATGATGGTTGTATCACAGATTAAATAATAAACATAAGGTTGCTGCATAGAACAAAATATAAATTGTATACTAAGGTGAGAGATAGGAAATAAAATGACCCTCATATGTGTTATAAAAGTGTCCATATGATAAAAGATCTGTAGTAGTTGTCCTTTGAATATGGCAAGTAGATTCCTTCAGTCTTTAGTGTATGGAATCGCCTGTTAAGCAGTTGTCTTTGGTGTATGGCATTGCGTTTTAAGGCTGGATCTGCAGGGAGAGTTGGTATTCACAGAAACAGAGTGAGCTCTGCTGAATGCAGCTCCACCCACGTGCATGGCAAACCCACTGACCCATGTGACAAGACACACCCACCCTATCTGTTTTTAGAGCCTGGAAGTAAGGGAGAATCTGACATGACATCACAGGATGTCAGGAGATTCTCAGCCAGAGATCATGTAGCCACAAGAGTAGCTTAGGTTAGATTTGACAAAGCAAGGTATTTAGTGAAGTGCTTATCTGTGGCAGTAAGTTCACATGAAAGGGACATGTAAAGTCGTGGCCCACCCATTTAAATGCAATGAAATATAATGATACTTTCACATGGAACATATCAGCCGTGACATTCTTTTAAATAAAAATTCCTGCAACAGCTCAATAGCTCCAATCATCCACACTATATGATATAGATATTGCTTCAGTTAACCCCTTTACAGCCTGGGACGTATTAGTACGCACCAGGCTGTAGCCCCTGGTCAAGTGAGGGCTCCGGCGGTGAGCCCGCACTGAACCGAGCACATGTCAGCTGATTCTTACAGCTGACATGTGTCCGCAACAGCCGCGGGTTGAATCATGATCCACCCGCGGCAGTTAACATGTTAAATGCTGCTGTCAATCTCTGACAGCGGCATTTAACATCGCTGCGCCGGAAACGCGTCACTTACCCCGCCCATCGGTGACCCCGTCATGTGATCGCCAATGCGTGGGCATGACAACCCTGGGTCTGCAGCAGACTCCAGTGGTTGTCAAGAGCTGATCGCTATGAGTGCCACCTAGTGGTCGGCGCTCATAGCACAGAAGCATTTCAGCTACATAGAGGTGATCTGCTGATCAGACAAGTGCTGCTTCTAGTCTCCTATGGAGACTATAGAAGCAAGCAAAAAGTGAAAAAAAAATGTTTTTAAAAATATTAAAAAAATTAAAAAAATATAAAAGTTTAAATCACCCCCCTTTTGCCCCATTCAAAATAAAATAATAAAAAAAAACCCACATACACATATTTGGTATCGCCGCTTTCAGAATCGCCCGATCTATCAATATAAAAAAAAAATTAATCCAATTGTTAAATGGCGCAACAAGAAAAAAATTCTAAACGCCAGAATTAAGTTTTTTGGTCGCCGCAACATAGCAATAAAATGCAATAACGGGCGATCAAAACATCGGATCTACCCCAATAAAAACTTCAGCTCGGCGCGCAAAAATAAGCCCTCACCCGGCCCCAGATCCCAAAAATTGGAGACGATACGGGAATTTTTTTTCACCACTTAAATAAAAAAGAACCTGTACATGTTTGGTGTCTACGAACTCGTATTGACCTGGAGAATAAGAATGGCATGTCAGTTTTAGCATTTAGTGAGCGTGGTAAAAAAAACAAAAAAAAAACATCTGTAGTATTCCACTTTTTTTGCAATTTCACAGCACTTGGAATTTTTTTCCCGTTTTCCCGTACGCGATATGGTAAAACCAGTAATGTCGTTCAAAAGTACAACTCGTCCTGCAAAAAATAAGCCATCACACAGCCATATTTACCAAAAAATAAAAACGCTATGGCACTGGGAACAAGGGGAGCAAAAAATGAAAATGCAAAAACTGAAAATCCCAGGGTTTCAAAGGGGTTAATATTGCGGACACAGACTGTAAACTTGACTGATGTCAATCTAAGACTGTGAATGTAATTGGGAGTACAGCCATGATTGTTCAGTGTTGTGCCCCATCCAGATGAATTAGAAGGAGCTGGATTCAGATGGATTAAAATATTTGTTTTTTAGCTATAATCTCCTCCTCATAAAATGGTGATTTTATTACAGCTACAGCAAGCAGCCTGCAAGTGACATATCACTAGACAGGGTCTCTGTCTCTATATTATGCAGCACTCAGATTGGTGTAACAAAAATCTGGTCATTTGAAGAAGGGACATATTTTAATTTTTGAATGTCTCTTTTAATTATCCAATTTAGCAACCGTGCACACCACTACCATACTGCCTGCTGTTGCTGCATGTTTGTTTCTGGTCGTGAACCTGGTAATGAACGTATGGCTACTTTAATTAAAAAAAATAAAATACAAAAAAAAGGTTAAGGCTTTGCTATTGTTTTACTATTCAAATTTAAGAATGACAAGTGCCACAACCATACAGCTGGTAATATAGTTTTTAGGATTGCAGAATTTTTTTTTAAGGAGGAAGAATTTAAACATAAAATCTATGTTACAATATTTAAGGAAAATGTGAAGTTTTTGCATAACTTTTTGATTAGTCCAATTTAGGAAATGACAGTGCTACAAAAGTAATGTTGCCCCAACGTATTTTTAAATCATGTGCCTATTTAGTGACCTAGTTTTTTAGGGTTATCAAATTTATTTTAAGGGGGAAAGATTTTAAAATAGAAAATATCTATAAAAAGGAAAAAAAATCCTGGTAATTCTTATTTCACTAAAACAATTTATCAAGCAAATATGCCACTGCTATTGATAACAAAAGTCACTTTCAATGAGTGGACCAACCAATCCAATGTATGGTTCTGGGCTGCTTTTTATTGTTTTTAAAAAAATTACAATAAAAATTCCCCAAAATTACTCACATTTTACTTTTTCTATACCAGATTTAATATTACAATTTGGCAACTGTAAGACCAGACCGATCAGACATTAATGTTCATCAATGGTAAAGTTGTGGACAACCTCTTTAAATAATATTATTTTCCCTGACTATCTTAGAGTCTGAAATTTAAAATATAGGATGTCAGGAATGAATATCGCTTCTTGTCCCTAGTATTGTGTAAATTATCTGCAAACAATAAATGATTCTAAATCTAATTTTAAAATTGCAATCCCTGTTAAATCACATCCTTAAATCAGACCACTTTTTTTTACTTTTGATGATTTTCTTGTTGAAAAAAGTAACAATTCTAGTGGAAGTGGTCATAAGTGCTGTTTACTTGACCTATCGAAGTGGGGAGAAGGGTGCATTAGGGTTCATGTTACCTTAGTCTATGACCCATTCCTTTGCTTGAGGGTGTGAGGGGGTTTGTTAGCTTCATCTGCCCAGGGCACCAGAATACTTTGATCAGACAAAAGAAATCCAGCATCTAGGAGCATCATCAAATCGTCATTTTTATTGGGTACATATAAAAGCAGTATACAAAAAGAGTCACCATCCCATGGGGGGAGATTTTAGTGGCAAACGCATTTCAGACCAACAGATCTTTAATCATTGCATTGCATTGCAGAATACTCTGTCCAGGCCCTGGGTGGAGGTCTAGCACCCGGGAATCCCAATGATCTGCTGATTCATATAGGGATAGATCATCAATATCATAAGGCAAGACAACCCTTTTAATTCTAAGAATTAATAGAAATTTGTCCTTACTACTTCATATCTGATCAATTTTTTCACATTTTAATGTTGTTAAACTTTAATGCTTGCTTTAGTCATTCAAAATCTTTTTAATAACTGCGGTCTTGCAAGAAATGAAATAAACAGAAGTAAGTCATCTTATCACACCCTACTGTTGGAAGTTCAGTCACTTAACAATTAAATTAATGTCAGATCTAAATGCTGAGTACACATTTAAAGATTCTGTTCTATTAAGTCGAGAATGAGTTCAACTTAAAAATCATATAAATTGGCAATAAAAATGGTTTGTTAGCTTTTAGCTTCGCTTATCTACAACAAATAAGGCATTGTTTATTTCAGCAAGGGAGTTAGCTGATATTTTGTACCGCTGAAACTGCATTTTAAATACAAAATGGGCACAATGGAATACATTGAAGCTGTTATGTTTACCTTTACGATTGTGACTCAAGGTTTCATTGCGGCTTCATTTACTATTGCTTTACTCCTAATAAATTGATATAGCATTTTATATAAAAAGTTTATGAAAGCGAAAATAGTCAATACAATCTTTTATCTGTTTTTAAAAAAGCACAATTAACGCCATATTTATAAAAAAAAATGTTGTCTATTTACAAAATATTTAATTATTTATCTATGCATAAAGATATATGTTTATTGTAGCAAAAATAGGTAGGCTAAGGTTAAATCTTAGTACAACAAATTCTGATTAGGCTCACCTGGATAATTATGACTAGAACCAGGTCATGTTTTCACCAGTCAGTTGGAGAAGCTGAGCAGAGTGGATTGTGTTGGAGCTAGAGAGAGACAAGCCAGAATTTCTCTGAAAATAGACTGCATAAGCCTTGTGCATCAAACTGCAAGTATCCCTGGTTGCTATGGATGATAGCTGTTTTGTGTGACTGAACTGAGACTAGCTCAGACATGTCTCAATAGCCAGGGTCTATATTGTTTAGTTAGGGCCTAGACAAGGCTTATGGTTTTGTTTTGGTACTTTTTAACCAATGGAAATAAATACTATTCCGTGTGATTAAAAAACCCCTATGGGTTTGTGTTACAATCAGCAACTGGAGCGAGTGAACAACTACAATTGGTGTTTGGCCAGAAGTCCCAAAGATCACAGGTGCTTACAGTTTAAAAACTGAATGTCCTGGATAAAGGCAGCTACAGCATTGCAAACACTGTCAGAAAGCATAGAGGACTTTGCTAAGCAATTAGTCTAGGCCAATCTGCAGTAACAGCAACAGTGGCAGCTGTGGCAGCAGCAGCAGTGGCACCATCAGCAGCAGGCCCAACTACAAACCAACAAACTCCTGATTCATCAGTTGCAACAATAGCAGCAGCAACAGCAGCAGCATTAGCAGCAGAAGGCTCTTTGGGCAGAAACTTTCCGGGACAGGGTAATGGCACCTTCCGCCAGCCAAAGGGAAGACATCCATATGAAGCAAACAGTATGGGAGGCCTTAAACGAAGGGAAATCAAAAGGCACGCCATAATAATATATAAATCCTACAAGAAATACTTGAGCAATATGCCATAATATAGAAATAATTTTAATTTCAACAGATGGACATACACATACAAATATTAAAAACTAAATAAAAGGTGAATATACAAGCAGCATTCGTGCTTGGAGGAAGCTGATGCAAAACGCGCATTAGGGGTGGTCCGAGGTGCACCTTCAAATCGGTATGCTCTCCCTGTCACTCTCAATCTACTTGTCAAGCTGACCCTTACTGTGTGTTCCACTTTCCCCTGTATGTCAAACATGATTTATATATTTTAGTGGGACATGAAATATTTTGTTAAATACTTGATACCTCTCTCTAGTGGAATTAGTCTAATACTCTGACTGTGAATTCCACTTTTCCCTATATGTCAAATATGAGATATATATATATATTACTGGGATATGAAATATTTTGTTGAATACTTGACACTTCTCTTTAGTGGAATTAGTCAAATATCCTAAGCATCTGGTGTATTTTTTGATCCATGATCCATGTTACACAGTTGAACTCTTATTGCATGCTTTATTCTGATTTATTGTATCCACTGTGTGAACAGACTGTCATCCACAATGGCACATTTAGGCATAACGCTGGCAGTCCGGGAGCAACATGGTGCATCTCTGTCGCGACGACAGGGACAAGTCTCCCTGGTCCCAGATGTTCAGCTTGTTATACCTGGTGCAAAAATGGCTGCAGCCTGAGACTTGCTCTCTAGCACAGATTGTCGAAAGAGTGGTGGTGGACTGTTTTATCCACTCACTATCTAAATCCGTACAAAACTGGGTAATCCAAAGAGATCCCCAGAATGCAGATGACCATGTGAGCCTCATAGAAAGATACCTGGCTGTGGAGAACTCCCTGAGAAATCAAGGGAGCCTTAAATCACCTTTCTGGGATACCCAAAATAAGGATCCCAAGAACAAGTCAGAGGGGCGCCAAAGACCCAGGAGAGGTCAGAACTGGGTTCAAGGGGTACATCTCATAGTATTGACTGTTGGAGGTGTCGTGGTCTCAGTATTAATGGACTGCTCCATAGGCCGACTCTTCTCATTTTTTGCACATGTCGAGTACCTGACCCTGATGAGGCACCTCAGCTGTGCGAGGTGACAATGAACGGTGTGACTGTGACTGTACTCCTGCACTCAGGAAGTTTGATGACCCTGATAAGGGCCACACTTCGCCTGTGCTAGTCCCTGGGAAGAGGGTGGGGAAGAGGTGTAACTATGGAGATGACAAGAACTATCCCATAGTCCAGGTCAACATATGCACAGACTTTGGTTCTGTATCCCACCACCCACCTCTTGAAAATGTGTGTTAAATGGTGTTCCCCAAGGGCATAAAGGAAATAATCATTTTCTACATTTGGCTAGGCATAATGACCTGTTATGTTGCGGGAACAAATTAACGGGTCAGAGTGGGCCTAAAAATTGCCCAAAATTTGGACGCATCCCAAATGGTGTGGAGGATGAGGAGAAGAGGAAGGAGGAGAGTGACACAAAATAGACAAAATCAGGAAGTGTATTCCCATGTTTGGGTGTTAAGAGGTGCATGGGAATAGACCCCCCCACTCCTCCCCAAAAAAACACTGGATTTTACTTTATGTTCCACTGCTATCATCCGGTGGTGTTTGAGAAGTCTGGCCCAATTCAGTCCTTGTTCATTTTGATAATAGTCAGCCTGTCAGCATTTTCAGTTGACAGGTGGGTCCGCCTATCAGTTTTAATATCCCCTGGTGGCACTAAAAACCTGCATTGACGAAACGCTAGCTGCCAGGACCTGCAAGGCATAGAGAGCCAATTCATGCCACGTATCCAGCTTGGATACCCAATAGTTCTAAGGCACTGAGGAATCACAGAGAATATTGGTACGGTCTGTAAGGTACTCCTTCAGCATCTTCCAAAACTTTTCCATCCTTGTCATAGTACTCTGCACATCAGGGCCTGGGCACTGGGAGAGTCTGAGAAAACTGTCCCACACCTTTGCCGGCCTCTGCTGCATCTGGTTTGTGTCTCCCTCGCCTGTGCTCCTTGATTGTCCAAGGAACTGTAACCTCTGCTGCCAGCATTTTCAGATGGGATTTTATTTAATAATTCTTCAACAAGGGCCTTCTGGTACTGCAACATTTTATTAGACCTCCACAGGAAGGAGAGATAGAAAGTTCTTCTTGTAGCGTGGGTCTAGAAGTGTGACCGACCAGTAATTACTGTTGCCCAAAATGTGTACAAAGCAAAGGGTCACGGGAAAGGCAGCAGAACATAAAGTCAGCCATGTGTGCCAGACTGCCAACAGTCAAGACTTCCCTGTCCTGACCAAGAGGACAAATGTCCATGCTCTCCTCCTCATCATCCTCCTCCTGGTCCTCATTCTCCCTCCCCTCAGGCCATCAACGCTGAACAAACAGTATGACTGTTGTGTTGGTAGTACCATCTGTAGTGCAGAAAACAGCTCCTGTTCCTCCTCCTCTTCCTCCTCATTATCACCCAATCTGCGTTGAAATGAGATGAGGCTGGGCTGTGTGTCATCACCAGGGGCGGACTGGGCCAGGGGGCAGAGAGGCAATGCTCCCCCAGGCCGGTCCTCCAGCAGAGGTTTTGGGCCGCCCGGCCTTCAGCCATCGCCTCAATACTGCCGCGGCCACTCTCCTCTTCACGCGCCCTCCCATTAGGGCGCGCGGCCTGATGAGAGGGCGCACAGCCTGTTGGGAGGGCGCGCAGCCTGTTGGGAGGGCGCGCGCAGAGGAGAGTGGCCATGGCATTAGTGAAAGGGGGATGATCTGTGCGCTGAAAAGGGTGAAGGGATGGCCCATGGGCCCACAGGTAGGTTGAGATCAGCATTGGAATGGCAGAGGTGAGTATTTATTTATTTTTTTTAAATCTGGGGCCATTATACTGTGAGGAGAACCATGTGGGGCCATGTATACAGTAGGGAGCACCATGTGGGGCCATGTATACAGTACGGAGCACTATGCGGGGCCATGTATACTGTGTAGAGCACCATGTGGGGCCATGTATACAGTATGGAGCACTATATGGGGCCATGTATACAGTACGGAGTACTATGCAGGGCAATGTATACAGTATCAAGCATTATGTGGGGCCATGTATACAGTACGAAGTACTATGCAGGGCCATGTCTACTGTGTATAGCACCATGCGGGGCCATGTATACAGTACGGAGCACTATGCGGGGCTGTGCATGCAGTAAGGAGCACTATGCAGGGCCATGTATACAGTACGGAGCACTATGCGGGGCATGTGTACAGTACGGAGCACCATGCGGGTCTGTGTATACGGTATGGAGCACTATGCGGAACCACGTATACAGTACGGAGCACCATGCGGGGCTGTGTATACTGTACGGAGCACTATGCATGGCCCATTATACTTAATGGAGGACTATGTGGGAACAATATACAGTATGGAGGACTATGTGGGGCCATTAAATTGTATGGAGAACTATGTGGGGCCCATTATACTGTATGGAGGACTATGCGGGGGTCGTGTATACAGTACGGAGGACTATGCGGGGCCCATTATACTGAATAGAGGACTATGTGGGGCCCATCATACTGAATGGAGGAGTATGCGGGGCCCATTATTCTGTATGGAGAGGACTATATGGGGCCATTATCCTGTATGGAGGATTATTAGGGGCCAATATACTATATGGAAAACTGTTTGTGGCCATTATACTGTATGGAGGACTATGCGGGGCCATTATACTGTATGGAGGAAAATGAGGGGCCCAGTATACTGTATGGAAGACAGTTTGTGGCCATTTTACTGTAGGGAGGACTATGCGGGGCCATTATACTGTATTGAGGACTATGTTGGGCCATTATACTGTATGGAACTCTACATGAGCCAATATACTGTATGGAGGACAATGTGGGGCCATTATTCTGCATGGAGGTGGAGGACTATGTGGGGCCCAAAATTCTGTATGGAGGATTATGTGAGGCCATTATACTGTATGGAGGACTATGAGGGGCTCGTTATACTGTATGGAAGACTGTTTGTGCCCATTATACTGTAAGGATAACTATGCGGGGCCATTATACTGTATTGGGGACGATGCGGGGCCATTATACTGTATGGAACACTAAGTGAGCCAATATACTGTATGGAGGACAATGTGGGGGCATTATTGTGTATGGAGGACTATGCGGGGCGCATTATACTGTATGGAGAACTATGTGGGGCCATTATATTGTATGGAGGAGTGTGTGGGGCTGATTATACTATATGGAGCAATATGTGGGGCCATTATAAAGTATGGAGGACTATGAGGGGCCAAGAATACTGTATGGAGGACTGTTTGCGGCCAATATACTGTACGGAGGACTATGTGGGGCTCAGTATACTGTATGGAAGACTGTTTGTGCCCATTATACTGTAAGGATGACTATGCGGGGCCATTATACTGAATTGAGGACTATGAGGGGCCATTATACTGTATGGAACACTACGTGAGCCAATATACTCTATGGAGGACAATGTGGCGGCATTATTCTGTATGGAGGACTATGTGGGGCGCATTATACTGTATGGAGAACTATGTGGGGCCATTATATTGTATGGAGGACTATGTGGGGTCCATTATTCTGTATGGAGGACTATGTGGGGTCCATTATTCTGTATGGAGGACTATGTGGGGCCATTATACTGTATGGAGGGCTATGTGGGGCCCATTATTCTGTATGAAGGACTATGTGGGGCCCATTATACTATATGGAGGACCATGTGGGCACATTATACTGTATGGAGGACTATGTGGGCCATTATACTGTATGGAGAACTATATGGGGCCATTATACTGTATGGAGGACTATGTGAGGCCATTATACTGTATTGAGGACTATGAGGTGCCAATATACTATATGGAGACTATGTGGGGCCATTTTACAATATGGAGCTATATGTGGGGCCATTATAATGTATGGAGGACTATGAGGGGCCAAGTATACTGTATGGAGAACTGTTTGAGGCCAATATACTGTATAGAGGACTATGTGGGGCCATTACACTGTATGGAGGACTATGAGGTACCCAGTATACTGTATGGAGGACTATTTTTAGCCATTATACTGTATGAATCACTATGTGGGGCCATTATACTGTATGGAGGACAATGTGGGTCCATTATTCTGTATGGAGGACTATGTGGGTCGCATTATACTGAATGGAGCACTAAGTGGAGCCATTATATTGTATGGAGGACTATGAGGGGCCCAGTATACTGTATGGAGGACTGTTTGTGGCCATTATACTGTATGGAGGACTATGAGGGGCCCAGTGTACTGTATGGAGGACTATATGAGGCTATTATACTGTATGGAGCCCTTTGTGGGCCATTTTACTGTATGGAAGACAATGTGGGACCGTTATTCTGTATGGAAGATTATGTGGGGCCCATCACACTGTATAGAGGACTATGTGGGACCCATTATACAGTATGGAGGAGTATGTTGGGCCAATTATACTGTATGAAGGACTATGTGGGGCCAATTATACTGTATGGAGGACAATGTGGGCCCATTATATTGTATGGAGGACTATGTGGGTCCAATATAATGTATGGAGGACTATGTTGGGCCATTATACTGTATGGAGGACTATGTGGGGCCATTATACTGTATGAAGGACTATGAGGGGCCAGTATACTATATGGAGACTATGTGGAGCCATTATTCTGTATGGAGCAATATGTGGGGCCATTATACTGTATGGAGAACTATGAGGGGCCAAGCTTAATGTATGGAGGACTGTTTGTGGCCATTATACTGTATGTAGGACTATGCAGGGCCATTAAGCTGTATTGAGGACTATGTGGGGCCATTATGCCTTATGCAGCACTATGTGAGCCATTATACTGTATGGAGGACTATGTGGGTCCACTATACTGTATAGAGGACTATGTGGGGCCATTATACTGTATGGAGGACTATGTGGGGCCAGTATACTGTATGGAGGACTATAAGGGGCCAAGTTTACTGTATGGAGGACTGTTTGTGGCCATTATACTGTATGGAGGACTATGTGGGGCCCATTATACTATATGGAGGACTATGTGGGGCCCATTATACTGTATGGAGAACTATGTTGGGCCCATTATACTGTATGGCGGACTATGTGGGGCCATTAAACTATATGGAGGACTATGAGGGGCCAAGTATACTGTATGGAGGACTCTTTTTGGCCATTACACTGTATGGAGGACTATGAGGTACCCAGTATACTGTATGGAGGACTATTTTTAGCCATTATACTGTATGAATCACTATGTGGGGCCATTATACTGTATGGAGGACAATGTGGGGCCATTATTCTGTATGAAGGACTATGTGGGTCGCATTATACTGAATGGAGCACTATGTGGAGCCATTATATTGTATGGAGAACTATGATGGGCCCAGTATACTGTATGGAGGACTGTTTGTGGCCACTATCCTGTATGGAGGACTATGAGGGGCCCAGTGTGCTGTATGGAGGACTATATGGGGCTATTATACTGTATGGAGCCCTATGTTGGCCATTATACTGTATGGAAGACAATGTGGGACCATTATTCTGTATGGAAGACTATGTGGGGCCCATCACACTGTATAGAGGACTATGTGGGACCCATTATACAGTATGGAGGAGTATGTTGGGCCAATTATACTGTATGACGGACTATGTGGGCCCATTATACTGTATGGAGGACTATGTGGGTCCAATATAATGTATGGAGGACTATTTTGGGCCATTATACTGTATGGAGGACTATGTGGGGCCATTATACTGTATGAAGGACTATGAGGGCCAGTATACTATATGGAGACTATGTGGAGCCATTATGCTGTATGGAGCAATATGTGGGGCCATTGTACTGTATGGAGGACTATGAGGGGCCAAGCTTAATGTATGGAGGACTGTTTGTGGCCATTAAACTGTATGGAGGACTATGCAGGGCCATTAAGCTGTATTGAGGACTATGTGGGGCCATTATGCCTTACGCAGCACTATGTGGGCCATTATACTGTATGGAGGACTATGTGGGTCCACTATACTGTATAGAGGACTATGTGGGGCCATTATACTGTATGGAAGACTATGTGGGGCCAGTATACTGTATGGAGGACTATAAGGGGCCAAGTTTACTGTATAGAGGACTGTTTGTGGCCATTATGCTGTATGGAGGACTATGTAAGGTCATTACACTGTATGGAGGACTATTTGGGGCCCATTATTCTGTATGGAGGACTATGTGGGGCCCAACATTCTGTATAGAGCACTATGTGGGCCATTATACTGTATGGAGGACAATGTGGGACCATTTTTCTGTATGGAGCACTATATGGGGCCTATTATATTGTAGGGAGAACTATGTGGGGCCATTATACTGTATAGAGGAATATGTGGGACCAATTATACTGTATGGAGGAGTATGTGGGACCGATTATACTGTATGAAGGACTATGTGGGGCCATTATACTTTATAGAGGACCATGTGGGCCCATTATACTGTATGGAGGTCTATGTGGGACCATTATACCGTATGGAGCACTATGTGGGGCCATTATACTGTATGGAGCACTACGTGGGCAATTATACTGTATGGGTGACAATGTGTGGCCATTATTCTTTATGGAGGACTATGTGGGGCCCATTATACTGTATGGAGAACTATGTGGGGCCATTATACAGTATAGAGGACTATGTGGGGCCCATTATACTGTATGGAGGAGTATGTGGGGCCGATTATACTGTATGAAGGACTTTGTTGGGCCCATTGTACTGTATGGAGAACTGTTTTTGGCCATTATAAAGTATGGAGCTCTATGTGGTCCCATTATACTGTATGGAGGACCATGTGGGCCCATTACACTGTATGGAGAAATATGTGGGGGCATTATACTGTATGGAGAACTATGTGGAGCCATTATGCTGTATAGATGACTATGTGGGACCCATTATACTGTATGGAGTAGTATGTGGGGCAGATTATACTGTATGAAGGACTATGTTGGGCCCATTATACTGCATGGAGGAATATGTGGGCCTATTATACTATATGGAGGACGATGTGGGGCCATTATTCTGTATGGAGGACTATGTTGGGCCATTATACTGTATTGAGGACTATGTTGGGGCATTATACTGGAGGGAGGACTATGTGGGGCCCATTATACTTTATGAAGGACTATATGAGGCCCATTATACTGTATGGAGAACTATGTGGGACCATTATACTGTATAGAGGACTATGTGGGGCCGATTATACTGTATGAAGGACTATGTGGGTCCAGTATACTGTATGGAGGACTATGAGGGGCCAAGTATAATGTATGTAAGACTGTTTGTCGCTATTATACTATATGGAGGACTATGTGGGGCCATTATACTGTATGGAGCACTATGTGGGCCATTATAATGTATGGAGGACGATAATGGGCCATTATACTGTATGGAGGACTATGTAAGGTTATTATACTGTATGGAGGACTATTTGGGGCCCATTATTCTGTATTCAGAACTTTATGGGGCCCGTTATTCTGTATGAAGCACTATGTGGGCCATTATACTCTATGGAGGAGTATGTGGGGCCGATTATACTGTATGAAGGACTATGTGGGGTCCATTATACTGAATGGAGGACCAAGTGGGTCCATTATACTGTATGGATGACCAAGTGGGCCCATTATACTGTATGGATGACTATGTGGGGCCATTATACAGTATGGAGGACTATGTGGGGCCGATTATACTGTATGAAGGACTATGTGGGGACCAGTATAGTGTATGGAGGACTATGAGGGGCCAAATATACTGTATGTAGGACTGTTTGTCGCTATTATACTGTATGGAGGACTATGTGGGGCCATTATTCTGTATGGAGCACTATGAGGGCCATTATAATGTATGGAGGACGATGTTGGGCCAGTTTTCTGTATAGAGGACTATGTGGGGCTATTATACTGTATGGAGGACTATGTGGGGGCATTATACTTTATGGAGGACTATGTGGGGCCCATTATACTGTATGGATCATTATGTAAGGTCATTATACTGTATGGAGGACTATTTCGGGCCCATTATTCTGTATTGAGGACTATGTGGGGCCCAAAATTCTGTATGGAGCACTATTTGGGCCATTATACTCTATGGAGGACAATGTGGGGCCATTATTCTGTATGGAGGACTATGTGGAGCCCATTATACTGTATGGAGAACTATGTGGGGCCATTATACTGTATAGAGGACTATGTGGGACCAATTGTACTGTATGGAGGAGTATGTGGGGCTGATTATACGGTATGAAGGACTATGCGGGGCCCATGATACTGTATGGAGGACCATGTGGGCCCATTATACTCAATGGAGGACTATGTGGGGCCATTATACTGTATGGAGCACTACGTGGGCCATTATACTGTAATGGGGACAATATGGGGCCATTATTCTTTATGGTAGACTACGTGGGGCCCATTATACTGTATGGAGGACTATGTAAGGTCATTATACTGTTTGGGGGACTATTTGGGGCCCATTATTCTGTATTCAGGACTTTATGGGGCCCAATATTCTTTATGGAGCACTATGTGGGCCATTATACTGTATGGAGGAGTATGTGGGGCTGATTATACTGTATGAAGGACTATGTGGGGTCCATTATACTGTATGGAGGACCAAGTGGGCCCATTATACTGTATGGAGGACTATGTGGGGGCCATTATACTGTATGGAGGACTATGTGGGACCATTATACTGTATGGAGGACTATGTGGGGCCATTATACTGTATGGAGGAATATGAGGGGCCAATATCCTATATGTAAAGTATGTGGGGCCATTATACTGTATGGAGCAATATATGGGGCCATTATACTGTATGAAGGAGTACAAGGGGCCAAGTATACTGTAAGGAGTACTCTTTTTGGCCATTATGCTGTATGGAGCACTTTGTGGGGCCATTGTACTGTATTGAGGACTATGTGGGGCCATTATACTGTAAGGAGGACGATGTGGTGCCATTATTCTGTATGGAGGACAATGTAGAGCCATAATACTGTATGGAGGACTATGTGGGGCCCATTATACTATATGGCGGACTATGTGGGGCCCATTATACTGTATGGAGGACTACGTTTGGTCCATTATACTGTATGAAGGACTACAGTCATATGAAAAAGTTTGGGCACCCCTATTAATCTTAAGCTTAATGTTTTATAAAAATTGGTGTTTTTGCAACAGCTATTTCAGTTTGATATATGTAATAACTGTTGGATACAGTAATGTTTCTGCCTTGAAATGAGGTTTATTGTACTAACAGAAAATGTGCAATCTGCATTCAAACAAAATTTGACAGGTGCATAAGTATGGGCACCTCACCAGAAAAGTGATATTAATATTTAGTAGATCCTCCGTTTGCAAAAATAACAGCCTCTAGTCGCTTCCTGTAGCTTTTAATGAGTTCCTGGATCCTGGATGAAGGTATTTTTGACCATTCCTCTTTACAAAACAATTCCAGTTCAGTTAAGTTTGATGGTCGCCGAGCATGGACAGCCTCTTCAAATGATCCCACAGATGTTCAATGATATTCAGGTCTGGGGACTGGGATGGCCATTCCAGAACATTGTAATTGTTCCTCTGCATGAATGCCTGAGTAGATTTGGAGCGGTGTTTTGGATCATTGTCTTGCTGAAAGATCCATCCACTGCGTAACTTCAACTTTATCACTGATTCTTGAACACTATTGCCAAGAATCTGCTGATACTGAGTGGAATCCATGCGTCCCTCAACTTTAACAAGATTCCCAGTGCCGGCATTGACCACACAGCCCCAAAGCATGATGGAACCTCCACCAAATTTTACTGTGGGTAGCAAGTGTTTTTCTTGGAATGCTGTGTTTTTTTGCCACCATGCATAGCGCCTTTTTGTATGACCAAACAACTCAATCTTGGTTTCATCAGTCCACAGGACCTTCTTCCAAAAAGAAATAGGCTTCTTCCAATGTGCTTTTGCATACCTCAGCCGACTCTGTTTGTGCGTACTTGCAGAAACGGCTTCTTTCGCATCACTCTCCCATACAGCTTCTCCTTGTGCAAAGTGCGTTGTATAGTTGACCGATGCACAGTGACACCATCTGCAGCAAGTTGATGCTGCAGCTCTCTGGAGGTGGTCTGAGGATTGTCCTTGACTGATCTCACCATTCTTCTTCTCTGCCTTTCTGATGTTTTTCTTGTCCTGACACTTCTGGCCTTAACAAGAACTGTCCCTATGTTCTTCCATTTCCTTACTATGTTCCTCACAGTGGAAACTGACAGGTTAAATCTCTGAGACAGCTTTTTGTATCCTTCCACTGAACAACTATGTTGAATAATCTTTGTTTTCAGATAATTTGACAGTTGTTTTGAGGAGCCCATGATGCCACTCTTCAGAGGAGATTCAAACAGGAGAACAACTTGCAAGTGGCCACTTTAAGTAGCTTTTCTCATGATTGCATACACCTGGCTATAAAGTTCAAAGCTCAATGAGGTTACAAAACCAAAAAAAGTAATTTAGTAAGTCAGTAAAAAGTAGGCAGGAGTATTTAAAACAAGAAAATGATAAGGGTGCCCATACTTATGCACCGGTCAAATTTTGTTTGAATGCAGATTGCACATTTTCTGTTAGCACAATAAACCTCATTTCAAGGCAGAAACATTACTGTGTCCAACAGTTATTACATATATCAAACTGAAATAGCTGTTGCAAAAACACCAATTTTTATAAAACATTAAGCTTAAGATTAATAGGGGTGCCCAAACTTTTTCATATGACTGTATATAGGGCCATTATACTGTATGGAGAACTATGAGGGCTCAAGTATACAGTACGGAGGACTCTTTTTGGCGATTATACTGTATGGAGCGAGCACTGTGTGGGGCCATTATACTATATGGAGGACTATTTGAGGCCCATTATACTGTATGAAGGACTATTTGGGGCCTATTATTCTGTATGGAGGACTATGTGGGGTCCATTATTCTGCACTGAGGACTATGTGGGGCCATTATACTGTATGGAGGACTATTAGGAGCCAATATACTCTTTGGAGACTACGTGGGGCCCATTATACTGTATGGAACACTATGTTGCACCATTATATTGTATGGAAGACTATGTGGGGCCCAGTATACTGTATGGAAGACTGTTTGTAGCCATCATACTGTATGGGGGAGTATGCGGGGGCCATTATACTGTATTGAGGACTATGTTGGGCCATTATACTGTATGGAGCACTACGTGGGCCATTATACTGTATAGAGAACAATGTAGGGCCATTATTCTTTATGGAGGATTATGTGGGGACATTATACCGTATGGAGAACTATGTGTGGCCATTATTCTGTATGGAGAACTATGTAGGGCCATTATACTGTATAGAGGACTATGTGGGACCCATTATACTGTATGGAGGAGTAAGTGGGGCCGATTATACTGTATGAAGGACTATGTTGGGCCCATTATACTGTATGGAGGACCATGTGGGCCCATTATACTATATGGAGGACTATGTTGGGCCATTATACTGTATGGAGGACTATGTGGGGCCTATTATACTGTATGGAGGACGATGTGGGGCCCATTATACTGTATGGAGCACTATGTGAGGCCCATTATACTTCATGGAGGACCATGTGGGCCCATTATACTTTATGGAGGACTGTTTGTGGCCATTATACTGTATGGAGGACTATGTACGGCCAATATACTGTATTGAGGACTATGTGGGGCCATTATACTGTATTGAGGACGATGTGGGACCATTATACTGTATTGAGGATGATGTGGGGTCATTATACTGTAAGGAGGACGATGTGGGGCCATTATTCTGTATGAAGGACTATGTGGGGCCATTATACTGTATGGAGGACTATGTGGGGCCGATTATACTGTATGAAGGACTATGTGGGGACCAGTATAATGTATGGAGGACTATGAGGGGCCAAGTATACTGTATGTAGGACTGTTTGTCGCTATTATACTGTATGGAGGACTATGTGGGGCCATTATTCTGTATGGAGCACTATGTGGGCCATTATAATGTATGGAGGACGATGTTGGGCCAGTTTTCTGTATAGAGGACTATGTGGGGCTATTATACTGTTTGGAGGACTATGTGGGGGCATTATACTTTATGGAGGACTATGTGGGGCCCATTATACTGTATGGAGCACTATGTAAGGTTATTATACTGTATGGAGGACTATTTCGGGCCCATTATTCTGTATTGAGGACTATGTGGGGCCCAATATTCTGTATGGAGCACTATGTGGGGCCATTATACTGTATAGAGGACTATGTGGGACCAATTGTACTGTATGGAGGAGTATGTGAGGCTGATTATACTGTATGAAGGACTATGTGGGGCCCATGATACTGCATGGAGGACCATGTGGGCCCATTATACTGAATGGAGGACTATGTGGCGCCATTATACTGTATGGAGCACTACGTGAGCCATTATACTGTAATGGGGACAATATGGGGCCATTATTCTTTATGGTGGACTACGTAGGGCCCATTATACTGTATGGAGGACTATGTAAGGTCATTATACTGTATGGAGGACTATTTGGGGCCCATTATTCTGTATTCAGGACTTTATGGGGCCCAATATTCTTTATGGAGCACTATGTGGGCCATTATACTGTATGGAGTAGTATGTGGGGCCGATTATACTGTATGAAGGACTATGTGGGGTCCATTATACTGTATGGAGAACCAAGTGGGCCCATTATACTGTATGGAGGACTATGTGGGGCCATAATACTGTATGGAGGACTATGTGGGACCATTATACTGTATGGAGGACTTTGTGGGGCCATTATATTGTATGGAGGAATATGAGGGGCCAATATCCTATATGTAAAGTATGTGGGGCTATTATACTGTATGGAGCAATATATGGGGCCATTATACTGTATGGAGGAGTACAAGGGGCCAAGTATACTGTAAGGAGTACTCTTTTTGGCCATTATACTGTATGGAGCACTTTTTGGGGCCATTATACTGTATTGAGGACTATGTGCGACCATTATCCTGTATTGAGGACAATGTGGGGCCATTATACTGTAAGGAGGACGATGTGGTGCCATTATTCTGTATGGAGGACAATGTGGAGCCATAATACTGTATGGAGGACTATGTGTGGCCCATTATACTATATGGCGGACTATGTGGGGCCCATTATACTGTATGGAGGACTATGTTTGGTCCATTATACTGTATGAAGGACTTTGTAGTGCCATTATACTGTATGGAGGACTATCAGGGTTCAAGTATACTGTACGGAGGACTCTTTTTGGCGATTATACTGTATGGAGCGAGCACTGTGTGGGGCCATTATACTATATGGAGGACTATTTGAGGCCCATTATACTGTATGAAGGACTATTTGGGGCCTATTATTCTGTATGGAGGACTATGTGGGGTCCATTATTCTGCACTGAGGACTATGTGGGGCCATTATACTGTATGGAGGACTATTAGGAGCCAATATACTCTTTGGAGACTACGTGGGGGCCATTATACTGTATGGAACACTATGTTGCACCATTATATTGTATGGAAGACTATGAGGGGCCCAGTATACTGTATGGAAGACTGTTTGTAGCCATTATACTGTATGGGGGAGTATGCGGGGGCCATTATACTGTATTGAGGACTATGTTGGGCCATTATACTGTATGGAGCACTACGTGCGCCATTATACTGTATAGAGAACAATGTAGGGCCATTATTCTTTATGGAGGACTATGTGGGGACATTATACCGTATGGAGAACTATGTGTGGCCATTATTCTGTATGGAGAACTATGTAGGGCCATTATACTGTATAGAGGACTATGTGGGACCCATTATACTGTATGGAGGAGTAAGTGGGGCCGATTATACTGTATGAAGGACTATGTTGGGCCCATTATACTGTATGGAGGACCATGTGGGCCCATTATACTATATGGAGGACTATGTGGGGCCATTTTTATGTATGGAGGACTATGTGGGGCCATTATACTGTATTGAGGACTATGTTGGGCCATTATACTGTATGGAGGACTATGTGGGTGTAATGCACACGCCCGGACTGACTGGCGTGTGCGTGTTTATGTAGTGATTCCACTGTGCCATGAACCGGAGAGTGCCTGGAGGGGCGTAACTAAGTATCTGCCCGATCCAACCAAGGTCGCACGACGGCATACGACGCCAGTGCACCAGGGAGGAACCGAGCAGAGGAACCAGGGTCTACTCCAGGTCAGACTCCGGACACGGCTGTTGACCCACACCGGGGAATACAGAGACAGGCAGACTAGAGCGCAGGCTGGGTAGGGTCCAGTACAGACTGGGAGACAATTTCGAAAGCGCAGACGCGGTGGACAGGGCCGAGCAAAGCGAAACCGCAGATGCGGTGGACAGGGCCGAGCAAAGCGAAACCGCAGACGCGGTGGACAGAGCCGAGCAAAGCGAAAACCGCAGACGCGGCGGACAGAGCCGAGCAAAGCGAAAACCGCAGACGCGGCGGACAGAGCTGAGCAAAGCGAAAACCGCAGACGCGGCGGACAGAGCTGAGCAAAGCGAAAACCGTAGACGCGGTGGACAGAGCTGAGCAAAGCGAAAACCGCAGACGCTGTGAACAGAGCTGAGCAAAGCGAAAACCGCAGACGCGGTGGACAGAGCTGAGCAAAGCGAAAACCGCAGACGTGGTGGACAGAGCTGAGCAAAGCGAAAACCGCAGACGCGGTGGACATAGCTGAGCAAAGCGAAAACCGCAGACGCGGTGGACAGAGCTGAGGAAAGCGAAAACCGCAGACGCTGTGAACAGAGCTGAGCAAAGCGAAAACCGCAGACGCGGTGGACAGAGCTGAGCAAAGCGAAAACCGCAGACGCGGTGGACAGAGCTGAGCAAAGCGAAAACCGCAGATGCGGTGGACAGAGCTGAGCAAAGCGAAAACCGCAGACGCGGTGGACAGAGCTGAGCAAAGCGAAAACCGCAGACGCGGTGGACAGAGCTGAGCAAAGCGAAAACCGCAGACGCGGTGGACAGAGCTGGGCAAAGCGAAAACCGCAGACGCGGTGGACAGAGCTGGGCAAAGCGAAAACCGCAGACGCGGTGGACAGAGCTGAGCAAAGCGAAAACCGCAGACGCGGTGGACAGAGCTGAGCAAAGCGAAAACCGCAGACACGGTGGACAAGGCTCTGTTCACACAGAACAGACTAGAAGAGAAAGGCAGAACCAGATACCCACAGGGTACTTGCAGAGAAGTAGCGAGTGGACCACAAACTCACAAACGGAAGTACAGTGACAATGAGCAGGAGTTAGGTACGAGTACAGACTCTGCAGAAAAAGGAAAGGAACGGACATAGAGAAAAAACAGGTAAAAGATAGGAGAGAGTTCAGACTGGAACTGAGTGTATGGAGGAGACCGACACTGCAACGGGATACAGGAGCGGGTCTGGGAATACGGCCCCCAGAGAGGCAGGACGAACAGGCAAGGAGCGTGTTCAGACTGGCCTGGAATTACAGCCTCCAGGAAGGCGGAACGAACAGGCAAGGAACGAGTACAGACTGCAGGTTAAGGTACACAGATAGGACACAGTACAGACCTGGAAACAGATACTGCAAGACTGGTAACATAGACAGGACCTGGCATGTCAGAGACAAAAGCCAACTGACAGGGCAAGATGCTCAGGCATCAGTTAATTGGGGCAGCTGGTTTAAATACCAGGTGATAGACAGCAATAGGCTGAGGACGCACAAGGGGTGTGCCTGCAGCAGTTACGAAAAGCAGGAAGTGATCGGGCGCCGCCCTTAAGCAGCAGACACAGAAGCAAACAGACAGCATGGAGGGAAGCCAGAGAGACACCCTGGACTGGAGATCAAGTGCGCGCTCTTGCACAGTGGGAGATGGACCACTTTGCAAGGACGCCGCCAGGTATGTTACAGTACCCCCCCCTTACTCCCCCTCTTCTTCAGGCCTGCCAGAATGTTCCGCAGGGAATTCGAGGGCCAATCCTTTACTTCAAGGAGATCACTTCCACTGTCCACTGGAGAAACTGGTCTCATCTGGGTAGCTAGGATGCTACCTCCTATCCAGCCATCCTCAGCAACAGACGAAACGGGTGGAGTACCAGGAACAGCACACAAGGAAGTTTCTCTCCACTTATTATCAGGTAGCACCCCAGAGGGTTCAGGAGACAACTGGAAGTCCTCCGCCGGGTTGGAGGAGTGCAGAGACTCGGGGGTAACCTCTGCTTCGGGGTACATCTTGTCAAACTCACAGGATGAAATGGGCGAGGTATCAGGTACAAAGTGTAGAAAAGTCCCTGTTACCTTGTTATCTGGTGGTACCCAGGAGGATTCAGAAAACAACTGGGGGTCCTCCGCCGGGTCGGAATAGTGCAGAGACTCGGGGGTAACCTCTGCTTCGGAGTATGCTAGGTCGGACTCGCTGGATGAAGCGGGCGAGGTATCAGGTACAGAATATAGAAGAGTACCTGTCCATTCGTTATCAGGTAGCACCCTGAAGGGTTCAAGAGACAACTGGAGGTCCTCCGCCTGGTCGGAGGGGTGTAGAGACTCGGGGGTAACCTCTGCTTCAGAGTACACTAGGTCGGACTCGCTGGATGAAGCGGGCGAGGTATCAGGTACTGAGTATAGGAGAGTCTCTGTCCATTCGCTATCAGGTAGCACCCCGAAGGGTTCAGGAGACAACTGGAGGTCCTCCGCCTGGTCGGAGGGGTGTAGAGACTCGGGGATAACCTCTGCTTCGGAGTACACTAGGTCGGACTCACTGGACGAAGTGGGTGAGGTATCAGGTACAGAGTATAAGGAAGGCTCTGTCCATTCGCTACCAAGTAGCACCTCAAAGGGTTCTGGAGACAACTGGAGGTCCTCCGCCCGATCGGAGAGGTGTAGAGACTCGGGAGTAACCTCTGCTTCGGAGTACACTAGGTTGGACTCACTGGACGAAGCGACCGAGGTATCAGGTACCGAGTATAGGAGAGTCTCTGTCCATTCGCTATTAGGTAGCACCCCGAAGGGTTCAGGAGACAACTGGAGGTCCTTCGCCTGGTCGGAGTGGTGTAGAGACTCGGGGATAACCTCTGCTTCGGAGTACACTAGGTCGGACTCACTGTACGAAGTATCAGGTACAGAGTATAGGCAAGGCTCTGTCCATTCGCTACCAGGTAGCACCCCGAAGGGCTCTGGAGACAACTGGAGGTCCTCCGCCTGGTCGGAGGGGTATAGAGACTCGGGATTAACTACCGCTTTGAGGTACCCATTGTCAGGCTCACAGGACGGAGCGGACGAAGTATCGGGTACCGGGTGTAGGGAAGTCTCTCTCCATTTGTCATCAGGTGGTATCCCGGAGGATTCAGGAGGCAACAGGGGGTCCTCCGCCAGGTAGCAGAGATGCACAGACTCGGAGGTAATCACTGCTTCAGAGTACCCTTGGACAGGCTCACCGGTTAAAGTGGGTGAAGCATCAGATACCGGATGCAGGAAGTCCTCCTGTGTTGATTCTGGGTAGGCAGTAGTCTCTTCAGGCAGGAGAACAGGTGCGCTACCCACGCACATTACCCGTCGGGGCTGCTCCGGGATACCGGGAAATGAAGCTTCAGCAGGAACCTCAAGGTTGGAATCAGGAGGTCTTTGGGAGAACAGACCCTGGCGTGACGGCTTGCCTCTACGCCTAACACGTCTGGACTGCCTCTTGAGATCGTGAGAAGTATTCCGGAGAGCGTAGTCATCCTGTCTGGATTCTGGGTGGGCAGTAGTCTCTTTGGGCAGGAGGACTAGTGCGCTACCCACCCACATTACCCGTCGGGGCTGCTCCGGGATATTGGGAAGTGAAGCTTCAGCAAGGGCTTCAGGGTTAGGGTCCTCGAAGACCATACGAAAGGCCACCAGGAAGGCCTGCAGGTCAAGGACGACAGGATCCCATGCTTCCCATAGGGGGGTGACCCATTTCAAGGCATAACCCGCTAGGTAGTCAATCATAAAGGCCACTTTAGCCCAATCGGAAGGAAAATAGAGAGGGTAAGCCTTGAAGTGTAGCATGCATTGCTCCACAAAAGCACGACTCTGTCTTGGATCCCCATAGTAACGTGGCGGATCCGCAGGAACGAGAGCTGATAGATCCATCTGGACGGGTGCGTAATTCGCCTGGAACTCAGCTAGAGAAAAAAAAATAATTATTTATTTTTAATGCACGTATTCGCTGGAAAAAAGTCTCAGAGAGCGAAGGCCGTGGGGCTCAACGGGAACCATGGCCTGAGCATGCTGTAATGCACACGCCCGGACTGACTGGCGTGTGCGTGTTTATGTAGTGATTCCACTGTGCCATGAACCGGAGAGTGCCTGGAGGGGCGTAACTAAGTATCTGCCCGATCCGACCAAGGTCGCATGACGGCATACGACGCCAGTGCACCAGGGAGGAACCGAGCAGAGGAACCAGGGTCTACTCCAGGTCAGACTCCGGACACGGCTGTTGACCCACACCGGGGAATACAGAGACAGGCAGACTAGAGCGCAGGCTGGGTAGGGTCCAGTACAGACTGGGAGACAAATTCGAAAGCGCAGACGCGGTGGACAGGGCCGAGCAAAGCGAAACCGCAGACGCGGTGGACAGGGCCGAGCAAAGCGAAACCGCAGACGCGGTGGACAGGGCCGAGCAAAGCGAAACCGCAGATGCGGTGGACAGGGCCGAGCAAAGCGAAAACCGCAGACGCGGCGGACAGAGCCGAGCAAAGCGAAAACCGCAGACGCGGCGGACAGAGCTGAGCAAAGCGAAAACCGCAGACGCGGTGGACAGAGCTGAGCAAAGCGAAAACCGCAGACGCGGTGGACAGAGCTGAGCAAAGCGAAAACCGCAGACGCGGTGGACAGAGCTGAGCAAAGCGAAAACCGCAGACGCGGTGGACAGAGCTGAGCAAAGCGAAAACCGCAGACGCGGTGGACAAGGCTCTGTTCACACAGAACAGACTAGAAGAGAAAGGCAGAACCAGATACCCACAGGGTACTTGCAGAGAAGTAGCGAGTGGACCACAAACTCACAAACGGAAGTACAGTGACAATGAGCAGGAGTTAGGTACGAGTACAGACTCTGCAGAAAAAGGAAAGGAACGGATATAGAGAAAAAACAGGTAAAAGATAGGAGAGAGTTCAGACTGGAACTGAGTGTACGGAGGAGACCGACACTGCAGCGGGATACAGGAGCGGGTCTGGGAATACGGCCCCCAGAGAGGCAGGACGAACAGGCAAGGAAGCGTGTTCAGACTGGCCTGGAAATACAGCCTCCAGGAAGGCAGAATGTACAGGCAAGGAACGAGTACAGACTGCAGGTTAAGGTACACAGATAGGACACAGTACAGACATGGAAACAGATACTGCAAGACTGGTAACATAGACAGGACCTTGCATGTCAGAGACAAAAGCCAACTGACAGGGCAAGATGCTCAGGCATCAGTTAATTGGGGCAGCTGGTTTAAATACCAGGTGATAGACAGCAATAGGCTGAGGACGCACAAGGGGTGTGCCTGCAGCAGGTACAAAAAGCAGGAAGTGATCGGGCGCCGCCCTTTAGCAGCAGACACAGAAGCAAACAGACAGCATGGAGGGAAGCCAGAGAGACACCCTGGACTGGAGATCAAGTGCGCGCTCTTGCACAGTGGGAGATGGACCACTTTGCAAGGACGCCACCAGGTATGTTACAGTGGGGCCCTTTATACTGTATGGAGGACTATGTGGGGCCCATTATACTGTATGGAGCACTATGTGAGGCCCATTATACTTCATGGAGGACCATGTGGGCCCATTATACTTTATGGAGGACTGTTTGTGGCCATTATACTGTATGGAGGACTATGCGCGGCCAATATACTGTATTGAGGACTATGTGGGGCCATTATACTGTATTGAGGACTATGTGGGACCATTATACTTTATTGAGGATGATGTGGGGCCATTATACTGTTGGGAGGATGATGTGGGCCCATTATTCTGTATGGAGGACTATTTGGGGCCATTATACTGTATGGAGGACTATGTGGGCCCATTATACTATATGGAGGACTATGTGAGGCCCATTATACTGTATGGAGGACTATGTAGGGTCGTTATACTGTATGAAGAACTATGAGGGTCCAAGTATACTCCATGGAGGACTCTTTTTGGCCATTATACTGTATGGAGCACTATGTGGGGCCATTATACTGTATGGAGGACTATGTGAGGCCCATTATACTCTATGAAGGACTATTTGGGGCCCATTAGTCTGTATGGAGGACTATGTGGGGTCCATTATCTGCATTGAGGACTATGTGGGGCCATTATATTGTATGGAGGACTATTAGGAGCCAATATACTCTATGGAGAGTATGTGGTGGCCATTATACTGTATGGAACACTATGTGGAGCCATTATACTGTATGGAGGACTATGAGGGGCCCAGTATACTGTATGGAAGACTGTTTGTGGCCATTATACTGTATAGGGGACTATGCGGGGCCTTTATACTGTATTGAGGACTATGTGAGGCCCATTATGCTGTATGGAGGACTATGTTGGGCCATTATTCTGTATGGAGAACTATGTGAGGCCATTATACTGTATGGAGGACTATGTGGAACCATTATACTGTATGGAGGACTATGTGGGGCCATTATCCTGTATGGAGGACTATGTGGGGCAATTATACTGTATGAAGCACTTTGTGGGGCCATCATACTGTATGGAGCACTGTGTGGGGCCCATTATTCTCTATGGAGGACTATGTGAATCCCATTATACTGTATGGAAGTCTATGTGGTTCTATTATATTGTATGAAGGACTATGTGAGGCCCATTATACTGTATTGATGACTATGTGAGGGCCATTATACTGTATAAAGGACTATGTGAGGCCTATTATGCAGTATGAAAGACTATGTGGGGTCATTATTCTGTATGGAGGACTATGTGAGGGCTATTATACTGTATTGAGCACTATGTGGGGCAATTATACTGCATGGAGCACTATGTGGGGCCCATTATTCTGTATGGAGGATTATGTGGGGCCCATTATACTGAATAGAGGACTATGTGAGGGAGAACTCTTTGTGGCCATTATAGTGTATGGAGGACTCTTTGTGGCCATTATACTGTATGGAAGGCTGTTTGAGGATTACAGTTGGAGAATCATACTGTGATGGGGTCACCATACTTTGTTGGGGGATTGAGGGAGAGGGGTGCAGTAGGGTCATCATACTGTGAGTGTGGAGGAATTCACTCTGGGGGGTATCATACTGTGTTTGGGGGCACTTTTGTGCATCATACTTTTATTATCTGTTTCATTCAAGGACTGTTATCCTCTGTTAAATTACATATTTAAATTAAGCCATTGGGCCATATACTTTTTATTGCTTTTACATAACATATTATAATATTCAACTATAATTTCTAAATTAATTGTTATATTTGATAAAGAAAAACTTCTTCAATTGTAGACACTTTTTTAATAAATATCAAGGTTGGTCCGCAACTTTGTCCAAGCTTTGAACTTTGGCACTCTGTGTATATGAGTTTGACATTCCTGGCTTTAAAGGAAACCTTTCATGTCGTATCTAATATCTACACTGCCCCATTGCTTTGTTAGTGATGCAATGTGCATCCCTAAAAAGCTTTATTCATTAAAATTCGTAGTAGTATAATGATTTTATAACATTATATATACTTTGTCCTACCTGCTCGTTTTCAGTCATAGGGGTGTGATTCTCACAGTCAGTCAGTCAGGGGCGGCGCTGCATTCAGTCACTGCTGGCGTCGCCTATGTATTTGAATATTGCTCCTGGCAAGCGCTATTATTGTAGGGCGCATGAGCATTTCTACTTGTCCTTCGCTGGTCCCGCGCCTGCGCAGCGAGGCTGTGCCGCTGCTGATGGGCCACTGCTGCATGCTTGCCCCCTAGGCCAAGATATGGCAGACAGCCCCTGGGTATCACCCTGTATAATTCCTTACTCCATCTCATTGTATTTCACCTGCAATGCCTCTTCTTTCATTGTGAGCAGCGAGCGCTTCAGTACACAGAGAAGCAATATGGTGATGCTAATCATGGCGTCATCGCCGCTCTCCATCTTGGTGGAGTCCTCAAAGTTTTGGAGGATGGTACAGATGTCTGACATCCATGCCTACTCATCAGCTCTTATGTGCTGAGGCTGACCGGAATATCGACGGGCATGTTGAAGCTGGTACTCAACAACTGCCCTCTGCTGCACACAAATCCTTCCCAACATATGCAAGGTTGAGTTCTAATGCGTGGTGACATCGCACACTAGTCAATGAGCTGGAAGCTGCAAACACTGCTGAAGCATAGCGAGGGCGGTGGAAGCTGTAGCTGACTTTCTGAAATGGGCAGACTCATGACACTTTGACAAGCAGATTCGGGTAGGTTTTGAGAAACCACTGAATCACTGGGTTGAACACATGGGCCAGGCATGGTACGTGTGCGAGGTTGCCAATCTTCAGAGTCTCCACCAGGTTCCGGCCATGCCTGGCTGTAGTTTCAGCGGCGACAGCCACAGATCTGCCTGCTCTGTTACAGTTGTCAACATCTCTGTTTGTCCCCTAAGCATATTAGCTTGAGAAGAGCCTGTTGCCACTTGGCCAAGGCAGTGCTGCAGTGCTTCCAGCTTCCTACTGATGTGGTTATTTTGGAGATGGAGGATGAAGAGGAGGAGGAAGTGCAGGAGATGTTGAATGTAGGGGCAACCCTGATTAACCCAGATCCTGAAATCCTCAGCTTTGGGAGGATGTGTTCCATCCCAGGGTCCGACTGGGTCCCGGCTTCCACTATATTAACCTAGTGTGTCGTCAGCTAGATGTACCGTCCCTACCCACAAGCACTTATCCATGTGTTCGTGGTATGGTGGACTTTCCCAGTAACTGCGTTGTTGAGGGCACGGCTAATGTTGTGGGACACGTGCTCGTGTAATGCGGGGATGGCACACCGGAAGAAATAGTGGCGGCTGGGGACTGAGTATCGAGGGATGGCCACAACCATCAGGTTGTGGAAAGCTTCCATCTCCACGAGCCTACAAGGCAACATTTCAAGCGCAAGCATTCGCAAAATGTGCAAATTTAGTAGTGTGGACTGTGGGGCATTGGCTCCGTATTTGTGCTTGTGTTTCAAGGACTAGGGTAGGGACAGCTGAACGCTGGGCTGGGACAAGGACATGGACGTGTTGTGCTGCTTATGGTGCTAGTTGAGAGTGTTTAACGACAGTTGCAGGGCGGGAGTCATCTTCGCATGCGCCACGGACAGGGAATTGGCGTGCACGCACAACAGCGGAACAAGCAGTGGTGTCACCCGCAGACAATGTTGCTGGACCCTGGGGTTCAGCCCACTTAGTCGAGTGCTTTGTGCCTGATACTCCTTGTTGATAAAGCTTACGCGAAACGCGCGTCCAAGGGTATCTCCCGGGTGTGAGTATCACCATTATGATGGGTAAGTCACTATAATTAAATCTATGCATATAATTGCTGCATGATTCTTGTTTCCTATGTTTGGCGCGGGTATTAACTTGATGTGTGGCTGCATAATCAGCATAATGCACTTAGCGAGATTAATGAGAGTTATGTGGCATTTGGACATTTATTAACTATGTGTGCATATGCTGAAATACACGAATTATCCATATATAAGTGACGTGGTGCATATTTTGTTGCTGCTCACCCTACAGGGACTATATTCTGAGTCCTTCTGTTTGCATCTCTATGTATTTTAAATAATCTATTTGTGATATTTGTATTTATGTTTATTCAATAAATTCTATGATTTTATAAGTGTATGACTCCGGTTGTTGTTTGTAGGTATTATACCTAGCGTGAATAGCTTGACCGACACACTGCAACAGAATGGAAAAGGAGGCCAATATTTTCCACGTTCAGTTCAAATTTCTGGATTTTTATCGCTGAACTATGGAACAGATCTGGCTTTATTCTGCAGTGAGAACAAGCAAATGGAGCAGAAAAAATGTGTACTCTGAATTGCTTTTTAAGCAAATAACCCTTATTAAGATAAAAAAAATGCCCTGGCCCCTAATATCTGAGGCTATGTCTACAAATATCTGTAATTATTATAGCAGCAAACAGGACATTCAATGGACCCTCTTGTGCTGTTAAGCAATGGAGTCTGCCACAATCCCTGCCTGCCTAGCACTGATTATATGCAGCTGGAGTAGTCCTCAGATGGACTGTTAGTTCAGATGGATATATACATATATGTTGTGGAATACCTATACTAACAGGACGTTCAATGGACCCACTTGTGCTGTTAAGCACTGTAGTCTGCCACATACCCTGCCTGCCTGCCTAACTCCTGCTATCACCACTGAATATATGCAGCTGGATTAGTTCTCAGAAGGACTGTTAGTTCAGTTGGATAAATATATATGTTGTGGAATACCTATACTAACTATAAACAAGCAAATCTCTCCCTGACGCAGCAGCACCTCTCTCAACTCTGCCTGATTCCGGGGTAGACTGTGACGAGCATAGTGGCGCCAGGTCTTATATAGATCTGATGATGCTGTGTGGCCAGTCAATCACTGTAATGCCTAAAACCAACATGGCTACGGCATTACAGTGCAAGGCAGGCAATCCCTGCATGTTCATTGGCTCTCTAAAGAGCGCCAAACATACAGGAAGGGGACCCGATTTCCCGCCCGAGCAGTCTGGAAATACTTGGCGAGTACTAAGCAGTGGCGAGCACGTTCGCTCATCACTAAATATTAACCCTAATATATAGGGCTAAGGATATCAGTAACAGCAGCAGACAGAACGTGCAATGGACCCTATTCTGCTCTATGCACTCTCCACAAACTCTGCCTGCCTGACTCCTGCTATCACCAGGATTGATATGTATCTGGATTTTCTTAACCCTCCGTCACATACAATAGGCCTGACAGGCACATCTCTTTTACTTTCATTTCTCCTTCCTCACCAGATTGTGAGGAAATCCCCTCCCTCCAGGTAGTGTCCTGTCTCTAGCAGCTCTGTGAAACCTCATACCACAGTTGGATTGCAGAGCTTCAGGAGGACAGATATAACTGCGCTAATCTCTCAGGCTCATTGTATGTGAACACGACAAACTCAATAAGGTTGGTATTTTATGTTTTTATTCATCACAATTGTTTATTTAGCTTGTTTTATGAATGTATAGCACAAAGTGTGAGGATATTTCATAGAAATAAGGCAGATTAAAAAAGAAAGTGTGCTGCTCAGGCATATACAGTAGTTCCCTAACACATATTCCTTCTCTTGCTTCAGATTATCTGCTGAAATGGAGAGGAAAATGTACAATTTATCAAAAAACCTTGATGTTGAGGAAGCAACAAACAAGCTGTTAGATGATGCAGACCCCACACTGAATGAGGATTTAGGAGAGGAAAGTGAGATTGATTCTCATGATGAGGTGGAAGTATGTGAAGTGGATTCTGAAACAGAGCAAGATGGTGACAGTGATGAGGATGAAGATGTAGAATCTTATTATATGGGAAAAGATAAAAAAACCCAATGGAACAGAAAAAACTTAGGGAGCCTCTAAACATTATTACTCACCTTCCTGCAGTTATAGGAACTGCAAGTAATGCAAAAACTGCAGTTGAATGCTGGAATAGTTTATTCACAGATGACATTCTGGATTCTATTGTCACAAATACCAACCAATATATAGACATTATAAAGGACAAGTTCATCTGCAACAGAACCATCAAAGCCACAGATGAAATAGAGCTGCGTGTTTTTTTGGATTATTATACCTTGCAGGAGCTTATAGGGCAAATAGACAAAGTTTGGAGGAACTTTGGAGTCAAGATGGGGATGGTGTTGAAAAATTTGGCCTTGTTATGTCCATAAACAGATTCAAGCTTCTAATTCGTTGCCTTCGGTTTGACGACAGAACTACCCGAACCGAACGTAAAACACATGACCGACTTGCTCCAGTTCGTGATATATTCCAAAAATTTGTTGAAAACTGTAAAAAAAGCTATTGCCCTGGGGAGAATCTCACTATTGACGAAATGCTCCCTGGTTTTCGTGGTAGATGTGCCTTTCGTCAATATATTCCATTAAAGTCTAACAAATATGGAATAAAAATGTATGCCCTTGTTGATGCCAGTAAGACCTACACTTGCAACCTGGAAGTTTATGCAGGAAAACAACCAGAAGGTCCTTACTGTGTCAGCAACAAACCCAGTGATGTTGTAAAATGACTGGCTGAGCCCTTATTTGGATCGGGTCGCAATATAACAGCTGACAATTGGTTTTCAAATTGTGATCTGATTGATTATCTGAAAATGCAAAAGCTTTCATATGTCGGAACTGTAAGAAAAAATAAAAAAGAATTGCCCACACAGTTTGTAAGTGTGAAAGGGAGACAACAGTACAGCAGTATGTTTGCATTCCATAATGGAAAGGTTTTGGTTTCCTATGTACCACAAGCAAAAAAAAATGTACTTCTTCTATCAACACTTCATGATGATGATGCCATCGATCCTGGGACTGAGGCACAAAAAAACGGAGATAATTACATTTTATAATGCAACCAAAGGAGGTGTTGATACAGCTGATCAGATGTGCTCAACTTTCAACGTCAGCAGAAACACCAAACGCTGGCCAATGGTCATATTTTTTGCTATGTTGAATTTGGGTGGTATAAATTCACAATTCATTTACCTTGAAAACAAGCTTGAACCACTCCGTAGACGATTCTATCTGAAAAAATTGGCCCATGAACTAGTGCTGGGAGAGCTACGCAGGAGAAGAATGAAAACAATCGGTATCCCCTCTCGCCTTCAAGTTCAGCTCAAAAGATTCTGCCCAGAAGATGATAGTGAAAATTCACCACCTGCACCACCTCCCAAAAGAAGGAGATGCACCATCTGCACCACGGAAAGCGGAATCAGAAGGCTTTCTAATTATGAATGTCACAAATGTCATAATGCAATCTGCCTGACACATGCAAAAATGATGTGTAATTCTTGCTCTTTGCTCTGCAAGTGTAATTTTTCTGGGGAAACTTCAGGATCTAATTCTGATTGAATATGTGTTTAATAGTACTTAAGGTACCTCAAAATTAAGTTTGTTTCCATAAATTTTCTTTGTAGAGTTTTTTGACAGAGTCGAACTGGGGACTATTTGGCGGGAGTTTTGAAATGTTTGTATTTCAGAGCTATTAGTTTTATGTTAAGTAAATGTTTTTTTTTTGCACCTGATTATGTGTAGTCTATTTTATTACATCCCTATGAAGGTCACTGATCACTTTTAGAGCACTGAAATTGTAAACATTAGATATTATAGGTATTTTTCTATCCTGCGCCTGACAGTCACATTGTATGTGAACTCGTTAGAACCGATATTGTATGTGACGGAGGGTTAAAAATTAAACTCATGAAATAGGCCTGGACAGAAATGATGGCACTCTTAACTTAATAATTTGTTGAACAACCTTTTGAAGCAATCACTGCAATCAGACAATTCCTGTAACTATCAATGAGACTTCTGCCCCTCTCGACAGGTATTTTGGCCCACTCCTCATGAGCAAACTGCTCCAGTTGTCTCGTGTTTTAAGGTTGCCTTTTCCAGATGGCATGTTTCAGCTCTTTTCAAAGATGCTCAATAGGATTTAGGTCAGAATTCAAAGAAGGCCACTTCAGAATAGTCCAATGTTTTCCTCTTAGCCATTCTTGGGTATTTTTAGCTGTGTGTTTTGGGTCATTATCCTGTTGCAACCCTGGGCAGCACATTTCTCTCTAGAATGCCTTGATAGTCTTCAGATTTCATTGTACCCTGCACAGATTCAAGACACCATATGCCAGATGCAGCAAAGCAGCCCCAGAACATAACCCAGCCTCCTCCATGTTTCACAGTAAGGACAGTGTTCTTTTCTCGATATGCTTCATTTTTTCCGTCTGTGAACATAGAGCTGATGTGCCTTGCCAAAAACTTCCATTTTTGACTCATCTGTCCATATTATATTCTCCCAGAAGATTTGTGGCTTGTCGACATGTAGTTTGGCAAATTCCAGTTTGTTTTTTTTATGATTTTTTTTCAACAATGGTGTTCTCCTTGGTCATCTCTCATGAAATCCACTTTGGATCAAGCAATGACGGATGGTGTGATCTGACACTGATGTTCCTTGAGCTTGAAGTTCACCTTTAATCTCTTTAGAAGTTATACTGGGCTCTTTTGTTACCATTCGCATTATCCGTCTCTTTGATTTGTCATCAATTTTCCTCCTGCAGCCACGTCCAGGGAGGTTGTGCTACAGTCCCATGGATCTTACATTTCTGAATAATATATGCAATTATAGTTACAGAAACTTAAAGCTGCTTGGAGATGGTCTTATGACCTTTACCGTTAACATGCTTGTCTATAATTTTCTTTCTAATCTCCTGAGACAACTCTTTCCTTTACTTCCTCTGGTCCATGTTGAGTGTGGTACACACCATGTCATCAAACATCACAGTGAGTATCTGTAGCCCTATATACAGGCCCACTGACTGATTACAAGATTGTAGACACCTGTGATGCTAATTAGTGGACACAACTTGATTAAACATGTCTCTTTTGTCACATTATTTTCAGGGGTACCACCATTTCTGTCCAGGCCTATTTCCTGAGTTTAATTTTTTTTTTAAAAATCTGCGGAAGCAGGGTTGAAAAACAATGTCTGACTTTCATTTGTTCATTTTCATAGATTTTTAATTTATTATTACTTTTGTCAGATTCAAGTTATTTCTGTGACTATTGTGGGTTTTTCTTTCATTAAACACGGGGTACCAACAATTTTGACCACGTGTGTAAATTGATTAACACACGTGGAATTATTGAATTATTATCATTATTATTATTATAATTATTATTATTATTATATTATTATTATTGATGTGTGTGTTGAATATATGTTGTATTATTGTGAAAACATGTATTCACCATTTTTTTCAAACTATTAGTGTGGAGTTGCGAGCGCTATTTGGAACATCAACAGCTGATTAGAATGAGTCATGTGATTCCAGCTTGAGGAAGTATCCCACCTCCCTTTAAGAACATTTGAGCATAAAAAGTTTGAGAGATACACTGTTCTTTACCTGATGAAGACTTTTTTAAGCAGAAACGCATTGTGCTATTTGTCTTTTAAGATATCCTGTATATGTGATATGTTTATCATGATATCCTGTTCTTAAGTATTATTTTTTAAGAAAATAAAACCATTTTAAATTTTTAAAGAAAAAGTAGGTTACAAGGTGGTTCCTTTTAAAATCACGAGGATCCCCATAACATCCACGGGAGCGCCAGCAGGATCTTTTATCATTTCTTACACTTACGTGGAGGCCATTGTCGGGCCAGGACAAAAGTGTAACCACATAATACTGATTGGCTGCAAACCGTTGGAAGTGATTTTCCATCATTGAGACACCTTTACCTGAGTTGTGCCTGGACTAGCACAACCTATCCAGGTGAGCATATACAGTGATAATATCTCTTATGTTATTTCTATTTACTGCGATCAGTTAGCACTCCTCTCTGTCCCAGTTTTCTCTCCTGCCCAGATATTTCACAGCAAACTGGTTTTAGCCCAGTTAATTGAAGGGAAATTTTCACAATTATTACCGGGTGCCATTACTTGGGAATGGAAAAGCAAAGCAGAAAAAAGAAAAGCTGTTCTAGAATCAATAGATCAGCAACAATAGGAGAATGCATTTGATTTAAATGAAATCATAAAGTGATAGGTACACTTTAACACATTCACTACCTTTCAGTGTTTGTTTTTTGCTCCCCTTCTTCCAAGAACCATAAGTTTTTATATTTTTCCATCAATATAGCCATATAAGGGCTTGTTTTTTGTAGGACGAGTTGTACTTTTGTATGACATAATTGATTTTACCATACAGTGTACTGGAAAACAAGAAAAAAATTCCAAGTGTGGAAAAATTACAAAAAAAGTGCAATTCCACAATTGTGTTTTGGGTTTGTTATTTGCGATGTTCACTAAATGCTAAAACTGACCTGCCAATATGATTCTTCAGGTCAGTGCAAATATGAAGATACCAAACATGTAAGGGTTCTTTTTATTTAAGTGGTGAAAGAAAACCCCGAAGTTTATAAGAAAAAAAAAATGTTGCCATTTTCCAAGACCTGTAGCTTCTCCATTTTTCAAGATCTGGGGCTGGGTGAAGGCTTATCTTTTGACCGTCAAGCTGACATTTTTATTCATACCATTAGATACCATGTTTTGATCTCCTGTTATTTCATTTTATTGCAATGTTGCAGTGACAAAAGAAACAGAATTCTGGCATCTTTTTTCTCGTTACACAGTTTACCGATCAGAATAAATTACTTTGCATTTTGATGGATCGGCATTTTTAATTGCAGTGATACCAAATACATGTATTCTTTTTTCTTATTGTTTTATTTTGAATGGGGCAAAAGTGGGGTGATTTGAACTTTCATGTTTTTAATTTTTTCTTTATATTTTTTAAAACTTTTTTTTACTTTTTTACTGCTTGAATAGTTCTCTTAGAAGACTTGAAGCTGTGATCGGCTGATCGCCTGTGCTACACATAACAGGCACGAGAATCTTCTGCTGACCCCCGGCTATCATAACAATCCATTGGTGCCCCCCAATCACATGATAGGGGCATCAATGGGAGGGTCTTATAACGCGCTTCTGGCTCGCACAAGTAAAATGCCTCTGTCAGAGATTTACAGCGGCATTTAATATGTTAACAGCTGCAGGTGGACCATAGATCCATTTGTGGCTACTAGAGGCACATAACAGTTAATCAGATCAGCTATCATGTGCAGGGAAAAGATCAGGGCTCAACGCCAGAGAGTGCATCAAATGCAGGAAAACTACCTTGGATGTAAATAATACGTCCAAGGTTGCAAAGGGGATAAGTGTACCAGTAGCTTATATTGGGGACTATTTCTTAGATGTATCTCAGCAATTCTCTTGGTCAGCATCAAACTGGGGTGCCAAAGGCCTACTATTATAATTGAGTTTGGTGGCCCTCTCTTCATTTAGATTAAAATATTACATTACCCACATTTGCAAAATTGCCTATGCTTCTATATAGTAATTAACTGAGTAGTTTTTAAATAAATGATGAAATAATGTCTTTGTAGATACTGTTCACATATATAGCGTGGGGGCCCACTTTTGCACAGGGGCCCACCGAGGGATTTATTTTTTCTCCTGTGGGCCAGTCCAAGCCTGTTTTTTGTGTAAACCATTGGCATGTCTAAAATATTCTGATGTGAATAGGGGCATAGAAACAAGTTATGAAGGATATATCTATTAGTTTACATATTCACAAATCCCATTTGGTAGGGAAAAAAAACTACGTGTAGAGGTACGAAATATGGAACAAGCAAAAATGTGATACTTTTCCAAATAAAAAAAATGTCTGGTCTTTCATTATGATGTGATGCTCATTTCACAAACTAACTTGAGCAAATATTCAATTAGAATTACATTTCTTATTGCTCGATACAGTATATAAAAATCTAAGTCAATTGTTTCCTCAGGAGTAACCTTGTATAAGTAATTTAAATTAAATCACTTTAGCTTTTAATATACTTAACTAAACATCCATTGTAGACTACAATTATTTTTGTTGTGTAAGAAAATATGGGATTATCATGCAATGCAGAAATAGTATCATGCAGGTATCTTTAATTCATATACCATTGGAATAACCTTGACAATAAACTCTTTACAGTTTGGTTTGTCGTTTTGAAGTAGAAAAAGCAAATTTTTAAAGAAGCCCAAAGGAGTCACTGACGTGACTTAGATATGTTTCCAAAGAGAAAAGAAATAAAACACTGATTCCTATTGGGATTTAAAGTTTGCACCTGAAAGCTGATCCTCAAATAAAAGCAATATTTGGGGCATTGTTGAAATCAATAGAAAATGCTAAATGTCACTTATATTTAAAGTTTAGAATGTCTTAAAAAATAGCATATCAAAAATATGATTAAATATTTTACATTTTAAAAGATTAAATTAGTTTTATTATCAAAAGTATTCTTATTGTTTATTTTGAATTGTTATTATTATTATTATTATTATAAATACATGTCATTAATATTATATTAGGATAAAATTATGTTCATAGGATTATTATTATAAAAATTAACCTCTTCCCATTATGGGACGTACACGTGCATCTCACATTGGGTTTCAGTGTATGAAGCTGGCCCAGCTCTTGTGTGTAATATAACTCACCTCTGCCACTAACATCAATGATCAGATCTAGCTCCGATAGCTGTTGGTAAGACCTTAATAGTTACTGTTAGGCTGTGTGCACACGATGCGTTTTTAATGAGTTTCAGCAGCGTTTTTGCTGCTGCGGAAACGCATTAAAAAAGCATTAAAAACGCATGGTAGAAGGGCAGCAATGTTCCCCAATGATAATCCACATGTGCTGTGCACATGCTGCGGAAATTTCCGCTGCGGATTATCATTGCGGAAAAAAACGCAGCACTACCAATTATTTTGCGTTAGTGCTGCGTCTTCGCAGCCATTGACTTGCATTAGACCGCATGGATTACGCATGGATTACGCATCACTGTATATGTAGATGCGTAATCCAAGCGTTCTAATGTGCGGATGGTACCCGGGTGTAGATGAGAGGAGACTCTCCTCCAGACCAGGGTACCATTAAAAAATCTGTAAAAAAAGAATAAAATAAAAAATAAATGTATACTTACCTTCTGTTGGCCCGCGCACCGATCCTGCTTGGTTCCCGGCACTTTGCAGTGAGTTGAAGGACCTGCACTGACGTCAGAGTCATGTGTTATATAGTGTGACCTAGTTGTCACAAGCACTTTCCAAGTGATGCTAATCGCTTGGAAAGCGCTTGTCAATCCACATGCGGAAATGTCAGTGGGTAACCGCTCCATTTCCGCATGTCCGTGGCAGGAAAACGCATGTACAATCCGCATGCGTTTTTTTCTGCCAGGGAGATGCAGAAACGATTAAACTCTCACTGTGGCATTTTAGCCAACAATGCCACCATTATGGGCTGCCAATGGGTTGATTTGGCTGGCAGCAACCTGCTGAAGGCCTCCATTGTTGCCAATGTTGGCAAAGGGCTAGCCTTCATAGGAGATTATTACTATACATATATATTACAATGCCATGTTATTGAATTATGTAGAAAAAGTGATCAAACAGTCCCAGGTTCAAGTACCCTATGTAAACAAAAATAAATAAATAAATTTGTTTTTGCAAATATAAACAATGAAATGAATCGACATTTTAATCCACCCTCTTTGATATCTTAAATAAAATATTTTAAAAAAATGAATCTCCGGTTTTGATGTTTTTGGCAATTAGTGGAATTCAGAGACCCAGTGGTTTAAATGGCAGGCAGCCCCACCCAAGGATCACAGAAAATAGTAATCAAAAAACAGACAATTAACCTCAAAGTTCCTTGATCTAGTGGCACCAGGAAGTCCCAGGAATTAAACAGGACAGATGCTGGCACTAGTGTTGAGCGAGTATGTTCTATTAACCCTTTCGCCGAGTATGCACGGGCCAAGCTCCGAGTATTTACAGCTGCTCGGTGATATGTTTGAATTGCTCCCGTGTGCATGATTTGTGACTGTTTGACAGTTTTAATACATGTGAGGAAGGTCTATTTCTTACACATTCCTCACATGTAATAAAGCTGTCAAACAGTTGCAAATCATGGACACGGGAGCGATTCAAACATATCACCGAGCAGCTGTAAATACTCGGAGCTCGCCCGAGCATACTCGGAACAGAACATACTCGCTCAACACTAGCTGGCACGCATCACTCGCAACTAGTGATGAGCGAATATGTTCTAAATCCGATCTCAAAAGTTTAATTCGGCATGAATGTAGAACATTTGGATTCGTGATCGGAAAGGCAAGCATTTTTACTTAAATTTGGGAAAATCTGTAAAGTTCGGCGAATACGTGCGGGAACGTGATTGCCGGGCAACTGCAGCGTTTTTATCAGTTTGGCTAGCATATTGCTTGTGTATGATGAGCAGGAGATGTTAGATGAGTGGAGGGGCTGGTGAGAGCTCAGAAAAGATCAGATCAGTGGTAAGGTAATGTTTTTTTTCCTGTAACTTTAATTGAGGAAAGCGGAGAGCGCAGGAAGCATCCACACTGTCCAGACACAAGGGCTTCTGCCATTGGCTGCTAAAATCACATGTCCTCTCTATATAAAGAGCGGCCATGTTCTTTCAGTGCCATCTTATGCATGTCACTCGTGATAGACGCTGCTGCTCAGTGTGCTCCAGTTTAATGAGAGATAATAGCTAGATAGATGGGTGCTTGTTTGGAAGTCACATAGTGTAGATAAGTCCTCTGTTGTGTACCTGTGAAATCGACCTTGCAGCACATTTTTTTTTTCTTGTGCAATTACGGAGATTCAGACAGAAACAGCGAGGACCATGGTAGAGAACTGTGTTGTGCACTGCTTCTATTGTGCTTTATGCACAAGTATCTATTTTTTCTGTTCCTAACGTGATAGAGCAGGCTAGATCTGAGTTTGAAATATCTTGGAGTATATATTCTATGTTATACAGGCCTCATCCAGAGTAAAAAGTATCTTTTCTGATGTTCCTAATGTGATACAGCAGGGGACAACTCAGTTTGAAATAGTTTGGAGAATATCTCATATGTTATACAGGCCTCATCCACACTAAAAAAAATACTTTGTTCAGTTCCTAACTTTATACAGCAGGGGACATCTCAGTTTGAAATAGTTTGGAGAATGTCTCGTTTGTTATACAAGCCTCATCCACATAAAAAAAAAAATACTTTGTTCGGCTCCCAACGTTATACAGCAGGAGACATCTCAATTTGAAATTGTTCATAGCATATCTCGTATGTTCTACAGGCCTCATCCAGACTAATAAAATACTTTGTTCAGTTCCTAATGTTATTCAGCAGGGGACATCTCAGTTTGAAATAGTTTGGAGAATATCTCGTATGTTACACAGGTCTCATCCACAGTAAAAATAATACTTTGTTCAGTTCCTAACATTAAACAGCAGGGGACATCTCAGTTTGAAATAGTTTGGAGAATATCTCGTATGTTATATAGGCTTCATCCACAGTAAAAAAATACTTTCTTCTGTTAGTAACGGTATGTAGCAAGCCATATTTTACCTTGTCATTTAGTGATGCTGAAATACAGGTGTGTGCAGAGCTGTTGCAGAGGAAAAAAACTAATTTTGTTTTGCTAATAGCGTGCACCTACCACACTATCTGAGCAACATGAGTGGGAAAAAGAGTGGTTGAGGTGGAAGGGGGAATAGGCTTGGTGTGCAAGGTATACGTGGGGTAGGTGGTAATGTTAGTGAAAGCACTAGTGAACCAGTACTGTCATGTCCTATCCTAAGAAAACTGACAACTTCTGTTACTAAACGGACTACTCCACTCCCTTTCTTTGGCAGCCACACAGCGATATGCCTTGTTGATAAGGGCAGGTGCTCCAGTGGCTGGCAAGCACTGCTTCAAGTTGCCTCTCCTCTTCTTCCTCCACCTCAACATCACACACAGTACTGCCCGCATAGGTGGATCCCAATTACCCTTGCTCCCTCCCCCTGTCACAACGGCTCAACTGACTGCACTGAACCACAGATGGATGAGTCTGTAAAACTGTTGACCTATTCTATACCATGGGCATAAGAAGTGTACTCCAAACATTCACAGAGTCAAGAAGAGCAGGAAAGAATCTGCACCGATGCCCAAACTTTTTTTAGATTGGATTCGGGGCAGGATGAAGTAGGGTCCGAGCAGGTTCCTGACCCTCATCACTAGACGTTAACCACTGGTGAGGGAGGTGATCCTGATGAGACTCAGATACCTGAGTCTCATGTGGACTGCACTGTGCTGTCAGGGCAACAAGAGGAGAAGGGTCAACCTGAGGGCGAGGAATTGGAAAGCGCATTAGATTATGACGAGGTTGAAGATCCTACTTGTTGTGAACCCAGAGTCATGAAACCGAGTAGCTCATTTGAGGAGGTGGAGGAGGAAGATGAGGAGGTTACCTTTTGCCACAGACACAGAGTGATGGAAGCAAGAGGAGCATTGAATCCTTAGCCACAACTGTGGCTGTGGCCAGCAGGGGTCGTGGGTCTGCAGCTCACAGGGGCAGCAAGGGTTGCCTAGCCTGGGCCTTTTTTGTCACTGCAAAGGATGAGCCAACTCATGTTATCTGCATACTTTGCAAGAAAAAACTCAGTAAAGGGAAAAAGTGCAATAATTTGACTACTGCATGCATGAACCTTCAAATGCGCACACAACATGCGTTACGCTGGGAATCTCACTGTGCTGAAATGCGGACCTCAACAACCATCAGCTGCCTCATCAACCACATTCACTGCTTATTTCTCCTCCTCTGTTACTATGCCAAGTTTTATCACACAGAAACTCTGGTTATTTACTTGCTCCAGTCAGGGTGGGTGAGAGCCCATCAGCAGTAATGGAAGCAAACATGCCTGCTGTGTTTGTTTCACGGTGCACACCACATCTTTCTCAATCCACCGTATCATCTCTGCCTGCATCTCACGATCCAGCAATTTGTCCAGTTCACCGTACTCCACCCTCTCTCAGCACTGCAGCTAGCCCTAGGTCCCATAGTTGTGGTCATGAAAAATATTGTTTCCTCCTATGATGCGCCCCCGGGGCCGTGGGGTACTAGGCAGCCAGGCCTCTGGGGGATATCACGGTGGCTGACCCGGTTCGTGACCCAGGGCGGTCAATAAAAGGGGGATTTCTATTTCTAGGGGATTTGTAAAGTGTTTGTGACACCACCTGTGGAATGCGGCTAAAGGGAGCCGCCGCTTCGGAGCAGTCCTCTGGAGCTGTTGTTATGGCAGCAGGGATGGTGTGGCTCTCCACAGGTAGAGCTAGCTCCAGGGCAGTGTAAGTTGCGCTGGGCATTGTAATGCCAGGAGGCAAGAGGGCACAGATGAAAGAATGGACAGATGCAGTACGGTGCAGTCATCCGAGTTTTTACTCACAGTTCTTATAAGAGTTCCAGTGGTGCACTGTACGGGTACCAGCCTCCCATGTTGCACTGCGTTCACCAGGCAGGGGTACGGCACTTCCTCAGGCAGATATGGAGCACCTGACAGAGCCCACTTTCTTGTGTTCCTAGCTAGACCGATTTCACGCTGGGTCTTCTCCCTCCTGCCCTGCGCTTCCCACTCTCAATCCCGCTCGGGTGCTCTGAAGTCCCTCCTTTCTTGTTGGAGTTCCCAGACCTGCTTGACCCTCACGGGGATTAGAATGAGGCTTCGGCAACTGACTATATAAGCCAGAAGCCTCCGGTTTTCCCAGCTGAGACTTAGAGTAACACGGCTGGACCAGGGGCCGGTCCCCTTCTTGCAGCCTACGATCCCTCTGTCTTCTGACAGATGCAGGGCATACGGGTGCCGTCCTGCACTCGCTGTACCCCCTTGGATCCCATCTTTAGATTGGACCCTACTCCTTGCTCCCCACCTGGGCCTCTTGGACTGGGCCCTACTGGTGGATCAGAGCCCCTGCTCCCTGTCTTAATAACACACCCTCCACAACTGTTCTGCCACCCTAAGATGGCTTCCCTTTTTATATACCTCCTATGAAGGTGCTCCCCTACACTACTTCCTCCACCCACACCCACTACTGGTTCCCCCATACCTTTGGGTTCCCCCCACTCCAGCTAGGGACAGGGCTCAGCAGCTACGCACATGCATGTTGCCCTTCGAGCCAGCCTGGAGCAGTGTAGTATTGGATGTAGGTGTTGGGGTTCTGGGCAGCACTCCCTCCTTACCTGAGAGAAGGAGACACCACACCTCTGGGTGAGGTGCAGTACTGAACCCTCAGGGGCGCCACACCTACACATGACAAAGCTAAGAGGTTGAACTCCACTATCTCCAATCTGTTGGCCACAGAAATGGTGGTGGCAGGCCTTAATTTTTGTAACTGTGAACACAACTGTATGGCTGCTTTTTTACTGAGGAGGAAACTGGAGAACCTGGGGGAAACCCCTGCAAACAGGGGGAGAACATACAAACTACTTGCAGATGTTGTCCTTGGTTGGATTTGAACCCAGGACTCCAGCATTGCAAGGCTGCAGTGCTAACCACTGAGCAACCATGCTGCTCTCTCTGTTCTCCCGGCTCTGATATCAAACATGCTGGAGAAACTTGCACCTAATACCACACAGTGTCTTCAGCTCCTTTGTGAGAAACTAATGTTTGGACAGCCTCTCAGTCTACCAAATAAAATTCCTGAGAAGGAAATTGTGGATTGCTTCGCTTCTGGTACTGGGTGCACTGCTAATACCATGGCATCATGCTATAATTCACTGGAAATATTCCAGGCTGGTTGGAAACTAGCTCATTCCCACAGAAAAGTACCATCAGCAAGCTAAGGAGATGGTGGCCTCTATCCTCATAAAGGAGTTCAATCGTTGACTAGGAGACCGATTACTGATGCTGTCTACATTGTGAACATTGTGTTGAAGCTTGCAAAGTGTCACAGGTTTACCATGACAGAGGAGCCAGATAACCGCAGTGTCTGATTCCTCCCACTTTTGCAGTCATTAGAAGTTTTTCGCCTTCATATTAATCGGTGCAGGAGTTAATCTGGTCAGCTGTGAGCTCCTGGAATACATGCGGGAACGTTATTGCGGGGCAACTGCAGCGTTTTTAACAGTTTGGCCAGCATACTGCTTGTGTATGATGAGCGGGAGATGTGTTAGATGAGTGGAGGGGCTGGTGAGAGCTCAGAAAAGATCAGATCAGCGGTAATGTAATGTTTTTTTTCCTGTAACTTTAATTGAGGAAAGCGGAGAGCGCAGGAAGCATCCACACTGTCCAGACACAATGGCTTCTGCCATTGACTGCTAAAATCACATGTCCTCTCTATATAAAGAGTGGCCATGTTCTTTCAGTGCCATCTTATGCATGTCACACGTGATAGACGCTGCTGCTCAGTGTGCTCCTGTTTAATGAGAGATATTAGCTAGATAGATGGGCGCTCGTTTGGAAGACACATAGTATAGATAAGTCCTCTGCTGTGTACCTGTGAAATCGACCTTGCAGCACATTTTTTTTTCTTGCGCAATTATGGAGATTCAGACAGAAACAGCGGGGTCCATGGAATAGAACTGTGTTGTGCACTGCTTCTATTGTGCTTTATGCACAAGAATGCCTTCAATCTATTTTTTCACTTGCTAATGTGATAAAGCAAGCAAGCCCTTGTAGCCCATCATTTGATTTTGTGGGGTTGAAATTCAGCTGTATGCAGACTCTGCAGAGCCTTTCAGTGCAGAGCACAAAAACCTTTTTTTTCATTTGCTAATGTGATAGTGCGAGCTTTAGTAACCCACTTTGTCATTGTTTGGTGGGTGAAATTAAGCTGTATGCACAGTAAAAATATATATTTTTTCTGTTGCTGGGCAGAGTTCACAAAATATTTTTTTGTGTCACAAACGTGATACAGTCTGCTATAAGCCACCTACTATTTTAGTGGCGTTGAACTTCAGCAGTTTTCAGAGTAAAAAAATATATTTTTTCTGTTGCTAGCCAAACTACAAAAAGTTTTCCTATCTGTTGCAAACGTGATACACTCTGCTATAAGCCAGCTACTACTTTAGTGGCATTGAACTTCAGCTGTTTTCAGAGTAAAAAAATAGATTTTTTCTGTTGCTATCCAGAGTCCAAAAAATATTTTTTTCTCTTGCAAACGTGTTACACTCTGCTATAAGCCACCTAGTCCTATAGTGGCGATGAAATTCAGCTATATGCAGAGCTTATACAGGGTAAAAAAGATATATTTTTTTCTGTTCCTAATGTGATACAGCAGGCTAGATCTGAGTTTGAAATATCTTGAAGCATATATTCTATGTTATACAGGCCTCATCCAGAGTTAAAAATATATTTTCTAATGTTCCTAATGTGATACAGCAGGGGACATCTCAGTTTGAAATAGTTTGGAGAATATCTCATATGTTATACAGGCCTCATCCACACTAAAAAAATACTTTGTTCAGTTCCTAACATTATACAGCAGGGGACATCTCAGTTTTAAATAGTTTGGAGAATATCTCATTTGTTATACAAGCCTCATCCACATTAAAAAAAATACTTTGCTCGGCTCCTAACGTTATACAGCAGGAGACATCTCAGTTTGAAATTGTTCATAGCATATCTCGTATCTTCTACAGGCCTCATCCACACTAATAAAATACTTTGTTCAGTTCCTAATGTTATACAGCAGATGACATCTCAGTTTGAAATAGTTTGGAGAATATCTCGTATGTTATACAGGTCTCATCCACAGTAAAAAAAATACTTTGTTCAGTTCCTAACATTATACAGCAGGGGACATCTCAGTTTGAAATAGTTTGGAGAATATCTCGTATGTTATGTAGGCCTCATCCACAGTAAAAAAATACTTTCTTCTGTTAGTAACGGTATGCAGCAAGCCATATTTTACCTTGTCATTTAGTGATGCTGAAATTCAGGTGTGTGCAGAGCTGTTGCAGAGATAAAAATCTAATTTTGTTTTGTTAATAGCGCGCTCCTACCACACTATCTGAGCAACATGAGTGGGAAAAAGCGTGGTTGAGGTGGAAGGGGGAATAGGCTTGGTGTTCAAGGTATATATGGGGTAGGTGGTAATGTTAGTGAAAGCACTAGTGAACCAGTACTCTAATGTCCTATCCTTTGAGAACTGACAACTTCTGTTACTGAACTGACTGCTCCACTCCCTTTTTTTGGCAGCCACACAGTGATATGCCTTGTTGATAAGGGCCAGAAAGGGCAGGTGCTCCAGTGGATGGCAAGCGCTGTTTCAAGTGGCCTCTCCTCTTCTTCCTCCACCTCAACATCACACACAGTACAGTCCGCATAGGTGGATCCCAATTACCCTTGCTCCCTCCCCCTGTCACAACGGCCCAACTGACTGCAGTGAACCAGAGATGAGCGAGTCTGTAAAACTGTTCACCCATTCTATACCATGGGCATAAGAAGTGTACTCCAAACATTCACAAAGTCAAGAAGAGGAGTAAAGAATCTGCACCGATGCCCAAACTTTTTTTAGATTGGATTCGGGGCAGGATGAAGTAGGGTCCGAGCAGGTTCCTGACCCTCATCACTAGACGTTAACCACTGGTGAGGGAGGTGATCCTGATGAGACTCAGATACCCGAGTCTCCTGTGGACTGTACTGTGCTGTCAGGGCAACAAGAGGAGAAGGGTCACTCTGAGGGCGAGGAATTAGAGAATTAGAGAACACATTGGATTATGACAAGGTTGAAGATCCTACTTGGTGTGAACCCAGAGTCATGCAACCGAGTATCTCATTTGAGGAGGTGGAGGAGGAAGATGAGGAGGTCACCTTTCGGAGCAGACACGTAGTGATTAGTGTTGAGCATTCCGATACTGTAATATCGGGTATCGGCCGATATTCGCGGTATCGGAATTCCGATACTTAATTCCGATACTTTTACAATATCGGATACCGGAATCGGAAGTTCCCATAATGCCTGCCCTCTGCAGTGTCTGTGAAGGATGACAAGTTGGATGGCAGCGCGATCCAGCCTGTCATCAGAATGACATCCCAGCGGTGGAGAATTCTCCTGATTGTTTAAAAGCCGGCGGGCGGTATAAAGCCGCCGGCTTTTAAACAATCACACAGCCCCATACTGCTTCCCCGCAGCCTCCCACCCCGATCCTCCGCTCCCCTCGCCACCTCCCATCCCGATCGTAAGTTAGGACCGGGCGGGGAGCGCAGCTCCAAGGAGCGGGGAGTGAAGGACCCGGGCGGGGAAGCCGGCAGTGAAAAGACTTCACCGCCGGCTTTCCCGTTCTGTGCTGCGCTTTCTCGCCGGTTATTTCAAATGAACAGCTGAGGTATCAGCTGATGCCGATCAGCTGTTCATTTGAATTAGCCGCGGTGCCCTCAGAGGGTTCATGTGAGTTCATGCTTGACTGCATGAACTCACATGAACTTTCCCACGGCCGCACAGGTCAGCCTCACCTCCCAGACGATCAGACCGTCATGATTAGTGTGTGTGCGGGGTGTGTGCGCGATGTTTGTGCGGGTGTGCGCGGTGTCTGTGCGATGTGTGCGGGTGTGTGCGGTGTGTGTGCGGGTGTGTGCGTGCAGGCAGACATAGGCCGATGTGACACTACTACTCCCATCGGCCTATGTCTGTCCCCCGTCCACTCCTGCCAGCAGGATCAGCTCGATGGGAGAAGTAGTTCCCATCAGACTGATCCTGCTATTTAAATTGCCCTACTGTGTCCCCAATAAATTTTAAATACATGTCATTGGTGGCCAGTGGTTACCTAAAAGAAATTAGTTCATACATTACCTGTCCCCGTCGATCGCCACCTAAAATAAAGTAAAAAATAAAAAACTACACCTATACTCACCTAGACACCTAATTCCCCGAAGCCATCGAAAGGTAAGGATGAGGTTGCTTTATTATTTTTCTTTTATTGCAGGAGATCATTGGCTTCAGCTGGAATGGGCGTGATGGTAAGTATGGTTTAATTTAGAACAATAAAGAATTGTGTGTTTATTTCAATTAAAGGACTTTTTTCTGGGTGTTTGTGTTTTTTTTAAATACTTTACTAGAAATTCATGGTGGTCATGTCTAATATTGGCGTGACCCCATGAATTTCGGGCTTAGGGCCAGCTGATAATGCCAAGCTGGCCTTAACCCCTTTATTACCCAGTGAGCCACCGCACCAGGGCCCTGGATGAGTTGGGTACAGCGCCAGAAGATGGCGCTTCTATGAACGTGCCATTTTCCGGGGCGGCTGCGGACTGCAATTTGCAGCGGGTGGGGCCCAGAAAGCTTGGGCCTCCCTGCGCTGCAGATTCCAGCCCCCAGCTGCCTAGTTGTACCTGGCTGGACACAAAAATAGGGCGAAGCTCCACGTTTTTTTTTTTTAAATTCATGAAATTCATGGAATAATTAAGAAAAAAAGGGCTTCCCTATATTGTTGTGTCCGGCTAGGTACAAATAGGCAGCTGGTGGTTGGGGGCAGCCCGTTCCTGCCTGCTGTACCTGACTGGACACAAATATAGGGCGAAGCCCCACATCAATTTTTTTTTATTATTTCATGAATTTCCTGAAAATGATTTAAAAAAAATTGACGTGGGGCTTCGCACTATATTTGTGTCCAGCCAGGTACAGCAGGCAGGAACGGGCTGCCCCCAACCACCAGCTGCCTATTTGTACCTGGTTGGACACAACAATATAGGGAAGCCCTTTTTTTCTTAATTATTTCATGAATTTCATGAAATAATTAAAAAAAAAAAATACGTGAAGCTTCTCCCTATTTTTGTGTCCAGCCAGGTACAACTAGGCAGCTGTGGGATGGAATCTGCAGCGCAGGGAGACCCAAGCTTTCTGCCCCCCCCCCCCGCTGAAAATTGCAGTCCGCAGCCACCCCGGAAAATGGCGCGTTCATAGAAGCTGGATGCTGTACCTGGCTGGCATACAAAAATATGGCGAAGCCCACGTCAAAAGTTTTGGGAAAAATTAATTAAAAAATAAATAATAATTTAGGGACTGCATCTTTATTAACTCCTCAAATGTCATTTAGTGTTAAAATAAAGGATTTATTTTAAAAAAAATTGACGTGGGGCTTCGCCCTATATTTGTGTCCAGACAGGTACAGCAGGCAGGAACAGGCTGCCCCCAACCACCAGCTGCCTATTTGTACCTGGCCGGACACAACAATATAGGGAAGCCCTTTTTTAAAAAAATTATTTCATGAAATAATTTAAAAAAAATTGACGTGGGGCTTCGCACTATATTTGTGTCCAGCCAGGTACAGCAGGCAGGAATGGGCTGCCCCCAACCACCAGCTGCCTATTTGTACCTGGTTGGACACAACAATATAGGGAAGCCCTTTTTTTCTTAATTATTCCATGAATTTCATGAAATAATTAAAAAAAAAAATGCGTGGGGCTTCGCCCTATTTTTGTGCCCAGCCAGATACAACTAGGCAGCTGGGGGCTGGAATCCGCAGCGCAGGGAGACCCAAGCTTTCTGGGCCACCCCCGCTGCAAATTGCAGTCCGCAGCCGCCCCAGAAAATGGCGCGTTCATAGAAGCGCCATCTTCTGGCGCTGTACCCAACTCATCCAGGGCCCTGGTGCGGTGGCTCACTGGGTAATAAAGGGGTTAAGGCCAGCTTGGCATTATCAGCTGGCCCTAAGCCCGAAATTCATGGGGTCACGCCAATATTAGACATGACCACCATGAATTTCTAGTAAAGTATTTAAAAAAACACAACACCCAGAAAAAAGTCCTTTAATTGAAATAAACACACAATTCTTTATTGTTCTAAATTAAACCATACTTACCATCACGCCCATTCCAGCTGAAGCCAACGATCTCCTGCAATAAAAGTAAAATAATAAAGCAACATCATCCTTACCTTTCCATGACTCCCACGACAGCTTCATCTCTGCTACATCGAGATGACAGGCTGGACCGCAGCAGAACGCTGCCATCCATCCTGTCATCCCGCAGACACTGAGAAGCGCAGGCATACTTCCACTCCTCAGTGTCTGGCTGTGACGGCATCCAGATGAGCCGAGGTCATGTCCAATGAACTCAGCTCACCTCATGTACGTCACTGACAGCGTGGGAAAATTCTCCTGCACTCAGCACTTCAGCGTGAGAATTTTCCCACGCTGTCAGTGACGTGCATGAGGTGAGCTGAGTTCATTGGACATGACCTCACCTCATGTATGTCACTGACAGCGTGGGAGAATTCTCACGCTGAAGCGCTGAGTGCAGGAGAATTTTCCCACGCTGTCAGTGACGTGCATGAGGTGAGCTGAGTTCATTGGACATGAACTCGGCTCATCTGGATGACGTCACAGAGAGACACTGAGGAGCGCAAGCATGCCTGCGCTTCTCAGTGTCTGCGGGATGACAGGCTGGATGGCAGCGTTCTGCTGCGGTCCAGCCTGTCATCTCGATGTAGCAGAGCTGAAGCTGTCGTGGGAACCATGGAAAGGTAAGGAAGAGGTTGCTTTATTATTTTACTTTTATTGCAGGAGATCGTTGGCTTCAGCTGGAATGGGCGTGATGGTAAGTATGGTTTAATTTAGAACAATAAAGAATTGTGTCTTTATTTCAATTAAAGGACTTTATTCTGGGTGTTTGTGTTTTCTTTTAACTTTGACTATGGGGTTAGTAATGGGGGTGTCTTATAGACGCCTCTCCATTACTAACCTGGGCTTGATGTCAGCTGGCATTATAAGCTGACATCAACCCCAACCCTATTACCCCCTGCCACCGCACCAGGGCAGCGTGGAAGAGCGAGGCTAAGTGCCAGAATTGGCGCATCCTATGGATGCGCCATTTCTGGGGCGGCTGATGGCTGGTGTTTCTAGCCTGGGAGGGGGCCAATATTCATGGCACCCTTCCTGGGCTATTAATATCAGCCCCCAGCTGTCTGCCTAGCCTGTGCTAGCTATTAAATTAGGGGGGACCCCACGTTATTTTTTTTGGGGGGGTTCCCCCATTTTAATAGCTAGTAAAGGCTAGGTATTCAGCTGGGGGCTGAGATTAGTAGCCTGGGAAGCTCCGTGGGTATTACCCCCTTCCCAGGCTTCAAACATTTGCCCCAGCTGTCTGCTTAACCTCCGCTAGAGCCTAAAATTAAGGGGAACCCCACGCCAATTTTTTTTTAAATAAATCCTTTATTTTAACACTAAATGACAAGTACAGTAATCAACACTGTCACTGTACTTCATATATATGTGAATGACATGTTTCTATCTATCTAATCTATGTGTGATTCTCTATTCTTTCTATTCTAAATTGTCGGGTACAGATGCTGAATTGCCGGCCGGCTTTCTTAAAGAGACGGTGCATGAAAACACTATTATTTTTTTAAATAAATCCTTTACACTAAATGACAAGTACAGTAAGCAACACTGTCACTGTACTTCATATATATGTGACTGACATGTTTCTATCTATCTAATCTATGTGTGAAGCTCTATTCTGTCTGTTATAAATTGTCGGGTACCGCTGCTGAATTGCCGGCCGGCTTTTTTAAAGAGACGGTGCACGAAAACACTAATATTTTTTTTAATAAATCCTTTACACTAAATGACAAGTACAGTAAGCAACACTGTCACTGTACTTCATATATATGTGACTGACATGTTTCTATCTATCTAATCTATGTGTGATTCTCTATTCTTTCTATTCTAAATTGTCGGGTACAGATGCTGAATTGCCGGCCGGCTTTCTTAAAGAGACGGTGCATGAAAACACTATTATTTTTTAAAATAAATCCTTTACACTAAATGACAAGTACAGTAAGCAACACTGTCACTGTACTTCTTATATATGTGGCTGACATGTTTCTATCTATCTAATCTATGTGTGAAGCTCTATTCTGTCTGTTATAAATTGTCGGGTACCGCTGCTGAATTGCCGGCCGGCTTTTTTAAAGAGACGGTGCACGAAAACACTAATATTTTTTTTAATAAATCCTTTACACTAAATGACAAGTACAGTAAGCAACACTGTCACTGTACTTCATATATATGTGACTGACATGTTTCAATCTATCTAATCTATGTGTGAAGCTCTATTCTTTCTGTTGTAAATTGTCGGGTACCGGTGTATGCCGCTGATGAATTGCCGGCTTTTCATGTCATTCTACATTATTCTTAGTTGTTTTCCTTCATGTAGAATTAACCTACAAGGAAAGAAAGGGTTTATTTTCATTCCGATATTTGTGTCCCATTGACTTGCATTGGTTTCCGGTATCGGAATCGGCGATATCCGATACTTTTTGGGTATCGGCCCGATCCAATCCGATATGATATTTCCTGATATCGGAAGGTATTGCTCAACACTAGTAGTGATGCAAGCAAGAGGATCATTGCATCCTTAGCCACAACTGTGGCTGTGGCCAGCAGGGGTCGTGGGTCTGCAGCTCACAGGGGCAGCTAGGGTTGCCTAGCCTGGGCCTTTTTTGTCGCTGCAAAGGAAGAGCCTACTCACGTTATCTGCACACTTTGCAAGAAAAAACTCAGTAAAGAGAAAAAGTGCAATAATTTGACTACTACATGCATGAACCTTCAAATGCGCACACAACATGCGTTACGCTGGGAATCTCACTGTGCTGAAATGCGGACCTCAACAACCATCAGCTGCCTCATCAACCACATTCACTGCTTCTTCCTCCTTCTCTGTTACTATGCCAAGTTTTATCACACAGAAACTCTGGTTATTGACTTGCTTCAGTCAGGGTGGGTGAGAGCCAATCAGCAGTAATGGAAGCAAGCATGCCTGCTGTGTTTGTTTCACCGAGCACACCACATCTTTCTCAATCCACCGTAACATCTCTGCCTGCATCTCACTCACGATGCAGCAATTTGTCCAGTTCACCGTACTCCACCCTCTCTCAACACTGCAGGTAGCCCTTGGTCCCGTAGCTGTGGTCAAGAAAAATATTGTTTCATCCTACACATGACAAAGCTAAGAGGTTGAACTCCACTATCTCCAATCTGTTGGCCACAGAAATGGTGGTGGCAGGCCTTAATTTTTGTAAATGTGAACACAACTGTATGGCTGCTTTTTTACTGAGGAGGAAACTGGAGAACCTGGGGGAAACCCCTGCAAACAGGGGGAGAACATACAAACTACTTGCAGATGTTGTCCTTGGTTGGATTTGAACCCAGGACTCCAGCATTGCAAGGCTGCAGTGCTAACCACTGAGCAACCATGCTGCTCTCTCTGTTCTCCTGGCTCTGATATCAAACATGCTGGAGAAACTTGCACCTAATACCACACAGTGTCTTCAGCTCCTTTGTGAGAAACTAATGTTTGGACAGCCTCTCAGTCTACCAAATAAAATTCCTGAGAAGGAAATTGTGGATTGCTTCACTTCTGGTACTGGGTGCACTGCTAATACCATGGCATCGTGCTATAATTCACTGGAAATATTCCAGGCTGGTAGGAGACTAGCTCATTCCCACAGAAAACTACCAGCAGCAAGCTAAGGAGATTGTGGCCTCTATCATCATAAAGGAGTTCACTCGTTCACTAGGAGACCGATTACTGCTGCTGTCTACATTGTGAACATTGTGTTGAAGCTTGCAAAGTGTCACAGGTTTACCATGACAGAGGAGCCAGATGACCGCAGCATCTGATTCCTCCCACTTTTGCAGTCATTAGAAGCTTTTCGCCTTCATATTAATCAGTGCAGGTGTCAATCTGGTCAGCTCTGAGCTCCTGGAAGCTTACCATGATTTAGGCTCTCAGCAGATTTGTCCCGTGCATCTTACCTAGTGTATAACACTGTACCCCAACACATCATATTGTCGCCTCATACTGCTCCAGCGGTATGCTGGAGCGAGGGTTACCACAGATTGTACGCTTTTCAGAAGAAGTGGGTCTTCAGCTTCCTTTTCAAGACTTCCACGGTAGGCGACAGTCTGATGTGTTGGGGTACAGAGTTACACAGTAGGGGAGATGCACTGGACAAATCTTGTATGCGATTGTGGAAAGAAGAGATAAGAGGGAAGTAGAGAAAGAGATCTTGTAAGGATGGGAGGTTGCGTGCAGGTAACTAGTACAGAGAGACTAGGTCACACATGTATGGAGGAGACTGGTTTTCGATGGCTTGGCATGCCAAAGTTAGGCTTTTCAACTGGAGTCTCTGGGCAACAGGGAGCCAGTGCAGGGATTGACAGAGGGGAGAAGCCTGGGAACATTGAGGTGGCAGGTGGATTAATCGGCCAGCACACTTTAGGTTAGATTGGAGGGGTGCGAGTGTGGTAGAAGGAAGGCCACAGAGCAGGAGCTTGTATTTGTCGAGGTGGGAGATGATGAGGGTGTGCACTGGTGTTTTTCTAGATCCATGGTTGAGGAATATGTGGATCCCCAAGATATTTTGACTACCCGAGTTGGAGTCAGCAGCAAGTGGAAAGGGCTTGGATCTGATGTTTGAAGGACAGATCAGAGTCAAGCTTGCGGGACTAAAGAGAGTGGGCAGACATTCACTTTGATGGTTAGGTTAGTTGGCAGGGATGAATGAGATGGTGGAAAGATATGCATTCGGTTTTATCCATGTTAAGTTTTACAAATCTAGCAGAGAAGAAAGTTGAAATAGAGGACATACATTGTGGGATTCTGGTTAGTAAGGAGGTGATATCAGGTCCAGAGAAGTAGATCTGTGTGTCGTCAGCATGAAAGCCGTGAGACTATGAGCCGTCCCAGGCAGAAGGTGTAGATGGAGAAGAGCAGGTGTCCTAGAACTGAACCTTGGGGACACCGACACATAGGGGGTGAGATGAGGAGGTGGTGTGTCAGTGGGAGACATTGAATGTCCTATCGGTTAGGTATGAAAAGATTCAAGACAGGGCCAAGTCTGTGATGCCGAGAAATGAGAGTCTGTAGTAAAAGGGAAGGTCTACTGTGTCGAAGGCAGATGACAGGTCTAGGAGGAGAAGGACAGAGTATTCTTGCTTGGATTTGGCAGTTAGTAGGTTGTTGGAGACATTATTCAGGGCAGTTTCAGTAGAATGGTGTGGTCGGAAGCCAGATTGTAAGCGATCAAAGAGAGAGCTGGAGGAGAGGTGTGAGGAGAGTTTAAAATGGACAAATTGATCCAGTAATTTGGAGGTGAGAAGTGAGATGGGGTGATAGCTAGACATAAGATAGGTCAAGGGAGGGGTTTTGGAGGATGGGTATGATTGAGGCATGTGTGAATCATGAGGGGAAGACGCCAGTTGTTAGTGACCGGTTGAAGAGGAGGGTTAGGCTTAAGATGAAGCCTGTGGTATGGTTTAATGAGGTGGGATGGTATTGGGTCAAGTTCACAGGTGGTGAGATGTGATTTGGAGAGTATAAAAGCTGATTTTGGAGGAGGAGAGTTGAGAAGTTATGAGGAGGGGCTGTTGTGACTTTAAGCGAAAGCTTTACCCTACATTGTCAGTCTTCTGCTTGAAGAATAAGGCTAAGTCTTCAGCTGAGATGAGAGGAGAGGAGAGGGTGGGGTGCTGGTGAACAGAGGAGGGACTTGAAAGTACTGAATAGCTGTTTAGGTTTGTGAGTCATGTATGATATGAGATATGAGAAGTATTTTTTTTTTGCTGCAGTGAGCAATTGTGCAGCATTTTTAAAACTTCTATTACTGGACTCCACTAGTGTTGAGCCACTCCCGTAGTGTTCGAGTTTGGTTCGGTTCATCGAACACCCGTATGTTCGCTGAACTGTTCGTCGAACACCTTCGAACACCGTTAAAACCAATGGCAGGCAAACAAAAACACATAGAAACACATAGAAAACACCTTCAAAGGTGTCCAAAAGCTGACAAACTGCTCAAAAGACACAACTAACACATGGAAAAGTGACAAGTACATATAGTCATGCGAAAAGAAAAGAGATGGAGGAGTAAAAGGAGGGGGAGACACAGATATTGGCATGTCATGCCCTTCTAAAACCAAAAAAGTGCGAAGCCGACACGGCCAGTCCGTTCCTGCCCGTGCGACCTCCGTGTCGCCGGGTTTGTGCCAGAGCTGCGGTGGACCCTGACGGCCAGCCCCCCTCTCCCAATACTGGTGCCTGTCCGCTGGTGGGTCGAGCAAGCCCCCCTGCGGTGGAGGCAGGTCTAAGCTTTTAATTTAAATTTTCTCTCTAATTTGAATGAGTACTCTTTAAATCCTTTTACAAGGATCTATTGGAGGGCAAGTCTGATGCCAGCAGCTGCGGGAATTCCAGCTCCAGTAGCGTCCACTAAAGCTGCTGCAGTTAAAAAGCTTTTATAAGCATCGAGCTTGGCGGTCCACCGCAAGGCGTCCTCTTCACTGAGTGTCCCGGGGGCCCGAAGCATTTCCTTTGAAAAAATTAAGTGTCCAAACTACAGGTGGTGTAGCTTGCTTAACAGCTGGGATAATCCGCTGACTAGCAGACACTGCTACTAGGCACAAAGTATTTCCTGGGCTAGATGCAGTTAAAAATTTGTAATTAGATACTCTCGTTGGATGCTGAGAAAGCATTCCATAGAGTCTCCTGGCACGCCATATATTATTCTCTTAAAAAGCTTGGGGTAGGGGTCTAGGGGACTCTTTTATAGGCAAAATCACAGCCCTGTATCGCAATACGTCACCTAGGTTGAAGATAAATGGAACATTTTCATCACCTTTCATAATCACCAATGGGACAAGGCAGGGATGTCCTCTGTCCCCTCTCTTATACATCCTAGTGATGGAGCACCTGCTCTCATCAATTCGCCATAACCCCAATATTAGGTGGATTGAGGTGGGAGGCACCGAGTACAAGTGCTCTGCATTTGCTGATGATGTCCTAGTATATATCACTCAATCACATATATCCATCCCTGCTGTTATGGCTGAAATAGATCACTTTGTTACATGGTAAAATTTTAAATTCAATGCAGCGAAGTCTGAGGCCCTCGATGTCTCCCTCCCCAAATCCATATAGGATTCCATCCAGTCCAACTTTCCCTTTGCCTGGCCCTCACAGGGTATCAAATACTTAGGAATTCCTATTCATAGAGACCTCTCCCATCTATGTTATCTTAATTTTGGGCCCTTTATTGAACAATTCCATACAGACCACGGTTGGCAAGTTAGAACTGTAAGATTCACTACGTGAACCACTGGTGTTTTGTGGAAAAGCACATGTACACTGCATTCCAAATTATTATGCAAAAAGTGTTTAGGAGTGATAAGGGAAGAATTTGTTTGTTTGTCAGTTAAACTCATTGATGGTGATGTGTGTCAGGGCTCTTTATATCACTGTAAGCAATTGCAGACACCTGTGCTAATTAGTTTGGCAGGTGTGTCCAAGACTACTTAAGAAGGCTCTCTCACATTATTAAGCAGCCTACATTTTCTGCCAAAATGGGAAAGAAAAAGGATGTGTCGGCTGCTGAGAAGCAACAAATTGTGGAGTGTTTAGGTCAAGGCATGACTACAATCAACATTGTGCGATGATCAGGATGAAGTGTCTTGGCAATCAAGAAGTATGTAGCTGATTCACAGTACACACGTGTGCGTGCTGATAAGGGCAAATTGAGGACTCTTTCCTACAGGCAATTACGTCAGGTTGAAAGAGCAGCGGCAAAAAAGCCTTGTCATAGCAGCAGACAAGTTTTTGAAGCTGCTTGTGCCTCCAACGTCCCCCGAACAACAAGATGCAGGGTCCTTCAGAGGTTTGCAGCTGTGCATACGCCATCCTGTCGACCTCCTCTATCCACTTCACACAAGCAGAAACGGCTCCAGTGGGCCAAACATTACATGAAGACTGATTTCAAAACTGTTTTGTTCACGGATGAGTGCCGTGCAGCGCTCGATGGTCCAGATGGATGGAGTGGAGGATGGCTGGTTGATGGACACCCCACGCAAACACGGCTACAGCGCCAACAAGGAGGAGGTGGAGTAATGTTTTGGGCTGGAATCATGGGGAGAGAGATTGTAGGCCCCTTTAGGATCCCTGAAGGCGCTAAAGATGAACTCCATAATGTATGTTGATTTTCTCAAACAGCACTTCCTGCCATGGTTCAAGAAGAAGAACCGTGTATTTCACAGCAAGATCATTTTTCTGCATGATAATGCACCATCTCATGCTGCACATAAAACATCTGCATCTCTGGCTGATATGGGCATAAAAGGGGACAAACTTATGGTGTGACCCCCATGCTCCCCTGACCTCTACCCCATTCAGAACCTTTGGAGCATCATTAAAAGGAGTGTCTATGATGGCGGGAGGCAGTTCACATCTAAGCAACAGCTCTGGGAGGGTATTCTGTCCTCATGCAAAACAATTGAAGCAGAAACCATCCAAAACCTGACAAATTCAATGGACGAGAGAGTTCAGAAGCTCCTTTCGAACAAGGGGTCCTATGTGAAAATGTAACATCACCTAGAATAAAGTTTTGAGTTGAAAACTGTTTGATTTCAGTTTCTAACAACCTGCTAATGCTTATAATTTCAAAAATGACCATTTTTTTGGTCTTTATTAAAATGAAAAGGTTGATCGAAAAGTTTGGGGGATCTAAGAGTGTGGCAACCCAGTAGTCATGATTACTTCGAATTCTGACAATATGAGGGTCATGCTGCAGGTAGTGCAGCAAGAAGGCACTTATGTGTCTTGCGCATCTCGGAGCCCCAAAATTATTTTCCGGGCTAGATGCAGCTAAAAATTATTTTTAATTTTAAATCTGGTGGAGCTTATTATAGATGGCCTAATAGGATCAGTGCTGCACACTGCTACAAAGCCCAAATTATTTTCCAGTCAAGATACAGATAAACATGATTAGTAATTTGAAAGCTTAAAACGGTTGGTAGGGTGATTTTAACCAATCATCAAGCTTTTACTCTCCCCAGGATGACACAGGGGTAGAAAAGTCGTTTCGGATCCATGATTTGTTCATCTTTATGAACGTGAGTCTGTCTACATTATCAGTGGAGAGCCGCGTGCGCTAATCTGTCAGCACACCACCAGCAGCGCTGAACACACGTTCAGATAGAACGCTGGCATGACAAGATCTCCAAGGCGTAAGTGGCTAGCTCCGGCCATTTATCCAGATTGGAAGCCCAAAAAGAGCAAGGGTCCAGTGACACAGTCGTGGCTTCAATGTTTACTTGGAGATACTCCTGTACCATCGTCTCTAGGCGTTGACTATGTGTCAGACTTCTTGTCTCCTGTGGCCTTGCAAAGGATGGGCTAAAAAAGTGGTGAAATGATTCCGCAAAATTGATGTTACCAGCAGATACTGTGGTTCTGTTACGGTTTGAGTGCTGAACACTTGACGGTCCCACGGTTGGCAAGTTGGAACTGTGAGATTCACTACGTGCACCACTGGTGTTTTGTGGAAAAGCACATGTAAGATTCTGCAACAGTCTCTGCTGATACTCCTGCATGCGTGCATCCCTTTCTATGGCAGGAATAATTTCGGCAAATTTACTTTTGTACCGGGGATCTAACAGTGTGGCAACCCAGTAGTCAGGATTATTTCTAATTCTCACAATTCGAGGGTCATGTTGCAGGTAGTGCAGCAAGAAGGCACTCATGTGTGTTGCGCATCCAGGAGCACCAAGTCCCTGTTGTGTTGGTGGCGAGGTAACAATCATGCTTCCTTCCTCTGTCCTCTCCCCCCAACCTCACACAACAGAAATGTGATCAAGGTCTCCCTCATCTGATGAGTCTTCCATCAGTTCGTCCTCCACTTCTTCCTGGGCTCCTGCACCTTCCTCACTAGTTTGGCTGCTACCATGCGCCCTGGTAAAACCATCTCCCCCACCCTCACATGCCTGCCGCCTTGGTGCTGCCGACCGTCTGGACCTTGCAGATGTTAGCCCTTCCGCATACAACTCCTCCTCCTCTACTTCCTCCACCTCCTCTTGTGCCACCACCTGACTCCGAATTCTGTTTAACATGTGCTCCAGCATGTAAATCAGCGGAAGAGTCATGCTGATAATGGCATCATCAGCACTAAACATCTTCGTCGCCATTTCAAAACTGTGCAGAAGGGTGCATAGGTCCCTGATCTGAGACCACTCCTCCAGCGTGATTTGCCCCACCTCTGGATCTCGTTGGCCCAGGCTATACGTCAGAACGTATTGCACCAGGGCTTGTCGGTGCTGCCACAGTCGCTGCAACATGTGCAGAGTTGAATTCCACCGGGTAGGCACATCGCATTTTAGCCAGTGAAGTGGCAGGCCCAACGACTTCTGTAGAGATGTAAGTCGCTGAGCTGCGGGATGCGAACGGCGGAAGTGAGGACACAGCGACCGTGCCCTCTGCAGAAGGCCATCTAGTCTGGGATAGTGGGCTAAAAATTGCTGGACAACCAGGTTCAACACGTGAGCCATACAAGGCACGTGTGTGACATTGCCCCGGCGAAGGGCCGCACCCAGGTTTGCAGCATTGTCGCACACGGCCTTCCCTGGTTTCAGGTCCAGTGGAGACAGCCATTCATGAAATTGGTTCTCCAGAGCTGACCACAACTCCTCAGCTATGTGACTCACATTTCCCAGACATTTCAAAGTAAAAACCGCCTGATGACGTTGAGCCCTACTGCCAGCATAGTAAGGAGGTGTGCAGGATCCCTTTTGCGCAGTTAGAAAGCTTGTGGCATGACCAGACAGGCTTTGGGTGCAGGTGGAAGACCGAGAGGAGGTTGAGGAGGCAGAAGCAGTGGAGGAACTTTGACATAAAGAGGATTGACGCACAACTCGTGGGGACGGCAAGACTTGGACAGCAGCCCCTTGTCCTGCTGTCACCATAGTTACCCAGTGCCCAGTCAGCGACATGTAACGCCCCTGTCCATGCCTACTTGTCCAAGTGTCTGTGGTGAAATGCACCCTGTCACACACAGAGTTTCTCAAAGAAGCGGTGATGTTGTGTGCGACATGCTGGTGGAGCGCAGGCACACCTTTCTTTGAGAAGTAGTGCCGACTGGGCATCTGGTACTGGGGCACTGCGACGGACATAAGGTCTCGAAAATCCTCTGTGTCCACCAGGCGGAAAGGCAGCATTTCTGTAGCCAAGAGCTTGCAGATGGTGAAATTCAACCTCTTAGCTTTCTCATGGCTAGGAGGAAATGGTCTTTTACTTGTCCACATCTGAGGGACCGAGGGCTGGCTATTGTGCTTAGACGGGGTTGATAAGGGTGTTCCCGGCAAACTGCCGGTCTGTGAGGAAGATGCAGGCAGACATGTTAGGTTGCCTTGATCCAAAGGTGGTGCTATCGATGTCGGACAGCGCTCAACACCAGCTGGTGTTACCACCTCCAATGAAAATGATGACCTGCCAATCACGCTGGCTGTTGCGGGTAAAGAGGTGGCAGGTCTGCGCCCCAAAACAGGTGTGACTGCTGTCCCCCCCAGTCACAGAGGATGAAGAGGCCGCGGATGCACAAGATATGGCAGACGGTGGTTGGCCCGGCCGGCTAGGCCGCATTGTAGCACACTGAGCTTCCCACTGCAACTTATGCTTCATGTCCATGTGCCGGTTCATGCATGAAGTACTCAAACTATGTATTTTTTGGCCTCTACTTAGCTTTTGCTGACAAATGTTACAGATAACACGAGTTGGGTCATCTTTATCGATCTGAAAAAATGCCCAGGCTATGCAAGGCTTAGCACCCATGCGACCTGAAGAGCCACCATGACTTGTAGTGAGAGGCAGAGTTGTGTTTGAGGATGCAGTTGTTGACGTGCTTCCAGTACTACGTCTCTGTCCAGGAAGGCGCAACCTGACCTCGTCGTCACTAGCATCTTCCTCCACCTCCTCTGCTGACCTCATCTCTTGGCTGACTGTGGGTTGACAGTAAGTGGGATCTCCAACCTCATCATCATCACCCTGTGTGTTATCACACCCGTCGTCCTCAGAGCCAACCTGTTCCTGCCCTGACAAAAAACTAAAGTTGTCGCTCCAATCAGGTATTTGAGTCTTATCATCGTCTTCCTCATTGTCTCCACCAACAGGAGTTACAGTTTGGGAATGAGGGTCTACATTATGGTCAGAACCTTCTGCGTCTGGTCCTGGATCCGACTCATAAAGATTCTGGGCATCAGTGCAGATCATTTCCTCGTCTGGATTCACAGAAGCGCTGGAGTCAACCTCTGATTCCCAGGCTATAGTATGAGTAAACAGCTCTGCAGACTCAACCATCTGTTCTACCTCACACTCAGACGGGCAGCTGGAGATTTGGGAGCTGTGAGGAAGCAAGTGTGATTTGGGTGACACCTTTGAGGACTGGAGTATTTGTGATGTTGAAGTTGATGTGGAGGAGAGCCCACTTAAAGGAGCACTTGGTATCCGTTGAAGCACCTGCTGTTTTTGTGCCTCATCTGGAATTTGTAGCGATTGGCGTGGCCGTAAGAAAGGGATCTTATCACATTGTCCGCTAAAAGAAGTAGACATTTTAGTTTGGCTGGAAGATGGTCTTTCTTCTGCAGATGTTACTGATGCTTTAACACCTACCCCACGGACACAACCTTTTTTCCCCTTCCCAACACGCCTATTCCCCTTTCCACCAGCAGCAGGCCTTTTTCCACTCATTTTGGTGGTTAACTAATTCACAACTCTGGAGTTGTTTGCACAAAAAAACAATGGATGGTAACCGAGCAGAGCTGAGTGGCCAAACTGTGGTATTAGGCCAAAACTATTGGCTGGGTTAGATGCAGAAAAAAATTATATTCAATTTGCAACCTGATGGAAGTCAGTATAGATGGACTAATACAACAAGTCCCACACACAGCTAGAAGCCCAATATTTTTGCAGAGGTAGATGCAGAAAAAAATATATTCAGTTTGCAACCTGATGGAGGTCAGTATAGATGGACTAATACAACAAGTCCCACACACAGCTAGAAGCCCAAATATTTTTTCAGAGGTACTGTAGATGCAGATAAAAATTATTTTTAATTTGCAACCTGATGGAGGTCAGTATAGATGGACTAATAGAGAAAGTCCGACACACTACTAGAAGGCCAAATATTTTTTCAGAGCTAGATGCAGAAAAAAATTATATTCAGTTTGCAACCTGATGGAGGTCAGTATAGATGGATTAATAGAACAAGACCCACACACAGCTAGAAGCCCAATATTTTTTCAGAGGTAGATGCAGAAAAAAATATATTCAGTTTGCAACCTGATGGAGGTCAGTATAGATGGACTAATACAACAAGTCCCACACACAGCTAGAAGCCCAATATTTTTTCAGAGGTAGATGCAGAAAAAAATATATTCAGTTTGCAACTTGATGGAGGTCAGTATAGGTGGACTAATACAACAAGTCCCACACACAGCTAGAAGCCCAAATATTTTTTCAGAGGTACTGTAGATGCAGATAAAAATTATTTTTAATTTGCAACCTGATGGAGGTCAGTATAGATGGACTAATAGAGAAAGTCCGACACACTACTAGAAGGCCAAATATTTTTTCAGAGCTAGATGCAGAAAAAAATTATATTCAGTTTGCAACCTGATGGAGGTCAGTATAGATGGATTAATAGAACAAGACCCACACACAGCTAGAAGCCCAATATTTTTTCAGAGGTAGATGCAGAAAAAAATATATTCAGTTTGCAACCTGATGGAGGTCAGTATAGATGGACTAACAGAGAAAGTCCCACACACTACTAGAAGGCCAAATATTTTTTCAGAGCTAGATGCAGAAAAAAATTATATTCAGTTTGCAACCTGATGGAGGTCTGTATAGATGGATTAATAGAACAAGACCCACACACAGCTAGAAGCCCAATATTTTTTCAGAGGTAGATGCAGAAAAAAATATATTCAGTTTGCAACCTGATGGAGGTCAGTATAGATGGACTAACAGAGAAAGTCCCACACTCTACTAGAAGGCCAAATATTTTTTCAGAGCTAGATGCAGAAAAAAATTATATTCAGTTTGCAACCTGATGGAGGTCTGCATAGATGGATTAATAGAACAAGACCCACACACAGCTAGAAGCCCAATATTTTTTCAGAGGTAGATGCAGAAAAAAATATATTCAGTTTGCAACCTGATGGAGGTCAGTATAGATGGACTAATACAACAAGTCCCACACACAGCTAGAAGCCCAATATTTTTTCAGAGGTAGATGCAGAAAAAAATATATTCAGTTTGCAACCTGATGGAGGTCAGTATAGGTGGACTAATAGAACAAGTCCCACACACTGCTAGAAGGCCAAATATTTTTTCAGAGCTAGATGCAGAAAAAAATTAGATTCAGTTTGCAACCTGATGGAGGTCAGTATAGATGGACTAATAGAATGATGCTATGCCCAAAAGATTTTAATTCACTAGGTGCAGTAAAAAAATTGGTATTCTATACACAGGTGGTATATATTGCAACACAGATAGGCTACTCCACTGACTAACACACTCTGCAATAGGCCAAAAAGGATTAGCTTTGCTAGATTCAGCCAAATGCTGTGAAAAAAACTTGCACAGCACTGGCACAGACCTGCGTGGCACAAACTGATAGGAACTGATGTAACCTAGTCCTGAAAAGGACTCCAATTACAATTAGTCTTTACTCCCACAACCTATCTATTTAAGAGCACAGACCTGCCTGATAAAAGTCGTAGGAAATGCTGTAACCTAGTCCTTAAAAGGACTGCAATCACAACTATTCCCTACTCCCAAGCTATCTGTAGATTTGTGCGAAAATTGGCTTGAAATTAACAAGGTATAGCGCACACAGCAACAGCGGTGCCGTCTAACACGCAGCTGCAGCAGTGAGAAAATGGTGGCGACGGGGAAAATGGCTTGGACTTATAGGGCAAGGACATGTGACATACACTGCCAATGACACATGCCCTTGCTTGTGTGAAAAAAAGCACTTCGCTCCGTGTGTGCGCTGCTGATAGGCTGACAGATTGCACCTCCCCACTGTAAATGCGGGAAAGAGAAAAAAAAATGGAGATCTTCATTGTTCCTGCAGAGATCCATCCCCTGCCCCTCCCCCCACCCCGCTGTACACTCAAACTGCGTATTAACATTAATTTTCATCATTACTGAGAAAAAATCCAGTTATGATTTTGGTGCACGAACAGTTATCGAACATAACCTCGAACAGCCGAATTTTTCTCAAATTGTTCGTGTTCGCCGAACGGCTCGAACACCGCCCAAAATAGCTCGAATTTGAGATTGGCGAACAGTTCGAGTAGAACAACGCTAATCTCTAGTCAGGATAATTTCTATTTCTCACAATTCGAGGGTCATGTTGCAGGTAGTGCAGCAAGAAGGCACTCGTGTCGTGAGCATCCAGGAGCACCAAGTCCCTGTTGTTTTGGTGGCGAGGTAATAATCATGCTTCCTTCCTCTGCCCTCTCCCCCCAACCTCGCACAACAGAAATGTGATCAAGGTCTCCCTCATCTGATGAGTCTTCCATCAGTTCATCCTCCACTTCTTCCTGGGCTCCTGCACCTTCCTCACTAGTTTGGCTGCTACCATGCGCCCAGGTAAAACCATCTCCCCCACCCTTACATGCCCGCCGCCTTGGTGCTGCCGACCGTCTGGACCTTGCAGATGTTAGCCCTTCCGCATACAACTCCACCTCCTCTACTTCCTTCACCTCCTCTTGTGCCACCACCTGACTCCGAATTCTGTTTAACATGTGCTCCAGCATGTAAATCACCGGAATAGTCATGCTGATAATTTCATCGTCAGCACTAAACATCTTCATCGCCATTTCAAAACTGTGCAGAAGGGTGCAGAGGTCCCTGATCTGAGACCACTCCTCCAGCATGATTTGCCCCACCTCTGGATCTCGTTGACCCAGGCTATACATCAGAACGTATTGCACCAGGGCTTGTCGGTGCTGTCACAGTCGCTGCAACATGTGCAGAGTTGAATTCCACCATGTAGGCATATCGCATTTTAGCCGGTGAAGTGGCAGGCCCAACGACTTCTGTAGAGATGTAAGTCGCTGAGCTGCGGGATGCGAACGGCGGAAGTGAGCACACAGCGACCGTGCCCTCTGCAGAAGGCCATCTAGTCCGGGATAGTGGGCTAAAAATTGCTGGACAACCAGGTTCAACACATGAGCCATACAAGGCACGTGTGTGACATTGCCCCGGCGAAGGGCCGCACCCAGGTTTGCAGCAATGTCGCACACGGCCTTCCCTGGTTTCAGGTCCAGTGGAGACAGCCATTCATGAAACTGGTTCTCCAGAGCTGACCACAACTCCTCAGCTGTGTGACTCACATTTCCCAGACATTTCAAAGTAAAAACCGCCTGATGACGTTGAGCCCTGCTGCCAGCATAGTAAGGAGGTGTGCAGGATCATTTCTGTGCAGTTAAAAAGCTTGTGGCATGACCAGACAGGCTTTGTGTGCAGGTGGAGGACCGAGAAGAGGTTGAGGAGGCAGAAGCAGTGGAGGAACTTTGAGATAAAGAGGATTGACGCACAACTCGTGGGGTCGGCAAGACTTGGATAGCAGCCCCTTGTCCTGCTGTCACCATAGTTACCCAGTGCCGAGTCAGCGACAGGTAACACCCCAGTCCATGCCTACTCGTCCAAGTGTCTGTGGTGAAATGCACCCTGTCATACACAGAGTATCTCAAAGAAGCGGTGATGTTGTGTGCGACATGCTGGTGGAGCTCAGGCACACCTTTCTTTGAGAAGTAGTGCCGACTGGGCATCTGGTACTGGGGCACTGTGACGGACATAAGGTCTTGAAAATTCTCTGTGTCCACCAGGCGGAAAGGCAGCATTTCTGTAGCCAAGAGCTTGCAGATGGTGAAATTCAACCTCTTAGCTTTCTCATGGCTAGGAGGAAATGGTCTTCTACTTGTCCACATCTGAGGGACCGAGGGCTGGCTGTTGTGCTTAGACGGGGTTGAGAAGGGTGTCCCCGGCAAACTGCCGGTCTGTGAGGAAGATGCAGGCGGATATGTTAGGTTGCCTTGATCCAAAGGTGGTGCTATCGATGTCGGACAGCGCTGAACACCAGCTGGTGTTTCCAACTCCAAAGAAAATGATGACCTGCCAATCACGCTGGCCGTTGCGAGTAAAGAGGTGGCAGGTCTGCGTCCCAAAACAGGTGTTACTGCTGTCCCCCCAGTCACAGAGGATGAAGAGGCCGCGGATGTACAAGATGTGGCAGACGGTGGCTGGCCCGGCCGGCTAGGCCACATTGTAGCACAGTGAGCTTCCCACTGCAACTTATGCTTCATATCCATGTGCTGGTTCATGCATGAAGTACTCAAAATATGTATTTTTTGGCCTCTACTTAGCTTTTGCTGACAAATGTTACAGATAACACGAGTTGGGTCATCTTTATCGATCTGAAAAAATGCCCAGGCTATGCAAGGCGTAGCATCCATGCGACCTGAAGAGCCACCACGACTTGTGGTCAGAGGCAGAGTTGTGTTTGCGGAAGCAGTTGTTGACGTGCTTCCAGTACTATGTATCTGTCCAGGAAGGTGCAACCTGACCTCGTCGTCACTAGCATCCTCCTCCACCTCCTCTGCTGACGTCATCTCTTGGCTGACTGTGGGTTGACAGTAAGTGGCATCTCCAACCTCGTCATCATCACCCTGTGTGTTATCACACCCGGCGTCCTCAGAGCCAACCTCTTCCTGCCCTGACAAAAAACTAAAGTTGTCGCTCCAATCAGGTATTTGAGTCTCATCATCATCTTCCTCATTGTCTCCACCAACATGAGTTACAGTTTGGGAACGAGGGTCTACATTATTGTCAGAACTTTCTGCGTCTGGTCCTGGATCCGACTCATAAAGATTCTGGGCATCAGTGCAGATCATTTCCTCGTCTGGATTAACAGAAGCTCTGGAGCCGACCTCTGATTCCCAGGCTATAGTATGAGTAAACAGCTCTGCAGACTCAACCATCTGTTCTACCCCATACTCCAGACGGGCAGCTGGAGACTTGGGAGCTGTGAGGAAGCAAGTGCGATTGGGGTGACACCTCTGAGGACTGGAGTATTTGTGATGTTGAAGTTGAGGTGGATGAGAGCCCACTTAAAGGAGCACTTGATATTCGTTGAAGCACCTGCTGTTTTTGCGCCTCATCTGGAATTTGTAGCGATTGGCGTGGCCATAAGAAAGGGATCTTATCACATTGTCCGCTAAAAGAAGTAGACATCTTAGTTTGGCTGGAAGATGGTCTTTCTTCTGCAGATGTTACTGTTGCTTTAACACCTATCCCATGGACACAACCTTTTTTTCCCCTCCTAACACGCCTATTCCCCTTTCCACCAGCAACAGGCCTTTTTCCACTCATTTTGGTGGTTAACTAATTCACAACTCTGGAGTTGTTTGCACATAAAAAAATGGATGGGAACTGAGCAGAGCTGAGTGGCCAAAGTGTGGTATTAGCCCAAAAGTATTGGCTGGGATAGATGCAGATAAAAATGTTATTGAATTTGCAACCTGGTAGAGGTTAGTATAGATGGACTAATAGAACAAGTCCCACACACTGCTACAAGCCGAAATATATTTTCAGAGCTAGATGCAGAAAAAAATTATATTGAATTTGCAACCTGGTGGAGGTTAGTATAGATGGACTAATAGAACAAGTCCCACACACTGCTACAAGCCGAAATATTTTTTCAGAGCTAGATGCAGAAAAAAATTATATTGAATTTGCAACCTGGTGGAGGTTAGTATAGATGGACTAATAGAACAAGTCCCACACACTGCTACATGCCGAAATATTTTTTTAGAGCTCGTTGCAGAAAAAAATTATATTGAATTTGCAACCTGGTGGAGGTTAGTAAAGATGAACTAATAGAACAAGTCCCACATACTGCTACAAGCCAAAATATTTTTTCAGAGCAGGATGCAGATAAAAATTATATTGAATTTGCAACCTGGTGGAGGTTAGTATAGATGGACTAATAGAACAAGTCGCACACACTGCTACAAGCCGAAATATTTTTTCAGAGCTAGATGCAGATAAAAATTATATTGAATTTGCAACCTGGTCGAGGTTAGTATAGATGGACTAATAGATCGAGTCCCACACACTGCTACAAGCCGAAATATTTTTTCAGAGCTAGATGCAGATAAAAATTATATTGAATTTGCAACCTGGTGGAGGTTACTATAGATGGACTAATAGAACAAGTCCCACACACTGCTACAAGCCGAAACATTTTTTCAGAGCTAGATGCAGATAAAAATTATATTGAATTTGCAACCTGGTGGAGGTTAGTATAGACGGACTAATAGAACAAGTCCCACACACTGCTAAAAGCCGAAATATTTTTTCAGAGCTAGATGGAGAAAAAAATTATATTGAACTTGCAACCTGGTGGAGGTTAGTATAGATAGACTAATAGAGCATGTCCCACACACTGCTACAAGCCGAAATATTTTTCAGAGCTAGATGCAGGTAAAAATTATATTGAATATGCAACATGGTGGAGGTTAGTATAGATGGACTAATAGAACAAGTCCCACACACTGCTACAAGCCAAAATATTTTTTCAGAGCTAGATGCAGATAAAAATTATATTGAATTTGCAACCTGGTGGAGGTTAGTATAGAAGGACTAATAGAATGATGCTATGCCCAAAAGGTTTTACTTCACTAGGTGCAGTAAAAAAATTTGTATTCTATACATAGGTGGTGTAGCTTGCAACACAGATAGGCTTCTCCACTGACTAACACACACTGCAAGAGGACAAAAAGGATTTGCTTTGCTAGATTTAGCCAAATGCTGTGAAAAAAACTTGCATAGCACTGGCACAGACCTGCCTGGCAAAATGTGATAGGAACTGATGTAACCTAGCCCTCCAAAGGACTGCAATTACAATTAGTCTTTACTCCCAACCTATCTATTTAACAGCACAGACCTGCCTGATAAAAGTGATAGGAACCGATGTTACCTAGCCTTGAAAATTACTGCAATTACAATTAGTCTTTACTCCCAACCTATCTATTTAAGAGCACAGACCTGCCTCATAAAAGTCGTAGGAAATGATGTAACCTAGTCCTTAAAAGTACTGCAATCACAACTATTCCCTACTCCCAAGCTATCTGTAGATTTATGCGAAAATTGTCTTGAAATTAACAAAGTATAGCGCACACAGCAACATCGGTGCCGTCTAACACGTAGCTGCAGCAGTGAGAAAATGGTGGCAACGGGGAAAATGGCTGGGTCTTATTGGGCAAGGACATGTGACATACACTGCCAATGACACATGCCCTTGCTTGTGTGAAAAAAAGCAGTTCGCTCCGTGTGTGCGCTGCTGATATGCTGACAGATTGCACCGCCCCACTGTAAATGCGGGAATGAGAAAAAAAAATGGAGATCTTCATTATTTCTGCAGAGATCCATCCCCTGCCCCGCTGTACACTCAAACTACATATTAACATTAATTTTCAGCATTACTGAGAAAAAATCCAGCTATGATTTTGGTGCACGAACAGTTATCGAACATAACCTCGAACAGCCAAATTTTTTTCAAATTGTTTGTGTTCGCCAAACGGCTCGAACACCGCCCAAAACAGCTCGAATTTGAAATTGGCGAACAGTTCGAGTCGAACACCGCTCATCTCTAGACTCCACTCCCTTTATTAGGCAGTCGCACAGAAGTATGCCTTGTAGATGAGGTCCAGGAAGAACATATTCTCCAGGAGATGACAAGCGCTGCATCAAGTAGCCTCTACTCCTTTTCCTCCACCTTAACATCACATACAGTAAAGTACTCAGAAGTGGCACTCCAATTACCCTTGTTTTCACCCACGTTACAACTCTCCAACCGCCCATCTGACTGTGGGTGAGTCTGCAGAGCTGTTCACACATTCTATTCCTGGGCATCAGAGGTCTGATCCAAAGCTTCACAGACTCAAGAGGGGGAAAGCATGTGTAGCAATGCCAAAAATGTTTTCAGTTGATCTGGGCCCGGACGAAGTAGGGTTCCGAGAAGAATCCAAACCCTTGTCACCAGACGTTAACCCTTGGAGGTGGGCATGGATGGGTTGGAGAATGACATAAATACACACCTGAACATGGAGAACTAAACTAATATACAACAGGGGTTGGAAAACTAAACTACTAAACAGCTAGGGTTGTATAGCTAAACTGCTACACACCAGGGGATGGAGAACTAAACCACTAGACACTAGAAGATGGAGAACCAAACTATTAGACAACAGGGGTTGGAGAACTACACTACTAAACAGCTATGGTTGGAGAATGAAACAAATACACACCAGAACATGGAGAACTAAACTAATAGAAAACAGGGGTTGGAGGAGTAAACGAATAAGACAACAGGGGTTGGAAAACTAGCCTACTAAACATCTAGAGTTGGAGAACTAAACTAATACACACCAGGGGATGGAGAACTAAACCACTAGACACCAAGGTGTCACTAGACAGCAAGTGTTGAAATCCCCAAACCTCTGTATCCAAAACTTCCTCCACTGCTTCTGCCTCCTCCACCTTCTCTAGGGCCTCCACCTGTGCCCTCAACCCCTGCTTTAATGAGACACACGTTCCAACAGTGCAGAGAGAATCCGCCCCACCTCCGTACTGCGCAGCTAGGGCTCCCCACAATCTGGCAGTGTAAAAATTAATTTGCCTTGGCGATCGCAGTCATAAAGCTCAAGAGTTGTGGACAGCTCTCCAGGCCGAGTTTGAGCAATGGCTGTCTCCACTGAACCTGGAGCAAGGGAAGGCCGTGTGCGATAACGGTGCAAAACTGGTGGTAGCCCTTCGCCGGGGCAACCTCAGACATGTGCCTTGCATGGCTCGCATCCTCAACTTGATGGTACAGCAATTTCCCCACCGCTATCCTGGCCTGGATGCACTGCTGCAAAAAACATGGTTTCTGTATGGTCACTTAAAACTATAAAAATGAGCAGGATCTTTAGTATAAAAACCAGACTACTAGACAATGAGCAAACTCCTTCATGATGATAGAGACCACCATATCCTTAGCTAGCTGCTACTTTTCTGTGGTAATGAGCTTGTCTCCAACCAGCCAGGAATATCCAGTGAACGACACGCCACGGTTTGGTATTAGCACCCAGTACCAGAAGCAAAGCCATCCTCAATTTCCATACCTCAAGAATTTTCTTTGTTAGACTGGCTGCCCAAACATTAGTTTCTCACAAAGGAGCTGAAGACACTGAGTGGCAGTAGGTGCATGTTTCTCCTGCATGACCTGTTTGTTATTGATAAATATCACAGGGAGAACATAACTGGGCTTTGCGAAGGTGCCATATTTCATATTAAGTCTTAAAGACCCTGCACTTGCGGCCTTACATTCTACAAGATGATGGGGAATGAGACAATAGGTTGTGGAGTTGCATTAGCTCCTGTGGTGATGATGTGGCAGCAAGGCAATGGCGGGCTGTATACTGTCTTGAAGAGATGGGTTTTCAGGTTCTATCTGAAGGATCCGAATGTGGTGGCTAATCAGACATGTTGAGGCACAGAATTACAGAGGACGGGAGATATTTGGTAAAAGTCTTGAAGGCGATTGGGTGAGGATCAAATAAATGTGGAGGAGAGAAGGAGGTCTTGGGAGGACCAGAGATTAAGTAAGGGAATATATCGGGAGATTAGTTCAGAGATGCACAGAGAAGAAAGGTTATGGATGGCTTTGTGCATCAGTGTTAATAGTTTGAACTGGATATGCTTGGCAATTGGGAGCCAGTGAAGGGATCTTATAGATTGCAGTCTTATAGATTGCTGGAGCCAGTCCACAGTAAAAAAGCAGCCATAGAGTGTCCAGGAACATTCACACAGACTTTTCTTAGCCAGGGCTGCTTCTCGGCAGAGTTGGTCTGGCCCATTAGAGAACGAGAGACTCCTTCAGTGAGCCCTTGCTTCTCCTTCCAAAGAGTTCATAGCGCAAACCTTGCAGCTGCTCTGGTGCTCTTGAGTGGGGGAGAAAGGTGGGCCCTCAGAATCAAATCCTCTGGTTGGCCCAATGTTCTTCAGTGTTACACTGCTTCTCGGTGACAATTGTATTTCACCTCAGCCATATTCTTTAGCTCAGTGAAAAGGCTGGCATAGAGAGAAACCATATCTACTTTGGCTGTCATTTCTCCCAGGACAGTCCTGTAATGCAGCTTGTTCCACGTCTCGGTGGTGCTTTGTCACACAAAGATCTTTCTTTCCGCATTGAATTTCATGACTACAGAGTTGGGCAATGGCCTGATCTGCAATGTGTTTTGAGAAATAACTTGCAGAAGCAAAGCCACGGTTTTGGCCTCTCACGGTCATCATTAAGAGAAACTCATAAAGCCTTCCCACAGATTGAAAAAGGAGTATCAAGACTTCCAAGATAGCCAAGACTTCCTTGTCCTCACCAAGAGGATGACTGTCCAAGTTCTCCTCTTCCTCATTATTACCCAATCCGCATTGAGATGAAGCTGGGCTGTGTAGTATCACCCTGTATAATTCTTTACTCTGCCTGCAATGCCTCCTCTATAATTGTGAGCAGCCAGCATTTCAGTAGACAAAGTAGCAGTATGATGATGCTAATTATGGCATCATTGGCGCTCAACATCTTGGTGGAGTCCTCAACAGCTCTCATGTGCGGAGACTGACCTGAATTCCGATGGGCGGGTTGAAGCTGGTACTCAACAACTGCCCTGCTCACAAATACTTCCCACATCTGCAACGTTGATTTCCAATGTGTGCTGAAATCACACAACAGTCGGTGAGCAGGAAGCTGCTAACGTGGCTGAAGCACTGACAGGGTGGCGGAATCCTGTAGCTGACTTTCTGAAATGGGCACATATGCGTCGTACTTTCACAAGCAGCTCTGACAAATCTGGGGAGGTTTTGAGAAACCACTGAACCACTAAGCTGAGAACATTTATTGCTCTCTCATTACTAATGTGTACCCCTGTATGGAGAACAATATCAGCACCAAAGAATTTAAAGATGAAATATAACCTGTTTTATATACGACGGTACTAAGAAAACCAATTTTGATTTTATCTTGTGTACCCCTTTGACAACAATATCTGCACCAAAGAATTAATTTCGCAAGAGTAGAACTAGTATAATGGGGACCCACAACACTTTCACTACAGCAGACACCAGCAAATTGGCATCAATTTCAGTACAGTAGAAATTGCAAAATTAGGAATGTCACCACTTCCACTACAGCCAATTCAGCAGATGGAGACTCAATCATGAGTGCACCATCCTCTCCAGTCGTTCACCACATGTCAGACTTGTACTCTGCTGTGCAGGTGCACAAGCCTGTCTAAAAAATATGTGAAAGTACTCACAAAAATTGCTTCTACCACTTACACTACTACTAATATTTTGACATTGACGAATTGACGTGCCGGAGGTTGGAAGTGTATAGCTGCGATCCACTCTGTGTGCCTCACTGCTGTCTTGGGGAAAACCTATTTTAAGATTGTGCAAAAGTGTGTTTCGATACTCTAGCATTCGCGGGTCCCTTTTCAGCATCTGGCAAAATTTACTCTTATAGCGTGGATATAACAGAGAGGCAACCCAGTAGTCAGCACTAGTGTTGAGCGAGCACTAAAATGCTCAGGTGCTCGAAGCTCGGGCCGAGCTCGCCGTGATACTCGGGTGCTCGACCCGAGCAACGAGCCCAATGTTAGTCTATGGGAGACTCGAGCATTTTTGCGGTGGCACCCCCGGCAGTCTTTTAAAAGCCTAACAAGTGCCCAAAACGATAGTGACAGTGCTCAAATGACATGGGGACAGCATGGGGATCGCCCCAGGAAGCATTTCTGACCCCCAGGTCACTGCTGTCAACAACGTGGTCAGAGGTATTAAGCCACTTTTACAGGCTCGCAATAAAACGAAAGTGAAACTTTTTTCCTGTGAAATATGTTAAGGAACATCCTTTCCAGGGTAAAGACTTGTGTATAAGTTAAAATAAATGACCAAAAACAAAAATACTCCTCAACACCTTCGGCTATGTTCACAAGTAGCATTTTTTATGCGTTTTTGCACTTTTGTATTGCTTTCAACTATGACAAATGCATTCACCGGGAAATGTCATTTTAACATTTTACAACCTTATCTGGCCATGTGCTGTGTGACACATGCATAAAGTGCTGAAAAGACATGGTAACAGCATGGGGAAGACCCCTGGAAGCATCTCTGACTCCCAGGTCACTGTCTAAAAGTGTGCCCATCATAAGTGATCCTTACCGCATCAGAAGATGCAGACTTGCAACTATCCCCATGCAAGTTCTAGTCCAAGGGCAGTGTTCAATTGTACCTCCCCCATTCCTTGCAATACAAGCGCAAGTATGCAGCCTGCCACCCACCCACCCCCAGGCTGCAATACCATACTGCTTGCTTGCTTGAACTTGAAATTGGGCCTTTTAGGCATGTGGAGGCGGAATCTGGCCACCACGTCATGGCTGTGTTGACGGCCTGGAATCCATACTCAGTCCCCAGCCGCCCGGCGACCGGGTGTCCATACTCAGTCCCCAGCCGCCCCGTGGCCGAGTGTCCACACGGTCCCCAGCCGCCTGGGGGCAGTCGGGTGTCCATAAACGGTCCCCAGCCGCCCCCATTTCTCCTTGGAACATCCCCCCACACACTTTTCTTAGCCCGGCCTGCTTTAGGCAGCATTGGACGAGCCCACCAGAGAACCAGACTCCTCCGGTGGGCCCTGACTTCTCCATCGGTGGAGTTGAGAGTGCCAAGGTGAGGAGCATGATGATGATGACAGAAGTTAGCATCTGCTATGTTTTCTTTTAATGCAAGTGTAAGTGTGCAGCCTGCCACCCACCCACCCCCAGACTGCAATTCATACTGCTAGCTTGCACTTGAAATGGGGCCTTTTAGATTGGAGGAGGCCAAAGCTGGCCACTACCTCATGGCTGCTTCGGCAGCGAGGTATCCATACTCAGTCCCCAGCCGCCCCTATTTGTCCTGTGTGCCTTATACATAAGATTAAGCGCGAATACCAAAACATTACCTGTGCCCTCCCCAGTGCATTTAGTGGGAAGGAGAGCCTATTCCGCTGTAGTGTGTGCATGCCAAACCCCTGTTCATGGTACATGCGAAGATGCCTCCCACCTTGCACCTGTCGTTGCAGACTTGCAACTATCCCCATTCAAGTCCTTGTCCCAGGGCAGTGTTCAATTGTACCTCTCCCATTCCTTGCAATGCAAGCGCAAGTATGCAGCCTGTCACCCACCCACCCCCAGGCTGCAATACCATACTGCTTGCTTGCTTGCACTTTAAATTGGGCCTTTTAGGCATGTGGAGGCGGAATCTGGCCACCACGCCATGGCTGTGTTGGCGGCCTGGTATCCATACTCAGTCCCCAGCCGCCTGGTGGCCTGGTGTCCCCGCTTGCTCCCCAGCCTCCAGGGGGTGGCCGGGTGTCCATACTCGGTCCCCAGCCACCCCTATTTGTACCGGTAACCTTTCCCACACTTTTCTTAGCCTGGCCTGCTTTAGGGCAGCATTGGCCGAGCCCACCGGACTATCAGACTCCTCCGGTGGGCCCTGGCTTCTCCATCAGGGGAGTTGAGAGTGCCAAGGTGAGGAGCATGATGAGGATGATAGAAGTTAGCATCTGCTTTGTTTTGTTGTAATGCAAGCGCATGTATGTAGTAGCGGCTAGGCCTGAGGAGGTCAGCGTTTTGGCGCATATCCTACCTCCTCCGAGGATTGCTGGATGTTTTCCTGCTACTATCCAAGTTCTATGACTCCCGTTAAAACAAAGCTTCAGGTGATAAATGATGGACGAGGTAGTGGCAAAGGAGAAAGAGCAGGAGGAACAGGGACCATTCACATCAATATCAGGCCAGTCAACCAGATATGTCTTGTAGGATATGTTTCTGTAACAAAAGGAGCGGTTCGGCTACACAGTTATAGGGCATTCAGTGAGTGCAATGCCTACCAAAAATTTTGAGGCACTCCAATGCCCCTTGGAAATGACATGGAGGTCAGAGGGCGTTAACTAAACCTTTTTTTCCATTTATAGCAACTGGGTCTCCTGTGCACTGTTGGCCTAAGCAGTGAATGGAATGCTTTCCAAAAATTATGAGGTACTGCAATGCCCCTTACAAGAGCCATGTGTGGCACCCCAGGGGTCTGGTCACCACAGTAATAGAGATTACGTCGGAGAGCAAGTGGGAGGTTTCCTGGTCAGGATCTCTTAAACATGCAACATCCTCCTGCCCCAGTCCTGGGAGGGGAGAATTCTGCCCTTATAAACTGGATCTGGGGTGGGGTTGAGTGAGTCAGAGAACAGAGAACAGTCAGAGTCAGAGTGAGAGCAAGGGAAAGTAACAGCAAGGAGCTCTGTAGGAGCTAGGAGCTAAAGACGAGGGGCTGGAAGCTGAGCAGAGCTCGCCCTGGCACAAGACAATAGGAACCGGACACAGGAGTCCGAAGCTGTGTATATATCCAGCAGCAGAAACCAGCCGTCAGGGGATTTCAGGTCCTCTGGCCATAGAAGCCCGGAGGCTCAGTCACAAGCAAGGGACCAGCACCGTCGTTGAGGAGCGGAGGCTAACAGAAGGCCCCAAGTCACCAGTCATACGGGTGAGCACTACACGGTACACTCAGGGACGTGAGTTACTTCTACCCGCTTACAGCAAGGTAGCCAGGAAGAGTGCAGACAGACGGGGAGGCCTACAACTCCACCTGGCCAGGGGAACTCCTGCTTGCTCACTGACTGACCAGGCCTCTTATGCTAGCCAGTACTCCCGGGAGGGTCTACCTTATAATCATCAGTAAAGACCCTGAACTGCACTGCAAAGACTCTGAGTCATTCCTGCTGCGCTCGTGCACCATCACCCCCATCATCCACACTCACTGCCCTGAGGCTATACTCCTCCCCAGGGGAGTTATCCCATTTTATGCTGCGCACACAACACCGGCCTCAGCAGTCTGCCTCGCAGCGGTGGTACTCCCTGACCGCAATCCACGGATGGCGCAGTCGGACAATTAACCTCAAAACCTAAGAAAGATTGCCACTGGTTTGACCAGCCTGAGCCACCACGGGACCAGGTCACCGCCACGGAGACTACAGACCCCAGAGACCCGGCACCGGGTATCCCACACACGTGTACACATGGCCCAGGGGGCGCGTCACATGCAGTACAGCATATTACAAACATAAGTCCCATTATTGGGGAGTGGTTCTCCCATAGTATTTGCTTATGCTTTCCCAGCAAAAGCTGCCAAAAATTAGGACGGAGCAACTTGCAATGCCCCTTACAAGAGCCATGAAGTACAGCATATTACAAACATAAGTCCCATTATTGGGAGTGGGTCAACCATAGTATTTGCTTATGCTTTCCCAGCAAAAGCTGCCAAAAATTAGGACGAAGGAACTTGCAATGCTGGCACCCTGGTGGTATAGTAGTGGTGGAGGCTGAGGATAAGGAGAAGAAGATTAAACAACCGAAAGGAGGAAGCGTATACCCATGTGTGGGTGTGAAGCGGTGCATGTGAATACACCTCCCGAAATAACACAGTGGATTTGACTTTATGTTACTCTGCTGTCATTTGGTGGTGATGAGAAGTCTGGCCCAATCCAGCCCTTGTTCATTTTGATAAGGGTCAGCTTGTCAACATTGTCAGTTGACAGGCGAGTGCGCTTATCAGTTATAATTCCCCCAGCGGCACTAAAAACACGCTCCAATAACACGCTAGTGGCAGGGCAGGCCAGGACCTCCAAGGCGGACAGAGCGAGTTCATTCCAAGTGTCCAGCTTGGATACCCAATAATTAAAAGGCACAGAGGAATCACGGAGGACGCTGGTACGATCGGCAAGGTACTCCCTCACCATCTTTTGAAACTTTCCACTCCTTGTGAGAGTACCCCGCGCCTCAGGGCCTGTAAGCTGGGCGGGTGTCAGAAAACTGTCCCAGAACGTTGACAGTGTTCCCCTGCCTTTGCTGGATTGGAGTTGCATCTCTCTCGCCTGTACGCCTTGGTTGGGCAACGAACTGTGACCTCTGCCGCTAGCGTGTTCAGATGGGAATTTTTTTAAGAGTTCTGCAGCAAGGGCCTTCTGGTATTGCCCCATTTTTGTAGACCTCTCCACCTCAGGAATAAGAGAGTGAAAGTTCTCCTTGTAGTGGGGGTTTACAAGTGTCACCAACCAGTAATGACTGTCACCCAACATTTTGACAACGCGAAGGTCACTGTTAAGGCAGCGTAACATAAAGTCAGCCATGCGTGCCAGACTGGTAACGGGCAAGATTTCCGTGTCCTCACCAAGATGACGACTGACCATACTCTCCTCCTCCTCCTCCTCCTCTCCCTCATTGTCCCCCAATGCACGTTGGGATGAGATGAGGCTGGGCTGTGTGTAATCGCCCGCTACTGCTTCTTGATCCATCTCATCATACTCTGGCTGCAATGCCTCCTCTTTAATTCTCTGCAGAGAGCGTTGCAAAAGACAGACAAGTGGGATGCTGTCACTAATGATGGCGTCATCACCAGTCAACATCTTGGTGGCCTCCTCAAAGTTTGTCAGGATGGTACATATGTCAGACATCCAGGTACACTCCTGAGGTCCTATGTGTGGAGTCTGACCTGAATATCGACGGCCTTGTTGCAGCTGGTACTCCACAACTGCTCTCTTCTGCTCACAAATCCTTTGCAACATGTGGAGGGTAGAGTTCCAACGTGTGGGGACATCACACACCAGTCGGTGTGCCGGAAGCTGCAAACGCTGCTGCAACACAGCAAGGGAGGCGGAAGCTGTAGCCGACTTGCAAAAATGAGCTGACAGGTGGCGTACTTTCACGAGCAGATCTGGCAACTCGGGGTACGATTTAAGAAACCGCCGAACCACGAGGTTAAGCACATGAGCCAGGCATGGTACGTGTGTGATCTCACCACGCCTCAGAGCCGCCACCAGGTTACGGCCATTGTCACACACGACCATGCCGGGATGTAGGTTCAGCGGTCTCAGCCACAGATCTGCCTGCTCTTTCACAGCTGTCCACAACTCACAAGCAGTGTGAGGTTTATCACCTAAGCTTATGAGTTTCAGCACAGCCTGTTGCCGCTTGGCGGAGGCAGTACTGCAATGCTTCCAGCTTGTAACTGATGTGGTGATATCTGAGATGGAGGCTGAACATGAGGAGGAGGAGGAGGAGGATGCGCAGGAGCTGTACACTGTGGGGGCAAATCTGACTGACATAGGGCCCGCAATCCTCGGTGTGGGGAGGATGTGTTCCGTCCCAAGGTCCGACTGGGTCCCGGCTTCCACTATGTTTACCCAGTGTGCCGTCAGAGAGATGTACCGTCCCTGGCCACAAGCACTTGTCCACGTGTCCGTTGTCAGGTAGACTCTCTCAGTAACTGCATTGTTGAGGGCACGGCAGATGCTTTGGGACACGTGCTTGTGTAGTGTGGGGATGGCACACCGGGCAAAATAGTGTCGGCTGGGGACCGAGTACCGAGGGACGGCCACCGCCATAAGATTGCGGAAGGATTCCGTCTCCACCAGCCTAAAAGGCAGCATTTCCAATGCAAGCAGTCGTGAAATGTGCGAATTTAGGACTGTGGCCTGTGGGGCGTTAGCTGCGAATTTCCGCTTTCGTTCAAAGGTCTGGGATATGGACAATTGAACGCTGCGGTGGGACGTGGACGTGGACGTTGATGCTGTTTCTTGAGAAACTGCCATAACAAGTGAAGACTGAGAGGAGGGGGCATCTTTACATGCAGTATGGACAGGGGATTGCCTTGCACACACAACATGGGGTTCTATTGCACGTACAACAGTGGAAGAAGCAGTGGTGACACCCGCTGACACTGGTCGTGGACCCTGGGTTTCGCCGCACAAAGTCGGGTGCTTTGCTGCCATGTGCCTGATCATGCTGGTGGTGGTCAGGCTGGTAGTTTTGTCACCCCTGCTGATGCTGGCATGGCAGGTGGAACATATGGCCTTTTTGGGGTTATCAGCAGAGTCTTTAAAAAAATTCCAGACTCTGGAAGACCTACCGCTTGTACTGGCAACGTCCCTCGTGTTGGTGTTACGGGAAACGGTTGCCTGCCTTCTGTCTGCGGCCACCACACTGCTTCTTCCTGCCTGTTGGGGTACTCTGCCTACCTCCCCCTGTGTGCTGCTGGCCTCACTCTGCATGTCCTCCTTCCACGTTGGGTCAGTTACTAGATCATCCACCACCTCCTCCTCTTCCACTTGCGCACCACGATCCTCCTCCTCACTTCCTGGCAATTGTGTCTCGTCATCGTCCACCTCTTGTGACAGATTGCCAACGTCGACTTCCTGTGGCCGTGGCTGTTCAAATATTTGGGCATCGCAACATGGGATCTCCTCTTCCACCACTTCAAGCGTATCAGGCGAGGGGCCCAAATATGGAAATGGACCAGTGAACAGCTCTTCAGAGTGTCCAAGTGTGGGATCACTTGCTGTCTGACGACACTCGGCATGGTGGGAGGAAGGAGCATCAGGGTGAGGAGGAGTATGCGGTCGAGACTCACGGCTACTAAGAGTTGACCGTGTGGAAGACAGACCGGAGGTGGTGGTGCCCAGGTAACTGGAAGTATTGTCTGCTATCCAATTAATAACCTGTTCACACTGATCAGTTCTCAATACTGGTGTTGTTCTGTGCTTCCCTAGTAATTCGGTCAAGAAGTGGGAGCGAGAAGATGTGGCTGTTGGTTGTGGCACATTTTCACCTTGGCCACGGCCCCGTCCTCTGCACGAACCATCACCAGAAAGTCCACTTCCAAGTCCCATGCCACGCGCCTTGCCCATTGTAAATGAAGTAAAATAGCTTACACTTGCACTATCAATGGAAAAAGGGTAATAAAGAGTAGATTAGAACCGTGGAAGAGGAAAACCACAGTTATTGTTTACTGGGGTATACCACACTTTTTTAAATAGAGATATTTGCGGCTGAACAGTGAGCGACACACTCAAACTGCTTTTTTTTAAGATACCAAAGACCCAAAACTGGATAGTACAGCGATTTGACCCGTGGAACTCCGAAACCACACTGGGATGTCGGGCCTACACAAGACTATTTTCAACAGATATATTTTTGTGTCACAACAGTCAGGAGACACTACTGTTTTTCTTTACGGAAAAAACAACCAAAACCTGAATAATAGAGATTTTATACCGTGGAACAGCAAAACCACAGTTATAATTTACTGGTGTATACCAGGCTTTTTAAAATATATATATATTTGCGGCTGAACAGTGAGCGACACACTCAAACTGTTTTTTTTAGATACAAATGGCCCAAAATTGAATAATACAGAGGTTTGTACGGTGGAACTGCAAAACCACACTTGTATTTCTCGGGCCTACACCAGACTATTTTCAACAGATATATTTGTGTCTGAAAAATCAGAGAGACACTATTTTTTTGTTTTTAACAGCAAAAAATGCAAAAAGCAGGATAATAGAGATTTTTTACCGTGGAACAGCAAAAGCACACTTCTGTCTCTCTGGCCTACACCAGACTATTTTCAACAGATATATTTGTGTCTGAAAAATCAGGGAGACATTATTATTATTTTTATACAGCAAAAAATGGCAAAAAGAGGATAATAGAGATGTTTTACCGTGGAACATCAAAACCACAGTAATAATTTACTGGTGTATACCAGGCTTTTTAAAATATATATATATTTGTGGCTGAACAGTGAGCGACACACTCAAACTGTTTTTTTTAGATACAAATGGCCCAAAAGTGGATAATACAGAGGTTTGTACCGTGGAACTGCAAAACCACACTTGTATTTCTCGGGCCTACACCAGACTATTTTCAACAGATATATTTGTGTCTGAAAAATCAGGGAGACACTATTTTTTTTTTTTTTACAGCAAAAAATGCAAAAAGCAGGATAATAGAGATTTTTTACCGTGGAACAGCAAAAGCACACTTCTGTCTCTCTGGCCTACACCAGACTATTTTCATCAGATATATTTGTGTCTGAAAAATCAGGGAGACACTATTATTATTTTTATACAGCAAAAAGTGCCAAAAACAGGATAATAGAGATGTTTTACCGTGGAACATCAAAACCACAGTAATAATTTACTGGTGTATACCAGGCTTTTTAAAATATATATATATTTGCGGCTGAACAGTGAGCGACACGCTCAAACTGTTTTTTTTAGATACAAATGGCCCAAAAGTGGATAATACAGAGGTTTGTACCATGGAACTGCAAAACCACAATTGTATTTCTCGGGCCTACACCAGACTATTTTCAACAGATATATTTGTGTCTGAAAAATCAGAGAGACACTATTTTTTTGTTTTTAACAGCAAAAAATGCAAAAAGCAGGATAATAGAGATTTTTTACCGTGGAACAGCAAAAGCACACTTCTGTCTCTCTGGCCTACACCAGACTATTTTCAACAGATATATTTGTGTCTGAAAAATCAGGGAGACATTATTATTATTTTTATACAGCAAAAAATGGCAAAAAGAGGATAATAGAGATGTTTTACCGTGGAACATCAAAACCACAGTAATAATTTACTGGTGTATACCAGGCTTTTTAAAATATATATATATTTGTGGCTGAACAGTGAGCGACACACTCAAACTGTTTTTTTTAGATACAAATGGCCCAAAAGTGGATAATACAGAGGTTTGTACCGTGGAACTGCAAAACCACACTTGTATTTCTCGGGCCTACACCAGACTATTTTCAACAGATATATTTGTGTCTGAAAAATCAGGGAGACACTATTTTTTTTTTTTTTACAGCAAAAAATGCAAAAAGCAGGATAATAGAGATTTTTTACCGTGGAACAGCAAAAGCACACTTCTGTCTCTCTGGCCTACACCAGACTATTTTCATCAGATATATTTGTGTCTGAAAAATCAGGGAGACACTATTATTATTTTTATACAGCAAAAAGTGCCAAAAACAGGATAATAGAGATGTTTTACCGTGGAACATCAAAACCACAGTAATAATTTACTGGTGTATACCAGGCTTTTTAAAATATATATATATTTGCGGCTGAACAGTGAGCGACACGCTCAAACTGTTTTTTTTAGATACAAATGGCCCAAAAGTGGATAATACAGAGGTTTGTACCATGGAACTGCAAAACCACAATTGTATTTCTCGGGCCTACACCAGACTATTTTCAACAGATATATTTGTGTCTGAAAAATCAGGGAGACACTATTTTTTTTTTTTTTTACAGCAAAAATGCAAAAAGCAGGATAAAAGAGATTTTTTACCGTGGAACAGCAAAAGCACACTTCTGTCTCTCTGGCCTACAACAGACTATTTTCAACAGATATATTTGTGTCTGAAAAATCAGGGAGACACTATTTTTTTTTTTTTTACAGCAAAAAATGCAAAAAGCAGGATAATAGAGATTTTTTACCGTGGAACAGCAAAAGCACACTTCTGTCTCTCTGGCCTACAACAGACTATTTTCAACAGATATATTTGTGTCTGAAAAATCAGAGGCACACTTTTTTTGGGGGGGGGGGGGCACCAAAAGGTTAATAAGATGGGTATTTGTACATTGTGAAGGAGGAAAAAAAAAAAGAGGATTTAGATTAAAAAAAAAGATTTTTCCTGGCCCCCGGGACCTGGAGCTAAGACCAGCAATTTCAGCAACAGGAGCAGCACACAGGACTGTAATGCAGCGTTTGCTGGTATAACCACTGCATCTCCTATACAGCCTGCCTGCCTGCCTGCCTGCCTGACATACCTGGGATGGATATTAGTCCTGAGAAGGACTGTTTGTTTGATCTGGCAGCCTTTACAGACCCTACACTAACTATTTTGCAGGATATATCTCTCCCTAAATCAGCAGCGCTGTCCCTACACTGTCTGATCCGGAGCGACTGTGTCCAAGATGGCGGCGCCCGGTTTTAAATACTCGAGGTGACGCTGTGCGGCCAGCCAATCACTTTAATGCCCACAAACAGCATGGCTGCGGCATTACAGTGACTGGCTGGCAATCCCTGCATGTTCATTGGCTCTGTAAAGAGCGACAAACATGCAGGGCTTGACCCGAGCTCCCGCCCGAGTAACCCGGAAATGCTCGGTGCTCGCCGAACATCCCGAGTAGCGTGATGCTCGGGCGAGTACCGAGCAGTGTCGAGCATGTTCGCTCAACACTAGTCAGCACTATTTCGAATCATAATAGTTAAACGGGGATCATGTTGCAGATAGTGCAGCAAGAAGTCACTCATATGTTGGGCTCTTCCATGAGGTTCAAGCTCATGCTGTGTTGGTGGCTGGGTAATTATGATGCTTGTTTCCTCCATCCTCTCCCGCCAAAAACGACCAGAGAGGGGATGATTATCTTCTTCATGTTCTGACTGTTGCTCGCCCATCACCTTTTCCTCGCCTTTTGCACCAAACCCGCTCGATGGCAGTGAGCCACCCTCCCTTGGCACCTTAAGATGTCCCCTAGTGTATTACATTAGTAACAGTAGAAAATATTTTTTATTGTGATGAGGCCTGTATAACATACGAGATATTATCCAAACTATTTCAAACTGAGATGTCCCCTGCTGAATAACATTAGGAATCGAAGAAAGTTTTTTTTTTTTTCTGTGGATGAGGCCTGTAGAACATAGGAGATATGACGTTAGGAATAGAGATGAGCGGTGTTCGATTCGAACAGTTCGCCAATCTCAAATTCGAGCTGTTTTGGGCGGTGTTTGAGCCGTTCGGCGAACATGAATGATTTGAAAAAAATTCGGCTGTTCGAGGTTATGTTCGATAACTGTTCGTGCACCAAAATCATAACTGGATTTTTTCTCAGTAATGCTGAAAATTAATGTTAATACGCAGTTTGAGTGTACAGCGGGGCGGGGGGAGGGGCAGGGGATGGATCTCTGCAGAAATAATGAAGATCTCCATTTTTTTTCTTTTCCCCGCATTTACAGTGGGGCGGTGCAGTCTGTCAGCCTATCAGCAGCGCACACAAGGAGCGAACTGCTTTTTTTCACACAAGCAAGGGCATGTGTCATTGGCAGTGTATATTACATGTCCTTGCCCTATAAGACACAGCCATTTTCCCCGTCGCCACCATTTTCTCACTGCTGCAGCTGCGTGTTAGACGACACCATTGTTGCTGTGTGCACTATACTTTGTTAATTTCAAGCCAGTTTTCGCACAAATCTACAGATAGCTTGGGAGGAGGGAAGAGTTGTGATTGCAGTCCTTTTAAGGACTACGTTACATCATTTCCTACAACTTTTATCAGGCAGGTCTGTGCTCTTAAATAGGTTGGGAGTAAAGACTAATTGTAATTGCAGTCCTTTTCAGGGCTAGGTTACATCAGTTCCTATCACTTTTTGCCAGGGAGGTCTGTGCCAGTGCTGTGCAAGTTTTTTTCACAGCATTTGGCTAAATCTAGCAAAGCAAATTCTTATTGGCCTATTGCAGAGTGTGTTAGTCAGTGGAGTAGCCTATCTGCATTGCAAGCTACACCACCTGTGTATAGAATACAATTTTTTTTGCTGCACCTAGTGAAGTAAAACCTTTTGGGCATAGCATCATTCTATTAGTCCATCTATACTAACCTTCACCAGGTTGCAAATTCAATATAATTTTTTTCTGCATCGAGCTCTGAAAAAATATTTAGGTTTCTAGCAGTGGGTGGGACTTGTTCTATTAGTCCATCTATACTGACCTCCATCAGGTTGCAAATTCAATATAATTTTTTTCTGCATCTAGCTCTGAAAAAATATTTTGGCTTGTAGCAGTGTGTGGGACTTGTTCTATTAGTCCATCTATACTGACCTCCATCAGGTTGCAACTTCAATATAATTTTTTTCTGCATCTAGCTCTGAAAAAATATTTAGGCTTCAAGCAGTGTGTGGGACTTGTTCTATTAGTCCATATATACTGACCTCCATCAGGTTGCAAATTCAATATAATTTTTTTCTGCATCTAGCTCTGAAAAAATATTTCAGCTTGTAACAGTGTCTGGGACTTGTTCTATTAGTCCATCTATTCTAACCTCCACCAGGTTGCAAATTCAATATAATTTTTTTCTGCATCGAGCTCTGAAAAAATATTTCGGCTTGTAGCAGTGTGTGGGACTTGTTCTATTAGTCCATCTATACTGACCTCCATCAGGTTGCAAATTCAATATCAATTTTTTCTGCATCTAGCTCTGAAAAAATATTTCAGCTTGTAGCAGTGTGTGGGACTTGTTCTATTAGTCCATCTATACTGACCTCCATCAGGTTTCAAATTCAATATAATTTTTTTCCGCATCTAGCTCTGAAAAAATATTTTGGCTTCTAGCAGTGTGTGGGACTTGTTCTATTAGTCCATCTATGCTGACCTCCATCAGGTTGCAAACTCAATATAATTTTTTTCTGCATCTAACCCAGCCAATACTTTTGGGCTAATACCACAGTTTGGCCACTCAGCTCTGCTCGGTTCCCATCCATTGTTTTTTGTGCAAACAACTCCAGAGTTGTGAATTAGTTAAAAACCAAAATGAGTGGAAAAAGGCCTGTGTCCGTGGGGTAGGTGTTAAAGCAACAGTAACATGTGCAGAAGAAAGATCATCTTCCAGCCAAACTAAGATGTCTACTTCTTTTAGTGGACAATGTGATAAGATCCCTTTCTTATGGCCATGCCAATCGCTACAAATTCCAGATGAGGCACAAAAACGGCAGGTGATTCAACGGATATCAAGTGCTCCTTTAAGTGGGCTCTCCTCCCCCTCAACTTCAACATCACAAATACTCCAGTCCTCAGAGGTGTCACCCCAATCGCTCTTGCTTCCTCACAGCTTCCAAGTCTCCAGCTGCCCGTCTGAGTATGGGGTAGAACAGATGGTTGAGTCTGCAGTGCTGTTTACTCATACTATAGCCTGGGAATCAGAGGTCGGCTCCACAGCTTCTGTGAATCCAGACGAGGAAATGATCTGCACTGATGCCCAGAATCTTTATGAGTCGGATCCAGGACCAGACGCAGAAGGTTCTGACCATAATGTAGACCCTCGTTCCCAAACTGTAACTCCTGTTGGTGGAGACAATGAGGAAGACAATGATGAGACTCAAATACCTGATTGGAGCGACAACTTTAGTTTTTTGTCAGGGCAGGAACAGGTTGGCTCTGATAACGACGGGTGTGATAACACACAGGGTGATGATGATGAGGTTGGAGATCCCACATACTGTCAATGCACAGTCAGCCAGTCGATGAGGTCAGCAGAGGAGGTGGAGGAGGATGCTAGTGATGATGAGGTCAGGCTGCGCCTTCCTGGATAGAGATGTAGTACTGGAAGCACGTCAACAACTACATCCTCAAACACAACTCTGCCTCTCACCACAAGTCGTGGTGGCTCTTCAGGTCGCATGGGTACTAAGCCTTGCATGGCCTGGGCATTTTTTCAGATCGATAAAGATGACCCATCTCATGTTATCTGTAACATTTGTCAGCAAAAGCTAAGTAGAGGCCAAAAAATACATAGTTTGAGTACTTCATGCATGAACCGGCACATGGACATGAAGCATAAGTTGCAGTGGGAAGCTCACTGTGCTACAATGCGGCCTAACCGGCCGGGCCAACTAACGTCTGCCCCATGTTGTGCATCCGCAGCCTCTTCATCCTCTGTGACTGGGGGGACAGCAGTCACACCTGCCACCTCTTTACCCGCAACAGCCAGCGTGATTGGCAGGTCATAATTTTCTTTGGAGGTGGAAACACCAGCTGGTGTTGAGCGCTGTCTGACATCGAGAGCACCACCTTTGGATCAAGGCAACCTAACGTGTCCGCCTGCATCTTCCTCACAGACCCGCAGTTTGCCGGGGACACCCTTCTCCACCCCGTCTAAGCACAACAGCCAGCCCTCGGTCTCTCAGATGTGAACAAGTAAAAGACCATTTCCTCCTAGCCATGAGAAAGCTAAGAGGTTGAATTTCACCATCTGCAAGCACTTGGCTACAGAAATGGTTCCTTTCCGCCTGGTGGACACAGAGGATTTTTGAGACCTTATGTCCGTCGCAGTGCCCCAGTACCAGATGCCCAGTCGGCACTACTTCTCAAAGAAAGGTTTGCCTGCGCTTCACCAGCATGTCGCACACAACATCACTGCTTCTTTGAGAAACTCTGTGTGTGACAGGGTGCATTTCACCACAGAAACTTGGATGAGTAGGCATGGACAGGGGCGTTACATGTCGCTGACTGGGCACTGGGTAACTATGGTGACAGCAGGACAAGGGGCTGCTGTCCAGGTGTTGCCGTCCCCACGAGTTGTGCGTCAATCCTCTTTATCTCAAAGTTCCTAAACTGCTTATTCATCCTCAACCTCCTCTCAGTCCTCCACCTGCACCCAAAGCCTGTCTGGTCATTCCACAAGCTTTCTAACTGCGCAGAAGGGATCCTGCACACCTCCTTACTATGCTGGCAGCAGGGCTCAACGTCATCAGGCGGTTTTACTTTGAAATGTCTGGGAAATGTGAGTCACACAGCTGAGGAGTTGTGGTCAGCTCTGGAGAACCAGTTTCATGAATTGTTGTCTCCACTGGACCTGAAACCAGGGAAGGCTGTGTGCGACAATGCTGAAAACCTGGGTGCGTCCCTTCGCCGGGGCAATGTCACACATGTGCCTTGTATGGCTCACGTGTTGAACCTGGTTGTCCAGCAATTTTTAGCCAACTATTCTGGACTAGATGGCCTTCTGCAGAGGGCACGATCGCTGTGTGCTCACTTCCGCCGTTCGCATCCCGCAGCTCAGCGACTTACATCTCTACCGAAGTCGTTGGGCCTGCCACTTCACCGGCTAAAATGCGATGGGCCTACCCGGTGGAATTCAACTCTGCACATGTTGCAGCGACTGTGGCAGCACGACAAGCCCTGGTGCAATACATTCTGACGTATAGCCTGGGCCAACGAGATTCACGCTGGAGGAGTGGTCTCAGATCAGGGACCTATGCACCCTTCTGCACAGTTTTGAAATGGCGACGAAGATGTTTAGTGCTGACGATTCCATTATCAGCATGACTATTCCGGTGATTTACATGCTGGAGCACATGTTAAACAGAATTCAGAGTCAGGTGGTGGCACAAGAGGAGGTGGAGGAAGTAGAGGAGGAGGAGTTGTATGCGACAGGGCTAACAACTGCAAGGTCCAGACGGTCGGCAGCACAAAGGCGGCAGGCATGTGAGGGTGGGGGAGATGGTTTTACCAGGGCGCATGGTAGCAGCCAAACTAGTGAGGAAGGTACAGGAGCCCAGGAAGAAGTGGTGAACAAACTGATGGAAGACTCATCAGATGAGGGAGACCTTGATCACATTTCTGTTGTGCGAGGTTGGGGGGAGAGGGCAGAGGAAGGAAGCATGATTGTTACCTCGCCACCAACACAACAGGGAATTGGTGCTCCTGGATGCGCAAGACACATGAGTGCCTTCTTGCTGCACTACCTTTAACATGAACCTTGAATTGTGAGAATTAGAAATAATCCTGGATACTGGGTTGCCACACTGTTAGATCCCCGGTACAAAAGTAAATTTGCAGAAATCATTCCTGCCATAGAAAGGGATGCACGCATGCAGGAGTATCAGCAGAGACTGTTGCAGAATCTTACATGTGATTTTCCACAAAACACCAGTGGTGCACGTAGTGAATCTCACAGTTCCAACTTGCCAACCGTGGGACCGTCGAGTGTTCAGCACTCAAACCGTAACAGAAACATAGTATCTGCTGGTAACATCAATTTTGCGGAATCATTTCACCACTTTTTTAGCCCATCCTTTGCAAGGCCACAGGAGACAAGAAGTCTGACACATAGTCAACGCCTAGAGACGATGGTACAGGAGTATCTCCAAGTAAACATTGAAGCCATGACTGTGTCACTGGACCCTTGCTATTTTTGGGCTTCTCATCTGGATAAATGGCCGGAGCTCGCCACTTACGCCTTGGAGATCTTGTCATGCCCTGCAGCCAGCATTCTGTCTGAACGTGTGTTCAGCGCTGCTGGTGGTGTGCTGACAGATAAGCACACGCGGCTCTCCACTGATAATGTAGACAGACTCACGTTCATAAAGATGAACAAATCATGGATCCGAAACGACTTTTCTACCCCTGTGTCATCCTGGGGAGAGTAAAAGCTTGATGATTGGTTAAAATCACCTCACCAACCGTTTTAAGCATTCAAATTACTAATCATGTTTATCTGTATCTTGGCTGGAAAATAATTTGGGCTTTGTAGCAGTGTGCAGTACTGATTCTATTAGGCCATCTATACTAAGCTCCACCAGATTTAAAATTACTAATTATGTTTATCTGAATCTTGGCTGGAAAATAATTTGGGCTTTGTAGCAGTGTGCAGTAATGATTAGAGATGAGCGTTGTTCTACTCGAACTGTTCGCCAATCTCAAATTCGAGCTGTTTTGAGCGGTGTTCGAGCCGGTCGGCGAACACGAACAATTTGAGAAAAATTCGGCTGTTCGAGGTTATGTTCGATAACTGTTCGTGCACCAAAATCATAACTGGATTTTTTCTCAGTAATGATGAAAATTAATGTTAATACGCAGTTTGAGTGTACAGCGGGGCGGGGGGAGGGGCAGGGGATGGATCTCTGCAGGAACAATGAAGATCTCCATTTTTTTTTCTCTTTCCCGCATTTGCAGTGGGGAGGTGCAATCTGTCAGCCTATCAGCAGCGCACACACGGAGCGAAGTGCTTTTTTTCACACAAGCAAGGGCATGTGTGATTGGCAGTGTATGTCACATGTCCTTGCCCTATAAGACCAAGCCATTTTCCCCGTCGCCACCATTTTCTCACTGCTGCAGCTGCGTGTTAGACGGCACCGCTGTTGCTGTGTGCGCTATACCTTGTTAATTTCAAGCCAATTTTCGCACAAATATACAGATAGCTTGGGAGTAGGGAATAGTTGTGATTGCAGTCCATTTAAGGACTAGGTTACAGCATTTCCTACGACTTTTATCAGGCAGGTCTGTGCTCTTAAGTAGATAGATTGTGGGAGTAATGACTAATTGTAATTGGAGTCCTTTTCAGGACTAGGTTACATCAGTTCCTATCAGTTTTTGCCAGGCAGGTCTGTGCCAGTGCTGTGCAAGTTTTTTTCACAGCATTTGGCTGAATCTAGCAAAGCTAATCCTTTTTGGCCTATTGCAGAGTGTGTTAGTCAGTGGAGTAGCCTATCTGTGTTGCAAGATATACCACCTGTGTATAGAATACCAATTTTTTTACTGCACCTAGTGAAGTAAAATCTTTTGGGCATAGCATCATTCTATTAGTCCATCTATACTGACCTCCATCAGGTTGCAAACTGAATATAATTTTTTTCTGCATCTAGCTCTGAAAAAATATTTGGGCTTCTAGCAGTGTGTGGGACTTGGTCTATTAGTCCATCTATACTGACCTCCATCAGGTTGCAAATTAAAAATAATTTTTTTCTTCATTTAGCTCTGAAAAAATATTTGGGCTTCTAGCAGTGTGTGGGACTTGTTCTATTAGTCCTTCTATACTGACCTCCAGCAGGTTGCAAATTGAATATAATTTTTTTCTGCATCTAGCTCTGAAAAAATATTTGAGCTTCTAGCGGTGTGTGGGACTTGGTCTATTAGTCCATCTATACTGACCTCCATCAGGTTGCAAATTAAAATTAATTTTTTTCTGCATCTAGCTCTGAAAAAATATTTGGGCTTCTAGCAGTGTGTGGGACTTGGTCTATTAGTCCATCTATACTGACCTCCATCAGGTTGCAAATTAAAAATAATTTTTTTCTTCATTTATCTCTGAAAAAATATTTGGGCTTCTAGCAGCGTGTGGGACTTGTTCTATTAGTCCATCTATACTGACCTCCATCAGGTTGCAAATTAAAAATAATTTTTTTCTGCATCTAGCTCTGAAAAAATATTTGGGCTTCTAGCAGTGTGTGGGACTTGGTCTATTAGTCCATCTATACTGACCTCCATCAGGTTGCAAATTAAAAATATTTTTTTTCTGCATCTAGCTCTGAAAAAATATTTGGGCTTCTAGCAGTGTGTGGGACTTGGTCTATTAGTCTATCTATACTGACCTCCATCAGGTTGCAAATTAAAAATAATTTTTTTCTTCATTTAGCTCTGAAAAAATATTTGGGCTTCTAGCAGTGTGTGGGACTTGTTCTATTAGTCCTTCTATACTGACCTCCAGCAGGTTGCAAATTGAATATAATTTTTTTCTGCATCTAGCTCTGAAAAAATATTTGGGCTTCTAGCGGTGTGTGGGACTTGGTCTATTAGTCCATCTATACTGACCTCCATCAGGTTGCAAATTAAAAATATTTTTTTTCTGCATCTAGCTCTGAAAAAATATTTGGGCTTCTAGCGGTGTATGGGACTTGGTCTATTAGTCCATCTATACTGACCTCCATCAGGTTGCAAATTAAAAATAATTTTTTTCTGCATCTAGCTCTGAAAAAATATTTGGGCTTCTAGCAGTGTGTGGGACTTGGTCTATTAGTCCATCTATACTGACCTCCATCAGGTTGCAAATTGAATAAAAAAATTTTCTGCATCTAGCTCTGAAAAAATATTTGGGCTTCTAGCGGTGTGTGGGACTTGGTCTATTAGTCCATCTATACTGACCTCCATCAGGTTGCAAATTAAAAATAATTTTTTTCTGCATCTAACCCAGCCAATAGTTTTGGCCTAATACCACAGTTTGGCCACTCAGCTCTGCTCGGTTACCATCCATTGTTTTTTTGTGCAAACAACTCCAGAGTTGTGAATTAGTTAACCACCAAAATGAGTGGAAAAAGGCCTGCTGCTGGTGGAAAGGGGAATAGGCGTTTTGGGAAGGGGAAAAAAGGTTGTGTCCGTGGGGTAGGTGCAGAAGAAAGACCATCTTCCAGCCAAACTAAAATGTCTACTTCTTTTAGCGGACAATGTGATAAGATCCCTTTCTTACGGCCACGCCAATCGCTACAAATTCCAGATGAGGCACAAAAACAGCAGGTGCTTCAACGGATATCAAGTGCTCCTTTAAGTGGGCTCTCCTCCACATCAACTTCAACATCACAAATACTCCAGTCCTCAAAGGTGTCACCCAAATCGCACTTGCTTCCTCACAGCTCCCAAATCTCCAGCTGCCCGTCTGAGTATGAGGTAGAACAGATGGTTGAGTCTGCAGAGCTGTTTACTCATACTATAGCCTGGGAATCAGAGGTCGACTCCAGCGCTTCTGTGAATCCAGACGAGGAAATGATCTGCACTGATGCCCAGAATCTTTATGAGTCGGATCCAGGACCAGACGCAGAAGGTTCTGACCATAATGTAGACCCTCGTTCCCAAACTGTAACTCCTGTTGGTGGAGACAATGAGGAAGACGATGATAAGACTCAAATACCTGATTAGAGCGACAACTTTAGTTTTTTGTCAGGGCAGGAACAGGTTGGCTCTGAGGACGACGGGTGTGATAACGCACAGGGTGATGATGATGAGGTCGGAGATCCCACTTACTGTCAACCCACAGTCAGCCAAGAGATGAGGTCAGCAGAGGAGGTGGAGGAAGATGCTAGTGACGACGAGGTCAGGTTGCGCCTTCCTGGACAGAGACGTAGTACTGGAAGCACGTCAACAAGTGCATCCTCAAACACAACTCTGCCTCTCACCACAAGTCGTGGTGGCTCTTCAGGTCGCATGGGTGCTAAGCCTTGCATAGCCTGGGCATTTTTTCAGATCGATAAAGATGACCCAACTCGTGTTATCTGTAACATTTGTCAGCAAAAGCTAAGTAGAGGCCAAAAAATACATAGTTTGAGTACTTCATGCATGAACCGGCACATGGACATGAAGCATAAGTTGCAGTGGGAAGCTCAGTGTGCTACAATGCGGTCTAGCCGGCCGGGCCAACCACTGTCTGCCATATCTTGTGCATCCGCGGCCTCTTCATCCTCTGTGACTGGGGGGACAGCAGTCACACCTGTTTTGGGGCGCAGACCTGCCACCTCTTTACCCGTAACAGCCAGCGTGATTGGCAGGTCATCATTTTCTTTGGAGGTGGTAACACCAGCTGGTCTTGAGCGCTGTCCGACATCGATAGCACCACCTTTGGATCAAGGCAACCTAACATGTCCGCCTGCATCTTCCTCACAGACCGGCAGTTTGCTGGGGACACCCTTATCAACCCCGTCTAAGCACAATAGCCAGCCCTCGGTCCCTCAGATGTGGACAAGTAAAAGACTATTTCCTCCTAGCCATGAGAAAGCTAAGAGGTTGAATTTCACCATCTGCAAGCTCTTGGCTACAGAAATGCTGCCTTTCCGCCTGGTGGACACAGAGGATTTTCGAGACCTTATGTCCGTCGCAGTGCCCCAGTACCAGATGCCCAGTCGGCACTACTTCTCAAAGAAAGGTGTGCCTGCGCTCCACCAGCATGTCGCACACAACATCACCGCTTCTTTGAGAAACTCTGTGTGTGACAGGGTGCATTTCACCACAGACACTTGGACGAGTAGGCATGGACAGGGGCGTTACATGTCGCTGACTGGGCACTGGGTAACTATGGTGACAGCAGGACAAGGGGCTGCTGTCCAAGTCTTGCCGTCCCCACGAGTTGTGTGTCAATCCTCTTTATGTCATTTTTCCTCCACTGCTTCTGCCTCCTCAACCTCCTCTCGGTCTTCCACCTGCACCCAAAGCCTGTCTGGTCATGCCACAAGCTTTCTAACTGCGCAGAAGGGATCCTGCACACCTCCTTACTATGCTGGCAGTAGGGCTCAACGTCATCAGGCGGTTTTTACATTGAAATGTCTGGGAAATGTGAGTCACACAGCTGAGGAGTTGTGGTCAGCTCTGGAGAACCAATTTCATGAATGGTTGTCTCCACTGGACCTGAAACCAGGGAAGGCCGTGTGCGACAATGCTGCAAACCTGGGTGCGGCCCTTCGCCGGGGCAATGTCACACACGTGCCTTGTATGGCTCACGTGTTGAACCTGGTTGTCCAGCAATTTTTAGCCCACTATCCCAGACTAGATGGCCTTCTGCAGAGGGCACGGTCGCTGTGTGCTCACTTCCGCCGTTCGCATCCCGCAGCTCAGCGACTTACATCTCTACAGAAGTCGTTGGGCCTGCCACTTCACCGGCTAAAATGCGATGTGCCTACCCGGTGGAATTCAACTCTGCACATGTTGCAGCGACTGTGGCAGCACCGACAAGCCCTGGTGCAATACGTTCTGACATATAGCCTGGGCCAACGAGATTCAGAGGTGGGGCAAATCACGCTGGAGGAGTGGTCTCAGATCAGGGACCTATGCACCCTTCTGCACAGTTTTGAAATGGCGACGAAGATGTTTAGTGCTGACGATGCCATTATCAGCATGACTATTCCGGTGATTTACATGCTGGAGCACATGTTAAACAGAATTCGGAGTCAGGTGGTGGCACAAGAGGAGGTGGAGGAAGTAGAGGAGGAGGAGTTGTATGCGGAAGGGCTAACATCTGCAAGGTCCAGACGGTCGGCAGCACCAGGGCGGCAGGCATGTGAGAGTGGGGGAGATGATTTTACCAGGGCGCATGGTAGCAGCCAAACTAGTGAGGAAGGTGCAGGAGCCCAGGAAGAAGTGGAGGACGAACTGATGGAAGACTCATCAGATGAGGGAGACCTTGATCACATTTCTGTTGTGCGAGGTTGGGGGGAGAGGACAGAGGAAGGAAGCATGATTGTTACCTCGCCACCAACACAACAGGGACTTGGTGCTCCTGGATGCGCAACACACATGAGTGCCTTCTTGCTGCACTACCTGCAACATGACCCTCGAATTGTGAGAATTAGAAATAATCCTGACTACTGGGTTGCCACACTGTTAGATCCCCGGTACAAAAGTAAATTTGCAGAAATTATTCCTGCCATAGAAAGGGATGCACGCATGCAGGAGTATCAGCAGAGACTGTTGCAGAATCTTACATGTGCTTTTCCACAAAATACCAGTGGTGCACGTAGTGAATCTCACAGTTCCAACTTGCCAACCGTGGGACCGTCAAGTGTTCAGCACTCAAACCGTAACAGAACCACAGTATCTGCTGGTAACATCAATTTTGCGGAATCATTTCACCACTTTTTTAGCCCATCCTTTGCAAGGCCACAGGAGACAAGAAGTCTGACACATAGTCAACGCCTAGAGACGATGGTACAGGAGTATCTCCAAGTAAACATTGAAGCCACGACTGTGTCACTGGACCCTTGCTCTTTTTGGGCTTCCAATCTGGATAAATGGCCGGAGCTAGCCACTTACGCCTTGGAGATCTTGTCATGCCCCGCAGCCAGCGTTCTGTCTGAACGTGTGTTCAGCGCTGCTGGTGGTGTGCTGACAGATAAGCGCACGCGGCTCTCCACTGATAATGTAGACAGACTCACGTTCATAAAGATGAACAAATCATGGATCCGAAACGACTTTTCTACCCCTGTGTCATCCTGGGGAGAGTAAAAGTTTGATGATTGGTTAAAATCACCCTACCAACCGTTTTAAGCTTTCAAATTACTAATCATGTTTATCTGTATCTTGACTGGAAAATAATTTGGGCTTTGTAGCAGTGTGCAGCACTGATCCTATTAGGCCATCTATAATAAGCTTCACCAGATTTAAAATTAAAAATAATTTTTAGCTGCATCTAGCCCGGAAAATAATTTTGGGGCTCCGAGATGCGCAAGACACATAAGTGCCTTCTTGCTGCACTACCTGCAGCATGACCCTCATATTGTCAGAATTCGAAGTAATCATGACTACTGGGTTGCCACACTCTTAGATCCCCCAAACTTTTCGATCAACCTTTTCATTTTAATAAAGACCAAAAAAATGGTCATTTTTGAAATTATAAGCATTAGCAGGTTGTTAGAAACTGAAATCAAACAGTTTTCAACTCAAAACTTTATTCTAGGTGATGTTACATTTTCACATAGGACCCCTTGTTCGAAAGGAGCTTCTGAACTCTCTCGTCCATTGAATTTGTCAGGTTTTGGATGGTTTCTGCTTCAATTGTTTTGCATGAGGACAGAATACCCTCCCAGAGCTGTTGCTTAGATGTGAACTGCCTCCCGCCATCATAGACACTCCTTTTAATGATGCTCCAAAGGTTCTGAATGGGGTAGAGGTCAGGGGAGCATGGGGGTCACACCATAAGTTTGTCCCCTTTTATGCCCATATCAGCCAGAGATGCAGATGTTTTATGTGCAGCATGAGATGGTGCATTATCATGCAGAAAAATGATCTTGCTGTGAAATACACGGTTCTTCTTCTTGAACCATGGCAGGAAGTGCTGTTTGAGAAAATTCACATACATTATGGAGTTCATCTTTAGCGCCTTCAGGGATCCTAAAGGGGCCGACAATCTCTCTCCCCATGATTCCAGCCCAAAACATTACTCCACCTCCTCCTTGTTGGCGCTGTAGCCGTGTTTGCGTGGGGTGTCCATCAACCAGCCATCCTCCACTCCATTCATCTGGACCATCGAGCGCTGCACGGCACTCATCCGTGAACAAAACAGTTTTGAAATCAGTCTTCATGTAATGTTTGGCCCACTGGAGCCGTTTCTGCTTGTGTGAAGTGGATAGAGGAGGTCGACAGGATGGCGTATGCACAGCTGAAAACCTCTGAAGGACCCTGCATCTTGTTGTTCGGGGGACGTTGGAGGCACAAGCAGCTTCAAAAACTTGTCTGCTGCTATGACAAGGCTTTTTTGCCGCTGCTCTTTCAACCTGACGTAATTGCCTGTAGGAAAGAGTCCTCAATTTGCCCTTATCAGCACGCACACGTGTGTACTGTGAATCAGCTACATACTTCTTGATTGCCAAGACACTTCATCATGATCATCGCACAATGTTGATTGTAGTCATGCCTTGACCTAAACACTCCACAATTTGTTGCTTCTCAGCAGCCGACACATCCTTTTTCTTTCCCATTTTGGCAGAAAATGTAGGCTGCTTAATAATGTGAGAGAGCCTTCTTAAGTAGTCTTGCCTTTCATTGGACACACCTGCCAAACTAATTAGCACAGGTGTCTGCAATTGCTTACAGTGATATAAAGAGCCCTGACACACATCACCATCAATGAGTTTAACTGACAAACAAACAAATTCTTCCCTTATCACTCCTAAACACTTTTTGCATAATAATTTGGAACGCGGTGTACATGTGCTTTTCCACAAAACACCAGTGGTTCACGTAGTGAATCTTACAGTTCTAACTTGCCAACCGTGGTCTGTATGGAATTGTTCAATAAAGGGCCCAAAATTAAGATAACATAGATGGGAGAGGTCTCTATGAATAGGAATTCCTAAGTATTTGATACCCTGTGAGGGCCAGGCAAAGGGAAAGTTGGACTGGATGGAATCCTATATGGATTTAGGGAGGGAGACATCGAGGGCCTCAGACTTCGCTGCATTGATTTTAACATTTTACCATGTAACAAAGTGATCTATTTCAGCCATAACAGCAGGGATGGATATATGTGATTGAGTGATATATACTAGGACATCATCAGCAAATAGAGAGCACTTGTACTCGGTGCCTCCCACCTCAATCCACCTAATATTGGGGTTATGGCGAATTGATGAGAGCAGGTGCTCCGTCACTAGGATGTATAAGAGAGGGGACAGAGGACATCCCTGCCTTGTCCCATTGGTGATTGTGAAAGGTGATGAAAATGTTCTGACGCACCCCCTGGGCCTTGGGACACCCGGAGCCGGACCCTTTTTGGTGGATGCTGGTGGTTGTAGTCTTCGTGGCGGCGATCCGGTTCCGTGGCTCAGGGCGGTCAAACCAGTGGCGGAACTATTTATGTGGTTTTGATGTTTAAATGTCCGACTACGCCACCCGTGGATTGCGGTCAGAGTGAACCGCCGCTACAGGGCAGACCGCAAAGGCTGGTGTTGTGGGTGCAGCAGAGCGTAGCATAACTCCCCACGGGAGGAGTATAGCCTCAGGGCAGTGTATGCGGAGGATGGGGGTGATGGTGCAGGGCAGCAGCAGTAACGACACGGAGTCAGTGATGCAGTTCAGGGCCTTTACTCACAGTTCTTATTATCCAGACCACGTCTGCAGGTAACGGCTGCCCACGTCGTACTGTGCTCACCAGGTGAGGGGCTCAGACAACTCCCAGATAACTTTGGAGCGCTTCACAGGACCCCCTTTGTGTGTCCTTTGTCTGGCCTTTCTTACCAACACTTCTGTCCGGCTGCCTCGGGCCTCCTCTTGGTAAACTTGGCGCCAGTTTCCCTGACCCTATGTGGTGCCTTCCTAGCGGGTGGAGCAAGGAGCTGCGCCACATAAAATGTCAGAGCCTCCGGTTTCTAGCTGAGGGTCGTTTCCTGCCTCCACTAGTTCGGGGACCGGTCTCCCCCTTTGGCCTGACCCCTCCACGCAGGTGGATTCGGGCGTGCAGTGGCGACTCGCCCGTCCGCACCCCTGGGATCCCTTCATTCCTCGTTCCTGGAGCCTTCTCCGCTCCTCTTCCTTCCTTCTCCCTCTTGCAGGCCTGGGCCTCTGTTACTAGGCCCGCCTCCGGAGCAGAACTCATGCAGAGCCCCTGCTCCCTGCCACTTCTGCTCAGACTTCTCTGCACTGAACTAAGATGGTGCCCACCTTTTATACTCCCTTCTCAATGCACCCAGGAACTGCTTCCTCCCTGCTCCTGCACTGCAGGGTTCCCCTTCCTCAGTGTTCCCTCCCCCCACTCCAGCCAGGGACAGGGACTGTCGTGCCCATCTCAGGGGCATATTGGTCGCCCTGCCCCACGGCAATGTGGTGTAATGCATGCAGGTGTCGGGTCCTGATCCACACTCCATCCTTATCTGAGAGTGAGATATCACACCTCTGGGTGAGGTGCAATACGTCTGTAGCAACCGAGCCCTCGGTGCTACAGTTCCATTTATCTTCAGCCTAGGTGACGTATTGTGATACAGGGCTGTGATTTTGGCTATAAAAGGGTCCCCTAGACCCCTACCCCAAGCTTTTTAAGAGAATCATATATGGCGTGCCAGGAGACTCTATGGAATGCTTTCTCAGCATCCAACGAGAGTATCTACTTACAAATTTTTAACTGCATCTAGCCCAGGAAATACTTTGTGCCTAGTAGCAGTGTCTGCTAGTCAGCGGATTATCCCGGCTGTTAAGCAAGCTACACCACCTGTAGTTTGGACACTTAATTTTTTCAAAGGAAATGCTTCGGGACCACGGGATACTTAGTGAAGAGCATCAGGAGGCACCCCAAGGCATAGGGGCTGGGACTGGCACTAGGATGCCTTGCGGTGGACAGCCGAGCTCGATCCTTATAAAAGCTTTTTAACTGCAGCAGCTTTAGTGGACGCTACTGGAGCTGGAATTACGCGGCTGCTGGCATGAGACTTGCCCTCCAATAGATCCTTGTAAATGGATTTAAAGTGTATTCATTCAAATTAGAGGGACAATTTAAATTAAAAAGCTTAGAGCTGCCTCCACCACAGGGGGGCTCTCTCGACCCACCAGCGGACAGGCACCAGTATTGGGAGAGGGGGGCTGGCCGTCAGGGTTCACCGCGGCTCTGGCACAAACCCGGCGACACGGAGGTGGCACGGGCAGGAGCGGACTGGCCGTCTCGGCTTCTCACTTTTTGGATTTTAGAAGGGCATGACATGCCTATATCTGTGTCTCCCCCTCCTTTTACTCCTCCACCTCTTTTCTTTTCACATGACTATATGTACTTGTCACTTTTCCATGTGTTAGTTGTGTCTTCTGAGCAGTTTGTCAGCTTTTGGACAACTTTGAAGGTGTTTTCTATGTGTTTCTATGTGTTTTTGTTTGCCTGCCATTGGTTTTAACGGTGTTCGAAGGTGTTCGACGAACAGTTCGACGAACAGTTCGGCGAACACACGGGTGTTCGACGAACCGAACCGAACTCGAACACTACGGGGGTGGCTCAACACTAGTAATGATTCTATTAGGCCATCTATACTAAGCTCCACCAGATTTAAAATTACTAATCATGTTTATCTGTATCTTGGCTGGAAAATAATTTGGGCTTTGTAGCAGTGTGCAGTACGGATTCTATTAGGCCATCTATACTAAGCTCCACCAGATTTAAAATTAGTAATCATGTTTATTTGTATCTTGGCTGGAAAATAATTTGGGCTTTGTAGCAGTGTGCCATCTATACTAAGCTCCACCAGATTTAAAATTAATAATAATTTTTAGCTGCATCTAGCCCGGAAAATAATTTTGGGGCTCCTAGATGCGCAAGACACATGAGTGCCTTCTTGCTGCACTACCTGCAACATGACCCTCAGATTCTCAGAATTCGAAGTAATCCTGACTACTGGGTTGCCACACTCTTAGATCCAACACACTCTTCGATCAACCTTTTCATTTTAATAAAGAACAAAAAAATGGTAATTTTTGAAATTATAAGCATTAGCAGGTTATTAGAAACTGAAATCATACAGTTTTCAACTCAAAACTTTATTCTAGGTGATGTTACATTTGCACATAGGACCCCTTGTTCGAAAGGAGCTTCTGAACTGTCTCGTCCATTGAATTTGTCAGGTTTTGGATGGTTTCTGCTTCAATTGTTTTGCATGAGGACAGAATACCCTCCCAGAGCTGTTGCTTAGATGTGAACTGCCTCCTGCCATCAAAGACACTCCTTTTGATGATGCTCCAGAGGTTCTGAATGTGGTAGAGGTCAGGGGAGCATGGGGGTCACACCATAAGTTTGTCCCCTTTTATGCCCATATCAGCCAGAGATGCAGATGTGTTATGTGCAGCATGAGACGGTGCATTATCATGCATGAAAATGATCTTGCTGTGGAATACACGATTCATCTTCTTGAACCATGGCAGGAAGTGCTGTTTGAGAAACTCCACATACATTATGGAGTCCATCTTTACCCCTTCAGGGATCCTAAAGGGGCCGACAATCTCTCTCCCCATGATTCCAGCCCAAAACATTACTCCACCTCCTCCTTGTTGGCGCTGTAGCCGTGTTTGCGTGGGGTGTCCATCAACCAGCCATCCTCTACTCCATCCATCTGGACCATCGAGTGTTGCACGGCACTCATCCGTGAACAAAACAGTTTTGAAGTCAGTCTTCATGTATTGTTTGGCCCACTGGAGCCGTTTCTGCTTGTGTGCAGTGGATAGAGGAGGTTGACAGGATGGCTTACGTACAGCTGCAAACCTCTGAAGGACCCTGCATCTTGTTGTTTGAGGGACGTTGGAGGCACCAGCAGCTTCAAAAACTTGTCTGCTGCTATGACAAGGCTTTTTTGCTGCTGCTCTTTTAACCTGATGTAATTGCCTGTAGGAAAGAGTCCTCAAATTTCCCTTATCAGCACGCACACGTGTGTACTGTGAATTTGCTACATAATTCTTGATTGCCAAGACACTTCATCCTGATCATCGCACAATGTTGATTGTAGTCATGCCTTGACCTAAACACTCCACAATTTGTTGATTCTCAGCAGCCGACACATCCTTTTTCTTTCCCATTTTGGCAGAAAATGTAGGCTGCTTAATAATGTGGGACAGCCTTCTTAAGCAGTCTTGCCTTTCATTGGACACACCTGGCAAACTAATTTGCACAGGTGTCTGCAATTGCTTACAGTGATATAAAGAGCCCTGACACACATCACCATCAATGAGTTTAACTGACAAACAAACAAATTCTTACCTTATCACTTCTAAACACTTTTTGCATAATAATTTGGAACACAGTGTACATGTGCTTTTCCACAAAACACCAGTGGTTCACGTAGTGAATCTTACAGTTCTAACTTGCCAACCATGGTCTGTATGGAGTTGTTCAATAAAGGGCCCAAAATTAAGATAACATAGACGGAAGAGGTCTCTATGAATAGGAATTCCTAAGTATTTGATACCCTGTGAGGGCCAGGCAAAGGGATATTTGGACTGGATGGAATCCTGTATGGATTTGGGGAGGGAGACATCGAGGGCCTCAGACTTCGCTGCATTGATTTTAAAATTTGACCATGTAACAAAGTGATCTATTTCAGCCATAACAGCAGGGATGGATATATGTGATTGAGTGATATATACTAGGACATCATCAGCAAATAGAGAGCACTTGTACTCGGTGCCTCCCACCTCAATCCACCTAATATTGGGGTTATGGCGAATTGATGAGAGCAGGTGCTCCATCACTAGAATGTATAAGAGAGGGGACAGAGGACATCCCTGCCTTGTCCCATTGGTGATTATGAAAGGTGATGAGAATGTTCTGACGCGCCCCCTGGGCCTTGGGATACCCGGAGCCTGACCCTTTTTGGTGGATGCTGGTGGTTGTAGTTTCCGTGGCGGTGACCCGGTTCCGCTGCTCAGGGCGGTCAAACCAGTGGCGGAACTATTTATGTGGTTTTGATGTTTAAATGTCCGACTACGCCACCCGTGGATTGCGGTCAGAGTGAACCGCCGCTGCAGGGCAGACCGCTGAGGCTCGTGTTGTGGGTGCAGCAGAGCGTAGTATAACTCCCCACGGGAGGAGTATAGCCTCAGGGCAGTGTATGCGGAGGATAGGGGTGATGGTGCAGGGCAGCAGCAGTAACGACACGGAGTCAGTGATGCAGTCCAGGGCCTTTACGCACAGTTCTTATTATCCAGACCACTTCTGCAGGTAACGGCTGCCCACGTCGTACTGAGCTCACCAGGTGAGGGGCTCAGACAACTCCCAGATAACTTTGGAGCGCTTCACAGGACCCCCTTTGTGTGTCCTTTGTCTGGCCTTTCTTACCAACGCTTCTGTCCGGCTGCCTCGGGCCTCCTCTTGGTAAACTTGGCGCCAGTTTCCCTTACCCTATGTGGTGCCTTCCTAGTGGGTGTAGCAAGGGGCTGCGCCACATAAAATGTCACAGCCTCCGGTTTATAGCTGAGGGTCTTTTCCCACCTCCACTAGTTTCGGGGACCGGTCTCCCTCTTTGGCCTGACCCCTCCACGCAGGTGGATTCGGGCGTGAGGTGGCGACTCACCCGTCCGCACCCCTGGGATCCCTTCGTTCCTCATTCCTGGAGCCTTCTCCGCTCCTCTTCCTTCCTTCTCCCTCTTCCAGGCCTGGGCCTCTGTTACTAGGCCCGCCTCCGGAGCAGAGCTCATGCAGAGCCCCTGCTCCCTGTCACTTCTGCTCAGACTTCTCTGCACTGAACTAAGATGGTGCCCACCTTTTATACTCCCTTCTCAATGCACCCAGGAACTGCTTCCTCCCTGCTCCTGCACTACAGGGTTCCCCTTCCTCGGTGTTCCCTCCCCCCACTCCAGCCAGGGACTGGGACTGTCGTGCCCATCTCAGGGGCATATTGGTCGCCCTGCCCCACGGCAATGTGGTGTAATGCATGCAGGTGTCGGGGTCCTGATCCACACTCCATTCTTACCTGAGAGTGAGATATCACACCTCTGGGTGAGGTGCAATACCTCTGTAGCAACCGAACCCTCGGCGTGCTACAGTTCCATTTATCTTCAGCCTAGGTGACGTATTGCGATACAGGGCCATGATTTGGGCTATAAAAGGGTCCCCTAGATCCCTACCCCAAGCTTTTTAAGAGAATAATATATGGCGTGCCAGGAGACTCTATGGAATGCTTTCTCAGCATCCAACGACAGTATCTAATTACAAATTTTTAACTGCATCTAGCCCAGGAAATACTTTGTGCCTAGTAGCAGTGTCTGCTAGTCAGCGGATTATCCCAGCTGTTAAGCAAGCTACACCACCTGTAGTTTGGACACTTAATTTTTTTAAAGGAAATGCTTCGGGACCCCGGGATACTCAGTGAAGAGCATCAGGAGGCACCCCAAGGCATAGAGGCTGGGACTGGCAGTAGGAAGCCTTGTGGTGGACCGCCGAGCTCGATCCTTATAAAAGCTTTTTAACTGCAGCAGCTTTAGTGGACGCTACTGGAGCTGCAATTACACGGCTGCTGGCATGAGACATGCTCTCCAATAGATCTTTGTAAAAGGATTTAAAGTGTATTCATTCAATTTAGAGAGACAATTTAAATTAAAAACCTTAGACCTGCATCCACCACAGGGGGGCTCGCTCGACCCACCAGCGGACAGGCACCAGTATTGGGAGAGGGGGGCTGGCCGTCAGGGTCCACCGCAGCTCTGGCACAAACCCAGCGACACGGAGGTCGCACGGGCAGGAACGGACTGGCCGTGTCGGCTTCGCACTTTTTTGGTTTTAGAAGGGCATGACATGCCTATATCTGTGTCTCCCCCTCCTTTTACTCCTCCACCTCTTTTCTTTTCGCATGACTATATGTACTTGTCACTTTTTAATGTGTTAGTTGTGTCTTCTGAGCAGTTTGTCAGTTTTGGACACCTTTGAAGGTGTTTTCTATGTATTTCTATGTGTTTTTGTTTGCCTGCCATTTGTTTTAACGGTGTTTGAAGGTGTTCGACGAACAGTTCAACGAACAGTTCGGCGAACATACGGGTGTTGGACGAACCGAACCGAACTCGAACACTACGGGGGTGGCTCAACACTAGTTAGGAACAGCAAAAAATAGATTTTTTTTACTTTGAATAAGCTCTGCATGCTGCTGAATTTCAAAGCCACTAAAGGACAAGGTGGCTTATAGCAGATTTTGACACGTTTGCGAGAGAAAAAAATATTTTTGGGACTCCGCCTAGCGACAGAAAAAATCTATTTTTTAACTCGGAAAACAGCTGAAGTTCAAAGCTACTAAAATAGTAGGTGGCTTATAGCAGAGTGTATCACGTTTGTGACACAAAAAAATCTTTTGTGGACTTTGCCTAGCAACAGAAAAAATATATGACAAAGTGGCCTACTATAGCTTGCACTATCACATTAACAAATGAAAAAAAAGTTTTTTGTGCTCTACACCGAGAAGCTCTGCAGAGTCTGCAGACAGCTGAATTATAAACCCCATAAAATCAAAAGATGGATTGAAAGGGCTTTCTTGCTTTATCACATTAGCAAGTTAAAACAGATTGGAGGGATATTCGTGCATGCAGCACATTACAAGCAGTGCACAACAGAGTTCTATGGCAAGGGCCCTGCTATTTCTGTTTAAATCTCAGTAATTGCACAATAAAAATAAATGTGCTGCAAGGTCGATTTCACAGGTACACAGCAGAGGACTTATCTTCACTATCTGACTTCGAAACAAGTGTCCATCTATCTAGCTAATGTCTCTCATTAAACAGGAGCAGGGTGCAGGAACAGCATTTATCACAAGTGACATACATAAAATGGCACTGAGAGAACATGGCCGCTCTTTATATAGAGAGTATATGTGATTTCAGCAGCCAATGGCAGAAGCTCTTGTGTCTGGACAGTGTAGATGCTTCCTGCTCTCTGATTGGCTAGCCACGCTTTCCTTACTTAAAGTTACAGGGAAAAAAAAAAGATTACAAGCGCGCCGCTGATCTGACCTGTTCTGAGCTCTCACCAGGCTCTCACTCATCATACACAAGCATTATGGTAGCAAAACTGTTGAAAACGCTGTAGTTCCCCACAATCACGTTCCCGCACTTATTCGTCTAACGGTGCCCATTTTCCCGAATTTAAGTAAAAATGCTCGCCTTTCTGATCACAAATCCAAATGTGCCACATTCGTGCCGAATTTAACTTTTGAGATCGGATTTCGAACATGTTCGCTTATCCTTATTCATGATAGTGGTAAAATTTATTCGATATGACTTGCGTTTATTTGTGAAAAAAATGGAAATTTGTCAAAAATGTAGCAAGTTTCAAACTTTGAATTTTTATGCCCTTAAATCAGAGAGATATGTCACACAAAATAGATAATAAATAACATTTCCCACATGTCTACTTTACATCAGCACAATTTTTGCAACAATTTTTTTTTTGTAAGGAAGTTATTATAAGGGTTAAAAGTTGATCAGCGATTTCTCATTTTTCCAACAAAATTTCCAAAGCCATTTTTTTAGGGACCACATCACATTTGAAGTGACTTTGAGGGGTCTATATGACAGAAAATACCCAAAAGTGACACCATTGTAAAAACTCCACCCCTCAAGGTGCTCAAAACCACATACAACCCTGGCAAAAATTATGGAATCACCAGGCTCGGAGGACGTTCATTCAGTTGTTTAATGTTGTTGAAAAAAAGCAGATGACAGACATGGCACAAAACTAAAGTCATTTCAAATGGCAACTTTAGGGCTTTAAGAAACACTAATACTGGTACTCAGTAAAGGTAATTTTTTCAGACCAAGCAGAGGGAAAAAATTATGAAATCACTCAATTCTGAGGAAAAAATTATGAAATCATGAAAAACAAACATACAAAAGAACACTCCAATACATCACTAGTATTTTGTTGCACCACCTCTGGCTTTAATAACAGCTTGCAGTCTCTGAGGCATGGACTTAATGAGTGACAAACCGTACTCTTCATCCATCTAGCTCCAACTTTCTCTGATTGCTGTTGCCAGATCAGCTTTGCAGGTTGGAGCCTTGTCATGGACCATTTTCTTCAACTTCCACCAAAGATTTTCAATTGGATTGAGATCCAGACTATTTGCAGGCAATGACATTGACCTTATGTGTCTTCTTTCAAGGAATGTTTTCACAGTTTTTGCTCTATGGCAGGATGCATTATCATCTTGAAAAATTATATCATCATCCCCAAACATCCTTTCAATTGATGGGATAAGAAAACTGTCCAAAATATCAATGTAAACTTGGGCATTTATTGAAGATGTAATGACAGCCATCTCCACAGTGGCTTTACCTGACATGCAGTCCCATATCATCCATGACTGTGGAAATTTGCATGTTCTCTTCATGCAGTCATCTTTATAAATCTGATTGGAATGGCACCAAACAAAAATTCCAGCATCATCACCTTGCCCAATGCAGATTCGCGATTCATCACTGAATATGACTTTCATCCAGTCATCCACAGTCCACGATTGCTTTTCCTTAGCCCATTGTAACCTTGTTTTTTTCTGTTTCGGTGTTAACGATGGCTTATGCTTAGCTTTTCTGTATGTAAATCCCATTTCCTTTAGGTGGTTTCTTACAGTTCGGTCACAGACATTGAATCCAGTTTCCTCCCATTCGTTCCTCATTTGTTTTGTTGTGCATTTCCTGTTTTGAAGACATATTGCTTTAAGTTTCTGGTCTTGATGCTTTGATGTCTTCCTTGGTCTACCAGTATGTTTGCCCTTAACAACCTTCCCATGTTGTTTGTATTTGGTCCAGATTTTAGACACAGCTGACTGTGAAAAACCAACATCTTTTGCAACATTGCGTGATGATTTACCTTCTTTTAAGAGTTTGATAATCCTCTCCTTTGTTTCAATTGACATCTCTCGTGTTGGAGCCATGATACATGTCAGTCCACTTGGTGCAACAGCTCTCCAAGGTATGATCACTCGTTTTTAGATGCAGGTCTAATTTTATGCAGGTGTTAGTTTTGGAAATGAAAATTTTCAGGGTGATTCCATAATTTTTTCCTCAGAATTGAGTGTTTCCCTATGCTAGGTCTGAAAAAAATTACCCTTACTGAGTACCACATTTTTAATCTTGATTTCTTTTTGTGTTTCTTAAAGCCCTAAAGTTGCCATTTGAAATGACTTTAGTTTTGTGCCATGTCTTTGATCTGCTTTTTTTTAACAACATTAAACAACTGAATGAACATCCTCCAAGCCCAGGGATTCCTTATTTTTAGCCAGAGGTTGTACAAGAAGTTTATTAACCCTTCACGTGCTTCATAGGAACTGAAGCAACGTGGAAGGAAAAAATGAACATTTAACTTTTTAAACACAAATTTTATTTCAGACCTCAATTTTTTTATTTTTGCAAGGGTAACAAGAGAAAATGGACCACAAAATTTGTTGTGTGATTTGTTCTGAGTACGCTGATACCCCATATGTGGGGGAAAACCACTGTTTGGGTGCACGGCAGGTCTCGAATGGGAAGGAGGACCATTTGACTTTTTAATGCAAAATTTGCTGGAATTGAAAGCGGAAGCCATGTCGCCTTTGGAAATCCCTTGATGTGCCTAAACAGTGGAAACCCCTTACAAATGACACCAATTTGGAAACTAGACAGCACAGAGAACTTATCTAGATGTGTGGTGAGTAGTGTTAAGCATTCCGATACTGAAATATCGGGTATCGACCGATATTCGCGGTATCGGATTTCCGATACTTTTAGAATATCGAATACCGGAATCGGAAGATCCCATAATGCCAGCGCTCTGCAGTGTCTCTGAAGGATGACAAGCTGGATGGTAGCGCTCAGCTTAATGTACTTGTCATTTAGTGTTAAAGGATTCATTAAAAAAAATAATAGTGTTTTCATTCACCGTCTCTTTAAAAAAGCCGGCTGGCAATTCAGCATCGGTACCCGACAATTTAGAATAGAAAGAATAGAGCATCACACATAGATTAGATACATAGAAACATGTCAGTCACATACAGTATATAAGAAGTACAGTGATAGTGTTGATTACTGTACTTGTCATTTAGTGTTAAAATAAAGGATTTATTAAAAAAAAAATTGGCGTAGGGCTCCCCGTAATTTTAATCTCTAGCGGAGGTTAAGCAGATGGCTTGGGCACATGTTTGAAGCCTGGGAAGGGAGTAATACCCACGGAGCGTCCCAGGCTACTAATATCAGCCCCCAGCTGAATACCTAGCCTTTACTAGCTATTAAAATGGGGGGACCCAAAAAAAATGACGTGGGGTCCCCCCTATTTTAATAGCTAGCAAAGGCTAGGCAGACAGCTGGGGGCTGATATTAATAGCCCAGGAAGGGTGCCATGAATATTGGCCCCCTCCCAGGCTAGAAACACCAGCCGTCAGATGCCCCAGAAATGGCGCAGCCATAGGATGCGCCAATTCTGGCACTTAGCCTCGCTCTTCCCACTGCCCTGCAGCGGTGGCAGTGGGGTATTAGGGCTGGGGTTGATGTCAGCTTATAATGCCAGCTGACATCAAGCCCAGGTTAGTAATGGAGAGGCGTCTATTAGACACCCCCATTACTAACCCCATAGTCAAAGTTAAAAAAAAAATCACAAACACCCAGAATAAAGTCCTTTAATTGAAATAAACACACAATTCTTTATTGCTCTAAATTAAACCATACTTACCATCACGCCCATTCCAGCTGAAGCCAACGATCTCCTGCAATAAAAGTAAAATATTAAACCAACATCATCCATACCTTTCCATGGTTAACACGACGGTTCCTGCTCTGCTACATTCACATGACAGGCTGGATCGCAGCTGAAAGCTGCCATCCAGCTTGCCATGCCGCAGACACTGAGAAGCGCAGGCATGCTTGCGCTCTGCAGTGTCTGGCTGTGACGGCATAAAGATGAGCCGAGGTCATGTCCAATGAACTCAGCTCACCTCATGCACGTCACTGACAGCGTGGGAAAATTCTCATGCGCATGCGGTGAGCGTGAGAGAATTCTCCTGCTCAAGCGCTGAGCGCAGGTGAATTCTCCCTCGCTGTCAGTGACGTGCATGAGATGAGCTCATGTCCAATGAACTCAACTCACATCACGCACGTCACTGACAGCGTGGGAGAATTCACCTGCGCTCAGCGCTTGAGCAGGAGAATTCTCCCACGCTGGGATGGCATTGAGAGCACTGCCATCCAGCCTGTCATCCTTCAGAGACACTGCAGAGCTCAAGCATGCCTGCGCTCTGCAGTGTCTATGAAGGATGGCATGCTGGATGGCAGTGCTCAGCTGCGATCCAGCCTGTCATCTCAATGCCATCCCAGCGTGGGAGAATTCTCCTACTCAAGCGCTGAGCGCAGGAGAATTTTCCCACACTGTCAGTGACGTGCATGAGGTTAGCTGAGTTCATTGGACATGACCTTGGCTCAACAGGTTGCCGTCACAGCTAGACACTGCAGAGCGCAAGCATTCCTGCGCTTCTCAGTGTCTGCGGCATGGCAAGCTGGATGGCAGCTTTCGGCTGCGATCCAGCCTGTCATGTCAATGTAGCAGAGCTGGAGCCGTCCTGGGAACCATGTAAAGGTAAGGATGAGGTTGCTTTATTATTTTACTTTTATTGCAGAAGACATTGGCTTCAGCTGGAATGGGCGTGATGGGAAGTATGGTTTACATAGTTACATAGTTACATAATTTATAAGGCCGAAAAAAGACAAGTGTCCATCCAGTTCAGCCTATTTCTTGTGCACTGCAGCTATTCCGCAGCGTTGATCCAGGGGAAGGCAAAAAAAAACCATTCGGTATAGGCCAATTTACATCATTGAGGAAAAATTCACTTCCCGACTCTAATCTGGCAGTCAGATTAAATCCCTGGATTAATTAACTATCACTAAGCATAAGATGTAACTTTATTGTTCTCAAGAAAGGCGTCCAGTCCTCTCTTGAACTCATTAAGTGAGTTGGACATCACCACTTCCTCTCCCAGAGAGTTCCAGAGTCTCACGGCTCTGACCGTAAAGAATCCCCTTCTATGCTGGTGCAGGAACCTCCTTTCCTCCAGACGCATAGTGTGCCCCCTCGTCTTTGTCACCATCCTTGGTATAAACAGATCATGGGAGAGATCTCTGTACTGCCCCCTGATGTATTTATACATGTTTATGATGTCTCCCCTAAGCCTTCTCTTTTCCAACGAAAATAGGCCTAATTTTGACAACCTCTCTGGGTATTCTAGTCCCTCCATTTCCTTTATTACCTTAGTCGCCCTCCTTTGTACCCTCTCTAGCTCCAATATGTCTTTCCTGAGCACCGGAGCCCAGAACTGTGCACAATATTCTAAGTGCGGCCTTACCAGCGCTTTATACAGAGGAAGAACAATGTTCTCATCATATGCCCCTATTCCTCTTCTGATGCATGCCATGACTCTATTTGCCTTCGCAGCTGCTGCCTGACACTGGGCACTCCAATTTAATTTGCTGTTAACCAAGACACCCAGGTCCTTCTCCATGTCAGATTTCCCCAACGGTTTCCCATTTAATATGTATGGGTGACTGCTGTTTTTCTTTCCCATGTGCATGACCTTACATTTATCGGCATTGAACCCCATTTGCCATTTTTTGGCCCAACTCCCCAATTTATCTAAATCCTCCTGTAGCTGTGTCCTATCCTCATCTGTATTAACTACTTTACAAAGTTTAGTATCGTCTGCAAATATTGCTATTTTACTATGCAACCCTTCCACTAGATCATTAATAAATATATTAAATAATATAGGGCCCAAGACAGACCCTTGAGGCACCCCACTAGTAACCCTGACACACCCTGAGCTTACTCCATTGATAACCACCCTCTGCTTTCTATCACTCAGCCAGCTAGCCAGGTTTTATTTAGAATATTAAAAAATTGTGTGTTTATTTCAATTAAAGGACTTTATTCTGGGTGTTGTGTTTTTTTAAATACTTTACTAGAAATTCATGGCGGTCATGTCTAATATTGGCGTGACCCCATGAATTTTGGGCTTAGAGCCAGCTTGGCATTATCAACAAGTGAGCCACCGCACCAGGGCCCTGGATGAGTTGGGTACAGCACCAGAAGATGGCGCCTCTATGAACGTGCCATTTTCTGGGGTGGCTGCGGACTGCAATTTGCAGTGGGGGGGGGCAGAAAGCTTGGGCCTCCCTGCGCTGCAGATTCCAGCCCCTAGCTGTCTAGATGTACCTGGCTGGATACAAAAATAGGGCGAAGCCCCACATATATTTTTTTTTAATTATTTCATGAAATTCATGACAGAATTAAAAAAAGGGCTTCCCTATATTGTTGTGTCCGGCCAGGTACAAATAAGCAGCTGGTGGTTGGGGGCAGACCTTTCCTGCCTGCTGTACCTGGCTGGACACAAAAATAGGGCGAAGCCCCACGGCAATTTTTTTAAAATTATCTCATGAAATTCATGAAAGAATTAAAAAAAGGGCTTCCCTGTATTTTTGTTTCAAGCCAGGTACAAATAGGCATCTGGGGGTTGGGGGCAGCCCATTCTTGCCTACTGTACCTGGCTGGACACAAAAATATATCGAAGGCCACGTCAAATTTTTGGTGAAAAATTCAATAAAATTAAAAAAAAAAAACACATTTAGGGACTGCATCTTTATTAACCCCTCCACGTGAGGGGTTAATAAAGATGCAGTCCCTAAATTTTTTTTTTTTTTTATTATTTTTTAATTAATTTTTCCCAAAAATTTTGACGTGGGCTTCGCCATATTTTTGTATGTCAGCCAGGTACAGCATCCAGGAACGGGCTGCCCCCAACCACCAGATGCCTATTTGTACCTGGCCGGACACAATATAGGTAAACCTTTTTTTTTTTTTTTTTTTTTTTTTATTATTTATTTCATGAATTTCATGAATTAATAAAATAAAAAAATACGTGGGGCTTCGCCCTATTTTTGTGTCCAGCAAGGTACAGCAGGCAGGAACGGGCTGACCCCAACCACCAGCTGCCTATTTGTACCTGGCCGGACACAAAAATATAGGCAAGCCCTTTTTTTTTTAATTATTTAATGAATTTCATGAAATAATTTAAAAAAAAAATACGTTGGGCTTCGCCCTATTTTTGTGTCTAGCCAGGCACAACTAGGCAGCTGGGGGCTGGAATCCGCAGCGCAGGGAGGCCAAAGCTTTCTGGGCCCCCCCCGCTGCAAATTGCAGTCCACAGCCACCCCAGAAAATGGCGCGTTCATAGAAGCGCCATCTTCTGGCACTGTACCCAACTCATCCAGGGCCCTGGTGCGGTGGCTCACTGGGTAATAAAGGGGTTAGGGTGAGCATGGCATTATCAGCTGGCCCTAAGCCCGAAATTCATGGGGTCACGCCAATATTAGACATGACCGTCATGAATTTCTAGTAAAGTATTTTAAAAAACACAACACCCAGAATAAAGTCCTTTAATTGAAATAAACACACAATTTTTTAAAGTTCTAAATTAAACCATACTTACCATCACGCCCATTCCAGCTGAAGCCAATGTCTTCTGCAATAAAAGTAAAATAATAAAGCAACCTCATCCTTACCTTTCCATGGTTCCCAGGACGGCTCCAGCTCTGCTACACTTGACATGACAGGCTGGATCGCAGCCGAAAGCTGCCATCCAGCTTCACATGCCCCAGACACTGAGAAGCGCAGGCATGCTTGTGCTCCTCAGTGTCTGGCTGTGACAGCATCCAGATGAGTCGAGGTCATGTACAATGAACTCAGCTCACCTCATGCACGTGACTGACTGCGTGGGAGAATTCTCCTGAGCTCAGCACTTGAGCAGGAGAATTCTCCCATGCTGGGATGGCATTGAGATGACAGGCTGGATCGCAGCTGAGCGCTGCCATCCAGCATGCCATACTTCATAGACACTGCAGAGTGCAGGCATGCTTGCGCTCTGCAGTGTCTCTGAAGGATGACAAGCTGGATGGCAGCGTTCAGCTGCGATCCTGCCTGTCATCTCAATGCCATCCCACCGTGGGAGAATTCTCCTGCTCAAGCGCTGAGCGCAGTAGAATTATTCCACGCTCTCTTTGACGTGCATGAGGTGAGCTGAGTTCATTGGACATGACCTCGGCTCATCTTTATGCCGTCACAGCCAGACACTGAGGAGCGCAAGCATGACTGCGCTTCTCAGTGTCTGCGGCATGGCAAGCTGGACGGCAACTTTGAGCTGCGATCCAGCCTGTCATGTGAATGTAGCAGAGCTGGAGCCGTCGTGGGAACCATGGAAAGGTAAGGATGATGTTGTTTTATTATTTTACTTTTATTGCAGAAGACATTGGCTTCAGCTGGAATGGGCGTGATGGTAAGTATGGTTTAATTTAGAACAATAAAGAATTGTGCGGTAATTTCAATTAAAGGACTTTATTCTGGGTCTTTGTGTTTTTTTTTTAAACTTTGACTATGGGGTTAGTAATGGGGGTGTCTTATAGACGCCTCTCCATTACTAACCTGGGCTTGATGTCAGCTGGCATTATAAGCTGACATCAACCCCAGCCCTATTACCCCACTGCCACCACTACAGGGCAGTGGGAAGAGCGAGGCTAAGTGCCAGAATTGGCGCATCCTATGGCTGCGCCATTTCTGGGGCGGCTGACGGCTGGTGTTTCTAGCCTGGGAGGGGGACAATATTCATCGCACCCTTCCTGGGCTATTAATATCAGCCCCCAGCTGTCTGCCTAGCCTTTGCTAGCTATTAAAATTGGGTGGGACCCACGTCATTTTTTGGGGGGTCCCCCATTTTAATAGCTAGTAAAGGCTAGGTATTCACCTGGGGGCAGATATTAGTAGCCTGGGAAGCTCCGTGGGTATTACCCCCTTCCCAGGCTTCAAACATCTGCCCCAGCCGTCTGCTTAACCTCCGCTAGAGACTAAATTAACGGGGAACCCCACACCATTTTTTTTTTACTAAATCCTTTATTTTAACACTAAATGACAAGTACAGTAATCAACATTATCACTGTACTTCTTATATATGTGACTGTCATGTTTCTATGTATCTAATCTACAGTACAGACCAAAAGTTTGGACACACCTTCTCCTTTAAAGATTTTTCTATATTTTCATGACTATGAAAATTGTACATTCACATTGAAGGCATCAAAACTATGAATTAACACATGTGGAATTATATACTTAACAAAAAAGTGTGAAACAACTGAAAATATGTCTTATATTCTAGGTTCTTCAATGTAGCCACCTTTTGCTTTGATGACTGCTTTGCACACTCTTGGCATTATCTTGATGAGCTTCAAGAGGTAGTCACCGGAAATGGTTTTCACTTCACAGGTGTGCCCTGTCAGGTTTAATAAGTGGGATTTCTTGCCTTATAAATAGGGTTGGGACCATCAGTTGTGTTGTGCAGAAGTCTGGTGGATACACATCAGATAGTCCTACTGAATAGACTATTAGAATTTGTAGTATGGCAAGAAAAAAGCAGCTAAGTAAAGAAAAACGAGTGGCCATCATTACTTTAAGAAATGAAGGTCAGTCATTCCGAAAAATTGGGCAAACTTTGAAAGTGTCCCCAAGTGCAGTTGCAAAAACCATCAAGCGCTACAAAGAAACTGTCTCACATGAGGACAGCCCCAGGAAAGGAAGACCAAGAGTCACCTCTGCTTCTGAGGATAAGTTTATCCGAGTCACTAGCCTCAGAAATCGCAGGTTAACAGCAGCTCAGATTAGAGACCAGGTTAATGCCACACAGAGTTGTAGCAGCAGACACATCTCTTCAACAACTGTTAAGAGGAGACTTTGTGCAGCAGGCCTTCATGGTAAAATAGCTGCTAGGAAACCACTGCTAAGGACAGACAACAAGCAGAAGAGACTTGTTTGGGATAAAGAACACAAGGAATGGACATTAGACCAGTGGAAATCTGTGCTTTGGTCTGATGAGTCCAAATTTGAGATCTTTGGTTCCAACCACCGTGTCTTTGTGCGATGCAGAAAAGGTGAATGGATGGACTCTACAAACCTGGTTCCCACCGTGAAGCATGGAGGAGGAGGTGTGATGGTGTGGGGGTGCTTTTCTGGTGACACTGTTGAGGATTTATTCAAAATTGAAGGCCTACTGAACAACCATGGCTACCACAGCATCTTGCAGCGGCATGCTATTCCATCCGGTTTGCGTTTAGTTGGACCATCATTTATTTTTCAACAGGACAATGACCCCAAACACACCTCCAAGCTGTGTAAGGGCTATTTGACGAAGAAGGAGAGTGATGGGGTGCGACGCCAGATGACCTGGCCTCCACAGTCACCAGACGTGAACCCAATCGAGATGGTTTGGGGTGAGCTGGACCGCAGAGTGAAGGCAGAAGGGCTAACAAGTGCGAAGCATCTTTGGGAACTCTTTCAAGATTGTTGGAAGACCATTTCCGGTGACTACCTCTTGAAGCTCATCAAGAGAATGCCAAGCGTGTGCAAAGCAGTCATCAAAGCAAACTTTGAAGAACCTAGAATATAAGACATATTTTCAGTTGTTTCACAATTTTTTGTTAACTATATAATTCCACATGTGTTAATTCATAGTTTTGACGCCTTCAGTGTGAAGGTACAATTGTCATAGTCATGCAAATACAGAAAAATCTTTAAATGAGAAGATGTGTCCAAACTTTTGGTCTGTACTGTATGTGTGATGCTCTATTCTTTCTATTCTAAATTGCCGGCCGGCTTTTTTAAAGAGACGGTGCATGAAAACACTATTATTTTTTTAAATAAATCCTTTAACACTAAATGACAAGTACAGTAAGCAACACTGTCAATGTACTTCTTATATATGTGACTGACATGTTTCTGTCTATCTAATCTATGTGTGATGCTCTATTCTTTCTGTTCTAAATTGTCGGGTACCGGTGTATGCCGCTGCTGAATTGCCGGCTTTTCATGTAATACATTCTACATTATTCTTAGTTGTTTTCCTTCATGTAGAATTAACCTACAAAGAAAGAAAGGGTTTATTTTCATTCCGATATTTGTGTCCCATTGACTTGCATTGGTTTCCGGTATCGGAATCGGCGATATCCGATATTTTTTGGGTATCGGTCCGATCCAATCCGATCCGATATTTCCCGATATCGGAAGATATCGCTCAACACTAGTGGTGAGCACCTTGAAACCTCAGGTGCTTCACAGAAGTTTATAATGTAGAGCCGTGAAAATAAAAAATGTAAGTTTTTCCACAAAAATTATCTTTTAGCTCCAAATTTTTTTTTCACAAGGGTAAGAGGAGAAAATGGACCCCGAGAATTGTTGTGCAATTTCTCATGAGTACGCTGATACCCCTTATAAGGGGAAAAAGTCAATGTTTGGGCACACGGCAGGGCTCAGAAGGAAAGGAGACTGTTTGACTATTTGAATGTAAAATTTGCTAGCCTAATTAGCGGACGCCATGTCGCATTTTGAGAGTCCCTGATGTACCTAAACAGTGGAAACCCCCCACAAGTGACACCATTTTGGAAACTACTTTCCTCAAGAATTTTATCAAGGCATATAGTGAGCATTTTGAACCCAGAGGTACAACACAGAATTTGATTACATTAGGTTGTCATGTTAAATATCTTGCCATCAGTGTTGAACGCAAGTGCTCGCTACTTGAGTTTGCATCGGGTGCACGGGTATTCACCGAGTATCATGGGAGCTTGAATGAGATGCTTGAGTCCCTGCCCCACATGTTTTGCGGATGTTAGACACTTAAAAAAAAAACATACGGGGATTGCCCGTGTATGGAAGGCAATCCCTACATGTTTTTTTTTTGCTGTATAACAGCTGCGAAACATGTGGGATGGGGACTCGAGTCACTAGAGCACCTGCAATATTCTATGCATACCTGGGAACCCTAGGCAAACTCACGTAGCGCGCACTTGCGCTCAACACTAGTCGTCATATCGTCATCATTTTTTTTTTCTTTACTTTTGAAAAAATCCCAACCCTAACACAATTCTAACTCCAACCCGAACACAGCCCTAACCCTACCCCTAACCCTAATCCTAACCCTAAACCTAATCCTAACAGTAATCCTAACCCTACCCTTAACCCTACCCCTAACCCTTCCCATAACACTAACCCTAATCCTTCCACTAATCCTAACCCTAATCCTAACCCTAATCTCAACCCTAACCCTATTCCTACCCCTAATCCTACCCCTAACCCAACCCTTAACCCTAACTCTACCCCTAATCCTAACACAACCCTAACGCTAATCCTAATATTACCCCTAATCCTAATCCTACCCCTAATCCTACCCCTAACCGTCCTCCTAATCCTACCCCTAAACCTACCCTTAATCTAATCCTACCCGTAACCATACTCATAACTCTAACACTAATCCTATCCCTAATCCTAACCCTACCCCTAACCCTAACCCTACCCCTAACCCTAATCCTAACACAACCCTAACGCTGATCCTAATATTACCCCTAATCCTAATCCTACCCCTAATCCTACCCCTAACCGTCCTCCTAATCCTACCCCTAAACCTACCCTTAATCTAATCCTACCCGTAACCATACTCATAACTCTAACACTAATCCTATCCCTAATCCTAACCCTACCCCTAACCCTAACCCTACCCCTAACCCTAATCCTAGCACAACCCTAACCCTAATCCTAACTCTAATCCTAATCCTAACTAGTGTTGAGCCACCCACGTAGTGTTCGGGTTCGGTTCGGTTAGTCAAACACCGGTATGTTCGCCGAACTCTTCGTCGAACACCGTCAAACAAAGTTAAAACCAATGGCAGGCAAACAAAAACACATGGAACCACATAGAAAACACCTTCAAAGGTGTCCAAAAGCTGACAAACTGCTCAGAAGACACAATTAACACATGGAAAAGTGACAAGTACATATAGTCATGCGAAAAGAAAAGAGGTGGAGGAGTAAAAGGAGGGGGAGACACAGATAGAGGCATGTCAGCCCTTCTAAAATCAAGAAAGGCTGGAGTAAAAATCTAAAATCATCCTACCAACACCCAGACGTCGTGACAAGAAAATTAAAAAAAGAAATATTTTTAGGTAGAATGGCAGTTCCATTCAGAACACTTTCCTTACAAGACGTAGTGGTATCCCCGTTGTGAGTTGTGCCAAAAACGGAACCCAATACATTCGGACTAATCCACCATTTGTCATATCCAAGGGGCAGGTCAGTAAACGACAACATCGATGCGGAACCAAGTACAGTAGTATATACTGTACATCCTTTGACAAGGCAATCAGGCGGATCAAGAAGTTGGGAAGGGTCACCCTAATGGCCAAAACAGAAATTGATGCGGCGTTCCGGTTACTTACTACCTATGCCTCCGAATAGTGTCCACCTATTGGGCTGCTTCTGGGAAGCAGCATGCTATATAGATCGCTGTTTGCCCATGGAGTAGTCCAGATCCTGCTCACTATTTGAGCCGTTTAGTTGCTTCCTCGAATGGGTTGTAATGGACATTTCTAAGGGGGGCACATATTATCCATTACCTCGAAAACTTCTTATGTCTGGGCTCAAAAGAATCGCCACCGTGTGAATACACGCGGTAGTCCACCTGTGAGAAGGAGAGAGCTGGGGGGAGAGCGGACACCACAGAGCCGAAGGGTTAGATGGAGAACGGAAGAAGGAAAGAGGGCGAGGGAGGTAAGGGAGTACAGTGGAAGGCCGACCTGTGCTCCCCCACGTTCTTGCTGGGCGGGGAACAGCTCTGGGAAGAAAAGTCGCTTGCTCATCCCTTTGAGGTTACGGGCGCAAGCGGGCAGAGGGACTACGCTGGAGTGCGAAGCCGACACGGCCAGTCCGTTCCTGCCCGTGCGACCCCCGTGTCGCCGGGTTTGTGCCAGAGCCGCGGTGGACCCTGACAGCCAGTCCCACTCTCCCAATACTGGTGCCTGTCCGCAAGTGGATCGAGCCCCCCGCGGTGGGGGGGGGGTAACATCTGCAGAAGAAAGACCATCTTCCAGCCAAACTAAGATGTCTAATTCTTTTCGTTGACAATGTGATACGATCCCTTTCTTATGGACACGCCCATCGTTGCAAATTCCAGATGAGGCACAAAAACAGCAGGTGCTTCAACGGATATCAAGTGCTTCTTCAAGTGGGCTCTCCTCCACCTCAACTTCAACATCACAAATACTCCAGTCCTCAGAGGTGTCACCCCAATCGCACTTGCTTCCTCACAGCTCCCAAGTCTCCAGCTGCCCGTCTGAGTATGGGGTAGAACAGATGGTTGAGTCTGCTCCAGAGCTTCTGTTAATCCAGACGAGGAAATGATCTGCACTGATGCCCAGAATCTTTATGAGTCAGATCCAGGACCAGATGAAGGAGGTTCTGAGCATAATGTAGACCCTCGTTCCCAAACTGTAACTACTGTTGGTGGAGACAATGATGAAGACGATGATGAGACTCAAATACCTGATGGGAGCGACAACTTGACTTTTTGGTCAGGGCAGGAAGAGGTTGGCTCTGAGGATGACTGGTGTGAGAACACACAGGGTGATGATGACGAGGTTTGGAGATGGCACTTACTGTCAATGCACAGTCAGCCAGTTGATGAGGTCAGCAGAGGAGGTGGAGGAGGATGCTATTGATAACGAGGTTAGGTTGTGCCTTCCTGGACAGAGACGGAGTACTGGAAGCACGTCAACAATTGCATCCTCAACCACAACTCTGCCTCTGACCACAAGTCGTGGTGGCTCTTCAGGTCGCATGGGCTCTAAGCCTTGCATAGCCTGGGCATTTTTTCAGATCGATAAGGATGACCCAACTCGTGGTATCTGTAGTATTTGTCACCAAAAGCTAAGTAGAGGCCAAAAAATACATAGTTTGAGTACTTCATGCATGAACCGTCACATGGATATGAAGCATAAGTTGTAGTGGGAAGCTCACTGTGCTACAATGCAGCCTAGCGGGCCGGGCCAACCACCGTCTGCCCCATCTTGTGCATCCACGGCCTCTTCATCCTCTGTGACTGGGGGGACAGCAGTCACACATGTCTTTGGACCTGCCACCTCTTTACCCGCAACAGCCAGTGTGATTGGCAGGTCATCATTTCATTTCGAATTGGAAACACCAGCTGGTGTTGAGCGCTTTCCGACATCGAGAGCACCACCTTTGGATCAAGGCAACCTAACATTTCCGCCTGCATCTTCCTCACAGACCGGCAGCTTGCCGGGGACACCCTACTTAACCCCGTCTAAGCACAACAGCCAGCCCTCGGTTCCTCAGATGTGGACAAGTAAAAGACCATTTCCTCCTAGCCATGACAAAGCTAAGAGGTTGAATTTCACCATCTGCAAGCTGTTGGTTACAGAAATGCTGCCTTTCCGCCTTGTGGACACTGAGGATTTTCGAGACCTTATGTGCCCCAGAACCATATGCCCAGTCGGCACTACTTCTCAAAGAAAGGTGTGCCTGCACTCCACCAGCATGTCGCACACAACATCACCGCTTCTTTGAGAAACTCTGTGTGTGACAGGGTGCATTTCACCGCAGACACTTGGACGAGTAGGCATGGACAGGGGCGTTACATGTCGCTGACTGCGCACTAGGTAACTATGGTGACAGCAGGACAAGGGGCTGCTGTCCAAGTCTTGCCGTCCCCACGAGTTGTGCGTCAATCCTCTTTTTCTAGAAGTTCCTCCACTGCTTCTGCCTCCTCAACCTCCTCTCGGTCCTCCACCTGCACCCAAAGCCTGTCTGTAATGCCACCCGCTTTCTAACTGAGCAGAAGGAATCCTGCACATATCCTTACTATGCTGGCAGCAGGGCTCAATGGCATCAGTTGGTGTTTACTTTGAAATGTCTGGGAAATGTGAGTCACACAGCTGAGGAGTTGTGGTCAGCTCTGGAGACCCAGTTTCATGAATGGTTGTCTCCACTGGACCTGCAACCAGGGAAGGCCGTGTGTGACAATGCTGCAAACCTGGGTGCGGCCCTTTGTCGGGGCAATGTCACACACGTGCCTTGTATGGCTCACATGTTGACCCTGGTTGTCCAGCAATTTTTAGCCCATTATCCCGGACTAGATGGCTTTCTGCAGAGGTCGCTGTGTGCTCACTTCCTCCGTTCACATCCCTTACATCTCTACAGAAGTCTTTGGGCCTGCCAGTTCACCGGCTGAAATGCGATGTGCTGACATGGTGGAATTCAACTCTGCACATGTTGCAGCGACTGTGGCAGCACCGACAAGCCCTGGTGCAATACGTTCTGACTAGTGTTGAGCCACCCCCGTAGTGTTCGAGTTCGGTTCGGTTCATCGAACACACGTATGTTCGCCGAACTGTTCGTCGAACACCGTTGAACAACGTTGAACACCGTTAAAACCAATGGCAGGCAAACAAAAACACATAGAAACACATAGAAAACACCTTCAATGGTGTCCAAAAGCTGACAAACTGCTCAGAAGACACAATTAACACATGGAAAAGTGAAAAGTACATATAGTCATGCGAAAGAAAAGAGGTGGAGGAGTAAAAGGAGGGGGAGACGCAGGTATAGGCATGTCATGCCCTTCTAAAACCAAAAAAGTGCGAAGCCGACACGGCCAGTCCGTTCCTGCCCGTGCGACCGCCGTGTCGCCGGGTTTGTGCCAGAGCTGCGGTGGACCCTGACGGCCAGTCCCCCTCTCCCAATACTGGTGACTGTCCGCTGGTGGGTCGAGCGAGCCCTGCTGCGGTGGAGGCAGGTCTAATCTTTTTAATTTAAATTTTCTCTCTAATTTGAATGAGTACACTTTAAATCCTTTTACAAGGATCTATTAAAGGGCAAGTCTCATGCCAGCAGCCACGGTACTTCCTGTTTGGTCAGTGGGAGGACTGCTGCTGAGGAGAGTGGTTGTGATTTTGGAGCTCCTGGGCCGGAAGGTTTTTTTTCCTGGAAGGACCCCCCCCCTTGTATCCGGAGGAAGGAGGGTGGTTGGTGGACTATAGTGGGGCTTGTCCCCTGTCTTCCACCCCTCGGTTGATACCGGGGGTGGGAGTCCCATTTTTTTGGACTGTGTGGACTTGCTGGGACTTTTATTTTTATTATTATTTCTATAGGCCTCCCCTGAGATGAGGGGCACCAAAAAGGCCAAAGTGGCCAAGGTGGTGCAGCCGGAGAGAGGCGGTAGGGCGCGGGCTGCAGCTGGGCTGGGGGCAGAGGGGATCTCTCCTCCCGGAGGGGAACCTGGTGCTTGCTGGGGTACAGCGGCAGTCCCCAAGGACTGGGGTGTCCAGGCCGCGGGGGAGCCTATAACCACCTATGGCTCCCGCCTCAACTTGTACCTCAGTGAGCACAAAGAGGTATGCAAGATCTTGAAGCGACTCCGGGAAGAGCTGCGGTGTGCCCGGCAGGCTGCAAACTACACTTCGAAGAACCAGAGACCAGCCCTGTCGTCCCGAGTTGAAGAGCTGAAAAGTTCCATCACACTGGCGGAGGACAGGAAGGCAGAATTAGTGTTGAATGCGGGACCCTTAAAGAGAAACTAATAAATGATGAAAGGTTCTGGGGGGCACCAGTGGGGTCTGGTTGTCCGACCCAGGCAGAGGTGGAGGAGGCCAAGGAGCCTGCCAAGATCAAGGAGTCTGCCATGGAGGAGGAGGAGGAGAAGCCGGACAGCCTGCCTGGGGACCTGGTAAGTGATCACCAGGTCACACATAGTGGGCTATTAGACCCTCACCAAGTCGCGCTCCCATCGGACGCCAGTAGTGTGGAGGATGATGGTGGGAGTAGTGACAGTGGTGGCGAGGGGGGTTACCTCATGCGCCAGATCTGGCGGCTCGAGTCCCCGGGAGTGGATTTCTCCCAGTTTACATTTGGGGGCGAGGGCTGCCTGGATGAGGCAACTGGGAAGGTGAGGAAGAAAAAAGGGAGGAATAAAATCAGAATGGAAGAAAAACTTGTGTATGTCCCCCTTCCTAGGACCCCCGGGTCCCACTATGTGCCCGCTTCCCACCCCAGCCTGGTTTCTGGTGTGGGCCCAGTGCAAGGGGGCGGGAAGAAAAATGTAACTATGGTGAAGGCTGCCATCCATGCTGGCTGTAGCATGGATGGGGGAAGGGTACCTAACATGAAGATGTTGCCGGAGGTCCGGCTGACCCGCGACCCCACCTTGGTGGGGGAGGTTGTGCTACCAGGGTCCCTGGCAAGTGCATCATCTACCGGGTCTGCGGGGGCCCGGGGGACGGCTAGTAACAGCAAGGGGTCGGCTGTGATAGCCGCCGCCATCCTACCCCCGCCCGCACGCACGGCGGAGGGGGCCGGCCAGCAGGGGTCCCCTGCTGGCCTGTTTCCACCTGGGGCTGCGGGGGCCTTGGCTCCGGTAACATCAAGGGGCGAGAGGTCTGTCGTGGCTGAGGCGCAGCCGGCCATGTGCCGGACCGCACCACCGGCGGTGGTCCCCTGTGTGCCTGCCACCATCTGGGGCCATAGGGGCCTCGGCGCCAGCAGTGAGTGAGGGCGGGTGTTTGGGGGTTGAAACTGCGGCTACACAGCCGGCCGTGTCCCTGACTGCCACTTTGGCAGGGGGCACGGTGCTGCCAAGGTCTGCAGAAGTCCCGGTGCCAGTTTTTAAACCCAGAGAAGCAAAAACATCAGCAAAATCAGTAAGAACAGTTAAAACTACAGTAGCAACTGTGGCCCCACCCCCATCCACGGGAGGGGGGGTCGCACCGTTGGGGGCCCCCGCTGGCATGGTCTTACCTGGGTCGGTGGGGTCCTCGGCGGTGGCTGGTCCCCTCAGGGGAAACGTTCTGCAGGCGGGAATGGAGGAGCAACGCTCTGCAGCAGCTCCCACTGTGGCTGCAGGCTCTGCTAAGACAGGGGGCGTGTCCAGTTTGGTCGGCAGCAGTGAGGGCTGTGGAAGGAAAGAGGAGACTACACCCAAGGCACCCATACCACCCATTCCTAAGCCCAGGCTCCATAGGATAACACCAGCTGCTCCTAATCAGCACACTATGGTTAATGTGAGTAATATGAAATATAATAACAAAGGAGGGAATAATGAGACGGGGTCTGGTGTGAGAGTGGCAGGGGAGGGGCAGGATATGAGTGGGGGAGGGGAAAAATGCAGGGGGGGGGGGGAACGTAGGTTTATGGTGTGAATGGCGCCAATGGTTAAAATGGAAAAAATGGTGAAAATGGGGAATGTGTGGAAATGGATGAATGGCCAGTTTTGGGAGGGGGCAGGGTGAGTGGTGAGGCTGGTGATGCAAGGGGGGTGAATGGTGAGGTGAGGGCCGGTCCACCGTCCAATCAAGTGAGGGGTGCCGGCGCTAATGGCGGCGCCGGAATTAATTTTTCACTGGCTGTGGCGGGGTCTTCCTCACCTTCAGGCTCAGGAGAGGGAGATTTCCACCGCCATCTCGTGCAGGCCCTGAGGCGTGGGGATCGGACAATCCAAGTAGAGGGGAGGGATGTGGACCTGTCCTTTTGGTTGGACAAGTTTGGACAGGCCGCTTTCCAAGAGAAAAAGGGGGGAGAGACTGTATGGTCTCTCCCTACAGCCAGGCGGGGGGTGTCCAGGAGAAATGTGGTCCGTCTCCGGTGGAGGGGTAATGATGCGTGCCCACCAAGATCAAGGGTAGTGAAGCTCCTCCTGGAGATGGGATTCAGGGCGAATGACATTTTTGCCCTGATACATCCTTTTGGCGCCTCCATCTTTGATGTTAGCTTTGTTCGGCCGGAGGGTATGTAGCTTTTCTGGTCGAGCTTTGAGCTGGCAAAAGAGACGCCCAGCTGGCGGGGTCTTGTCGCGGAGGCGATATCCCGCCAGAATGGCCCTAAGAAGGTGACCGTGCTGACGTGCAATGAGTCACTTTCAGGAGTCGATATCATGACCTGGCTCAGTATGTACGGAGAAGTGGTGGAGGCACCAAAAAAGATCATGGACGAGGGCATTTGGTCAGGGGGCTAGACCTTCATGATGAGGTTGAAGAGGTCCGGCGGCACTGTCACCCACATCCCTTCCTCGGCTTTCCTTGGGAGGGACAGGATCCTGGTTTTCTACCAGGGGCAGCCGAAAGTGTGCCACAGGTGCAGTGATCCCACGCACTTTAGTGCAGCATGCAGGGTGCAGAAATGCACCCTGTGTGGTGGGATAAGCCATCTCGCCGCCTCCTGTGGTACGGTTCGGTGCCACCTGTGTGATGCCGTCGGGCATCCGTTCAGTCGCTGCCCTCGTTCCTTCGCCAACGCCGTCTTTGGTCAGGCGGAGGGTGGCCATGTCGGGGTGGATCCCAGCAGTGCGCCCTCTGCTGAGCCTGAGCCTGGTGGAAGCGGGGGGGCTGAGGGGCCAGTGAAGAACAAGAAGGTTCGGGGCCCCTCTTATCATCGGAGGCAGGAGAGGCGCTTGGTTGGGGAAGGGCAGGGGGATCCCCAGTCAACTGGGGTGATGACTGCCCCCCCTCCGGGGGTCTCGACCGGTGTCACTGAGGCCCTGGGGGAGGAGGCACTGAGTGAGGAGACCAGAAGGATGGAGAAGGAGGAGGCAGCTGCGCTCTCAGATTCCTCCCAATATGAAAGTGTTGAGGAGGACGTGGACGTTCAGCATACAGCAGAGGGTGACAGTGAAACCCAAAAAAAGAGGCGAAGGAGGATGAGGAAGATCAATGGGAAGGGGGTTAAAAATTCTGCCCCCCCCCTTGACCAGCAAGGTGCCGGCGGAGGGCTCCACGATCTCCCCTCTGATCTCTGTCTCCAACCGGTTTGGAGTCCTCGAGGACCCTGATGTGGCGGGGGTCGAGGGCAAAGAGCCGAGGGAGCCACCTGAGGGGCCTGTGGGGGACGGCGAGGTCCTTCCCTCGGGGGGTATGCCATCTTCCTCTGGGGGAGGGACTGTCCCTGAACCTGGGGGTGAGGAAAAAAGGGGAGGGGGGGTGCTATGGATATGACAGTGTCCCTCAAACGCCGTCAGCGTGACAGCAAGGGGTCTTTGTCGGACGGTGAGGGGGGTGGAGGGAAGAAGAAAGCCATCTAATTCGATCACCCAATGGCTGCACCCACTCCGTTGACGCTGGCGTCCATTAATGTCGCCAGCATAAAATCAGATGCGTCTAGATTTACGGCCTTTGATTTTCTCACCCGGTTTGAGGCTGAAATTTTATTTTTGCAGTAGACCAGACTAACTAACATGGGGGCCATTCACAAGGCAAGGAGTGAGTGGAGGTGTGGGCCCTCATGCTGGTCTCTTGCGGCCGAGCCGTATAGCGGGGTGGCGGTCCTTTTTAAGACCGCAGCGGTAGAATGCCGGAGGGTTATCGAAGTAGAAATGGGGAGGTGCTTGGTTTTAGATGTCTTCATGGGGGGACCGGAGCTTCGGCTCATAAACATCTACGGTCCCCAATCAAAGTGGGACCGCAAATGTCTCCTCCTGAAGAACAAGCCCTATCTTTTTACGAGTCGACAGGTGGTCTTTGGAGGTGACTTCAACACCGTCACAAGATTACGTGACCAGGGAGGCTCCAATGGCCGGCTGGCTTACGATAGCGTGACTCTGAATAGTATAGCTAGTGATGCTCGCCTGGTGGATGTCCACATCCGGCACACCCCAGGTCACAGTGGTTTCACCTATTATAGGGGTAGTTGTAGATCTAGAATAGACAGGTTTTTTTTAAAGGAGGAGGCCGTCTCTTCAGCAGTGTCCGCTGTGGAGGTGGAATTCTCCGATCACTGTCTAATTTTCTTTTCCTTGAATGTTTCAGAAACCCCCCAGATGGGGAGAGGACTATGGAAGCTGAATTCATCACTGCTGGAAGAAGCGGAGGTGAGACAATTCTTTGAGGATTTTCTTCAGAGCCAGGTACCGCTGTTGGATCTGTGTAGCACTAAGTCTGAGTGGTGGGAGATGTTCAAAGATCGGGTTGCGAGTTTCTTCCGCCAGCTCTCTAGCCTCAGGAGCCTGAGCAGGTACCGCCTGTACCAGACCCTGAGGAGGAAACTTGAGCAGCTCTTCTCGACTGGAGGTGACCATGAGGAGATCTCCAGAGTGAAGTCTTTGCTCAAGAGGAGTCAGTATGATAGACACACATTTTTGGTTTTTGAGAGGGATTTCGGGAAGTACCGCTCGCCTGACCCCTACAGAAACTGAAAGATGTCAGTGAATCGTAAAATAGTGACCGGCCTGATCAATGGTACAGGTTCCCTGAACAGATCCAAATCAGGGATCCTGGAAGTCGTCAGGTTGTTCTACTCACGCCTCTTGGGAAAGAGGGAACTAGATCGAGACGTGACGTCGATTTTCCTGGCCGAAGCCGTTCCTGAGCCAGGGGATGACCCCTCTCTCGGCGTTTTGACTGAGGCAATCAGGGAAGAGGAAGTGAGACTGGCCATTGATGGGCTTCGGCTCAAGAAATCGCCAGGTCCAGACGGCTTAACGTCTGAATTTTATAAGACCTTTAGGGACTCTTTGGTCCCCCTCTTGACGGAGGTGTTCAACGAGTGCCTTTCCTCGGGTGCTCTTCCCTGTTCAATGAGGAGGTCTGCCCTGATTATCCTGTCAAAAGGTAGGGACTCGTCCCGTATTGAGAATTGGCATCCCATAGCGCTTCTCAATACAGACCGGAAGGTTCTGTCAAAGGTGCTTTTTAATCTGTTGGTGAAATTTGCACCCCGGCTCCTCTCGGGGTCCCAGAATTGCTCTGTTCCAGGCCCTAGCACATTTAGTGCTGTATTCGGTGTCCAAGAGGCAGTGGAGCAGGGTAGGGCTGGCCTCTGGAAGGGGTTTCTGCTGTCCCTAGATCAGGCAAAGGCTTTTGATCGGGTGAACCACGACTACCTCTGGTCTGTCCTTTTGAGGTACGGTCTGCCTGGGGGGTTCGTAAATTGGTTAAAGGCATTGTATGCAGGGGCTGAGACTTTCCCGCTGGTGAATGGTTGGTCTGGCCGCCCTTTTGAGGTGGAATCTGGGGTTTGCCAGGGCTGTCCGTTGATCCCGCTGTTATACGTGTTTGCCCTTTACCCCTTTTTAAGGAGGATCGAGGGTGGACCGTTGGCGGGAGTCCGGATGGACCGGGCGGCCTCGGAGGCCACCTTGAGGGCAGTGGCGTATGCTGATGATGTCTCCTTGTTTGTATGCTCGAAAGAGGAGGCGGACTGGGTGATGTCTGAGGTTGATCGCTACTCGGAGGCATCTGGGTCTAAGATCAACCAGGAGAAGTGTGAGAGTCTCTGGCTGGGAGGGGGAGACCCTAGTTTCGGTCTCCCGGACACCCTCCCAGAACCTCAAGCCACAGCAAAGATCTTAGGCATCAATTTCGGCCAGGGTGATTACCCCCAGCTAAATTGGGAGGGCAGGCTAAAAATCGCCTCTCAAAAGGTGGACCAGTGGAAGGGTTGGACTTTGACCCTAAGGGAGCGGGTGAACCTGATCAAGGGTTACCTTCTGCCTTTGCTGAACTATTTGGGCAGCATTTGCATTTTGCCAGAACCTCTTTGGACACGGGCCTATGGCCTGTTTTTCCAGATGTTATGGGGAAACAGGCTCAACCTAGTCAAGAGGGAGGTCACGTTCCGTATGAGGAGACTAGGCGGGTTGAGTAAGGTCAACCCGGTGGTATTCTTAGTGAATTCCTTCCTTAAAACCAACATAGGGAACCTCTGGCCAGAGAGGACTCCTCCGTGGGTTTTCTCCTGCAGGGGATGGCTTCGACCCTTCTTCCAGGAATGGGAGTCAGGAGGGCGAGTGAGGGACCTACGTACACCGCACGGGCATCTCCCGGCTTATGCTACCCTGGTTTTGAAGGTGATCCACCAGTGGGGTCTGGGAATGTGGGAGATCAGAAATATGCCGAGGAAATTCCATGACAGAAAGGTTCTGTTGACCTGTTTCCAGAATCCTTTGGTCCTCAAGGATTGCCCAGGTCGGGATCTGGAGGGGGGGCTGAGGATGCTAAATTCTACTCGGATCCCCTTGAAGTTTTGGGACTTGGCCTGGCGCTGCTTTCACGGGAAGCTGTATGAAAGGGGCAATTTGAAGTACAGGAATTCCGATGACCGGGGTTGCCCCCGTGAGGAATGCTGCGACGTGCTGGAAAGCATGGAGCACTTCCTCCTTCAGTGCCCCTTTAATACAGGGGTCTACAACAGGGTGGGTACTTCCATAGGCTGGCCTAGGCTGGCTCGCCTCTCCTATCCGGAGTGGGCGTACGGAGCATTCGGGTCCCTGGGTGGCCGAGATCGGTGCACTTTATTCCTAGTTAGTTTAGTGGTCAGGTTCTACACGTGGAATGCACGCTGTCTCGTGTCCACTCAGCAGGAAACCCTCCCCATGGATGAGGTGGTTAGGAACATTCTGGGTGACCTCGGTAAAGTGCGCTCGCTGGAATTTGACAGGCTGGGCACTAAGAAGGCCTCCCGCCTCTGGAGGGGTCTTTCATTTGAAGTGCCTTGAGGGCCAGATTATTTTCAGTGTTACAGCAGTAGGGGCAGGTATTTAGGCAGTAGGGAGAGATATGCATAGGGACAGCTAGGGACAGAGGAGGGAAAGATAGTTAGGCACGTGATGAGGTAGATAGAGCGATAGGGGCAGGGAGGGATAGATAGGGATAGGTTTTTAATTAGGGGCAGTTTTGAGGTAGGTTTATTTTTGTGCAGTAGGGAAAGTGCCTGTCTTTCCGGCTCCTGGTGGTGGGCTGTCAACTTCCACCGCAGTCTTTTGTTTTCAAAACTCTAGGCAATGTATGGGGCTCGCAAGCACCGAGCCATGGCTGAGAAATGTATTGTTTTTGGTGAGATGTAATGTTGTTATGTCATTTTGTTCTGGGAGAAATGTGCACAGTTGTTAGTCGGCTGTGATAAATATTAGGGGAAATTGCAGTAGTGGGGTGAAGGTAAACCCCACAGGTTAGGTTGATGGGTAAGAGTAAATATGTGTTTTGAGGTGTTTTATATGTGTTATATGCGTTATATGTGTTATATATGTTTTAGGTGTTAAAGTTATGATCCTTTCTTTTGTGATAAGAGTTGGGGAAAAAAAAAAATAAATAAATAAAAAAAGTAAAAAAATAAAATAAATAAATAATAAATAATAAAAAAAAATAATATATATATATATATATATATCGGTGTGTGTGTATATATATATATATATATATATATATATATATATATATATATGTGTGGATGGGAAAAGTAGTTATAGTTTGGTTTGGCGGATTGCCATATGAATTATGTTGGGGCGGTGGACCGGGGTTTTTTGTAGGTTGAGAAGTGAAGGAAGTGTGATAGTGTGTAATGCGGGCCCTTCTCTCTTTTTTTCTCTCCTTGTCCTATGTCGGAGCCTGGAGGATGAAGGGTGAGGAGCTCGGGAGGAGGAGAAGGGTTAAGGAGTCAAAGAGGAGGAGAAGGAGAAGGAGAAGAAGAGGAGTAAGCTAAGGAGTGAAATATAAACTAAAACTAAGGAGAGGAAAGGATCAGAGCAGAGCAGGCTGGGAAACTGACTTTTGTTTACCCATGCCAGGACTTACAAGAGACTCTAGGACTCAAAGACTCATGGACTCTAATGCTCCCTCCGGTAAGGAAACTTTTTAACAGAGCCTGATGGACATCCGTGACTCCTAAAAATCTCTTCGGACTCTGCTAGGGTGTTTGTTTTATTTCTGAGGTCATACGGGCTTTGTATAAGGTCTATAAAGTTTATATGTTTTCTTTCCCATTTTAGTGTGGATCCAGATGAGGACATGTTTCGTTATGGTTTTGTGTTTATGGTTGGGTTGTGGTAGGGGAATTGGTTAAGTGTGGAATATGTATTTTGTATGGTTTTCTATTTTTAGAATAAAAAAAGAGTTCCAGCTCAAGTAGCGTCCACTAAAGCTGCTGCAGTTAAAAAGCTTTTATAAGGATCGAGCTTGGCGGTCCATCGCAAGGCGTCCTACTGCCAGTCCCAGCCCCTGTGCCTTGGGGTGCCTCCCCGATGCTCTTCACTGAGTGTCCCGGGGGCCCGAACCATTTCCTTTGAAAAAATTAAGTGTCCAAACTAAAGGTGGTGTAGCTTGCTTAACAGCTGGGATAATCAGCTGACTAGCAGACACTGCTACTAGGCACAAAGTATTTCCTGGGCTAGATTCAGTTAAAAATTTGTAATTAGATACTCTCGTTGGATGCTGAGAAAGCATTCCATAGAGTCTCCTGGCACGCCATATATTATTCTCTTAAAAAGCTTGGGGTAGGGGTCTAGGGGACCCTTTTATAGGCAAAATCACGGCCCTGTATCGCAATACGTCACCTAGGCTGAAGATGAATGGAATATTTTCATCACCTTTCATAATCACTAATGGGACAAGGCAGGGATGTCCTCTGTCCCCTCTCTTATACATCCTAGTGACGGAGCACCTTCTCTCAACAATTCGCCATAACCCCAATATTAGGTGGATTGAGGTGGGAGGCACTGAGCACAAGTGCTCTGCATTTGCTGATGATGTCCTAGTATATATCACTCAATCACATATATCCATCCCTGCTGTTATGGCTGAAATAGATCACTTTGTTACATGGTCAAATTTTAAAATCAATGCAGCGAAGTCTGAGGCCCTCGATATCTCCCTCCCCAAATCCATAGAGGATTCCATCCAGTCCAAATATCCCTTTGCCTGGCCCTCACAGGGTATCAAATACTTAGGAATTCCTATTCATAGAGACCTCTCCCATCTATGTTATCTTAATTTTGGGCCCTTTATTGAACAACTCCATACAGACCACGGTTGGCAAGTTAGAACTGTAAGATTCACTAAGTGAACCACTGGTGTTTTGTGGAAAAGCACATGTACACTGTGTTCCAAATTATTATGCAAAAAGTGTTTAGGAGTGATGAGGTAAGAATTTTTTTGTTTGTCAGTTAAACTCATTGATGGTGATGTGTGTCAGGGCTCTTTATATCACTGTAAGCAATTGCAGACACCTGTGCTAATTAGTTTGGAAGGTGTGTCCAATGAAAGGCAAGACTACTTAAGAAGGCTGTCCCACATTATTAAGCAGCCTACATTTTCTGCCGAAATGGGAAAAAAAAAGGATGTGTCGGCTGCTGAGAAGCAACAAATTGTGGAGTGTTTAGGTCAAGGCATGACTACAATCAACATTGCCAAGACACTTCATCCTGATCATCGCACAATCAAGAAGTATGTAGCTTATTCACAGTACACACGTGTGCGTGCTGATAAGGGAAAATTGAGAACTCTTTCCTACAGGCAATTACGTCAGGTTAAAAGAGCAGGGGCAAAAAAGCCTTGTCATAGCAGCAGACAAGTTTTTGAAGCTGCTGGTGCCTCCAACGTCCCCCGAACAACAAGATGCAGGGTCCTTCAGAGGTTTTCAGCTGTGCGTAAGCCATCCTGTCGACCTCCTCTATCCACTGCGCACAAGCAGAAACGGCTCCAGTGGGCCAAACAATACATGAAGACTGACTTCAAAACTGTTTTGTTCACGGATGAGTGCCGTTCAACGCTCGATGGTCCAGATGGATGGAGTGGAGGATGGCTGGTTGATGGACAGCCCATGCAAACATGGCTACGGCGCCAATAAGGAGGAGGTAGAGTAATGTTTTGGGCTGGAATCATGGGGAGAAAGATTGTCAGCCCCTTTAGGATCCCTGAAGGGGTAAAGATGAACTCCATAATGTATGTGGAGTTTCTCAAACAGCACTTCCTGCCATGGTTCAAGAAGAAGAACCGTTTATTCCGCAGCAAGATCATTTTCATGCATGATAATGCACCGTCTCATGCTGCACATAACACATCTGCATCTCTGGCTGATATGGGCATAAAAGGGGACAAACTTTTGGTGTGACCCCCATGCTCCCCTGACCTCAAACCCCATTGAGAACCTCTGGAGCATCATCAAAAGGAGTGTCTATGATGGCAGGAGGCAGTTCACATCTAAGCAACAGCTCTGGGAGGGTATTCTGTCCTCATGCAAAACAAATGAAGCAGAAACCATCCAAAACCAGACAAATTCAATGGACGAGAGAGTTCAGAAGCTCCTTTTGAACTATGTGCAAATGTAACATCACCTAGAATAAAGTTTTGACATGAAAACTGTTTGATTTCAGTTTGTAATAACCTGCTAATGCTTATAATTTCAAAAATGACCATTATTTTGTTCTTTATTAAAATGAAAAGGTTGATCGAAGAGTGTGGGGGATCTAAGAGTATGGCAACCCAGTAGTTAGGATTATTTGGAATTCTGACAATCTGAGGGTCATGTTGCAGGTAGTGCAGCAAGAAGGCAGGCATGTGTCTTGCGCATCTAGGAGCCCCAAAATTATTTTCCGGGCTAGATGCAGCTAAAAATTATTATTAATTTGAAAGCTGGTGGAGCTTAGTATAGATGGCCTAATAGAATCAGTACTGCAAACTGCTACAAGGCCCAAATTATTTTCCAGCCAAGATACAGATAAACATGATTAGTAATTTTAAATCTGGTGGAGTTTAGTATAGATGGCCTAACAGAATCAGTACTGCACACTGCTACAAGGCCCAAATTATTTTCCAGCCAAGATACAGTTAAACATGATTAGTAATTTTAAATCTGGTGGAGTTTAGTATAGATGGCCTAATAGAATCAGTACTCCACACTGCTACAAGGCCCAAATTATTTTCCAGCCAAGATCCAGATAAACATGATTAGTAATTTGAAAGCTTAAAACGGTTGGTGAGGTGATTTTAACAAATCATCAAGCTTTTACTCTCCCCAGGATGACACAGGGGTAGAAAAGTCATTTCGGATCCATGATTTGTTCATCTTTATGAACGTGAGTCTGTCTACATTATCAGTGGAGAGCCGCGTGCGCTTATCTGTCAGCACACCACCAGCAGCGCTGAACACACGTTGAGACAGAACGCTGGCTGCGGGGCTTGACAAGATCTCCAAGGCGTAAGTGGTGAGCTCCAGCCATTTATCCAGATTGGAAGCCCAAAAAGAGCAAGGGTCCAGTGACACAGTCATGGCTTCAATGTTTACTTGGAGATACTCCTGTACCATCGTATCTAGGCTTTGACTATGTGTCAGACTTCTTGTCTCCTGTGGCCTTGCAAAGGATGGGCTAAAAAAGTGGTGAAATGATTTCGCAAAATTGATGTTACCAGCAGATACTGTGTTTCTGTTATGGTTTGAGTGCTGAACACTCAACGGTCCCACGGTTGGCAAGTTGGAACTGTGAGATTCACTTTGTGCACCACTAGTGTTTTGGGGAAAAGCACATGTAAGATTCTGCAACAGTCTCTGCTGATACTCCTGCATGTGTGCATCTCGATCTATGGCAGCAATAATTTCTGCAAATTTACTTTTGTACCGGGGATCTAACAGTGTGGCAACCCAGTAGTCAGGATTATTTTTAGTTCTCACAATTCGAGGGTCATGTTGCAGGTAGTGCAGCAAGAAGGCACTCATGTGTCTTGCGCATCCAGGAGCACCAAGTCCCTGTTGTGTTGGTGGCGAGGTAACAATCATGCTTCCTTCCTCTGCCCTCTCCCCCCAACCTCGCACAACAGAAATGTGATCAAGGTCTCCCTCATCTGATGAGTCTTCCATCAGTTTGTCCTCCACTTCTTCCTGGGCTCCTGTACCTTCCTCACTAGTTTGGCTGCTACCATGCGCCCTGGTAAAACCATCTCCCCCACCCTCACATGCCTGCCGCCTTGGTGCTGCCGACCGTCTGGACCTTGCAGATGTTAGCCCTTCCGCATACATCTCCTCCTCCTCTACTTCCTCCACCTCCTCTTGTGCCACCACCTGACTCCGAATTCTGTTTAACATGTGCTCCAGCAGATAAATCACCGGAATAGTCATGCTGATAATGGCATTGTCAGCAATAAACATCTTCATCACCATTTCAAAACTGTGCAGAAGGGTGCATAGGTCCCTGATCTGAGACCACTCCTCCAGCGTGATTTGCCCCACCTCTGGATCTCGTTGGCCCATGCTATACGTCAGAACGTATTGCACCAAGGCTTGTCGGTGCTGCCACAGTCGCTGCAACATGTGCAGAGTTGAATTCCACCGGGTAGGCACATCGCATTTTAGCCGGTGAAGTGGCAGGCCCAACGAATTCTGTAGAGATGTAAGTCGCTGAGCTGCGGGATGCGAACAGCGGAGGTGAGCACACAGCGACCATGCCCTCTGCAGAAGGCCATCTAGTCTGGGATAGTAGGCTAAAAATTGCTGGACAACCAGGTTCAACACGTGCGCCATACAAGGCACGTGTGTGACATTGCCCCGGCGAAGGGCCGCACCCAGGTTTGCAGCATTGTCGCACATGGCCTTCCCTGGTTTCAGGTCCAGTCAAGGCAATCATTCATGAAACTGGTTATCCAGATCTGACCATAACTCCTCAGTTGTGTGACTCACATTTCCCAGACATTTTAAAGTAAAAACCGCCTGATGACATTGAGCCCTGCTGCCAGCATAGTAAGGAGGTGTTCAGGATCCCTTCTGCGCAGTTAGAAAGCTTGTGGCATGACCAGACAGGCTTTGGGTGCAGGTGGAGGACCGAGAGGAGGTTGAGGAGGCAGAAGCTGTGGAGGAACTTTGAGATAAAGAGGATTGACGCACAACTCGTGGGGACGGCAAGACTTGGACAGCAGCCCCTTGTCCTGCTGTCACCATAGTTACCCAGTGCCCAGTCAGCAACATGTAACGCCCCTGTTCATTCCTACTCGTCCAAGTGTCTGTGGTGAAATGCACCCTGTCACACACAGAGTTTCTCAAAGAAGCAGTGATGTTGTGTGCGACATGCTGGTGGAGCGCAGGCTCACCTTTCTTTGAGAAGTAGTGCCGATTGGGCATCTGGTACTGGGGCACTGCGACGGACATAATTTCTTGAAAATCCTCTGTGTCCACCAGGCGGAAAGGCAGCATTTCTGTAGCCAACTGATTGCAGATGGTGAAATTCAACCTCTTAGCTTTCTCATGGCAAGGAGGAAATGGTCTTTTACTTGTCCACATCTCAGGGACCGAGGGCTGGCTGTTGTGCTTAGACGAGGTTGAGAAGGGCGTCCCCGGCAAGCTGCCGGTCTGTGAGGAAGATGCAGGCGGACACGTTAGGTTGCCTTGATCCAAAGGTGGTGCTATCGATGTCGGACAGCGTTGAACACCAGCTGGTGTTTCCACCTCCAAAGAAAATGATGACCTGCCAATCACACTGGCTTTTGCGGGTAAAGAGGTGGCAGGTCCAAAAACATGTGTGACTGCTGTCCCCCCAGTCACAGAGGATGAAGAGGCCACGGATGCACAAGATGTGGCAGACGGTGGTTAGCCCGGCCAGCTAGGCCGTATTGTAGCACAGTGAGCTTCCCACTGCAACTTATGCTTCATATCCATGTGCCGGTTCATGCATGAAGTATTTTTTGGCCTCTACATAGCTTTTCCTGACAAATGTTACAGATAACACAAGCTGGGTCATCTTTATCGATCTGAAAAAATGCCCAGGCTATGCAAGGCTTAACACCCATGCGACCTGAAGAGCCACCACGACTTGTGTTCAGAGGCAGAGTTGTGTTTCAGGATGCAGTTGTTGACTTGCTTCCAGTACTCCGTCTCTGTCCAGGAAGGCGCAACCTGACCTTGTCGTCAACAGCATCCTTCTCCACCTCCTCTGCTGACGTCATCGATTGGCTGACTGTGGTTTGACAGTAAGTGGGATCTCCAACCTCGTCATCATCACCCTGTGTGTTATTACACCCATCGTCCTCAGAGCCAACCTCTTCCTGCCCTGACAAAAAACTAAAGTTGTCGCTCCAATCAGTTATTTGAGTCTCATCATCGACTTCCTCATTGTCTCCACCAACAGGAGTTACAGTTTGGGAATGAGGGTCTACATTATGGTCAGAACCTTCTGCGTCTGGTCCTGGATCCGACTCATAAAGATTCTGGGCATCAGTGCAGATCATTTCCTCGTCTGGATTCACAGAAGCTCTGGAGTCGACCTCTGATTCCCAGGCTATAGTATGAGTAAACAGCTCTGCAGACTCAACCATCTGTTCTACCCCATACTCAGATGGGCAGCTGGAGACTTGGGAGCTGTGAGGAAGCAAGTGCAATTGGGGTGACAATTCTGAGGACTGGAGTATTTGTGAAGTTGAAGTTGAGGGGGATGAGAGCCCACTTAAAGGAGCACGTGATATCCGTTGAAGCACCTGCTGTTTTTGTGCCTCATCTGGAATTTGTAGCGATAGGCGTGGCCGTAAGAAAGGGATCCTATCACATTGTCTGCTAAAAGAAGTAGACATCTTAGTTCTGCTGGAAGATGGTCTTTCTTCTGCAGATGTTACTGTTGCTTTAACATCTACCCCACAGACACAACCTTTTTTTTCCCTTCCCAACACGCCTATTTCCCTTTCCACCAGCAGCAGGCCTTTTTCCACTCATTTTGGTGGTTAAAAAATTCACAACTCTGGAGTTGTTTGCACAAAAAACAATGGATGGGAACCGAGCAGAGCTGAGTGGCCAAACTGTGGTATTAGCCCAAACATATTGGCTAGGTTAGATGCAGATAAAAATTATTTTTGAAATTTGCAACATGGTGGAGGTTAGTATAGATGGACTAATAGAACAAGTACCACACACTGCTATAAGCCGAAATATTTTTTCAGAGCTAGATGCAGAAAAAAAATTATATTGAATTTGCAACCTGGTGGAGGTTAGTATAGATGGACTAATAGAACATGTCCCACACATTGCTACAAGCCGAAATATTTTTTCAGAGCTAGATGCAGAAAAAAATTATATTGAATTTGCAACCTGGTGGAGGTTAGTATAGATGGACTAATAGAACAAGTCCCACACACTGCTACAAGCCAAAATATTTTTTCAGAGCTAGATGCAGAAAAAAATTATATTGCATTTGCAACCTGGTGGAGGTTAGTATAGATGGACTAATAGAACAAGTCCCGCACACTGCTACAAGCCAAAATATTTTTTCAGAGCTAGATGCAGAAAAAAATTATTTTGAATTTGCAACCTGGTGGAGGTTAGTATAGATCGACTAATAGAACAAGTCCCACACACTGCTACAAGCCAAAATATTTTTTCAGAGCTAGATGCAGAAAAAAATTATATTGAATTTGCAACCTGGTGGAGGTTAGTATAGATGGACTAATAGAACAAGTCCCACACACTGCTAAAAGCCGAAATATTTTTTCAGAGCTAGATGCAGATAAAAATTATTTTGAATTTGCAACCTTGTGGAGGTTAGCATAGATGGACTACTAGAACAAGTCCCACATACTGCTACAAGCCGAAATATTTTTTCAGAGCTAGATGCAGAAAAAAATTATATTGAATTTGCAACCTCGTGGAGGTTAGTATAGATGGGCTAATAGAACAAGTCCCACACACTGCTACAAGCCGAAATATTTTTTCAGAGCTAGATGCAGAAAAAAATTATATTGAATTTGCAACCTGGTGGAGGTTAGTATAGATGGACTAATAGAACAAGTCCCACACACTTCTACAAGCCGAAATATTTTTTCAGAGCTAGATGCAGAAAAAAATTATTTTGAATTTGCAACCTTGTGGAGGTTAACATAGATGGACTAATGGAACAAGTCCCACACACTGCTACAAGCCCAAATATTTATTCAGAGCTAGTTGCAGAAAAAAATTATATTGAATTTGCAACCTGTTGGAGGTTAGTATAGATGGACTAATAGAACAAGTACCACACATTGCTACTAGCCGAAATATTTTTTCAGAGCTAGATGCAGATAAAAATTATTTTTTATTTGCAACCTGGTGGATGTTAGTATAGATGGACTAATAGAACAAGTCCCACACACTGCTACAAGCCGAAATATCTTTTTTAGAGCTAGATGCAGAAAAAAATTATATTGAATTTGCAACCTGGGGGAGGTTAGTATAGATTAACTAATAGAATGATGCTATGCCCAAAATGTTTTACTTCACTAGGTGCTGTAAAAAAAATTGGTATTCTATATAGTGGTGGTGTAGCTTGCAACACAGATAGGCAACTCCACTGACTAACACACACTGCAAGAGGCCAAAAAGGATTTGCTTTGCTAGATTTAGCCAAATGCTGTGAAAAAAACTTGCACAGCACTAAAACAAACCTCCCTGGCAAAAAGTGATAGGAACTGATGTAACCTAGCCCTGAAAAGGGCTGCAATTACAATTAGTCTTTACTCCCAACCTATCTATTTAAGAGCACAGATCTGCCTCATAAAAGTCATAGGAAATGATGTAACCTAGTCCTTAAACGGACTGCAATCACAACTATTCCCTACTCCCAAGCTATCTGTAGATTTGTGCGAAAATTGGCTTGAAATTAACAAAGTATAGCGCACACAGCAATAGCGGTGCCGTCTAACACGCAGCTTCAGCAGTGAGAAAATGGTGGCGACGGGGAAAATGGCTGGGTCTTATAGGGCAAGAACATGTGACATACACTGCCAATGACACATGCCCTTGCTTGTGTGAAAAAAAGCTGTTCGCTCCTTGTGTGCGCTGCTGATAGGCTGACAGATTGCACCTCCCCACTGTAAATGCGGGAAAGAGAAAAAAAAATGGAAATCTTCATTATTTCTGCAGAGATCCATCCCCTGCCCCTCCCCCCGCCCCGCTGTACACTCAAACTGCATATTAACATTAATTTTCAGCATTACTGAGAAAAAATCCAGTTATGATTTTGGTGCACGAACAGTTATCGAACATAACCTTGAACAGCCGAATTTTTTTCAAATCGTTCGTGTTCGCCGAACGGCTCGAACACCGCCCAAAACAGCTCGAATTTGAGATTGGCGAACAGTTCGAGTCGAACACCGCTCATCTCTATTTCTGACATATAGCCTGGGACAGCGAGATCCAGAGGTGGGGCAAATCACGCTGCAAGAGTGGTCTCAGATCAGGTACCTATGCACCGTTCTGCACAGTTTTGAAATGGCGACGAAGATGTTTAGTGCTGACGATGCCATTATCAGCATGACTATTCCGGTGATTTACATGCTGGAGCACATGTTAAACAGAATTCGGAGTCAGGTGGTGGGACAAGAGGAGGTGGAGGAAGTAGAGGAGGAGTCGTATGCGGAAGGCATAACATCTCCAAGGTCCAGACGGTCGGCAGCACCAAGGTGGCAGGCATGGGAGAGAGGGGGAGAGGGATTTACCAGGGGGCATGGTAGCAGCCAAACTGTTGAGGAAGGTGCAGGAAACGAGGAAGAAGTGGAGGACGAACTGGCGATGGGCATGGAAGACTCATCAGATGAGGGATACCTTGATCACATTTCTGTTGTGCGAGGTTGGGGAGAGAGGGCCGAGGAAGGAAGCATGATTGTTATCTCGCTACCAACACAATAAGGACTTGGTCCTCCTGGATGCACAAGACACACGAGTGCCCTCTTGCTGCACTACCTGCAACATGACCCTCGGATTTTCAGAATTCGAAGTAATCCCGACTACTGGGTTGCCACACTCTTAGATCCCCGGTACAAAAGTAAATTTGCCGAAATAATTCCTGCCATAGAAAGGGATTCACGCATGCAGGAGCACCAGCAGAGGCTGTTGCAGGATCTTACATGTGCTTTTCCACAAAACACCAGTGGTGCACGTAGTGAATCTCACAGTTCTAACTTGCCAACCGTGGGACTGTCGAGTCTTCATCACTCAAACCGTAAAAGTAACACAGTATCTGCTGGTAACAGCAATTTTGTGGAATCGTTTCACCACTTTTTTAGCCCATCCTTTGCAAGGCCACAGGAGACAAGAAGTCTGACACATAGTCAGCGCCTTGAGAGGATGGTACAGGAGTATCTCCAAGTGAACATCAAAGCCATGACTGTGTCACTGGACTCTTGCTAATTTTGGGCTTCTAATCTGGAAAAATGTCCGGAGCTCACCACTCACGTCTTGGAGATCTTGTCATGCCCTGCAGCCAGCGTTCTCTCTGAACGTGTGTTCAGCGCTGCTGGTGGTGTGCTGACAGATAAGCGCACGCGGCTGTCCACTGAGAATGTAGACAGACTCACGTTCATAAATATGAACAAATCATGGATCCGCAAGGACTTTTCTACCCCTGTGCCATCCTGGGTAGACTAAAAGCTTGAGGATTTGGTAAAATCTCCTCACCAACCGTTTTAAGCAACTCTGGGGCAATTGATGCCACTTAAGTGGTGTCTGTGCCACAATTTTTGGAAAAAATGGAGACTCCTTTTGGAGTCCCCTTGTTGTTTTTTACGTGACGTTGGCATCGTCAATTCCAGGTGGGTTGGGTCGCCCCCCCCCCCTCCTTTTAACCGTAAGAAACTACATACACTATGGCTTGGGGTAACACAGATGGTTGAGTCTGAAGAGCTGTTTACTCAGAGGTCTGCTCCAAAGTTTCAGTGTCTGCTAGTCAGTGTAGTAGCCCAGCTCTGAAGCAAGCTACACCGCCTGTGTATCTAATAAGAATTTTTAACTACATCTAGACTAGGTGGACTGTGGGGACCCCCAACCAAACCCAGACGCTCAGCCCCCCTACCGCCCCCCTTTCCTTGACAATACAATAATGTAACTCTTACAACTGGATGGGTGAGGATCGGTCACAGCTTTATTAACTCTTTATACTCATTCCATTAGAAAGGCATTTTATTTCTAAAATAATTCAGCTTGTTGCAGCATGCCCTGTCTCTCCAAAACGGCAAGTTGGCCAACAAGTGTAACTCTCCAACATGTCCATTCTATTTCCAGGCCATGGAGGATCCTGCGTACTCGTGTGCAGGACTCTGACCCCCATCCATCACTCTTAACGCTTGTTCCACTCGGTCCTGGAGTCCTGACAGGAATATGTCCAGTCCAATATCCATTAAGTGAACACCGTCGGGCCGTATGAGGCCAGCTTTATCTCCTTCCAGTTGTCGGTGTCGTATCACTACACTGCCTCTGTCTCTTCTAAATTTTGCCATCCGAATATTTATTACCCGCCTAGTCTGTTTGATGGCCGTGATGTCTCGCGCACCTTGCCATACCGCTATCAGCACAATCTCTGACCATGCTATAGTTAGTTTTGTGAAAAATTCTCTGAAGCGCTCAGTGTCTAGTTTCAATATTGCAATTAGTTATGCGCTCTTGTGATGACCTAGGTCATTTCCCCCGGCCTGTATAACTAAGATGACCGGACCTCTTGCCTCTCTCCCTACCTTGATTACCTCCATTAGTACCTGTGGCCATTGCAGGCCTCTAATACCTCTCCAGTTGAAATATGTGTTATGAAACTCTAATTTCCTCCCACCCTGGCGGACTTTCGCACTATTTTCTGCCCAATATATATACGAGTGGCCTATCACCCACACTGTTGGCTTAGCATCACCTGTAAAAGAAACAAACCATGTTAGGATAACAAGTCTGGTCTTATGTATCTTGCCAAACATGTGGATCGCCATCTCCCTATCCTCTGTAATTCCGTTTCTGACAGTCCTGCTCTTGCTGCTTCCATGGCCGCGCCTATGCGGAATGAGTGTGTCCCGTAATCTTTGGGGTGGTTCCCTGCCTATGTTAGGCATTTATTAAATATAGGTTGGAACTGGTATCTTGATAATGGCGTTCCATCAATGTGTGATAGGAAGAAATTACTTTATGATCTGATGGTTATATATGTTTTTACTATTGTTACCCGACTCAGTGTACCATTTGTGGGTTGTAGAAGTACCCAAGTGCCCCTGCCTGCTGGAACCGTTTTCGATTTATGTAGACTTATTGCATTATTGGCTATGACTACGTTCTGGAGTAATAAGCCTCCACTGGTGGTAATTTTAGATTGAGGGACTAATTCGCTTATGCATAGTGCCCTGAAGAAGGCGATCGCAAATGCAGTAGACAGTAGTGTTGCTTCAAACTGTGAGTGTCATGTTAATGGTGTTAGGGATAAGATGTGAAAAATTAGTTTTAGTGACACGGGATGGGACGTCTACACTCTTGACTTTGCTGACCCATTTTCCACCCTTTTATGGATTGTCTGATGATGAATCTCTTTGTCTCATCTCCCCAATTCAGTAGTTGGAAGTGAAATGCTATTCCGGTCAGACACCGCTGCTCTGATGGCCCTGATATGCCCCTAATTATTAGCTGGTGGAAAAATTCTATGGTGACTTGTAATCTGGCTTGTTCACATTGGTCAACCCGTCTGCCTGCTATTAGTCGTGTACACTCTTCCCATGCCACGTCAACGGGGCAACTGACGCTCTGATTAATGCCATCAACTATTCGCCACTAGATCCCATAGGGAGGGTGGGCAACTGCTGCCCGATGGGTGGGCGTTGGCGAGGAGCTCTATGAAAATCTGCCAATTGAAATGTGATAAAGCGTTAGCAGCAGCATTAGACCCCTCAGCATCGTGGCTAGCGCGGACCTATACATTGTGTTTTGGCAAAGGAATGCTAGCCGACGTAGTAGGCCTAGCACTAGGAGAGACGATGATGCCATCTTATTAATGCAGTGCGCTAGGCTGGTGTTTTTCATTATGAAGCGTATATTTTTGTTAGCCAGGCGCGCGCCCCATATTTCTATTGCTACCACTATTGGGAAGAAAAATTATTTTCTGGGCTAGATGCAGCTAAAAATTATTATTAATTTCAAAGCTGGTGGAGCTTAGTATACCTGGCCTAATACAATGAGTACCACACATTGGTACTATGCCCAAAATTATTTTCCGGGCTAGATGCAGCTAAAAATTATTATTAATTTCAAAGCTGGTGGAGCTTGGTATAGATGGCCTAATACAATGAGTACCACTCACTGCTACTATGCCCAAATTATTTTCCGGGCTAGATGCAGCTAAAAATTATTATTAATTTCAAAGCTGCTGGAGCTTGGTATAGATGGCCTAATACAATGAGTACCACACACTGCTACTATGCCCAAAATTATTTTCCGGGCTAGCTGCAGCTAAAAATTATTATTAATTTCAAAGCTGGTGGAGCTTGGTAAATATGGCCTAATACAATGAGTACCACACACTGCTACTATGCCCAAAATTATTTTCCGGGCTAGATGCAGCTAAAAAATATTATTAATTTCAAAGCTGGTGGAGCTTGGTATAGATGGCCTAATACAGTGAGTGCCACACACTGTTACTATGCCCAAACTTATTTTCCGGGCTAGATGCAGCTAAAAATTATTATTAATTTCAAAGCTGCTGGAGCTTGGTATAGATGGCCTAATACAATGAGTACCACACACTGCTACTATGCCCAAAATTATTTTCTGGGCTAGATGCAGCTAAAAATTATTACTAATTTCAAAGCTGCTGGAGCTTGGAATAGATGGCCTAATACAATGAGTACCACACACTGCTACTATGCCCAAAATTATTTTCCGGGCAAGATGCAGCTAAAAATTATTATTAATTTCAAAGCTGGTGGAGCTTGGTAAATATGGCCTAATACAATGAGTACCACACACTGCTACTATGCCCAAAAATATTTTCCGGGCTAGATGCAGCTAAAAAATATTATTAATTTCAAAGCTGGTGGAGCTTGGTATAGATGGCCTAATACAGTGAGTGCCACACACTGTTACTATGCCCAAACTTATTTTCCGGGCTAGATGCAGCTAAAAATTATTATTAATTTCAAAGCTGCTGGAGCTTGGTATAGATGGCCTAATACAATGAGTACAACACACTGCTATTATGCCCAAAATTATTTTCCGGGCTAGATGCAGCTAAAAATTATTATTAATTTCAAAGCTGCTGGAGCTTGGTATAGATGGCCTAATACAATGAGTACCACACACTGCTACTATGCCCAAAATTATTTTCCGGGCAAGATGCAGCTAAAAATTATTATTAATTTCAAAGCTGCTGGAGCTTGGTATAGATGGCCTAATACAATGAGTACCACACACTGCTACTATGCCCAAACTTATTTTCTGGGCTAGATGCAGCTAAAAATTATTACTAATTTCAAAGCTGCTGGAGCTTGGAATAGATGGCCTAATACAATGAGTACCACACACTGCTACTATGCCCAAAATTATTTTCCGGGCAAGATGCAGCTAAAAATTATTATTAATTTCAAAGCTGGTGGAGCTTGGTAAATATGGCCTAATACAATGAGTACCACACACTGCTACTATGCCCAAAATTATTTTCCGGGCTAGATGCAGCTAAAAATTATTATTAATTTCAAAGCTGGTGGAGCTTGGTATAGATGGCCTAATACAGTGAGTGCCACACACTGTTACTATGCCCAAACTTATTTTCCGGGCTAGATGCAGCTAAAAATTATTATTAATTTCAAAGCTGCTGGAGCTTGGTATAGATAGCCTAATACAATGAGTACCACACACTGCTACTATGCCCAAAATTATTTTCTGGGCTAGATGCAGCTAAAAATTATTATTAATTTCAAAGCTGCTGGAGCTTGGAATAGATGGCCTAATACAATGAGTAACACACACTGCTACTATGCCCAAAATTATTTTCTGGGCTAGATGCAGCTAAAAATTATTACTAATTTCAAAGCTGCTGGAGCTTGGAATAGATGGCCTAATACAATGAGTACCACACACTGCTACTAGGCCCAAAATTATTTTCCGGGCAAGATGCAGCTAAAAATTATTATTAATTTCAAAGCTGCTGGAGCTTGGTATAGATGGCCTAATACAATGAGTACCACACACTGCTACTATGCCCAAAATTATTTTCCGGGCTAGATGCAGCTAAAAATTATTATTAATTTCAAAGCTGCTGGAGCTTGGTATAGATGGCCTAATACAATGAGTACCACACACTGCTACTATGCCCAAAATTATTTTCTGGGCTAGATGCAGCTAAAAATTATTACTAATTTCAAAGCTGCTGGAGCTTGGTATAGATGGCTTAATACAATGAGTACCACACACTGCTACTATGCCCAAAATTATTTTCCGGGCAAGATGCAGCTAAAAATTATTATTAATTTCAAAGCTGGTGGAGCTTGGTAAATATGGCCTAATACAATGAGTACCACACACTGCTACTATGCCCAAAATTATTTTCCGGGCTAGATGCAGCTAAAAATTATTATTAATTTCAAAGCTGGTGGAGCTTGGTATAGATGGCCTAATACAGTGAGTGCCACACACTGTTACTATGCCCAAACTTATTTTCCGGGCTAGATGCAGCTAAAAATTATTATTAATTTCAAAGCTGCTGGAGCTTGGTATAGATGGCCTAATACAATGAGTACCACACACTGCTACTATGCCCAAAATTATTTTCTGGGCTAGATGCAGCTAAAAATTATTACTAATTTCAAAGCTGCTGGAGCTTGGAATAGATGGCCTAATACAATGAGTACCACACACTGCTACTATGCCCAAAATTATTTTCCGGGCAAGATGCAGCTAAAAATTATTATTGATTTCAAAGCTGGTGGAGCTTGGTAAATATGGCCTAATACAATGAGTACCACACACTGCTACTATGCCCAAAATTATTTTCCGGGCTAGATGCAGCTAAAAAATATTATTAATTTCAAAGCTGGTGGAGCTTGGTATAGATGGCCTAATACAGTGAGTGCCACACACTGTTACTATGCCCAAACTTATTTTCCGGGCTAGATGCAGCTAAAAATTATTATTAATTTCAAAGCTGCTGGAGCTTGGTATAGATGGCCTAATACAATGAGTAACACACACTGCTACTATGCCCAAAATTATTTTCTGGGCTAGATGCAGCTAAAAATTATTACTAATTTCAAAGCTGCTGGAGCTTGGAATAGATGGCCTAATACAATGAGTACCACGCACTGCTACTATGCCCAAAATTATTTTCCGGGCAAGATGCAGCTAAAAATTATTATTAATTTCAAAGCTGGTGGAGCTTGGTAAATATGGCCTAATACAATGAGTACCACACACTGCTACTATGCCCAAAATTATTTTCCGGGCTAGATGCAGCTAAAAAATATTATTAATTTCAAAGCTGGTGGAGCTTGGTATAGATGGCCTAATACAGTGAGTGCCACACACTGATACTATGCCCAAACTTATTTTCCGGGCTAGATGCAGCTAAAAATTATTATTAATTTCAAAGCTGCTGGAGCTTGGTAAATATGGCCTAATACAATGAGTACCACACACTGCTACTATGCCCAAAATTATTTTCCGGGCTAGATGCAGCTAAAAAATATTATTAATTTCAAAGCTGGTGGAGCTTGGTATAGATGGCCTAATACAATGAGTACCACACACTGCTACTATGCCCAAAATTATTTTCTGGGCTAGATGCAGCTAAAAATTATTACTAATTTCAAAGCTGCTGGAGCTTGGTATAGATGGACTAATACAATGAGTACCACACACTGCTACTATGCCCAAAATTATTTTCCGGGCAAGATGCAGCTAAAAATTATTATTAATTTCAAAGCTGGTGGAGCTTGGTAAATATGGCCTAATACAATGAGTACCACACACTGCTACTATGCCCAAAATTATTTTCCGGGCTAGATGCAGCTAAAAAATATTATTAATTTCAAAGCTGGTGGAGCTTGGTATAGATGGCCTAATACAGTGAGTGCCACACACTGTTACTATGCCCAAACTTATTTTCCGGGCTAGATGCAGCTAAAAATTATTATTAATTTCAAAGCTGCTGGAGCTTGGTATAGATGGCCTAATACAATGAGTACCACACACTGCTACTATGCCCAAAATTATTTTCTGGGCTAGATGCAGCTAAAAATTATTACTAATTTCAAAGCTGCTGGAGCTTGGAATAGATGGCCTAATACAATGAGTACCACACACTGCTACTATGCCCAAAATTATTTTCCGGGCAAGATGCAGCTAAAAATTATTATTAATTTCAAAGCTGGTGGAGCTTGGTAAATATGGCCTAATACAATGAGTACCACACACTGCTACTATGCCCAAAATTATTTTCCGGGCTAGATGCAGCTAAAAAATATTATTAATTTCAAAGCTGGTGGAGCTTGGTATAGATGGCCTAATACAGTGAGTGCCACACACTGTTACTATGCCCAAACTTATTTTCCGGGCTAGATGCAGCTAAAAATTATTATTAATTTCAAAGCTGCTGGAGCTTGGTATAGATGGCCTAATACAATGAGTAACACACACTGCTACTATGCCCAAAATTATTTTCTGGGCTAGATGCAGCTAAAAATTATTACTAATTTCAAAGCTGCTGGAGCTTGGAATAGATGGCCTAATACAATGAGTACCACGCACTGCTACTATGCCCAAAATTATTTTCCGGGCAAGATGCAGCTAAAAATTATTATTAATTTCAAAGCTGGTGGAGCTTGGTAAATATGGCCTAATACAATGAGTACCACACATTGGTACTATGCCCAAAATTATTTTCCGGGCTAGATGCAGCTAAAAAATATTATTAATTTCAAAGCTGGTGGAGCTTGGTATAGATGGCCTAATACAGTGAGTGCCACACACTGATACTATGCCCAAACTTATTTTCCGGGCTAGATGCAGCTAAAAATTATTATTAATTTCAAAGCTGCTGGAGCTTGGTATAGATGGCCTAATACAATGAGTACCACACACTGCTACTATGCCCAAAATTATTTTCTGGGCTAGATGCAGCTAAAAATTATTACTAATTTCAAAGCTGCTGGAGCTTGGAATAGATGGCCTAATACAATGAGTAACACAAACTGCTACTATGCCCAAAATTATTTTCTGGGCTAGATGCAGCTAAAAATTATTACTAATTTCAAAGCTTCTGGAGCTTGGAATAGATGGCCTAATACAATGAGTAACACACACTGCTACTATGCCCAAAATTATTTTCTGGGCTAGATGCAGCTAAAAATTATTACTAATTTCAAAGCTGCTGGAGCTTGGAATAGATGGCCTAATACAATGAGTACCACACACTGCTACTATGCCCAAAATTATTTTCCGGGCAAGATGCAGCTAAAAATTATTATTAATTTCAAAGCTGCTGGAGCTTGGTATAGATGGCCTAATACAATGAGTACCACACACTGCTACTATGCCCAAAATTATTTTCAGGGCTAGATGCAGCTAAAAATTATTATTAATTTCAAAGCTGCTGGAGCTTGGTATAGATGGCCTAATACAATGAGTACCACACACTGCTACTATGCCCAAAATTATTTTCTGGGCTAGATGCAGCTAAAAATTATTACTAATTTCAAAGCTGCTGGAGCTTGGAATAGATGGCCTAATACAATGAGTACCACACACTGCTACTATGCCCAAAATTATTTTCCGGGCAAGATGCAGCTAAAAATTATTATTAATTTCAAAGCTGGTGTAGCTTGGTAAATATGGCCTAATACAATGAGTACCACACACTGCTACTATGCCCAAAATTATTTTCCGGGCTAGATGCAGCTAAAAATTATTATTAATTTCAAAGCTGGTGGAGCTTGGTATAGATGGCCTAATACAGTGAGTGCCACACACTGTTACTATGCCCAAACTTATTTTCCGGGCTAGATGCAGCTAAAAATTATTATTAATTTCAAAGCTGCTGGAGCTTGGTATAGATGGCCTAATACAATGAGTAACACACACTGCTACTATGCCCAAAATTATTTTCTGGGCTAGATGCAGCTAAAAATTATTACTAATTTCAAAGCTGCTGGAGCTTGGAATAGATGGCCTAATACAATGAGTACCACGCACTGCTACTATGCCCAAAATTATTTTCCGGGCAAGATGCAGCTAAAAATTATTATTAATTTCAAAGCTGGTGGAGCTTGGTAAATATGGCCTAATACAATGAGTACCACACACTGCTACTATGCCCAAAATTATTTTCCGGGCTAGATGCAGCTAAAAAATATTATTAATTTCAAAGCTGGTGGAGCTTGGTATAGATGGCCTAATACAGTGAGTGCCACACACTGATACTATGCCCAAACTTATTTTCCGGGCTAGATGCAGCTAAAAATTATTATTAATTTCAAAGCTGCTGGAGCTTGGTAAATATGGCCTAATACAATGAGTACCACACACTGCTACTATGCCCAAAATTATTTTCCGGGCTAGATGCAGCTAAAAAATATTATTAATTTCAAAGCTGGTGGAGCTTGGTATAGATGGCCTAATACAATGAGTACCACACACTGCTACTATGCCCAAAATTATTTTCTGGGCTAGATGCAGCTAAAAATTATTACTAATTTCAAAGCTGCTGGAGCTTGGTATAGATGGACTAATACAATGAGTACCACACACTGCTACTATGCCCAAAATTATTTTCCGGGCAAGATGCAGCTAAAAATTATTATTAATTTCAAAGCTGGTGGAGCTTGGTAAATATGGCCTAATACAATGAGTACCACACACTGCTACTATGCCCAAAATTATTTTCCGGGCTAGATGCAGCTAAAAAATATTATTAATTTCAAAGCTGGTGGAGCTTGGTATAGATGGCCTAATACAGTGAGTGCCACACACTGTTACTATGCCCAAACTTATTTTCCGGGCTAGATGCAGCTAAAAATTATTATTAATTTCAAAGCTGCTGGAGCTTGGTATAGATGGCCTAATACAATGAGTACCACACACTGCTACTATGCCCAAAATTATTTTCTGGGCTAGATGCAGCTAAAAATTATTACTAATTTCAAAGCTGCTGGAGCTTGGAATAGATGGCCTAATACAATGAGTACCACACACTGCTACTATGCCCAAAATTATTTTCCGGGCAAGATGCAGCTAAAAATTATTATTAATTTCAAAGCTGGTGGAGCTTGGTAAATATGGCCTAATACAATGAGTACCACACACTGCTACTATGCCCAAAATTATTTTCCGGGCTAGATGCAGCTAAAAAATATTATTAATTTCAAAGCTGGTGGAGCTTGGTATAGATGGCCTAATACAGTGAGTGCCACACACTGTTACTATGCCCAAACTTATTTTCCGGGCTAGATGCAGCTAAAAATTATTATTAATTTCAAAGCTGCTGGAGCTTGGTATAGATGGCCTAATACAATGAGTAACACACACTGCTACTATGCCCAAAATTATTTTCTGGGCTAGATGCAGCTAAAAATTATTACTAATTTCAAAGCTGCTGGAGCTTGGAATAGATGGCCTAATACAATGAGTACCACACACTGCTACTATGCCCAAAATTATTTTCCGGGCAAGATGCAGCTAAAAATTATTATTAATTTCAAAGCTGGTGGAGCTTGGTAAATATGGCCTAATACAATGAGTACCACACATTGGTACTATGCCCAAAATTATTTTCCGGGCTAGATGCAGCTAAAAAATATTATTAATTTCAAAGCTGGTGGAGCTTGGTATAGATGGCCTAATACAGTGAGTGCCACACACTGATACTATGCCCAAACTTATTTTCCGGGCTAGATGCAGCTAAAAATTATTATTAATTTCAAAGCTGCTGGAGCTTGGTATAGATGGCCTAATACAATGAGTACCACACACTGCTACTATGCCCAAAATTATTTTCTGGGCTAGATGCAGCTAAAAATTATTACTAATTTCAAAGCTGCTGGAGCTTGGAATAGATGGCCTAATACAATGAGTAACACAAACTGCTACTATGCCCAAAATTATTTTCTGGGCTAGATGCAGATAAAAATTATTACTAATTTCAAAGCTTCTGGAGCTTGGAATAGATGGCCTAATACAATGAGTAACACACACTGCTACTATGCCCAAAATTATTTTCTGGGCTAGATGCAGCTAAAAATTATTACTAATTTCAAAGCTGCTGGAGCTTGGAATAGATGGCCTAATACAATGAGTACCACACACTGCTACTATGCCCAAAATTATTTTCCGGGCAAGATGCAGCTAAAAATTATTATTAATTTCAAAGCTGCTGGAGCTTGGTATAGATGGCCTAATACAATGAGTACCACACACTGCTACTATGCCCAAAATTATTTTCAGGGCTAGATGCAGCTAAAAATTATTATTAATTTCAAAGCTGCTGGAGCTTGGTATAGATGGCCTAATACAATGAGTACCACACACTGCTACTATGCCCAAAATTATTTTCTGGGCTAGATGCAGCTAAAAATTATTACTAATTTCAAAGCTGCTGGAGCTTGGAATAGATGGCCTAATACAATGAGTACCACACACTGCTACTATGCCCAAAATTATTTTCCGGGCAAGATGCAGCTAAAAATTATTATTAATTTCAAAGCTGGTGTAGCTTGGTAAATATGGCCTAATACAATGAGTACCACACACTGCTACTATGCCCAAAATTATTTTCCGGGCTAGATGCAGCTAAAAATTATTATTAATTTCAAAGCTGGTGGAGCTTGGTATAGATGGCCTAATAGAGTGAGTGCCACACACTGTTACTATGCCCAAAATTATTTTCCGGGCTAGATGCAGCTAAAAATTATTATTAATTTCAAAGCTGGTGGAGCTTGGTATAGATGGCCTAATACAATGAGTACCACACACTGCTACTATGCCCAAAATTATTTTCCGGGCTACATGCAGCAAAAAATTATTATTAATTTCAAAGCTGGTGGAGCTTGGTATAGATGGCCTAATACAATGAGTATCACACACTGCAAACTATTCCGAAAAAATTTTTCCGGGCTAGATGCAGCTAAAAATTATTATTAATTTCAAAGCTGCTGGAGCTTGGTATAGATGGCCTAATACAATGAGTACCACACACTGCTACTATGCCCAAAATTATTTTCTGGGCTAGATGCAGCTAAAAATTATTACTAATTTCAAAGCTGCTGGAGCTTGGAATAGATGGCCTAATACAATGAGTAACACACACTGCTACTATGCCCAAAATTATTTTCTGGGCTAGATGCAGCTAAAAATTATTACTAATTTCAAAGCTGCTGGAGCTTGGAATAGATGGCCTAATACAATGAGTACTACACACTGCTACTATGCCCAAAATTATTTTCCGGGCAAGATGCAGCTAAAAATTATTATTAATTTCAAAGCTGGTGGAGCTTGGTAAATATGGCCTAATACAATGAGTACCACACACTGCTACTATGCCCAAAATTATTTTCCGGGCTAGATGCAGCTAAAAATTATTATTAATTTCAAAGCTGGTGGAGCTTGGTATAGATGGCCTAATACAGTGAGTGCCACACACTGCTACTATGCCCAAAATTATTTTCCGGGCTAGATGCAGCTAAAAATTATTATTAATTTCAAAGCTGCTGGAGCTTGGTATAGATGGCCTAATACAATGAGTACCACACACTGCTACTATGCCCAAAATTATTTTCCGGGCTACATGCAGCTAAAAATTATTATTAATTTCAAAGCTGGTGGAGCTTGGTATAGATGGCCTAATACAATGAGTACCACACACTGCAAACTATGCCCAAAATTTTTTTCCGGGTTAGATGCAGCTAAAAATTATTATTAATTTCAAAGCTGCTGGAGCTTGGTATAGATGGCCTAATACAATGAGTACCACACACAGCTACTATGCCCAAAATTATTTTCCGGGCTAGATGCAGCTAAAAATTATTATTAATTTCAAAGCTGCTGGAGCTTGGTATAGATGGCCTAATACAATGAGTACCACACACTGCTACTATGCCCAAAATTATTTTCTGGGCTAGATGCAGCTAAAAATTATTACTAATTTCAAAGCTGCTGGAGCTTGGAATAGATGGCCTAATACAATGAGTACCACACACTGCTACTATGCCCAAAATTATTTTCCGGGCAAGATGCAGCTAAAAATTATTATTAATTTCAAAGCTGGTGGAGCTTGGTAAATATGGCCTAATACAATGAGTACCACACACTGCTACTATGCCCAAAATTATTTTCCGGTCTAGATGCAGCTAAAAATTATTATTAATTTCAAAGCTGGTGGAGCTTGGTATAGATGGCCTAATACAGTGAGTGCCACACACTGTTACTATGCCCAAACTTATTTTCCGGGCTAGATGCAGCTAAAAATTATTATTAATTTCAAAGCTGCTGGAGCTTGGTATAGATGGCCTAATACAATGAGTACCACACACTGCTACTATGCCCAAAATTATTTTCTGGGCTAGATGCAGCTAAAAATTATTACTAATTTCAAAGCTGCTGGAGCTTGGAATAGATGGCCTAATACAATGAGTAACACACACTGCTACTATGCCCAAAATTATTTTCTGGGCTAGATGCAGCTAAAAATTATTACTAATTTCAAAGCTGCTGGAGCTTGGAATAGATGGCCTAATACAATGACTACTACACACTGCTACTATGCCCAAAATTATTTTCCGGGCAAGATGCAGCTAAAAATTATTATTAATTTCAAAGCTGGTGGAGCTTGGTAAATATGGCCTAATACAATGAGTACCACACACTGCTACTATGCCCAAAATTATTTTCCGGGCTAGATGCAGCTAAAAATTATTATTAATTTCAAAGCTGGTGGAGCTTGGTATAGATGGCCTAATACAGTGAGTGCCACACACTGCTACTATGCCCAAAATTATTTTCCGGGCTAGATGCAGCTAAAAATTATTATTAATTTCAAAGCTGCTGGAGCTTGGTATAGATGGCCTAATACAATGAGTACCACACACTGCTACTATGCCCAAAATTATTTTCCGGGCTACATGCAGCTAAAAATTATTATTAATTTCAAAGCTGGTGGAGCTTGGTATAGATGGCCTAATACAATGAGTACCACACACTGCAAACTATGCCCAAAATTTTTTTCCGGGTTAGATGCAGCTAAAAATTATTATTAATTTCAAAGCTGCTGGAGCTTGGTATAGATGGCCTAATACAATGAGTACCACACACTGCTACTATGCCCAAAATTATTTTCCGGGCTAGATGCAGCTAAAAATTATTATTAATTTCAAAGCTGCTGGAGCTTGGTATAGATGGCCTAATACAATGAGTACCACACACTGCTACTATGCCCAAAATTATTTTCTGGGCTAGATGCAGCTAAAAATTATTACTAATTTCAAAGCTGCTGGAGCTTGGAATAGATGGCCTAATACAATGAGTACCACACACTGCTACTATGCCCAAAATTATTTTCGGGGCAAGATGCAGCTAAAAATTATTATTAATTTCAAAGCTGGTGGAGCTTGGTAAATATGGCATAATACAATGAGTACCACACACTGCTACTATGCCCAAAATTATTTTCCGGGCTAGATGCAGCTAAAAATTATTATTAATTTCAAAGCTGGTGGAGCTTGGTATAGATGGCCTAATACAGTGAGTGCCACACACTGTTACTATGCCCAAACTTATTTTCCGGGCTAGATGCAGCTAAAAATTATTATTAATTTCAAAGCTGCTGGAGCTTGGTATAGATGGCCTAATACAATGAGTACCACACACTGCTACTATGCCCAAAATTATTTTCTGGGCTAGATGCAGCTAAAAATTATTACTAATTTCAAAGCTGCTGGAGCTTGGAATAGATGGCCTAATACAATGAGTAACACACACTGCTACTATGCCCAAAATTATTTTCTGGGCTAGATGCAGCTAAAAATTATTACTAATTTCAAAGCTGCTGGAGCTTGGAATAGATGGCCTAATACAATGAGTACCACACACTGCTACTATGCCCAAAATTATTTTCCGGGCAAGATGCAGCTAAAAATTATTATTAATTTCAAAGCTGCTGGAGCTTGGTATAGATGGCCTAATACAATGAGTACCACACACTGCTACTATGCCCAAAATTATTTTCCGGGCTAGATGCAGCTAAAAATTATTATTAATTTCAAAGCTGCTGGAGCTTGGTATAGTTGGCCTAATACAATGAGTACCACACACTGCTACTATGCCCAAAATTATTTTCTGGGCTAGATGCAGCTAAAAATTATTACTAATTTCAAAGCTGCTGGAGCTTGGAATAGATGGCCTAATACAATGAGTACCACACACTGCTACTATGCCCAAAATTATTTTCCGGGCAAGATGCAGCTAAAAATTATTATTAATTTCAAAGCTGGTGTAGCTTGGTAAATATGGCCTAATACAATGAGTACCACACACTGCTACTATGCCCAAAATTATTTTCCGGGCTAGATGCAGCTAAAAATTATTATTAATTTCAAAGCTGGTGGAGCTTGGTATAGATGGCCTAATAGAGTGAGTGCCACACACTGCTACTATGCCCAAAATTATTTTCCGGGCTAGATGCAGCTAAAAATTATTATTAATTTCAAAGCTGGTGGAGCTTGGTATAGATGGCCTAATACAATGAGTACCACACACTGCTACTATGCCCAAAATTATTTTCCGGACTACATGCAGCTAAAAATTATTATTAATTTCAAAGCTGGTGGAGCTTGGTATAGATGGCCTAATACAATGAGTATCACACACTGCAAACTATTCCGAAAAATTTTTTCCGGGCTAGATGCAGCTAAAAATTATTATTAATTTCAAAGCTGCTGGAGCTTGGTATAGATGGCCTAATACAATGAGTACCACACACTGCTACTATGCCCAAAATTATTTTCTGGGCTAGATGCAGCTAAAAATTATTACTAATTTCAAAGCTGCTGGAGCTTGGAATAGATGGCCTAATACAATGAGTAACACACACTGCTACTATGCCCAAAATTATTTTCAGGGCTAGATGCAGCTAAAAATTATTACTAATTTCAAAGCTGCTGGAGCTTGGAATAGATGGCCTAATACAATGAGTACTACACACTGCTACTATGCCCAAAATTATTTTCCGGGCAAGATGCAGCTAAAAATTATTATTAATTTCAAAGCTGGTGGAGCTTGGTAAATATGGCCTAATACAATGAGTACCACACACTGCTACTATGCCCAAAATTATTTTCCGGGCTAGATGCAGCTAAAAATTATTATTAATTTCAAAGCTGGTGGAGCTTGGTATAGATGGCCTAATACAGTGAGTGCCACACACTGCTACTATGCCCAAAATTATTTTCCGGGCTAGATGCAGCTAAAAATTATTATTAATTTCAAAGCTGCTGGAGCTTGGTATAGATGGCCTAATACAATGAGTACCACACACTGCTACTATGCCCAAAATTATTTTCCGGGCTACATGCAGCTAAAAATTATTATTAATTTCAAAGCTGGTGGAGCTTGGTATAGATGGCCTAATACAATGAGTACCACACACTGCAAACTATGGCCAAAATTTTTTTCCGGGTTAGATGCAGCTAAAAATTATTATTAATTTCAAAGCTGCTGGAGCTTGGTATAGATGGCCTAATACAATGAGTACCACACACAGCTACTATGCCCAAAATTATTTTCCGGGCTAGATGCAGCTAAAAATTATTATTAATTTCAAAGCTGCTGGAGCTTGGTATAGATGGCCTAATACAATGAGTACCACACACTGCTACTATGCCCAAAATTATTTTCTGGGCTAGATGCAGCTAAAAATTATTACTAATTTCAAAGCTGCTGGAGCTTGGAATAGATGGCCTAATACAATGAGTACCACACACTGCTACTATGCCCAAAATTATTTTCCGGGCAAGATGCAGCTAAAAATTATTATTAATTTCAAAGCTGGTGGAGCTTGGTAAATATGGCCTAATACAATGAGTACCACACACTGCTACTATGCCCAAAATTATTTTCCGGTCTAGATGCAGCTAAAAATTATTATTAATTTCAAAGCTGGTGGAGCTTGGTATAGATGGCCTAATACAGTGAGTGCCACACACTGTTACTATGCCCAAACTTATTTTCCGGGCAAGATGCAGCTAAAAATTATTATTAATTTCAAAGCTGGTGGAGCTTGGTAAATATGGCCTAATACAATGAGTACCACACACTGCTACTATGCCCAAAATTATTTTCCGGTCTAGATGCAGCTAAAAATTATTATTAATTTCAAAGCTGGTGGAGCTTGGTATAGATGGCCTAATACAGTGAGTGCCACACACTGTTACTATGCCCAAACTTATTTTCCGGGCTAGATGCAGCTAAAAATTATTATTAATTTCAAAGCTGCTGGAGCTTGGTATAGATGGCCTAATACAATGAGTACCACACACTGCTACTATGCCCAAAATTATTTTCCGGGCTACATGCAGCTAAAAATTATTATTAATTTCAAAGCTGGTGGAGCTTGGTATAGATGGCCTAATACAATGAGTACCACACACTGCAAACTATGCCCAAAATTTTTTTCCGGGTTAGATGCAGCTAAAAATTATTATTAATTTCAAAGCTGCTGGAGCTTGGTATAGATGGCCTAATACAATGAGTACCACACACTGCTACTATGCCCAAAATTATTTTCCGGGCTAGATGCAGCTAAAAATTATTATTAATTTCAAAGCTGCTGGAGCTTGGTATAGATGGCCTAATACAATGAGTACCACACACTGCTACTATGCCCAAAATTATTTTCTGGGCTAGATGCAGCTAAAAATTATTACTAATTTCAAAGCTGCTGGAGCTTGGAATAGATGGCCTAATACAATGAGTACCACACACTGCTACTATGCCCAAAATTATTTTCCGGGCAAGATGCAGCTAAAAATTATTATTAATTTCAAAGCTGGTGGAGCTTGGTAAATATGGCATAATACAATGAGTACCACACACTGCTACTATGCCCAAAATTATTTTCCGGGCTAGATGCAGCTAAAAATTATTATTAATTTCAAAGCTGGTGGAGCTTGGTATAGATGGCCTAATACAGTGAGTGCCACACACTGTTACTATGCCCAAACTTATTTTCCGGGCTAGATGCAGCTAAAAATTATTATTAATTTCAAAGCTGCTGGAGCTTGGTATAGATGGCCTAATACAATGAGTACCACACACTGCTACTATGCCCAAAATTATTTTCTGGGCTAGATGCAGCTAAAAATTATTACTAATTTCAAAGCTGCTGGAGCTTGGAATAGATGGCCTAATACAATGAGTAACACACACTGCTACTATGCCCAAAATTATTTTCTGGGCTAGATGCAGCTAAAAATTATTACTAATTTCAAAGCTGCTGGAGCTTGGAATAGATGGCCTAATACAATGAGTACCACACACTGCTACTATGCCCAAAATTATTTTCCGGGCAAGATGCAGCTAAAAATTATTATTAATTTCAAAGCTGCTGGAGCTTGGTATAGATGGCCTAATACAATGAGTACCACACACTGCTACTATGCCCAAAATTATTTTCCGGGCTAGATGCAGCTAAAAATTATTATTAATTTCAAAGCTGCTGGAGCTTGGTATAGTTGGCCTAATACAATGAGTACCACACACTGCTACTATGCCCAAAATTATTTTCTGGGCTAGATGCAGCTAAAAATTATTACTAATTTCAAAGCTGCTGGAGCTTGGAATAGATGGCCTAATACAATGAGTACCACACACTGCTACTATGCCCAAAATTATTTTCCGGGCAAGATGCAGCTAAAAATTATTATTAATTTCAAAGCTGGTGGAGCTTGGTAAATATGGCATAATACAATGAGTACCACACACTGCTACTATGCCCAAAATTATTTTCCGGGCTAGATGCAGCTAAAAATTATTATTAATTTCAAAGCTGGTGGAGCTTGGTATAGATGGCCTAATACAGTGAGTGCCACACACTGTTACTATGCCCAAACTTATTTTCCGGGCTAGATGCAGCTAAAAATTATTATTAATTTCAAAGCTGCTGGAGCTTGGTATAGATGGCCTAATACAATGAGTACCACACACTGCTACTATGCCCAAAATTATTTTCTGGGCTAGATGCAGCTAAAAATTATTACTAATTTCAAAGCTGCTGGAGCTTGGAATAGATGGCCTAATACAATGAGTAACACACACTGCTACTATGCCCAAAATTATTTTCTGGGCTAGATGCAGCTAAAAATTATTACTAATTTCAAAGCTGCTGGAGCTTGGAATAGATGGCCTAATACAATGAGTACCACACACTGCTACTATGCCCAAAATTATTTTCCGGGCAAGATGCAGCTAAAAATTATTATTAATTTCAAAGCTGCTGGAGCTTGGTATAGATGGCCTAATACAATGAGTACCACACACTGCTACTATGCCCAAAATTATTTTCCGGGCTAGATGCAGCTAAAAATTATTATTAATTTCAAAGCTGCTGGAGCTTGGTATAGTTGGCCTAATACAATGAGTACCACACACTGCTACTATGCCCAAAATTATTTTCTGGGCTAGATGCAGCTAAAAATTATTACTAATTTCAAAGCTGCTGGAGCTTGGAATAGATGGCATAATACAATGAGTACCACACACTGCTACTATGCCCAAAATTATTTTCCGGGCTAGATGCAGCTAAAAATTATTATTAATTTCAAAGCTGGTGGAGCTTGGTAAATATGGCCTAATACAATGAGTACCACACACTGCTACTATGCCCAAAATTATTTTCCGGGCTAGATGCAGCTAAAAATTATTATTAATTTCAAAGCTGGTGGAGCTTGGTATAGATGGCCTAATACAATGAGTACCACACACTGCTACTATGCCCAAAATTATTTTCCGGGCTACATGCAGCTAAAAATTATTATTAATTTCAAAGCTGGTGGAGCTTGGTATAGATGGCCTAATACAATGAGTATCACACACTGCAAACTATTCCGAAAAATTTTTTCCGGGCTAGATGCAGCTAAAAATTATTACTAATTTCAAAGCTGCTGGAGCTTGGAATAGATGGCCTAATACAATGAGTAACACACACTGCTACTATGCCCAAAATTATTTTCTGGGCTAGATGCAGCTAAAAATTATTACTAATTTCAAAGCTGCTGGAGCTTGGAATAGATGGCCTAATACAATGAGTACTACACACTGCTACTATGCCCAAAATTATTTTCCGGGCAAGATGCAGCTAAAAATTATTATTAATTTCAAAGCTGGTGGAGCTTGGTAAATATGGCCTAATACAATGAGTACCACACACTGCTACTATGCCCAAAATTATTTTCCGGGCTAGATGCAGCTAAAAATTATTATTAATTTCAAAGCTGGTGGAGCTTGGTATAGATGGCCTAATACAGTGAGTGCCACACACTGCTACTATGCCCAAAATTATTTTCCGGGCTAGATGCAGCTAAAAATTATTATTAATTTCAAAGCTGCTGGAGCTTGGTATAGATGGCCTAATACAATGAGTACCACACACTGCTACTATGCCCAAAATTATTTTCCGGGCAAGATGCAGCTAAAAATTATTATTAATTTCAAAGCTGGTGGAGCTTGGTAAATATGGCATAATACAATGAGTACCACACACTGCTACTATGCCCAAAATTATTTTCCGGGCTAGATGCAGCTAAAAATTATTATTAATTTCAAAGCTGGTGGAGCTTGGTATAGATGGCCTAATACAGTGAGTGCCACACACTGTTACTATGCCCAAACTTATTTTCCGGGCTAGATGCAGCTAAAAATTATTATTAATTTCAAAGCTGCTGGAGCTTGGTATAGATGGCCTAATACAATGAGTACCACACACTGCTACTATGCCCAAAATTATTTTCTGGGCTAGATGCAGCTAAAAATTATTACTAATTTCAAAGCTGCTGGAGCTTGGAATAGATGGCCTAATACAATGAGTAACACACACTGCTACTATGCCCAAAATTATTTTCTGGGCTAGATGCAGCTAAAAATTATTACTAATTTCAAAGCTGCTGGAGCTTGGAATAGATGGCCTAATACAATGAGTACCACACACTGCTACTATGCCCAAAATTATTTTCCGGGCAAGATGCAGCTAAAAATTATTATTAATTTCAAAGCTGCTGGAGCTTGGTATAGATGGCCTAATACAATGAGTACCACACACTGCTACTATGCCCAAAATTATTTTCCGGGCTAGATGCAGCTAAAAATTATTATTAATTTCAAAGCTGCTGGAGCTTGGTATAGTTGGCCTAATACAATGAGTACCACACACTGCTACTATGCCCAAAATTATTTTCTGGGCTAGATGCAGCTAAAAATTATTACTAATTTCAAAGCTGCTGGAGCTTGGAATAGATGGCCTAATACAATGAGTACCACACACTGCTACTATGCCCAAAATTATTTTCCGGGCAAGATGCAGCTAAAAATTATTATTAATTTCAAAGCTGGTGGAGCTTGGTAAATATGGCATAATACAATGAGTACCACACACTGCTACTATGCCCAAAATTATTTTCCGGGCTAGATGCAGCTAAAAATTATTATTAATTTCAAAGCTGGTGGAGCTTGGTATAGATGGCCTAATACAGTGAGTGCCACACACTGTTACTATGCCCAAACTTATTTTCCGGGCTAGATGCAGCTAAAAATTATTATTAATTTCAAAGCTGCTGGAGCTTGGTATAGATGGCCTAATACAATGAGTACCACACACTGCTACTATGCCCAAAATTATTTTCTGGGCTAGATGCAGCTAAAAATTATTACTAATTTCAAAGCTGCTGGAGCTTGGAATAGATGGCCTAATACAATGAGTAACACACACTGCTACTATGCCCAAAATTATTTTCTGGGCTAGATGCAGCTAAAAATTATTACTAATTTCAAAGCTGCTGGAGCTTGGAATAGATGGCCTAATACAATGAGTACCACACACTGCTACTATGCCCAAAATTATTTTCCGGGCAAGATGCAGCTAAAAATTATTATTAATTTCAAAGCTGCTGGAGCTTGGTATAGATGGCCTAATACAATGAGTACCACACACTGCTACTATGCCCAAAATTATTTTCCGGGCTAGATGCAGCTAAAAATTATTATTAATTTCAAAGCTGCTGGAGCTTGGTATAGTTGGCCTAATACAATGAGTACCACACACTGCTACTATGCCCAAAATTATTTTCTGGGCTAGATGCAGCTAAAAATTATTACTAATTTCAAAGCTGCTGGAGCTTGGAATAGATGGCATAATACAATGAGTACCACACACTGCTACTATGCCCAAAATTATTTTCCGGGCTAGATGCAGCTAAAAATTATTATTAATTTCAAAGCTGGTGGAGCTTGGTAAATATGGCCTAATACAATGAGTACCACACACTGCTACTATGCCCAAAATTATTTTCCGGGCTAGATGCAGCTAAAAATTATTATTAATTTCAAAGCTGGTGGAGCTTGGTATAGATGGCCTAATACAATGAGTACCACACACTGCTACTATGCCCAAAATTATTTTCCGGGCTACATGCAGCTAAAAATTATTATTAATTTCAAAGCTGGTGGAGCTTGGTATAGATGGCCTAATACAATGAGTATCACACACTGCAAACTATTCCGAAAAATTTTTTCCGGGCTAGATGCAGCTAAAAATTATTACTAATTTCAAAGCTGCTGGAGCTTGGAATAGATGGCCTAATACAATGAGTAACACACACTGCTACTATGCCCAAAATTATTTTCTGGGCTAGATGCAGCTAAAAATTATTACTAATTTCAAAGCTGCTGGAGCTTGGAATAGATGGCCTAATACAATGAGTACTACACACTGCTACTATGCCCAAAATTATTTTCCGGGCAAGATGCAGCTAAAAATTATTATTAATTTCAAAGCTGGTGGAGCTTGGTAAATATGGCCTAATACAATGAGTACCACACACTGCTACTATGCCCAAAATTATTTTCCGGGCTAGATGCAGCTAAAAATTATTATTAATTTCAAAGCTGGTGGAGCTTGGTATAGATGGCCTAATACAGTGAGTGCCACACACTGCTACTATGCCCAAAATTATTTTCCGGGCTAGATGCAGCTAAAAATTATTATTAATTTCAAAGCTGCTGGAGCTTGGTATAGATGGCCTAATACAATGAGTACCACACACTGCTACTATGCCCAAAATTATTTTCCGGGCTACATGCAGCTAAAAATTATTATTAATTTCAAAGCTGGTGGAGCTTGGTATAGATGGCCTAATACAATGAGTACCACACACTGCAAACTATGCCCAAAATTTTTTTCCGGGTTAGATGCAGCTAAAAATTATTATTAATTTCAAAGCTGCTGGAGCTTGGTATAGATGGCCTAATACAATGAGTACCACACACTGCTACTATGCCCAAAATTATTTTCTGGGCTAGATGCAGCTAAAAATTATTACTAATTTCAAAGCTGCTGGAGCTTGGAATAGATGGCCTAATACAATGAGTAACACACACTGCTACTATGCCCAAAATTATTTTCTGGGCTAGATGCAGCTAAAAATTATTACTAATTTCAAAGCTGCTGGAGCTTGGAATAGATGGCCTAATACAATGACTACTACACACTGCTACTATGCCCAAAATTATTTTCCGGGCAAGATGCAGCTAAAAATTATTATTAATTTCAAAGCTGGTGGAGCTTGGTAAATATGGCCTAATACAATGAGTACCACACACTGCTACTATGCCCAAAATTATTTTCCGGGCTAGATGCAGCTAAAAATTATTATTAATTTCAAAGCTGGTGGAGTTTGATATAGATGGCCTAATACAGTGAGTGCCACACACTGCTACTATGCCCAAAATTATTTTCCGGGCTAGATGCAGCTAAAAATTATTATTAATTTCAAAGCTGCTGGAGCTTGGTATAGATGGCCTAATACAATGAGTACCACACACTGCTACTATGCCCAAAATTATTTTCCGGGCTACATGCAGCTAAAAATTATTATTAATTTCAAAGCTGGTGGAGCTTGGTATAGATGGCCTAATACAATGAGTACCACACACTGCAAACTATGCCCAAAATTTTTTTCCGGGTTAGATGCAGCTAAAAATTATTATTAATTTCAAAGCTGCTGGAGCTTGGTATAGATGGCCTAATACAATGAGTACCACACACTGCTACTATGCCCAAAATTATTTTCCGGGCTAGATGCAGCTAAAAATTATTATTAATTTCAAAGCTGCTGGAGCTTGGTATAGATGGCCTAATACAATGAGTACCACACACTGCTACTATGCCCAAAATTATTTTCTGGGCTAGATGCAGCTAAAAATTATTACTAATTTCAAAGCTGCTGGAGCTTGGAATAGATGGCCTAATACAATGAGTACCACACACTGCTACTATGCCCAAAATTATTTTCCGGGCTAGATGCAGCTAAAAATTATTATTAATTTCAAAGCTGGTGGAGCTTGGTATAGATGGCCTAATACAGTGAGTGCCACACACTGTTACTATGCCCAAACTTATTTTCCGGGCTAGATGCAGCTAAAAATTATTATTAATTTCAAAGCTGCTGGAGCTTGGTATAGATGGCCTAATACAATGAGTACCACACACTGCTACTATGCCCAAAATTATTTTCTGGGCTAGATGCAGCTAAAAATTATTACTAATTTCAAAGCTGCTGGAGCTTGGAATAGATGGCCTAATACAATGAGTAACACACACTGCTACTATGCCCAAAATTATTTTCTGGGCTAGATGCAGCTAAAAATTATTACTAATTTCAAAGCTGCTGGAGCTTGGAATAGATGGCCTAATACAATGAGTACCACACACTGCTACTATGCCCAAAATTATTTTCCGGGCAAGATGCAGCTAAAAATTATTATTAATTTCAAAGCTGCTGGAGCTTGGTATAGATGGCCTAATACAATGAGTACCACACACTGCTACTATGCCCAAAATTATTTTCCGGGCTAGATGCAGCTAAAAATTATTATTAATTTCAAAGCTGCTGGAGCTTGGTATAGTTGGCCTAATACAATGAGTACCACACACTGCTACTATGCCCAAAATTATTTTCTGGGCTAGATGCAGCTAAAAATTATTACTAATTTCAAAGCTGCTGGAGCTTGGAATAGATGGCCTAATACAATGAGTACCACACACTGCTACTATGCCCAAAATTATTTTCCGGGCAAGATGCAGCTAAAAATTATTATTAATTTCAAAGCTGGTGGAGCTTGGTAAATATGGCCTAATCCAATGAGTACCACACACTGCTACTATGCCCAAAATTATTTTCCGGGCTAGATGCAGCTAAAAAATATTATTAATTTCAAAGCTGGTGGAGCTTGGTATAGATGGCCTAATACAGTGAGTGCCACACACTGTTACTATGCCCAAACTTATTTTCCGGGCTAGATGCAGCTAAAAATTATTATTAATTTCAAAGCTGCTGGAGCTTGGTATAGATGGCCTAATACAATGAGTACCACACACTGCTACTATGCCCAAAATTATTTTCTGGGCTAGATGCAGCTAAAAATTATTACTAATTTCAAAGCTGCTGGAGCTTGGAATAGATGGCCTAATACAATGAGTACCACACACTGCTACTATGCCCAAAATTATTTTCCGGGCAAGATGCAGCTAAAAATTATTATTAATTTCAAAGCTGGTGGAGCTTGGTAAATATGGCCTAATACAATGAGTACCAAACACTGCTACTATGCCCAAAATTATTTTCCGGGCTAGATGCAGCTAAAAAATATTATTAATTTCAAAGCTGGTGGAGCTTGGTATAGATGGCCTAATACAGTGAGTGCCACACACTGTTACTATGCCCAAACATATTTTCCGGGCTAGATGCAGCTAAAAATTATTATTAATTTCAAAGCTGCTGGAGCTTGGTATAGATGGCCTAATACAATGAGTAACACACACTGCTACTATGCCCAAAATTATTTTCTGGGCTAGATGCAGCTAAAAATTATTACTAATTTCAAAGCTGCTGGAGCTTGGAATAGATGGCCTAATACAATGAGTACCACACACTGCTACTATGCCCAAAATTATTTTCCGGGCAAGATGCAGCTAAAAATTATTAATAATTTCAAAGCTGCTGGAGCTTGGTATAGATGGCCTAATACAATGAGTACCACACACTGCTACTATGCCCAAAATTATTTTCCGGGCTAGATGCAGCTAAAAATTATTATTAATTTCAAAGCTGCTGGAGCTTGGTATAGATGGCCTAATACAATGAGTACCACACACTGCTACTATGCCCAAAATTATTTTCTGGGCTAGATGCAGCTAAAAATTATTACTAATTTCAAAGCTGCTGGAGCTTGGAATAGATGGCCTAATACAATGAGTAACACACACTGCTACTATGCCCAAAATTATTTTCTGGGCTAGATGCAGCTAAAAATTATTACTAATTTCAAAGCTGCTGGAGCTTGGAATAGATGGCCTAATACAATGAGTACCACACACTGCTACTATGCCCAAAATTATTTTCCGGGCAAGATGCAGCTAAAAATTATTAATAATTTCAAAGCTGCTGGAGCTTGGTATAGATGGCCTAATACAATGAGTACCACACACTGCTACTATGCCCAAAATTATTTTCCGGGCTAGATGCAGCTAAAAATTATTATTAATTTCAAAGCTGCTGGAGCTTGGTATAGATGGCCTAATACAGTGAGTGCCACACACTGCTACTATGCCCAAAATTATTTTCCGGGCTAGATGCAGCTAAAAATTATTATTAATTTCAAAGCTGCTGGAGCTTGGTATAGATGGCCTAATACAATGAGTACCACACACTGCTACTATGCCCAAAATTATTTTCCGGGCTACATGCAGCTAAAAATTATTATTAATTTCAAAGCTGGTGGAGCTTGGTATAGATGGCCTAATACAATGAGTACCACACACTGCAAACTATGCCCAAAATTTTTTTCCGGGTTAGATGCAGCTAAAAATTATTATTAATTTCAAAGCTGCTGGAGCTTGGTATAGATGGCCTAATACAATGAGTACCACACACTGCTACTATGCCCAAAATTATTTTCCGGGCTAGATGCAGCTAAAAATTATTATTAATTTCAAAGCTGCTGGAGCTTGGTATAGATGGCCTAATACAATGAGTACCACACACTGCTACTATGCCCAAAATTATTTTCTGGGCTAGATGCAGCTAAAAATTATTACTAATTTCAAAGCTGCTGGAGCTTGGAATAGATGGCCTAATACAATGAGTACCACACACTGCTACTATGCCCAAAATTATTTTCCGGGCAAGATGCAGCTAAAAATTATTATTAATTTCAAAGCTGGTGGAGCTTGGTAAATATGGCCTAATACAATGAGTACCACACACTGCTACTATGCCCAAAATTATTTTCCGGGCTAGATGCAGCTAAAAATTATTATTAATTTCAAAGCTGGTGGAGCTTGGTATAGATGGCCTAATACAGTGAGTGCCACACACTGTTACTATGCCCAAACTTATTTTCCGGGCTAGATGCAGCTAAAAATTATTATTAATTTCAAAGCTGCTGGAGCTTGGTATAGATGGCCTAATACAATGAGTACCACACACTGCTACTATGCCCAAAATTATTTTCTGGGCTAGATGCAGCTAAAAATTATTACATATTCAAAGCTGCTGGAGCTTGGAATAGATGGCCTAATACAATGAGTAACACACACTGCTACTATGCCCAAAATTATTTTCTGGGCTAGATGCAGCTAAAAATTATTACTAATTTCAAAGCTGCTGGAGCTTGGAATAGATGGCCTAATACAATGAGTACCACACACTGCTACTATGCCCAAAATTATTTTCCGGGCAAGATGCAGTAAAAATTATTATTAATTTCAAAGCTGCTGGAGCTTGGTATAGATGGCCTAATACAATGAGTACCACACACTGCTACTATGCCCAAAATTATTTTCCGGGCTAGATGCAGCTAAAAATTATTATTAATTTCAAAGCTGCTGGAGCTTGGTATAGTTGGCCTAATACAATGAGTACCACACACTGCTACTATGCCCAAAATTATTTTCTGGGCTAGATGCAGCTAAAAATTATTACTAATTTCAAAGCTGCTGGAGCTTGGAATAGATGGCCTAATACAATGAGTACCACACACTGCTACTATGCCCAAAATTATTTTCCGGGCAAGATGCAGCTAAAAATTATTATTAATTTCAAAGCTGGTGGAGCTTGGTAAATATGGCCTAATCCAATGAGTACCACACACTGCTACTATGCCCAAAATTATTTTCCGGGCTAGATGCAGCTAAAAAATATTATTAATTTCAAAGCTGGTGGAGCTTGGTATAGATGGCCTAATACAGTGAGTGCCACACACTGTTACTATGCCCAAACTTATTTTCCGGGCTAGATGCAGCTAAAAATTATTATTAATTTCAAAGCTGCTGGAGCTTGGTATAGATGGCCTAATACAATGAGTACCACACACTGCTACTATGCCCAAAATTATTTTCTGGGCTAGATGCAGCTAAAAATTATTACTAATTTCAAAGCTGCTGGAGCTTGGAATAGATGGCCTAATACAATGAGTACCACACACTGCTACTATGCCCAAAATTATTTTCCGGGCAAGATGCAGCTAAAAATTATTATTAATTTCAAAGCTGGTGGAGCTTGGTAAATATGGCCTAATACAATGAGTACCAAACACTGCTACTATGCCCAAAATTATTTTCCGGGCTAGATGCAGCTAAAAAATATTATTAATTTCAAAGCTGGTGGAGCTTGGTATAGATGGCCTAATACAGTGAGTGCCACACACTGTTACTATGCCCAAACTTATTTTCCGGGCTAGATGCAGCTAAAAATTATTATTAATTTCAAAGCTGCTGGAGCTTGGTATAGATGGCCTAATACAATGAGTAACACACACTGCTACTATGCCCAAAATTATTTTCTGGGCTAGATGCAGCTAAAAATTATTACTAATTTCAAAGCTGCTGGAGCTTGGAATAGATGGCCTAATACAATGAGTACCACACACTGCTACTATGCCCAAAATTATTTTCCGGGCAAGATGCAGCTAAAAATTATTAATAATTTCAAAGCTGCTGGAGCTTGGTATAGATGGCCTAATACAATGAGTACCACACACTGCTACTATGCCCAAAATTATTTTCCGGGCTAGATGCAGCTAAAAATTATTATTAATTTCAAAGCTGCTTGAGCTTGGTATAGATGGCCTAATACAATGAGTACCACACACTGCTACTATGCCCAAAATTATTTTCCGGGCTAGATGCAGCTAAAAATTATTACTAATTTCAAAGCTGCTGGAGCTTGGAATAGATGGCCTAATACAATGAGTAACACACACTGCTACTATGCCCAAAATTATTTTCTGGGCTAGATGCAGCTAAAAATTATTACTAATTTCAAAGCTGCTGGAGCTTGGAATAGATGGCCTAATACAATGAGTACCACACACTGCTACTATGCCCAAAATTATTTTCCGGGCAAGATGCAGCTAAAAATTATTAATAATTTCAAAGCTGCTGGAGCTTGGTATAGATGGCCTAATACAATGAGTACCACACACTGCTACTATGCCCAAAATTATTTTCCGGGCTAGATGCAGCTAAAAATTATTATTAATTTCAAAGCTGCTGGAGCTTGGTATAGATGGCCTAATACAATGAGTACCACACACTGCTACTATGCCCAAAATTATTTTCTGGGCTAGATGCAGCTAAAAATTATTACTAATTTCAAAGCTGCTGGAGCTTGGAATAGATGGCCTAATACAATGAGTACCACACACTGCTACTATGCCCAAAATTATTTTCCGGGCAAGATGCAGTTAAAATTATTATTAATTTCAAAGCTGCTGGAGCTTGGTATAGATGGCCTAATACAATGAGTACCACACACTGCTACTATGCCCAAAATTATTTTCCGGGCTAGATGCAGCTAAAAATTATTATTAATTTCAAAGCTGCTGGAGCTTGGTATAGTTGGCCTAATACAATGAGTACCACACACTGCTACTATGCCCAAAATTATTTTCTGGGCTAGATGCAGCTAAAAATTATTACTAATTTCAAAGCTGCTGGAGCTTGGAATAGATGGCCTAATACAATGAGTACCACACACTGCTACTATGCCCAAAATTATTTTCCGGGCAAGATGCAGCTAAAAATTATTATTAATTTCAAAGCTGGTGGAGCTTGGTAAATATGGCCTAATCCAATGAGTACCACACACTGCTACTATGCCCAAAATTATTTTCCGGGCTAGATGCAGCTAAAAAATATTATTAATTTCAAAGCTGGTGGAGCTTGGTATAGATGGCCTAATACAGTGAGTGCCACACACTGTTACTATGCCCAAACTTATTTTCCGGGCTAGATGCAGCTAAAAATTATTATTAATTTCAAAGCTGCTGGAGCTTGGTATAGATGGCCTAATACAATGAGTACCACACACTGCTACTATGCCCAAAATTATTTTCTGGGCTAGATGCAGCTAAAAATTATTACTAATTTCAAAGCTGCTGGAGCTTGGAATAGATGGCCTAATACAATGAGTACCACACACTGCTACTATGCCCAAAATTATTTTCCGGGCAAGATGCAGCTAAAAATTATTATTAATTTCAAAGCTGGTGGAGCTTGGTAAATATGGCCTAATACAATGAGTACCAAACACTGCTACTATGCCCAAAATTATTTTCCGGGCTAGATGCAGCTAAAAAATATTATTAATTTCAAAGCTGGTGGAGCTTGGTATAGATGGCCTAATACAGTGAGTGCCACACACTTTTACTATGCCCAAACTTATTTTCCGGGCTAGATGCAGCTAAAAATTATTATTAATTTCAAAGCTGCTGGAGCTTGGTATAGATGGCCTAATACAATGAGTAACACACACTGCTACTATGCCCAAAATTATTTTCTGGGCTAGATGCAGCTAAAAATTATTACTAATTTCAAAGCTGCTGGAGCTTGGAATAGATGGCCTAATACAATGAGTACCACACACTGCTACTATGCCCAAAATTATTTTCCGGGCAAGATGCAGCTAAAAATTATTAATAATTTCAAAGCTGCTGGAGCTTGGTATAGATGGCCTAATACAATGAGTACCACACACTGCTACTATGCCCAAAATTATTTTCCGGGCTAGATGCAGCTAAAAATTATTATTAATTTCAAAGCTGCTTGAGCTTGGTATAGATGGCCTAATACAATGAGTACCACACACTGCTACTATGCCCAAAATTATTTTCCGGGCTAGATGCAGCTAAAAATTATTACTAATTTCAAAGCTGCTGGAGCTTGGAATAGATGGCCTAATACAATGAGTAACACACACTGCTACTATGCCCAAAATTATTTTCTGGGCTAGATGCAGCTAAAAATTATTACTAATTTCAAAGCTGCTGGAGCTTGGAATAGATGGCCTAATACAATGAGTACCACACACTGCTACTATGCCCAAAATTATTTTCCGGGCAAGATGCAGCTAAAAATTATTAATAATTTCAAAGCTGCTGGAGCTTGGTATAGATGGCCTAATACAATGAGTACCACACACTGCTACTATGCCCAAAATTATTTTCCGGGCTAGATGCAGCTAAAAATTATTATTAATTTCAAAGCTGCTGGAGCTTGGTATAGATGGCCTAATACAATGAGTACCACACACTGCTACTATGCCCAAAATTATTTTCTGGGCTAGATGCAGCTAAAAATTATTACTAATTTCAAAGCTGCTGGAGCTTGGAATAGATGGCCTAATACAATGAGTACCACACACTGCTACTATGCCCAAAATTATTTTCCGGGCAAGATGCAGCTAAAAATTATTATTAATTTCAAAGCTGGTGGAGCTTGGTAAATATGGCCTAATACAATGAGTACAACACACTGCTACTATGCCCAAAATTATTTTCCGGGCTAGATGCAGCTAAAAATTATTATTAATTTCAAAGCTGCTGGAGCTTGGTATAGATGGCCTAATACAATGAGTACCACACACTGCTACTATGCCCAAAATTATTTTCCGGGCTAGATGCAGCTAAAAATTATTATTAATTTCAAAGCTGCTGGAGCTTGGTATAGATGGCCTAATACAATGAGTACCACACACTGCTACTATGCCCAAAATTATTTTCTGGGCTAGATGCAGCTAAAAATTATTACTAATTTCAAAGCTGCTGGAGCTTGGAATAGATGGCCTAATACAATGAGTACCACACACTGCTACTATGCCCAAAATTATTTTCCGGGCAAGATGCAGCTAAAAATTATTATTAATTTCAAAGCTGGTGGAGCTTGGTAAATATGGCCTAATACAATGAGTACCACACACTGCTACTATGCCCAAAATTATTTTCCGGGATAGATGCAGCTAAAAAATATTATTAATTTCAAAGCTGGTGGAGCTTGGTATAGATGGCCTAATACAGTGAGTGCCACACACTGATACTATGCCCAAACTTATTTTCCGGGCTAGATGCAGCTAAAAATTATTATTAATTTCAAAGCTGCTGGAGCTTGGTATAGATGGCCTAATACAATGAGTACCACACACTGCTACTATGCCAAAAATTATTTTCTGGGCTAGATGCAGCTAAAAATTATTACTAATTTCAAAGCTGCTGGAGCTTGGAATAGATGGCCTAATACAATGAGTAACACACACTGCTACTATGCCCAAAATTATTTTCTGGGCTAGATGCAGCTAAAAATTATTACTAATTTCAAAGCTGCTGGAGCTTGGAATAGATGGCCTAATACAATGAGTAACACACACTGCTACTATGCCCAAAATTATTTTCTGGGCTAGATGCAGCTAAAAATTATTACTAATTTCAAAGCTGCTGGAGCTTGGAATAGATGGCCTAATACAATGAGTACCACACACTGCTACTATGCCCAAAATTATTTTCCGGGCAAGATGCAGCTAAAAATTATTATTAATTTCAAAGCTGCTGGAGCTTGGTATAGATGGCCTAATACAATGAGTACCACACACTGCTACTATGCCCAAAATTATTTTCTGGGCTAGATGCAGCTAAAAATTATTACTAATTTCAAAGCTGCTGGAGCTTGGAATAGATGGCCTAATACAATGAGTAACACACACTGCTACTATGCCCAAAATTATTTTCTGGGCTAGATGCAGCTAAAAATTATTACTAATTTCAAAGCTGCTGGAGCTTGGAATAGATGGCCTAATACAATGAGTACTACACACTGCTACTATGCCCAAAATTATTTTCCGGGCAAGATGCAGCTAAAAATTATTATTAATTTCAAAGCTGGTGGAGCTTGGTAAATATGGCCTAATACAATGAGTACCACACACTGCTACTATGCCCAAAATTATTTTCCGGGCTAGATGCAGCTAAAAATTATTATTAATTTCAAAGCTGGTGGAGCTTGGTATAGATGGCCTAATACAGTGAGTGCCACACACTGCTACTATGCCCAAAATTATTTTCCGGGCTAGATGCAGCTAAAAATTATTATTAATTTCAAAGCTGGTGGAGCTTGGTATAGATGGCCTAATACAATGAGTACCACACACTGCTACTATGCCCAAAATTATTTTCCGGGCTACATGCAGCTAAAAATTATTATTAATTTCAAAGCTGGTGGAGCTTGGTATAGATGGCCTAATACAATGAGTACCACACACTGCAAACTATGCCCAAAATTTTTTTCCGGGCTAGATGCACCTAAAAATTATTATTAATTTCAAAGCTGCTGGAGCTTGGTATAGATGGCCTAATACAATGAGTACCACAAACTGCTACTATGCCCAAAATTATTTTCTGGGCTAGATGCAGCTAAAAATTATTACTAATTTCAAAGTTGCTGGAGCTTGGAATAGATGGCCTAATACAATGAGTAACACACACTGCTACTATGCCCAAAATTATTTTCCGGGCAAGATGCAGCTAAAAATTATTATTAATTTCAAAGCTGGTGGAGCTTGGTAAATATGGCCTAATAGAATGAGTACCACACCCTGCTACTATGCCCAAAATTATTTTCCGGGCTAGATGCAGCTAAAAATTATTATTAATTTCAAAGCTGGTGGAGCTTGGTATAGATGGCCTAATACAGTGAGTGCCACACACTGCTACTATGCCCAAAATTATTTTCCGGGCTAGATGCAGCTAAAAATTATTATTAATTTCAAAGCTGGTGGAGCTTGGTATAGATGGCCTAATACAATGAGTACCACACACTGCTACTATGCCCAAAATTATTTTCCGGGCTACATGCAGCTAAAAATTATTATTAATTTCAAAGCTGGTGGAGCTTGGTATAGATGGCCTAATACAATGAGTACCACACACTGCAAACTATGCCCAAAATTTTTTTCCGGGCTAGATGCACCTAAAAATTATTATTAATTTCAAAGCTGCTGGAGCTTGGTATAGATGGCCTAATACAATGAGTACCACAAACTGCTACTATGCCCAAAATTATTTTCTGGGCTAGATGCAGCTAAAAATTATTACTAATTTCAAAGTTGCTGGAGCTTGGAATAGATGGCCTAATACAATGAGTAACACACACTGCTACTATGCCCAAAATTATTTTCCGGGCAAGATGCAGCTAAAAATTATTATTAATTTCAAAGCTGGTGGAGCTTGGTAAATATGGCCTAATAGAATGAGTACCACACCCTGCTACTATGCCCAAAATTATTTTCCGGGCTAGATGCAGCTAAAAATTATTATTAATTTCAAAGCTGGTGGAGCTTGGTATAGATGGCCTAATACAGTGAGTGCCACACACTGCTACTATGCCCAAAATTATTTTCCGGGCTAGATGCAGCTAAAAATTATTATTAATTTCAAAGCTGGTGGGGCTTTGTATAGATGGCCTAATACAATGAGTACCACACACTGCTACTATGCCCAAAATTATTTTCCGGGCTACATGCAGCTAAAAATTATTATTAATTTCAAAGCTGGTGGAGCTTGGTATAGATGGCCTAATACAATGAGTACCACACACTGCTACTATTCCCAAAATTATTTTACAGGCAAGATACAGCTAAAAATTATTAGTAATTTGAAAGCTGGTGGAGATTAGTATAGATGGCCTAATAGAATGAGTACCACACACTGCTAATATGCCCAAAATTATTTTACAGGCAAGATGCAGCTAAAAATTATTAGTAATTTGTATGCTGGTGGAGCTTAGTATAGATGGCCTAATAGAATGAGTACCACACACTGCTAATATGCCCAAAATGTTTTACTTGGCTAGGTGCAGTAAAAAAATTGTATTACATACACAGGTGGTGTAGCTTGCAACACAGATAGGCTACTCCACTGACTAATACACACTGCAAGAGGCCCAAAAGGATTTACTTAGCTTGATTTAGCCAAATGCTGTGAAAAACACTTGCACAGCACTAAAACAGACCTGCCTGGCAAAAAGTGATAGGAATTGATGTAACCTAGCCCTCAAAAGGGCTGCAATTACAACTAGTCACTACTCCCAACCTATCTGTCTATTTAAGAGCACAGACCTGCCTCCTAAAAGTCATAGGAAATGCTGTAACCTAGACCTCAAAAGGGCTGCAATTAGAACTAGTCCCTACTCACAAGCTATCTGTCTATTTCAGATAAAATTCGCTTGCAATTCACACAGTTTTACTGTATAGCGCGCACACAGCAGCAGCGGTGCTGTCTAACCCTCAGCTGCAGCAGTGAGAAAATGGTGGCAACGGGGAAAATGGCTGGGTCTTATAGGGCAAGGACATGTCACATACACAGCCAATGACACATGCCCTTGCTTGTGTGAAAAAAAGCACTTCGCTCCGTGTGCGCGCTGCTGATAGGCTGACAGACTGCACCTCCCCACTGTAAATGCGGGAAAGAGAAAAAAAAATGGAGATCTGCATTATTTCTGCAGAGATCCATCCCATGCCCCTCCCCCCGCCTCGCTGTACACTCAAACTGTGTATTAACATTGATTATCAGCATTACTGTGAAAAAATCCAGTTACGATTTTGGTGACGAACAGTTATCGAACATAACCTCGAACAGCCGGATTTTTTTCAAATCGTTCGGGTTCGTCGAACGGCTGGAACACCGCCGAAAACAGCTCGAGTTTGATATTGGCGAACAGTTCGATTCGAACACCGCTCATCTCTAATCCTAACCCTAACCCTAATCCTAAACCTACCACTAATCCTAAAAACAACCCTAACTCTAATCCTAACCCTACCCCTTATCCATAACCCTAATCCATAAACCTAGCTGCAAAGAATTGAAAAAATATATATTTTTTATTTTATAATTTTTATCTAAGGGGTGACAAAGGGGGATTTGATTTTTTTTTTCTTTTGATCACTGTGATAGAGTTTGGTAGATACCTGGAGAAAGCTACTTACTTGAATGCACATAATGCACTGTAATATTTAGTTGAGAAAAAATAATCATATAAGGCAAATTTTCAGTAATTGGACTAGTTGTCCTATTTTCAGAGAAGGGTAATGGTAATTCTGCTGCATACAAAGATTTATTTTGGGGAAGGCCCTTTATATTAAAAGCTTGATTGTATTCCTTTTACAAATCAAGATCCATAAAACATAGTTTGTCACATCAAAGACTTTTAGTATGATTTGGAGCATTAATTGAGAGACAGATCTTGTCAAATATGAGTTGATGCCATTATAAATGATATAATATGTGTATACAACGGGTGGATGCTATCTGTTCATTCTAGTCTCAGACTTTCTGCTTCAGGGACATAGTTGGAGTCTGTAAATGTAACTGGAGTAAGTAACTAAAGATGAGTAAATACATTTGAGTGAAACTGAATTCTTCTTGAATTTTACAAGAATTCGTATTCTCCGAAATATGGATTATTTTGCAATTCTCTCTGCGAGAATTCAGCAAAATGGAAGCAAGCTGCAGTCAGTATTCTGCTGAACCATAGATGGACAAATAATAGTTAAGAAAGTTAATACCTCACTGCTCACCACTTCCGCAGCCCATTGTCTTGTCTTTGGCACCTCATTTTTTTTCTCCTTTCCCCATTGCATGCATTCTCTTCGGGTCTTACACACTGCAGTTCAGATCTTCCAAGTGTACAAAGTCTTGGATGTCATTATATGCTGTCCCATTGCAGCAAATGTTTTATTATTGCTTATAACCCGGAAGCTACATCACAAAATTTTATAAGATTGGACCATGAAATTGAAAAACTTAGAGTTTTTCTGCTAAAATGTTACTTTAGCCGTAAAGTTTTGATTCACACAAGGGATAATAAAATAAAATAGACAGGACAATTTGCTACTCAATTTTTATTGCACAAGGCGATGCTCCATCTGTGGTTGTACACTATTGTTTAAGCACACATCAGGATTCAGATGAGAAGGAGCGCTACTTGGCTTTTATAATGCAGATTCCCTTTGAATACACTGTAAGCACCATTAGCTGAGTCCAGATCAGCAAAAAAATCACAAGTTACCCCATATTGCAAATCTCACTGCTTAATACAGAGGGGAAAAAAAGTATTTAGTCAGCCCCCAATTGTGCCAGTTCTCCCACTTAAAAAGATGAGAGAGGCCTGTAATTGACATCATAGGTAGACCTCAACTATGAGAGACAAAATGAGAAAGCAAATCCTGAAAATCACATTGTTTGATTTGGAAAGAAATTTTTTTCAAATTTTGGTGCAAAATAAGTATTTGGTCAATTACAAAAGTTCATCTCAATACTTTGTTATATATCCTTTGTTGCCAATGACAGAGGTCAAGCGTTTTCTGTAAGTCTTCACAAGGTTGGCACACACTGTTGCTCGTATGTTGGCCCATTCCTCCATGCAGATCTCCTCTAGATCAGTGATGTTTTGGGGTTGTCGCTGGGCAACACGGACTTTCAACTCCCTCCAAAGGTTTTCTATAGGGTTTAGATCTGGAGACTGGCTAGGCCACTCCAGGACCTTGAAATGCTTCTTACGAAGCCACTCCTTTGTTGCCCTGGTGGTGTGCTTGGGATCATTGTCATGCTGAAAGACCCAGCCACATTTCATCTTCAATGCCCTTGCTGATGGAAGGAGGTTTGCACTCAAAATCTCACGATACATGGCCCCATTCATTCTTTCAGTTTAGCTAGGTCTTTTGACCTCTATGTTCTATGTTGTTTGTTTGTCTTTTTACTGCTACAATTTCTGCTAGGAGGTGTCCATCTTTCTCCCAGTCCCTAGTTCTTGTAGGGATCCCTCTCTCACATCTATAGGTCTTCGTTCAGGCTAGCTGAGGACTTTAGCGGGTCTGATCGCAGGAACAGGTTCCCCGTTACATCGTAGGGATCTAGCTTAGTTCTATTGTAGGGACAGATCTCTTGTCTTTCCTTAGTGCTTGTAGCAGATCATAACAGTAAGTCCAGCCCAAAAAATTTCTCTAAGGAAAGACCTCCAGTTTCCATCATGGTGTCGGTTCAGGATTTGGCTCAACGCCTGCAGGGACTCTCTCTGGAGGTGGCCGAGATCCAACAACACGTGAGTAGCTGTTCTGGAGCGCATTTTGTGGAGCCAAAGGTACGATTGCCTGATTTATTTTTTGGTGAACAAGAAGATTTTTTTTCCTTTAAAAATGCTTGTTTATTGTATTTTCGTTTAAGACCCAGATCCTCTGGTGATAAATCACAGCGCATAGGGTTCATAATGTCACTTTTGCGTGAAGAACCTCAGGGATGGGCTTTTCCCTCTAACCTAGTGATCCAGTGATCCGTGCTTTAGATCAGTGGATAGTTTTTTTTCTGCTTTGGGGTTGTATGATGATCCTGATCGTGTCTCATCAGCTGAGACAGAATTGAGACATTTGAGGCAGGGATCAGGTAATGTGGAAAATTATTGTACTCACTTCCGTCGGTGGTCTGCTCAGGTGGGGTGGAATGATTCAGCTCTGAAAAGTTTGTTTCTTGCTGGGCTAGGTGAAAGGGTTAAGGATCTGCTGATTGCTTATCCTACGCCTGGAAACTTGCAGGAGGCAATGCAATTAGCTATACGGGTGGACAGGAGACTGCGTGCAAGGGTTAATGAGAGTAAATCCTCTGCCATGTCAGCTCCGAGTCTTGAGAGGGTCTGTACTGACACTGGAGAGCCGATGGAGATTGGGGCGATGTCACCCCATTCTCAGGAAAAAGACCGCAGGTTTTCTGAAGGTTTGTGCTTTTATTGAAGCAAATCTGACCATTTCATTAAGAACTGTGTGCTTCGTATGAACAAAGAAAAAAAAAAGGTCAGTTACGCCTGTATAGCCTGTTTAAACACTAAGGGTGTATTTCTTTCTGCTACTACCACAGCTCAGGAAGAATTAATTGAATTTTGGGTATTTGTGGATTGTGGTTCAACTCTGAATGTGATTGATGGGGGATTCTTGGAAAAACTTAATTTAAAACCCGAACCTTTGTCATCCCCTATTGCCGTGGTTTCTGTCGATGGCTCTCCCTTGAAATGTGTTACTCACAAGGTTTATGAATTTCCCCTCACTATTAATGGTATTCACCAAGAAAATTTTGATTTGGTGGTATTAAATAATTTGCCTTCTCCAGTAGTTTTGGGGTTGCCCTGGTTAAAATTGCACAATCCTGTACTGGATTGGTCTACCAATGAAATTAAGTCCTGGAGCCATAAATGTTATGACAAGTGTTGTAACGGACGTATTGCTGCTGTGGATAAAGGGGAATTACCTGTACCTATTCAGGATTTTTGGAAAGTTTTTTCTGAGGAGGAGTCGCAAATTTTGCCTCCCTATAGAGACTACGATTGTACCATTGAATTTGTCCCTGGAGCGACTCTTCCTAAAAGTCGTTTATTTAATCTGACTATTCCTGAGCGAAAGGCTTTGGAGGAATACATACAGACGAGCTTGGCCGCCGGTCATATCAGACCCTCTAAGTCACCTGTGGCTGTTGGATTTTTTTTTGTTAAAAAAAAGGACGGCGGTTTACGTCCTTGTTTGGACTTTCGCGAGATTAATAAAATTACTGTACGCAATCCCTACCCACTGCCATTGATTCCTGATTTGTTTAACCAGTTAGTGGAGGCCAAGTGGTTCTCTAAAATTGATCTCCGGGGGGCATACAATTTGTTGCGCATGAAGGAGGGTGATGAATGGAAGACTGCTTTTAACACTCCTATGGGTCATTTTGAGAATCTGGTTATGCCTTTTGGTCTTACCAATGCACCAGCGTTTTTTCAGAATCTTATTAATGACATCCTTAGACCTTTGATCGGCAAAAATGTGATTGTGTATTTGGATGACATTTTGATTTATTCTCCTGACCTGGAGTCTCATTGGTGGAGCGTACGTGAGGTATTGCAGTTACTGATTTACAATTCGCTTTTTGCTAAGCTGGAGAAATTTGAGTTTGCTGTACAGAGAATTAGTTTTTTGGGCTACATTATCTCCAGCGAGGGCTTTGAGATGGACCCGGTGAAAGTTCAAGCTGTGCAGGAATGGCCTAGGCCTATTGGTTTGAAATCGATACAGAGGTTTTTGGGTTTCGCCAATTATTACAGAAAATTCATTAAAAAATTTTCTATTATTGTTAAACCACTGACCGATCTCACCAGGAAAGGTTCTAATACGGTTCAGTGGACTACTGAGGCCATTGAAGCTTTTGCGTTTCTAAAGGAGAGGTTCAGCTCTGCCCCCATCCTTATGCAGCCTGATGTGATTAAGCTGTTTTTGGTTGAGGTTGATGCTTCTTCTGTGGGGGTCGGTGCGGTGTTTTCTCAGGAAAGCAAGGATGGAGTACATCCCTGTGCTTTTTTTTCAAAAAAATTTTCTGAGACTGAACTTAATTACGATATTGGTAATCGGGAATTGCTGGCTATTAAACTCGCATTTGAACACTGGCGTCATCTCTTGGAAGGTGCTGATTTTCCCATTCAGGTTTTCACTGATCATAAAAATCTGATCCATCTTGATGCTGCCAAGTGCTTGAATGCCCGTCAGTCTAGGTGGGCACTTTTTTTTTTGCGGTTTAATTTTTCCGTTACTTACATCCCGGGTACCAAGAATGTTAAAGCTGATGCTTTGTCTCGCAGCTTTTCTCCCATGGTCGGTGCTGAGGAGGAGGAGAGCATTTTACAAGAAGGTGTTGTGATTGCTGCATTGGACTCCGTTTTGGAAGATGAGATTCTTAAAGCACAGGAGGTTGTTTGTGCCTAGGACCTTTAGGAGAGATTTGCTTGTTGAGTGTCATGAGTCTCGGTTGGCAGGTCATCCTGGAATTTCTGAGACCAAGAGACTTGTGGGCCGCAGTTTTTTGGTGGCCTGGATGGCAGAAGGAGGTCATTAAGTGGGTGCGTCAATGTACTGTGTGTGCTAGATCTAAGTCTTCACATACTCCTGCTGTGGGGTTGCTCTGCCCGCTGGAGGTTCCTAGTGCACCTTGGACACATTTGGCTATAGACTTTATTACTCACCATCCCCCCTCTGAGGGTTTCACTGTCATCTGGGTGGTCGAGGACCGTTTTAGCAAGATGTGTCACTTGGTTCCCTTCATCAAACTGCCCTGCGCTAAGACACTCGCTAAGGCCTTTGTCAAGGAGATTGTCAGACTCCATGGTGTTCCTACTGACATTGTTTTTGATAGGGGACCTCAGTTTGTGGCTCATTTTTGGCATGCCTTTTGTGACAGGTTGGGAGTTCATTTGTCATTTTCATCTGGATATCATCCTGAGTCTAATGGCCAGACAGAAAGGAAGAATCAGGATGTTGAGCAGTTCTTGCGTTGTTTTGTGGCAGACAATCAAGAGGGGTGGTCTGAGTTTCTGCCGCTTGCTGAATTTGCTCTTAACAACCATACATCCTCTTCTGCTGGGTGTTCGCCTTTTTTTTGTTGTTCTGGGAGACATCCGTCTTTTGGGTCATTCTCCAAATTGGTATCGGCTGTGCCTGAGGAGGAGAGTTTTTCCGGTGATTTGGAAAGAGTTTGGACGGATGTGCGTGGTAATCTTTAGGAGGCTAACAAAAAATCTAAGAGGTACTTTGACAGGAAAAGTCAAGAGGTTTTGTTTATGGTTGGTTACATGGTTTGGTTATCCTCTAAGAATCTGCGGTTGAGGATTTGTAGGGCCCTTTAAGGTGCTTCAGGTAGTTAACCAATCTGCTGTTAGGTTAGAGGTTCCTACCTCCTGGAAGATTAATCCGGTGTTTCATGTTTCTCTATTGAAAAAAGCTTAGGTATCAGATAGAGACGCCACTGCCACTGTTCCTCCGGTGGTGGAGGACGGGGAATATGAAATTTCCCGCATCCTTAATTCTAGACGGTATAGAGCAGGGGTCTCAAACTCGGCTGGGTATATGGGCCGCACATGGAAAAAATTTGAATTTGGGGGGCCGCATTCTTTGTTCAATGTGACATTTTTAGTGATACCATTTTTTTTGTATACACCTTTTGAACATTTTTGCCGTGTTTATTTTTTTATGGCTTGGGTCGTTATGGATGTGGTGATAATAAACGTGCACTTTTTTGTGTTTACTTTAGTTTACATATAAAACAGCATTTTTAGTGCCCAATATTTTTTCATGCTTTATTTTATTTTCTATTTTTTTTACAATTTTATTTCCCCCAATTGGCCACATACAGTAATATTGTCTTACAATTAGCATCATATAGTAATAATGGAAAACATCTTGTAGTAATGTTCCCCATCCAAGTCCCCATCTTGTACTAATGTGCCCCATCCAGGTCCCCATCCTGTGGCTATGTGCCCCATCCAGGTCCCCATCCTGTGGCAACGTTCCCCATCCTGGTGCCCATCTTGTACTAATGTGCCTCATCCAGGTCCCCATCTTGGGGCTATGTGCCCCATCCAGGTCCCCATCCTGTGGCAATGTGCCCCATCCAGGTCCCCATCTTTTGGCTATGTTCCCCATCCAGGTCCCCATCTTGTGGCTATGTGCCCCATCCAGGTCCCCATCTTGTGGCTATGTGCCCCATCCAGGTCCCCATGTTGTGGCTCTGGTCCCCATCTTGTGGCTCTGTGCCCCATCCAGGTCCCCATCTTGTGGCTATGTGCCCCATCCAGGTCCACATCTTGAGGCACTGTGCCCCATCCAGGTCCCCATCCTGTGGCTATGTGCCCCATCCAGGTCCCCTCTTGTGGCTATGTGCCCCATCCAGGTCCCCTCTTGTGGCTATGTGCCCCATCCAGGTCCCCATCTTGTGGCTATGTGCCCCATCCAGGTCCCTATCTTGTGGCTATGTGCCCCATCCAGGTCCCCATGTTGTGGCTCTGGTCCCCATCTTGTGGCTATGTGCCCCATCCAGGTCCCCATCCTGTGGCTATGTGCCCCATCCAGGTCCCCATCCTGTGGCTATGTGCCCCATCCAGGTCCCCATCCTGTGGCTATGTGCCCCATCCAGGTCCCCATCCTGTGGCTATGTGCCCCATCCAGGTCCCCTCTTGTGGCTATGTGCCCCATCCAGGTCCCATCTTGTGGCTATGTGCCCCCTGTGCTGTTCTTCACACACATAAAATAGAAAAAAAAAAAGATGATTCTCACCTGTCCTCAGTTCCCTCGGCGTCCTTCCTGGAGATGTGGCCCGCAGGCACCACAGAGTCCGACCCCTTGACGATCCCGACCTGGTCCAGGAGGAGCCGCCGACAGCAGCGCTGCATTGCCGCACAGAGACTGTCTCCCAGCACAGCATTTTCAATGTCAGCCGCCGGCCAATCAGAGACCAGCAGCTGACATCTGCATATGGCAATGACGTCATACTCGCTGCGCCGACACACAGATATCAGCTGCTGGCCTCTGATTGGCCAGCGGCTGGCATTGGAAATGCAGTGCTGGGAAACAGTCTCTGTGTGGCAATTCAGCGCTGCTGTCGGCGGCTCCTCCTGGACCAGGTCGGGATCGTCAAAGGGTCTGTGCCTGCGGGCCACATAAAGCAGCCTCAGGGGCCGCATGCGGCCCGCGGGCCGCGTGTTTGAGACCCCTGGTATAGAGGGAGTTTGCAGTATCTCGTCGCTTGGAAGGGTTTCGGTCCCGAGGATAACTCATGGGTGAGGGCAGATGATGTTTCGGCTTCCAGACTTGTCAGAGCGTTTCACAAGAGGTTTCCTGATAAGCCTGGGCCTAGGGGATCCGGAGGATACTCATAGAAGAGGGGGTACTGTTAGAACTCTCCTGTTAGGTTTTTTCTATTATGCTGGTCACATGACCGTTTTTGCCTATTTAATCCTGCTCCGCCCTTCTGGCCTTGCTGGACTTCATTGTAAATTCTACTCTTAAGCTAGCCAGGTGCTTTGTTACCTTTCTCAGTCAGTTTAGCTAGGTCTTTTGACCTCTATGTTCTATGTTGTTTGTTTGTCTTTTTACTGCTACAATTTCTGCTAGGAGGTGTCCATCTTTCTCCCAGTCCCTAGTTCTTGTAGGGATCCCTCCCTCACATCTATAGGTCTTCGTTCAGACTAGCTGAGGACTTTAGCGGGTCTGATCGCAGGATCAGGTTCCCCGTTACATCGTAGGGATTTAGCTCAGTTCTATTGTAGGGACAGATCTCCTGTCTTTCCTTAGTGCTTGTAGCAGATAATAACAATACGAGTGTGCAGGATCATCCGTGGCCTGGAAATAGAAAGGACATGTTGGAAAGTTAGACTTGTTGGCCAACTTGCCGGTGTGGAGACACAGGGCATGTTGCAACAAGCTGAATTATTTTAGAAATAAAATGCCTTTCTAATGGAATGAGTATAAAGAGTTAATAAAGCTGTGACCGATCCTCACCCATCCAGTTGTAAGAGTTACATTATTGTACTGTCAAGGAAAGGGGGGCGGTAGGGGGGCTGAGCGTCTGGGTTTGGTTGGGGGTCCCCACAGTCTGCCTAGGCTTGATGCAGTTAAAAATTCTTATTAGATACACAGGCGGTGCAGTTTGCTTCGCAGCTGGGCTACTATGCCCAAAGTATTGCCTGGGCTAAACGCAGTTAAAAATTCTTATTAGATACACAGGCGGCGCAGCATGCTTCACAGCTGCTTCACAGAAAATCCTCTGTGTCCACCAGGCAGAAATGCAGCATTTCTGTAGCCAACAGCTTCAGATGGTGAAATTCAACCTCTTAGCTTTGTCATGGCTGGGAGGAAATGGTCTTAAACTTGTCCACATCTGAGGGACCGAGGGCTGGCTGTTGTGCTTAGACGGGGTTGAGTAGGGTGTCTCCGGCAAACTGCCGGTCTGTGAGGAAGATGCAGGCGGAAAAGTTAAGTTGCCTTGATCCAAAGGTGGTGCTCTCGATATCAGAGAGGGCTCAACACCAGCTGGTGTTTCCACTTCCAAATGAAATGATGAACTGCCTATCACACTGGCTCTTGCGGGTAAAGAGGTGGCAGGTCTGCGTCCAAAAACATGTGTGACTGCTGTCCCCCCAGTCACAGAGGATGAAGAGGCCGCAGATGCAGAAGATGGGGCAGACGGTGGTTGGCGCGGCCCGCTAGGCCGCATTGTAGCACACAGAGCTTCCCACTGCAACTTATGCTTCATAACCATGTGACAGTTCATGCATGAGGTACTCAAACTATGGATTTTTTGGCCCTACTTAGCTTTTGGTGACAAATATTACAGATAACACGAGTTGGGTCATCCTTATCGATCTGAAAAAATGCCCAGGCTATGCAAGGCTTAGAGCCAATGCGACCTGAGGAGCCACCATGACTTGTGGTCAGAGGCAGAGTTGTGGTTGAGGATGCAGTTGTTGACGTGCTTCCAATACTCCATCTCTGTCCAGGAAGGCGCAACCTAACCTCGTCGTCAATAGCATCCTCCTCCACCTCCTCTGCTGACCTCATCGACTGGTTGACAGTAAGTGGGATCTCCAACCTCGTCATCATCACCCTGTGTGTTCTCACACCCGTCGTCCTCAGAGCCAACCTCTTCCTGCCCTGACCAAAGAGTCAAGTTGTCGCTCCAATCAGGTATTTGAGTCTCATCATCATCTTCATCATTGTCTCCACCAACAGGAGTTACAGTTTGGGAACGAGGGTCTATATTATGCTCAGAACTAGTGTTGAGCAACCCCCGTAGTGTTCGAGTTCGGTTCGGTTCGTCGAACACCCGTGTGTTCGCCGAACTGTTCGTCGAACTGTTCGTCGAACACCTTCGAACACCGTTAAAACCAATGGCAGGCAAACAAAAACACATAGAAACACATAGAAAACACCTTCAAAGGTGTCCAAAAGCTGACAAACTGCTCAGAAGACACAACTAACACATGGAAAAGTGACAAGTACATATAGTCATGCGAAAAGAAAAGAGGTGGAGGAGTAAAAGGAGGGGGAGACACAGATATAGGCATGTCATGCCCTTCTAAAATCCAAAAAGTGAGAATCCGACACGTTCAGTCCGCTCCTGCCCGTGCCACCTCCGCGTCGCCGGGTTTGTGCCAGAGCCGCGGTGAACCCTGACGGCCAGCCCCCCTCTCCCAATACTGGTGCCTGTCCGCTGGTGGGTCGAGCGAGCCCCCCTGTGGTGGAGGCAGCTCTAAGCTTTTTAATTTAAATTGTCTCTCTAATTTGAATGAATACACTTTAAATCCATTTACAAGGATCTATTGGAGGGCAAGTCTCATGCCAGCAGCCGCGTAATTCCAGCTCCAGTAGCGTCCACTAAAGCTGCTGCAGTTAAAAAGCTTTTATAAGGATCGAGCTCGGCTGTCCACCGCAAGGCATCCTACTGCCAGTCCCAGCCCCTATGCCTTGGGGTGCCTCCTGATGCTCTTCACTGAGTATCCCGTGGTCCCGAAGCATTTCCTTTGAAAAAATTAAGTGTCCAAACTACAGGTGGTGTAGCTTGCTTAACAGCCGGGATAATCCGCTGACTAGCAGACACTGCTACTAGGCACAAAGTATTTCCTGGGCTAGATGCAGTTAAAAATTTGTAATTAGATACTCTCGTTGGATGCTGAGAAAGCATTCCATAGAGTCTCCTGGCACGCCATATATGATTCTCTTAAAAAGCTTGGGGTAGGGGTCTAGGGGACCCTTTTATAGCCAAAATCATGGCCCTGTATCGCAATACGTCACCTAGGCTGAAGATAAATGGAACTGTAGCACCCTGAGGGCTCGGTTGCTACAGAGGTATTGCACCTCACCCAGAGGTGTGATATCTCACTCTCAGGTAAGGATGTAGTGTGGATCAGGACCCGACACCTGCATGCATTACACCACATTGCCGTGGGGCAGGGCGACCAATATGCCCCTGAGATGGGCACGACAGTCCCTGTCCCTGGCTGGAGTGGGGGGAGGGAACACTGAGGAAGGGGAACCCTGTAGTGCAGGAGCAGGGAGGAAGCAGTTCCTGGGTGCATTGAGAAGGGAGTATAAAAGGTGGGCACCATCTTAGTTCAGTGCAGAGATGTCTGAGCAGAAGTGGCAGGGAGCAGGGGCTCTGCATGAGCTCTGCTCCGGAGGCGGGCCTAGTAACAGAGGCCCAGGCCTGGAAGAGGGAGAAGGAAGGAAGAGGAGCGGAGAAGGCTCTAGGAACGAGGAACGAAGGGATACCAGGGGTGCGGACGGGCGAGTCGTCACCGCACGCCCGAATCCACCTGCGTGGAGGGGTCAGGCCAAAGGGGGAGACCGATCCCCGAAACTAGTGGAGGCAGGAAATGACCCTCAGCTAGAAACAGGAGGCTGTGACATTTTATGTGGCGCAGCCCCTCGCTACACCCGCTAGGAAGGCACCACATAGGGTCAGGGAAACTGGCGCCAAGTTTACCAAGAGGAGGCCCGAGGCAGCCGGACAGAAGGGTTGGTAAGAAAGGCCAGACAAAGGACACACAAAGGGGGTCCTGTGAAGCACTCCAAAGTTATCTGGGAGTTGTCTGAGCCCCTCACCTGGTGAGCACAGTACGACGTGGGCAGCCGTTACCTGCAGACGTGGTCTGGATAATAAGAACTGTGAGTAAAGGCCCTGGACTGCATCACTGACTCCGTGTCGTTACTGCTGCTGCCCTGCACCATCACCCCCATCCTCCGCATACACTGCCCTGAGGCTATACTCCTCCCGTGGGGAGTTATGCTACGCTCTGCTGCACCCACAACACCAGCCTCAGCGGTCTGCCCTGGAGCGGCGGTTCACTCTGACCTCAATCCACGGGTGGCGTAGTCGGACATTTAAACATCAAAAACCACATAAATAGTTCCGCCACTGGTTTGACCGCCCTGAGCCACGGAACCGGGTCGCCGCCACGGAGACTACAACCACCAGCATCCACCAAAAAGGGTCCGGCTCCGGGTGTCCCAAGGCCCAGGGGGCGCGTCAGAACATTTTCATCACCTTTCACAATCACCAATGGGACAAGGCAGGGATGTTCTCTGTCCCCTCTCTTATACATCCTAGTGACGGAGCACCTGCTCTCATCAATTTGCCATAACCCCAATATTAGGTGGATTGAGGTGGGAGGCACCGAGTACAAGTGCTCTCTATTTGCTGATGATGTCCTAGTATATATCACTCAATCACATATATCCATCCATGCTGTTATGGCTGAAATAGATCACTTTGTTACATGGTCAAATTTTAAAATCAATGCAGCGAAGTCTGAGGCCCTCAATGTCTCCCTCCCCAAATCCATATAGGATTCCATCCAGTCCAACTTTCCCTTTACCTGGCCCTCACAGGGTATCATATACTTAGGAATTCCTATTCATAGAGACCTCTCCCATCTATGTTATCTTAATTTTGGGCCCTTTATTGAACAATTACATACAGACCACGGTTGGCAAGTTAGAACTGTAAGATTCACTACGTGAACCACTGGTGTTTTGTGGAAAAGCACATGTACACTGTGTTCCAAATTATTATGCAAAAAGTGTTTAGGAGTGATAAGGGAAGAATTTGTTTGTTTGTCAGTTAAACTCATTGATGGTGATGTGTGTCAGGGCTCTTTATATCACTGTAAGCAATTGCAGACACCTGTGCTAATTAGTTTGGCAGGTATGTCCAATGAAAGGCAAGACTACTTAAGAAGGCTGTCTCACATTATTAAGCAGCTTACATTTTCTGCCAAAATGGGAAAGAAAAAGGATGTGTCGGCTGCTGAGAAGCAACAAATTGTGGAGTGTTTAGGTCAAGGCATGACTACAATCAACATTGTGCGATGATCAGGATGAAGTGTCTTGGCAATCAAGAAGTATGTAGCTGATTCACAGTACACACGTGTGCGTGCTGATAAGGGCAAATTGAGGACTCTTTCCTACAGGCAATTACGTCAGGTTGAAAGAGCAGCGGCAAAAAAGCCTTGTCATAGCAGCAGACAAGTTTTTGAAGCTGCTGGTGCCTCCAACGTCCCCCGAACAACAAGATGCAGGGTCCTTCAGAGGTTTGCAGCTGTGCATACGCCATCCTGTCGACCTCCTCTATCCACTTCACACAAGCAGAAACGGCTCCAGTGGGCCAAACATTACATGAAGACTGATTTCAAAACTGTTTTGTTCACGGATGAGTGCCGTGCAGCGCTCGATGGTCCAGATGGATGGAGTGGAGGATGCCTGGTTGATGGACACCCCACGCAAACACGGCTACAGCGCCAACAAGGAGGAGGTGGAGTAATGTTTTGGGCTGGAATCATGGGGAGAGAGATTGTCGGCCCCTTTAGGATCCCTGAAGGCGCTAAAGATGAACTCCATAATGTATGTGGATTTTCTCCAACAGCACTTCCTGCCATGGTTCAAGAAGAAGAACCGTGTATTTCACAGCAAGATCATTTTTTTGCATGATAATGCACCATCTCATGCTGCACATAAAACATATGCATCTCTGGCTGATATGGGCATAAAAGGGGACAAACTTATGGTGTGACCCCCATGCTCCCCTGACCTCTACCCATTCAGAACCTTTGGAGCATCATTAAAAGGAGTGTCTATGATGGCGGGAGGCAGTTCACATCTAAGCAACAGCTCTGGGAGGGTATTCTGTCCTCATGCAAAACAATTGAAGCAGAAACCATCCAAAACCTGACAAATTCAATGGACGAGAGAGTTCAGAAGCTCCTTTCGAACAAGGGGTCCTATGTGAAAATGTAACATCACCTAGAATAAAGTTTTGAGTTGAAAACTGTTTGATTTCAGTTTCTAACAACCTGCTAATGCTTATAATTTAAAAAATGACCATTTTTTTGGTCTTTATTAAAATGAAAAGGTTGATCGAAAAGTTTGGGGGATCTAAGAGTGTGGCAACCCAGTAGTCATGATTACTTCGAATTCTGACAATATGAGGGTCATGCTGCAGGCAGTGCAGCAAGAAGGCACTTATGTGTCTTGCGCATCTCGGAGCCCCAAAATTATTTTCCGGGCTAGATGCAGCTAAAAATTATTATTAATTTTAAATCTGGTGAAGCTTTAGTATAGATGGCCTAATAGGATCAGTGCTGCACACTGCTACAAAGCCCAAATTATTTTCCAGTCAAGATACAGATAAACATGATTAGTAATTTTAAATCTGGTGGAGCTTATTATAGATGGCCTAATAGAATCAGTGCTGCACACTGCTCCAAAGCCCAAATTATTTTCCAGCCAAGATACAGATAAACATGATTAGTAATTTGAAAGCTTAAAACGGTTGGTAGGGTGATTTTAACCAATCATCAAGCTTTAACTCTCCCCAGGATGACACAGGGGTAGAAAAGTCATTTCGGATCCATGATTTGTTCATCTTTATGAACGTGAGTCTGTCTACACTATCAGTGGAGAGCCGCGTGCGCTTATCTGTCAGCACACCACCAGCAGCGCTGAACACACGTTCAGACAGAACGCTGGCTGCGGGGCATGACAAGATCTCCAAGGCGTAAGTGGCTAGCTCCGGCCATTTATCCAGATTGGAAGCCCAAAAAGAGCAAGGGTCCAGTGACACAGTCATGGCTTCAGTGTTTACTTGGAGATACTCCTGTACCATCGTCTCTAGGCGTTGCCTATGTGTCAGACTTCTTGTCTCCTGTGGCCTTGCAAAGGATGGGCTAAAAAAGTGGTGAAATGATTCCGCAAAATTGATGTTACCAGCAGATACTGTGGTTCTGTTACGGTTTGAGTGCTGAACACTTGACGGTCCCACGGTTGGCAAGTTGGAACTGTGAGATTCACTATGTGCACCACTGGTATTTTGTGGAAAAGCACATGTAAGATTCTGCAACAGTCTCTGCTGATACTCCTGCATGCGTGCATCCCTTTCTATGGCAGGAATAATTTCTGCAAATTTACTTTTGTACCGGGGATCTAACAGTGTGGCAACCCAGTAGTCAGGATTATTTCTAATTCTCACAATTCGAGGGTCATGTTGCAGGTAGTGCAGCAAGAAGGCACTCATGTGTGTTGCGCATCCAGGAGCACCAAGTCCCTGTTGTGTTGGTGGCGAGGTAACAATCATGCTTCCTTCCTCTGTCCTCTCCCCCCAACCTCGCACAACAGAAATGTGATCAAGGTCTCCCTCATCTGATGAGTCTTCCATCAGTTCGTCCTCCACTTCTTCCTGGGCTCCTGCACCTTCCTCACTAGTTTGGCTGCTACCATGCGCCCTGGTAAAACCATCTCCCCCACCCTCACATGCCTGCCGCCTTGGTGCTGCCGACCGTCTGGACCTTGCAGATGTTAGCCCTTCCGCATACAACTCCTCCTCCTGTACTTCCTCCACCTCCTCTTGTGCCACCACCTGACTCCGAATTCTGTTTAACATGTGCTCCAGCATGTAAATCACCGGAATAGTCATGCTGATAATGGCATCGTCAGCACTAAACATCTTCGTCGCCATTTCAAAACTGTGCAGAAGGGTGCATAGGTCCCTGATCTGAGACCACTCCTCCAGCGTGATTTGCCCCACCTCTGGATCTCGTTGGCCCAGGCTATACGTCAGAACGTATTGCACCAGGGCTTGTCGGTGCTGTCACAGTCGCTGCAACATGTGCAGAGTTGAATTCCACCGGGTAGGCACATCGCATTTTAGCCGGTGAAGTGGCAGGCCCAACGACTTCTGTAGAGATGTAAGTCACTGAGCTGCGGGATGCGAATGGCGGAAGTGAGCACACAGCGACCGTGCCCTCTGCAGAAGGCCATCTAATCTGGGATAGTGGGCTAAAAATTGCTGGACAACCAGGTTCAACACGTGAGCCATACAAGGCACGTGTGTGACATTGCCCCGGCGAAGGGCCGCACCCAGGTTTGCAGCATTGTCGCACACGGCCTTCCCTGGTTTCAGGTCCAGTGGAGACAACCATTCATGAAATTGGTTCTCCAGAGCTGACCACAACTCCTCAGCTGTGTGACTCACATTTCCCAGACATTTCAATGTAAAAACCGCCTGATGACGTTGAGCCCTACTGCCAGCATAGTAAGGAGGTGTGCAGGATCCCTTCTGCGCAGTTAGAAAGCTTGTGGCATGACCAGACAGGCTTTGGGTGCAGGTGGAAGACCGAGAGGAGGTTGAGGAGGCAGAAGCAGTGGAGGAACTTTGACATAAAGAGGATTGACGCACAACTCGTGGGGACGGCAAGACTTGGACAGCAGCCCCTTGTCCTGCTGTCACCATAGTTACCCAGTGCCCAGTCAGCGACATGTAACGCCCCTGTCCATGCCTACTCGTCCAAGTGTCTGTGGTGAAATGCACCCTGTCACACACAGAGTTTCTCAAAGAAGCGGTGATGTTGTGTGTGACATGCTGGTGGAGCGCAGGCACACCTTTCTTTGAGAAGTAGTGCCGACTGGGCATCTGGTACTGGGGCACTGCGACGGACATAAGGTCTCGAAAATCCTCTGTGTCCACCAGGCGGAAAGGCAGCATTTCTGTAGCCAAGAGCTTGCAGATGGTGAAATTCAACCTCTTAGCTTTCTCATGGCTAGCAGGAAATGGTCTTTTACTTTTCCACTTCTGAGGGACCGAGCGCTGGCTATTGTGCTTAGACGGGGTTGATAAGGGTGTCCCCGGCAAACTGCCGGTCTGTGAGGAAGATGCAGGCGGACATGTTAGGTTGCCTTGATCCAAAGGTGGGGCTATCGATGTCGGACAGCGCTCAACACCAGCTGGTGTTACCACCTCCAAAGAAAATGATGACCTGCCAATCACGCTGGCTGTTGCGGGTAAAGAGGTGGCAGGTCTGCGCCCCAAAACAGGTGTGACTGCTGTCCCCCCAGTCACAGAGGATTAAGAGGCCGCGGATGCACAAGATATGGCACACGGTGGCTGGCCCGGCCGGCTAGGCCGCATTGTAGCACACTGAGCTTCCCACTGCAACTTATGCTTCATGTCCATGTGCCGGTTCATGCATGAAGTACTCAAACTATGTATTTTTGGCCTCTACTTAGCTTTTGCTGACAAATGTTACAGATAACACGAGTTGGGTCATCTTTATCGATCTGAAAAAATGCCCAGGCTATGCAAGGCTTAGCACCCATGCGACCTGAAGAGCCACCACGACTTGTGGTGAGAGGCAGAGTTGTGTTTGAGGATGCAGTTTTTGACGTGCTTCCAGTACTACGTCTTTGTCCAGGAAGGCGCAACCTGACCTCGTCGTCACTAGCATCTTCCTCCACCTCCTCTGCTGACCTCATCTCTTGGCTGACTGTGGGTTGACAGTAAGTGGGATCTCCAACCTCATCATCATCACCCTGTGCGTTATCACACCCGTCATCCTCAGAGCCAACCTGTTCCTGCCCTGACAAAAAACTAAAGTTGTCGCTCCAATCAGGTATTTGAGTCTTATCATCGTCTTCCTCATTGTCTCCACCAACAGGAGTTACAGTTTGGGAATGAGGGTCTACATTATGGTCAGAACCTTCTGCGTCTGGTCCTGGATCCGACTCATAAAGATTCTGGGCATCAGTGCAGATCATTTCCTCGTCTGGATTCACAGAAGCGCTGGAGTCGACCTCTGATTCCCAGGCTATAGTATGAGTAAACAGCTCTGCAGACTCAAAAATCTGTTCTACCTCATACTCAGACGGGCAGCTGGAGATTTGGGAGCTGTGAGGAAGCAAGTGAGATTGGGGTGGCACCTTTGAGGACTGGAGTATTTGTGATGTTGAAGTTGATGTGGAGGAGAGCCCACTTAAAGGAGCACTTGATATCCGTTGAAGCACCTGCTGTTTTTGTGCCTCATCTGGAATTTGTAGCGATTGGCGTTTCCGTAAGAAAGGGATCTTATCACATTGTCCGCTAAAAGAAGTAGACATTTTAGTTTGGCTGGAAGATGGTCTTTCTTCTGCAGATGTTACTGTTGCTTTAACACCTACCCCACGGACACAACCTTTTTTCCCCTTCCCAACACGCCTATTCCCCTTTCCACCAGCAGCAGGCCTTTTTCCACTCATTTTGGTGGTTAACTAATTCACAACTCTGGAGTTGTTTGCACAAAAAAACAATGGATGGGAATCGAGCAGAGCTGAGTGGCCAAACTGTGGTATTAGGCCAAAACTATTGGCTGGGTTAGATGCAGAAAAAAATTATATTCAATTTGCAACCTGATGGAGGTCAGTATAGATGGACTAATAGAACAAGTCCCACACACAGCTAGAAGCCCAAATATTTTTTCAGAGGTAGATGCAGAAAAATTTTTTATTCAGTTTGCAACCTGATGGAGGTCTGTATAGATGGATTAATAGAACAAGTCCCATACACAGCTACAAGCCCAATATTTTTTCAGAGGTAGATGCAGAAAAAAAATATATTCAGTTTGCAACCTGATGGAGGTCAGTATAGATGGACTAATAGAGAAAGTCCCACACACTGCTAGAAGGCCAAATATTTTTTCAGAGCTAGATGCAGACAAAAAATTATTTTGAATTTGCAACCTGATGGAGGTCAGTATAGGTGGACTATTAGAACAAGTCCCACACACTGCTAGAAGGCCAAATATTTTTTCAGAGCTAGATGCAGAAAAAAATTATATTCAGTTTGCAACCTGATGGAGGTCTGTATAGATGGATTAATAGAACAAGTCCCACACACAGCTAGAAGCCCAAATATTTTTTCAGAGGTAGATGCAGATAAAAATTATTTTTAATTTGCAACCTGATGGAGGTCAGTATAGATGGACTAATAGAGAAAGTCCCACACACAGCTAGAAGCCCAATATTTTTTCAGAGGTAGATGCAGAAAAAAAATATATTCAGTTTGCAACCTGATGGAGGTCAGTATAGATGGACTAATAGAGAAAGTCCCACACACTGCTAGAAGGCCAAATATTTTTTCAGAGCTAGATGCAGATAAAAATTATATTCAATTTGCAACCTGATGGAGGTCAGTATAGATGGACTAATAGAACAAGTCCCACACACAGCTAGAAGCCCAAATATTTTTTCAGAGGTACTGTAGATGCAGATAAAAATTATTTTTAATTTGCAACCTGATGGAGGTCAGTATAGATGGACTAATACAACAAGTCCCACACACAGCTAGAATCCCAATATTTTTTCAGAGGTAGATGCAGAAAAAAATATATTCAGTTTGCAACCTGATGGAGGTCAGTATAGATGGAGTAATAGAACAAGTCCCACACACAGCTAGAAGCCCAAATATTTTTTCAGAGGTAGATGCAGATAAAAATTATTTTTCATTTGCAACCTGATGGAGGTCAGTATAGATGGACTAATAGAGAAAGTCCCACACACTGCTAGAAGGCCAAATATTTTTTCAGAGCTAGATGCAGACAAAAAATTATTTTGAATTTGCAACCTGATGGAGGTCAGTATAAGTGGACTAATAGAACAAGTCCCACACACTGCTAGAAGGCCAAATATTTTTTCAGAGCTAGATGTAGAAAAAAATTATATTCAGTTTGCAACCTGATGGAGGTCTGTATAGATGGATTAATAGAACAAGTCCCACACACAGCTAGAAGCACAAATATTTTTTCAGAGGTAGTTGCAGATAAAAATTATTTTTAATTTGCAACCTGATGGAGGTCAGTATAGATGGACTAATAGAGAAAGTCCCACACACTGCTAGAAGGCCAAATATTTTTTCAGAGCTAGATGCAGGTAAAAATTATATTCAATTTGCAACCTGATGGAGGTCAGTATAGATGGACTAATAGAACAAGTCCCACACACAGCTAGAAGCCCAAATATTTTTTCAGAGGTACTGTAGATGCAGATAAAAATTATTTTTAATTTGCAACCTGATGGAGGTCAGTATAGATGGACTAATACAACAAGTCCCACACACAGCTAGAAGCCCAATATTTTTTCAGAGGTAGAAGCAGAAAAAAAATATATTCAGTTTGCAACCTGATGGAGGTCTGTATAGATGGATTAATAGAACAAGTCCCACACACAGCTAGAAGCCCAATAATTTTTCAGAGGTAGATGCAGAAAAAAATATATTCAGTTTGCAACCTGATGGAGGTCAGTATAGATGGACTAATACAACAAGTCCCACACACAGCTAGAAGCCCAATATTTTTTCAGAGGTAGATGCAGAAAAAAATATATTCAGTTTCCAACCTGATGGAGGTCTGTATAGATGGATTAATAGAACAAGTCCCACACACAGCTAGAAGCCCAATATTTTTTCAGAGGTAGATGCAGAAAAAAATATATTCAGTTTGCAACCTGATGGAGGTCAGTATAGATGGACTAATACAACAAGTCCCACACACAGCTAGAAGCCCAATATTTTTTCAGAGCTAGATGCAGAAAAAAATTATATTCAATTTGCAACCTGATGGAGGTCAGTATAGATGGACTAATAGAATGATGCTATGCCCAAAAGATTTTACTTCACTAGGTGCAGTAAAAAAATTATTATTCTATACACAGGTGGTATATCTTGCAACACAGATAGGCAACTCCACTGACTAACACACTCTGCAATAGGCCAAAAAGGATTAGCTTTGCTAGATTCAGCCAAATGCTGTGAAAAAAACTTGCACAGCACTGGCACAGACCTGCCTGGCAAAAACTGATAGGAACTGATGTAACCTAGTCCTGAAAAGGACTCCAATTACAATTAGTCTTTACTCCCACAATCTATCTATTTAAGAGCACAGACCTGCCTGATAAAAGTCGTAGGAAATGCTGTAACCTAGTCCTTAAAAGGACTGCAATCACAACTATTCCCTACTCCCAAACTATCTGTAGATTTGTGCGAAAATTGGCTTGAAATTAACAAGGTATAGCGCACACAGCAACAGCGGTGCCGTCTAACACGCAGCTGCAGCAGTGAGAAAATGGTGGCGACGGGGAAAATGGCTTGGTCTTATAGGGCAAGGACATGTGACATACACTGCTAATGACACATGCCCTTGTTTGTGTGAAAAAAAGCACTTCGCTCCGTGTGTGCGCTGCTGATAGGCTGACAGATTGCACCTCCCCACTGTAAATGCGGGAAAGAGAAAAAAAAAATGGAGATCTTCATTGTTCCTGCAGAGATCCATCCCCTGCCCCTCCCCCCACCCCGCTGTACACTCAAACTGCGTATTAACATTAATTTTCATCATTACTGAGAAAAAAATCCAGTTATGATTTTGGTGCACGAACAGTTATCGAACATAACCTCGAACAGCCGAATTTTTCTCAAATTGTTCGTGTTCGCCGAACAGCTCGAACACCGCCCAAAACAGCTCGAATTTGAGATTGGCGAACAGTTCGAGTAGAACAACGCTCATCTCTACTCAGAACCTTCTTCATCTGGTCCTGGATCCGACTCATAAAGATTCATAAAGATTCTGGGCATCAGTGCAGATTATTTCCTCGTCTGGATTAACAGAAGCTCTGGAGCAGACCTCCGTTTCCCATGCTATAGTATGAGTAAACAGCTGTGCAGACTCAACTATCTGTGTTACCCAATACTCAGACAGGCAGCTGAAGACTTGGGAGCTGTGAGGAAGCAAGTGCGATTGGGGTGACACCTCTGAGGACAGGAGTATTTGTGATGTTGAAATTGAGGAGGATGAGAGCCCAGTTGAAGGAGCACTTGATATCCGTTGAAGCACCTGCTGTTCTTGTGCCTCATCTGGAATTTGTAGCGATGTGCGTGTCCGTAAGAAAGGGATCGTATCACATTGTCCACGAAAAGAAGTAGACATCTTAGTTTGGCTGGAAGATGGTCTTTCTTCTGCAGATGTTACTCCCCCCCACCGCGGGGGGGCTCCATCCACCAGCGGACAGGCACCAGTATTGGGAGAGTGGGGCTGGCCATCAGGGTTCACCGTGGCTCTGGCACAAACCCGGCGACACGGAGGTCGCACGGGCAGGAACGGACTGGCCGTGTCGGCTTCGCACTCCAGAGTAGTCCCTCTGCCCGCTCGCACCCGTAACCTCAAAGGGATGCGCAATCGACTTTTCTTCCCAGAGCTATTCCCCGCCCAGCAGGAATGTGGGGGAGCTCAGGTCGGCCTTCCACTGTACTCCCTTACCTCCCTCGCCCTCTTTCCTTCTTCCGTTCTCCATCTAACCCTTCGGCTTTGTGGTGTCCGCTCTCCCTCCAGCTCTCTCCTTCTCACAGGTGGACTACCGCGTGTATTCACACTGTGGCGATTCTTTTGGGCCCAGGCATAAGAAGTTGTCGAGGTAATGGATAATATGTGCCCCCTTAGAAACGTCCATTACAACCCATTCGAGGAAGCAACTAAACACCTCAAATAGTGAACAGGATCTGGACCACCCCATGGTCAAACAGCGATCTATATAGTATGCTCCTTCCAAGAAGCAGGCCAATAGGTGGACACTATTCGGAGGCACAGGTAGTAAGTAACCGGAACGCTGCATCAATGTCTGTTTTGGCCATTAGGGTGACCCTTCCCAACTTCTTGATCCGCCTGATTTCCTTGTCAAAGGATGTACAGTATATACTACTGTACTTGGTTCCGCGTCGATGTTGTTGTTTACTGACCTGCCCCTTGGATATTACAAATGGTGGATTAGTTCGAATGTATTGGGTTCCGTTTTTGGCACAACTCACAACGAGGATACCATTATGTCTTGTAAGGAAAGTGTTCTGAATGGAACCGCCATTCTACCTAAAGATATTTTTATTTTTATTTTCTTGTCACGACGTCTGGGTGTTGGTAGGCTGATTTTAGATTTTTACTCCAGCCTTTCTTGATTTTGGAAGGGCATGATATGCCTATATCTGTGTCTCCCCCTCCTTTTACTCCTCCACCTCTTTTCTTTTCGCATGACTATATGTACTTGTCACTTTTCCATGTGTTAGTTGTGTCTTCTGAGCAGTTTGTCATCTTTTGGACATCTTTGAAGGTGTTTTCTATGTGTTTCAATGTGTTTTTGTTTGCCTGCCATTGGTTTTAACGGTGTTCGACGGTGTTCGACGGTGTTCGACGAACAGTTCGGCGAACACACCGATGTTCGACGAACCGAACCCGAACACTACGGGGGTGGCTCAACTATATTCTATCTCTCCAATGGAATAGTTGCGCTCCGAAGGAGAGAAGAGCTTGGAAAAGAAGACGCAGGTCACCATTCGCCCAGACAAGGATTTCTGGGTGACAACTGCTCCGCCCCAGAGGAAGAGGCGTCAACCTCCAAGAAGAACTGCTTGATACAGTCAGTACCAGAGCCGAAGAGAAGGCTTGTTTCATGGACACAAAGGCACTTTCCGCTTCGGGAGTCCATTCCTTGGAATTAACCCCTTTGTGGGTCAGGGCAGAAATGGGAGCAGTCCAGTATTAAAAATGAGGAATGAACAGGCAGTAATAATTTGCAAACCCCAGAAACCTAGCCTTCAACCCCTCAGGTCAGTGCCACTTAAAAACGGCAGACATTTTTTCGGGGTCCATCTTAAGCCTGGTCTCCGAGATTATGTATCCCAGGAAGGGGAGTTAAGTCTCTTCAAAAATGCATTTCTCGAATTTGGCATACTGACAATTCTACCTGAGCCTCTGCAATACCTGTCATACATCTCTTCAAAGTGAGGACAGATCAGAAGAAAAAAAAACAGGATATTATCCAGGTACACTATCACAAAGGAATATAGAAGATCTCAGAAGATGTCATTCACTAGTACTTGGAAGACTGCTGGTGCATTGCAGAGTCCAAAGGGCATCACGCGGTACTGGTAGTGGCCATCCCTAATGTTGAATGCCATCTTCCACTCATCACCCTGGCGAATCCGGATAAGATTGTATGCGCCATGGAGATTGAGCCTAGCGAAGATCTTTGCGCCTTTGAGGTGATCAAACAGCTCGGAGATGAGGGGCAGAGGATACTTGCACTTAACAGTGATTTAGATTTGATTTAAACCCCTATAATCAATACAAGGGCGGAGAGAGCCGTCCTTTTTCTTGACGAAGAAGAATCCTGCACCTGCCGGAGAGGTGGATTTCTGGATAAAACCCCTAGCCAAATTCTCTTCAATATATTCTGACATGGCACAGGTGTCAGCCAATGACGGGGTAAATTCGACTTCGAGGTGTTGAGGCACCAGGAATGAGATCGATAGGACAGTCATACAGCCTATGAGGAGGTAGTGTCTCAGCCTCCATTTTGTCAAAGACATCCGCGTATGACCAATAAGGTGCCGGAAAGCCGGGGAGATTCGCAGGAGTGGACAGAAGTCGAACAGGACGGACAGGAACTACCGTATTTGCCGGCGTATAAGACAACTGGGCGTATAAGATGACCCCCCAACATTTCCACTCAAAATATAGAGTTTGTTATATACTCACCCCCTCCCATATAATGCCCCATGCAGGATGTCACCCCCCATATTTTGCCACATGCAGGCTGTTACCCCCCCATAAAATGCCCCATGCAGGATGTCACCCCCCATATTTTGCCCCATGCAGGATGTCACCCCCCATATTATGCCCCATGCCTCCATATATTAAAAAAAATATCCAATACTCACCTCACTCCTCCTCACCTGCTGCCGCTGCTCTGGTCTGGACTCAAGCGTCGCCGGCGTCCTCACAGGGAGCACACAGCAGGAAGACAGCGGATCTGCGGAGGCACGGGGAGAGGTAAGCATCCGGCTGCCGGGGCCCTGAGCAAGCGGGGGAGAAGGGCGGGCGCTGACACCGCTCTCCTCACCCCACAGCCCAGCGGGGTGGCCGACAGCAAGTGGGCCCCCTGCCTGCTCAGGGCCCAGTCATCTACCCTGTGCATCCCAACTGAAGTGAACCCGGTGTATAAGACGACCCCCTCACTTGGAGGCATGTTTTTCAGGGCAAAAAAGTTGTCTTATACGGCGGCAAATACAGTAAGCAGGTTTTGTGACACTCCTGACTAGTGTTGAGCCACCACCGTAGTGTTCGAGTTCGGTTCGGTTCGTCGAACACCCGTGTGTTCGCCGAACTGTTCGTCGAACTGTTCGTCGAACACCTTCGAACACCGTTAAAACCAATGGCAGGCAAACAAAAACACATAGAAACACATAGAAAACACCTTCAAAGGTGTCCAAAAGCTGACAAACTGCTCAGAAGACACAACTAACACATGGAAAAGTGACAAGTACATATAGTCATGCGAAAAGAAAAGAGGTGGAGGAGTAAAAGGAGGGGGAGACACAGATATAGGCATGTCATGCCCTTCTAAAATCCAAAAAGTGAGAAGCCGAGACGGCCAGTCCGCTCCTGCCCGTGCCACCTCCGTGTCGCCGGGTTTGTGCCAGAGCCGCGGTGAACCCTGACGGCCAGCCCCCCTCTCCCAATACTGGTGCCTGTCCGCTGGTGGGTCGAGAGAGCCCCCCTGTGGTGGAGGCAGCTCTAAGCTTTTTAATTTAAATTGTCCCTCTAATTTGAATGAATACACTTTAAATCCATTTACAAGGATCTATTGGAGGGCAAGTCTCATGCCAGCAGCCGCGTAATTCCAGCTCCAGTAGCGTCCACTAAAGCTGCTGCAGTTAAAAAGCTTTTATAAGGATCGAGCTCGGCTGTCCACCGCAAGGCATCCTAGTGCCAGTCCCAGCCCCTATGCCTTGGGGTGCCTCCTGATGCTCTTCACTAAGTATCCCGTGGTCCCGAAGCATTTCCTTTGAAAAAATTAAGTGTCCAAACTACAGGTGGTGTAGCTTGCTTAACAGCCGGGATAATCCGCTGACTAGCAGACACTGCTACTAGGCACAAAGTATTTCCTGGGCTAGATGCAGTTAAAAATTTGTAAGTAGATACTCTCGTTGGATGCTGAGAAAGCATTCCATAGAGTCTCCTGGTACGCCATATATGATTCTCTTAAAAAGCTTGGGGTAGGGGTCTAGGGGACCCTTTTATAGCCAAAATCACGGCCCTGTATCACAATACGTCACCTAGGCTGAAGATAAATGGAACTGTAGCACCGAGGGCTCAGTTGCTACAGACGTATTGCACCTCACCCAGAGGTGTGATATCTCACTCTGAGATAAGGATGGAGTGTGGATCAGGACCCGACACCTGCATGCATTACACCACATTGCCGTGGGGCAGGGCGACCAATATGCCCCTGAGATGGGCACGACAGTCCCTGTCCCTGGCTGGAGTGGGGGGAGGGAACACTGAGGAAGGGGAACCCTGCAGTGCAGGAGCAGGGAGGAAGCAGTTCCTGGGTGCATTGAGAAGGGAGTATAAAAGGTGGGCACCATCTTAGTTCAGTGCAGAGAAGTCTGAGCAGAAGTGGCAGGGAGCAGGGGCTCTGCATGAGCTCTGCTCCGGAGGCGGGCCTAGTAACAGAGGCCCAGGCCTGCAAGAGGGAGAAGGAAGGAAGAGGAGCGGAGAAGGCTCCAGGAATGAGGAATGAAGGGATCCCAGGGGTGCGGACGGGCGAGTCGCCACCGCACGCCCGAATCCACCTGCGTGGAGGGGTCAGGCCAAAGGGGGAGACCGGTCCCCGAACTAGTGGAGGCAGGAAACGACCCTCAGCTAGAAACCGGAGGCTCTGACATTTTATGTGGCGCAGCCCCTTGCTCCACCCGCTAGGAAGGCACCACATAGGGTCAGGGAAACTGGCGCCAAGTTTACCAAGAGGAGGCCCGAGGCAGCCGGACAGAAGTGTTGGTAAGAAAAGCCAGACAAAGGACACACAAAGGGGGTCCTGTGAAGCGCTCCAAAGTTATCTGGGAGTTGTCTGAGCCCCTCACCTGGTGAGCACAGTATGACGTGGGCAGCCGTTACCTGCAGACGTGGTCTGGATAATAAGAACTGTGAGTAAAGGCCCTGAACTGCATCACTGACTCCGTGTCGTTACTGCTGCTGCCCTGCACCATCACCCCCATCCTCCGCATACACTGCCCTGAGGCTATACTCCTCCCGTGGGGAGTTATGCTACGCTCTGCTGCACCCACAACACCAGCCTTAGCGGTCTGCCCTGTAGCGGCGGTTCACTCTGACCGCAATCCACGGGTGGCGTAGTCGGACATTTAAACATCAAAACCACATAAATAGTTCCGCCACTGGTTTGACCGCCCTGAGCCACGGAACCGGATCGCCGCCACGAAGACTACAACCACCAGCATCCACCAAAAAGGGTCCGGCTCCGGGTGTCCCAAGGCCCAGGGGGTGCGTCAGAACATTTTCATCACCTTTCACAATCACCAATGGGACAAGGCAGGGATGTCCTCTGTCCCCTCTCTTATACATCCTAGTGACGGAGCACCTGCTCTCATCAATTCGCCATAACCCCAATATTAGGTGGATTGAGGTGGGAGGCACCGAGTACAAGTGCTCTCTATTTGCTGATGATGTCCTAGTATATATCACTCAATCACATATATCCATCCCTGCTGTTATGGCTGAAATAGATCACTTTGTTACATGGTAAAATTTTAAAATCAATACAGCGAAGTCTGAGGCCCTCGATGTCTCCCTCCCTAAATCCATATAGGATTCCATCCAGTCCAACTTTCCCTTTGCCTGGCCCTCACAGGGTATCAAATACTTAGGAATTCCAATTCATAGAGACCTCTCCCATCTATGTTATCTTAATTTTGGGCCCTTTATTGAACAATTACATACAGACCACGGTTGGCAAGTTAGAACTGTAAGATTCACTACGTGAACCACTGGTGTTTTGTGGAAAAGCACATGTACACCGCGTTCCAAATTATTATGCAAAAAGTGTTTAGGAGTGATAAGGGAAGAATTTGTTTGTTTGTCAGTTAAACTCATTGATGGTGATGTGTGTCAGGGCTCTTTATATCACTGTAAGCAATTGCAGACACCTGTGCTAATTAGTTTGGCAGGTGTGTCCAATGAAAGGCAAGACTACTTAAGAAGGCTCTCTCACATTATTAAGCAGCCTACATTTTCTGCCAAAATGGGAAAGAAAAAGGATGTGTTGGCTGCTGAGAAGCAACAAATTGTGGAGTGTTTAGGTCAAGGCATGACTACAATCAACATTGTGCGATGATCAGGATGAAGTGTCTTGGCAATCAAGAAGTATGTAGCTGATTCACAGTACACACGTGTGCGTGCTGATAAGGGCAAATTGAGGACTCTTTCCTACAGGCAATTACGTCAGGTTGAAACAGCAGCGGCAAAAAAGCCTTGTCATAGCAGCAGACAAGTTTTTGAAGCTGCTTGTGCCTCCAACGTCCCCCGAACAACAAGATGCAGGGTCCTTCAGAGGTTTGCAGCTGTGCATATGCCATCCTGTCGACCTCCTCTATCCACTTCACACAAGCAGAAACGGCTCCAATGGGCCAAACATTACATGAAGACTGATTTCAAAACTGTTTTGTTCACGGATGAGTGCCGTGCAGCGCTCGATGGTCCAGATGAATGGAGTGGAGGATGGCTGGTTGATGGACACCCCACGCAAACACGGCTACAGCGCCAACAAGGAGGAGGTGGAGTAATGTTTTGGGCTGGAATCATGGGGAGAGAGATTGTCGGCCCCTTTAGGATCCCTGAAGGCGCTAAAGATAAACTCCATAATGTATGTGGATTTTCTCAAACAGCACTTCCTGCCATGGTTCAAGAAGAAGAACCGTGTATTTCACAGCAAGATCATTTTTCTGCATGATAATGCACCATCTCATGCTGCACATAAAACATCTGCATCTCTGGCTGATATGGGCATAAAAGGGGACAAACTTATGGTGTGACCCCCATGCTCCCCTGACCTCTACCCCATTCAGAACCTTTGGAGCATCATTAAAAGGAGTGTCTATGATGGCGGGAGGCAGTTCACATCTAAGCAACAGCTCTGGGAGGGTATTCTGTCCTCATGCAAAACAATTGAAGCAGAAACCATCCAAAACCTGACAAATTCAATGGACGAGAGAGTTCAGAAGCTCCTTTCGAACAAGTGGTCCTATGTGAAAATGTAACATCACCTAGAATAAAGTTTTGAGTTGAAAACTGTTTGATTTCAGTTTCTAACAACCTGCTAATGCTTATAATTTCAAAAATGACCATTTTTTTGGTCTTTATTAAAATGAAAAGGTTGATCGAAAAGTTTGGGGGATCTAAGAGTGTGGCAACCCAGTAGTCATGATTACTTCGAATTCTGACAATATGAGGGTCATGCTGCAGGTAGTGCAGCAAGAAGGCACTTATGTGTCTTGCGCATCTCGGAGCCCCAAAATTATTTTCCGGGCTAGATGCAGCTAAAAATTATTTTTAATTTTAAATCTGGTGAAGCTTATTATAGATGGCCTAATAGGATCAGTGCTGCACACTGCTACAAAGCCCAAATTATTTTCCAGTCAAGATACAGATAAACATGATTAGTAATTTGAAAGCTTAAAACGGTTGGTAGGGTGATTTTAACCAATCATCAAGCTTTTACTCTCCCCAGGATGACACAGGGGTAGAAAAGTCGTTTCGGATCCATGATTTGTTCATCTTTATGAACGTGAGTCTGTCTACATTATCAGTGGAGAGCCGCGTGCGCTTATCTGTCAGCACACCACCAGCAGCGCTGAACACACGTTCAGACAGAACGCTGGCTGCGGGGCATGACAAGATCTCCAAGGCGTAAGTGGCTAGCTCCGGCCATTTATCCAGATTGGAAGCCCAAAAAGAGCAAGGGTCCAGTGACACAGTCGTGGCTTCAATGTTTACTTGGAGATACTCCTGTACCATCGTCTCTAGGCGTTGACTATGTGTCAGACTTCTTGTCTCCTGTGGCCTTGCAAAGGATGGGCTAAAAAAGTGGTGAAATGATTCCGCAAAATTGATGTTACCAGCAGATACTGTGGTTCTGTTACGGTTTGAGTGCTGAACACTTGACGGTCCCACGGTTAGCAAGTTGGAACTGTGAGATTCACTACGTGCACCACTGGTATTTTGTGGAAAAGCACATGTAAGATTCTGCAACAGTCTCTGCTGATACTCCTGCATGCGTGCATCCCTTTCTATGGCAGGAATAATTTCTGCAAATTTACTTTTGTACCGGGGATCTAACAGTGTGGCAACCCAGTAGTCAGGATTATTTCTAATTCTCACAATTCGAGGGTCATGTTGCAGGTAGTGCAGCAAGAAGGCACTCATGTGTGTTGCGCATCCAGGAGCACCAAGTCCCTGTTGTGTTGGTGGCGAGGTAGCAATCATGCTTCCTTCCTCTGTCCTCTCCCCCCAACCTCGCACAACAGAAATGTGATCAAGGTCTCCCTCATCTGATGAGTCTTCCATCAGTTCGTCCTCCACTTCTTCCTGGGCTCCTGCACCTTCCTCACTAGTTCGGCTGCTACCATGCGCCCTGGTAAAATCATCTCCCCCACCCTCACATGCCTGCCGCCTTGGTGCTGCCGACCGTCTGGACCTTGCAGATGTTAGCCCATCCGCATACAACTCCTCCTCCTCTACTTCCTCCACCTCCTCTTGTGCCACCACCTGACTCCGAATTCTGTTTAACATGTGCTCCAGCATGTAAATCACCGGAATAGTCATGCTGATAATGGCATCGTCAGCACTAAACATCTTCGTCGCCATTTCAAAACTGTGCAGAAGGGTGCATAGGTCCCTGATCTGAGACCACTCCTCCAGCGTGATTTGCCCCACCTCTGAATCTCGTTGGCCCAGGCTATACGTCAGAACGTATTGCACCAGGGCTTGTCGGTGCTGCCACAGTCGCTGCAACATGTGCAGAGTTGAATTCCACCGGGTAGGCACATCGCATTTTAGCCGGTGAAGTGGCAGGCCCAACGACTTCTGTAGAGATGTAAGTCGCTGAGCTGCGGGATGCGAACGGCGGAAGTGAGCACACAGCGACCGTGCCCTCTGCAGAAGGCCATCTAGTCTGGGATAGTGGGCTAAAAATTGCTGGACAACCAGGTTCAACACGTGAGCCATACAAGGCACGTGTGTGACATTGCCCCGGCGAAGGGCCGCACCCAGGTTTGCAGCATTGTCGCACACGGCCTTCCCTGGTTTCAGGTCCAGTGGAGACAACCATTCATGAAATTGGTTCTCCAGAGCTGACAAAACTCCTCAGCTGTGTGACTCACATTTCCCAGACATTTCAATGTAAAAACCGCCTGATGACGTTGAGCCCTACTGCCAGCATAGTAAGGAGGTGTGCAGGATCCCTTCTGCGCAGTTAGAAAGCTTGTGGCATGACCAGACAGCCTTTGGGTGCAGGTGGAAGACCGAGAGGAGGTTGAGGAGGCAGAAGCAGTGGAGGAAAAATGACATAAAGAGGATTGACGCACAACTCGTGGGGACGGCAAGACTTGGACAGCAGCCCCTTGTCCTGCTGTCACCATAGTTACCCAGTGCCCAGTCAGCGACATGTAACGCCCCTGTCCATGCCTACTCGTCCAAGTGTCTGTGGTGAAATGCACCCTGTCACACACAGAGTTTCTCAAAGAAGCGGTGATGTTGTGTGCGACATGCTGGTGGAGCGCAGGCACACTTTTCTTTGAGAAGTAGTGTCGACTGGGCATCTGGTACTGGGGCACTGCGACGGACATAAGGTCTCGAAAATCCTCTGTGTCCACCAGGCGGAAAGGCAGCATTTCTGTAGCCAAGAGCTTGCAGATGGTGAAATTCAACCTCTTAGCTTTCTCATGGCTAGGAGGAAATGGTCTTTTACTTGTCCACATCTGAGGGACCGAGGGCTGGCTATTGTGCTTAGACGGGGTTGATAAGGGTGTCCCCGGCAAACTGCCGGTCTGTGAGGAAGATGCAGGCGGACATGTTAGGTTGCCTTGATCCAAAGGTGGTGCTATCGATGTCGGACAGCGCTCAAGACCAGCTGGTGTTACCACCTCCAAAGAAAATGATGACCTGCCAATCACGCTGGCTGTTGCGGGTAAAGAGGTGGCAGGTCTGCGCCCCAAAACAGGTGTGACTGCTGTCCCCCCAGTCACAGAGGATGAAGAGGCCGCGGATGCACAAGATATGGCAGACGGTGGTTGGCCCGGCCGGCTAGACCGCATTGTAGCACACTGAGCTTTCCACTGCAACTTATGCTTCATGTCCATGTGCCGGTTCATGCATGAAGTACTCAAACTATGTATTTTTTGGCCTCTACTTAGCTTTTGCTGACAAATGTTACAGATAACACGAGTTGGGTCATCTTTATCGATCTGAAAAAATGCCCAGGCTATGCAAGGCTTAGCACCCATGCGACCTGAAGAGCCACCACGACTTGTGGTGAGAGGCAGAGTTGTGTTTGAGGATGCAGTTGTTGACGTGCTTCCAGTACTACGTCTCTGTCCAGGAAGGCGCAACCTGACCTCATCGTCACTAGCATCTTCCTCCACCTCCTCTGCTGACCTCATCTCTTGGCTGACTGTGGGTTGACAGTAAGTGGGATCTCCGACCTCATCATCATCACCCTGTGCGTTATCACACCCGTCGTCCTCAGAGCCAACCTGTTCCTGCCCTGACAAAAAACTAAAGTTGTCGCTCCAATCAGGTATTTGAGTCTTATCATCGTCTTCCTCATTGTCTCCACCAACAGGAGTTACAGTTTGGGAATGAGGGTCTACATTATGGTCAGAACCTTCTGCGTCTGGTCCTGGATCCGACTCATAAAGATTCTGGGCATCAGTGCAGATCATTTCCTCGTCTGGATTCACAGAAGCGCTGGAGTCGACCTCTGATTCCCAGGCTATAGTATGAGTAAACAGCTCTGCAGACTCAACCATCTGTTCTACCTCATACTCAGACGGGCAGCTGGAGATTTGGGAGCTGTGAGGAAGCAAGTGCGATTTGGGTGACACCTTTGAGGACTGGAGTATTTGTGATGTTGAAGTTGATGTGGAGGAGAGCCCACTTAAAGGAGCACTTGATATCCGTTGAAGCACCTGCTGTTTTTGTGCCTCATCTGGAATTTGTAGCGATTGGCGTGGCCGTAAGAAAGGGATCTTATCACATTGTCCGCTAAAAGAAGTAGACATTTTAGTTTGGCTGGAAGATGGTCTTTCTTCTGCACCTACCCCACGGACACAACCTTTTTTCCCCTTCCCAACACGCCTATTCCCCTTTCCACCAGCAGCAGGCCTTTTTCCACTCATTTTGGTGGTTAACTAATTCACAACTCTGGAGTTGTTTGCACAAAAAAACAATGGATGGTAACCGAGCAGAGCTGAGTGGCCAAACTGTGGTATTAGGCCAAAACTATTGGCTGGGTTAGATGCAGAAAAAAATTATTTTTAATTTGCAACCTGATGGAGGTCAGTATAGATGGACTAATAGACCAAGTCCCACACACCGCTAGAAGCCCAAATATTTTTTCAGAGCTAGATGCAGAAATTTTTTTTATTCAATTTGCAACCTGATGGAGGTCAGTATAGATGGACTAATAGACCAAGTCCCACACACTGCTAGAAGCCCAAATATTTTTTCAGAGCTAGATGCAGAAAAAAATTATTTTTAATTTGCAACCTGATGGAGGTCAGTATAGATGGACTAATAGACCAAGTCCCACACACCGCTAGAAGCCCAAATATTTTTTCAGAGCTAGATGCAGAAAATTTTTTTATTCAATTTGCAACCTGATGGAGGTCAGTATAGATGGACTAATAGACCAAGTCCCACACACTGCTAGAAGCCCAAATATTTTTTCAGATCTAGATGCAGAAAAAAATTATTTTTAATTTGCAACCTGATGGAGGTCAGTATAGATGGACTAATAGACCAAGTCCCACACACTGCTAGAAGCCCAAATATTTTTTCAGAGCTAGATGCAGAAAAAAATTATTTTTAATTTGCAACCTGATGGAGGTCAGTATAGATGGACTAATAGACCAAGTCCCACACACCGCTAGAAGCCCAAATATTTTTTCAGAGCTAGATGCAGAAAATTTTTTTATTCAATTTGCAACCTGATGGAGGTCAGTATAGATGGACTAATAGACCAAGTCCCACACACTGCTAGAAGCCCAAATATTTTTTCAGAGCTAGATGCAGAAAAAAATTATTTTTAATTTGCAACCTGATGGAGGTCAGTATAGATGGACTAATAGACCAAGTCCCACACACTGCTAGAAGCCCAAATATTTTTTCAGAGCTAGATGCAGAAAAAAATTATTTTTAATTTGCAACCTGATGGAGGTCAGTATAGATGGACTAATAGAACAAGTCCCACACGCTGCTAGAAGCCCAAATATTTTTTCAGAGATAAATGAAGAAAAAAATTATTTTTAATTTGCAACCTGATGGAGGTCAGTATAGATGGACTAATAGACCAAGTCCCACACACTGCTAGAAGCCCAAATATTTTTTCAGAGCTAGATGCAGAAAAAAATTATTTTTAATTTGCAACCTGATGGAGGTCAGTATAGATGGACTAATAGACCAAGTCCCACACACTGCTAGAAGCCCAAATATTTTTTCAGAGCTAGATGCAGAAAAAAATTATATTCAGTTTGCAACCTGATGGAGGTCAGTATAGATGGACTAATAGAATGATGCTATGCCCAAAAGATTTTACTTCACTAGGTGCAGTAAAAAAATTGGTATTCTATACACAGGTGGTATATCTTGCAACACAGATAGGCTACTCCACTGACTAACACACTCTGCAATAGGCCAAAAAGGATTAGCTTTGCTAGATTCAGCCAAATGCTGTGAAAAAAACTTGCACAGCACTGGCACAGACCTGCCTGGCAAAAACTGATAGGAACTGATGTAACCTAGTCCTGAAAAGGACTCCAATTACAATTAGTCTTTACTCCCACAATCTATCTATTTAAGAGCACAGACCTGCCTGATAAAAGTCGTAGGAAATGCTGTAACCTAGTCCTTAAAAGGACTGCAATCACAACTATTCCCTACTCCCAAGCTATCTGTATATTTGTGCGAAAATTGGCTTGAAATTAACAAGGTATAGCGCACACAGCAACAGCGGTGCCGTCTAACACGCAGCTGCAGCAGTGAGAAAATGGTGGCGACGGGGAAAATGGCTTGGTCTTATAGGGCAAGGACATGTGACATACACTGCCAATCACACATGCCCTTGCTTGTGTGAAAAAAAGCACTTCGCTCCGTGTGTGCGCTGCTGATAGGCTGACAGATTGCACCTCCCCACTGCAAATGCGGGAAAGAGAAAAAAAAATGGAGATCTTCATTGTTCCTGCAGAGATCCATCCCCTGCCCCTCCCCCCGCCCCGCTGTACACTCAAACTGCGTATTAACATTAATTTTCATCATTACTGAGAAAAAATCCAGTTATGATTTTGGTGCACGAACAGTTATCGAACATAACCTCGAACAGCCGAATTTTTCTCAAATTGTTCGTGTTCGCCGACCGGCTCGAACACCGCCCAAAACAGCTCGAATTTGAGATTGGCGAACAGTTCGAGTAGAACAACGCTCATCTCTACTCCTGACCCCAACAGAGCACCTCTCTCGAACTCCAATTCAGAATCGGCTCGTGAGCCTGAAGCCACGGCAGTCCAAGCAGTAAAGAGTGAGAGAGGCCGGACAGCACGTAGAAGGAGATTTTCTCTGAGTGTAGCTTTCCAATCTGAAGAACTACAGGCTCGGTGACAAACAAGATGGATTCTAAAAGGGGCCTCCACGGAGGAAACCGGTAATTTATCCAAAAGATGTTGAATAGGAATCTGATACTGCTCCACAATGGCCTGTTGGATAAGATTCCCAGCGGCACCGGAATCCAGATAGGCAGTCTTGAAAAAATGTATCTTACCACAAGTTATAGATACAGACAGGTAAACACTAAAGCCTCATTGTTCCAGACAAGTTCAGACGTGAGGGTGCGGAAACGCACCGCGTACTGGCCCACTGTGAGGTTCCTTTGGCGAAGACGAAGGAGAGAGGAAGCAGTCGAGGATGTGCATCTGGGCTCATCAAAAGCCCTCTGGAAGGCTGTGAGGAAAGCCTGGAGGTTGGACACCAGAGGATCCCCTCTCTCCCACATGGGATTGAGCCAAGCCATCACCTCTCCGGTGAGATGAGACATGACGAATACCACTTTAGCCCGGTCAGAAGCGAATTGATGAGCCAAGAGCTCAAAGTGCAGCATACACTGGTTGATGAAGCCCCGACATAGAGCGGGATCACCGCCAAAGCGTGGAGGGCCAATAGTCGGGGTCCAAAGCTGGGTGCCACACCGCCGCTGAGTTGAGGTGCTGCCGAATCAGGTGCCACTTGGTTAGAGGCGGCCACAGCCGGGGAGAACAGTGCAGTCCATTCGTAGGACAGGATTGTATCGTGTTGAGATCTTTGGGCGGGAGACCTCTTGGTAAAGGTCTGAGAGTGATGGAGCCTGGGAGCCATCGAATTCCATGGCCTGTGCAAACTGTTACGGGTCCAGATGGTGGAACCACTGTGCCGTGGTACAAGGATGAACCAGAGGGGCATAACTAAGAACCTACCTGGATCAACCCTGGCTACACGGTGGCTTAGTCGACTCCATGAACCAGGTGCCAGGGACTGGGAAGGTGAACCAGGTGCCACTCTGGGACCGACCTCGTGTGAGAGCAGGCGACTCCAATGTGGCTGAAGCCGAAGCGGACTGGCATGACAGATGAGCTGACAGATGTGAATGGCTGATAGGCAGGCGTGCAGAGCTGAATGACGGACAGGCTCGGCTGGCAGACTGACTGGTGGGCATGGCTGATAGACAGGTTGGCAGGCTCGGCTGATAGAGAGACTGGCGGGCAGCACAGTGTGGGAGGCCGGATGGGGGACGGGGAGAACTGGACCAGGGCCGCGGCGGTAAGGAGATAGGCGTCTCTGCCTTCTGCCTGGCAGAGACGCCGACGCTACACTATACACCTCTTCACCTGACATCACCCCTACTCTAATGCAAAATACCAGTGCTTGTCTATCTGCTGTCTCTAACATCATATCCTCCCTCTATCTGAAACTGAATCTCTCCAAAACTGAACTCCTTATGTTTTCTCCCTCTACTAACCTACCTATATCTGACTTTGCACTTTCCTTAGGTTTTGCCACCATAACTCCCAAGCAGCACGCCCGCTGTCTTGGAGTCATATTTGACACACAACTTTCTTTTATTCCCCATATACAATCACTCACTCGCTCATGTCACCAGCACCTTAAAACATTTCCAGAAGCCAAACTTTTCTCACCTTTGATTTATTTTCTAGAGCTGTAATGCTATTCAAATTTCATATATTTCATGTTCGCATACTTAGCATTTCAGAGTACTGCTTTGTGTGTTAGTTGGATATGGAGGTAGCTGCTCCTAGTAAGCACCTGTTCACACCTATTTCTTGTTTTAGAAGTGCCGGTCAGTTTTTTCTATTTCTATGTATAAGCTTTGACTGAGCATTCCGTTTTTACGATACAGGCGGTTTTAATTGCAGCAGGATCTTATTATCCCACACACAAGCAGACTTATGTCTCTTAGAGAGGAGTTCACATTGATAGGGTTCTGGTATTTTGAGAAATGCCTTAACATGGTTACCAGGTACACATGAATTGGTCAATTTATGTGCTAAGATTTCTCATTTATTTCTATTTTCTAGAGCAGTAATGTTATTCAAATTTCATATATTTCATGTTCGCATACTTAGCATTGCAGAGTGCTGCTTTGTTTGTTAGTCCCATTAACTGCGTTAGTGAAGGTACGGGTAATGTTCTGGGACACGTGCTTGTGTAAGGTGGGGACGGCACAGAAATAGTGGCGACTGGGGACCGAGTATCAAGGGACGGCCAACGCCATGAGGTGGTAGTCAGGCTGGTAGTTTTGCTGCCCCTGCTGATGCTGGCAAGGCAGATGTGGCAAATGGCCTTTTTTGCGTTAACTGTATAGTCTTTCAAAAAGATCCAGAAAGACCTAAGAGTTAGACTGGCAACTTACCTGGTATTGGTGTTTTGCAGAACAGTTGCCCACCTTGTGTCTGTGTTGTCACCCCACTGCATCTTCCTGCCAGTTGTGGTGCTACTCCTTCCTCCACCTCTGCGCTGCTATGTCCTAGCTATGCATGTCACCGTACCAGGTTGGGTCAGTGACTTCATCGCCCACCACCTCATCTTCCACATCTGCACCCTGATCCTCCTCCTGACTTTCTGGCAATTGTGTCTCATCATCATCCACCTCTTGCGACAGTAATTGCATTTTCCCACCATTACCTCCGTGTGACCGTGACTGCTCAAATATTTGGACATCGCTACATGCGATCTCTTGTTGCCTCGGTTGAAGCGGACCGAGTGAAAGGCCAGAATCTTTAAATGGAAAGATGAACCAAATAGCTATTTGGAGTGTCCAAGTGTGGGATCAGTTGTCTCAGGGCACTCAGAATGGTGGGAGGAAGGAGGATCAGGGTGAGGAATATGCCGACTACAAGTAAAAAAAATCTCGTGGATCTGCACATTCCTCAATGACGAATCTGCAAAAACAATTGTGCATGCCCTCACCATCTCCCGCCTCAACGACTGCAACCTCCTGCTTAGTGGCCTCCCTTCTAACACTCTTGCACCCCTCCAATCTATCCTAAACTCTGCTGCATGACTAATCCTCCTGTCCCCCCGCTATTGCCCGGCCTCTCCTCTCTGTCCATCCCCTCACTGGCTCCCCATTGCCCAGAGACTCCAGTTCAAAACCCTAACCTTGGCATACAAAGCCATCCACAACCTGTCTCCTCCATACATCTGTCAGCTAGTCTCTTGGTTCTTACCTGCATGCAACCTCCGATCCTCACAAGATCTCTTCTCTACTTCCCTCTTATCTCCTCTTCGCACAATCGCATACAAGATTTCTCTCATTCATCCCCCCTACTCTGGAACTCTCTATCCCTACATATCAGGCTCTCACCTACCATGGAAACCTTCAAAAGGAACCTGAAGACCTACCTCTTCCAATAAGCCTACAACCTGCAGTAACCACCACTCCACCATACCGCTGCACGACCAGCTCTACCCTCACCTACTGTATCCTCATCCATCCCTTGTAGACTGTGATCCCTGGCAGGCAGGGTCCTCTCTCCTGTACCAGTCACTGTCGCGTTTTTCTTCAAAATTATTGTAATTGTTTTTTCTATGTATACCCTTTTTTACATGTAAGGCGTTATAATATTAAATAATAATAATGTGGTCCAAACTCACAGCTACTGAGACTGGACCGTGTGGAAGACAGGGTGGTGGTGGTTGCAAACTGACAGGAAGCATTATATATTTATCTTCTATCCAACCAACAAACTTTTCACACTGGTCTGGCTTCAAAAAGTGGCATTCCGTGGCCCCCTAGAAAATGGGACAGGAAGCTAGGTCGACATGTGCGTGCTTGTTGTGCTCCCTCAGCAGACACAGTTTCATCTTGCCCACGGCCTCTGCATGCACCATCACCACAAAGTCCACTTCCCTGTCACTTACCACGCGCCTTGCCCATTTTAAATGGAGTATAAAATTTGTCACGTTGCCAAAAATGTCTGTATTACCACAGTACTATAGGATCATGTCTGATGACATTGGTTTTATGCAGTGACCTGGGATGCAGAGATGCTTTCAAGGGTCTTCCCCATAATGTTCCCATTTCATTTGAGCATTGCTTCCATCGATTTGACCAATTTTTTTCCCCCTCCAGACCTCCGGGGGAGGGTGGGATGCCAGAAAAATGCTTGAGTTTCCCATTGATCTACATTGGGCTCGTTACTCGCGTTGAGGACCCGAGCAACGAGCACCAAAGCATTTTAGTGCTCACTCATCACTAGTGACCATACATTGAGCCCAGCTTGTGCTTCTGGAGACATGCACCTTCTTAATTGTTATTTTGACTCACTACATTAATGCCAAACATGTCATTGCTTACTGTGGTTTAGGAACACTGTGGGGCTCAAAAAGAGGGGGCTTTTGTATTTGGGAGCGCAGTTTTCACTGAATTTTATTAAGGGGTGTGAGTCTTTATTGTACTAGTAACAGGGGAACCACCAATATTTCCAGTGACAGATGACAGACCTGAGTTGGAGCTTGAATATTGTGGGATAAGTTAGGGGTTTTATTGGTAACATTTTGGGGAGCATAACATTAATTGGTCGCTTTCAGTTCACGGCTGGGATCCCATTCTTGTCTTCTATGCTGAGCACTTACTGTATTTTGTGGACTATAAGATGCACCGGACAATAAGAAGTAAAGCAAATTTTGAGGAGGAAATTAGGGAATTTTTTTTTTTTTAATAAAATGATGGTGCATCTTATAGTCCAATTTTCTGATAGCTTACTGGGGGTGGCTGCAGTTGGAGCAGCCTCAAAGAAGGGAAGTTGCTGCTGCAAGAGGCTGGCGGTGGCAGGAATGGGGCGATGCTGCTGGCCTCATGCTGTGAGGAGGGGGTGTCCCGGCGGTACAAGTCTGCGGGCCCTGGGCTTTCATAAAATGTCGTTGATGAGCGGAGTCCCCTTGCCATTGATTTCCCTGTGGTGGGCATCAGGAAAATAGCCGACAAAGGAGGTGAATGCGCATATTGAGATCTCGGGAGCTGAGCCACAAAAATGCGATTTAGATTATACCCGCAACAGAATCACTCACTATAATGAGGCAGATTAAGACCCTTTGGCCTCTGTTCCGGTGGCATCCATCTTTTTAGCACCATAAATAGCAGTATAAAAATTGTTTTATTTTTATTTTTACATCGTTCAACGTGTGTTATGAGTGATAAGATGGCTTTATTCTTCGGCTCAGTGCAATTATAGTGATATCAGATTTATATAGATTTTTTTTTGTCTTACTACTGTCACACACTAAAAATACTTTTTTTTATTTAAAAAATAGTTTTTTCGTCGTCATATTCTGAGAGCTATAACTTTTTTTTTTTGGCAAACAGGGCTACATGATGGCTTATTTTTTACGACACAAGATGAAGATTTTTTTGGTCCCATATTGCGGCTCATAACATTTTTTGACATTTTTTCAGATTTTTCCGACAAAGAATGAACAAAAGCCAACAATTCAGTTAGTGTTTTTATATTTATTTTTGTGGGGTTCTCAATTTGGTAAAAGTGATAAAATCTACTTATTCTTTGGGTCAGTGCAATTACAGCAAAACCAATTTTAGATTTTTTTATGCTTTGCTACTTTTGCACACTGCTAACAATATATTACAAAAATCAATTTGTTTTTGCATCACCATATTCTGAGAGCTGTAACTTTTTAATTTTTTCACCATAAGAGCCGTGTGGGGGCTTGTTTTTTGTGTTATGATTTGGCATTTTCATTAATAACTTTTTTTTACATATGACCTTTTGATTGCTCTTAATTCATTTTTTTGTGTGTCTGTATGATAAAAAAGGTACATTTTTGGTGTGCTTTTTCTTAATTTTTTTTTACAGTTTTCGATGTGTGGAAGAATATTTTTTAGGGTGTCCGGAAAAAATATTGTGACTCGTGTACTGCAGTGCATGAGACCTGTCAGTTCTGCACTGATTCAGCCTGTCAGACCCTGCCTCAGAGATCAATGGCAACTATCGACATGTGTGATTTTGATAGCAAAGAGCTGATAATGTTAAATAAGGAGTCCCCTTCCTTTTTTTAACTGCTCAAATGCCGCGGTTGCGATTGACAAGTATGTTTTGGTTCATGTGTTTAAATTGTAAAATTGAGAACTCATACAGACACCAATATACAGTATTGGCAGGTTGCTTTCCCCCTTTTGGCTATCACGTGAACCCTACTTAGCATTTCAGGTTAACTCCATAATTTTCCTGAGTTGGCTAAGTGTGGTAAAATAAATTGACACAATTTAAATATTATACTTGTGTCCAAAATATATGTCAAACCAAAAGGTGGTGCTGGCTGCAGAAGTTGTAATGTGATAGGAAAAAAAAATATATACAACAGAAGAAAAGTGAAAACCATTATCAGCAAAGGGCACTTCCAGCACTGCTGGCTATTACTTTTTCATGTGTAAAACAGTACACCTTTTTTTCTCCATAAATAAAAGGATAAGTTTTAGACTGATATTGAAAAAGCCATGGCAAAAATTATTTTTACACTCTCTGTGTGATAAAACCATGGCTTATCTTATTTTCACCACTTTTGTACAAACACCAGCATGGTAGGTGTTTGCCCCCAGAAAGTAAGAATTTTTAGACTTTTTCTACAATTTAAAAAGTCTGACAAATCTGACACTGCAGAGTCTAATTGAACAGCTTGGTATTTACTGCTAGTTCAGTTACCAGCCATTTTCATCTAGATAGATAGGTTGAGGTCACTTGGACATTATTAAAGCTGTGTTTGCATTACAGAGCTCTATAGGGGTTTAATACAAATCTAGGAAACCTCAAAGTGTTATATGTAGTTCCTGGGCAATTAGAGGAACTACTACTATGGTGAATTGTGATTCATTCATCATTTTTTTTTAAATTTTATTGAAACCGGTGAATTCAAATTGGAAAAAGTATACTCATCTTTAGTCTGGATATATTTGATACACTTGATATCATAGTGTATAGTACAATTGTTATCGGTATTCATTGAAAAAATTCACAATGACTTAACTTTAGGGGGTGTAAAAATGAGGTCTTGGCTGTCTTAATCTTTATATTTCTGAGAATGAGTTCTGCAGGACCCCCCATTTTTTACATGAATTGCATTATTAACAAGCATAAAAGTTACAGTATGAGCACAGATACAGAATTCTTTTATCCTAACCACAATGAGAAATCCATTTTACATTTCACCATAAATTATTCTTTTTTCTATGATTTAGCAGTAAGAAAGTATACCAAAACTTGAAGCAGTATGCAATTACTTTAAATTTCAAGTGAATACAAACAAAATAAATTAAGGATTACGATCAGAATGTGACTTCTGTTGTTTACAGGTGACAGTTTGACTGCCAATAAAACAAAAGAAGAACAATTTACATTAACTGTGCACTATAGTAAATGGCAGTAAAACAGATTTAATTATATCAATCTTTGTAGTGTTTCAGTGTTTCAGATTGTTCTTTTATGCTACCCAAGACTGTTCAAGGAAAAAGCAATTGCTTTGGATTATGTCCAGGATTACATTTCTCTGTTCTTGTTTCGCTGGAGACAATTGGAATTTTAAGAGATGTGCAATTACAGTGGTTCTGATTACACAGTACTTTAGATCCCAGTAAAATCCTTTGTAGAAATAGAAATGACCTAACTGAGATTAAGGCCACTCTTCTTATCCTTATGACATCATTATTATTCAACTCCATATAAATGATAAAGAAAGTGGACGTACTATAGTGCTGTGTAAGCACTGCTCAGTGGATCCAATGAGCATAAACTATGTGATTTATAACTTTAATAAAGTTGGCTAGGGAAGCTTAGCAATATAAGTAAAGCAGAGCACCTAAAGTAATATCTATGATGCATTCGGAAGTTTGATTTAAAACAATCTTGTTGCTCAGGGAAATGTTTTTAAATAACATTCAAAGTCAATTGTAATTTTTTTTTTACTTTGCAATTTTATTGACTAACCTGAGAGACTCTCAGAAGACTAGGTAATAAATAGTGATGAGCGAGCACTATAATGCTCGGGTGCTCGAAGCTCGGGTCGAGCACATTTGAATACTCGGGTGCTCCACCCGAGCAATGAGCCCAATGTAAGTCTATGGGAAACTCAAGCATTTTTCTGGCGGTCCCCCCCGGCGGTCTGCAGAAGGTCAAAAATTGCCCAAATCTATGGGAACAGTGCTCAATTAAATGTCAGGCAAGCAGAATATATAGGCAGACAGGCAGGCAGGGTATAAAGGAGGGTGCATGAAAAACATAGCAGGGCACTTGGAACACACTAGTGCCCTCCGATTTTCATGCACCCTTCTCTTTAAAAAAGCCAGCCAGCAATTCAGCAGCGGCATACACCAGTAACCGACAATTTAGAACAGAAAGAATAGAGGATCACACATAGATTAGATAGATAGGAACATGGCAGTCACATATATAAGAAGTACAGTGACAGTGTTGGTTACTGTACTTGTCATTTAGTGTTAAAGGATTTATTAAAAAAAAATAATAGTGTTTTCATGCACCCGTCTCTTTAAAAAAGCCGGCCGGCAATTCAGCATCGGTACCTGACAATTTAGAATAGAAAGAATAGAGCATCACACATAGATTAGATAGATAGAAACATGTCAGTCACATATATAATAAGTACAGTGATAGTGTTGATTACTGTACTTGTCATTTAGTGTTAAAATAAAGGATTTATTAAAAAAAAAATTGGCGTGGGGTTCCCCGTAATTTTAGTCACTAGCCGAGGTTAAACAGACTGCTGGAGCAGATGTTTGAAGCCTGGGAAGGGGGTAATACCCACGGAGATTCCCAGGCTACTAATATCAGCCCCCAACTGAATACCTAGCCTTTACTAGCTATTAAAATGGGGGACCCCCCAAAAAAATGACGTGGGGTCCCACCTATTTTAATAGCTAGCAAAGGCTAGGCAGACAGCTGGGGGCTGATATTAATAGCCCAGGAAGGGTGCCATGAATATTGGCCCCCTCCCAGGCTAGAAACACCAGCCGTCAGCCACCCCAGAAATGGCGCATCCATAGGATGCGCCAATTCTGGCACTTAGCCTCGCTCTTCCCACTGCCCTGTAGCGGTTGCAGTGGGGTTATAGGGTTGGGGTTGATGTCAGCTTATAATGCCAGCTGACATCAAGCCCAGGTTAGTAATGGAGAGGCGTCTATTAGATACCCCCATTACTACCCCCATAGTCAAAGTTAAAAAAAACACAAACACCGAGAATAAAGTCCTTTAATTGAAATAAACACACAATTCTTTAATGTTCTAAATTAAACCATACTTACCGTATCGCCCATTCCAGCTGAAGCCAATGTCTTCTGCAATAAAAGTAAAATAATAAACCAACCTCATCCTTACCTTTCCATGGTTCCCAGGACTGCTTCAGCTCTGCTACATTCACATAACAGGCTGGATCGCAGCCGAAAGCTGCCATCCAGCTTGCCATGCCACACACACTGAGAAGCGCAGGCAGATGTCCAATGAACTCAGCTCACCTCATGCACGTCACTGACAGCGTGAGAGAATTCTCCTGTGCTCAGCGCTTGAGCTGGAGAATTCTCCCACACTGGGAAGGCATTGAGATGACAGGCTTGATCTCAGCTGAGCGCTGCCATCCAGCATGCCATCCTTCACAGACACGGCAGAGCGCAGGCATGCTTGCGCTTTGCATTGTCTCTGAAGGATGAAAAGCTGGATTGCAGCGCTCAGCTGCGATCCAGCCTGTCATTAAGTACAAATAGGCAACTTGGGGTTGGGGGCAGCCCGTTCCTGCCTGCTGTACCTGGCTGGACACAAAAATATGGCGAAGGCCACATCAAAATTTTGGTGAAAAATTCATTAAAAAATTATAAAAAAACACATTTAGGGACTGCATCTTTATTAACCCCTCCATTTGAGGGGTTAATAAAGATGCAGTCCCTAAATTATTTTTATTTTTTATTATTTTTTAATTAATTTTTCCCCCAAATTTTGACGTGGGCTTCGCCATATTTTTGTATGCCAGCCAGGTACAGCATCCAGGAATGGGCAGCCCCCAACCATCAGCTGCCTATTTGTACCTCGCTGGACACAACAATATAGGGGAGCCCTTTTTTTGTTATTTCATGAATTTCATGAAATAATTTAAAAAAAAAATACGTGGGGCGTCGCCCTATTTTTGTGTTAAGCCAGGTACTACTAGGCAGCTGGGGGCTGGAATACACACCGCAGGGAGGCCCAAGCTTTCTTGGTCGTCCCCCCCACTGCGAATTGCAGTCCGCAGCCACCCTAGAAAATGGCGCGTTCATAGAAGCGCCATCTTCTAGCGCTGTTCCCAACTCATCCAGGGCCCTGGTGCAGTGGCTCACTGGGTAATAAAGGGGTAAGGGCCAGCTTGGTATTATCAGCTGGCCCTAAGCCCAAAATTCATGGGGTCACGCCAATATTAGACATGACCACCATGAATTTCTAGTAAAGTATTTAAAAAAAAAACAACACCCAGAATAAAGTTCTTTAATTGAAATAAACACACATTCCTTTAATGTTCTAAATTAAACCATACTTACCGTCACGCCCATTCCAGCTGAAGCCAATGTCTTCTGCAATAAAAGTAAAATAATAAACCAACCTCATCCTTACCTTTCCATGGTTCCCAGGACTGCTTCAGCTCTGCTACATTCACATAACAGGCTGGATCGCAGCCGAAAGCTGTCATCCAGCTTGCCATGCCACACACACTGAGAAGCGCAGGCATGCTTGCGCTCCTCAGTGTCTCGCTGTGACGGCATCCAGATGAGCCGAGTTCATGTCCAATGAACTCAACTCACCTCATGCACGTCACTGACAGCGTGAGAGAATTCTCCTGTGCTCAGCGCTTGAGCTGGAGAATTCACCCACGCTGGGAAGGCATTGAGATGACAGGCTGGATCGCAGCTGAGCGCTGCCATCCAGCATGCCATCCTTCACAGACACGTCAGAGCGCAGGCATGCTTGCGCTTTGCATTGTCTCTGAAGGATGAAAAGCTGGATTGCAGCGCTCAGCTGCCATCCAGCCTGTCATTAGAATGCCATCCCAGCGTGGGGGAATTCTCCTGCTCAAGCGCTGAGCGAATGAGAATTCTCCCACGCTGTCAGTGACGTGCATGAGGTGAGCTGAGTTCATTGGATATGAACTCGGCTCATCTGGATCCCGTCACAGCGAGACACTGAGGAGTGCAAGCATGCCTGCACTTCTCAGTGCCTGCGGCATGGCAAGCTGGATGGCAGCTTTCTGCTGCGATCTAGCCTGTCATGTCAATGTAGCAGAGCTGAAGCTGTCCTGGGAACCATGGAAAGGTAAGGATGAGGTTGGTTTATTATTTTACTTTTATTGCAGAAGACATTGGCTTCAGCTGGAATGGGCGTGACGGTAAGTATGGTTTAATTTAGAACATTAAAGGAATGTGTGTTTATTTCAATTAAAGGACTTTTTCTGGGTGTTGCGTTTTTTTTAAATACTTTACTAGAAATTCATGGCGGGCATGTCTAATATTGGCATATTTGAGATGACAGGCTGGATCGTACCTGAGCGCTGCCATCCAGCTTGTCATCCTTCAGAGACACTGCAGAGTGCAAGCAGATGGGCAACCATTGCAATGACTGGAAAAGTGTAGAGGCATCTGTGTAGCTGCTGGACAGAAATATGGGGCAGGATGCTGCTTTCAGGATTGCTTGGAAGCCGATTAGTACAGAGTTGCAGAACGAATGAATATCAGTAAGATATCAGTTTTTGCAGTTTCAAAGGAAAGAGAAGGGCACATTCTGGAGATGTTTTTGAGATGCAGAGATGCAGGTAATTGAGTAAAAGAGAGTGATTAGATATAGGGGCTGAAGGAAAGATCTGAGTCAAGTATAACCCCAAGACAGTGGGCATGCTGTTTGGGAGTTATGATAGCACCTGTTATAGGATGTAGTTTAAAAACTAGAGGATTCTTAACAAGATGAAACAACTGTCAAGGATACCAAAACATATTTAATGTGCAACATTATGTAAGTATGCATATAGTAACATAGTAACATAGTGACTAGAGATGAGCGTTGTTCTACTCGAACTGTTCGCCAATCTCAAATTTGAGCTGTTTTGGGCGGTGTTCGAGCCGTTCGGCGAACACGAACAATTTGAGAAAAATTCGGCTGTTCGAGGTTATGTTCGATAACTGTTCGTGCACCAAAATCATAACTGGATTTTTTCTCAGTAATGATGAAAATTAATGTTAATACGCAGTTTGAGTGTACAGCGGGGTGGGGGGAGGGGCAGGGGATGGATCTCTGCAGGAACAATGAAGATCTCCATTTTTTTTTCTCTTTCCCGCATTTGCAGTGGGGAGGTGCAATCTGTCAGCCTATCAGCAGCGCACACACGGAGCGAAGTGCTTTTTTTCACACAAGCAAGGGCATGTGTCATTGGCAGTGTATGTCACATGTCCTTGCCCTATAAGACCAAGCCATTTTCCCCGTCGCCACCATTTTCTCACTGCTGCAGCTGCGTGTTAGACGGCACCGCTGTTGCTGTGTGCGCTATACCTTGTTAATTTCAAGCCAATTTTCGCACAAATCTACAGATAGCTTGGGAGTAGGGAATAGTTGTGATTGCAGTCCTTTTAAGGACTAGGTTACAGCATTTCCTACGACTTTTATCAGGGAGGTCTGTGCTCTTAAATAGATAGGTTGTGGGAGTAAAGACTAATTGTAATTGGAGTCCTTTTCAGGACTAGGTTACATCAGTTCCTATCAGTTTTTGCCAGGCAGGTCTGTGCCAGTGCTGTGCAAGTTTTTTTCACAGCATTTGGCTGAATCTAGCAAAGCTAATCCTTTTTGGCCTATTGCAGAGTGTGTTAGTCAGTGGAGTAGCCTATCTGTGTTGCAAGATATACCACCTGTGTATAGAATACCAATTTTTTTACTGCACCTAGTGAAGTAAAATCTTTTGGGCATAGCATCATTCTATTAGTCCATCTATACTGACCTCCATCAGGTTGCAAATTAAAACTAATTTTTATCTGCATCTACAGTACCTCTGAAAAAATATTTGGGCTTCTACCTGTGTGTGGGACTTGTTGTATTAGTCCATCTATACTGACCTCCATCAGGTTGCAAACTGAATATATTTTTTTACTGCATCTACCTCTGAAAAAATATTGGGCTTCTAGCTGTGTGTGGGTCTTGTTCTATTAATCCATCTATACTGACCTCCATCAGGTTGCAAACTGAATATAATTTTTTTCTGCATCTAGCTCTGAAAAAATATTTGGCCTTCTAGTAGTGTGTCGGACTTTCTCTATTAGTCCATCTATACTGACCTCCATCAGGTTGCAAACTGAATATAATTTTTTTCTGCATCTAGCTCTGAAAAAATATTTGGCCTTCTAGTAGTGTGTCGGACTTTCTCTATTAGTCCATCTATACTGACCTCCATCAGGTTGCAAATTAAAACTAATTTTTATCTGCATCTACAGTACCTCTGAAAAACTATTTGGGCTTCTAGCTGTGTGTGAGACTTGTTGTATTAGTCCATCTATACTGACCTCCATCAGGTTGCAAACTGAATATATTTTTTTCTGCATCTACCTCTGAAAAAATATTGGGCTTCTAGCTGTGTGTGGGACTTGTTGTACTAGTCCATCTATACTGACCTCCATCAGGTTGCAAACTGAATATATTTTTTTCTGCATCTACCTCTGAAAAAATATTGGGCTTCTAGCTGTGTGTGGGTCTTGTTCTATTAATACATCTATACTGACCTCCATCAGGTTGCAAACTGAATATAATTTTTTTCTGCATCTAGCTCTGAAAAAATATTTGGCCTTCTAGTAGTGTGTCGGACTTTCTCTATTAGTCCATCTATACTGACCTCCATCAGGTTGCAAACTGAATATAATTTTTTTCTGCATCTAGCTCTGAAAAAATATTTGGCCTTCTAGTAGTGTGTCGGACTTTCTCTATTAGTCCATCTATACTGACCTCCATCAGGTTGCAAATTAAAACTGATTTTTATCTGCATCTACAGTACCTCTGAAAAAATATTTGGGCTTCTAGCTGTGTGTGGGACTTGTTGTATTAGTCCATCTATACTGACCTCCATCAGGTTGCAAACTGAATATATTTTTTTCTGCATCTACCTCTGAAAAAATATTGGGCTTCTAGCTGTGTGTGGGACTTGTTGTATTAGTCCATCTATACTGACCTCCATCAGGTTGCAAACTGAATATATTTTTTTCTGCATCTACCTCTGAAAAAATATTGGGCTTCTAGCTGTGTGTGGGTCTTGTTCTATTAATCCATCTATACTGACCTCCATCAGGTTGCAAACTGAATATAATTTTTTTCTGCATCTAGCTCTGAAAAAATATTTGGCCTTCTAGTAGTGTGTCGGACTTTCTCTATTAGTCGATCTATACTGACCTCCATCAGGTTGCAAACTGAATATAATTTTTTTCTGCATCTAGCTCTGAAAAAATATTTGGCCTTCTAGTAGTGTGTCGGACTTTCTCTATTAGTCCATCTATACTGACCTCCATCAGGTTGCAAATTAAAGCTAATTTTTATCTGCATCTACAGTACCTCTGAAAAAATATTTGGGCTTCTAGCTGTGTGTGGGACTTGTTGTATTAGTCCATCTATACTGACCTCCATCAGGTTGCAAACTGAATATATTTTTTTCTGCATCTACCTCTGAAAAAATATTGGGCTTCTAGCTGTGTGTGGGACTTGTTGTATTAGTCCATCTATACTGACCTCCATCAGGTTGCAAATAGTGTTGAGCCACCCCCGTAGTGTTCGAGTTCGGTTCGGTTCGTCGAACACCCGTGTGTTCGTCGAACACCTTCGAACACCGTTAAAACCAATGGCAGGCAAACAAAAACACATAGAAACACATAGAAAACACCTTCAAAGGTGTCCAAAAGCTGACAAACTGCTCAGAAGACATAACTAACACATGGAAAAGTGACAAGTACATATAGTCATGCGAAAATAAAAGAGGTGGAGGAGTAAAAGGAGGGGGAGACACAGATATAGGCATGTCATGCCCTTCTAAAATCCAAAAAGTGAGAAGCCGACACGGCCAGTCCGCTCCTGCCCGTGCCACCTCCGTGTCGCCGGGTTTGTGCCAGAGCCGCGGTGAACCCTGACGGCCAGCCCCCCTCTCCCAATACTGGTGCCTGTCCGCTGGTGGGTCGAGCGAGCCCCCCTGTGGTGGAGGCAGCTCTAAGCTTTTTAATTTAAATTGTCTCTCTAATTTGAATGAATACACTTTAAATCCATTTACAAGGATCTATTGGAGGGCAAGTCTCATGCCAGCAGCCGCGGTAATTCCAGCTCCAGTAGCGTCCACTAAAGCTGCTGCAGTTAAAAAGCTTTTATAAGGATCGAGCTCGGCTGTCCACCGCAAGGCATCCTACTGCCAGTCCCAGCCCCTATGCCTTGGGGTGCCTCCTGATGCTCTTCACTAAGTATCCCGTGGTCCCGAAGCATTTCCTTTGAAAAAATTAAGTGTCTAAACTACAGGTGGTGCAGCTTGCTTAACAGCCGGGATAATCCGCTCACTAGCAGACACTGCTACTAGGCACAAAGTATTTCCTGGGCTAGATGCAGTTAAAAATTTGTAATTAGATACTCTCGTTGGATGCTGAGAAAGCATTCCATAGAGTCTCCTGGCACGCCATATATGATTCTCTTAAAAAGCTTGGGGTAGGGGTCTAGGGGACCCTTTTATAGCCAAAATCACGGCCCTGTATCGCAATACGTCACCTAGGCTGAAGATAAATGGAACTGTAGCACCCTGAGGGCTCGGTTGCTACAGAGGTATTGCACCTCACCCAGAGGTGTGATATCTCACTCTCAGGTAAGGATGGAGTGTGGATCAGGACCCGACACCTGCATGCATTACACCACATTGCCGTGGGGCAGGGCGACCAATATGCCCCTGAGATGGGCACGACAGTCGCTGTCCCTGGCTGGAGTGGGGGGAGGGAACACTGAGGAAGGGGAACCCTGCAGTGCAGGAGCAGGGAGGAAGCAGTTCCTGGGTGCATTGAGAGGGGAGTATAAAAGGTGGGCACCATCTTAGTTCAGTGCAGAGAAGTCTGAGCAGAAGTGGCAGGGAGCAGGGGCTCTGCATGAGCTCTGCTCCGGAGGCGGGCCTAGTAACAGAGGCCCAGGCCTGGAAGAGGGAGAAGGAAGGAAGAGGAGCGGAGAAGGCTCCAGGAACGAGGAATGAAGGGATCCCAGGGGTGCGGACGGGCGAGTCGCCACCGCACGCCCGAATCCACCTGCGTGGAGGGGTCAGGCCAAAGGGGGAGACCGGTCCCCGAACTAGTGGAGGCAGGAAACGACCCTCAGCTAGAAACCGGAGGCTCTGACATTTTATGTGGCGCAGCCCCTCGCTACACCCGCTAGGAAGGCACCACATAGGGTCAGGGAAACTGGCGCCAAGTTTACCAAGAGGAGGCCCGAGGCAGCCGGACAGAAGTGTTGGTAAGAAAGGCCAGACAAAGGACACACAAAGGGGGTCCTGTGAAGTGCTCCAAAGTTATCTGGGAGTTGTCTGAGCCCCTCACCTGGTGAGCACAGTACGACGTGGGCAGCCGTTACCTGCAGACGTGGTCTGGATAATAAGAACTGTGAGTAAAGGCCCTGAACTGCATCACTGACTCCGTGTCGTTACTGCTGCTGCCCTGCACCATCACCCCCATCCTCCGCATACACTGCCCTGAGGCTATACTCCTCCCGTGGGGAGTTATGCTACGCTCTGCTGCACCCACAACACCAGCCTTAGCGGTCTGCCCTGTAGCGGCGGTTCACTCTGACCGCAATCCACGGGTGGCGTAGTCGGACATTTAAACATGAAAACCACATAAATAGTTCCGCCACTGGTTTGACCGCCCTGAGCCACGGAACTGGGTCGCCGCCACGAAGACTACAACCACCAGCATCCACCAAAAAGGGTCCGGCTCCGGGTGTCCCAAGGCCCAGGGGGTGCGTCAGAACATTTTCATCACCTTTCACAATCACCAATGGGACAAGGCAGTGATGTCCTCTGTCCCCTCTCTTATACATCCTAGTGACGGAGCACCTGCTCTCATCAATTCGCCATAACCCCAATATTAGGTGGATTGAGGTGGGAGGCACCGAGTACAAGTGCTCTCTATTTGCTGATGATGTCCTAGTATATATCACTCAATCACATATATCCATCCATGCTGTTATGGCTGAAATAGATCACTTTGTTACATGGTAAAATTTTAAAATCAATGCAGCGAAGTCTGAGGCCCTCGATGTCTCCCTCCCCAAATCCATATAGGATTCCATCCAGTCCAACTTTCCCTTTGCCTGGCCCTCACAGGGTATCAAATACTTAGGAATTCCTATTCATAGAGACCTCTCCCATCTACGTTATCTTAATTTTGGGCCCTTTATTGAACAACTCCATACAGACCACGGTTGGCAAGTTAGAACTGTAAGATTCACTACGTGAACCACTGGTGTTTTGTGGAAAAGCACATGTACACTGCGTTCCAAATTATTATACAAAAAGTGTTTAGGAGTGATAAGGGAAGAATTTGTTTGTTTGTCAGTTAAACTCATTGATGGTGATGTGTGTCAGGGCTCTTTATATCACTGTAAGCAATTGCAGACACCTGTGCTAATTAGTTTGGCAGGTGTGTCCAATGAAAGGCAAGACTACTTAAGAAGGCTGTCCCACATTATTAAGCAGCCTACATTTTCTGCCAAAATGGGAAAGAAAAAGGATGTGTCGGCTGCTGAGAAGCAACAAATTGTGGAGTGTTTAGGTCAAGGCATGACTACAATCAACATTGTGCGATGATCAGGATGAAGTGTCTTGGCAATCAAGAAGTATGTAGCTGATTCACAGTACACACGTGTGCGTGCTGATAAGGGCAAATTGAGGACTCTTTCCTACAGGCAATTACGTCAGGTTGAAAGAGCAGCGGCAAAAAAGCCTTGTCATAGCAGCAGACAAGTTTTTGAAGCTGCTTGTGCCTCCAACGTCCCCCGAACAACAAGATGCAGGGTCCTTCAGAGGTTTGCAGCTGTGCATGCGCCATCCTGTCGACCTCCTCTATCCACTTCACACAAGCAGAAACGGCTCCAGTGGGCCAAACATTACATGAAGACTGATTTCAAAACTGTTTTGTTCACGGATGAGTGCCGTGCAGCGCTCGATGGTCCAGATGGATGGAGTGGAGGATGGCTGGTTGATGGACACCCCACGCAAACACGGCTACAGCGCCAACAAGGAGGAGGTGGAGTAATGTTTTGGGCTGGAATCATGGGGAGAGAGATTGTCGGCCCCTTTAGGATCCCTGAAGGCGCTAAAGATGAACTCCATAATGTATGTGGATTTTCTCAAACAGCACTTCCTGCCATGGTTCAAGAAGAAGAACCGTGTATTTCACAGCAAGATCATTTTTCTGCATGATAATGCACCATCTCATGCTGCACATAAAACATCTGCATCTCTGGCTGATATGGGCATAAAAGGGGACAAACTTATGGTGTGACCCCCATGCTCCCCTGACCTCTACCCCATTCAGAACCTTTGGAGCATCATTAAAAGGAGTGTTTATGATGGCGGGAGGCAGTTCACATCTAAGCAACAGCTCTGGGAGGGTATTCTGTCCTCATGCAAAACAATTGAAGCAGAAACCATCCAAAACCTGACAAATTCAATGGACGAGAGAGTTCAGAAGCTCCTTTCGAACAAGGGGTCCTATGTGAAAATGTAACATCACCTAGAATAAAGTTTTGAGTTGAAAACTGTTTGATTTCAGTTTCTAACAACCTGCTAATGCTTATAATTTCAAAAATGACCATTTTTTTGGTCTTTATTAAAATGAAAAGGTTGATCGAAAAGTTTGGGGGATCTAAGAGTGTGGCAACCCAGTAGTCATGATTACTTCGAATTCTGACAATATGAGGGTCATGCTGCAGGTAGTGCAGCAAGAAGGCACTTATGTGCCTTGCGCATCTCGGAGCCCCAAAATTATTTTCCGGGCTAGATGCAGCTAAAAATTATTTTTAATTTTAAATCTGGTGAAGCTTTAGTATAGATGGCCTAATAGGATCAGTGCTGCACACTGCTACAAAGCCCAAATTATTTTCCAGTCAAGATACAGATAAACATGATTAGTAATTTGAAAGCTTAAAACGGTTGGTAGGGTGATTTTAACCAATCATCAAGCTTTTACTCTCCCCAGGATGACACAGGGGTAGAAAAGTCGTTTCGGATCCATGATTTGTTCATCTTTATGAACGTGAGTCTGTCTACATTATCAGTGGAGAGCCGCGTGCGCTTATCTGTCAGCACACCACCAGCAGCGCTGAACACACGTTCAGACAGAACGCTGGCTGCGGGGCATGACAAGATCTCCAAGGCGTAAGTGGCTAGCTCCGGCCATTTATCCAGATTGGAAGCCCAAAAAGAGCAAGGGTCCAGTGACACAGTCGTGGCTTCAATGTTTACTTGGAGATACTCCTGTACCATCGTCTCTAGGCGTTGACTATGTGTCAGACTTCTTGTCTCTAGTGGCCTTGCAAAGGATGGGCTAAAAAAGTGGTGAAATGATTCCGCAAAATTGATGTTACCAGCAGATACTGTGGTTCTGTTACGGCTTGAGTGCTGAACACTTGACGGTCCCACGGTTGGCAAGTTGGAACTGTGAGATTCACTACGTGCACCACTGGTATTTTGTGGAAAAGCACATGTAAGATTCTGCAACAGTCTCTGCTGATACTCCTGCATGCGTGCATCCCTTTCTATGGCAGGAATAATTTCTGCAAATTTACTTTTGTACCGGGGATCTAACAGTGTGGCAACCCAGTAGTCAGGATTATTTCTAATTCTCACAATTCGAGGGTCATGTTGCAGGTAGTGCAGCAAGAAGGCACTCATGTGTGTTGCGCATCCAGGAGCACCAAGTCCCTGTTGTGTTGGTGGCGAGGTAACAATCATGCTTCCTTCCTCTGTCCTCTCCCCCCAACCTCGCACAACAGAAATGTGATCAAGGTCTCCCTCATCTGATGAGTCTTCCATCAGTTCGTCCTCCACTTCTTCCTGGGCTCCTGCACCTTCCTCACTAGTTTGGCTGCTACCATGCGCCCTGGTAAAACCATCTCCCCCACCCTCACATGCCTGCCGCCTTGGTGCTGCCGACCGTCTGGACCTTGCAGATGTTAGCCCTTCCGCATACAACTCCTCCTCCTCTACTTCCTCCACCTCCTCTTGTGCCACCACCTGACTCCGAATTCTGTTTAACATGTGCTCCAGCATGTAAATCACCGGAATAGTCATGCTGATAATGGCATCGTCAGCACTAAACATCTTCGTCGCCATTTCAAAACTGTGCAGAAGGGTGCATAGGTCCCTGATCTGAGACCACTCCTCCAGCGTGATTTGCCCCATCTCTGAATCTCGTTGGCCCAGGCTATACGTCAGAACGTATTGCACCAGGACTTGTCGGTGCTGCCACAGTCGCTGCAACATGTGCAGAGTTGAATTCCACCGGGTAGGCACATCGCATTTTAGCCGGTGAAGTGGCAGGCCCAACGACTTCTGTAGAGATGTAAGTCGCTGAGCTGCAGGATGCGAACGGCGGAAGTGAGCACACAGCGACCGTGCCCTCTGCAGAAGGCCATCTAGTCTGGGATAGTGGGCTAAAAATTGCTGGACAACCAGGTTCAACACGTGAGCCATACAAGGCACGTGTGTGACATTGCCCCGGCGAAGGGCCGCACCCAGGTTTGCAGCATTGTCGCACACGGCCTTCCCTGGTTTCAGGTCCAGTGGAGACAACCATTCATGAAATAGGTTCTCCAGAGCTGACCACAACTCCTCAGCTGTGTGACTCACATTTCCCAGACATTTCAATGTAAAAACCGCCTGATGACGTTGAGCCCTACTGCCAGCATAGTAAGGAGGTGTGCAGGATCCCTTCTGCGCAGATAGAAAGCTTGTGGCATGACCAGACAGGCTTTGGGTGCAGGTGGAAGACCGAGAGGAGGTTGAGGAGGCAGAAGCAGTGGAGGAACTTTGACATAAAGAGGATTAACGCACAACTCGTGGGGACGGCAAGACTTGGACAGCAGCCCCTTGTCCTGCTGTCACCATAGTTACCCAGTGCCCAGTCAGCGACATGTAACGCCCCTGTCCATGCCTACTTGTCCAAGTGTCTGGGTGAAATGCACCCTGTCACACACAGAGTTTCTCAAAGAAGCGGTGATGTTGTGTGCGACATGCTGGTGGAGCGCAGGCACACCTTTCTTTGAGAAGTAGTGCCGACTGGGCATCTGGTACTGGGGCACTGCGACGGACATAAGGTCTCGAAAATCCTCTGTGTCCACCAGGCGGAAAGGCAGCATTTCTGTAGCCAAGAACTTGCAGATGGTGAAATTCAACCTCTTAGCTTTCTCATGGCTAGGAGGAAATGGTCTTTTACTTGTCCACATCTGAGGGACCGAGGGCTGGCTATTGTGCTTAGACGGGGTTGATAAGGGTGTCCCCGGCAAACTGCCGGTCTGTGAGGAAGATGCAGGCGGACATGTTAGGTTGCCTTGATCCAAAGGTGGTGCTATCGATGTCGGACAGCGCTCAACACCAGCTGGTGTTACCACCTCCAAAGAAAGTGATGACCTGCCAATCACGCTGGCTGTTGCGGGTAAAGAGGTGGCAGGTCTGCGCCCCAAAACAGGTGTGACTGCTGTCCCCCCAGTCACAGAGGATGAAGAGGCCGCGGATGCACAAGATATGGCAGACGGTGATTGGCCCGGCCGGCTAGGCCGCATTGTAGCACACTGAGCTTCCCACTGCAACTTATGCTTCATGTCCATGTGCCGGTTCATGCATGAAGTACTCAAACTATGTATTTTTTGGCCTCTACTTAGCTTTTGCTGACAAATGTTACAGATAACACGAGTTGGGTCATCTTTATCGATCTGAAAAAATGCCCAAGCTATGCAAGGCTTAGCACCCATGCGACCTGAAGAGCCACCACGACTTGTGGTGAGAGGCAGAGTTGTGTTTGAGGATGCAGTTGTTGACGTGCTTCCAGTACTACGTCTCTGTCCAGGAAGGCGCAACCTGACCTCGTCGTCACTAGCATCTTCCTCCACCTCCTCTGCTGACCTCATCTCTTGGCTGACTGTGGGTTGACAGTAAGTGGGATCTCCGACCTCATCATCATCACCCTGTGCGTTATCACACCCGTCGTCCTCAGAGCCAACCTGTTAATGCCCTGACAAAAAACTAAAGTTGTCGCTCCAATCAGGTATTTGAGTCTTATCATCGTCTTCCTCATTGTCTCCACCAACAGGAGTTACAGTTTGGGAATGAGGGTCTACATTATGGTCAGAACCTTCTGCGTCTGGTCCTGGATCCGACTCATAAAGATTCTGGGCATCAGTGCAGATCATTTCCTCGTCTGGATTCACAGAAGCGCTGGAGTCGACCTCTGATTCCCAGGCTATAGTATGAGTAAACAGCTCTGCAGACTCAACCATCTGTTCTACCTCATACTCAGACGGGCAGCTGGAGATTTGGGAGCTGTGAGGAAGCAAGTGCGATTTGGGTGACACCTTTGAGGACTGGAGTATTTGTGATGTTGAAGTTGATGTGGAGGAGAGCCCACTTAAAGGAGCACTTGATATCCGTTGAAGCACCTGCTGTTTTTGTGCCTCATCTGGAATTTGTAGCGATTGGCGTGGCCGTAAGAAAGGGATCTTATCACATTGTCCGCTAAAAGAAGTAGACATTTTAGTTTGGCTGGAAGATGGTCTTTCTTCTGCACCTACCCCACGGACACAACCTTTTTTCCCCTTCCCAACACGCCTATTCCCCTTTCCACCAGCAGCAGGCCTTTTTCCACTCATTTTGGTGGTTAACTAATTCACAACTCTGGAGTTGTTTGCACAAAAAAACAATGGATGGTAACCGAGCAGAGCTGAGTGGCCAAACTGTGGTATTAGGCCAAAACTATTGGCTGGGCTAGTTGCAGAAAAAAATTATTTTTAATTTGCAACCTGATGGAGGTCAGTATAGATGGACTAATAGAACAAGTCCCACACGCTGCTAGAAGCCCAAATATTTTTTCAGAGATAAATGAAGAAAAAAATTATTTTTAATTTGCAACCTGATGGAGGTCAGTATAGATGGACTAATAGACCAAGTCCCACACACTGCTAGAAGCCCAAATATTTTTTCAGAGCTAGATGCAGAAAAAAATTATTTTTAATTTGCAACCTGATGGAGGTCAGTATAGATGGACTAATAGACCAAGTCCCACACACTGCTAGAAGCCCAAATATTTTTTCAGAGCTAGATGCAGAAAAAAATTATTTTTAATTTGCAACCTGATGGAGGTCAGTATAGATGGACTAATAGAACAAGTCCCACACGCTGCTAGAAGCCCAAATATTTTTTCAGAGATAAATGAAGAAAAAAATTATTTTTAATTTGCAACCTGATGGAGGTCAGTATAGATGGACTAATAGATCAAGTCCCACACACTGCTAGAAGCCCAAATATTTTTTCAAAGCTAGATGCAGAAAAAAATTATTTTTAATTTGCAACCTGATGGAGGTCAGTATAGATGGACTAATAGACCAAGTCCCACACACTGCTAGAAGCCCAAATATTTTTTCAGAGCTAGATGCAGAAAAAAATTATTTTTAATTTGCAACCTGATGGAGGTCAGTATAGATGGACTAATAGACCAAGTCCCACACACCGCTAGAAGCCCAAATATTTTTTCAGAGCTAGATGCAGAAAAAAATTATTTTTAATTTGCAACCTGATGGAGGTCAGTATAGATGGACTAATAGACCAAGTCCCACACACTGCTAGAAGCCCAAATATTTTTTCAGAGCTAGATGCAGAAAAAAATTATTTTTAATTTGCAACCTGATGGAGGTCAGTATAGATGGACTAATAGACCAAGTCCCACACACTGCTAGAAGCCCAAATATTTTTTCAGAGCTAGATGCAGAAAAAAATTATTTTTAATTTGCAACCTGATGGAGGTCAGTATAGATGGACTAATAGACCAAGTCCCACACACTGCTAGAAGCCCAAATATTTTTTCAGAGCTACATGCAGAAAAAAATTATTTTTAATTTGCAACCTGATAGAGGTCAGTATAGATGGACTAATAGAACAAGTCCCACACGCTGCTAGAAGCCCAAATATTTTTTCAGAGATAAATGAAGAAAAAAATTATTTTTAATTTGCAACCTGATGGAGGTCAGTATAGATGGACTAATAGACCAAGTCCCACACACTGCTAGAAGCCCAAATATTTTTTCAGAGCTACATGCAGAAAAAAATTATTTTTAATTTGCAACCTGATGGAGGTCAGTATAGATGGACTAATAGAACAAGTCCCACACGCTGCTAGAAGCCCAAATATTTTTTCAGATATAAATGAAGAAAAAAATTATTTTTAATTTGCAACCTGATGGAGGTCAGTATAGATGGACTAATAGACCAAGTCCCACACACTGCTAGAAGCCCAAATATTTTTTCAGAGCTAGATGCAGAAAAAAATTATTTTTAATTTGCAACCTGATGGAGGTCAGTATAGATGGACTAATAGACCAAGTCCGACACACTGCTAGAAGCCCAAATATTTTTTCAGAGCTAGATGCAGAAAAAAATTATTTTTAATTTGCAACCTGATGGAGGTCAGTATAGATGGACTAATAGAACAAGTCCCACACGCTGCTAGAAGCCCAAATATTTTTTCAGAGATAAATGAAGAAAAAAATTATTTTTAATTTGCAACCTGATGGAGGTCAGTATAGATGGACTAATAGACCAAGTCCCACACACTGCTAGAAGCCCAAATATTTTTTCAGAGCTAGATGCAGAAAAAAATTATTTTTAATTTGCAACCTGATGGAGGTCAGTATAGATGGACTAATAGACCAAGTCCCACACACTGCTAGAAGCCCAAATATTTTTTCAGAGCTAGATGCAGAAAAAAATTATGTTTAATTTGCAACCTGATGGAGGTCAGTATAGATGGACTAATAGACCAAGTCCCACACACTGCTAGAAGCCCAAATATTTTTTCAGAGCTAGATGCAGAAAAAAATTATTTTTAATTTGCAACCTGATGGAGGTCAGTATAGATGGACTAATAGACCAAGTCCCACGCACTACTAGAAGCCCAAAGATTTTTTCAGAGCTAGATGCAGAAAAAAATTATTTTTAATTTGCAACCTGATGGAGGTCAGTATAGATGGACTAATAGACCAAGTCCCACACACCGCTAGAAGCCCAAATATTTTTTCAGAGCTAGATGCAGAAAAAAATTATATTCAGTTTGCAACCTGATGGAGGTCAGTATAGATGGACTAATAGAATGATGCTATGCCCAAAAGATTTTACTTCACTAGGTGCAGTAAAAAAATTGGTATTCTATACACAGGTGGTATATCTTGCAACACAGATAGGCTACTCCACTGACTAACACTCTGCAATAGGCCAAAAAGGATTAGCTTTGCTAGATTCAGCCAAATGCTGTGAAAAAAACTTGCACAGCACTGGCACAGACCTGCCTGGCAAAAACTGATAGGAACTGATGTAACCTAGTCCTGAAAAGGATTCCAATTACAATTAGTCTTTACTCCCACAATCTATCTATTTAAGAGCACAGACCTGCCTGATAAAAGTCGTAGGAAATGCTGTAACCTAGTCCTTAAAAGGACTGCAATCACAACTATTCCCTACTCCCAAGCTATCTGTATATTTGTGCGAAAATTGGCTTGAAATTAACAAGGTATAGCGCACACAGCAACAGCGGTGCCGTCTAACACGCAGCTGCAGCAGTGAGAAAATGGTGGCGACGGGGAAAATGGCTTGGTCTTATAGGGCAAGGACATGTGACATACACTGCCAATCACACATGCCCTTGCTTGTGTGAAAAAAAGCACTTCGCTCCATGTGTGCGCTGCTGATAGGCTGACAGATTGCACCTCCCCACTGCAAATGCGGGAAAGAGAAAAAAAAATGGAGATCTTCATTGTTCCTGCAGAGATCCATCCCCTGCCCCTCCCCCCGCCCCGCTGTACACTCAAACTGCGTATTAACATTAATTTTCATCATTACTGAGAAAAAATCCAGTTATGATTTTGGTGCACGAACAGTTATTGAACATAACCTCGAACAGCCGAATTTTTCTCAAATTGTTCGTGTTCGCCGACCGGCTCGAACACCGCCCAAAACAGCTCGAATTTGAGATTGGCGAACAGTTCGAGTAGAACAACGCTCATCTCTAGTCTTCTTGTAATGTTTGGCCCACTGGAGCCGTTTCTGCTTGTGTGAAGTGGATAGAGGAGGTCGACAGGATGGCGCATGCACAGCTGCAAACCTCTGAAGGACCCTGCATCTTGTTGTTCGGGGGATGTTGGAGGCACAAGCAGCTTCAAAAACTTGTCTGCTGCTATGACAAGGCTTTTTTGCCGCTGCTCTTTCAACCTGACATAATTGCCTGTAGGAAAGAGTCCTCAATTTGCCCTTATCAGCACGCACACGTGTGTACTGTGAATCAGCTACATACTTCTTGATTGCCAAGACACTTCATCCTGATCATCACACAATGTTGATTGTAGTCATGCCTTGACCTAAACACTCCACAATTTGTTGCTTCTCAGCAGCCGACACATCCTTTTTCTTTCCCATTTTGGCAGAAAATGCAGGCTGCTTAATAATGTGAGAGAGCCTTCTTAAGTAGTCTTGCCTTTCATTGGACACACCTGCCAAACTAATTAGCACAGGTGTCTGCAATTGCTTACAGTGATTTAAAGAGCCCTGACACACATCACCATCAATGAGTTTAACTGACAAACAAACAAATTCTTCCCTTATCACTCCTAAACACTTTTTGCATAATAATTTGGAACGCAGTGTACATGTGCTTTTCCACAAAACACCAGTGGTTCACGTAGTGAATCTTACAGTTCTAACTTGCCAACCGTGGTCTGTATGGAGTTGTTCAATAAAGGGCCCAAAATTAAGATAACATAGATGGGAGAGGTCTCTATGAATAGGAATTCCTAAGTATTTGATACCCTGTGAGGGCCAGGCAAAGGGAAACTTGGACTGGATGGAATCCTATATGGATTTGGGGAGGGAGACATCGAGGGCCTCAGACTTCGCTGCATTGATTTTAAAATTTTACCATGTAACAAAGTGATCTATTTCAGCCATAACAGCATGGATGGATATATGTGATTGAGTGATATATACTAGGACATCATCAGCAAATAGAGAGCACTTGTACTCGGTGCCTCTCACCTCAATCCACCTAATATTGGGGTTATGGCGAATTGATGAGATAAGGATGTATAAGAGAGGGGACAGAGGACATCACTGCCTTGTCCCATTGGTGATTGTGAAAGGTGATGAAAATGTTCTGACGCACCCCCTGGGCCTTGGGACACCGGGAGCCGGACCCTTTTTGGTGGATGCTGGTGGTTGTAGTCTTCGTGGCGGTGACCCGGTTCCGTGGTTCAGGGCGGTCAAACCAGTGGCGGAACTATTTATGTGGTTTTGATGTTTAAATGTCCGACTACGCCACCCGTGGATTGCGGCCAGAGTGAACCGCCGCTACAGGGCAGACCGCTGAGGCTGGTGTTGTGGGTGCAGCAGAGCGTAGCATAACTCCCCACGGGAGGAGTATAGCCTCAGGGCAGTGTATGCGGAGGATGGGGGTGATGGTGCAGGGCAGCAGCAGTAACGACACGGAGTCAGTGATGCAGTTCAGGGCCTTTACTCACAGTTCTTATTATCCAGACCACGTCTGCAGGTAACGGCTGCCCACGTCGTACTGTGCTCACCAGGTGAGGGGCTCAGACAACTCCCAGATAACTTTGGAGCACTTCACAGGAACCCCTTTGTGTGTCCTTTGTCTGGCCTTTCTTACCAACACTTCTGTCCGGCTGCCTCGGGCCTCCTCTTGGTAAACTTGGCGCCAGTTTCCCTGACCCTATGTGGTGCCTTCCTAGCGGGTGTAGCGAGGGGCTGCGCCACATAAAATGTCAGAGCCTCCGGTTTCTAGCTGAGGGTCGTTTCCTGCCTCCACTAGTTCGGGGACCGGTCTCCCCCTTTGGCCTGACCCCTCCACGCAAGTGGATTCGGGCGTGCGGTGGCGACTCGCCCGTCCGCACCCCTGGGATCCCTTCATTCCTCGTTCCTGGAGCCTTCTCCGCTCCTCTTCCTTCCTTCTCCCTCTTCCAGGCCTGGGCCTCTGTTACTAGGCCCGCCTCCGGAGCAGAGCTCATGCAGAGCCCCTGCTCCCTGCCACTTCTGCTCAGACTTCTCTGCACTGAACTAAGATGGTGCCCACCTTTTATACTCCCTTCTCAATGCACCCAGGAACTGCTTCCTCCCTGCTCCTGCACTACAGGGTTCCCCTTCCTCAGTGTTCCCTCCCCCCACTCCAGCCAGGGACAGGGACTGTCGTGCCCATCTCAGGGGCATATTGGTCGCCCTGCCCCACGGCAATGTGGTGTAATGCATGCAGGTGTCGGGTCCTGATCCACACTCCATCCTTACCTGAGAGTGAGATATCACACCTCTGGGTGAGGTGCAATACGTCTGTAGCAACCGAGCCCTCAGGGTGCTACAGTTCCATTTATCTTCAGCCTAGGTGACGTATTGCGATACAGGGCCGTGATTTTGGCTATAAAAGGGTCCCCTAGACCCCTACCCCAAGCTTTTTTAGAGAATCATATATGGCGTGCCAGGAGACTCTATGGAATGCTTTCTCAGCATCCAACGAGAGTATCTAATTACAAATTTTTAACTGCATCTAGCCCAGGAAATACTTTGTGCCTAGTAGCAGTGTCTGCTAGTGAGCGGATTATCCCGGCTGTTAAGCAAGCTGCACCACCTGTAGTTTAGACACTTAATTTTTTCAAAGGAAATGCTTCGGGACCATGGGATACTTAGTGAAGAGCATCAGGAGGCACCCCAAGGCATAGGGGCTGGGACTGGCAGTAGGATGCCTTGCGGTGGACAGCCGAGCTCGATCCTTATAAAAGCTTTTTAACTGCAGCAGCTTTAGTGGACGCTACTGGAGCTGGAATTACGCGGCTGCTGGCATGAGACTTGCCCTCCAATAGATCCTTGTAAATGGATTTAAAGTGTATTCATTCAAATTAGAGAGACAATTTAAATTAAAAAGCTTAGAGCTGCCTCCACAACAGGGGGGCTCGCTCGACCCACCAGCGGACAGGCACCAGTATTGGGAGAGGGGGGCTGGCCGTCAGGGTTCACCGCGGCTCTGGCACAAACCCAGCGACACGGAGGTGGCACGGGCAGGAGCGGACTGGCCGTGTCGGCTTCTCACTTTTTGGATTTTAGAAGGGCATGACATGCCTATATCTGTGTCTCCCCCTCCTTTTACTCCTCCACCTCTTTTATTTTCGCATGACTATATGTACTTGTCACTTTTCCATGTGTATGTGTTAGTTATGTCTTCTGAGCAGTTTGTCAGCTTTTGGACACCTTTGAAGGTGTTTTCTATGTGTTTCTATGTGTTTTTGTTTGCCTGCCATTGGTTTTAACGGTGTTCGAAGGTGTTCGACGAACAGTTCGACGAACAGTTCGGCGAACACACGGGTGTTCGACGAACCGAACCGAACTCGAACACTACGGGGGTGGCTTAACACTAATAGTGACATAGGTTTTAAGGTTGAAGGAAGACTAAGTCCAACTAGTTCAACCCATAGCCTAACATGTTGACCCAGAGGAAGGCAAAAAAAAAAAACATGTGGCTAACACTAAGCTCCAAATTGGGGAAAAAAATTCCTTCCCGACTCCATACGACAATCAGACTAGTTCCCTGGATCAACGTCCTATCAAGGAATCTAGTATATACAGGGTGGTCCAAAAGTAGGTGGCCAGAAAATAATAACATTTATTTTGATTTATATATAAAATTATATTTACTAACCCAAGCATAACATTGACAATTAAATTTTATTCTGAACAATAATACAAAAGCCCTTAAATTTTATCAACGCAGGTGCTCAATCTGTTTTCCATTACAATTTGCACAGCTTTGAAGTCTGCCTCTTGCGCTTCGACAAACTTTTTTGCACAAGTCTCTTTAGGTATTAATTTCTGGAAAAGCATCTCTTATGTAATTTTTCACATCACTGCCACTTTTTGGTTTTCGACTATAAACTTTGTCCTTGAGTACTCCCCAAAAGAAAAAATCCATTGGGGTCAAGTCTGGTGAACGTGCTTGCCAATCAAGTTGTCCTCTTCGGCCGTTCCATTTATTAGGAATTGTTTCATCAAGATATTCGCGGACTACTCTTGAATAATGTGGAGGGGCCCCATCTTGTTGGAAATAAAGGTCATTTGAATTAGGCTGTTGCAATAACTGGGGAACAACTTCATTCATTAGAATTTCGAGATACGTATCTCCTGTGACTGTTCCATCAAAAATATTGGTCCTAAAACACCAAAACTTGAAATACCACCCCAAACATTGACACCAGGCTCATTTAGTTGTTGCTCTAATGTTAAATGCATGTTCTCATTATACCAGTAAATACAATTATGTCTGTTAATATGGCCGGATAATTTGAAAGAAGCTTCATCACTCCATATAATGTTATCTAAAATTACTGGAATTTCTTCAAGTTCGTTAAGCATAATCTCACTAAATTGCAGCCGCCTGTCTGGATCATCCTCCAATAAACCATGAATTAGACGTGGATAAGCTTTCCACCCAATAGATTTCAGGATTCGCATGATAGAAGCTCGTGAAACTCCCAATTCCAAAGAGGCTGTTCTGGTGGACTTTTTTGGACTCTGAACAAATGTTTCAGCAACAAGTTGTTTATTATCTTCTGTACAGACTGTTTTGGGTCTACCAGTTTTTGAAGCATTAAGGATTGAGCCAGTGGCATTGAATTTGTCACGAATGCGGTAAATGGTTTGTCTCTTTGGGGCTTGAGTACCAAATGTTTCAACCCAATTTGCTCTAACGGTTTCAGCATTTTGAGATTTACAAAACTCTGTTAAAATCCATTTTCTTTGATCTGTATTTAAATTATTTGACATTATATGTTATGTGAATTATCTGAAAAGAAAACAGATTTGGGGGGAGATCTATCTGTGAAGACTAGATCTGTGAAACTGGCTCAGTTGCCCTTAGCAACCAATCCGATTCCACCTTTCATTTTCCAAAGAGTCTGTGAGGAATGAAAAGTGGAATATGATGGGTTGCTAAGGGCAACTGAGCCAGTTTCACTTTACACCATGTTTAATAAATCTCCCCCTTCATAACCTTATTACACTTTCTGTCCACCTACTTTTGAACCACCCTGTATAACCTGTAATATTTTACTTTTCAAGAAAGGCATCCATGCCCTTCTTAAATTTTAATAGTGAATCACTCACTACAACATCATGCAGCAGAGAGTTCCATAGTCTCACTGCTCTTACAGTAAAGAATCCCCGTCTGTGATTATGATTAAACCTACTTTCCTCCAGACGTAGAAGATGCCCCCCTGTCCCCATCTCTGGCCTCAGATTAAAAAGATCAGTAGACAGGTCTTTGTACTGTCCCCTCATATACTTGTACATAGTAATAAGATCACCCCTAAGCCTTCGTTTTTCCACAGTAAATAACCCCCAAGTGTAATAACCTGTCTTGGTATTGCAGACCCCCCAGTCCTCTAATAACCTTGGTTGACATCTCTGCACCCTCTCTAGTTCAGCAATGTCTTTTTGATACACCGGAGACCAGAACTGTACACAGTATTCTAAGTGTGGTCGCACTAATGACTTGCATAGAGGTAAAATTATGTTCTCCTCATGAGCATATATGCCTCTTTTAATGAATCCCATTATTTTATTTGCCTTTGCAGCAGCTGCCTGACACTGGCCACTAAACGTGAGCTTGTCGTCCATCAATACACCCAGGTCTTTTTCAGTTACAGTTTTGCCCAGTATTTTACAATTAAGCATATAATTATACATTTTATTTCCTCTACCTAAGTGCATTAGCTTACATTTATCCCCATTAAAGCTCATTTGCCATTTATCAGCCCAAGCTTCTAGTTTACATAGATCCTCCTGTAATATAAAATTTTCCTCCTCTGTATTGATTACCCTGCAGAGTTTAGTGTCATCTGCAAATAGTGAAATATTACTCTGTATGCCCCCTACAAGGTCATTAATAAATATGTTAAAAAGAAGGGGACCCAATAATGACCCCTATGGTACTCCACTGTTAACTGAGACCCAGTCTGAGTGTTTTCCATTAATAACCACCCTTTGTTTCCTGAGCAAATTCTTAACCCACATACATATATTGTTTTAGAATTACTATTAGTGATGAGCAAGCATGCTCACCACTATTCGTTACTTGCCCGAGCATCACAGTGCTCGAGATGCTTGTTGCTCATTGAATGTTCGAGCGGGAGCTCAAGTCCCCACCCCGCATGTTAAGCACATTTTAGGCAACCAATTAACAGGCAGAGATTGTCTGACAGCCACTGTAATGCCGTAGCCTTGTTGGTTGTGGCATTACAGTGATTGGCTGGCCCCATAGTGTCACCAGGACCCTATGAGCGTCACAGTCTACCAGTCAAACAGGCAGAGTAGGGAGAGCTGCAGCTGAGCGAGGGAGAGAATTAGCGGTTATTTTAAACATAGATTCCACACCACTATTATAAATCGACTCTAACAGTCATTGTAAGGGCTCGCTCTGAAGAAAATATTAATCCTGCTGATAGCACTACTTAGGCAGAGTTTGTGGAGAACTAGTAGAGTACAGAATAGGGTCCATTGCATTTTCTTTCTGCTGCTGGAACTCCTATCAATAGCCTTAGATATCAGGGCTGATTATATTCTTTTTGCTCTTAAATCTGCTAATTTTGGTGAAAAGCAACATAATACACAATTTTACTTCTCCATTTGCTTGTTAGCAGCATACTGCCAGGTTCGATTTGAAAAGCATTGCTGAATTGTGGAAACTTGTCCATCATCTCAGGTGGTCAAATATTACTGCACTATTAATCCTGTTTTTTTTTTAAATCTGCAAAAGATTATACTCCACTTAAAGTCCGCTACTTGTGTTTCAAAAATATATTCATACTTATTCGCTAACCAATAGCATCGGTATACTGTCACTGGGCAAAAGAATTAGTCATCAGAAGAGATCAAATACTGCAGTATTAATCCTGATATTTTTGCAAGCTGCAAAAGATTATGCTCCATTTAAAGTCTGCTACTTGTGTGTCCAAAATATATTCACACTTATTCACTGACCAATAGCATCGGTATACCGTCACTGGGCAAAAGAATTGGTCATCAGAAGAGATCAAATACTGCAGTATTAATCCTGATTTTTTTTGCAAGGTGCAAATGATTATACTCCATTTAAAGCCTGCTATTTGTGTGTCAACAATATATTCACACTTGTTCGCTGACCAATATCATCGGTACACCATCAATGGGCAAAAGAATTGGTCATCAGATGTGATCAAATAATACAGTATTAATCCTGATTTTTTTTACAAGTTTCAAAATATTATACTCCATTTAAAGTCTGCTACTTGTGTGTCCAAAATATATCCACACTTGTTCGATGATCAATAGCATCGCTATATCGACATTGCCTAAAAAAATTGGTCATCAGATGTGATCAAATACTGCGGTATTAATCCTGACTTTTTTTGCAAGCTGCAAAATATTATACTCCATTTAAAGCCTGCTACTTTTGTGTAAAAAAACATATCCTCACTTGTTTGCTGACCAATAGCGTCACTATACCATCTCTGGGCAAAAAAATTGGTCATCAGACGTGATCAAATACTGCTGTATTAATCCTGATTTTTTTTTTGCAAGCTACAAAATATTATACTCCATTTAAAGTCTGCTACTTGTGTGTCCAAAATATAGCATCAGTATACCGTCACTGGCCAAAAGAATTGGTCATTAGAAGAGATCAAATACTGAAGTATTAATCCTGATTATTTTTGCAAGCTTCAAATGATTATACTCCATTTAAAGTCTGCTATTTGTGTGGCCTCTTGCTCGGTCCGCTTCATGCCAGGCAAGAGGAGATCAAATATAGCAATGCCCACGAAGGCGACGGTGGGAAAGTGCAATTACTGTCGCAAGAAATGGATGATGATGATGAGACACAATTGCAAGCAAGTCGGGAGGAGGCCCAGAGTGCATATGTGGAAGACGAGGTGGTGGACGATGAAGTCATTGACCCAACCTGGAAGGTGACATGCATAGCGAGGACAGCAGCACAGAGGGGGTGGAAGGCATAGCACCACAACAGGCAAGAAGAAGCAGTAGGGTGGTCACAGACACAAGGCGGGCAACTGTTCCCAAAACACCAATATGTTGGAAGTTGCCAGTCCAACTGTTAGGTCTTCCTGAGTCTGGCTCTTTTTTACAGACTGTCCAGTTAACCGAAAAAGGACCATTTGCAACATCTGGTATACCAGCATCAGCATGGGCAGCAAAACTGCCAGCCTGACCAACAGCAGCATGCTCAAGCACATGACAGGAAAGCACCCAACTAGTGGGGCCGAAAGCTAGGGTCCAGAAACAGTGTCTGCGGGTGACGCCACTGACTTTTCCCGTGTTGTACATGCACTCCAAGACTCTGTCCATAATGCATGCAAATATGCCTCCCATCCTGGACCTGTCATAGCACACTTGCAACCATCACTGTCAGCAACCACGACCACGTCCTTGTCCCAGCACAGCGCTCAGTTGCCTCTACACCAGTCCTTTGAACGCAAGTGCAAATACGCCTCCAACCACCCACAGTCCACAATACTAAACTGCCACATTTCTCAACTGCTTGCACTTGAAATGTTGGAGATGTAAGCTTTCTGCAACCTCATGGCGGTGGCCGTCCCTCGGTATTCAATCCCCAGCCACCACTCTCCCAGTGTGCCGTCCCCATCTTACACAAGCACATGTCCCAGAACATTACCCGTGTCCTCAACAATGCTGTTACTGGGAAGGTCCACCTAACCATAGAAACATGGACAAGTACTTGTGGTCAGGGACGATACATCTTACAGATGGCACATTGGGTTAATATTGTGGAAGCTGGGACCCAGTTGGACTCTAGGATGGAACAAGTCCTCCCGACGCCGAGGATTGCGGGCCCTGGGTCAATAAAGGTTTCCTCCACATTCTACAGCTCCTGCACCTCCTCCTCCTTCTCTTCAGCCTCCATCTCCGAAATGACCACATCAGTCACAAGCTGGAAGCACTGCCTCGGCCAAGTGCTGAAGCTAATATGCTTAGGTGACAAACCGCACCCTGCTGCAGAGTTGTTGAAATCTGTAACGGAGCAGGCAGATCTGTGACTGTCACCGCTGAACCTACAGCTAGGTATGGTCTGTGAAAATATGTGACAATGGCCTTAACCTCGTGGCGGCTCTGAGGCTTGGCAACCTTGCACATGTACCACGCCTGGAGCACGTGCTCAATCTAGTGGTTCAGTGGTTTCTCAAAACCTACCTGGATCTGCCTGAGCTGCTTGTGAAAGTAAGCTGCGTGTGTGCCCATTTTAGAAAGTCAGCTACAGCTTAGGCCGCCCTCGTCATGCTTCAGCAGTGTTTGCAGCTTCCAGCTCACCAACTGGTGTGCAATGTCACCACTCCTTGAAACTCAACGTTGCATATGTTGGGAAGGATTTGCGACTGACAGAGGGCAGCTGTTGAGCACCAGCTGCAACACGTCCATCGGTATTCAAGTCAGCCTCTGCATATAATAGCTGATGAGTGGGCATGGATGTCTTACATCTGAGCCATCCTCCAAAATTTTGAGGAATCCACCAAGATGGTGAGTGGCAATGACACCATAATTAGCGTAACCATCCCGCTTCTCTGTCTACTGAAACGCTCACTGCTCACAATTAAACAGGATGCATCGCAGGCGGAGCATGATGACATGAAGCAAGACAATATACAGGGTGATACTACACAGCCCAACCTCATCTGATCTCAACGCGGATTGGGTGATAATGAGCAGGAGGAGGAGGAGGAGGAACAGGAGCTGTTTTCCTCCGCTACAGACGGTACTACCCACACAACCTTTATACCTTATGTTCAGCATGGATGGCCTGAGGAGAGGGGGAATGAGGAGGAGGACCAGGAGGAGGATGAGGAGGAGAACATGGACAGTTGTCCTTGTGGTGGGGACAGAGAAGTCTTGGCTGTTGGCAGTGTGGCACACATGGCTGACTTTATGTTCCGCTGCCTTTCCCGTGACCCTTGCTTTGTATGCATTTTGAGTGACAGGAGTTACTTCTAGACCCATGCTACAAGGAGAACTTTCCATCTCTCCTTCCCGTGGCAGAGAGGTCTAATGAAATGTTGCAGTACTAGAAGGCCCTTGTTGAAGAATTATTAAAAAATTCACAGCTGATAACGCTGGTGGCAGAGGTCACAGTTCCTTGGACAACCTAGGAGTACAGGCAATGGAGACACAAACAAGATGAAATAGAGGCAGGGGAACAGTGTCAAAGGACTAGGACTGTTTTCTCAACTCTTCCCAGAGCCCAGGCCATGATGCGTGGGGTACTCTGATAAGGAGGGAAATGTTTTTGAAGAAGCTGAAAGAGTACCTTGTTGACCATACCAGCATTCTCTGTGTTTCCTCTGTGTCTTATAACTATTGAGTATCTAAGCTGGTCACGTGGCATAAACAGTCTCTCTACACCTTGGGGGTCCTGTCCTGCCCTGCCACTAGCATTTTGTCAAAACAGGTTTTTAGTGCCGCCAGGGGTATTATAACTGATAAGCGCATCCGCTTATCAATGCTGACAATGCTGACAGGCTGAACAAGGGCTGGATTGGGCCACACTTCTCGACACCTCCGGATGATAGCAGAGGAACATAAAGTCGAATCCAGTGGTTATTTTTGGGGGTCTATTCCCATGCATCTATTAACGCCCAGACATACAGTACAGACCAAAAGTTTGGACACACATTCTCATTTAATGATTTTTCAGTATTTTTATGACTTTGAAAATTGTACATTCACACTGAAGGCATCAAAACTATGAATTAACATATGTGGAATTATATACTTAACAAAAAAGTGTGAAACAACTGAAAATATGTCTTATATTCTAGGTTCTTCAAAGTAGCCACCTTTTGCTATGATGACTGCATTGCACACTCTGGGCATTCTCTTGATGAGCTTCAAGAGGTAGTCACCGGAAATGGTTTTCACTTCACAGGTGTGCCTTGTCAGGTTTAATAAGTGGGATTTCTTGCCTTATAAATGAGGTTGGGGCCATCAGTTGTGTTGTGCAGAAGTCTGGTGGATACACAGCTGATAGTCCTACTGAATAGAGTGTTAGAATTTGTATTAAGGCAAGAAAAAAGCAGCTAAGTAAAGAAAAATGAGTGGCCATCATTACTTTAAGAAATGAAGGTCAGTCAGTGTGAAAAATTGGGAAAACTTTGAAAGTGTCCCCAAATGCAGTTGCAAAAACCATCAAGCGCTACAAAGAAACTGGCTCACATGAGGACCGCCCCAGGAAAGGAAGACCAAGAGTCACCTCTGCTTCTGAGGATAAGTTTATCTTCTGATGAGTCCAAATTTGAGATCTTTGGTTCCAACCATCGTGTTTTTGTGCGACGCAGAAAAGGTGAATGGATACACTACATGCCTGGTTCCCACCGTGAAGCATGGAGCAGGAGGTGTGATGATGTGGGGGTGCTTTGCTGGTGACACTGTTGGGGATTTTTTCAAAATTGAAGGCATTCTGAACCAGCATGGCTACCACAGCATCTGGCAGCGGCATGCTATTCCATCCAGTTTGCGTTTAGTTGGACCATCATTTATTTTTCAACAGGACAATGATCTCAAACACACCTCCAGGCTGTGTAAGGGCTATTTGACCAAGAAGGAGAGTGATGGGGTGCTACGCCAGATGACCTGGCCTCCACAGTCACCAAACTTGAACCCAATCGAGATGGTTTGGGGTGATCTGGACCGCAGAGTGAAGGCAAAAGGGCCAACAAGTGCTAAGCATCTTTGGGAACTCCTTCAAGATTGCTGGAAGACCATTTCCGGTGACTACCTCTTGAAGCTCATCAAGAGAATGCCAAGAGTGTACAAAGCAGTCATCAAAGCAAAAGGTGGCTACTTTGAAGATCCTAGAATATAAGACATATTTTCAGTTGTTTCGCACGTTTTTGTTGAGTATATAATTCCACATGTGTTAATTCATAGTTTTGATGCCTTCAGTGTGATTGTACAATTTTCAGTCAAGAAAATACAGAAAAATCTTTAAATGAGAAGGTGTGTCCAAACTTTTGGTCTGTAATGTAGGTATACGCCTCATGGTTTTGTGTATTATATGTCACCCTCCTCCTTGTCCTTCTCCTAATCCCCCACCACCATATCAACAGGGTGACTGTCAAGACTGAATATTTTTTGATTACCTTTTGGACATTCCTGCCCTCTTTCAAGATGGCGTCTTTTGTCTCATGTGCCCTTTGTCTTCCTGCCTTTTTAACCACCCCAGCCTCTAGTCAGTACTGCCTGAATCTTGTTCTTGGTTCTGGTGGCTTCCTGGTTTTCTGCCTGCTCCTGCAAACATGTGTGAATCCCCTGTTTCCTGCTCTCTATATTATATGGACTTGCTTATACTGTATATATATCTGTGTTTGGACTAAACAGAGACTTTCTTTCTTCAAGCATCTTCAAGTGTAAACTGCGCTTTATAGACTGCTCCGCTGATTGCACTTTCCTCTGAGGTTTCCTACAGACTATTGTAAAATTTTCATTCAGTATCTTCACTGAGTGTTTCTGGACTCTTAGTTTTCCTCTGCACTAGTGTTGAATCACTGTGTGTTCATAATATAGACTTTCTCACCTATAAACTGTGTTCTGTTGTGTCTTTACTGCATGCAAAAAGACTCCTGAGTTATCCATTATAATTGTTACAGTGACCATCATTCAACACCCACATAGTTTCTTTTTAAGGGTGTTTATGATGCCTGTAGGAACTATTTTTCGAGGTCTACCTCTAACATTCTGTATGTTATACAATATGTTCAGTTTTACAGTATGTTCATGTATACCCCCCAGTGGTAAATATTTATCAGCCTGTGCACTTAGTGCATGGGCATTACCAGCATAAGAGAACTCCTTAATAATGGGAACAATTTTTTTAATGAGGCCCTCCTCTATGTTTCTTCAAAGGGGTATTGGAGGGCTTTCTTATTTTTGGCAGCCCTTGCAGTCACTGCATACGCAATACCAGTATTGGAGACCCACTCCTATGTTGTATGTTGCAGTACTAGATGGCCCTTGTTGAAGAATTATTTTAAAAAATCCCATCTGACAACGCTGGCGGCAGAGGTGACAGTTTGTTGGACAACCAAAGAGTACAGATGAAATAGAGGCAGGGGAACACTGTCAAACGTCTGGGACAGTTTTCTCAGCCCCTCCCAGCGCCCAGGCTTTGATGCGCAGGTTACTCTGACAAGGAGGAAAACGTTTTGGAAGATGCTGAAGGACTACCTTGGTGACCGTACCAGCGTCTTCCGTGATTCCTCTGTGCCTTACATCTATTGGGTATCCAAGCCAGACACGTGTCATGAACTGTATCTCTTTGCCTTGGAGGTCCTGGCTGCTAGCGTTTTGTCAGAGATGGTTTTTAGTTCTACTGGGGGTATTATAATATATAAGCAATAACAGTACAGGAGACCCACATCTTAATATTGGGAAGGCCAAATCAAATCGATTTTATATTCTACAATATTACCTCTCTTATCTAAAATTTGTTTTCGGATGAGATAGCGTATTACACCAATCCTGCAAGGTATTATTGCCTTTTACTGCATACCTGCTGCTACAAAAGAAAAATTAAATACATTCTCTTCCCTATTAATACCGCTGTTAGATACATTTACAATAGGGACAGGTCCAAGGTATCATCAGCTGGAGATGAGTGTTGTTCAATGTCGCCGAATACATCTCTTCCACAGTGCATTACTTGATATTTTCCATGCACTCGTTTACCAATTCATAATTTTGAATGGTGATTTATAATTAGAAATTGATGAAAGCAGATGGGGTTAGTTGCATTCCTTCACAGTTTGGTGGTGCAACATACCGAAAAGACCTCTTCGGAGTAGGTTAAACTCTATTTTTTATTGTACTATATTACCTCTCTTATCTGAGATTCGCATACCGGTGACCAATAGCAGTTATAATAGCGTCTTACAGGCATCTAGTCAGGGAATATTGTATTATTGTATTATAGTAACATAGTAACATAGTTTTTAAGGTTGAAGGAAGACTAAATCCATCTAGTTCAACCCATAGCCTAATATGTGGATCCAGAGGAAGGCAAAAAAAAACCATGTGGCAAACACTAAGCTCCACATTATACTCCTTGCGGGGAAAAAAAAATTCTATTCCCTATTGATAACGCTATTAGCTGCTTTTAAAATAGGTACAGGTGCTAGATTGTATTATCAGCTAGAAATGAGTGTTCATTCTAGATGTGTGTGATCATGTCTCACACACCACATGACCAGATAAGTTAGTAAAATGTTAAAATTACATTTCTTGGTGAATGTATTTTTCACCATTGAAAGAAAGTACAAAAACGCATCAAAAACTGTAAGTGTGAACATAGCCAAAGATGTGGAGGAGCATTTTTGTTTTTGGTTATTTATTTTACATTATATATAAGTCATTACCCTGGAAAGAATGTTTCTTAACATTTTTTTCCAGGAAAATCCATTTTTGCTTTGTTTTTGTATGTTTTATTGTCAGTCCGTAAAAAAGTGGCGTAATACTCTGACAACATTGTTGACAGCAGTGACCTGGGAGTCAAAGATGCTTCCAGAGGTCTTCTCCATGTAATTTGAGCACTGTTTCCATTGATTTGACCAAATTTTAATCCGCTGCCAGACCTCCGGGGGGGGGCACCAGAAAAATGCTCTTGTTTCCCATTGACTTACATTGGGCTCTTTACTCGGGTCGAGCACCCGAGCATTACGATTTGCTCAACCTGAGCAACGAGCACCTGAGCATTTTAGTGCTTGCTCATCACTAAATATCAGGTAACTTTTTAGAATACAATATTGTGTGTTTACATTATTATTATTATTTATTTATATAGCTCCATTGATTTACATGAGGAATAACTTTGTTTAGGCCTATTAAATTACATGGATTTTGCATTTTTCAACCGGTTTTCCTTTTAGCAGTTTCTAACTCTAGTTTTCAGTTGTTTCTGATCAAATAAGTGGAGATTAGCTGCTATGATGTATCCCACAGACAGCACACAGTCACAATGGGACTCCTACTCTTCTTTTCTGTTTATAATGTGTTCAAAAGTAGCAGCTTGGAGAAAATCACACAGTCAGTAATGTAACTGTAGTGAGTTTAGAGGTGGGGCCCATGCTCTGAAGCTTAGGGAGCCTCAAAGGTCCCATTGGCCAAAGGTCCCATTGGCTGGTTGGAGATTTTACATTGAGGCCCACAAGCTGCAAGTTACCAAATTGCATCCAATAGTACTGAGTATGGTATCTGTGAATTCACCTTTATAATAAGCTAAATTATCAACAAACTGTAACAAACTGATTTTTATGTCTCTGACTCAACTGGCTTACTCGCCGTCTCTCTCACTCCTTCTCCACCTCTTCTATTTCCACAGAGTTTAGACTGTGTAACTTGACACCTCACTGAGAAGAAGTGGCTCATAAGTAGAGATGAGCGTTGTTCTACTCGAACTGTTCGCCAATCTCAAATTCGAGCTGTTTTGGGCGGTGTTCGAGCCGTTCGGCGAACACGAACAATTTGAGAAAAATTCGGCTGTTCGAGGTTATGTTCGATAACTGTTCGTGCACCAAAATCATAACTGGATTTTTTCTCAGTAATGATGAAAATTAATGTTAATACGCAGTTTGAGTGTACAGCGGGGTGGGGGGAGGGGCAGGGGATGGATCTCTGCAGGAACAATGAAGATCTCCATTTTTTTTTCTCTTTCCCGCATTTGCAGTGAGGAGGTGCAATCTGTCAGCCTATCAGCAGCGCACACACGGAGCGAAGTGCTTTTTTTCACACAAGCAAGTTCATGTGTCATTGGCAGTGTATGTCACATGTCCTTGCCCTATAAGACCAAGCCATTTTTTCCGTCGCCACCATTTTCTCACTGCTGCAGCTGCGTGTTAGACGGCACCGCTGTTGCTGTGTGCGCTATACCTTGTTAATTTCAAGCCAATTTTCGCACAAATCTACAGATAGCTTGGGAGTAGGGAATAGTTGTGATTGCAGTCCTTTTAAGGACTAGGTTACAGCATTTCCTACGACTTTTATCAGGCAGGTCTGTGCTCTTAAATAGATAGATTGTGGGAGTAAAGACTAATTGTAATTGGAGTCCTTTTCAGGACTAGGTTACATCAGTTCCTATCAGTTTTTGCCAGGCAGGTCTGTGCCAGTGCTGTGCAAGTTTTTTTTCACAGCATTTGGCTGAATCTAGCAAAGCTAATCCTTTTTGGCCTATTGCAGAGTGTGTTAGTCAGTGGAGTAGCCTATCTGTGTTGCAAGATATGCCACCTGTGTATAGAATACCAATTTTTTTACTGCACCTAGTGAAGTAAAATCTTTTGGGCATAGCATCATTCTATTAGTCCATCTATACTGACCTCCATCAGGTTGCAAATTGAATATAATTTTATTCTGCATCTAGCTCTGAAAAAATATTGGGCTTCTAGCTGTGTGTGGGACTTGTTGTACTAGTCCATCTATACTGACCTCCATCAGGTTGCAAACTGCATATATTTTTTTCTTCATCTACCTCTGAAAAAATATTGGGCTTCTAGCTGTGTGTGGGACTTGTTCTATTAATCCATCTATACAGACCTCCATCAGGTTGCAAACTGAATATATTTTTTTCTGCATCTACCTCTGAAAAAATATTTGGCCTTCTAGCTGTGTGTGTGACTTGTTCTATTAGTCCATCTATACTGACCTCCATCAGGTTGCAAATTGAATATAATTTTTTTCTGCATCTAGCTCTGAAAAAATATTGGGCTTCTAGCTGTGTGTGGGACTTGTTGTACTAGTCCATCTATACTGACCTCCATCAGGTTGCAAACTGCATATATTTTTTTCTTCATCTATCTCTGAAAAAATATTTGGCCTTCTAGCTGTGTGTGCGACTTGTTCTATTAATCCATCTATACAGACCTCCATCAGGATGCAAACTGAATATATTTTTTTCTCCATCTACCTCTGAAAAAATATTTGGCCTTCTAGCTTTCTAGCTGTGTGTGGGACTTGTTCTATTAGTCCATCTATACTGACCTCCATAAGGTTGCAAACTGAATATAATTTTTTTCTGCATCTACCTCTGAAAAAATATTTGGCCTTCTAGCTGTGTGTGGGACTTGTTCTATTAGTCCATCTATACTGACCTCCATAAGGTTGCAAACTGAATTTAATTTTTTTCTGCATCTACCTCTGAAAAAATATTTGGCCTTCTAGCTGTGTGTGGGACTTGTTCTATTAGTCCATCTATACTGACCTCCATAAGGTTGCAAACTGAATATAATTTTTTTCTGCATCTACCTCTGAAAAAATATTTGGCCTTCTAGCTGTGTGTGGGACTTGTTCTATTAGTCCATCTATACTGACTTCCATCACGTTGCAAATTGAATATAATTTTTTTCTGCATCTAGCTCTGAAAAAATATTGGGCTTCTAGCTGTGCGTGGGACTTGTTCTATTAATCCATCTATACAGACCTCCATCAGGTTGCAAACTGAATATATTTTTTTCTGCATCTACCTCCGAAAAAATATTGGGCTTCTAGCTGTGTGTGGGACTTGTTGTATTAGTCCATCTATACTGACCTCCATAAGGTTGCAAACTGCATATATTTTTTTCTTCATCTACCTGTGAAAAAATATTGGGCTTCTAGCTGTGTTTGGGACTTGTTCTATTAATCCATCTATACAGACCTCCATCAGGTTGCAAATTGAATATAATTTTTTTCTGCATCTAACCCAGCCAATAGTTTTGGCCTAATACCACAGTTTGGCCACTCAGCTCTGCTCGGTTCCCATCCATTGTTTTTTTGTGCAAACAACTCCAGAGTTGTGAATTAGTTAACCACCAAAATGAGTGGAAAAAGGCCTGCTGCTGGTAGAAAGGGGAATTGGCGTGTTGGGAAGGGGAAAAATGGTTGTGTCCGTGGGGTAGGTGTTAAAGCAACAGTAACATCTGCAGAAGAAAGACCATCTTCCAGCCAAACTAAAATGTCTACTTCTTTTAGCGGACAATGTGATAAGATCCCTTTCTTACGGCCACACCAATCGCAATCACAAATTCCAGATGAGGCACAAAAACAGCAGGTGCTTCAACGGATATCAAGTGCTCCTTTAAGTGGCTCTCCTCCACATCAACTTCAACATCACAAATACTCCAGTCCTCAAAGGTGTCACCCCAATCGCACTTGCTCCCAAATCTCCAGCTGCCCGTCTGAGTATGAGGTAGAACAGATGGTTGAGTCTGCAGAGCTGTTTACTCATACTATAGCCTGGGAATCAGAGGTCGACTCCAGCGCTTCTGTGAATCCAGACGAGGAAATGATCTGCACTGATGCCCAGAATCTTTATGAGTCGGATCCAGGACCAGACGCAGAAGGTTCTGACCATAATGTAGACCCTCATTCCCAAACTGTAACTCCTGTTGGTGGAGACAATGAGGAAGACGATGATAAAACTCAAATACCTGATTGGAGCGACAACTTTAGTTTTTTGTCAGGGCAGGAACAGGTTGGCTCTGAGGACGACGGGTGTGATAACGCACAGGGTGATGAGGATGAGGTTGGAGATCCCACTTACTGTCAACCCACAGTCAGCCAAGAGATGAGGTCAGCAGAGGAGGTGGAGGAAGATGCTAGTGACGACGAGGTCAGGTTGCGCCTTCCTGGACACAGACGTAGTACTGGAAGCACGTCAACAACTGCATCCTCAAACACAACTCTGCCTCTCACCACAAATCGTGGTGGCTCTTCAGGTCGCATGGGTGCTAAGCCTTGCATAGCCTGGGCATTTTTTCAGATCGATAAAGATAACCCAACTCGTGTTATCTGTAAAATTTGTCAGCAAAAGCTAAGTAGAGGCCAAAAAATACATAGTTTGAGTACTTCATGCATGAACCGGCACATGGACATGAAGCATAAGTTGCAGTGGGAAGCTCAGTGTGCTACAATGTGGCCTAGCCGGCCGGGCCAACCACCGTGTGCCATATCTTGTGCATCCGCGGCCTCTTCATCCTCTGTGACTGGGGGGACAGAAGTCACACCTGTTTTGGGGCGCAGACCTGCCACCTCTTTACCCGCAACAGCCAGCGTGATTGGCAGGTCATCATTTTCTTTAAAGGTGGTAACACCAGCTGGTGTTGAGCGCTGTCCGACATCGATAGCACCACCTTTGGATCAAGGCAACCTAACATGTCTGCCTGCATCTTCCTCACAGACCGGCAGTTTGCCGGGGACACCCTTATCAACCCCGTCTAAGCACAATAGCCAGCCCTCGGTCCCTCAGATGTGGACAAGTAAAAGACCATTTCCTCCTAGCCATGACAAAGCTAAGAGGTTGAATTTCACCATCTGCAAGCTCTTGGCTACAGAAATGCTGCCTTTCCGCCTGGTGGACACAGAGGATTTTCGAGACCTTATGTCCGTCGCAGTGCCCCAGTTCCCGATGCCCAGTCGGCACTACTTCTCAAGGAAAGGTGTGCCTGCGCTCCACCAGCATGTCGCACACAACATCACCGCTTCTTTGAGAAACTCTGTGTGTGACAGGGTGCATTTCACCACAGACACTTGGACGAGTAGGCATGGACAGGGGCGTTACATGTCGCTGACTGGGCACTGGGTAACTATGGTGACAGCAGGACAAGGGGCTGCTGTCCAAGTCTTGCCGTCCCAACGAGTTGTGCGTCAATCCTCTTTATGTCAAAGTTCCTCCACTGCTTCTGCCTCCTCAACCTCCTCTCGGTCCTCCACCTGCACCCAAAGCCTGTCTGGTCATGCCACAAGCTTTCTAACTGCGCAGAAGGGATCCTGCACACCTCCTTACTATGCTGGCAGTAGGGCTCAACGTCATCAGGCGGTTTTTACATTGAAATGTCTGGGAAATGTGAGTCACACAGCTGAGGAGTTGTGGTCAGCTCTGGAGAACCAATTTCATGAATGGTTGTCTCCACTGGACCTGAAACCAGGGAAGGCCGTGTGCGACAATGCTGCAAACCTGGGTGCGGCCCTTCGCCGGGGCAATGTCACACACGTGCCTTGTATGGCTCACGTGTTGAACCTGGTTGTCCAGCAATTTTTAGCCCACTATCCCAGACTAGATGTCCTTCTGCAGAGGGCACGGTCGCTGTGTGCTCACTTCCGCCGTTCGCATCCCGCAGCTCAGCGACTTACATCTCTACAGAAGTCGTTGGGCCTGCCACTTCACCGGCTAAAATACGATGTGCCTACCCGGTGGAATTCAACTCTGCACATGTTGCAGCGACTGTGGCAGCACCGACAAGCCCTGGTGCAATACGTTCTGACGTATAGCCTGGGCCAACGAGATTCAGAGGTGGGGCAAATCACGCTGGAGGAGTGGTCTAAGATCAGGGACCTATGCACCCTTCTGCACAGTTTTGAAATGGCGACGAAGATGTTTAGTGCTGACGATGCCATTATCAGCATGACTATTCCGGTGATTTACATGCTGGAGCACATGTTAAACAAAATTCGGAGTCAGGTGGTGGCACAAGAGGAGGTGGAGGAAGTAGAGGAGGAGGAGTTGTATGCGGAAGGGCTAACATCTGCAAGGTCCAGACGGTCGGCAGCACCAAGGCGGCAGGCATGTGAGGGTGTGGGAGATGGTTTTACCAGGGCGCATGGTAGCAGCCAAACTAGTGAGGAAGGTGCAGGAGCCCAGGAAGAAGTGGAGGACGAACTGATGGAAGACTCATCAGATGAGGGAGACCTTGATCACATTTCTGTTGTGCGAGGTTGGGGGGAGAGGACAGAGGAAAGAAGCATGATTGTTACCTTGCCACCAACACAACAGGGACTTGGTGCTCCTGGATGCGCAACACACATGAGTGCCTTCTTGCTGCACTACCTGCAACATGACCATCGAATTGTGAGAATTAGAAATAATCCTGACTACTGGGTTGCCACACTGTTAGATCCCCGGTACAAAAGTAAATTTGCAGAAATTATTCCTGCCATAGAAAGGGATGCACGCATGCAGGAGTATCAGCAGAGACTGTTGCAGTATCTTACATGTGCTTTTCCACAAAATACCAGTGGTGCACGTAGTGAATCTCACAGTTCCAACTTGCCAACCGTGGGACCGTCAAGTGTTCAGCACTCAAACCGTAACGGAACCACAGTATCTGCTGGTAACATCAATTTTGCGGAATCATTTCACCACTTTTTTAGCCCATCCTTTGCAAGGCCACAGGAGACAAGAAGTCTGACACATAGTCAACGCCTAGAGACGATGGTACAGGAGTATCTCCAAGTAAACATTGAAGCCACGACTGTGTCACTGGACCCTTGCTCTTTTTGGGCTTCCAATCTGGATAAATGGCCGGAGCTAGCCACTTACGCCTTGGAGATCTTGTCATGCCCCGCAGCCAGCGTTCTGTCTGAACGTGTGTTCAGCGCTGCTGGTGGTGTGCTGACAGATAAGCGCACGCGGCTCTCCACTGATAATGTAGACAGACTCACGTTCATAAAGATGAACAAATCATGGATCCGAAACGACTTTTCTACCCCTGTGTCATCCTGGGGAGAGTAAAAGCTTGATGATTGGTTAAAATCACCCTACCAACCGTTTTAAGCTTTCAAATTACTAATCATGTTTATCTGTATCTTGGCTGGAAAATAATTTGGGCTTTGTAGCAGTGTGCAGCACTGATTCTATTAGGCCATCTATAATAAGCTCCACCAGATTTAAAATTACTAATCATGTTTATCTGTATCTTGACTGGAAAATAATTTGGGCTTTGTAGCAGTGTGCAGCACTGATCCTATTAGGCCATCTATACTAAAGCTTCACCAGATTTAAAATTAATAATAATTTTTAGCTGCATCTAGCCCGGAAAATAATTTTGGGGCTCCGAGATGCGCAAGACACATAAGTGCCTTCTTGCTGCACTACCTGCAGCATGACCCTCATATTGTCAGAATTCGAAGTAATCATGACTACGGGGTTGCCACACTCTTAGATCCCCCAAACTTTTCGATCAACCTTTTCATTTTAATAAAGACCAAAAAAATGGTCATTTTTGAAATTATAAGCATTAGCAGGTTGTTAGAAACTGAAATCAAACAGTTTTCAACTCAAAACTTTATTCTAGGTGATGTTACATTTTCACATAGGACCCCTTGTTCGAAAGGAGCTTCTGAACTCTCTCGTCCATTGAATTTGTCAGGTTTTGGATGGTTTCTGCTTCAATTGTTTTGCATGAGGGCAGAATACCCTCCCAGAGCTGTTTCTTAGATGTGAACTGCCTCCCGCCATCATAGACACTCCTTTTAATGATGCTCCAAAGGTTCTGAATGGGGTAGAGGTCAGGGGAGCATGGGGTTCACACCATAAGTTTGTCCCCTTTTATGCCCATATCAGCCAGAGATGCAGATGTTTTATGTGCAGCATGAGATGGTGCATTATCATGCAGAAAAATGATCTTGCTGTGAAATACACGGTTCTTCTTCTTGAACCATGGCAGGAAGTGCTGTTTGAGAAAATCCACATACATTATGGAGTTCATCTTTAGCGCCTTCAGGGATCCTAAAGGGGCCGACAATCTCTCTCCCCATGATTCCAGCCCAAAACATTACTCCACCTCCTCCTTGTTGGCGCTGTAGCCGTGTTTGCGTGGGGTGTCCATCAACCAGCCATCCTCCACTCCATCCATCTGGACCATTGAGCGCTGCACGGCACTCATCCGTGAACAAAACAGTTTTGAAATCAGTCTTCATGTAATGTTTGGCCCACTGGAGCCGTTTCTGCTTGTGTGAAGTGGATAGAGGAGGTCGACAGGATGGCGTATGCACAGCTGCAAACCTCTGAAGGACCCTGCATCTTGTTGTTCGGGGGACGTTGGAGGCACAAGCAGCTTCAAAAACTTGTCTGCTGCTATGACAAGGCTTTTTTGCCGCTGCTCTTTCAACCTGACGTAATTGCCTGAAGGAAAGAGTCCTCAATTTGCCCTTATCAGCACGCACACGTGTGTACTGTGAATCAGCTACATACTTCTTGATTGCCAAGACACTTCATCCTGATCATCGCACAATGTTGATTGTAGTCATGCCTTGAACTAAACACTCTACAATTTGTTGCTTCTCAGCAGCCGACACATCCTTTTTCTTTCCCATTTTGGCAGAAAATGTAGGCTGCTTAATAATGTGAGACAGCCTTCTTAAGTAGTCTTGCCTTTCATTGGACACAGCTGCCAAACTAATTAGCACAGGTGTCTGCAATTGCTTACAGTGATATAAAGAGCCCTGACACGCATCACCATCAATGAGTTTAACTGACAAACAAACAAATTCTTCCCTTATCACTCCTAAACACTTTTTGCATAATAATTTGGAACGCAGTGTACATGTGCTTTTCCACAAAACACCAGTGGTTCACGTAGTGAATCTTACAGTTCTAACTTGCCAACCGTGGTCTGTATGGAGTTGTTCAATAAAGGGCCCAAAATTAAGATAACATAGATGGGAGAGGTCTCTATGAATAGGAATTCCTAAGTATTTGATACCCTGTGAGGGCCAGGCAAAGGGAAAGTTGGACTGGATGGAATCCTATATGGATTTGGGGAGGGAGAAATCGAGGGCCTCAGACTTCGCTGCATTGATTTTAAAATTTTACCATGTAACAAAGTGATCTATTTCAGCCATAACAGCATGGATGGATATATGTGATTGAGTGATATATACTAGGACATCATCAGCAAATAGAGAGCACTTGTACTCGGTGGTTATGGCGAATTGATGAGAGCAGGTGCTCCGTCACTAGGATGTATAAGAGAGGGGACAGAGGACATCCCTGCCTTGTCCCATTGGTGATTGTGAAAGGTGATGAAAATGTTCTGACGCACCCCCTGGGCCTTGGGACACCCGGAGCCGGACCCATTTTGGTGGATGCTGGTGGTTATAGTCTTCGTGGCGGCGACCCGGTTCCGTGGCTCAGGGTGGTCAAACCAGTGACGGAACTATTTATGTGGTTTTGATGTTTAAATGTCCGACTATGCCACCCATGGATTGCGGTCAGAGTGAACCGCCGCTACAGGGCAGACCGCTGAGGCTGGTGTTGTGGGTGCAGCAGATCGTAGCATAACTCCCCACGGGGCAGTGTATGCGGAGGATGGGGGTGATGGTGCAGGGCAGCAGCAATAACGACACGGAGTCAGTGATGCAGTCCAGGGCCTTTACTCACAGTTCTTATTATCCAGACCACGTCTGCAGGTAACGGCTGCCCACGTCGTACTGTGCTCACCAGGTGAGGGGCTCAGACAACTCCCAGATAACTTTGGAGTGCTTCACAGGACCCCCTTTGTGTGTCCTTTGTCTGGCCTTTCTTACCAACCCTTCTGTCCAGCTGCCTCAAGCCTCCTCTTGGTAAACTTGGCGCCAGTTTCCCTGACCCTATGTGGTGCCTTCCTAGCGGGTGTAGCGAGGGGCTGCGCCACATAAAATGTCACAGCCTCCTGTTTCTAGCTGAGGGTCATTTCCTGCCTCCACTAGTTTCGGGGACCGGTCTCCCCCTTTGGCCTGATCCCTCCACGCAGGTGGATTCGGGCGTGCGGTTGCGACTCGCCCGTCCGCACCCCTGGTATCCCTTCGTTCCTCGCTCCTAGAGCCTTCTCCGCTCCTCTTCCTTCCTTCTCCCTCTTGCAGGCCTGGGCCTCTGTTACTAGGCCCGCCTCCGGAGCAGAGCTCATGCAGAGCCCCTGCTCCCTGCCACTTCTGCTCAGACTTCTCTGCACTGAACTAAGATGGTGCCCACCTTTTATACTCCCTTCTCAATGCACCCAGGAACTGCTTCCTCCCTGCTCCTGCACTACAGGGTTCCCCTTCCTCAGTGTTCCCTCCCCCCACTCCAGCCAGGGACAGGGACTGTCGTGCCCATCTCAGGGGCATATTGGTCGCCCTGCCTCACGGCAATGTGGTGTAATGCATGCAGGTGTCGGGTCCTGATCCACACTCCATCCTTACCTGAGAGTGAGATATCACACCTCTGGGTGAGGTGCAATACGTCTGTAGCAACCGAGCCCTCAGTGTGCTACAGTTCCATTTATCTTCAGCCTAGGTGACGTATTGTGATACAGGGCCGTGATTTTGGCTATAAAAGGGTCCCCTAGACCCCTACCCCAAGCTTTTTAAGAGAATCATATATGGCGTGCCAGGAGACTCTATGGAATGCTTTCTCAGCATCCAACGAGAGTATCTACTTACAAATTTTTAACTGCATCTAGCCCAGGAAATACTTTGTGCCTAGTAGCAGTGTCTGCTAGTCAGCGGATTATCCCGGCTGTTAAGCAAGCTACACCACCTGTAGTTTGGACACTTAATTTTTTCAATGGAAATGCTTCGGGACCACGGGATACTCAGTGAAGAGCATCAGGAGGCACCCCAAGGCATAGGGGCTGGGACTGGCAGTAGGATGCCTTGCGGTGGACAGCCGAGCTCGATCCTTATAAAAGCTTTTTAACTGCAGCAGCTTTAGTGGACGCTACTGGAGCTGGAATTACGCGGCTGCTTGCATGAGACTTGCCCTCCAATAGATCCTTGTAAATGGATTTAAAGTGTATTCATTCAAATTAGAGAGACAATTTAAATTAAAAAACTTAGAGCTGCCTCCACCACAGGGGGGCTCGCTCGACCCACCAGCGGACAGGCACGAGTATTGGGAGAGGGGGGCTGGCCGTCAGGGTTCACCGCGGCTCTGGCACAAACCCGGCGACACGGAGGTGGCACGGGCAGGAGCGGACTGAACGTGTCGGCTTCTCACTTTTTGGATTTTAGAAGGGCATGACATGCCTATATCTGTGTCTCCCCCTCCTTTTACTCCTCCACCTCTTTTCTTTTCTCATGACTATATGTACTTGTCACTTTTCCATGTGTTAGTTGTGTCTTCTGAGCAGTTTGTCAGCTTTTGGACACCTTTGAAGGTGTTTTCTATGTGTTTCTATGTGTTTTTGTTTGCCTGCCATTGGTTTTAACGGTGTTCGAAGGTGTTCGACGAACAGTTCGGCGAACACACGGGTGTTCGACGAACTGAACCGAACTCGAACACTACGGGGGTGGCTCAACACTACTCATAAGTGAGGAAAGACAGATTTCTCTGATAAGATATATTACTTAGTTTATAATTGCATAAACTACTGATCTATTCAAAATTTGTGAAAATGACAGTGACTGTTGAGTGTTTGTTTTTCCTAAAATTTCTGTCAGTATGCTAATGAAAATAACAATAAATATATTATCAGTAAAGTAAAAAGAACTATGGCTACGTTTTATCAAAGCTTTTATGCCAGAATTCTGGTGTAACAAGCTTTTAAAAGTTGCAAAATTTTGGCTCAATGGAGGCTGTGCTACAATTTAGCAAATATTGGTTGACTCATGCCATTCTCTGTCCATAAAAGTGGGCAGAACCAGGGCTCAGAGGAGGCGCAGCATTACTCAAATTTATGACAAGCAGCGGTGTTCCTTATGCCTTATGCTTTATACAAATCTTGACTGGAGTAAGATTTCTGAAGAGGTGCACGCCACTCGCATGCTCCTGATTCATTAAGAGGTGTGAGCCTCTAACATCAGTCCAGTACAGTGTCAATGAAAAACTGACCTAGCTGCTGGACAAAGGTCTTGCCAATTTATTTGCTCATCTCTACCAATTACTTAATCCTTGTCATAAAAGACTGAATGGATGTAAAATTTGACTAACAATACATGTGTGCAAAGAAAAATAACGTTTGTGACAAATGCACTTTATAAGGTAAATACACTGTGTGCAGAATTATTAGGCAAGTTGTATTTTAGAGGATTATTTTTATTATTGATCAACAACTATGTTCTCAATCAACCGAAAAGACTCATAAATATCTAAGCTTAATATTTTTGAAAGTTGGAGTGGGTTTTTTTTAGATTTGGCTATCTTAGGATGATATCTGTTTGTGCAGGTAACTATTACTGTGCAGAATTATTAGGCAACTTAATAAAAACCAAATATAATCCCATCTCACTTGTTTATTTTCACCAGATAAATCAGTGCACAAAATTTAGAAATAAACATTTCTGACATGCAAAAACAAAAAACAAAAAAATTAGTGATCAATATAGCCACCTTTCTTTATGATGACACTCAACAGCCTTCCATCCATAGATTCTGTCAGTTGCTTGATCTGTTTTCGATCAACATTGCGTGCAAAAGTCACCACAGCCTCCCAGACACTCTTCCCAGAGGTGTACTGTTTTCCCTCCCTGAAGATCTCATATTTTATGATGGACCACAGGTTCTATATGGGGTTCAGATGAGGTGAACAAGGGCGCAATGTCATTATTTTTTCTTCTTTTAGACCTTTATTGGCCAGCCACGCTGTGGAGTAGTTGTTTGCATGTGATGGAGCATTGTCCTGCATGAAAATCATGTTTTTCTTGAACGATACCGACTTCTTCCTGTACCACTGCTTGAAGAAGTTGTCTTCCAGAAACTGGCAGTAGGTCTGGGAGTTGAGCTTCACTTCCTTCTCAACCCGAAAAGGTCCCACAAGTTCATCTTTGATGATACCAACCCATACCAGTACCCCACCTCTACCTTGCTGGCGTCTGAGTCGGAGTGGAGCTCTCTGCCCTTTATTGATCCAGCCTCTAGCCCATCCATCTGGCCCATCAAGAGTCACGCTCATTTCATCAGTCCATAAAACCTTTGAAAAATCAGTCTTAAGATATTTCTTGACCCATTCTTAGCGTTTTATCTTTTGTTTCTTGTTCAAAGGTGGTCGTTTTTCAGCCTTCCTTACCTTGGCCATGACCCTGAGTATCGCCCACCTTGTGCTTTTTGATACTCCAGTAACTTTGCAGCTTTGAAATATGGCAAAACTGGTGGCGAATGGCATCTTGGCAGCTTCATGCTTGATTTTCCTCAATTCATTGGCAGTTATTTTGCGTCTTTTTTGGCCAACACGCTTCTTGCGACCCTGTTGGCTATTTGCCATGAAACGCTTGATTGTTCGGTGATCACGCTTCAAAAGTTTGGAAATTTCAAGACTGCTGCATCCCTCTGCAAGACATCTCACAATTTTGGACTTTTCAGAGCCCATCAAATCTCTTTTCTGACCCATTTTGCCAAAGGAAATGAAGTTGCCTAATAATTAAGCACACCTTATATGGAGTGTTGATGTCATTAGTCAACACCCCTCCTCATTACAGAGATGCACATCACCAGATTTACTTAATTGGTAGTTGGCTCTCAAGCCTATGCAGCTTGGAGTAGGACAACATGTATAAAAAGTATCAAAGTGATCAAAATACGCATTTGCCTAATAATTCTGCACGCGGTGCAGTTGCATGGCTCTTTGGAAGGTAGCTGGAGCCCCTTGCAACCCAAACGGCATCTTGGTGTACTAGAAACACCCATCTGGAGTTGAAAAGGTTGTCTTCTCCTTGGCATCTTGGGCCATAGGAATTTGCCAATACTCTTTTGTGAGGTCAAGGGTGATGATGTACTCCTAGCCTTTCAATTAGTTCCTCTACACTGGGCATGAATCGAACTTTGAGACCTCATTCAGTTTTCTATAGTCGTTGCAAAACCGCCATTTTCCATTTGGTTTCGGCACTAAGACTATGGGACTGGACCAGCCACTCTTGGATTCTTCAATTACTCTGAGACTTAGCATCCGCTTCACTTCCTTCGAGATTACCACTCGGCGGGCTTCAGGAATCTGATACGGCTTCAGGTTCACTCGGACATGAGACTCCGAAAGAACCTCATGTTCTACGATCTGAGTACACCCAGGTAGATCCGAGAACAGGTCATTGTTCTGTTGCAGCAACTCTTGACATTGTTGCTTGTGGGCGCGTGACAGCGATTCTGCTACCTTGATGTCTTACACGTTGGCTTCCAACTTCGCCACCAAACACGGAGCTTCCACGGGCACCCTATCTCGCCATAGCTTTATCAGGTTGATGTGGTTCACCTGGTAGGGCTTCCTTCTCCCAGGTTGGCGGACCCTACAGTTAACATCGCCAACCTTTTCAACCACTTCATAGGTGCCCTGCCACTTGGCCAGGAATTTGCTCTCCACTGTACGTACCAGCACCAGTGCCCGATCTCCAGGGTTGAAGTGTCTGAATTAATTTTTACATCATTAATGGCAAGCCGTCGTGGTCCAAGATGCCAGGTAGGCCGCAAAACAGGCCCAAACCATGATGTTACCACAACCGTATTTACATAGTAACATAGTAACATAGTTTGTAAAGCCGAATAAAGACTTGCGTCCATCAAGTTCGACCTGTTAGTTCTGTAATTGCTAAAGTTGATCCAGAGGAGGGCAAAAACCCCAAATGATTTGGCCAATCTTCACCTGAGGAAAAATTCCCTCCCGACTCTGAAACCAGCAGTCAGAATAAATCCCTGTATCAACCTACTATTTTATTTTATTTTTAAGTATAAGCTGAAATCTGCCTGGTATCTAGAAATGCATCCAGTCCCTGCTTGAACTGGTGTAGTGAATCTGACATTACCGTCTCCTCACTCAGTGAATTCCATATTCTCACTGCTCTTACCATAAAGAACCCCTTCCTATGCTGGTGCTGAAACCTTTTCTCTTCCAGTCTTAGTGAGTGCCCTCTTGTTACCGTAATATCCCTCCTTTTGAACAAATCCCGGGCAAGATCTCTATACTGTCCCCTAACATATTTGTACACATTTATTATGTCCCCCCTCAACCTTCTCTTTTCCAGGCTGAATAGTCCTAGTTTTGCCAGCCTCTCTGGGTATTGCAGTCCCTCCATTCCCTTTATTAATTTTGATGCCCTCCTTTGTACCTTTTCAAGCTCATTTATATCCTTTCTATATATTGGGGCCCATAACTGAGCACAGTATTCCAAGTGTGGTCTGACCAGTGCTTTGTACAGTGGAAGAACAATGTTCTCATCCTTTGCAGCTATACCTCTTCTGATACATCCCATTACCCTGTTTGCCCTTACAGCAGCGGCCTGACTTTGGGCACTCCAATTTAGTTTGCTATCAATCAAGATGCCCAAGTCCTTCTCCATCTCTGAATTCCCCAATGATTTCCCATTCAGTGAGTACTGGTGACTTCCATTTTTCCTTCCCATATGTATGACCTTACATTTCTCCTCGTTAAACCTCATTTGCCATTTAATGCTCCACATACCCAGCTTATCCAAATCCCTCTTTAGGTCTGCACTGTCCTCTTTTGTATTAATTGTTTTACATAACTTTGTGTCATCTGCAAATATTGATATTTTACTATTTATCCCGTTGACTATGTCGTTAATAAAGATATTAAATAACATTGGGCCTAGTACAGACCCCTGTGGTACCCCACTAGTGACGCTTACCCAATCTGAGTATATTCCATTTATAACCACCCTCTGCCTTCTATCCTTTAGCCAGTTAGCTACCCACTTGCAGACATTTTCCCCCAGCCCCATCATTCTCATTTTGTATACCAACCTATTATGTGGCACGCTATCGAACGCTTTTGAGAAGTCGAGATACACGACATCCACTGGTTCCCCCTGATCTACTCGAGAGCTAACCTCCTCGTAGAAGTCAATCAGGTTTGTTTGGCAGGAGCGATTCCTCATGAATCCATGTTGGTTCGGGATTAAAAGATTATTAGCATCAAGATGCTCCGTAATTGCCTCTTTAATGAAGCTTTCAAAAATTTTGCCCACAACGGACGTCAGACTCACCGGCCGATAGTTTCCGGCGTCACTTTTCGCTCCCTTTTTGAATATTGGCACTACATTCGCCTGTCGCCAATCAAGTCTCAACAGAGTCCTTAAATATAAGATATAACGGTCTGTCTATCACATTACTTCCCTTAGTACCCGTGGGTGTATGCCATCAGGTCCTGGTGATTTGTTTATTTTAATGTTACTGAGGCGTTTCTGTACCCCAGCTTGGGTTAGATTTGTCATACTTAGTGGAGGATTAAGTTTGTCACTTCTCATTTCTCCTGTTAGTTCGATTTCCTTTGTGAAAGTTGTCGAAAAAAAATTATTTAATAGATTAGCTTTATCCTCATCTTTCTCTATGATTTTGCCTTCCTCACTTTTTATCGGTCCAATATTATCCGATTTAATCCTTTTACTATTTATATACGTAAAGAACAGTTTGGGATTTGATCTACTTTCCCTAGCAATACGTCTCTCTGTTTCCTCCTTCGCTATTTTTATTTGTTTTTTACAGGTTCTCGTTTTTTCCTTGTAACACATTAGTGCCTCCTTACTGTTTTCCTGTTTTAATCTCTTGAATGCCTCTTTTTTGCTATTTAACACACCTTTTATGTTCTTGTTCAACAATATTGGTTTCCTCTTATTTCTGGCCCTTTTATTCCCATACGGTATATACCTCTCGCACTGAGTATTCAGAATTCTTTTGAAGGTTTCCCATTTACTATTCGTATTCCTTTGATTAAGAACTTTGTCCCAGTCAATAAGTTGAAGGTTTTCTTTCAGCTGATCAAACTTCGCCCTCCTAAAGTTTAATGTTTTTGTTGTTCCCTTATTGATAACCCTACTGAAGGGCATTTTGAAGTCGATAATATTATGATCGCTATTACCTAGGTGCCCCCCTATCTGTACCTCAGTTATTCTATCAGGCCTATTAGTCAATATTAAGTCCAACACGGCCTTCCCTCTCGTTGGTTCCTGCACTAGTTGGGAGAGATAATTATCCTTAATATTTGTCAAGAACCTTTTTCCTTTCTGAGATCTACAGGTTTCTGTTTCCCAGTCAATATCCGGGTAGTTGAAATCCCCCATTACAATCACTTCATTATGTTTTGCTGCTTTGTCTATTTGTCCTAATAGCAGATTCACAGATGGTATGAGATTTCTACATTGTATTGCAGTGTTTTTTCTTTCTGCAAACACAATATTTCGCATTTAAACCAAAAAGCTCTATTTTGGTCTCCATCCACAAAACATTGCTCCAATAGCCTTCTGACTTGTCCAGGTGATCTTTAACAAAGTGCAGATGGGCATCAATGTTCTTTTTGGAGTGCTGTAGTTTTCTCCTTGCAATTGTGCTATGCATTTTATTGTCATTGAGTGTCCCGCTTATGGTGGACTCATGAACCTTTACATTAGTTAAAATGAAAGCGTCCTTTAGTTGGATACAGGTTAACATGGGTTCCGTTGTAACCTTGCAACTATTGTACGCTTTGCACTTAGAGTGATCTTTGTTGATTTACCTTAAATTCCTTCATTTGAACACATCTGTGAGATGATTTTGGACATTTTCCATCCTGAGGATCATCAACAACTCTTCTGCTCGTTACCAAATACCTTTCCCTGGGAAATATTTTTTTATTTATGGTGCCAATGTGGCGCCCCAGAGGGTTCGACTGCCACAGGGATGCTGCACTTCTTTAATGGAGTGTACTGTTCCTCCTCTGAGGTAAGGACAGCGTGATGGTCAGTACCCAACCTCCACATCCAACACCACATTTCTCCACCAGAGGGGACTAGAATGCACTAGGTGCTGCCCTCCTGGTTACAGGGAGACTGGGGAACCAAGAGCAAGGGGAACCAGTTAGTGGGTGAGGGTAGAGGACTCACATTTTAGTGACACTGTAAATTTCATATTTAATAAAAATCCATCTTGGTTCTTGGTCTTTGACTGTCTTGGTACTGTGATCTCCCTCCCTGAGCGTGGATCCTGTGTGGGCCTGCAGAGGACGGAGACACGGCCCTCGTACCTCAGCCTTGGGTCGAGGGACAGGTTGCAGATAATGGATGTCTCAACCCGGTCAAGGACCATGACCAAGAAGGCTAGGAGCTTAAGAGTGTAGCTCCACAGCAAATGGATCCCAGGGAGGATGCAGACGGAGCGGTATACACCACCTGTCCTCACCAACCTGATATATTCAGTGGGAGTCCGGCTGCAAGAGGGGTACCGGCCCCCGACACCCGACCTTGCTACTCCATGTCCTGGTCGGGAAAGCCCGGTAGGCCCTGAGGATCCCACCGGGTAACGGAAAGAGCAGAGCTGCCACCCGTGCCTTTTTTCTGAGAGGAGCTCAGAGGGAGACCCGGCCTTTTCACTCACACGCAGACAGGAAAGGACCCGGTCAGAAGTCTAGGAACACTCTGGTGTAGGGTCCTGATCTAACACTGGACTTACTCGGAGGTTGTCGGACCCTCGTCTCTGATGACCACAGAACTCCGCGAGGAGCAGGGAGTTGCCTTCCTTCTGCCATCTCTTATGTGAGTAAAGCCTTGGAAGTTAACCCCTATGGCCTCCGGACTTTCTTTAATCGGCGCTACACTGCAGGACACAGACTATCCAGACTACTACCCCCTTCCTCCTGTCTCTCTGCCCTGAGGCCTTGCTCCGCCTGTGGGGAGTAGTAACAACTCCAGCTGCCCTAACACCAGGCCTCAGCGGACTGCGGCAGCGCTGGTGGCCTTCACCAGGTGCTACAGGTGGCGTAGTCGTAATTCAGCCACTCAACCCGGATATGCCCCCACCATCCTCCTTTTTAAATTGTGATGGCCATGAGCACAGAGCGGGTCCGGGCCACGGCTGCACCCCATCTCTCCATCACAGGACCTGACTCCGAGTCCCCCATCTCCCAGGGTAAAGAAAAGGGCTTCCGAGAAGAGGCGTCACACCCTCCTCAGCAGCTTGTATTGCCATCTGTGAGATGGTTTTGGACATTTTCCATCCTGAGGATCATCAACAACTCTTCTGCTCGTTACCAAATACCTTTCCCGGGGAAATATTTTTTTATTTATGGTGCCCTCCTCAACAGCTTGTCTTGCAGTAAAAGCAAAATATAGATGATTTTTACATTTCACAAAGTGACTTGTGCAACCTATGACATTTTCACTTTGTCACTGAATAACACATATTGCTATCACTGTTTATCTTTGAAGATTGTTTTGTAATCATTAAAATAAGCTATTTTTTAGGCCAACTTAATATGTCTTGAATTTTACAAAAATATGAATACTCCAAATTTTAATTTTTTCAAATGCAGCAAAATAACAGCCAAGCAGCCGCCATTTTGCAAGACTGTAATGAGCAAAATGGTGAACAAAACATTAAATACTCACCTCACCATTTACTTGTCCCTCCACTACATCTCCTATCTTTCTTCATGTGGCTTCATGTAGCATCTTGTGTATCATAGGCCTCAGACATCCTGGCCGACGTCATGACAGTTTAATGCACATCATCCGAGGCGTGAGTGAAGATTACATGGCACCTCACAGCGAACTTTGTTGAAGGGAAAGTTAAGCGGTGAGGTATTTCTTTTTTTCACTCCATTTTGTTTCATACATAATAAGGAAGAATTGATTTACATAGGATAACTGTGATGCAAACGAAACTTCAGTGCAAAGTATGAGCAATCTGCTGAATTTGAATCTCGGCAGATTTGCTCATCTTTAATAGTTACACATCAACCAATAAATGTGTCCTGATAATCTGGAATCCTCCCTCTTTGTCACCATCTCATTAGTGGTTACAGTTAAAACCAGAAGTTTACTTAAACTATTACATTATTCTGTCATTTGGCAAATATTAAAAATGATGGTAATACCAATTGACCTAAAACAGGAAAGGTTCATTCTGATTTCATGTCAGATATTGAGAAAAACATACATATGTGTCTTTTTATATAGTGTACGTAAACTTCTGGTTTCAACTCTATATTCATCCAACGATGTTGCTATCAGTTCTGATGAGATCAGTAATTCCACAAGCAATCACCGCCAACAATACTATCACGAGTTTCCCATAAGAAACAACTGGACAGAGAGCAGCAATGAATCTCATCTAACTGGTTACTTATTAATAAATTTACTTGTTTAAAGACAACAAAATGACATTACAAATGCACAAAGACTGCACCTAATGTGAACAGGATCTACAAATTATATGGACAAAAACTGCACAAAATGTGAACATTGGTATTTTTCACACAGCACAAATAATACTATGTTTTCATTTATGCTATATCTGAGAATACTTTTGGTGATTAGACAGAGTGAAGATTACTTTCAACATATGATGTCATAGCTGAACTTTATAGTTTCTCTCCACATTCCATCAAGGGCCTCTTTAAAGGAGAGAATGTAACCATGTCCAGCAATCCAGCAATATCACCGATAATGAATAGAATGGGGATGTGCACCATTCAGACCATCCCTGGGCCATCGATGGCCATAGCAGTGTTGAGACACTCAAAGATATTCAAGTTGTCAACTATTTTGTAATAGTTTTTTCTGGTACTAACTCTTTAAGTCTATATAATATATAAAAAGCTATAGTCAAGAGATCGAGAAATTTTAGATAACATTTATCAAGAATAACTGTTTCCATTATTCGGCAGATCTTCAGGTAGTTCCATCTGTTCCATACATAGATCTTGGACTACCCTTTCCAGGTTGTATATATACATAAATCAAGAGATTATGAGATTTAGTAGATTAATCTATTTATTTTTTCTGTGGGTGTTCTGGAACAAGAAACTATCCCCTTTACCCCGAATGTAGTTTGCACGTTAATGACTAGGCCAATTTTTACAATTCTGACCAGTGTCACTTTATGAGGCAGTAACTCTGGAATGCTTCAACAGATGCAACTGATTCTGAGATTGTTTTTACGAGACATGTGGTATTTTATGATAGTGGTAAAATTTATTTGAAATGACTGGCGTTTTTTGTGAAAAAAATGGAAAATTTGCAAAAATTTAGAAAATTTAGCAATTTTCCATCTTTGAATTTTCATGCCCTTAAATCAGAGAGATACAGTACAGACCAAAAGTTTGGACACACCTTCTCATTTAAAGATTTTTCTGTATTTTCATGACGATTAAAATTGTACATTCACACTGAAGGCATCAAAACTATGAATTTACACATGTGGAATTATATACTTAACAAAATAGTGTGAAACAAATGAAAATATGTCTTATATTCTAGGTTCTTCAAAGTAGCCACCTTTTGCTTTGATGACTGTTTTGCACACTCTTGGCATTCTCTTGATGAGCTTCAAGAGGTAGTCACTGGAAATGGTCTTCCAACAATCTTGAAGGAGTTCCCAGAGATGCTTAGCAACCCCAACCCTAAAACAACCCTAGCCCTAACACAACCCCAACCCTAATACAACCCTAACCCTAACACAACCCTAACCTTAATACAACTCTAATCCTAACAAAACACTAACCCTATCCCGAGGGACAGTTACTCTGGACTCCGTCTGTCCTCTGTTTAGCTGTGTCCTTTTTTTCTGAGGTTAACAAAACTGTGTCCAACGGCACTTTTATACATGCCTAATAAAAAGGCGAACACCATGGGATCACAGGCCAGACGGTGTCCACGGTGCCTCCATCTGCCCCATTACAGGGAATCTTCTGCCAGGGGTTCAGTCTGAATCATGTATTTCAGAGATTTACATGGAAATTCCGGTGTAAGGGCTCAGCGCAGAGTGCAGGATAAATGTGAGCCAAGCCATATTGCAATCTTTGGGAGGCAGAATGAACAAATCAGCAACAGGAGAAGAATTGTTTTTATTATTTTTTATTGGTACCATTTTCAGGCACGTGACATTTTTTGATTGCTTTTATATTCCGATTTTTGCAATAAACAAAATCCAACAATTTAGGAACTAGTTTTCTGGGGGGGGGTTTTATGCCCTTCTGATTGTGATAAAGTTGATAAGGTAGCGTTATTCTTCGGGGCACAACATTTACAGCTACTGTATACTGCATTTATATCTTTTTTTATGTTTTCTCGCTTTTACACAATAAAAATTATTTTATAGAAAAAATATTTTTTTGTATTGCTTTAATCTGAGAGCTATAACTTTTTTATTTTTTGGCAGATGGAGCTGTATTACAGCTTGTTTTTTGCGGGAAACGATGACGTTTTCAGTGGTACCATTTTATTTACATTCATCCTTTTGGTCGAGTTTTATTCCACTTTTTGTTCGCCGGTATGATGATGAAGCACCGTTTTTTGGTTTGTTTATTATTTATTTTTATCACTGCTCTACATTATAACCTGTCAGTGCTGCAGACACAAATTACTTTGATCATGCGCTGCGCATGATCAAAGTAACTTGATGGGGCCTGGTGACCCGGATGTAATCATGACATGGCAACAATCGGGACCTTGTGACAGCGCGGGGTCGCGGATCCAAGAGAAGGGGGGCATCTGTTCCCCTGCTCACTCGCTAAGTGCTGCGAGTGACGGGTGTCAGATGTTAGAATCAGCTGACACCCGACGGCGATTGTGCTCCCACAGCCAGTGTTTGAGCGCGATCGTTGGTTAGTAATATTATGTACTTGGTCCATAAGGCCCAGGTCATAGGGACGTACTATTACTGACCTTCTACTGACGTTAGATAGGGGTTATATATTTTGTCTTCAGTTTTCCAATTACTTGCCTAACATCAGATTTTAATGCTTCTCTAAGAGAGTTCAGGTGCTTTTTAAGACTTCCTGATAAATTGGTTGGATTTCTAAGTGATACTATTTGTCATTGTGAAAGAATTTTTGTCATCACTGAAATGCAACTGTAAATTTCTGGAAACTGACATTACTGCAGATCTAAGCTGACAAGAGAGCAGGCAAAGTCACTGTGTACATCGCACAGTGCTCAGCGCAGGGACAGAACAGGGACTAGCCCTGCCCCTGAAATGAGTGTCACTGATGACGCTTCATTTCAGGGAGGGGGCACAGGCTGTGGCACTGGCCGCAGCCTCTGTCCCCTGATCTGATGATGCTTCGCTTGAATATCCCAGGATGCACTGGGGGCTCTCAAACGAATCGTCATCAGACAGGAAGTAAAAAAAAATAGACTACCTGTTATATAGTTTTGTTAGGGAATTTTTAAAAGCAAGTGTATTAGAAAAGAGCTTAGATTATTGCATCAAATAGATAGGGATTTAGATACGAGGGTCAGTCAATAAGTAATGCCTCCTATTTTTTTTCTCCTTAAATAAGGTAGTTATGCTAAATATTTGAATTTGGCACAATTCCTCAAACCCTCTTCTCCAATCCACAGCAATTGCAACTTCCTGCACCAACAGGTGGCAGGACTGTATCCATTTGCAAACTGGCTGACATCGATGTTCGTATTAGACAATGTTCTGTGATTGAATTCTTGCATGCAGAAGGTGAAACGCCCATTCGAATTCATGAGAGACTGAAAAATGTGTACGGTGATGCAACAGTAGATGTCAGTACTGTTAGACGATGGGTTCGTCGCTGTAACACAGCTGAAGGGCCATCACCATTGGCTGACAAAATGCGGAGTGGCAGGCCAGTAACCGCAGTGACTCCAAGCAACATTCAGTGAGTCGATGACATCATTCTTGGTGACCGCCGGGTGACTGCAGATGAATTGTGTGGCATTATCTGCCTCAGTAAAGGCAGTGTGATGAAAATTATTGGACAACTGGGATACAGAAAAGTTTGTGCACGGTGGGTCCCAAGAATGCTTTTTACCATGCTGGAATACATGCCCTTGTTAAACGGTGGACCAAGACTGTGGGAATGGATGGAGATTATATTGAAAAGTGACAAATTAATCGTTAATGTTGTGGTTTTCAACCTATGTAATTGCATTTGAATTTCTTGCCAATTAAAAGGAGAAAAAAAATAGGAGGCATTACTTATTGACTGACTCTCGTAAAATTTACTATTGTCTTCTGACCACTCCTTTAAGCTTCCTGAATATTTTTTTCTCTGTATGAAGCTGAGATGACTCCCCAAACAATTATGTAGGGCATTTTGGTTTTTCACGATAAACAGTTACCAAAGTATAATTACAAAATGTGGTTTTGTTTATATCAGTTTGGCTTCAATGGTAAGGAGAAACTAATCACATCTGTCCTCATAAAGTTCTAACCCATGTCCTTCCCATATACCCTGAAATGCTTAGCTTTGAGAAACAGTACACTAAACTCCTAGATGAGACTGAAGCAGGGGCATACCACAAATAGCAGTAGAGCAGGGAGCTGCCATGGGGCCCGTGACAAAGGACCCGTGAGACAGGGAGGGTGAGTCGATGCTGGCACCGAGCCTCCTCCACCTAGTGTCATACTTTCAAAGGTATCTGCATCCTGGATGCAGGTATAATTGAAAGCAATGATGAAACAAGGAGCTGTCAGATGCCTGTTCCATCATTTTCTCTTGACATGTATTATGTTTGCCTCTCAACCTGCATATCCTGATGTCCTGGTCCTCGTTGATCCACTTGTCGTCCATCAACACTCTCTCTGGTGCATCATTACCTCTGTCATGAACTAATCAGCTAGGCCTATGGCTTAAAGAATCTTGCTCAACAGGTGAGCTCACAACACTTGTAACATCAAAACTGATAAATTAAAGTTTGCAATTGCACATCTGATAATCTAATGCAAAACTTTCAAGAAATACAATAATATGAGGTTGAGATAAGAGCTTTGTGTGCTGTATATAATCACTTCCAGGACTCCTTGTTCTTCTTTACTTCAAAGATAGTTCTTAATGGCATTGGAAGTATGCTTGGGGTTGTTGTCTGGATGCAGAATAAATTTAGAGCAATCAGAGGCCTCTATGATGGTACTGCATGATGGATAAGTATTTGCCTGTACTTCTTGGCTTTAAAGATGACGCGCCCCCTGGGCTGTGGGGTACTCGGTAGCCGGGCCGGTCGATACTGGGGGAAGTTACAGTGGCAGTGACCCGGTCCGTGACCCAGGGTGGTCAATAAAAGGGGAAAAGTAAAAGGGGAGTAAAGTTTTTATAGAGATAATGTTCGTGACGCCACCTGTGATATGCGGCTATTTGGGGCCGCCACTGCGGTGCAGATCCTCTGGAGCTGATGGTGATACAGCAGAGTTGGTTCTGCTCTCCACAGGCAGAGCTTAGCTCCAGGGCAGGATAGTGATGTTATGAGGTAGATGTTGCTATGCTGTGTAGTGCAGGGCTGGTGATGGCGCAGCCATAATTCCAGGACACAGTGGGATGCAGTCTTCAAGGTTTACTCACCGTTACCACGCTGCTCCAGGTTACAACTGCCAGCTTATAACCACCCACGTCATCCTGCATTCACCAAGGAAGGGGTTCAGCAGCTCTCAGGTATTTCAGGAGTACTTAAACGGGACCCCGTTCTATGTTCCTTCCTCGGTCATCTTCCTGCGCTTGCTTTCACCCTCCTGCCCTGCGCCTCACAATCAGTGTCCCAAGCCGGTAGCCTCAGATCTTGTTGGGCGACCTGCAGTCCCCTGGACCCTATGCGGCCACCTTTTCGGCCATATAATTGTGCTAGTGGGCGGCTGCACCTTGAAAGTACAGTAGCCTCCGGTTATCTAGCTGATCCTGATTCTTCTCCACTAGTTTAGGGGCCGGTCCCCTCTGCGGCCCGATCCCTCCACATCCGAATAGATTCGGGCACAAGGGTGGCTTCCTTCACTCACCGTAAACCCGGGATCCCCTCTGTCTCTTGAGCCTTCCCTCTGCTCCAGTCCTCTCTCACTCTCTCTCCTGGGCCTCACAGACAAGGCACGCTCTCCTCTCTCCTGAGCGGAGCTCCTTCTGAGCTCCCACTCCAGCTCTCTCTCCTCACACTGCACTCCTGCTCCCAGCACTGAAGCAGGAGACTGGCTTCCTCTAGAACCTTCTACCTTCCTTTTATACTCCTTCCTGACGGTGCTCCCCTGATCTACTTCCTCCACCCACACCCACTACATGGTTCCCCCTCTCTCGGTTCCCACCCTTCCAACCAGGGACAGGGCTCAGCATTGTACACGTGCATCTTGCCCCGCCTGCTGGTCAGGAGTGGTGTAGTGTTGGATGCAGGTGGGTGGGTCCCGGGCAGTACTCCCTCCTTACCTGAGAGTGGGGTACCACACCTCTGGGTGAGATGCAGTACCTCTGTGGAGACTGAACCAGCAGGGGCGCCACAAAGACACCATAAATGTTGAAAAAATTCCCATCTGAATCTCCTCAAAACTTGCAAGGAACTACCACCATGCTTCACTGTTGCTTGCTGAGACTCATTATTGTACTGGTCTCTAGTTCTTCAGTGAACAAACTGCCCTCTGTTTTAGCCAAGAAATGACTTTGCTTCCATGTCAAAGGTATGGCTTTTTGGCTGCAATTCTTCCATGAAGATCACTTCTGAACAGACTTTTATGAACATTAGAAGTTGTTTATAGCTGGGTCCCACTGCTGTCTACCACTTCTGAGGTGATGTCACTGGTCATCTTCTGATTTCAATTGTCGAACCTTTGTAGCAGATTTTGGCTGTTCCTCATCAAGTTTTAAATCTCATACACAGCTATTTCTGTTTCAGTGAATGACTCTATTTCAACACTCACATGTAGCGATGGGCGAACCCCTGCTGTTCGGGTCCAGTAGGTTTAGCAGAATGCCGAACAGTTTATTAAAAGTTCTGGTTCGGGTATCAGAACAGAACCCGAACACAAACCCCATTCACATGAATGGGGGGCCTAAACATTCAGTGTTTGCCACACTGTCATGTGCATGACAGAGCGTCAAACACTGCCTCTAATCAGCGGTGAGATCATCAGAGAGCTGCAGTTCTCACGCTGTAGATATAAGTAGAGATGGGCGAACCCGAACAGTAAAGTACAGAGTCCATACCAACCACCTAATGTTTGGGCATGGACCCCAAACACAGACTTCACCAGGAAGTCCGTGTTACTGTTTGGGTTTAGCACCCCGAACACCGAACACCAGGTGTTCCTCACACTGTCAGCGCGAGAAACACCGGTGGCTCTGATCGGTGGTAAGATTAACAACACCGGTCAGAACGCAGCAGTTCCCACGCTGTCAGATGACAGCATGGGAAAGGGGGGCCAGAACATTGGGTGTTTTCCACGCTGTCATGCACAGAATGCCTCTGATCGGTGGTAAGATTAATACCACCTGTCAGAGGGCTTCAGTTCCCATGCTGCCAGATAACAGCGTGAGCCCGCAGCTGTGACCAGAGGTAAAACATTTACCACCGGTCACAGTCGTTGGCAGATGGGACTACAACATCCATCAGCCTATGTCTTCTGTCGCAGATAACAGCGGGACCAGGTGTGGCTGATGGGAGTATTCATCTGCCGGCTCCTGCGCTATAAATAAATTGAAGAAATAAATGGGGTGGATTCCCCTGTATTTTTGATAACCAGCCAGGAAAAACTGACAGCTGTGGGCTGCAACTCTCAGCTGTCAGCTTTAGCAAGGCAGGTTATCAAGAATAGAGAGTTCCCCATGCCGTTTTTTAAATGATTTAAATAAATAATTTAAAAAAATGGCGCTTGGGTCCCTCCCATTTTTGACAACCAGCCAAGCTAAAGCAGACACATGGGGGCTGCTATTTTCAGGCAGGTAAGGGGCCATGAATATTGTCCTTCCACCCTAAAAATAGTGGCCCGCAGTCGCCCAAGAAAAAGCACATCTATTAGATGCACCAATTCTGGCACTTTGCCCAGCTCTCCCCACTGTCCTGTGGCAGTGGCAAGTGGGGTAATATTTGTGGGATTGTTGCCACCTTTGTATTGTCCGGTGACATCAACCCCACGAGTTAGTAATGTAGAGGCATCTATAAGACGTCTCTCCATTACTAATCCTATAGTTATATTGTAAATAAAGACAAACACCCAGAATAAAGTCTTTTATTTGAAATAAAACACACACACTTTTACTTTATTATTTAAAAATAACAAACACAGTTATATTCACCTAATGCCCATTCTATTGAAGCCCTCATTTCCTGTAAGAAAACAAAATTAAAAAACAACAATATCCCTCACCTGTCTGAAGTTTTGTTCCACGCCGTAATCCATGTCTGGGATAAATAGTCAATGACCGGCGATGAACTCTATGTCGTCACCGCTAGTCTCTGAGGCTGAGCTCGCAGCAGCTCATTCCTCAGTGGTTTTCAGCCAAGACAGGCGCATCTTGGCACCGTCCAGGTTGAAAACTGTTTACACCAGACATGGATTATGGCATGGGACAGAACTTCGGACAGGTGAGGGATATTGTTGTTTTTTATTATTGTTTTTTTTACAGGAGATGTTGGCTTCAGTGGATTGAGCGTTAGATAATTATAATTGTTTTTAGCAAATTAAGAGTCATAAATAAAGGGGTCTGTCATTATTTTAAAGAAAGTACTTTATTCTGGGTGTTTTTTTTTTTCCGCAATTTGACTATGGGATTAGTAATGGAGGCATCATATAGACACCTCACCATTACTAAACTGGGCTTCATGTCAGCTGACAATACAAGGCTGATGTGGCGCCCCTGCGGGTTCAGTTGCCACAAAGGTACTGCATCTCAGCCAGAGGTGTGGTATCCCACTCTCAGGTAAGGAGGAAGCACTACCCAGGACCCAACCACTCACATCCAACATTACACCATTCCATTAGGGAAGGTCCAGATTTCTCCTAAGGGAAAGCACAGACCCGGTCCCTGTTTGGAAGGTGGAACTAAGTAGAGGAGGTGGGTGGAGGAAGTAGTTTAGGGGAGCACAAAAGGAAGGACTGAAGGTAGAGGGGACCACATAGAGTGACAGTTAGTGAAGTGGGTCACATGACAGAGAGTATAAAAGGAAGGGTAGAAAGATCTAGAGGGTTCCATGTTCAGTTCCAGTCCGGGGTCCAGAGCCAGTAAGTGAGGACCGTTGAGGAGTAGGGTCCAGGCAGAGTGAGGGCCCAGTCAGAGGGACCAAGTAGGAGAGTGATGAGAGAGGACCGGAGCAGTGAGAAGGGCTCCAGAGAGAGAAAGGCTCTTAGGGGCACGGGAAGTGCGGAGTCCACCTGTGCACCCAAGTTCACGCCAACCATGAAGAGATTAGGTCGCAGTAGGGGACCGGCCCCAGACTAGTGGAGGACTACAAGACTCAGCTAGCAAACCGGAGGTTGCGGTATCTCTATGTGCCATAGCCAAAAACCACACACATTTACTGAAAAGGTGCCCATATAGGACCAAGGGGACAGAGAGGATGTTGCCTGACAAGGCCCGGGGCCACTGGCTCGGGACACTGTGTGTGAGGTGCAGGGCAGGAGGGCGAGAGCCTGCACAGAGAGACGCGACCGGGGAAGGTACATAAGAAGGCGGTCCCGATCAAGTGCACCCAAGTTATCTGAGCGTTGGCTGGATCACTTCCCCGGAGGACACAAGACTCGGTGGGCTGTTATAACCTGCTGGCAGTTGTAACTTGGAACATCATAAGAACTGTAAACAAACACTTGAAGCCTGCACCCTGCTGTGTCCTAGATTTAATTGCTGCGTCACCTGCCTTGCACCACAACACCAACATTCTAAATCCCCAATTTAACTGCCCTGGGGCCTAGCTCTAGCTGTGGAGAGCTGTATCATCTCTGCTGCGTCACCAACAGCCCCAGTGGATCTGAAGAGCAGAGGCGGCCATCTATAGCTGCATACAACGGGTGGTGTCACGAAACCTTATCCCCAAAACTTTATTCCCCCTCTTTATTTTATTGACCGTCCTGGACCACGGACCGGGTCACTGCTGCCTTGACTACCCCAAATAGAACCGACCGGCCCGGCTTCCATGTCTCCCATGGCCCCAGGGGACGCATCACTGACATGAACCCCAACCCTATTACGCCACTTGCCACCACCACAGAGTAAGTGGAAAGAGCTTGGCTAAACACCAGAATTGGAGCATCTTATAGAGTCACCATTTCTGGGACCGCTCAGAGCTGATATTTTTAACCTCAGTGGGGGCCAGCATACAAGGCCCCTTCCCTGGCTATTAATATCAGCTCACAGCTGTCTGCCTAGCCTTTGCTAGTTAGATCTTATAGGGTGACCCTACATCAATTTTTTTCTGGGGTCCCCCTGTAGTCTAGCTAGTAAACACTAAACAAACAGCTGTGAGCTATTATTAATAGCTAGAGGCCATCTTTGGCTAATGGCCCCTTCCCTAGCTAGTAATATCAACCTCCCATGGTTGGCTTTCTCTCTGCTGGTTATGAAAATTATGCAGGAGCCTGCACCTGTCAGTTTTGCCTGGCTGGTTATCAAAAATACCCGGGAACCAACGCCATTTTTTTAAATTTATTTATAGCGCAGGCACCAGCAGATGAACATTCCCATCAGCTGCTCCTGCTCTCGCTGTTATCTGCAGGAGTAAGCTGATGGGTGTAGTAGTCCCATCTGCTGACGCCTGTGACCGGAGGTAAACTTTTTACCTCCGGTCACAGCTGAGGGTTCACACTGTCTTCTGACAGCATGGGAATCGCAGCCCTCTGACAGGTGGTATTAATCTTATCGTCGATCAGACGCAGTGTTTTCCACGCTGTTATGCACATGACAGCATGGCAATCACCCGATGTTTGGGGCCCCCATTCCCATGCTGTTATCTGATAGTGTGGGAACTGCAGCGGTCTGAAGGGTGGTATTAATCTTACCACCGATCAGAGCCACCGGTGTTTCTCACGCTGACAGTGTGAAGAACACCAGGTGTTCAGAGTGGCGAATCCGAATAGTAACACGGATCCCCTGGTGAAGTCTGTTTTTGAGGTCCGTGTCCGAACAGTAGATGTTTGGTATTGACCCCGGACTTTACTGTTTGAGTTTGCTCATCTCTACTCATATGAAAATGTTGATCATTATCACCTGTATGGTATAATTCTTTATCTGCACCTGACTATTACTCTACAAAATCCTTGACTTTGTGCATATGTATCTAGAGTAAGCGATTCTGTTTTGAAAAGTCACAATAAATATTGATTTGATTTCTCTTATGTTCTTTCAATTTGCATTTTGTTATTTTATAAAAACAAACTATTAACACTTTTATTTTTTTAAACATTCTTAATTTGCAGCATTTTTTCCACACCTGCCTAAAACTTTTGCACAGTACTGTAGTTTTATGCATTAAGTTATAGTTTAAGCAGTATAGATTGAAGCCTGAAAATAACTAAAAGTATTAAAAAAAGCATTATTGCAGATATTACTTGTAAATGGAATTATGCTTTAAGCTGATAGAAATAAAAGAATAACCAGGAAAAAAAGTAACCCCAAAATAAGTTACTTAATCGTATGCCATCACCTGAGACTGTATAAAAGCACGTTTTTTATTTGATAAATATTTGAACACATGAATAATGAGGATTTTGTCTGTTGAGATTCACATATTTTACCATTTTCGACTATATGTTTGTTATAGGATTATCTATTTTATCCTGAAAGAGTTCATCATATTTTAATATTTGTTGACTTGTCAAATAATGACAGTGAGGAAAAATTAAATAGATGACAGATAAGTAATCTTGAAGAAGGAATTGCAAATTTACTCGTGCAAACTTCAGCTTCATTGATTGATAGAAAATGTGATTTGATGAAAAGTAAATGTTAATGTGATTCAGGCAAATGACAAATATCTCCTCATAATATAACAAAGGACATGTTTTATTATCAGGCATGAAAACATTTTTTATTGTTTATTAATCAAGCATAATCTGTGTACACTCTGTAACTGACAACAGAAGTAACAAGCCTGGATTTTTAAAGTAGGCCAAATAAGATGAAATTTTTAATACCTGTCTTATCATATGCATTCATTGTTACAGCTATACAGTGGCTTGCAAAGTATTCACCCCCTTGGCTGTTTGCCTCTTTTGTTATATTACCACCTGTGTTTAAATATTTTTGTAATCTGATTTGTGTGTGATGCATCAGCACTAAATAGTCTAATTTGGTGAAGTGAAAAAACATATAGGCATAAATTTAATTTATGGGATCAAATAACTAAAAATTGGTATTTGCATATGTATTTACCCCTTTTGCTATGAAGCCCTAAAAATTTCTGGTGCAAGCAATTACCTTCATAAGTCCCATGCTCAGTGAAAGGAAGTCCACCTGTGTGCAATTTAACTGTCACATGGTCTGTCAGTATATATACAATTTTTTTGAAAGGCCACAGAGGCTGTAACACCATTATGTAAGAGGCACCACTAACCAAACAACACCATGAAGACCAATGGGATCTCCATACATGTCAGGGACAATGTTGTTGAGAAGTTCAAGTCAAGGTTGGGTTAGAAAAAAAATCCCAATCTCTGATGATCCCCAGGATCACCATCAAATTCATTATCATCAAATGGAAACAACATGGTACCACAACAAACCTGCCAAATGTGGGCCACCCACCAAAACTCACAGGGCAAGGAGGGCATTAATCAGAGAGGCAGCATAAAGACCAAATGTAACCCAGAAAGAGCTGCAGAGTTCCCAAGCAGAGACTGGAGTATCTGTACATATGAGCCGTAATAATAAGCTGTACACTCCATAGAGGTGGCCTTTATGGGAGACCAAGCAGAAAAAAGCCTTTACTTACAAACACAAATTGTAAGGCTTGTTTTGAGTTTGGCATAAGACATGTGGGAGACTCCCCAAATGTATGGAGGAATGTGCTGTGGTCAGATGAGACCAAAGTTTAACTTTTTGGCCACCAAAATAAACGTTATGTCTGGCGCCAAATCAAAAGAGCTCATCACCACAAGAACCCCATCCCCGCAGTGAAACAGGGTGGTGGCAGACACAGGGAGGTAGCAAAAAATAAAAAAATGCCAAGGGGGTGAATGCAAACCACTGTAAATTGTTGTACCTGTGTTGGCATATGGTTTCCAGGGTTCAACAATCCTTTTTGTGGGTGACATTAGCAGCCATTGCAACTGACACTTGAAAACATTGTAAGTGACACAATGAAGGCAGAATTTTTGCCCATCTTTACAGATACACTGTAATAGATACTGTGGAGGCACAATGGCTAGTACAGTTGGTGTGTCCATTGTCATGGAAATAAGTTAATATTGAAATTAAGCACAAGAATGCAGCAGATGAGGAATATTTTTAGGAATAATATATCCATGCTATAAATAAAAATGTCTAAGTAGTCATTTCAGAGTTTTGTGACATGTTGCCATGTGCTTGTAGATGTTTATAAGACTTTTGGAAGGCTTCTTATTCCTTTAATTTACATTTGGAATATACAGTTGTGCTCAAAAGTTTACATACCCTGCATAATTTTTCCTTTCTTGACCTTGTTTCAGAGAATATGAATGATAATAAAAAAGCTTTTTCTACACTCATGGTTATTGGTTGGGTGAAGACATTTATTGTCCAACTACTGTGTTTTTTCTTTTTAAATCTTAATAACAACTCTAAACATCCAAATGACCCAGATCAAAAGTTCACATACCCCAGTTCTTAATACCGTGTATAACATCAGATAACATCAATGACACCTTGAAGTCTTTTGTGGTAGTTGTGGATGAGGTTCTTTAATTTCTCAGATGGTAAAGCTGCCCATTCTTCTTGCAAAAAGCCTTCAGTTCCTGTAAATTCCTGGTCTGTCTAGCATGAACTGTGCGCTTGAGATCTCCTCAGAGTGGCTCAATGATATTGAGGTCAGAAGACTGAGCTGGCCACTCCAGAACCTTCACTTTGTTCTGCTGTAGCCAATGACAGGTCGACTTGGCCTTGTGTTATCCCATAAGCAATCACTATGGTTGAACTACTATATCAATGAGGAAACACTTCAACCGGATGAACATTTTGCCTTATTGGCTTTCTCTGAGTGTATAAGTCAAGAATTACTATGTTGATGTAAATCCATCTTGAAAGATATACAGTATCTAATACGTTTTGTTATTTGTTCTATTAAGACATTTTAAAGGAAAAGCCTTGAGGGTACCTCCTTCATTGGAGTTAAAGTTACAACTTTTTTTAACCAGAGATAGCATTTGTTAGCATTCTAGCAAAACTTTAGGTACTAAGAGGGAGTATATATATATATGAAAACTTTTGTGCTAGTTTTTTCCACTAAAAAAGTTGCAAATGTTATTCCCTTTTATGATTTTAACTACTTTTAAAGAGTGGGTGTAATTTGGGTGTGATTAACTATGCAAATGCAGATGATTTATGACTTTTTAAAAAATCACTCCCAAAAAAGTAGAGGGTGTAATAAAAAGTGGAAAACCAGTAGACAGAAGTGTTATTTTTAAGGCCCTTTTCAGTGAAACCAAACACCCTTATTGGATATGGCACAGAAAGTGTATAAAAACATAACAGAGATGGCGCAGGTCATGAAAGACTTTGTTGCTGCAATTTTACCAGAATTCTAGCACATTTTTGTTAAAGGGATGTCCAGATGTGACATAAAAGTCTGCCCTCAGTCTATGTGACTGCAAACTTGTGAATCCTAACAGCATGCATCGCGCGTGCTGTCACAATGCTCCGTTAAAGGGAGCAAGAGGTCATGCGACAGCAAGATTGCAATAGGCATACTTCTGGCCATATTCCGACTAGACATGTGTGGCCTCACTCAATTCACATGCATTGAGTGAATCTATGCATGTCTAGTTGGAATGAGGCCAAGAGTAAGAATATCACATACTTGTGATGATGTGACCTCTTGCTCCCAAATCTGGATAATTCTGATAGTGTGCACTATGAACACTGTGAGGATTCACAAGTCTGCAGTCACAGAGTTGCAGACTTTTGTACCAAACTCCTTTAATCTATCTTTCTGTTTTAATGACTTCAGTTATTCTGATTACTAGAGTGTCTTTCAGTGTGACAAATAAGACAGTTCTCGTTCTCTTCTCTTTCTGTTCTCCATGCCTAGTGTGGCACACACAGACACACAATGCAAAGATTGAGTCAGCATTTCCCCTTTTTATCTGGTTTCAGGTGAGATTTTCATATTGCTTACACCTGACCACAGGTGAGTTTGAACAAAGATCACATGCTTGAAATAAAGTTGTTTACCCACATTTCTGGAAAAGTGACAACAATTTTGCCCATTTTGGAGGTTTTGTGTGAAATTATGTCCAATTTGCCTTTTTTCCTCTGTTTTCTGTACTATTCCAATAGACACAAAGGAAATAAACATGTGTATAACAAATCATGTGTTATTCCAATAATTTTCTGGGAGAAACATTTAATTTTCTGGAACAATTTCAAGGGTGCACACACATTTGGCCACGACTGTGTATAATACCCTATTACTTTGTGTAGCACAATTTTATGTCCTTTAAATCAACAATAAAAGGAAAGACAGTTCTTTATAACTCTCACTTATTATGTTAAACACTTTGTTTCTTTAGGGCATCTGTTAACATGAATAATGGAAACATAAAAAGTCCTTTTTATTTTCAAATTCAGTTACTTTCCCTAAAACTTGTATATAGTTTCCAGTGGCTAAATAATTAAAGAAAACATGGAAAACCGACATGGGACATACAGTGAGTGAATAACAAATTAAAAATATAAAAGTACAAGTGAAAAAGCATTATTAAAATAATATAAGTGAAAGTGACAGTGACAAATTGTATTTGTATTCAAATTGCAAATGGTGCGAGAGTGACAGAGACTTCAGATCTACAGCCTTATTTGCATGTCAATTCAAATGCTGATTTCTCAGTAACAGAGGAACTGACTGGCAATGTAAAGGTATTGCTTTACTTGTCTTTAAAAAAGCTACATAGACATATAATTAGATTGGGGTTTGAAATCATGTTGACAGATTCCCTTTAACTCTGCTAAATCACTCAGTTTTGCAATAGAACCTCCAGTGTGATTTGGCTACACTGCTTCCTCATCATTGAGTCTCATTTGCTTCTTTGTGGTCTACAACTCTGTCATGAGTGTTGCCATGTTCTCAACTCTGCTCCATCTGATCAAATGATTCCCATTTGATTTCACTGTTCCATCTCTGACTGTTCTGCTGCATTAATGTGATCTATCTGTGAGGCTTCACCACATCATTCAGACCAAGGACTTCAAGTAAAAATTCAACAAGTGAGACATAACACCAGGTTCATTATAGCGGTTTTACCTTTCATTGTAATCCTAATTGTGATAATAATGAGATGATTACTGAAATATGATTTATATAGAGCAGGAAGTATAAGACTATAGTGAGGCTCAGTGACCAGTGTTAAAAACCAAGAATTTTAGGAGTTTTTCTTAAAGAGCAACTGTCACTTTAATTTTTATTTCCTAAATTAATAGTATACAAGAAAATAAGCAACGTTGTAATTTATTTTATCAGAGAAATTTGTTTCTTTTTCCTCCTGTATTGATCTTTCATTCTCAATTTGTCGGTAAAATCTGTATTCAGTGAAGACAAACTTACCAATTAATGAGACAGGAGAAAGAAGTTGATGCTTTTAAAATTCTATGGAGAGCAGAGGAGGAGGTAGGCCCTAGAGGCCGACACAGAGATTCTATTGCAAGATCTCCAGAAACAAGAGATATCATTCTAGATACAACTTTATGAGCTTCAACTGCTATCTGATTCATTCATCTCAGTAATGGGAAAATCTGTATATACTGAAGACAATTTTACCCATAAAATGAGAACTTTGGGAATGAAAGCTCAATCCAGGAAGATAAAAAAGTAGATTTGTTGGATAAGATATATAACATAGTTTCTTGCTTTCACGTGTACTATTGATTTATGGAAAATAAATTAAAACAACCTTTACTCTTTAATATATACAGGGAGAGATTTCACATCTGTGCATTTCTCGGACAGTTGATTCATTTCAATAGAAGTAGTGTAATTCTTCTGTTTACCTGTAGTGGCACTGCTGGGACATTCATCACTTGCCCTCATAAGGCGTTAGTCAAATTAAAACTGCTTCGTGGTTGGGCTATTCTTGACATATTATTTTTATTTTGTAAAGAGTAATTGATGGGAAACAATATCTGAACTGTCTATACTACTGGTTATAAGGTGTGGTTAGGCAGCTCAACAACGAGAATTAACAGTAAGCTGAGTCAAAAAAGGACAAGGAGAAGCGTAGAAAACAATTTCTATCTCCTATTGCCATTTTTATTAACATATGTAGAAGGGGAGCAGTTTTCTAGAAAAGTAATTGCTCTTTACATGATCAATTGTCAACAGCAAATCTTGAGCACAGGCATACAGTATTTCTAACCATTAATGCTGAAATTTGGAATATAGAATTGAACATATTTTCAATTAATGCATAAAAAATCATTAATATCAGCTGTATAACAGAATTGGAAGCAGACAAATTAGAAAAATGTGTGTGTACTTGGTTTGCAGGCATGCCACTGATGACAGCACAGCTTGTAGGATTATACATTGCCGATCTTTTTTTTACAGATATTTCTCTTAGTAAAATTTAGGAAGGCTTTTGTAACATCCATTTTTTCTGCAAGGCACTATTTACATTGATGAGTCTTTAATGTGTTTAAATGTGGTAGGGAGTGTGGCTTTATTTTCTTCATTATATTTTTCACTAAGACAGCCTTGATGCTAAACACATTTGATAGTGAAGTTCTCGATGTCTTCAATGTCTATGGCTTTAGTGGAATTTAGCAGCAGATGTTCTTTTATAAACAACTATATTTTGCATAAATATGGCAGAACATATTCCTTGGCAGAAAAAACTATTGAGTTCAGGAGGATTTTGTGAAAATAAGACTGCCAACATTAGTGTTTTAGATAATAAATATGGTCTTGCAATCTGTCGATGTTTTGGGAATGAGAAACAGCAAATTCTTTGACAAGCATGACATTGTTTTCCACATTTTAGTTTTCATAAGCATCTTTATTCATATCTCTATATTTCATTGTTGCATAGTTTCGAAGCATTATGAATGTAGGTTGTTATTTGTGTACATTGCAAATAATGTTCTTTTACGCAGAATACTGAAAACTAGTATTAGTTTATAAAGATCAGTTTGGGAGTTTAATATATATGAGATTTTGTAACTCTTATCTATTATATAAAATAGAAGATATGAATAAACTGAACTTTCCAAACATGGAAATGTTTTTCTCCATTCAAAATATAGTATCTTTGCTTGCTATAATTGAATGGGAGCTTTCATTGTTTACATCAAGAAATAGAAAATTGGTCTTGTCATTTGTTTAGCCTCTGAATATAAGTAACGAATGAGACTTATAAAAATAGTAATGAGTTGACATAAACTGCATAAGTATGTGATTCAGCTTTATTTGTTGAACATGAATAAAGCCTATATAATATATAAATGCAGTATACATTCAAAATCTATATTATATGTTTTCTTAGGTTTCCTTGGTAATATACAGTCATCGCCAAAAGTGTTGGCAACCTTGAAATTGTTCCAGAAAATTAAGTATTTCTCCCTCAAAATTATTGCAAATACATATTTTGTTATACACATGTTTATTTCCTTTGTGTGTATTGAAACAACACAAAAAAAAACTGAGAAAAAAGGAAAATTGGACATAATTTCACTCAAAACCCCAGAAATGGACCAGACAAAATTGTTGACACCCTCAACTTAATATTTGGTTCCACACCCTTTGGAATAAATGACTGCAATCAATCACTTCCTATAGCCATTAACAAGCTTCTTACACCTCTCATACAGCACTCTTCTTTTGCAAACTGCTGGTCTCTCATATTTGAAGGGTACATTCTCCCAACAGCAATTTTAAAATCTCTCCACAGATGTTCAATGGGATTTAGATACAGGCTCATTGTTGGCCACTTCAGAATTCTTTTTTCCATCTATTTCTGGGTACTTCTTGAAGTATGTTTAGGGTCATTGTCCTGCTGAAAGACCCATGGCCTAGGACGTCAACCCAGCTATCTGACGTTGGGCACTACATTGTGACCCAAAATCTTTAGGTAATCTTCAGATTTCATAAAGCCTTGCACACAGTGAAGGGCCAGAGGTAGCTAATCAACCCCAAAACATCTTTGAACCTTCACCATATTTTACTGCGTGTACTGTATTCTTTTCTTTGCAGGCCTCAATCTGTTTTTGGTAAACAGTAGAAAGATGTGCTTTACCAAAAAGCTCCATCTTGGTCTCATCTGTCCACAAGATGCGTTCACAGAAGGATTCTGGCTTACTCACATACCAATGAAAATCAGACATTGGTTTCGAATTGTGGTTCAACAGTAAATTTAAAAAATAAAATAAACTTATAAAAATGGCCTAGACAAAAATGATGGTACCCCTAGAAAAGATTGAAAATAATTTGACCACCGGCCATGTTAAATTAAGGTGGGTCCTGTAATTAACATCACAGGTGTCTACTTTATTCAGTCAGTCATACTATTTAAAAGGTGAAAGTAGTCATTGTGCTGTTTAGTATCATGGTGTGTACCCCACTGAACATGAATCAAAGAAAACTAAGAAGAAAGTTGTCAGCAAGCAAGTCACTTGTTTTTAAAGCTAGTGAGTGGTGCACTGTCAGAAAGAAACAAACCTACAAGGGAGTACTCTCTTGCTGACTAATCGCTTCTTTTGAGAGCTTTAGAGCAGATAATGCAGTGTACTATCAGTGTGCAATGAAAGTAACAGAGAAGCAAGCATGTGCAGCTTACTGAACACGCGTTGATATTGACAGTCAGTACATTCTCAGTACAGCAGAGAATAGTCCAGCCCCTGAAAAGGTCATCTCTGATAACATCCTGTTTCAGGGTAGTGATAGCAGCTGTGGCAGTGACCGCTGCACCAGCCCCTTAATGTCTCATTTGTGAAACCCCAGTGCATGTTGGGAGACTTAAAATGAAAAAAAAAACCTAGATAGTAAGTTTTAGTAGAGAGAAGAGTGTAGGGATTTTAATTGAAGTATGATATAATAGAAAAGTGCAATTTATTTTACATTAAATTATGAGAATCTTGTTAAATTCCGGTTTCGGACAACCCCTTTAAAGAGAACCTCTCTAAACAAACCATAGCCAGCATGAATCGTAGCCTGACTACATGATTGCAGCCAAATATATTCTTTTCTGAAGTGCTACAGTGTTCCAGAGAAAGAATACTTAAAAGATCTGGCCGGGTACCATAGTAGAAGACCAAATTAGTCTGGCGCTGCTGCTGACAGGTTTTCCTCGGTGCCGCTGCAGTTAATTGAAAGGTCTCTCCTTATGTATACTCTGGCTCTTTAAAGTATATTTTCTCTAAAAGACTGGATCATTTCAGAGAATGATATATCTGGCTGCAATCTTGCAGCCAGACTGCGATTCATGATACCTGCAGTTTGGGTGGAATTAATCGTCTGCCAGGTTCCCTTTATGAAGAACTGTAATTACAGCAGCCTAAGTAATGATTCAAGCAAAGTTATGACTGTGATTTACAGAAATGAAAGAAGGTTGAAGAATAGAAAATAAGATGCAAGATAGAAAATTGGATAAAATTAATGTCCCAAGAATAGACAGCAGCCTTATAGCTATACTGATTACATTTAATTTTTTTTAACATGACGGGTAATGACAACATCACTAGCAAGTGACGTAATCCAGCTAGTGACTGTTTAAGGGAATCAGGCATGATAATCCTAATTCCCAGGAGGAAGACTTTGGTTTGTAAATCTGGGCTCAAAAATCATATTATCTGGGCCCAATTTACCCATTTCTACGCCCTAGGCCAAAGCACATAATTATGCCCCCCTCTCCCACTCCAAAAGTTGATTATAAAATTACAGTGGGTACGGAAAGTATTCAGATTTCTTTAAATTTTTCACTCTTTGTTTCATTGCAGCCATTTGGTAAATTCCAAAAAGTTAATTTTTTTTCTCATTAAAGTACACTCTGCACCCCATCTTGACGGAAAAAAAACAAATGTAGAAATTTGTGCAAATTTATTAAAAAAGAAAAACTGAAATATCACATAGTCATAAGTATTCAGACCCTTTGCTCAGTATTGAGTAGAAGCACCCTTTTGAGCTAGTACAGCCATGAGTCTTCGTGGGAATGATGCAACAAGTTTTTCACACCTGGATTTGGGGATCCTCTGCCATTCTTCCTTGCAGATCCTCTCCAGTTCCGTCAGATTGGATGGTGAACATTGGTGGACAGCCATTTTCAGGTCTCTCCAGAGATGCTCAATTGGGTTTAGGTCAGGGCTCTGGCTGGGACAGTCAAGAATGGTCACAGAGTTGTTCTGAAGCCACTCCTTTGTTATGTTAGCTGTTTGCGTAGGGTTATTGTCTTGTTGGAAGGTGAACCTTCGGCCAAGTCTGAGGTCCAGAGCACTCTGGAAGAGGTTTTCATCCAGGATATCTCTGTACTTGGCTGCATTCATGTTTCCTTCAATTGCAACCAGTCGTCATGTCCCTGCAGCTGAAAAACACCCCTATAGCATGATGCTGCCACCACGATGTTTCACTGTTGGGATTGTATTGGGCAGGTGATGAGCAGTGCCTGGTTTTCTCCACACATACCACTTAGAATTATCACCAAAAAGTTCTATCTTTGTCTCATCAGACCAGAGAATCTTATTTCTCATAGTCTGTGGACCTTTCATGTGTTTTTGAGCAAATTCTATGCAGGCTTTCATATGTCTTGCACTGAGGAGAGGCTTCTGTCGGGCCACTCTGCCATAAAGGCCCGACTGGTGGAGGGCTGCAGTGATAGTTGACTTTGTGGAACTTTCTACCATCTCCCTACTGTATCTCTGGAGCTCAGCCACAGTGATCTTTGGGTTCTTCTTTACCTCTCTCACCAAGCCTCTTCTCCCAGATCTAGGAAGACTTCTGGTGGTCCCAAACTTCTTCCATTTAAGGATTATGGAGGCCACTGTGCTCTTAGGAACCTTGAATAAAGCAGAAATTCTTTTGTAACCTTGGCCAGATTTGTGCCTCGCCACAATTCTGTCTCTGAGCTCCTTGGGCAGTTCCTTTGAGCTCATGATTCTCATTTAGTATGACATGCACTGACATGCATAAGCTGTGAGGTCTTATATAGACAGGTGTGTGCCTTTCCAAATCAAGTCCTATCAGTTTAATTAAACACAACTGGACTCCAATGAATGAGTTGAACAATCTCAAGGAGGATCACAAGGAAATTGACTGCATGTGACTTAAATATGAGTGTCTGAGCAAAGGGTCTGAATTAGTGATGAGCGAGCACTAAAATGCTCGGGTGCTCGAAGCTCGGGTCGAGCACATTGGAATACTCGGGTGCTCGACCCGAGCAACAAGCACAATGTAAGTCTATGGGAAACTCGAGCATTTTTCTGGCGGTCCCCTCATGCGGTCTGCAGAAGGTCAAATATTTCCCAAATCGATGGGAACAGTGCTCAATTAAACATCAGGCAGGCACAATATATAGGCAGACAGGCAGGTAGGGTATATAGGAGGGTGCATGAAAAACATAGCAGGGCACTTGGAACACACTAGTGCCCTCTGATTTTCATGCACCCTTCTCTTTAAAAAAGCAGGCCGGCAATTCATCAGCGGCATACACCGGTACCCGACAATTTAGAACAGAACGAATAGAGCATCACACATAGATTAGATAGATAGTGCAGCTGAAAGACCTCCCGCATTCACAATGGCCATGCAGAAAAAACACTCCCTTTTAAAATGGAGCAAATAAGATGCCGGAGCAAACTTCATAGTTTCAATTCACAGAAGTTAATAGCCTCCGTGAAACATATCTTCCCTTTATCACCTTACTTGTGACTTTGTCACTATATATATACTGCATATATACAGTACAGACCAAAAGTTTGGACACACCTTCTCATTTTAAGATTTTTCTGTATTTTCATGACTATGAAAATTGTACATTCACACTGAAGGCATAAAAACTATGAATTAACACATGTGGAATTATATACTTAACAAAAAAGTGTGAAACAACTGAAAATATGTCTTATATTCTAGGTTCTTCAAAGTAGCCACCTTTTGATTTGATGACTGCTTTGCACACTCTTGGCATTCTCTTGATGAGCTTCAAGTAGTAGTCACCAGAAATGGTTTTCACTTCACAGGTGTGCCCTGTCAGGTTTAATAAGTGGGATTTCTTGCCTTATAAATGAGGTTGGGACCATCAGTTGTGTTGTGCAGAAGTCTGGTGGATACACAGCTGATAGTCCTACTGAATAGACTATTAGAATTTGTATTATAGCAACAAAAATGCAGCTAAGTAAAGAAATACGAGTGGCCATCATTACTTTAAGAAATTAAGGTCAGTCAGTGCGAAAAATTGGGAAAACTTTGAAAGTGTCCCCAAGTACAGTTGCAAAAACCATCAAGCGCTACAAAGAAACTGGCTCACATGAGGATCGCCCCAGGAAAGGAAAAGAGTCACCTCTGCTTCTGAGGATAAGTTTATCCAAGTCACCAGACTCAGAAATCGCAGGTTAACAGCAGCTCAGATTAGAGACCAGGTCAATGCCACACAGAGTTCAAGCAGCAGACACATCTCTTCAATAGCGTTGAGCCACCCCCGTAGTGTTCGAGTTCAGTTCGGTTCGTCGAACACCCGTATGTTCGTCGAACTGTTCGTCAAACTGTTCATTGAACACCATTGAACACTGTTAAAACCAATGGCAGGCAAACAAAAACACATAGAAACACATAGAAAACACATAGAAAACACTTCAAAGGTGTCCAAAAGCTGATAAACTGCTCAGAGGACACAACTAACACATGGAAAAGTGACAAGTACATATAGTCATGCGAAAAGAAAAGAGGTGGAGGAGTAAAAGGAGGGGGAGACACAGATATAGGCATGTCATGCCCTTCTAAAACCAAAAAAGTGCGGAGCCGACACGGCCAGGCCGTTCCTGCCTTTGCGACCTCCGTGTTGCCGGGTTTGTGCCAGAGCTGCGGTGGACCCGGAGGCCAGCCCCCCTTTCTCAATACTGGTGCCTGTCCGCTGGTGGGTCGAGCCCCCCCGCAGTGGGGGGGAGAAACATCTGCAGAAGAAAGACCATCTTCCAGCCAAACTAAGATGTCTACTTCTTTTCGTGGACTATGTGATACGAGACCTTTCTTACGGACACGCCCATCGCTACAAATTCCAGATAAGGCACAAAAACAGCAGGTGCTTCAACGTATATCAAGTGCTCCTTCAAGTGGGCTCTCCTCCACCTCAACTTCAACATCACAAATACTCCAGTCCTCAGAGGTGTCACCCCAATCGCACTTGCTTCCTCACAGCTCCCAAGTCTCCAGCTGCCCGAGTGAGTATAGGGTAACACAGATGGTTGAGTCTGCACAGCTGATTACTCATACTATAGCCTGGGAAATGGAGGTCTGCTCCAGAGCTTCTGTTAATCCAGACGAGGAAATGATCTGCACTGATGCCCCCAATCTTTATGAGTCGGATCCAGGACCAGATGAAGAAGGTTCTGAGTATAATGTAGACCCTCGTTCCCAAACTGTAACTCCTGTTGGCAGAGACTATGATGAAGACGATGATGAGACTCAAATACCTGATTGGAGCGACAACTTGACTTTTCGGTCAGGGCAGGAAGAGGTTGGCTCTGAGGACGACGGGTGTGAGAACACACAGGGTGATGATGACGAGGTTGGAGATCCCACTTACTGTCAAACCACAAGCAGCCAGTCGATGAGGTCAGCAGAGGAGGTGGAGGAGGATGTGACTAACCCAGGGGATGGGGATGACTCGGTACCCGGGCCTTTGCCTGGCCTTTGGGATGTCGCGGTGGTCGGCTCCCGGGCCCGTACCCTGTGGTCACTCTTTAAAAGGGTAGATAATTGTTAATTTTATAAGAGTTCGTGACGCCACCTGTGGTATCTGGTGAGAAGCACCAGCGCAGCAGTTGTCCACTGAGGCCGGTGATAAGGCAGCTCGATGGTATAGCTCCCCACAGGTGGAGCTAGGCCTCAGAAAAGCATATGCAGGGGGAATGCAGGACAGGCGAGACCCAGCTGGGAAAGAGCAAGAACTGGAACAGACACGGTAGTCACTTCAGTACCTATTACTGTTGGAAATTCAGGCACATCCCGGAGCACTGTAGGGTCAAGGGTGCATATCAGGATCCTCCCCAATGAGCGGGTGTAGGGTCTCCTGTTTCTTGCCTCTGCATAGTAAGTTTCTGACCTGCCTGGAGCTAGGCCTAACTTTGTCTCTGTCCTGCGCTGGCTGACCTTGTGGTAGGGCCTTGTCTTGGAGTTCACGCTCCCAGTATGCGGGACCTAAGCGTCTCCTGGCTCTGTTACGTATCAGCACCTTAGCGATCCTGGGACTTGTAGTACTCCAGGGATTCCGGTTATGCCTTACTGGGTCATAGAGATCCTGGTAAGCTTGGATCTGGTGTCCGGTAAATGCTTCGGGGTGAGCTGGTTAAGCTCCTCTGCCCCTATGCACTAACTCTCCACTCGCCTTCGGCCTACTCGGGCTCTCACTAGGCTATACACACTAACGGCAACTTGCCGCGCTTCACCGATCTTATGGTGCCGGCACACCTTAAGCTCTAACTAGCAGGAGCCTCGTGCTCCACTGCTGAATGATTAATTGAGTTCTCGAGACTAGACTGAGCTCCACTGCAGATTGACCTCTCTTAGGCTTCTCTACTGCAGGAACTCTTCAGAGGAACTGAACTGCCTAGCTTCACCTTCCCTATTTATATCCCTAACGGGCTCCCTCTGCTGGTCTGAGGTGGAAGGTGGAGAAGTGTGAATGTTTATGGGGGCCTCTTGTGGAGGATTCCATTGATGCACTATTCTAGGATCTGTGATACCAAGCGCAGCGGGGCGTCACAGATGCTATTAACGACGAGGTTAGGTTGCGCCTTCCTGGACAGAGACGGAGTACTGGAAGCACATCAACAACTGCATCCTCAACCACAACTCTGCCTCTGACCACAAGTCATAGTGGCACTTCAGGTCGCATGGGCTCTAAGCCTTGTATAGCCTGGGTATTTTTTCAGATCGATAAGGATGACCCAACTCCTGTTATCTGTAATATTTGTCACTAAAAGCTAAGTAGAGGCCAAAAAATCCATAGTTTGAGTACTTCATGCATGAACCGTCACATGGATATGAAGCATAAGTTGCACTGGGAAGCTCACTGTGCTACAATGCGGCCTAGCGGGCCGTGCCAACCACCGTCTGCCCCATCTTGTGCATCCGCGGCCTCTTCATCCTCTGTGACTGGGGGGACAGCAGTCACACATGTTTTTGGACGCAGACCTGCCACCTCTTTACCCGCAACAACCAGGGTGATTGGCAGGTCATCATTTCATTTGGAAGTGGAAACACCAGCTGGTGTTGAGCGCTCTCCGACATCGAGAGCACCACCTTTGGATCAAGGCAACCTAACTTTTCCACCTGCATCTTCCTCACAGACCGGCAAATTTGCCGGGGACACCCTACTCAACCCCATCTAAGCACAACAGCCAGCCCTCGGTCCCTCAGATGTGGACAAGTAAAAGACCATTTCCTCCTAGCCATGACAAAGCTAAGAGGTTGAATTTCACCATCTGCAAGCTGTTGGCTACAGAAATGCTGCCTTTCCGCCTGGTGGACACAGAGGATTTTTGAGACCTTATGTCCGTCGCAGTGCCCCAGTACCAGATGCCCCGTTTGCACTACTTCTCAAAGAAAGGTGTGCCTGCGCTCCACCAGCATGTCGCACACAACATCACCGCTTCTTTGAGAAACTCTGTGTGTGACAGGGTGCATTTCACCACAGACACTTGGGCCAGTAGGCATGGACAGGGGCGTTACATGTTGCTGACTGGGCACTGGGTAACTATGGTGACAGCAGCACAAGGGGCTGCTGTCCAAGTCTTGCCGTCCCCACGAGTTGTACGTCAATCCTCTTTATCTAGAAGTTCCTCCACTGCTTCTGTCTCCTCAACCTTCTCTCGGTCCTCCACCTGCACCCAAATCCTGTCTGGTAATGCCACCCGCTTTTTAACTGCGCAGAAGGAATCCTGCACACCTCCTTACTATGCTGGCAGCAGGGCTCAATGGCATCAGGTGGTGTTTACTTTGAAATGTCTGGGAAATGTGAGTCACACAGCTGAGAAGTTGTGGTCAGCTCTGGAGACCCAGTTTCATGAATGGTTGTCTCCACTGGACCTGCAACCAGGGAAGGCCGTGTGCGACAATGCTGCAAACCTGAGTGCGGTCCTTCGCCGAGGCAATATCACACACGTGCCTTGTATGGCTCACATGTTGAACCTGGTTGGCCAGCAATTTTTAGCCCACTATCCCGGACTAGATGGCCTTCTGCAGAGGGCACGGTCGCTGTGCGCTCACTTCCGCCGTTCGCATCCCGCAGCTCAACGACTTACATCTCTACAGAAGTCGTTGGGCCTGCCACTTCACCGGCTGAAATGCTATGTGCCGACACGGTGGAATTCAACTCTGCACATGTTGCAGCGACTGTGGCAGCACCGACAAGCCCTGGTGCAATACGTTTTGACGTATAGCCTGGGCCAACGAGATCCAGAGGTTGGGCATATCACGCTGCAGGAGTGGTCTCAGATCAGGGACCTATGAAGTTGACATGCCCCCTGGGCCATGGGGTACCCGGAGCCGGGCCGGTAGACACTGGGGGTTGTAGTCACTGTGGCGGCGACCCGGTCCGTGACCCAGGGCAGTCAATCCAAGGGTAATTTGTTTATATGGGTTTTATAATGTCCGACTTCGCCACCTTTGGAGTGCGGCCAAAGCGGCCGCCGCTGCGGAACAATCCTCTGAAGCTGGTGGTTTTGCAGCAATGGTATTATTACTCCCCACAGGAAGAGTGTAGCTTCAGGGCAGTGTGGATGGATGATGGTGGTTGCAGTGCAGGGAGTCAGTAATGAACACAGAGTCCGTGTGATGCAGTCCCAAGATCTTTACTCACAGTTGTTGCAGTCCAGATTACAGGTAGCAGAGCAATCTCCCCCGTCGTGCTGTGCGTACTCAGTGAGGGGCTCAGTCCACCCCCAGATAGCTCCAGAGTACTTAGCAGGACCCCCTTCTGTGTGTCCTTTCTCTGGCCTTCTCCCTGCACCTCACACCCAGTGACACTTCTATCCGGTATCCTCGGGCATTGGCGGGCGACGTGTGTTCCGTCCCCTGGGTCCTATGTGGCTACCTTCTTAGTGAGACTGGTGTGGACTTTGGCATGCAGTACATGAAATGCTGCAGCCTCCGATTTCTAGTTGAGCCTTGCTGTTTCTCCGCTAGTTGAGGGACCGGTTCCCCTTATCTGGCCTGACCCCTCTACCTCCTGTTAGCAGCGGCCGTACGGGTGGCCTTCTGCATGGCCCGTACCCCTAGGGTCCCTTCGGTTCCTGGAGCCTTCCTGCTCCCACTCCTCTCTTCTCTCCTTCAGTCCTGGGCCTCCCAGGCTAGGCCCGCCTCCGGAGCAAAGCTCATGCAGAGACTCTGCTCCTGTCACTTCTCCTCCTCTGACTGGCATGCTCTTTCTAAGATGGCTTCCTATTTATACTCTCCCTCTCATGTGGTCCCCTAAGCTGCTTTTTCCACCCACACTCACTACATAGGACCCTCCCACCAGCTAGGGACCTGGGACTGTGCTCTGCCTTAGGAGCAATCTCGCCCTACTCCCACTGCGGGTATGTGTTGGATGCAGGTGTTATGGTCCGGAGCCATACTCCTTCCTTACCTGAGGGTGAGATACCAGACCTCTGGGTGTGATGCAGTACCGCTGTTGTGACTGAACCCTCAGGGGCACCACACACCCTTCTGCACAGTTTTGAAATAGCGACGAAGATGTTTAATGCTGACGACGATGCCATTATCAGCATGACTATTCTTGTGATTTACATGCTGGAGCACACGTTAAACAGAATTCAGAGTCAGGTGGTGGGACAAGAAGAGGCGGAGGAAGTAGAGGAGGAGTCGTATGCGGAAGGGATAACATCTCCAAGGTCCAGACGGTCGGCAGCACCAAGGCGGCAGGCATGGGAGGGTGGGGGAGAGGAATTAACCAGGGTGCATGGTAGCAGCCAAACTGTTGAGGAAGGTGCAGGAGCCAAGGAAGAAGTGGAGGACGAACTGGCGATGGGCATGGAAGTCTCATCAGATGAGGGAGAGCTTGATCACATTTCTGTTGTGCGAGGTTGGGGGGTGAGGGCAGAGGAAGTAAGCATGATTCTTACCTCGCTACCAACACAACAAGGACTTGGTCCTCCTGGATGCGCAAGACACATGAGTGCCTTCTTGCTGCACTACCTGCAACATGACCCTGGGATTGTCAGAATTCGAAGTAATCCCGACTACTGGGTTGCCACACTCTTAGATCCCCGGTACAAAAGTAAATTTTCCTAAATAATTCCTGCCATAGAAAGGGATTCATGCATGCAGAAGTATCAGCAGAGGCTGTTGCAGAACACCAGTGGTGCACGTAGTGAATCTCACAGTTCTAACTTGCAAACCGTGGGACTGTAGAGTCTTCATCACTCAAACCGTAACAGTAACACAGTATCTGCTGGTAACAGCAATTTTGTGGAATCGTTTCACCACTTTTTTAGACCATCCTTTGCAAGGCCACAGGAGACAAGAAGTCTGACACATAGTCAACGACTAGAGAGGATGGTACAGGAGTATCTCCAAGTGAACATCGTAGCTATGACTGTGTCACTGGATCCTTGCTCATTTTGGGCTTCCAATCAGGAAAAATGGCCGGAGCTCGCCACTCATGCCTTGGAGATCTTGTCATGCCCTGCAGCCAGCATTCTCTCTGAAAGTGTGTTCAGCACTTCTGGTGGTGTGCTGACAGATAAGCGCACGCGGCTGTCCACTGAGAATGTAGACAGACTCACGTTCATAAAGATGAACAAATCATGGATCCGCAAGGACTTTTCTACCCCTGTGTCATCCTGGGGAGACTAAAAGCTTGAGGATTTGGTAAAATCACCTCATCAACCGTTTTAAGCAACTCTGGGGCAATTAATGCCACTTAAGTGGTGTCTGTGCCACAATTTTTGGAAAAAATGGAGACTCTTTTTGGAGTCCCCTTGCTGTGTTTTACGTGACGTTGGCATTGTCAATTCCAGGTGGATTGGGTCACTCCCCCCCCCTTTTAACTGTAAGAAACTACTTACACTATAGCTTGTGGTAACACAGATGGTTGAGTCTGAAGAGCTGTTTACTCAGAGGTCTGCTCCAAAGCTTCAGTGTCTGCTAGTCAGCGTAGAATTTTTAACTGCATCTCGCCTAGGCAATACTTTGGGCATAGTAACCCAGCTGCGAAGCAAGCTGCACCGCCTGTGTATCTAATAAGAATTTTTAAATGCATCTAGCCTAGGCAGACTGTGGGGACCCCCAACCAAACCCAGATGCTCAGCCCCCCTACTGCCCCCCTTTCCTTGACAATACAATAATGTAACTCTTACAACTGGATGGGTGAGGATCGGTCACAGCTTTATTAACTCTTTATACTCATTCCATTAGAAAGGCATTTTATTTCTAAAATAATTCAGCTTGTTGCAGCATGCCCTGGGTCTCCACACCGGCAAGTTGGCCAGCAAGTATAACTCTCCAACATGTCCTTTCTATTTCCAGGCCGCGGAGGATCCTGCGTACCCGTATGCAGGACTCTGACCCCCATCCAGCACTCTTAACGCTTGTTCCACTCCGTCCTGGAGTCCTGACAGGAATATGTCCAGTCTAATATCCATTAAGTGAACACCGTCGGGCCGTATGAGGCCTGCTTTATCACCTTCCAGTTGTCGGTGTTGTATCACTACACCGCCTCTGTCTCTTCTAATTTTTGACATCCGAATATTTATTACCCGCCTTGTCCGTTCGATGTCCGTGATGTCTCGTGCACCTTGCCATACCGCTATCGGCACAATCTCTGACCATACTATAGTTAGTTTTGTGAAAAATTCTCTGAAGCGCTCAGTGTCTAGTTTCATTATTGCCATTAGTTATGTGCTCTTGTGATGACCTAGGTCGTTTCCCCCGGCCTGTATAACTAAGATGACCGGACCTCTTGCCTCTCTCCCTACCTTGATTATCTCCATTAGTACCTGTGGCCATAGCAGGCCTCTAATACCTCTCCAGTTGAAATATGTGTTATGAAACTCTAATTTCCTCCCGCCTGGGTGGACTTTCGCCCTTTTTTCTGCCCAATATATATACGAGTGGCCTATCACCCACACTGTTGGCTTAGCGTCACCTGTAAAAGAAACAAACCACGTTAAGATAAAAAGTCCGGTCTTATGTATCTCGCCAAACACGTGGATCGCCATCTCCCTATCCTCTGAACTTCCGTTTCTGACAGTCCTGCTCTTGCTGATTCCGTGGCCGCGCCTATGCGGAATGAGTGTGTCCCGTAATCTTTGGGGTGGTTCCCTGCCGATGTTATGCATTTATTAAATATAGCTTGGAACTGGTATCTTGATAATGGCGTTCCATCAATGTGTGATAGGAAGAAATTACTTTGTGATCTGATGGTTGTATATGTTTTTACTATTGTTACCCCACTCAGTGTACCTTTTGTGGGTTGTAGAAGTACCCAAGTGCCCCTGCCCGCTGGAACCGTTTTCGATTGGCGTATGCGTAGGCGTATTGCATTATTGGCTATGACTACGTCCAGGTGTAATAAGCCTCCATTGGTGGTAATTTTGGATTGAGGGACTAATTCGCTTATGCATAGCGCCCCGAAGAAGGCGATCGCAAATGCAGTAGACAGTAGTGTTGCTTCAAATTGTGAGTGTCATGTTAATGGTGTTAGGGATATGATGTGAGAAATAAGTTTTAGTGACACGGGACAGGACATCTACACTCCTGACTTGGCTGACCACTTTTCCACCCTTTTATGGATTGTCTGATGATGAATCTCTTTGTCACATCTCCACAATTCAGTAGTTGGAAGTAAAATGCTACTCCGGTCAGACACCGCTGCGCTGACGCCCCTGATATGCCCCTCATCATTAGCTGGTGGAGAAATTCTATGGTGACTTGTAATCTGGCTTGTTCACATTGGTCAACCCGTCTGCCTGCTGCTAGTCGTGTCCACTCTTCCCATGCCTTACCGTATGCTTGCCACGTCGACGGGGCAACTGACGCTCTGATTAATGGCATCTACTATTCGCCACTAGATCCCATAGGGAGGGTGGGCAACTGTTGCCCGATGGGTGGGCGTTGGGGAGGAGCTCTGTGAAAATCTGCCAATTGAATTGTGATAAAGCGTTAGCAGCAGCTTTAGACCCCTCAGCATCGTGGTTAGCGCGGACCCATGCATTGTGTTTTAGGCACTGGAATGCTAGCCGGCGTAGACGGGAGAGACGATGATGCCATCTTATTAATGCAGTGCGCTAGGCTGGTGTTTTTTGTTATGAAGCGTATATTTTTGTTAGCCAGGAGCGCGCCCCATATTTCTATTGCTACCACTATTGGGAAGAAAATACTTTTTCCGGGCTAGATGCAGCAAAAAATTATTATTAATTTCAAAGCTGCTGGAGCTTGGTATAGATGGCCTAGTACAATGAGTATCACACACTGCTACTATGCCCAAAATTATTTTCCAGTCAAGATGCAGCTAAAAATTATTAGTAATTTGAAAGCTGGTGGAGCTTAGTATAAATGGTCTAATAGAATGAGTACCACACACTGCTAATATGCAAAAAAATTAGTTTACAGGCAAGATGCAGCTAAAAATTATTATTAATTTCAAATCTGGTGGAGCTTGGCATAGATGGCCTAACACAATGAGTACCACACACTGCTACTAAGCCCAAAATTATTTTCTGGGCAAGATGCAGGTGAAAATTATTATTAATTTGCCACCTGGTTGAGGTTAGTATAGATGGACTAATAGAACAAGTCCCACACACTGCTACAAGGCGAAGCCCAAATATTTTTCAGAGCTAGATGCAGATAAAAATTATTTTGAATTTGCAACCTGGTGGAGGTTACTATAGATGCACTAATAGAACAAGTCTCACAAACTGCTACAAGCCGAAGCCCAAATATTTTTTCAGAGCTAGATGCAGAAAAAAATTATTTTGAATTTGCAACCTGGTGGAGGTTAGTATAGATGGACTAATAGAATGATGCTATGCCCAAAAGGTTTTACTTGGCTAGGTGCAGTAAAAAAAAATTGTATTCTATACACAGGTGGTGTAGCTTGCACAGATAGGCTACTCCACTGACTAACACACACTGCAAGAGGCCAAAGAGGATTTGCTTTGCTAGATTTAGCCAAATGCTGTGAGAAAAACTTGCACAGCACTGGCACAGACCTGCCTGGCAAAAAGTGATAGGAACTGATGTAATCTAGCCCTCAAAAGGACAGCAATTACAATTAGTCTTTACTCCCAACCTATCTATTTAAGAGCACAGACCTGCCTGATAAAAGTGATAGGAACTGATGTAACCTAGCCCTCAAAAGGACTGCAATTACAATTTGTCTTTACTCCCAACCTATCTATTTAAGAGCACAGACCTGCCTGATAAAAGTCGTAGGAAATTATGTAACCTAGTCCTCAAAAGGACAACTATTCCCTACTCCCAAGCTATCTGTAGATTTGTGCGAAAATTGGCTTGAAATTAGCTCTGAAAGTATAGCGCACAAAGCAACAGCGGTGCCGTCTAACACGCAGCTGCAGCAGTGAGAAAATGGTGGCGACGGGGAAAATGGCTGGGTCTTATAGGGCAAGGACATGTGACATACACTGCCAATGACACATGCCCTTGCTTGTGTGAAAAAAGCAGTTCGCTCCATGTGTGCGCTGCTGATAGGCTGACAGATTGCGCCTCCCCACTGTAAATGCGGGAAAGAGAAAAAAAAATGGAGATCTTCATTATTTATGCAGAGATCCATCCCCTGCCCCTCTCCCCGCCCCGCTTTACACTCAAACTGCGTATTAACAATAATTTTCAGCATTACTGAGAAAAAATCCAGTTATGATTTTGGTGCACGAACATAAGCTCGAACAGCCGAATTTTTTTCAAATTGTTCGTGTTCGCCGAACGGCTCGAACACCGCCCAAAACAGCTCGAATTTGAGATTGGCGAACAGTTCGAGTCGAACACCGCTCATCTCTCCTCTTCAACAGCTGTTAAGAGGAGACTTTGTGCAGCAGGCCTTCATGGTAAAATAGTTGCTAGGAAGCCACTGCTAAGGACAGGCAACAAGCAGAAGAGACTTGTTTGGGCTAAAGAACACAAGGAATGGACATTAGACCAGTGGAAATCTGTGCTTTGGTCTGATGAGTCCAAATTTGAGATCTTTGGTTCCAACCACCATGTTTTTGTGCGATGCAGAAAAGGTGAACGGATGGACTCTACATGCCTGGTTCCCAATGTGAAGCATGGAGGAGGAGGTGTGATGGTGTGGGTGTGCTTTGCTGGTGACACTGTTGGGGATTTATTCAGAAGTGAAGGCATACTGAACCAGCATGGCTACCACAGCATCTTGCAGCGGCATGCTATTCCATCCGATTTGCGTTTAGCTGGACAATCACTTATTTTTCAACAGGACAATGACCCCAAACACACCTCCAGCCGGTGTAAGGGCTATTTAACCAAGAAGGAGAGTGATGAGGTGCTACGCCAGATGACCTGGCCTCCACAGTCACCAGACCTGAACCCAGTCGAGATGGTTTGGGGTGAGCAGGACCGCAGAGTGAAGGCAAAAGGGCCAACAAGTGCTAAACATCTCTGGGAACTCCTTCAAGATTGTTGGAAAACCATTTCCGGTGACTACCTCTTGAAGCTCATCAAAAGAATGCCAAGAGTGTGCAAAGCAGTCATCAAAGCAAAAAGTGGTTAATTTGAAGTACCTAGAATATGACATTTTCAGTTGTTTCACACTTTTTTGTTAACTATATAATTCCACATGTGTTAATTCATAGTTTTGATGCCTTCAGTGTGAATGTACAATTTTCATAGTCATGAAAATACAGAAAAATCTTTAAATGAGAAGGTGTGTCCAAACTTTTTGTCTGTACTGTATATATATGTATATACAGTGCCTACAAGTAGTATTCAACCCCCTGCAGATTTAGCTGGTTTGATAAGATGCAAATAAGTTAGAGCCTTCAAACTGCAAATGAGAGAAGGTTTTATGAACAGAAGCATAAATCTTACAAACCAAAAAGTTATGTTGCTCAGTTGAATTTTATTAAATTTTAAACATAAAAGTGTGGGTCAATTATTATACAACCCCTATGTTTAATATTTTGTGGAATAACCCTTGTTTGCAATTACAGCTAATAATTGTCTTTTATAAGACCTGATCAGGCCGGCACAGGTCTGTGGAGTTATCTTGGCCCACTCCTCCATGCAGATCTTCTCCAAGTTATCTAGGTTCTTTGGGTGTCTCATGTGGACTTTATTCGTGAGCTCCTTCCACAAGTTTTCAATTGGGTTAAGGTCAGGAGACTGACTAGGCCACTCCAACACCTTGCCTTTTTCCCTATTGAACCAGGCCTTGGTTTTCTTGGCTGTGTGCTTTGGGTCGTTGTCTTGTTGGAAGATGAAATTACGACCCATTTTAAGATCCTTGATGGAGGAGCGGAGGTTCTTGGCCAAAATCTCCAGGTAGGCCGTGCTATCCATCTTCCCATGGATGCGGACCAGATGGCCAGGCCCCTTGGCAGAGAAACAGCCCCACAGCATGATGCTGCCACCACCATGCTTGACTGTAGGGATGGTATTCTTGGGGTCGTATGCAGTGCCATCCAGTCTCCAAACGTCACGTGTGTGGTTGGCACCAAAGATCTCGATCTTGGTTTCATCAGACCATAGAACCTTGAACCAGTCTGTCTCAGAGTCCTCCAAGTGATCATGAGCAAACTGTAGACGAGCCTTGACATGACGCTTTGAAAGTAAAGGTACCTTACGGGCTCGTCTGGAATGGAGACCATTGCGGTGGAGTACGTTACTTATGGTATTGACTGAAACCAATGTCCCCACTGCCATGAGATCTTCCCGGAGCTCCTTCCTTGTTGTCCTTGGGTTAGCCTTGACTCTTCGGACAAGCCTGGCCTCGGCACGGGAGGACACTTTCAAAGGCTGTCCTGGCCATGGAAGGCTAACAGTAGCTCCATAAGCCTTCCACTTACGGATGATGCTCCCAACAGTGGAGACAGGTAGGCCCAACTCCTTGGAAAGGGTTTTGTACCCCTTGCCAGCCTTGTGACCCTCCACAATCTTGTCTCTGATGGCCTTGGAATGCTCCTTTGTCTTTCCCATGTTGACCATGTCTGAGTGCTGTTCACAAGTTTGGGGAGGGTCTTAAATAGTCAGAAAAGGCTGGCAAACGAGATCTTTAATCCACACATGTGAAGCTCATTATTCTTGGTGCCTGAACTACTTCTTAAAACTTTAGGGGGACCAAACAGAATTCTTGTGGTTTGAGGGGTTGAATAATAAATGACACTCTGAATTAACTTTTTACGTTTAAAAAAAAAAAAAAAAAAAAAAAAAAATTTGCTGCAGTGCATTTCCCACTTCCAGGCTGATCTACAGTACAAATGTCACAATGCCAAGTTATTTCCGCATGTGTCAACCAGCTAAATCTTCAGGGGGTTGAATACTACTTGTAGGCACTGTATATGTATGTGTGTGTGTGTATATATATATATACATATACAGTGGTGTGAAAAAGTGTTTGCCCCCTTCCTGATTTTTCATTCTTTTGTAAAATTAAATGTTTCAAATCACAAAACAAATTTAAATATTAGACAAAGATAACAGAACTAAACACAAAATACAGTTTTTAAATGAAGGTTTATATTATTAAGGGAAAAATAAATCCAAACCTACAGGGCCATGTGAGAAAAAGTGATTGTTCCCCCTTAAAACAGAAATTAACTGTGGTTTATCACATCTTTGGGAAACTGAACTCAATTTCCCTAGCCACATACAGGCCTGATTACTGCCACACCTCTTCTCAATCAAAAAATCACTTAAATAGGACCTGCCCGATGAAGTAAAGTAGACCAAAAGATCCTCAAAAGCTAGACATCATGCTGCAATCCAAAGAAGTACAGGAACAAGTGTGAAACAAAGTAATTGAGATCTATCAGTCTGGAAAAGGTTCTAAAGCCATTTTTAAATCTTTGGGACTCTAGTGAACCACAGTGAGAGCCATTAAATGGCAAAAACATGGAACAGTGATGAACCTTCCCAGGTGTGGCCGATCGACCAAAATTAACCAAAGAGCACAGCACTGACTCATCCAAGAGGTCACAAAAGACCCCACAACAACATTCAAAGAACTGCAGACCTCACTTGTTGAATTACAACTATTTTGCAAAAGTGAGTGGGTCAAAATTCCTCCAGAGCGTTGTAAAAGACTCATTCCCAGTTATCGCAAATGCTCAATTGCAGTTGTTGCTGCTAAGCGTGGCCCAACCAGTTATTAAGTTTAGGGACAATCACTTTTTCACACAGGGCCCTGTAGGTTTGGATTTTATTTTCCCTTGATAATAAAGACCTTCATTTAAAAACTGCATTTTGTGTTTACTTTTGTTTCCTTTGTCTAATATTTAAATTTGTTTTGTGATTTGAAACATTTAAGTGTGACAAACATGCAAAAGAATAAGAAATCAGGAAGGGGGCAAACACTTTTTCACACAACTGTATATACGTATGGATAAATAGATAGATAGTAAGTATATATGATATATATATCAATAATTATGACATTTTGTAACAATTATTACAATTCTATATTAGTTGTCTATGCTTTTTGTAGATGTATACAGATTATATACATGTGAGGAATTTTAAATACATTTGTACTTGTGTTATGCCCTACACTGAAGTGGTAGCGGACAAAAGGGGAGTGTTGTACAAAAGAGGATCCAAAAACAAGTTGATTTTGTGTTACACTGTTGGGTTAGATGAGTTAAGTTCATTTAGAAAATGGAATAATGTGTGTGAAATATGCATGGACAAGGGGAGGAGAGATCAACCAACATAGCCAGAAGTTACTAAAGACATGAATGGGTAGTATATTCCCTCCCCCCCCCTCCAACAAAAAAAAGATTATAAAATTGGATAATAGGAAAATATTACTAAAAGTATTTTAAATATATTTTAACATAAAACATTGTTTTTAATAGTAGGACATTTTCTGAATATATATTCCTTTTGAAAGGAAAAAAACAGAAACATAGGAACTGCTAGAAGTTTTATACCCACAGCTAGACTTAGAAATATACATTTGGTGAGTACAAATACCAATGGTTAAAATAAAATAGAAGTAGAAGGATATATTGTACATACATTCATTAATGGATGGCTGATGGAAGAACTACACAGGGTATAAATCTGAAGGCCCCAAAATTTTGGGCTTATTTTATTTTATTTATGACTAATACAGTACACGTTAAGAGCTGTACAATTCTCTGGAGTATATTTTATTGGGTCATTTAAGCAGTTCTCCAATGGATGAAGTCACTCAGCATTCAGTACTATGCCTTACTACACACCTGAGGCATATTTTAATGATTCAATAAAACACAGACTGTCATGTCTTATTGCTTATAACTGTGTTACACTGTATCTTGTCTACGATATGAAACAATATAACACAGCACTCCTGTGTCAGGCATCAAAGTTTCTTTTCAAAAGAAAATTAATAGTCAGCATGAACCTAAAATGCAGTTGATGTATAACATAGATTTTAATGTCAGCATATGAGATGGAAACCATTGTAAAGTTTGTCCAGAAACTAGTATTATATATTGTTGGAAGTCTGGTTACTCGATACCCAGAAAAAGCATTAAACTGCATCATACATTTCACAGGTAGCAAATGTAACCTTACTTTGTACATACTTTTGTATTGGTCTTGATACTGTGCTGCTCATATGACTTACAGGGGTTGTCCACTAATCGGACAACCCCTTATGAATCGCTACATTTCCCTCCTGTAAAATAATAACACTTACACACTGGCTGACACAGGCAGAACAGGGCCCCTGTGAAAGAATAGTATATGGGCCCTTTTCAGTCCAATAGCTCTTCTTAGTGCACAATTTCCCTGTTTTGGATGTGGAAATAGCCCCCCTTACCTTTTGGGCCCCTGTGCTGCTTTACACATTTCAACAATGATATGCCCACCCCTGAACTTATACTCACCTCATCATTTCAGTGGTGTTGGCACTGGCTCTCCCAGGACATTGTCACGCGATCCCTGTGGCCAGTCATTGCTGGCTTCGCTCTCCCCTCCTTTGGACAAATCAAGATATCCAGAGGAAGTGAGAGAGCTACAGCCACAGCTCTGATTTTCTCTGGATGTGAATTACATCCTTAGGAGAGGATGTGAAGAAAGCACTGATTGGCCACAGGGATTGCAGGACATAATAATGACACTGCTGGAGCTGCGCCAGCACTGGAGTTGAGTATAAGTGTTATTGAAACAAAGGGGTTTAAAAGGGGTTGTCCTAGTAGTGGAAAACCCCTTTAAAGGGAACATGTCATCAGAAAAAACACTATTAACCTGCAGATATTGAGTTAATCTGCAGGTTAATAGCATCTTTAACCTACCTGGCATCCGCACTTACCCAAATGCTGCTAGGAGAAAATGAACTTAATCTCCCCCGGCAGTGTCCCGGTTTCAGTCACAGGAACGCCACCGGCACAGGTCCAGTTACTGCTTTGAGAATATAGAGCGGCAGCTGTAACTGCGACCTGACTGACACTGGCTCTGCATTAGGGTCGGCTGCCAGTCAATGCCTGGGGAGCGATTACAGCCGCCACTCTGTTTCCTCAGACAAGTGACTGAACCCGCGCCAGCGCCACCTCTGTGGCTGAAACTGGAATGCTGCTGGGGGGGAGAAAGTTAATTTTCTCCCTGTAATGTTTGGGTAAGTGCGGGCACCGGGAGGGTTAGTAATGCTGTTAACCTGCAAATTAACCCCATATCTGCGGTTAACAGCATTTTTTCTGGTGACAGGTTCACTTTTTAAGGGATTATTTTATTCCTTGAAAAAAACTACTGTTTAACCAGTATATATTTGAAAATTAGTAATTTTCACAACTGGATGTGTTTTTTAAAAAATGTTGTGCAGAGATAAATTAATAAAAATGCCCCTGTTGAATCCCGTGTAACTGCCTATGCTTGACCATGGAGAGCTGCTTTAGTTTCAGGTCAGTACTTGCTGTTTGTTTTGACACCACCGAATGAGGAAGGGTAATTGAATATTCTGTGCTGATGCTACTGGTACAATCTATTCCGTGCTTATGAGGTTACTCTGCCCTGCCTGTTCTTTTCACATTGCTTGAAATTTTATTATTTATCTCAACAAATCACACAGGGCAGTATGAACTAAAAAAAACGGACATATCAAGTGAAAAAACAGCATATATGTTTGGCCACTGAGTTCTTTTGTACATCACTGGTGTGATTTATTGAGGTGAGCTCAAAAGTCCTCTGCTATAGCACATACCATTATTACTTATATGGAAGGAACAGACAGAGGAAAGTAGTGCTACAAGTTTATAATAGCAATTGCCTGCGGTAGCAGAAGCTAATGGTCATTTTTCCACTCTCCTTCCTTATGTGGAATCAATAAAACAGTACACACCGAACAGCAGCTAAAGTACCTCTACATGGGAGGGCATATATACACTGCTCAAAAAAATAAAGGGAACACTTAAACACTTAAACAACTGAATATAACTCCAAGTAAATCAAATTTCTGTGAAATCAAACTGTTCACTTAGGAAGCAACACTGATTGACAATCAATTTCACATGCTGTTATGCAAATGCAATAGACAATTGATGGAAATTATTGGCAATTATCAAGATACACTCAATAAAGGTGTGGTTCTGCAGGTGGGGACCACAGACCACATCTCAATACCAATGCTTTCTGGCTGATGTTTTGGTCACTTTTGAATGTTGGTTGTGCTTTCACACTCGTGGTAGCTTGAGACGGACTCTACAACCCACAGAAGTTGCTCAGGTAGTGCAGCTCATCCAGGATGGCACATCAATGTGAGCTGTGACAAGAAGGTTTGCTGTGTCTGTCAGCGTAGTGTCCAGAGGCTGGAGGCACTACCAGGAGACAGGCCAGTACACCAGGAGACGTGGAAGGGGCCGTAAGAGGGCAACAACCCAGCAGCAGGACCGCTACCTCCGCCTTTGTGCAAGGAGGAATAGGAGGAGCACAGCCAGAGCCCTGCAAAATGACCTCAATCCATGTATATATGCTGCCTTTTCCCCCCAATCCTTGTATATATGCTGCCTCCCCCCCAATCCATGTATATATGCTTCCTTTTCCCCAATCCATGTATATAGGCTGCCTCCCCCCCAATCCATGTATATATGCTGCCTCCCTCCTCCAATCCAAGTATATAGGCTGCCTCCCCCCCAATCCATGTATATATGCTGCCTCCCCCCATCCTGCTGGCACCGCTGTTCATCGCATACAAAAAAAAAAAAAAAAAACAACATCATAAACTCTCCAACTCACCTTCCTACCTCTCCCGCACTGTGTCCTCTCCTGTAGCTGGCAGCTGACTTCAGCGTCCTAGCGATGGGGGCGCATGACGTCATTGCCAGGTGCCCAGTCGCATGTACGCTGACGCCGCCAGCTGACAGTGTGTATTACAGCGCACAGACCTGTCAAGTACGTGTGCTGCACTACACTTCAGCTAGATGTGTGTCAGAGAACGCACATCTAGCTGAAGTAGGGGCTGGCATCGGCGGGCTCAGAGTCCTCACCCGCCGGGCCAGGTCCAGGAGTGCTAGTGCTGCGGCAATGGCGTGCGTGCCCTTAGGGAGGGCTCTGCATGCCCCCTCTGGCACGCGTGCCATAAGTTTGCCAGCACTGTACTAGGAGACCGTAAAATTCTGCCACACGATCCTGTGATAGTTATGAACAATGTAATTCTAAGATTTCTAAGAGAGGAGTTAGGGGACTGCATAGTGACTCATTGATTAAGTCTGTAGCCTTGCAGTGCAGGAGTATTAGGTTCTTCGAAGCCAAATAAATATGATGTCTGCATAGAGTTTCTAAGTTCTTCCGGTGTTTTCATGGCCTTTCTCTTAAATGACAGAAACATACAGATAGGTTAGTCTGAAAAAAGGAAACTAGATTGTGGGTACCTTTAAGTGCAGGAACTGTTGAGAATCAAAAGAATTTGTAAAGAATTGTGGAACATGTTGGTGCTATATAAGCAAAACAAAAAATAAATGAGAGCAATTCCTAGCCACAGTTGTATCTTTATGATCACTTTTCACTTATGAGTTCATTGAATAAATAGAATGCATTAAGTTCATCAGCCCCCTCTACTGGTGGCTCCATGCAGCACCAATGGAAACTTGAATTATCTTAAAAGGAACCTGTCACCATTTTTTTTGTTTATGAATAAATACCACCACCTTCATGAACGCCTGTGCTGCATTCCAAAAAGTTGTATATTATCCCTTGACTTCACCTGTATACCCTCCCAAAAAAACTTTTGAATTGCTCCCGCTCTGTATGCAAATCCAGACAGTCTGGTCGAATAGGCTTCATTGCTGCACATCTGTCTCTCCTCTCCCCTGGTAATTGCCATCCTCCAGCTTTGATTGATGTGGACGATGCGTCCTGCATCATCCACATAGCGGAATTAAATCTCGCAGGCACACTTTGCTCTGCCCTACTCTGGGCAAAGCATAAAACATAACGGACCATGTTGGCGTATGCAGCCTGCACAGGCGCTTATGAAGGTGATGAAGGTGGTGGTATTTGTTGATATACACGAAAAAAACTGGTGACAGGTTAACTTTAAACATATCTGCAGCTCTGTTTTAGAAACACAAATATATTGAGATATTAATTAAGACAGAAAGGTTCATCTTATTTAGAAATAAATATATATTCAGGAGTACGTATTCAAAAAGTAGTTAATTTAAATGAATCTGGTAAGAGAACAACAGTGGCACTTACCGGTCCTTTAAAAACCAATGTCTTTATTTACAACATTATAAAAAACGGTTGCAGGGAGGGAGTAACAAATGTTTGTCCTACACATGTGCTTCCTCCCTCCTTGCAGCCAGTTTTTATAATGTTGTAAATAAAGACGTTGATTTTTTAAGGACCGGTAAGTGCCACTGTTGTTCGCTTTCCAAATACAATTGTTGTCCTTTTATATTTGAGCATCTAGTATCTTATGGCAATAATTGCTCTGTCCGAAGTTTATGTTGATAAGAAGACAAACAGGTTGCAGGTGCCGACACACCTCTCCTCTACTCGATTTAAATGAATCTGCTGCCCTATTACTCCACCTCTCATACCGTTATTCTATAACGTTTCACCTTTAGAACACCTATTCACAAAAATATTATATAGCCAAGGTATAATAATTAAATATCAACTTTATCCAAGAATAGTATAACACATTTTTCATATTTTGCATAAAAAGGCAGAGTGAGCTATCACTAGGGCGACACATAAACATCAGGAGGAGATGAGATAATACTAACCAAGGATACTGAATACGGCAAGCTTGCAAAAATAGAAACTATCTATATAAATGCCCAAAGGCCGGATATACATTGCACTAATGCCATATTGATTAAATCAAGTGAAAGGAATAGTCAAATTAAATACCTGTATACATCTACTCTTGCTGGAATGGTGACAGGTCCCAACACGTGTTTCGGTATGTAGCTTTCGTCAGGGAGTGTGGCAACAGACCAGCTGGAGGCACATTAAATAGTAGCCACAACCAATAGAATAACAACAAATAAAATAACATATCTGGGTCCTATATGACGCATGCGGCAGATGCAAGCCATACAAGGCCCATTCACTGCCGCGTCATCCGATAAGGCCAGGAGGGGTGATTCGAGCAAGGACCCGACCACGTGCCATATGCGTCATATAGGATCCAGATATGTTATTTTATGTGGTGGGATTATTTTAACTACTAACAATGACTTAACGCTTTCCACAATCTGTCTCCAAACTAATCTCCCAATATTTCCCTACATATAATTTTCTGTCCTTAAAAGACCTCCTTCTCTCCTCCTTTCTCATACATTTCTCACTTGTCTCTATGACTTCTCATGAGCTTCCCTATCTTCTGAAATTCAGTGCCTCAGCATGTATGATTGTCTCCCATATTTGGAACCTTCAGATGCAGCCAGAAAAGCTTACAGTCTGCAATAACCCCCACTGCTGCCCTACAATAACCCCACTTCCACCTCACTACCACCGGAGACCTCCCAACCCCCTGACCTACTGTCTCCTTCCACATTAGCCTGTAGATTGTAAGGCCGTGAGGGAAGGGTCCTCTCCCCCTCTGTACCAGTCTGTCAGTTTGGTTACTTTGGTTGATATTTGTTTTATATATGGTATATTTATGTAATGTGTATGAATATGTATATAACCCTTTTCACATGTACAGCACTGTTTATGCATTTTCCTTTGTGACCTTGGCTGGTAAAGATCATTGCCTTTTTACTATGTCAATAATTTAATTATTTTGGGAAGTTTTTAAAGTTCCTTTAATTTTTTTAGCTGCGCTTTTTATTTTACTATAGTGTAGGGACAAGACACCCTTGACGGGTGTTGTAAATTTGCATATTTTGACACATTTTATCATTTTCATTACATGGTGCAGCCAATAATGGTGACCTTGTAAACTACGGTCTTGGACCTCTGTGATGGACTGATAGTCTGCCAGCAGTCCGCCTAATCAAATAGAAGGGGCGTGTAATAAGCTATTAGCTGGGCACTGTGCTATACATGTGTGTGAATTACGTCCTATTACAAGCTTCATCTGTGTGCAATTCTAATACAAGGCAATAACCCGCACCATGGATTGGTAGGCGGAGAGTTGTTGTTTCATCAATATTTTGCACCTGTGTTGCCTCATTTAAGAGGGTCTGCTGCGTTCTGTTTATTCATTTTCTTTTGTGACCTTGGTTGGTAAACATCTTTGCCTTTTTTCCATGTCTATCACATGTACAGAACCCTGGAATTATTGGTGTTTTAAAAATAAGCAATAGTAATAATAATAATAATAGTAAAGAATTTACATTACAATTTCAACACCTATGAACCATAGCATGCATATCAGAAGTTCTACAAAAGCCACAATTGTAAAAAGTAGACATCTTGTAAAAATCAACAATGTCCAAAATTAGAACACATCTTGCTACTTTTATATAAAAAAACATTGGAAAAATGCCCTGGACAAAACCAGACAACTGTTACTCAACTGTGCTACATCAATAAATGAAGAATTAGTTGTTCAATTCCAATTTGTTTTTCTCATTTAAATTATCATTGATTTTCATTGTACGGTTTTATTTTGTGTAGTACAGTAATGTGAATTTCATGGGCTAAAGCACACAAGTAATAATCATTTAGAAAGTTAGACATGTTATATTGTAAAATGCTTTACTTAGACCTGTAGTATGTTAGTAAAGTAAGACAAAACACAACAAAGTTTTCTCATGAAAACTACTCCTTTTTAAACTTAAAGTCTGTCCTGGAATGAAGTATTGATGATCTATCTGTGAGATAGGTCATCAATATAAGATTGGTGGGGGTTCGAAAACGGCACCCTCACTGATCAGCAGTCGAATGCTGCACTTTATCTCCCAATCAAGTGAAGCACGGTAATCAACAGCGGTCACTAAGCAATGTCCTGGGCTTCCATGATTCATACCATACATCACTTAGTTATGACTGCTAATGATGTAATTTCAGCTGATCGGTGGAAGTGACAGATATTGGACCCTAACCAATCTCATAATGATGACCTATAGGTCAAAGTACTCAACAACACTTTCAAGCTTACCTTCAGCTTATACATCAGGGAAAATGGTGGCATCTCGGTATAAGCATAATCCCATTTTTCCTTTTGTACAGCCTATGTTCATCCGATTGCATTTAATTTCATTGCATTTTAATGTTTCTGTTTGTCTGACAACTAGATGGCTGTCATTACAACCGGGAGGGGCTCTAAGGAGGAGGAAGAGGCGGGGTCCATTTTCCGTGATGTATATAAAAGTCTCAATTGTATCAGCTGCATGTCATGGCTGAATTTTTATTATTGTATTCCTGGCTTGAAAAAGGCTTATTATGGCCAAAACATTGCATCATCTACCTCATTTTTGTTCCTTTGCCATATGATTTTAAGGATCGAATAAAAGCTTAATTTTATCCCTTTGTGAATCCTCTGGTGCCTCGAAACTTTTTGAAACTTGCATTGATCTTAGTGTAATATGTTTTTTTAACGGATCTCACTTGGACCAAAAATATTGTGGTGTGCAAAAGTCCTTAACGTGTTCATGTTATCAGAACAGTTGTGTAATTATCGGTGACTAATATGTGTCTGTTGGAAAACACATAGACACATAGAAGAAAATATTGTTTTCATTCCCTGGCATCAAGCATAGATCTTAAAATATTAAACTAATATAATAAACACACAAAATAATGAAAAGTTACATAACTTTGTATTACACAGTGATTACATTTGATTTACATGCAAACAGAAAACCCCTTAAATATAGAATTCCATGAATCTGAACACAGTTTTGTTTCTGAATTTGCACATTTTAATATATAAGTAGATTTGCTACTTTAGAAATAAGTCATGTGACTTGAGAAGTGTTGAGTACCCATACATTTCAAATAGATGCTTGTGACTACAGTGCTTTCTCTTGTCATTGAAACAGTACAATACCCTGAGAAAGCGTAGAAGTGCAGAGGCAGTCAGCTGCAACCAATGTATTACTGATAAATGTGTGCAGACAGGTTGTCCAAGCTTATGCTACATCAAGCATATTTTATCCTAATTTAGTTAAAGGCTCTTATGCTTTTGTTTACAACAAACCTAAAATACATAAAAGAATCACACAAGATGAGCGGATGACCAAATTCTTAGAAAAGTTCATGAAAAAGTGTGGTCGCCTATGAGTTTAGTAGAAATAGAAGTGATGCAGAAGAGATTTTAGAAATACATGAATTTCAGTTATTAGGCCACGTTCACACGTTCAGTATTTGGTCAGTATTTTTCATCAGCATTTGTAAGCCAAAATGAGGAGTGGAGCAATCAGAGGAAAAGTATAAAAGAAACACGTCACCACTTCTGCATTTTTCACCCACTCCTGGTTTTGGCTTACAAATACCAATGTAAGAAACTGACCAAATATTGAACGTGTCATGCAGGTAACCTTTCGGAAGACATATGTGAACTCAAGGAATAGCCCTATTTCTGTCTATTAGGACTCACTCACATGACCGTATTTATGGTTCAAGTGCTGTCAATGAAAAAAACAGCTCTTGGACTAATGCTATTCAATGGGGCAGGGAAGATGAGCAATTTTTTTCACTGACCAAATCTGAATGTGAAAAAAAATCACAGCATGCAATAGTTTCTTCTGTAAATCATATGAGAATCACCTATGCAAGTCTATAGGTGCATGAAAAAAATTGGATACCATACAGAGACACAGCATAACAGCTGTTTTTTACCAATACATTGCAATTCTGTAATATAGGAAGCTGTAAATGATTAATAGCGCCTGCTGTAAAAAACAAGTTGTATATGGACTGCACACAGATGCCAAGTGAGAAAAAGATCATCCCACTGGATGAAACTGAACGATTTTTTATACACTTGTGTGAACCTATGAATCTACCCTAGGGGCTCACTTACATGAGTGTATAATTCGGACTAGTTCAATCCGATGTTTTATCTGATAGCACTTAACTCAATGTTATACTATAGGGAAAAGAAATGTGGTTTTCCAGCGGATCTTCGATAAAATTAAGCTTTTATTAGGAACATATAAAAGCAGCCATGTCACAAGGACAATACACGGGATACAAGGACACAAGACATGATAGTCCCAACGCATTTCAAGTATTAGCCTTAATCATGGGATAAAGTCACTGTGGGACATAAAGGTATATATAGCTATGCATACAAACATTGCTCCTCCTAGACACAGATGGTAAATAATTAGTTAATTACTAGGTAGGAGTTAAATTAAAAGTGACAAGCCAGTAGAACAAAATACAAAATAAACCACTATATTTCAATGACACTACAAAACTATATGAATCATGGAACAGTACAATCTGAAAAAAGTACGAGAGTTACCTTAAATGAATAGAATTATTTAAGAAATCTGGTATTGATTTTCTACTACAACATTATCAATTCTAATTGAGAATTAGTATGAATAACCTTTATTTGAAAATAAATATTTCATAAATTTAACTATGGGCATATAAATTTCTTTGTTATAATAGTGTCTCATCATCATATTAAATTCTCCCTCAGAAATATTTTGAATTGCAGGAGAAAATACGCAAAAAAGAAAAAAAAAAAAATATAAATTTTTTTTTTTTTTTTTAATAATTTTTTTTTTCAATTTATGTATATTGTGATATTAAATCTTGTCTGATGTTCAGACCTTGCGGTATTCTAGTAGCTAATCTAAAGATCCAAAAGGATTCTCTATTGAGAATTTTTCTCTTATGTTCTCCTCCTCTAAAAGGTTTCTAAACGTTTTCTATGGCTCTAAATTTAAAATCAGACACATCTCCTCCTTGTGTGTGCTGAAAATGTCTTGATAGAGACGAGCAATTAAAGATTTTTGGGTTGCTAGCATCAGATAGATGCCTCCTAATGCATTTTTTCAATGGTCCAGTAGTGCAACCAACATACTGTAATTTGCAAAGAAAACATTCTGCAAGGTAGATAACATTATCAGTATTACAATTCATAAAAGAATTAATATTATAAGTCTGATTAGTAATGTAAGATTGAAAAGATGTGCTTTTCTGGGCATAGCCACAAGAAATGCAACGTGTGTGACCACAGCCATAGAAACCTTTTAGTGTTAGCCAAGTATCGGAGAGAGGATTTTTTTCTGACAAAAAAAGACTGGGAGACAAAATAGTACCTAAAGTGGCTGCTTTTTGAGATACAAATTGAATATTCGAAGTCTCCAAGATTTTACAGAGTGTCTGATCTTGATTTAAGACTGGTAGATATTTTCTCACAATATTAATAATATCCTGATATTGCGGGCTATATTGGGTGCAGAAAACAATTTTATTATCTGAAGTCTGATTTTTTGCTCTAGTTTTTCTAGTGGGATTTTTTAAAAGATCTAATCTATTAATATCTGCTACAATATTGTCCGCTCTGGATAAGAATTTATTGGGGTAACCTCTCCTTAAAAGTCGTTTTTTGGTAGATTGAACTGCAGTTGTATAAATCTCTTGATTTGAGGAATGTCTCTTCATGCTGATAAATTCTCCCACTGGGATGTTTTTTATTATATGTTTAGGGTGACAAGATGAAGCTTGCAAAATAGTATTTCCAGCTGTTGCTTTTTTAAAAGGAAGTATTGTGATTTTTTTGGTATTATCATCACCAGATAAAACAATGTCTAAATAATTAATAGTATGTTTTTGAAGGCAAAAAGTAAATTTCAAATTGTAGTCATTCCCATTGAGATAATCCACAAACGATGGAACTTTAGAAATGGGCCCCTTCCAGATAAGTAGTAAATCATCTATGTACCTAGAGTACCATTCTATATCGTTTATAAAGGGATTATACTTAGAGAAAATATAACTTTCTTCCCATACCAACATGACAATATTTGTCAGAGAAGGAGAGAATTTTCCCCCCATGCTAACTCCCTGTTTCTGAAAATAAAAATCCCTATCAAAAGAAAAAAAATTATTTTTTAATAAGAATTCTTTGGAGAGTAGCATAAAGTCTTGAATACAAGTGATATATCCACTATATTTATGCAAAAAATATTTAAGACAGTTCAGCGCTATTTCATAAGGTATGGCAGGATACAGACCGACAACATCACATGATAGCCAGTTATATGAGGGAAGCCAAGTGTACGTATCAAAGGTATTGACCACAGTGCTAGTATCCCTTATATAACCTGGGATATTAGGGATGACTGGCTGGAGGTAATGATCCACCCATGCTCCAAGTTTTTCACCTAAGGAGCCTATGCCAGCAATAATCGGTCTAAGAGGAGGTGGAAAAACATTTTTATGCACTTTCGGTAATGAGTGGAAAATAGGTACTACTGGGTGCTCTATATATAAATGTTCAAATATTTTTTTAGTAATAGCACCCGTATGTAAACCTTCATTCAAAAGGAACAACAAATCTTTTTGTACCTGAGAAGAGGGATTATATGCTACTTTTCTGTATATATCCTGATTGTTTAACATCTCAATATTTAGTTTTTTATAAAGACCAGCATTCATAATAACTATATTACCGCCTTTATCGGCTTGGCGTACTAAAAGATCTTTATTTCTATCTAATTGCTGAAGAGCCTCTCTTTCCTCAAAAGTTATATTAGAGGTTCGTATATTAGGTGCTCGATCTAGTTTAGCCAGGTCTTTTTCAATTAGATCTTGGAATAAATCTAATACCAGTGGTCTAGATTGTATAGGATAGAAGAAAGGTTTTTTTAGATGAAAAGTAGAGTTCAGAGTAGAGATGAGCGTTGTTCTACTCGAACTGTTCGCCAATCTCAAATTCGAGCTGTTTTGGGCGGTGTTCGAGCCGTTCGGCGAACACGAACAATTTGAGAAAAATTCGGCTGTTCGAGGTTATGTTCGATAACTGTTCATGCACCAAAATCATAATTGGATTTTTTCTCAGTAATGATGAAAATTAATGTTAATACGCAGTTTGAGTGTACAGCGGGGTGGGGGGAGGGGCAGGGGATGGATCTCTGCAGGAACAATGAAGATCTCCATTTTTTTTTCTCTTTCCCGCATTTGCAGTGGGGAGGTGCAATCTGTCAGCCTATCAGCAGCGCACACACGGAGCGAAGTGCTTTTCTTCACACAAGCAAGGGCATGTGCCATTGGCAGTGTATGTCACATGTCCTTGCCCTATAAGACCAAGCCATTTTCCCCGTCGCCACCATTTTCTCACTGCTGCAGCTGCGTGTTAGACGGCACCGCTGTTGCTGTGTGCGCTATACCTTGTTAATTTCAAGCCAATTTTCGCACAAATATACAGATAGCTTGGGAGTAGGGAATAGTTGTGATTGCAGTCCTTTTAAGGACTAGTTTACAGCATTTCCTACGACTTTTATCAGGGAGGTCTGTGCTCTTAAATAGATAGGTTGTGGGAGTAAAGACTAATTGTATTTGGAGTCCTTTTCAGGACTAGGTTACATGAGTTCCTATCAGTTTTTGCCAGGCAGGTCTGTGCCAGTGCTGTGCAAGTTTTTTTCACAGCATTTGGCTGAATCTAGCAAAGCTAATCCTTTTTGGCCTATTGCAGAGTGTGTTAGTCAGTGGAGTAGCCTATCTGTGTTGCAAGATATAACACCTGTGTATAGAATACCAATTTTTTTTCTGCACCTAGTGAAGTAAAATCTTTTGGGCATAGCATCATTCTATTAGTCCATCTATACTGACCTCCATCAGGTTGCAAACTGAATATAATTTTTTTCTGCATCTAGCTCTGAAAAAATATTTGGGCTTCTAGCAGTGTGTGGGACTTGGTCTATTAGTCCATCTATACTGACCTCCATCAGGTTGCAAATTAAAAATAATTTTTTTCTTCATTTAGCTTTGAAAAAATATTTGGGCTTCTAGCAGTGTGTGGGACTTGTTCTATTAGTCCTTCTATACTGACCTCCAGCAGGTTGCAAATTGAATATAATTTTTTTCTGCATCTAGCTCTGAAAAAATAGTTGGGCTTCTAGCGGTGTGTGGGACTTGGTCTATTAGTCCATCTATACTGACCTCCATCAGGTTGCAAATTAAAAATAATTTTTTTCTGCATCTAGCTCTGAAAAAATATTTGGGCTTCTAGCAGTGTGTGGGACTTGGTCTATTAGTCCATCTATACTGACCTCCATCAGGTTGCAAATTAAAAATAATTTTTTTCTGCATCTAGCTCTGAAAAAATATTTGGGCTTCTAGCAGTGTGTGGGACTTGGTCTATTAGTCCATCTATACTGACCTCCATCAGGTTGCAAATTAAAAATAATTTTTTTCTGCATCTAGCTCTGAAATAATATTTGGGCTTCTAGCAGTGTGTGGGACTTGATCTATTAGTCCATCTATACTGACCTCCATCAGGTTGCAAATTAAAAATAATTTTTTTCTTCATTTAGCTCTGAAAAAATATTTGGGCTTCTAGCAGTGTGTGGGAATTGTTCTATTAGTCCTTCTATACTGACCTCCAGCAGGTTGCAAATTGAATATAATTTTTTTCTGCATCTAGCTCTGAAAAAATAGTTGGGCTTCTAGCGGTGTGTGGGACTTGGTCTATTAGTCCATCTATACTGACCTCCATCAGGTTGCAAATTAAAAATAATTTTTTTCTGCATCTAGCTCTGAAAAAATATTTGGGCTTCTAGCAGTGTGTGGGACTTGGTCTATTAGTCCATCTATACTGACCTCCATCAGGTTGCAAATTAAAAATAATTTTTTTCTGCATCTAGCTCTGAAAAAATATTTGGGCTTCTAGCGGTGTGTGGGACTTGGTCTATTAGTCCATCTATACTGACCTCCATCAGGTTGCAAATTAAAAATATTTTTTTTCTGCATCTAGCTCTGAAAAAATAGTTGGGCTTCTAGCAGTGTGTGGGACTTGATCTATTAGTCCATCTATACTGACCTCCATCAGGTTGCAAATTAAAAATAATTTTTTTCTGCATCTAGCTCTGAAAAAATATTTGGGCTTCTAGCGGTGTGTGGGACTTGGTCTATTAGTCCATCTATACTGACCTCCATCAGGTTGCAAATTAAAAATAATTTTTTTCTGCATCTAGCTCTGAAAAAATATTTGGGCTTCTAGCAGTGTGTGGGACTTGGTCTATTAGTCCATCTATACTGACCTCCATCAGGTTGCAAATTAAAAATAATTTTTATCTGCATCTACAGTACCTCTGAAAAAATATTTGGGCTTCTAGCAGTGTGTGGGACTATTTGTATTAGTCCATCTATACTGACCTCCATCAGGTTGCAAATTCAAAATAATTTTTTTCTGCATCTAACCCAGCCAATAGTTTTGGCCTAATACCACAGTTTGGCCACTCAGCTCTGCTCGGTTACCATCCATTGTTTTTTTGTGCAAACAACTCCAGAGTTGTGAATTAGTTAACCACCAAAATGAGTGGAAAAAGGCCTGCTGCTGGTGGAAAGGGGAATAGGCGTGTTGGGAAGGGGAAAAAAGGTTGTGTCTGTGGGGTAGGTGTTAAAGCAACAGTAACATCTGCAGAAGAAAGACCATCTTCCAGCCAAACTAAAATGTCTACTTCTTTTAGCGGACAATGTGATAAGATCCCTTTCTTACGGCCACGCCAATCGCTACAAATTCCAGATGAGGCACAAAAACAGCAGGTGCTTCAACGGATATCAAGTGCTCCTTTAAGTGGGCTCTCCTCCACATCAACTTCAACATCACAAATACTCCAGTCCTCAAAGGTGTCACCCAAATCGCACTTGCTTCCTCACAGCTCCCAAATCTCCAGCTGCCCGTCTGAGTATGAGGTAGAACAGATGGTTGAGTCTGCAGAGCTGTTTACTCATACTATAGCCTGGGAATCAGAGGTCGACTCCAGCGCTTCTGTGAATCCAGACGAGGAAATGATCTGCACTGATGCCCAGAATCTTTATGAGTCGGATCCAGGACCAGACGCAGAAGGTTCTGACCATAATGTAGACCCTCATTCCCAAACTGTAACTCCTGTTGGTGGAGACAATGAGGAAGATGATGATAAGACTCAAATACCTGATTGGAGCGACAACTTTAGTTTTTTGTCAGGGCAGGAACAGGTTGGCTCTGAGGACGACGGGTGTGATAACGCACAGGGTGATGATGATGAGGTCGGAGATCCCACTTACTGTCAACCCACAGTCAGCCAAGAGATGAGGTCAGCAGAGGAGGTGGAGGAAGATGCTAGTGACGACGAGGTCAGGTTGCGCCTTCCTGGACAGAGACGTAGTACTGGAAGCACGTCAACAACTGCATCCTCAAACACAACTCTGCCTCTCACCACAAGTCGTGGTGGCTCTTCAGGTCGCATGGGTGCTAAGCCTTGCATAGCCTGGGCATTTTTTCAGATCGATAAAGATGACCCAACTCGTGTTATCTGTAACATTTGTCAGCAAAAGCTAAGTAGAGGCCAAAAAATACATAGTTTGAGTACTTCATGCATGAACCGGCACATGGACATGAAGCATAAGTTGCAGTGGGAAGCTCAGTGTGCTACAATGCGGCCTAGCCGGCCGGGCCAATCACCGTCTGCCATATCTTGTGCATCCGCGGCCTCTTCATCCTCTGTGACTGGGGGGACAGCAGTCACACCTGTTTTGGGGCGCAGACCTGCCACCTCTTTACCCGCAACAGCCAGCGTGATTGGCAGGTCATCATTTTCTTTGGAGGTGGTAACACCAGCTGGTGTTGAGCGCTGTCCGACATCGATAGCACCACCTTTGGATCAAGGCAACCTAACATGTCCGCCTGCATCTTCCTCACAGACCGGCAGTTTGCCGGGGACACCCTTATCAACCCCGTCTAAGCACAATAGCCAGCCCTCGGTCCCTCAGATGTGGACAAGTAAAAGACCATTTCCTCCTAGCCATGAGAAAGCTAAGAGGTTGAATTTCACCATCTGCAAGCTCTTGGCTACAGAAATGCTGCCTTTCCGCCTGGTGGACACAGAGGATTTTCGAGACCTTATGTCCGTCGCAGTGCCCCAGTACCAGATGCCCAGTCGGCACTACTTCTCAAAGAAAGGTGTGCCTGCGCTCCACCAGCATGTCGCACACAACATCACCGCTTCTTTGAGAAACTCTGTGTGTGACAGGGTGCATTTCACCACAGACACTTGGACGAGTAGGCATGGACAGGGGCGTTACATGTCGCTGACTGGGCACTGGGTAACTATGGTGACAGCAGGACAAGGGGCTGCTGTCCAAGACTTGCCGACCCCACGAGTTGTGCGTCAATCCTCTTTATGTCAAAGTTCCTCCACTGCTTCTGCCTCCTCAACCTCCTCTCGGTCTTCCACCTGCACCCAAAGCCTGTCTGGTCATGCCACAAGCTTTCTAACTGCGCAGAAGGGATCATGCACACCTCCTTACTATGCTGGCAGTAGGGCTCAACGTCATCAGGCGGTTTTTACATTGAAATGTCTGGGAAATGTGAGTCACACAGCTGAGGAGTTGTGGTCAGCTCTGGAGAACCAATTTCATGAATGGTTGTCTCCACTGGACCTGAAACCAGGGAAGGCCATGTGCGACAATGCTGCAAACCTGGGTGCGGCCCTTCGCCGGGGCAATGTCACACATGTGCCTTGTATGGCTCACGTGTTGAACCTGGTTGTCCAGCAATTTTTAGCCCACTATCCCAGACTAGATGGCCTTCTGCAGAGGGCACGGTCGCTGTGTGCTCACTTCCGCCGTTCGCATCCCGCAGCTCAGCGACTTACATCTCTACAGAAGTCGTTGGGCCTGCCACTTCACCGGCTAAAATGCGATGTGCCTACCCGGTGGAATTCAACTCTGCACATGTTGCAGCGACTGTGGCAGCACCGACAAGCCCTGGTGCAATACGTTCTGACGTATAGCCTGGGCCAACGAGATTCAGAGGTGGGGCAAATCACGCTGGAGGAGTGGTCTCAGATCAGGGACCTATGCACCCTTCTGCACAGTTTTGAAATGGCGACGAAGATGTTTAGTGCTGACGATGCCATTATCAGCATGACTATTCCGGTGACTTACATGCTGGAGCACATGTTAAACAGAATTCGGAGTCAGGTGGTGGCACAAGAGGAGGTGGAGGAAGTAGAGGAGGAGGAGTTGTATGCGGAAGGGCTAACATCTGCAAGGTCCAGACGGTCGGCAGCACCAAGGCGGCAAGCATGTGAGGGTGGGGGAGATGGTTTTACCAGGGCGCATGGTAGCAGCCAAACTAGTGAGGAAGGTGCAGGAGCCCAGGAAGAAGTGGAGGACGAACTGATGGAAGACTCATCAGATGAGGGAGACCTTGATCACATTTCTGTTGTGCGAGGTTGGGGGGAGAGGACAGAGGAAGGAAGCATGATTGTTACCTCGCCACCAACACAACAGGGACTTGGTGCTCCTGGATGCGCAACACACATGAGTGCCTTCTTGCTGCACTACCTGCAACATGACCCTCGAATTGTGAGAATTAGAAATAATCCTGACTACTGGGTTGCCACACTGTTAGATCCCCGGTACAAAAGTAAATTTGCAGAAATTATTTCTGCCATAGAAAGGGATGCACGCATGCAGGAGTATCAGCAGAGACTGTTGCAGAATCTTACATGTGCTTTTCCACAAAATACCAGTGGTGCACGTAGTGAATCTCACAGTTCCAACTTGCCAACCGTGGGACCGTCAAGTGTTCAGCACTCAAACCGTAACAGAACCACAGTATCTGCTGGTAACATCAATTTTGCGGAATCATTTCACCACTTTTTTAGCCCATCCTTTGCAAGGCCACAGGAGACAAGAAGTCTGACACATAGTCAACGCCTAGAGACGATGGTACAGGAGTATCTCCAAGTAAACATTGAAGCCACGACTGTGTCACTGGACCCTTGCTCTTTTTGGGCTTCCAATCTGGATAAATGGCCGGAGCTAGCCACTTACGCCTTGGAGATCTTGTCATGCCCCGCAGCCAGCGTTCTGTCTGAACGTGTGTTCAGCGCTGCTGGTGGTGTGCTGACAGATAAGCGCACGCGGCTCTCCACTGATAATGTAGACAGACTCACGTTCATAAAGATGAACAAATCATGGATCCGAAACGACTTTTCTACCCCTGTGTCATCCTGGGGAGAGTAAAAGCTTGATGATTGGTTAAAATCACCCTACCAACCGTTTTAAGCTTTCAAATTACTAATCATGTTTATCTGTATCTTGACTGGAAAATAATTTGGGCTTTGTAGCAGTGTGCAGCACTGATCCTATTAGGCCATCTATACTAAAGCTTCACCAGATTTAAAATTAAAAATAATTTTTAGCTGCATCTAGCCCGGAAAATAATTTTGGGGCTCCGAGATGCGCAAGGCACATAAGTGCCTTCTTGCTGCACTACCTGCAGCATGACCCTCATATTGTCAGAATTCGAAGTAATCATGACTACTGGGTTGCCACACTCTTAGATCCCCCAAACTTTTCGATCAACCTTTTCATTTTAATAAAGACCAAAAAAATGGTCATTTTTGAAATTATAAGCATTAGCATGTTGTTAGAAACTGAAATCAAACAGTTTTCAACTCAAAACTTTATTCTAGGTGATGTTACATTTTCACATAGGACCCCTTGTTCGAAAGGAGCTTCTGAACTCTCTCGTCCATTGAATTTGTCAGGTTTTGGATGGTTTCTGCTTCAATTGTTTTGCATGAGGACAGAATACCCTCCCAGAGCTGTTGCTTAGATGTGAACTGCCTCCCGCCATCATAGACACTCCATTTAATGATGCTCCAAAGGTTCTGAATGGGGTAGAGGTCAGGGGAGCATGGGGGTCACACCATAAGTTTGTCCCCTTTTATGCCCATATCAGCCAGAGATGCAGATGTTTTATGTGCAGCATGAGATGGTGCATTATCATGCAGAAAAATGATCTTGCTGTGAAATACACGGTTCTTCTTCTTGAACCATGGCAGGAAGTGCTGTTTGAGAAAATCCACATACATTATGGAGTTCATCTTTAGCGCCTTCAGGGATCCTAAAGGGGCCGACAATCTCTCTCCCCATGATTCCAGCCCAAAACATTACTCCACCTCCTCCTTGTTGGCGCTGTAGCCGTGTTTGCGTGGGGTGTCCATCAACCAGCCATCCTCCACTCCATCCATCTGGACCATCGAGCGCTGCACGGCACTCATCCGTGAACAAAACAGTTTTGAAATCAGTCTTCATGTAATGTTTGGCCCACTGGAGCTGTTTCTGCTTGTGTGAAGTGGATAGAGGAGGTCGACAGGATGGCGCATGCACAGCTGCAAACCTCTGAAGGACCCTGCATCTTGTTGTTCGGGGGACGTTGGAGGCACAAGCAGCTTCAAAAACTTGTCTGCTGCTATGACAAGGCTTTTTTGCCGCTGCTCTTTCAACCTGACGTAATTGCCTGTAGGAAAGAGTCCTCAATTTGCCCTTATCAGCACGCACACGTGTGTACTGTGAATCAGCTACATACTTCTTGATTGCCAAGACACTTCATCCTGATCATCGCACAATGTTGATTGTAGTCATGCCTTGACCTAAACACTCCACAATTTGTTGCTTCTCAGCAGCCGACACATCCTTTTTCTTTCCCATTTTGGCAGAAAATGTAGGCTGCTTAATAATGTGATAGAGCCTTCTTAAGTAGTCTTGCCTTTCATTGGACACACCTGCCAAACTAATTAGCACAGGTGTCTGCAATTGCTTACAGTGATATAAAGAGCCCTGACACACATCACCATCAATGAGTTTAACTGACAAACAAACAAATTCTTCCCTTATCACTCCTAAACACTTTTTGTATAATAATTTGGAACGCAGTGTACATGTGCTTTTCCACAAAACACCAGTGGTTCACGTAGTGAATCTTACAGTTCTAACTTGCCAACCGTGGTCTGTATGGAGTTGTTCAATAAAGGGCCCAAAATTAAGATAACATAGATGGGAGAGGTCTCTATGAATAGGAATTCCTAAGTATTTGATACCCTGTGAGGGCCAGGCAAAGGGAAAGTTGGACTGGATGGAATCCTATATGGATTTGGGGAGGGAGACATCGAGGGCCTCAGACTTCGCTGCATTGATTTTAAAATTTTACCATGTAACAAAATGATCTATTTCAGCCATAACAGCATGGATGGATATATGTGATTGAGTGATATATACTAGGACATCATCAGCAAATAGAGAGCACTTGTACTCGGTGCCTCCCACCTCAATCCACCTAATATTGGGGTTATGGCGAATTGATGAGAGCAGGTGCTCCGTCACTAGGATGTATAAGAGAGGGGACAGAGGACATCACTGCCTTGTCCCATTGGTGATTGTGAAAGGTGATGAAAATGTTCTGACGCACCCCCTGGGCCTTGGGACACCCGGAGCCGGACCCTTTTTGGTGGATGCTGGTGGTTGTAGTCTTCGTGGCGGCGACCCAGTTCCGTGGCTCAGGGCGGTCAAACCAGTGGCGGAACTATTTATGTGGTTTTCATGTTTAAATGTCCGACTACGCCACCCGTGGATTGCGGTCAGAGTGAACCGCCGCTACAGGGCAGACCACTGAGGCTGGTGTTGTGGGTGCAGCAGAGCGTAGCATAACTCCCCACGGGAGGAGTATAGCCTCAGGGCAGTGTATGCGGAGGATGGGGGTGATGGTGCAGGGCAGCAGCAGTAACGACACGGAGTCAGTGATGCAGTTCAGGGCCTTTACTCACAGTTCTTATTATCCAGACCACGTCTGCAGGTAACGGCTGCCCACGTCGTACTGTGCTCACCAGGTGAGGGGCTCAGACAACTTCCAGATAACTTTGGAGCGCTTCACAGGACCCCCTTTGTGTGTCCTTTGTCTGGCCTTTCTTACCAACACTTCTGTCCGGCTGCCTCGGGCCTCCTCTTGGTAAACTTGGCGCCTGTTTCCCTGACCATATGTGGTGCCTTCCTAGCGGGTGTAGCGAGGGGCTGCGCCACATAAAATGTCAGAGCCTCCGGTTTCTAGCTGAGGGTCGTTTCCTGCCTCCACTAGTTCGGGGACCGGTCTCCCCCTTTGGCCTGACCCCTCCACGCAGGTGGATTCGGGCGTGCGGTGGCGACTCGCCCGTCCGCACCCCTGGGATCCCTTCATTCCTTGTTCCTGGAGCCTTCTCCGCTCCTCTTCCTTCCTTCTCCCTCTTCCAGGCCTGGGCCTCTGCTACTAGGCCCGCCTCCGGAGCAGAGCTCATGCAGAGCCCCTGCTCCCTGCCACTTCTGCTCAGACTTCTCTGCACTGAACTAAGATGGTGCCCACCTTTTATACTCCCTTCTCAATGCACCCAGGAACTGCTTCCTCCCTGCTCCTGCACTACAGGGTTCCCCTTCCTCAGTGTTCCCTCCCCCCACTCCAGCCAGGGACAGGGACTGTCGTGCCCATCTCAGGGGCATATTGGTCGCCCTGCTCCACGGCAATGTGGTGTAATGCATGCAGGTGTCGGGTCCTGATCCACACTCCATCCTTACCTGAGAGTGAGATATCACACCTCTGGGTGAGGTGCAATACGTCTGTAGCAACCGAGCCCTCAGGGTGCTACAGTTCCATTTATCTTCAGCCTAGGTGACGTATTGCGATACAGGGCCGTGATTTTGGCTATAAAAGGGTCCCCTAGACCCCTACCCCAAGCTTTTTAAGAGAATCATATATGGCGTGCCAGGAGACTCTATGGAATGCTTTCTCAGCATCCAACGAGAGTATCTAATTACAAATTTTTAACTGCATCTAGCCCAGGAAATACTTTCTGTCTAGTAGCAGTGTCTGCTAGTGAGCGGATTATCCCGGCTGTTAAGCAAGCTGCACCACCTGTAGTTTAGACACTTAATTTTTTCAAAGGAAATGCTTCGGGACCATGGGATACTTAGTGAAGAGCATCAGGAGGCACCCCAAGGCATAGGGGCTGGGACTGGCAGTAGGATGCCTTGCGGTGGACAGCCGAGCTCGATCCTTATAAAAGCTTTTTAACTGCAGCAGCTTTAGTGGACGCTACTGGAGCTGGAATTACCGCGGCTGCTGGCATGAGACTTGCCCTCCAATAGATCCTTGTAAATGGATTTAAAGTGTATTCATTCAAATTAGAGAGACAATTTAAATTAAAAAGCTTAGAGCTGCCTCCACCACAGGGGGGCTCGCTCGACCCAGCAGCGGACAGGCACCAGTATTGGGAGAGGGGGGCTGGCCGTCAGGGTTCACCGCGGCTCTGGCACAAACCCGGCGACACGGAGGTGGCACGGGCAGGAGCGGACTGGCCGTGTCGGCTTCTCACTTTTTGGATTTTAGAAGGGCATGACATGCCTATATCTGTGTCTCCCCCTCCTTTTACTCCTCCACCTCTTTTATTTTCGCATGACTATATGTACTTGTCACTTTTCCATGTGTTGGTTATGTCTTCTGAGCAGTTTGTCAGCTTTTGGACACCTTTGAAGGTGTTTTCTATGTGTTTCTATGTGTTTTTGTTTGCCTGCCATTGGTTTTAACGGTGTTCGAAGGTGTTCGACGAACAGTTCGACGAACAGTTCGGCGAACACACGGGTGTTCGACGAACCGAACCGAACTCGAACACTACGGGGGTGGCTCAACACTAGTTCAGAGAAATATCAGGAAAAACCGATTCACTCTCCAGATCCCTGAGAATGATAGAATATTACAATTCTTTGAGAGGTAAAACATTATAACACTCAGTAAATAAATCACATTCATTGTTAATACCTGTATTGTTAAATAAAGATGAAGATGAGTCCTGACAATCCTCCAAGCAGGGGGGAGTGTCAGGTTCATGTTCATCTTTATTAGATATAGAGAAAAAATGACTTTTAACAGTAAGGTTACGAGCAAACTTATTGACATCCAATATTGTTTTAAAAAAATCAAATTTCTGAGAAGGTGAAAAGCTCAAACCTTTAGATAAAATAGACATTTGGTTCTGAGTCAAAATATAACTGGACAAGTTCCAGATTTCACAATTTAATGTCCTATCTTGTATCGTTGTTTGGAGGGAGGTTTCTTTGGATATTTTGTGCTTCCTACCCCCTCTACGTCGTCGTTTTTTGAAGCCGACCTTGTGAAGGTTCTGCGTCCCAGATCATAAGAAGAGCCACTATAGGCATCTGATGAAGTGTCAGAAATATAATCATCCGATGGAGAGGAGGGGGAGTAGATTGATGTATCTCTATTACCAAAACTAACAGTCCTTTGTCGTTTTTTCTTTAAGTTCCCTTCTCGTTTCAAAATAGATTTCCTCCAGGAATAGATTTCATTATTCAAATAGTCACGAGAATCCCTGTTGAACTTTGATTTTTTTAGATCTGTTATATCATTTTCCAATATCTCAATGTTTTTATTAATCTTATCATTCAAGGAGGTAAAATCCGGTAGTTTAGTATGTTTATCCAGAGAACCACGAATGTCTTTAATTTCTTCTCTGACTTTAATAAGTTCCTTGTCCTCAAATTTAACAATCAGTGACATTAATTTAATAGAACAAGCCGACAAAATATCATTCCATTCAGTTTGAAATGTACCAGAGTAAGCATAGGTACAATATTTATTTATCCTTAGTCCTCGGGGAATCATATTTTTAGATATATACGATTTAAGAAATGTAGAATCCCATCATAATCGGGTTTCTCTCTTCATTTTATACTCCAACTGTTTCATAAGACTTTTAAAATCATTGTCTGTGGAGTTTTAAGTGTTTTAATAAATAAAGGATTTATTAAAAAAAAAATTGGCTTGGGTTTCCCTGTAATTTTAGGATCTAGCGGAGGTTAAGCAGACAGCTGGGGCAGATGTTTGAAGCCTGGGAAGGGGGTAATACCCACGGAGCTTCCCAGGCTACTAATATCAGCCCCCAGCTGAATACCTAGCCTTTACTAGCTATTTAAATGTGGGACCCCCAAAAAAATGACATGGGGTCCCCAATATTTTAATAGCTAGCAAAGGCTAGGCAGACAGCTGGGGGCTGATATTAATAGCCAAGGAAGGGCGCCATGAATATTGGCCCCTTCCCAGGCTAGAAACACCAGCCGTCAGCCGCCCCAGAAATGGCGCATCCATAGGATGTGCCAATTCTGGCACTTAGCCTCGCTCTTCCCACTGTCCTGTAGCAGTGGCAGTGGGGTAATAGGGCAGGGGTTGATGTCAGCTTATAATGCCAGCTGACATCAAGCCCAGGTTAGTAATGGAGAGGCGTCTATAAGACACCCCCATTACTAACCCCATAGTCAAAGTTAAAAAAACCCACAAACACCCAGAATAAAGTCCTTTAATTGAAATAAAGACACAATTCTTTATTGTTCTAAATTAAACCATACTTACCATCACGCCCATTCCAGCTGAAGCCAACGATCTCCTGCAATAAAAGTAAAATAATAAAGCAACCTCATCCTTACCTTTCCATGGTTCCCAGGACGGCTCCAGCTCTGCTACATTCACATGACAGGCTGGATTGCAGCAGAAAGCTGCCATCCCGCTTGCCATGCCGCAGAGACTGAGAAGCGCAGGCATGCTTGCGCTCCTCAGTGTCTGGCTGTGACGGCATCCAGATGAGCCGAGTTCATGTCGTATGAACTCAGCTCACCTCATGCACGTCACTGACAGCGTGGGAAAATTCTCCTGCTGAAGCGCTGAGCGCAGGAGAATTTTCCCATGCTGTCAGTGACGTGCATGAGGTGAGCTCATGTCCAATGAACTCAGCTCACCTCATGCACGTCACTGACAGCATGGGAAAATTCTCCTTCGCTCAGCGCTTAAGCAAGAGAATTTTCCCACGCTGTTAGTGACGTGCATGAGGTGAGCTCATGTCCAATGAACTCAGCTCACCTCATGCACGTCACTGACAGCGTGGGAAAATTCTCCTGCGCTCAGCGCTTCAGCAAGAGAATTTTCCTACGCTGTCAGTGACGTGCATGAGGTGAGCTGAGTTCATTGGACATGAACTCGGCTCATCTGGATGCCATCACAGCGAGACACTGAGGAGCGCAAGCATGCCTGCGCTTCTCAGTCTGCGCGGCATGGCAAGCTGGATAGCCGCTTTCGGCTGCGATCCAGCCTGTCATGTGAATGTAGCAGAGCTGGAGCCGTCGTGGGAACCATGGAAAGGTAAGGATGATGTTGCTTTATTATTTTACTTTTATTGCAGGAGATCGTTGGCTTCAGCTGGAATGGGCATGATGGTTGGTATGGTTCAATTTAGAGCATTAAAAAATTGTGTGCTTATTTCAATTAAAGGACTTTATTCTTGGTGTTTGTGTTTTTTTTTTAACTTTGACTATGGGGTTAGTAATGGGGGTGTCTTATAGACGCCTCTCCATTACTAACCTGGGCTTGATGTCAGCTGGAATTATAAGCTGACATCAACCCCAGCCCTATTACCCCACTGCCACCGCTACAGGGCAATGGGAAGAGCGAGGCTAAGTGCCAGAATTGGCGCATCCTATGGATGCGCCATTTCTGGGGCGGCTGACGGCTGGTGTTTCTAGCCTGGGAGGGGGTCAATATTCATGGAACCCTTCCTGGGCTATTAATATCAGCCCCCAGCTGTCTGCCTAGCCTTTGCTAGCTATTAAAATAGGGAGGACCCCAAATCATTTTTTTTGGGGGGTCCTCCATTTTAATAGCTAGTAAAGGCTAGGTATTCAGCTGGGGGCTGATATTAGTAGCCTGGGAAGCTCCGTGGGTATTACCCCCTTCCCAGACTTCAAACATCTGCCCCAGCCGTCTGCTTAACCTCCGCTAGAGACTAAAATCACGGGGAACCCCACGCCAATTTTTTTTTAATAAATCCTTTATTTTAACACTAAATGACAAGTACAGTAATCAACACTATCACTGTACTTCTGATATATGTGACTGACATGTTTCTATCTATCTAATCTATGTGTGATGCTCTATTCTTTCTGTTATAAATTGTCGGGTATCGCTGCTGAATTGCCGGCCGGCTTTTTTAAAGACACGGTGCATGAAAACACTGTTATTTTTTTTAATAAATCCTTTAACACTAAATGACAAGTACAGTAACCAACACTGTCACTGTACTTCTTATATATGTGACTGACATGTTTCTGTCTATCTAATCTATGTGTGATGCTCTATTCTTTCTGTTGTAAATTGTCGGGTACCGGTGTATGCCGCTGCTGAATTGCCGGCCGGCTTTTTTAAAGAGACGGTGCATGAAAACACCATTATTTTTTTTTAATAAATCCTTTAACACTAAATGACAAGTACAGTAAGCTGAGCACTGCCATCCAGCCTGTCATCCTTCAGAGACACTGCAGAGCGCAGTCATTATGGGAACTTCCGATTCCGGTATTCGATATTCTAAAAGTATCGGATCTCAGTATCGGAACTCCGATACCGCGAATATCGGTCGATACCCGATATTTCTGTATCGGAATGCTCAACAATAGTTATAATGTTTTACCTCTCAAAGAATTGCAACATTCTATCATTCTCAGGGATCTGGAGAGTGAATCTGTTTTTCCTGATATTTCTCTGAACTCTACTTTTCATCTAAAAATCCTTTCTTCTATCCTATACAATCTAGACTACTGGTATTAGATTTATTCCAAGATCTAATTGAAAAAGACCTGGCTAAACTAGATCGAGCACCTAATATATGAACCTCTAATATAACTTTTGAGGAAAGAGAGGCTCTTCAGGAATTAGATAGAAATAAAGATCTTTTAGTACGCCAAACCGATAAAGGCGGCAATATAGTTATTATGAATGCTGGTCTTTATAAAAAACTAAATATTGAGATGTTAAACAATCAGGATACATACAGAAAAGTAGCATATAATCCCACATCTCAGATACAAAAAGATTTGTTGTCCCTTTTGAATGAAGGTTTACATACGGGTGCTATTACTAAAAAAATATTTGAACATTTATATATAGAGCACCCAGTAGTACCTATTTTCCACTCATTACCGAAAGTGCATAAAAATGTTTTTCCACCTCCTCTTAGACTGATTATTGCTGGCATAGGCTCCTTAGGTGAAAAACTTGGAGCATGGGTGGATCATTACCTCCAGCCAGTCATCCCTAATATCCCAGGTTATATAAGGGATACTAGCACTGTGGTCAATACCTTTGATACGTACACTTGGCTTCCCTCATATAACTGGCTATCATGTGATGTTGTCGGTGTGTATCCTGCCATACCTCATGAAATAGCGCTGAACTGTCTTAAATATTTTTGCATAAATATAGTGGATATACCACTTGTATTCAAGACTTTATACTACTCTCCACAGAATTCTTACTAAAAAATATTTTTTTTCTTTTGATAGGGATTTTTATTTTCAGAAACAGGGAGTTAGTATGGGGGGAAAATTCTCCCCTTCTCTGGCAAATATTGTCATGTTGGTATGGGAAGAAAGTTATATTTTCTCTAAGTATAATCCCTTTATAAATGATATAGAATGGTACGCTAGGTACATAGATGATTTACTACTTATCTGGAAGGGGCCCATTTCTAAAGTTCCATCGCTTGTGGATTATCTCAATGGGAATGACTACAATTTGAAATTTACTTTTTGCCTTCAAAAACATACTATTAACTATTTAGACATTGTTTTATCGGGTGATGACAATACCAAAAAAATCACAATACTTCCTTTTAGAAAAGCAACAGCTGGAAATACTATTTTGCAAGTTTCATCTTGTCACCCTAAACATATAATAAAAAACATCCCAGTGGGAGAATTTATCAGCATGAAGAGACATTCCTCAAATCAAGAGATTTATACAACTACAGTTCAATCTAGCAAAAAACGACTTTTAAGGAGAGGTTACCCCAATAAATTCTTATCCAGAGCGGACAATATTGTAGCAGATATTAATAGATTAGATCTTTTAAAAAATCCCACTAGAAAAACTAGAGCAAAAAATCAGACTTCAGATAATAAAATGGTTTTCTGCACCCAATATAGCCCGCAATATCAGGATATTATTAATATTGTGAGAAAATATCTACCAGTCTTAAATCAAGATCAGACACTCTGTAAAATCTTGGAGACATCGAATATTCAATTTGTATCTCGAAAAGCAGCCACTTTAGGTACTATTTTGTCTCCCAGTCTTTTTTTGTCAGAAAAAAATCCTCTCTCCGATACTTGGCTAACACTAAAAGGTTTCTATGGCTGTGGTCACACACGTTGCATTTCTTGTGGCTATGCCCAGAAAAGCACATCTTTTCAATCTTATATTACTAATCAGACTTATAATATTAATTCTTTTATGAATTGTAATACTGATAATGTTATCTACCTTGCAGAATATTTTCTTTGCAAATTACAGTATGTTGGTTGCACTACTGGGCCATTGAAAAAACGCATTAGTAAGCATCTATCTGATGCTAGCAACCCAAAAATCTTTAATTGCTCGTCTCTATCAAGACATTTTCAGCACACACATGGAGGAGATGTGTCTGGTTTTAAATTTAGAGCCATAGAAAAAGTTTAAAAACCTTTTAGAGGAGGAGAACATAAGAGAAAAATTCTCAATAGAGAATCCTTTTGGATCTTTAGATTAGCTACTAGAATACCGCAAGGTCTGAACATCAGACAATACTTAATATTACAATATACATAAATTGAAAAAAAAATGTTTTAGTTTTTTTTTTGCAGGTTTTCTCCTGCAATTCCAAATATCTCTGGGGGAGAATTTAATATGATGATGAGACACTATTATAACAAAGAAATTTATATGCCCATAGTTAAATTTATGAAATATTTATTTTCAAATAAAGGTTATTAATGCTAATTCTCAATCAGAATTGATAATGTTGTAGTAGAAAATCAATACCAGATTTCTTAAATAATTCTATTCATTTAAGGTAACTCTCGTACTTTTTTCAGATTGTACTATTCCATGATTCATATATATATACTCTGTATAACTGTTTTTCTTTTGTAGTGTCAGTGAAATATAGTGGTTTTATTTTGTATTTTGTTCTACTGGCCTTTCACTTTTAATTTAACTCCTACCTAGTAATTAACTAATTATTTACCATCTGTGTCTAGGTGGAGGCATGATTGTATGCATAGCTATATATACCATTATGTCCCACAGTGACTTTATCCCATGATTAAGGCTAATACTTAGCTGAAACACGTTCGGACTATCATGTCTTGTGTCCTTGTATCCGGTATATTGTCCTTGTGACATGGCTGTGAGTCGGTCGACAGGGGAAGGGTTACTCGGATACCGGGATGGATGGGTTACTTCTGTGGGGATCTCGGTTGGTCGGTTCCCGGTTCAGTGCCCTGGACCGTCATTAAAGGGATGGGGGTCTGGATGATGGGAGAATTGTGTCCTGACGCCTCCTGTGGTAACTGGTAAAATCGGTTACCAGCGCTGTGCATGGTTGCTGAGGTGATCGGCATATGGCTTGTACGAACACTATAGGCAGTAATGTCAAAGTAGGCACACACACACATTAAGACTTTGTTTCAGTACCTTTCTTTTACTGATGTCCGGTAACAGGTACAGCTCAGGAGGGTAACCAGGTTTTCGGTGCAGGTAGAGATATTCACTCTGGAGATTTGTGAGGCCTCCTCTAACATTGTGTGCGTTGTTTGGGATCAGTCCTGCCTTAAGCTGAGCCTGCCACCTTTTACTTTCTTTGGGGTCCTTCTCCACAACTGACAATGAGGACCTTTCCTTGGGGCTACCAATTCTCTTTCTGGGCCCCTGGTCCTATACTTGGTCAAGTTTGGCAACTCTTTCCCCTTCTTCTTCAGGGGGAGTAAATCCTCCTGATCTGTCCGGGTTTTCTATGCTATTCCTGAATTAATAGCCATCTCGGACTCCGGTGTCCGGGTGAGCTAAACGGATTATATTTGTATCTCTTTCTTTCTCCTTCTAGCCTCCGTCCCTCTCTCTAGGGCGCTTCACAACACGGACCTGTTTCCTAGTTCAGGGTTTCACTGGTCCTCCGCCAACAGCTCTCTCTCTCTCTCCTCCTTCACCCGTCTCCAGACCAACTGGCGCTTTGCTGTCTCCCTGGAAAATGACTCCTCCCCTCAGACCAGGGGTGGAAGGTGTTGTGTGTGCCAAAGTGTACATCTCCCCCTGCACCTATGGATCCTGTGGTAATTCCCCGCAGGGGTGCCACATTCCCCCCTAGTTAACTTCAGTCCTCCGGGACTGAAACATTTTTTTTTTTTTTAACAAAGATAACATAACATTAACATTTATATTTGTAATTTGAACAGAGTCTCAAAAATAAAATTTACAAAAACCAGGGATAATGGGAAAAATGGATAACCAGTCCATACAACGCTAGTCGATCTTCTGCAAGCTGTTAAAGGGAAAGTGTTTTTGCTACCACCAGTCCTGTGGCTTCGGTCCATTCTTAAAAAATTTTCAAAAAGTTTCAGACGTCCAAACAGGTAAAGTCTCTTTAGGCTTAAAGATTCAAATAGACTTAATAATTCACAATACACAACAAAACATTTACTACGTGTGTTCGGCGCAAGGGTCCTAGGTACTGCAGGGGTCTCTCCCGGTCTTAAGCACTGTAGGCCCTTTGGCCCTGGGGTCACCTATTGGTCAAGATTTTGCTCTCCCTAGACAGCTTCTTACGCCAACTCTACTCACCCCCTTTTTTTATGTTGTGTACCTGGTGTAACCTGTTTTGGTCTACTCGTCACCCTTCTATATACTGACTTTAACTACATATTTACATTTTTGAACCTATTTACATTTCCTTTTTGTTATGGTTTACTCCCTGTATCTGAGTGGTGGGTGTCCAAAATTAATACGTGATGACCTCCGTAAAACTGGTATCCCACTGGTGCGTAAGCGAACACTACTTACTGACTCATGTGTTGGTCTACATAGCACAGATATGCCGGAGTGTCTTCCCACTCCCCTAGTGGGAATGGCAGGTACTCCGATTGCAGGATTCCCTGGTTCGGCTACAGCGGGTGGTTCTTCTTCTCTTGATCCTTCTACTGGTTGTGGGAATGTCAACATGGGAATTAAATATGCTCCTTCTATTTGGGGCCAATCTGCGGGTAACTCTCCTAAGATTGTTTTAATTGACCTTGGCGTCTCTTCTTCTGGTATGGGACAATGGATATATTCTTTTTGTTGTAAGGGTTGAGGACACTTCTATAAGTGGTCTCGGGACACTGTTGCTGTTGTTTTTCCGTTATCCTTGCTGATTAGACAGGTATTCTGGTTGTCGAAATTGGATGGTAATACAGTGTATGGGTCTTCTTCCCATTGATTATCTAGCTTATGAAGTCTCTTTTTCCTTTTCAAAACCAATTCTCCGGGGGTTAACGGGATTCCTTGTGCGTTTTTATTGAAATTGGTTTCTGGTCTTTGTCTGGATTTTGCTAGACTTTTCTCAACACACTCCTGTATTTTCTTGTATTGTTCTGTTCTTCTAGTATCCCAATCTGCACTTGAGTGGTCTTCCTCAGGAACTACAATGCCCATTTCAAAGTCCACTGGCAATTTTCTTGGTCTCGCTCTCATCAAGTATGCCGGGGTGCAATTAGTTGAACTTACTGGGATGTTGTTATAGATGTCAATAAGATCTGGTAATTTCTCTGGCCATCTGTTTCTGTCTTCCAAGGGTAGAGTCTTCAGCAATTCTATTACAACGTGATTCATTTTTTCGCACATTCTGTTAGTTTGGGGATGGTAAGGCGTGGTACAAATTTTCTTGCATCCATACAAGCTACAGAACTCTTGAAATATTTCCGCTTCAAAGGCAGGACCCTGATCTGTCAATACCTGTTCTGAATATCCATGTGGCCTGCAGAAATAAGCTTGAAAGGTTCTTGCTGCTGTCTGAGTTGTCAAGTCCTTCACAGGAGCTACCACTAGGTATCTGGAATAGTGGTCCACCATGGTAAGAGCATAAGTATAGCCTGATCAACTGGGTGTGAGTTTGACATGATCCAAGGCTACTAGTTCATTACTTCATCTTTGATATACAGTAAGGCTTTTAATATAGACAGTGTAGGACCGTCCCAATTTAGGGTCACCTTGTCGCTGGTGGGACGGCTTGTATACTTTTTTTGATCAAAAATAGTTCACTAAGTACCCTATATTTCATATGCAACTTTGCTTTACATTTATATATAATGATGGTAAGGTATGAGATATTTTTTGTCTTTTGTAGGTTTTGCATCTTTTTGCTAGTGTGAACATGCTCCTATTTCTTGCATGTGTACCATCTTAGACCTCAGTTCACATTGCTTGGTTTTTTGTCTTGTTTGCATTCTGTGCAAATTAGGGGTGTGGCATCCCCCTTGTTGAGCTGTTTAGTATATATGTAGCTTACCACGGGCTTGGATGGTCTGATATTGGGACCCGGTTCTATTTGTCTACCCTTTTATATGCATTACTTCAACTTTGATATACAGTAAGGTTTTTAATATAGACAGTGTAGGACCGTCCCAAATTAGGGTCATCTTGTCGCTGGTGGGACGGCTTGTATACTTTTTTTGATCAAAAATAGTTCACTAAGTACCCTATATTTCATATGCAACTTTGCTTTACATTTATATATAATGATGGTAGGGTATGAGATATTTTTTGTCTTTTGTAGGTTTTGCATCTTTTTGCTAGTGTGAACATGCTCCTATTTCTTGCATGTGTACCATCTTAGACCTCAGTTCACATTGCTTGATTTTTTGTCTTGTTTGCATTCTGTGCAAATTAGGGGTGTGGCATCCCCATTGTTTAGCTGGTTAGTATATATGTAGCTTACCACGGGCTTGGGTGGTCTGATATTGGGACCCGGTTCTATTTGTCTACCCTTTTATATGCATTACTTCAACTTTGATATACAGTAAGGTTTTTAATATAGACAGTGTAGGACCGTCCCAATTTAGGGTTACCTTGTCGCTGGTGGGATGGCTTGTATACTTTTTTTGATCAAAAATAGTTCACTAAGTACCCTATATTTCATATGCAACTTTGCTTTACATTTATAAATAATGATGGTAGTGTATGAGATATTTCTTGTCTTTTGTAGGTTTTGCATCTTTTTGCTAGTGTGAACATGCTCCTATTTCTTGCATGTGTACCATCTTAGACATCAGTTCACATTGCTTGATTTTTTGTCTTGTTTGCATTCTGAGCAAATTAGGGGTGTGGCATCCCCCTTGTTGAGCTGGTTAGTACATATGTAGCTTACCACGGGCTTGGGTGGTCTGATATTGGGACCCGGTTCTGTTTGTCTACCATTTTATATGCATTACTTCAACTTTGATATACAGTAAGGTTTTTAATATAGACAGTGTAGGACCGTCCCAATTTAGGGTCACCTTGTCGCTGGTGGGACGGCTTGTATACTTTTTTTGATCAAAAACAGTTCCCTAAGTACCCTATATTTCATATGCAACTTTGCTTTACATTTATATATAATGATGTTAGGGTATGAGATATTTTTTGTCTTTTGTAGGTTTTGCATCTTTTTGCTAGTGTGAACATGCTCCTATTTCTTGCATGTGTACCATTTTAGACCTCAGTTCACATTGCTTGGTTTTTTGTCTTGTTTGCATTCTGTGCAAATTAGTGGTGTGGCATCCCCCTTGTTGAGCTTGTTAGTATATGTATAGCTTACCACGGGCTTGAGTGGTCTGATATTGGGACCCGGTTCTATTTGTCTACCCTTTTATATGCATTACTTCAACTTTGATATACAGTAAGGTTTTAAATATAGACAGTTTAGGACCGTCCCAAATTAGGGTCACCTTGTCGCTGGTGGGACGGCTTGTATACTTTTTTTGATCAAAAATAGTTCACTAAGTACCCTATATTTCATATGCAACTTTCTTTACATTTATATATAATGATGGTAGGGTATGAAATATTTTTTGTCTTTTGTAGGTTTTGCATCTTTTTGCTTGTGTGAACATGCTCCTATTTCTTGGATGTGTACCATCTTAGACTTCAGTTCACATTGCTTAGTTTTTGGTCTTGTTTGCATTCTGTGCAAATTAGGGGTGTGGCATCCCCCTTGTTGAGCTGGTTAGTATATATGTAGCTTACCACAGGCTTGGGTGGTCTGATATTGGGACCCGTTTCTATTTGTCTACCCTTTTAAATGCATTACTTCAACTTTGATATACAGTAAGGTTTTTAATATAGACAGTGTAGGACCATCCCAATTTAGGGTCACCTTGTCGCTGGTGGGACGGCTTGTATACTTTTTTTGATCAAAAATAGTTCACTACGTACCCTATATTTCATATGCAACTTTCTTTACATTTATATATAATGATGGTAGGGTATGAAATATTTTTTGTCTTTTGTAGGTTTTGCATCTTTCTGCTAGTGTGAACATGCTCCTATTTCTTACATGTGTACCATCTTAGACCTCAGTTCACATTGCTTAGTTTTTTGTCTTGTTTGCATTCTGTGCAAATTAGGGGTGTGGTATCCCCCTTGTTGAGCTGGTTAGTATATATGTAGCTTACCACGGGCTTGGGTAGTCTGATATTGGGACCCGGTTCTATTTGTCTACCCTTTTAAATGCATTACTTCAACTTTGATATACAGTAAGGTTTTTAATATAGACATTGTAGGACCATCCCAATTTAGGGTCACCTTGTCGCTGGTGAGACGGCTTGTATACTTTTTTTGATCAAAAATAGTTCACTAAGTACCCTATATTTCATATGCAACTTTGCTTTACATTTCTATATAATGATGGTAAGGTATGAGATATTTTTTGTCTTTTGTAGGTTTTGCATCTTTTTGCTAGTGTGAACATGCTCCTATTTCTTGCATGTGTACCATCTTAGACCTCAGTTCACATTGCTTAGTTTTTTGTCTTGTTTGCATTCTGTGCAAATTAGGGGTGTGGCATCCCCCTTGTTGAGCTGGTTAGTATATGTGTAGCTTACCACGGGCTTGGATGGTCTGATATTGGGACCCGGTTCTATTTGTCTACCCTTTTCAATGCATTACTTCAACTTTGATATACAGTAAGGGTTTTTAATATAGACAGTGTAGGACCATCCCAATTTAGGGTCACCTTGTCGCTGGTGGGACGGCTTGTATACTTTTTTTGATCAAAAATAGTTCACTAAGTACCCTATATTTCATATGCAACTTTCTTTACATTTATATATAATGATGGTAGGGTATGAAATATTTTTTGTCTTTTGTAGGTTTTGCATCTTTTTGCTAGTGTGAACATGCTCCTATTTCTTGCATGTGTACCATCTTAGACCTCAGTTCACATTGCTTAGTTTTTTGTCTTGTTTGCATTCTGTGCAAATTAGTGGTGTGGCATCCCCCTTGTTCAGCTGGTTAGTATATATGTAGCTTACCACGGGCTTGGGTGGTCTGATATTGGGACCCGGTTCTATTTGTCTACCCTTTTAAATGCATTACTTCAACTTTGATATACAGTAAGGTTTTTAATATAGACAGTGTAGGACCATCCCAATTTAGGGTCACCTTGTCGCTGGTGGGACGGCTTGTATACTTTTTTTGATCAAAAATAGTTCACTAAGTACCCTATATTTCATATGCAACTTTGCTTTACATTTCTATATAATGATGGTAAGGTATGAGATATTTTTTGTCTTTTGTAGGTTTTGCATCTTTTTGCTAGTGTGAACATGCTCCTATTTCTTGCATGTGTACCATCATAGACCTCAGTTCACATTGCTTAGTTTTTTGTCTTGTTTGCATTCTGTGCAAATTAGGGGTGTGGCATCCCCCTTGTTGAGCTGTTTAGTATATGTGTAGCTTACCACGGGCTTGGATGGTCTGATATTGGGACCCGGTTCTATTTGTCTACCCTTTTAAATGCATTACTTCAACTTTGATATACAGTAAGGGTTTTTAATATAGACAGTGTAGGACCATCCCAATTTAGGGTCACCTTGTCGCTGGTGGGACGGCTTGTATACTTTTTTTGATCAAAAATAGTTCACTAAGTACCCTATATTTCATATGCAACTTTCTTTACATTTATATATAATGATGGTAGGGTATGAAATATTTTTTGTCTTTTGTACGTTTTGCATCTTTTTGCTAGTGTGAACATGCTCCTATTTCTTGCATGTGTACCATCTTAGACCTCAGTTCACATTGCTTAGTTTTTTGTCTTGTTTGCATTCTGTGCAAATTAGTGGTGTGGCATCCCCCTTGTTGAGCTGGTTAGTATATATGTAGCTTACCACAGGCTTGGGTGGTCTGATATTGGGACCCGGTTCTATTTGTCTACCCTTTTAAATGCATTACTTCAACTTTGATATACAGTAAGGTTTTTAATATAGACAGTGTAGGACCATCCCAATTTAGGGTCACCTTGTCGCTGGTGGGACGGCTTGTATACTTTTTTTGATCAAAAATAGTTCACTAAGTACCCTATATTTCATATGCAACTTTCTTTACATTTATATATAATGATGGTAGGGTATGAAATATTTTTTGTCTTTTGTAGATTTTGCATCTTTTTGCTAGTGTGAACATGCTCCTATTTCTTGCATGTGTACCATCTTAGACCTCAGTTCACATTGCTTAGTTTTTTGTCTTGTTTGCATTCTGTGCAAATTAGGGGTGTGGCATCCCCCTTGTTGAGCTGGTTAGTATATATGTAGCTTACCACGGGCTTGGTTGGTGTGATATTGGGACCCGGTCCTATTTGTCTACCTTTTTATATGCATTACTTCAACTTTGATATACAGTAAGGTTTTTAATATAGACAGTATAGGACCGTCCCAATTTAGGGTCACCTTGTCGCTGGTGGGACGGCTTGTTTACTTTTTTTGATCAAAAATAGTTCACTAAGTACCCTATATTTCATATGCAACTTTGCTTTACATTTATATATAATGATGGTAGGGTATGAGATATTTTTTGTCTTTTGTAGGTTTTGCATCTTTTTGCTAGTGTGAACATGCTCCTATTTCTTGCATGTGTACCATCTTAGACCTCAGTTCACATTGCTTGGTTTTTTGTCTTGCTTGCATTCTGTGCAAATTAGGGGTGTGGCATCCCCCTTGTTGAGCTGGTTAGTATATTTGTAGCTTACCACGGGCTTGGGTGATCTGATATTGGGACCCGGTTCTATTTGTCTACCCTTTTATATGCATTACTTCAACTTTGATATACAGTAAGGTTTTTAATATAGACAGTGTAGGACCGTCCCAATTTAGGGTCACCTTGTCGCTGGTTGGATGGCTTGTATACTTTTTTTGATCAAAAATAGTTCACTAAGTACCCTATATTTCATATGCAACTTTGCTTTACATTTATATATAATGATGGTAAGGTATGAGATATTTTTTGTCTTTTGTAGGTTTTGCATCTTTTTGCTAGTGTGAACATGCTCCTATTTCTTGCATGTGTACCATCTTAGACCTCAGTTCACATTGCTTGGTTTTTAGTTCCAAGGGCTGTTTGGTTATGATAGGCTGGAGTGGTGCTTTCTGGTTGTTACGATCTCCTCTTCTTAATGAGCATTTTCCACAATTTTTACACCATTTTTCTATGGAAGACCTCATGCCAATCCAATAAAACCTCTCACGTAACAGTATTTCCAGTTTTCTCCATCCAAAGTGTCCTGCTCCATTATGGTACGCTTCCAATACCCTTTGGACGTCTCTCTTTGGAACCACAACTTGCCATACCATTTAATGTGTCCTTGGATTGATATACCGTCTGCACAATTGGTTTTTATAGATAAATAACCTGCTTCTTTCTTTCCACAGGTATTGGGCCTCTGGGGGAGCATTCTTCTCAATTTTGGAATCCGGTTGGGTTACCAGCCTCTTCACTAGGCTCACTGCCGGATTGCTGTCTTGGGTTTCTTTCCATCTATAATGAGGCAGCGGGTTTAGTGCAACATCCTGACGGTTCTGGTAGATATGGGTTTCTGTCATTTTCCATTTTCTACTTTTATGGAAAGCTGGAAGTTCTATTCCTCCAAGTCATCTGTTTCTTCTTCAAGCCCTTGCAAATGTACTTGAGGGTTTCTGGAGAGGGCATCAGCATTTGCATTTCCACGGCCTGTTTGGTACTTGATGGTAAAGTCGTAGTTCGATAGTCGGGCCATCCAGCGCTTCTCCAATGCACCAAGCTTTGCAGTATCCAAGTGTGTTAGCGGATTATTGGCCATAAAGATGGTAAATTTTGAAGCTGCTAAGTAATGCTTGAACCTCTCCGTGACTGCCCAGACCAAGGCCAGGAACTCCAACTTAAAGGAACTGTAATTTTCCGGGTTCCTCTCGGTAGGTCGAAGTCTTCTACTGGCATAGGCAATTACTCTTTCCTTGCCTTCTTGTATTTGGGACAGTACTGCTCCCAGGCCTACATTACTTGCATCCGTGAAGAGGACAAATGGAAGGTTATAATCTGGGTATGTCAAGATTTCCTCACCGGTCAGGGCCTGTTTCATTTGTTGGAAGGAGTCTTCTTGTTTCTTTCCCCATTCCAATGGCGGCTCTGAAGACCTTCTCTTCTTAGCTTGGCCTACTAGAAGATCTTGTAGGGGCGCTGCCATCTTCGTGTAGCCCTTAATATATCTTCTGTAATACCCAACCAAACCTAAGAACTGACATACCTCTCTGACGGTGGTCGGCCTCTGCCAGTCCTGGATCGCTGTCACTTTTTCGGATCAGGTGCTACGCCATCCGCGCTGACCACATGCCCTAGGTATTGGACTTTTGGCTTCAGCAGGTAACATTTAGATGGTTTGAGTTTCATTCCATACTTTGTTAGAGCTGTAAATACCTCCACCAGGTGTTCAAGATGTTCTTCATAGGTTTGGGAATACACTATGACGTCATCCAGATATAAAAGTACCGTCTCAAAATTCCGATGTCCCAGGCAGCACTCCATGAGTCCCTGAAACGTCCCCGGAGCATTGCATAACCCAAATGGCATGCTATTGAATTTGCATAGGCCCATTGGTGTTGTGAATGCTGTTTTCTCCCGGTCTTCTTCTGCAACGGAGACCTGCCAATACCCACTAGTGAGATCTAATGTGGAGAAATACTTAGCAGTCTTTAATGCAGCAAGAGACTCCTCTATCCGGGGTAACAGGTAAGCATCTTTGTGAGTGATCTTATTGACCTCCCTGTAATCCACACACATCCTCATAGTGCCATCCTTCTTTCTGACTAAGACTAAGGGGACCGCCCAGGGACTACAGCTATCTCTTATAACCCCGGCCTCCTTCATGTCCTGCAGCATCTCTTTAGCACACTGGTAGTGGTTTGGTGGGATGGGTCTATGTCTCACTTTAATCGGGGGATGATCTCTTGTGGGTATGTGATGGCGTACCCCTTTTATCCTCCCAAAATCTAATGGATGCTTACTGAATACTTGGCTAAACTCTTGTACTACCCAGTAAACACCTTGCTTCTGGTGGTCGGGAGTGGCATCAGTCCCTATGTGCAACTGCTGACACCACTCCTCCAGCTGTCCCTTGGGGTTGTTGTCCTCCACCTGACTTGACGGGGGCAAGGGCTCTAGTGTCTGTATGTTGTTATTACTGACAGTGTACAGCTTTGCTACAGTAGCATACCGGGGTAGTTTCACTTCTTCCTCACCACAATTCAACACACTGATTGGTACTCTTCCCCTGCATACATCCACCACCCCTCTAGCTGTCAGCAGTGTAGGTCAATGCTCTGAATATACCGGTTCTACAATTGCCTGGTATTTCTTTCTTCTGATACCCATAGCTGCTCGACACCATATCATCATTTCACTGTTTGGTGGTAATACAATGGGAAATGGGTCTGTTACCCGCGCACTGCCAATCTCCCCCCTAGACAGATTTACCTGTTGCTTGTGAATTAAGGCACGGATTTCTCTTTGAAGGACTCTCGCCCAATGCCAGCAGTCTTTGTAATCTGTTGGAGTAAAAACATCACTTCTTCAAGGCAGTTTTCAATCATATTAGTACCAAGCACCATGTAAGGATATTTGTTATTGGGGTCATCTTCTACCTCACATAACCCTTGGCCTCCCAACTCCACCCTCCCCATCTTTATTGTCACTTCTCTAAACCCCACCTGATTCAGTGGTTGACCATTAGCTGCTGAAATGACAAGACTAGAGTCTGGGGGTCTAAGATCAGCATCAGACCAAAATTGCTTGCAAAGGATATGTGGGATGGTCGTGACTTGTGACCCAGTGTCCAATAAGGCCGATGTGGGGATTCCTTCTAGCGTAATGTTGAGATACGGGCGGCCTCCCACATACCGACTACACCAGTCATATGGGCCCTGCCGTTTTATTCCTGGGGGTTGGCCCTGGGACCCAGGAATCTCGGGTTTAAACTACATCTTCTTGCAAAGTGGCCTATTTTGTTGCAACGAAGGCAAACGGGTTGTCCTGAAGAATCCATGTGGTCGGTGGCTCTGCGTCGGAATGGTGCGTTGGTCCCCTGAACGGGCGACTTGTTGATCTCCTCCACGGGCGACATGAGCTTTCTTCTCATCCACGGAACATCCTCAGGGGATTCAGCTAACTGGATTTTGCTTGGTGGTTGTGCCTCCGGTCTGGCTTGCAAGAGTTTTAGCACGTAGTCCATGTTTTTGGTTAGTTGTAACACTTGATTACGTAGGTCATCAGCAGATTCAGGTGTGACAGCTTGTCCTACCGCTTCTACAGAGTTTTTAGGGGTAGGCTCTAAGTTCATGTGAGAGGTATTAACCTGCCAGGATGGAATTGCAGGTTTTGCAGGTAATGGGTCTCGTAGTACAGTTATAGCACGGTCCTTTAATGTATTAAAATCCACATCTGGATGATCTAGGACCCACTTGTGCACCTGCTGACGGTGAAAGTATGATCTCAACCCAGTCATAAACTGTTCTGCAAGCAATTTATCTTCATCTTGCACACTTGCTGGATCTACCTGTTTTATGGACCTGAGTGCCGCTTGTAAACGTAGGGCAAAGTCTCTGATGGTATCTTGCGGTCTCTGCTTGCATTGGTAGAATAGCATCCTTAGTTCAGACTGTGTGCGTTTTTCAAAAAGCAGCTTTGAGCTTATCAAACACATTTTCTATAGAGTCTCCATCAGCATCGCTCCAAGTCTCAGCTTCTAGCTCCGCTGCACCTATTAATTGTCCCTGCACAACAGAGGCTCGCTGCATTCCTGTCATCGCATACATGTCCAGCACCGCACACATTTTACGTTTGAAAGCTGCTAAGGTACCGGGTTTACCTTCATACGTCGGTAACCATTTGGCCCCTGGTACATACGGCAAGGCAATTGGCATTATCGGGACCATCGCTCCGGATGCTGCGGCTCCTTCACCAGCTGAGGAATCGGCTGCTGCTGCGTCTTGGGCATTCCCTTCCTCAAGGTCTCAGATATTGTTTGCTTCACTCATGACGGTGCCCCCCTAGTTAACCGTTACCAGCCGCTACGATTAACTCCTTCAGTAACCGGTGACTCAAAAAAAAAAAACGGCGGGCTATCCTCGCGCTCCTTTACCCGTGCCCCCGCGACTCTCTCCGCTCTGTGACGCAGTTTAATTTCTCTATGATGCAGTAATGATGGCCCATTTTACAGTACACAAACTTTCAATAAAGTTCAATTTGACCACACAGTACCCGGTTCTACCAGGCCTGGTATTCTGTTCGTGACGCCAAACTGAGTCGGTCGACAGGGGTAGGGGTACTCGGATACCGGGATGGATGGGTTACTTCTGTGGGGATCACGGTTGGTCGGTTCCCGGTTCAGTGCCCTGGACCGTCAGTAAAGGGATGGGGGTCAGGATGATGGGAGAATTGTGTCCTGGCGCCTCCTGTGGTAACTGGTAAAATCGGTTACCAGCGCTGTGTATGGTTGCTGAGGTGATCGGCATACGGCTTGTACGAACACTATAGGCAGTAATGTCAAAGTAGGCACACACACACATTAAGACTTTGTTTCAGTACCTTTCTTTTACTGATGTCCGGTAACAGGTACAGTTCAGGAGGGTAACCAGGTTTTCGGTGCAGGTAGAGTTATTCATTCTGGAGATTTGTGAGGCCTCCTCTAACAATGTGTGCGTTGTTTGGGATCAGTCCTGCCTTAAGCTGAGCCTGCCACCTTTTACTTTCTTTGGGGTCCTTCTCCACAACTGACAATGAGGACCTTTCCTTGGGGCTACCAATTCTCTTTCTGGGCCCCTGGTCCTATACTTGGTCAAGTTTGGCAACTCTTTCCCCTTCTTCTTCAGGGGGAGTAAATCCTCCTGATCTGTCCGGGTTTTCTATGCTATTCCTGAATTAATAGCAATCTCGGACTCCGGTGTCCGGGAGAGCTAAAGGGATAATTGTTTTATCTCTTTCTTTCTCCTTCTAGCCTCCATCCCTCTCTCTAGGGTGCTGCACAACACGGACCTGTTTCCTAGTTCAGGGTTTTACTGGTCCTCCGCCAACAGCTCTCTCTCTCTCTCCTCCTTCACCCGTCTCCAGACCAACTGCCGCTTTGCTGTCTCCCTGGAAACTGACTCCTCCCCTCAGACATGGGGTGGAAGGTGTTGTGTGTGCCAAAGTATACATCTCCCCATGCACCTATGGATCCTGTGGTAATCCCCCACAGGGGTGCCACAGCTGCTTTTATATGTTCCTAATAAAAGCTTAATTTTATCGAAGATCCGCTGGAAAACCACATTTCTTTTTCCTGTTCTCAAAGAGTGCCTGGAACCAGGGCTATTCCGTTGTCGGATCAACTCACACAGAGCCTCCAGCTGTTAACGATCGGGTGAGCTGATTTCTTTCTCCCCTTCTCCCTTTCCTTATTTGTCAATGTTATACTATGGGGCAGTGCAGATCTGCATTTTTTTATTCTCATGGTAATTTTGAAAAAAATCACAGCAGGCTACAGGTGGATCACGCGTACCCATACATGTCTGTGGATGCATGTAAAACATCACACTGCACTCAGGTGTCATCAGAGTGCAGTCTGATTTCCACAGGCTCAGACAATAGGAATGAAGAAATTAAGCTCTCCATCTTGCACTTGTGCTCCGGTTTTCTCATGTGAGAGAATCGAAGCCCACTAAGCTGATGTGGCGCCCCTGAGGGTTCAGTCGCCACAGATGTACTGCACCTCAACCAGAGGTGTGGCATCTCCTTCTCTCAGGTAAGGATGGAGTACTGCCCGGGACCCCAACACCTGCACTCAACACTACACTACTCCAGGCCGGCTGGAAGGGCATTATGCATTTCTTCCGCTGCCCCGTCCCTGGCTGGAGTGGGGGGAACCAAAAGGTTGGGGGAACCAAGTAGTGGGTGTGGGTGGAGGACGCAGTACAGGGGAGCACTTTCAGGAGTAATATAATAAGGGAAGCCATCATGTGTAGGGGTGCATTCAGTGAGAGAGAAGAGGAGAAGAGCAGTCTGAGGAGCAGAGTCTCTTCAGGAGCTCTGCTCCAGAGTGGGGACTAGTAAGAGAGGCCCAACAGTGAGAGGGGAGCGGAGGAGAAAGGCTCCAGTAACAGAAGGGATCCCAGGGTGTACGGTGAGTGCAGGACGGCACCCGTACCCCCGAATCTGCCAGGCGTCAGAGGGATCAGGCCGCAAGAAGGGCACCGGTCCCTGGACTAGTCGAGTTACTTCAGGTCTCGGAAGGAAAACCGGAGGCTTCTGCACTTTCAAGGTGCAGTTGCCACATCCGCACCTAAGCCGCCAAAAAGGGCACCAAGCCAGGTCCGGGAACTTCAAGTTGCCCAGAGAGATCTCAAGGTACCCGATCGGGACTTCGTGTGGCAGGGCCCAGGGCAGGTGGGAGAGACCCAGCGCGGGAAGTCAGCTCAGAAAGGAACATACAGAGAGGGGTCCCTTTAAGTGCTCTTGAGATACTTGTGGGAGTGCTGAACCCCTGCCTGGTAAACGCAGCACGACGTGGGAGACTGTCAGCTATCTAGTGCTACATGAGGAACCTAAATAACTGTGAGTAAACTCGGATGACTGCACCCCACTCAGTTATTTCTACCACGCTATCGCTACTGCATTACAGAGCCCAGCATCACCATTTGCACCTACACTGCCCTGGAGCTGTGCTCTGCCTGTGGAGAGCCGCACCAACCCAGCTGCTCTAACACCTGCTCCAGAGGTCTGCAGCAGCGCCGGTACCGATTGCCGGGAACCACAGGTGGCATCACGAGACAAAGCTGTTATTCATCCCATCAAGTAACAAACCCCTTTTTATGAGTGACCCCAGGGTACGGGACCGGGAGACGACCGCCGTGACGTCCCTAGAAGGTAAAGGCCCGGGTACCGAGTTTCCCCCATATCCCCTGGGTGAGTCATCCCTTCCTGGCATCACGAACAGGATTCAAACAAACCCGTTATCACTGGGTATTGTGCGCTTAGAGACTGTGTTTCTTTACTGAATGTGGCGCCCGCCCCAGAAGAACGGGCGCCATTGTGTGCGTACTCAAAGACAACAAGGAATCACCTCCCATCGTGGGCCGAGTCCCAGAATGGCGTCAAAAGCGAGGCCCGCCCCAAGCAACAGAGACCATGTATGTAGATGTGTCTATCAAAGTAGGGGGGCCGCCCTTAGGGGTGACCGACAACAGGCTGCCATGGAACCACCCCCGAAAGGGGAGAGGAGGAGGAGAGAAGCAGTGGAGACAGGGTGTGGTCTTAATCAGTCTAGACAGACCGCACCCGGCAACCAGCATGGATGGAAGCCAGTACCGAGCCTCCGCCTCTGGCCTGCAGCGCAAGTGACCCCCCTCACCCTGGAGGGAGCGATAACCAAGCTGTCCCCGGAGGATGCCGAATTCCTCCAGGCTGAAGTGCAGGAGCTTAGCCAGCAAGTGGAGAAGGCCCAGCAAGCAGTAGTTGCCAGGTGGAATGAGGAGCTGCTGGCAAAGACCGCAGCCCAGCAGTGGCCAGCGCTGGGTGTCACCAGTGGCATCCCAGCCCCGGTGGAGCCTGATGAGCGCCAGGAGGCCACGTGCAGCATAGGAGCAGGTAGGAGAAGTTCCCCTGTCCCGGGCGCTGAAAGCGCCAACCTGCTCCTGGGCATCCTGCAGAACCCTCTGTCCCCGGGCACGTACGCCCTAGAGCAGCTGCTGAGTAGTGTTGAGCCACCCCCGTAGTGTTCGAGTTCGGTTCGGTTCGTCGAACACCCGTGTGTTCGCCGAACTGTTCGTCGAACTGTTCGTCGAACACCTTCGAACACCGTTAAAACCAATGGCAGGCAAACAAAAACACATAGAAACACATAGAAAACACCTTCAAAGGTGTCCAAAAGCTGACAAACTGCTCAGAAGACACAACTAACACATGGAAAAGTGACAAGTACATATAGTCATGCGAAAAGAAAAGAGGTGGAGGAGTAAAAGGAGGGGGAGACACAGATATAGGCATGTCATGCCCTTCTAAAATCCAAAAAGTGAGAAGCCGACACGTTCAGTCCGCTCCTGCCCGTGCCACCTCCGTGTCGCCGGGTTTGTGCCAGAGCCGCGGTGAACCCTGACGGCCAGCCCCCCTCTCCCAATACTGGTGCCTGTCCGCTGGTGGGTCGAGCGAGCCCCCCTGTGGTGGAGGCAGCTCTAAGCTTTTTAATTTAAATTGTCTCTCTAATTTGAATGAATGCACTTTAAATCCATTTACAAGGATCTATTGGAGGGCAAGTCTCATGCCAGCAGCCGCGTAATTCCAGCTCCAGTAGCGTCCACTAAAGCTGCTGCAGTTAAAAAGCTTTTATAAGGATCGAGCTCGGCTGTCCACCGCAAGGCATCCTACTGCCAGTCCCAGCCCCTATGCCTTGGGGTGCCTCCTGATGCTCTTCACTGAGTATCCCGTGGTCCCGAAGCATTTCCTTTGAAAAAATTAAGTGTCCAAACTACAGGTGGTGTAGCTTGCTTAACAGCCGGGATAATCCGCTGACTAGCAGACACTGCTACTAGGCACAAAGTATTTCCTGGGCTAGATGCAGTTAAAAATTTGTAATTAGATACTCTCGTTGGATGCTGAGAAAGCATTCCATAGAGTCTCCTGGCACGCCATATATGATTCTCTTAAAAAGATTGGGGTAGGGGTCTAGGGGACCCTTTTATAGCCAAAATCACGGCCCTGTATCACAATACGTCACCTAGGCTGAAGATAAATGGAACTGTAGCACCCTGAGGGCTCGGTTGCTACAGAGGTATTGCACCTCACCCAGAGGTGTGATATCTCACTCTCAGGTAAGGATGGAGTGTGGATCAGGACCCGACACCTGCATGCATTACACCACATTGTCGTGGGGCAGGGTGACCAATATGCCTCTGAGATGGGCACGACAGTCCCTGTCCCTGGCTGGAGTGGGGGGAGGGAACACTGAGGAAGGGGAACCCTGCAGTGCAGGAGCAGGGAGGAAGCAGTTCCTGGGTGCATTGAGAAGGGAGTATAAAAGGTGGGCACCATCTTAGTTCAGTGCAGAGAAGTCGGAGCAGAAGTGGCAGGGAGCAGGGGCTCTGCATGAGCTCTGCTCCGGAGGCGGGCCTAGTAACAGAGGCCCAGGCCTGGAAGAGGGAGAAGGAAGGAAGAGGAGCGGAGAAGGCTCCAGGAACGAGGAATGAAGCGATCCCAGGGGTGCGGACGGGCGAGTCGCCACCGCACGCCCGAATCCACCTGCGTGGAGGGGTCAGGCCATAGGGGGAGACCGGTCCCCGAAACTAGTGGAGGCAGGAAACGACCCTCAGCTAGAAACCGGAGGCTGTGACATTTTATGTGGCGCAGCCCCTCGCTACACCCGCTAGGAAGGCACCACATAGGGTCAGGGAAACTGGCGCCAAGTTTACCAAGAGGAGGCTCGAGGCAGCCGGACAGAAGGGTTGGTAAGAAATGCTAGACAAAGGACACACAAAGGGGGTCCTGTGAAGCGCTCCAAAGTTATCTGGGAGTTGTCTGAGCCCCTCACCTGGTGAGCACAGTACGACGTGGGCAGCCGTTACCTGCAGACGTGGTCTGGATAATAAGAACTGTGAGTAAAGGCCCTGGACTGCATCACTGACTCCGTGTCGTTACTGCTGCTGCCCTGCACCATCACCCCCATCCTCCGCATACACTGCCCTGAGGCTATACTCCTCCCGTGGGGAGTTATGCTACGCTCTGCTGCACCCAAAACACCAGCCTCAGCGGTCTGCCCTGCAGCGGCGGTTCACTCTGACCGCAATCCACGGGTGGCGTAGTCGGACATTTAAACATCAAAACCACATAAATAGTTCCGCCACTGGTTTGACCACCCTGAGCCACGGAACCGGGTCGCCGCCACGAAGACTACAACCACCAGCATCCACCAAAAAGGGTCCGGCTCCGGGTGTCCCAAGGCCCAGGGGGTGCATCAGAACATTTTCATCACCTTTCACAATCACCAATGGGGCAAGGCAGGGATGTCCTCTGTCCCCTCTCTTATACATCCTAGTGATGGAGCACCTGCTCTCATCAATTCGCCATAACCCCAATATTAGGTGGATTGAGGTGGGAGGCACCGAGTACAAGTGCTCTCTATTTTCTGATGATGTCCTAGTATATATCACTCAATCACATATATCCATCCATGCTGTTATGGCTGAAATAGATCACTTTGTTACATGGTCAAATTTTAAAATCAATGCAGCGAAGTCTGAGGCCCTCGATGTCTCCCTCCCCAAATCCATATAGGATTCCATCCAGTCCAACTTTCCCTTTGCCTGACCCTCACAGGGTATCAAATACTTAGGAATTCCTATTCATAGAGACCTCTCCCATCTATGTTATCTTAATTTTGGGCCCTTTATTGAACAACTCCATACAGACCACGGTTGGCAAGTTAGAACTGTAAGATTCACTACGTGAACCACTGGTGTTTTGTGGAAAAGCACATGTACACTGTGTTCCAAATTATTATGCAAAAAGTGTTTAGGAGTGATAAGGGAAGAATTTGTTTGTTTGTCAGTTAAACTCATTGATGGTGATGTGTGTCAGGGCTCTTTATATCACTGTAAGCAATTGCAGACACCTGTGCTATTTAGTTTGGCAGGTGTGTCCAATGAAAGGCAAGACTACTTAAGAAGGCTGTCTCACATTATTAAGCAGCCTACATTTTCTGCCAAAATGGGAAAGAAAAAGGATGTGTCGGCTGCTGAGAAGCAACAAATTGTGGAGTGTTTAGGTCAAGGCATGACTACAATCAACATTGTGCGATGATCAGGATAAAGTGTCTTGGCAATCAAGAAGTATGTAGCTGATTCACAGTACACACGTGTGCGTGCTGATAAGGGCAAATTGAGGACTCTTTCCTACAGGCAATTACGTCAGGTTAAAAGAGCAGCGGCAAAAAAGCCTTGTCATAGCAGCAGACAAGTTTTTGAAGCTGCTGGTGCCTCCAACGTCCCCCGAACAACAAGATGCAGGGTCCTTCAGAGGTTTGCAGCTGTGCATACGCCATCCTGTCGACCCCCTCTATCCACTTCACACAAGCAGAAACGGCTCCAGTGGGCCAAACATTACATGAAGACTGATTTCAAAACTGTTTTGTTCACGGATGAGTGCCGTGCAGCGCTCGATGGTCCATATGGATGGAGTGGAGGATGGCTGGTTGATGGACACCCCACGCAAACACTGCTACAGCGCCAACAAGGAGGAGGTGGAGTAATGTTTTGGGCTGGAATCATGGGGAGAGAGATTGTCGGCCCCTTTAGGATCCCTGAAGGCGCTAAAGATGAACTCCATAATGTATGTGGATTTTCTCAAACAGCACTTCCTGCCATGGTTCAAGAAGAAGAACCGTGTATTTCACAGCAAGATCATTTTTTTGCATGATAATGCACCATCTCATGCTGCACATAAAACATCTGCATCTCTGGCTGATATGGGCATAAAAGGGGACAAACTTATGGTGTGACCCCCATGCTCCCCTGACCTCTACCCCATTCAGAACCTCTGGAGCATCATCAAAAGGAGTGTCTATGATGGCAGGAGGCAGTTCACATCTAAGTAACAGCTCTGGGAGGGTATTCTGTCCTCATGCAAAACAATTGAAGCAGAAACCATCCAAAACCTGACAAATTCAATGGACGAGAGAGTTCAGAAGCTCCGTTTGAAAAACAAGGGGTCCTATGTGAAAATGTAACGTCACCTAGAATAAAGTTTTGAGTTGAAAACTGTTTGATTTCAGTTTCTAATAAACTGCTAATGCTTATAATTTCAAAAATGACCATTTTTTTGGTCTTTATTAAAATGAAAAGGTTGATCGAAAAGTTTGGGGGATCTAAGAGTGTGGCAACCCAGTAGTCATGATTACTTCGAATTCTGACAATATGAGGGTCATGTTGCAGGTAGTGCAGCAAGAAGGCACTTATGTGTCTTGCGCATCTCGGAGCCCCAAAATTATTTTCCGGGCTAGATGCAGCTAAAAATTATTATTAATTTTAAATCTGGTGGAGCTTAGTATAGATGGCCAGTAGGACCAGTGCTGCACACTGCTACAAAGCCCAAATTATTTTCCAGCCAAGATACAGATAAACATGATTAGTAATTTTAAATCTGATGGAGCTTATTATAGATGGCCTAATAGAATCAGTGCTGCACACTGCTACAAAGCCCAAATTATTTTCCAGCCAAGATACAGATAAACATGATTAGTAATTTGAAAGCTTAAAACGGTTGGTAGGGTGATTTTAACCAATCATCAAGCTTTTACTCTCCGCAGGATGACACAGGGGTAGAAAAGTCGTTTCGGATCCATGATTTGTTCATCTTTATGAACGTGAGTCTGTCTACATTATCAGTGGAGAGCCGCGTGCGCTTATCTGTCAGCACACCACCAGCAGCGCTGAACACACGTTCAGACAGAACGCTGGCTGCGGGGCATGACAAGATCTCCAAGGCGTAAGTGGCTAGCTCCGGCCATTTATCCAGATTGGAAGCCCAAAAAGAGCAAGGGTCCAGTGACACAGTCATGGCTTCAATGTTTACTTGGAGATACTCCTGTACCATCGTCTCTAGGCGTTGACTATGTGTCAGACTTCTTGTCTCCTGTGGCCTTGCAAAGGATGGGCTAAAAAAGTGGTGAAATGATTCAGCAAAATTGATGTTACCAGCAGATACTGTGGTTCTGTTACGGTTTGAGTGCTGAACACTTGACGGTCCCACGGTTTGCAAGTTGGAACTGTGAGATTCACTACGTGCACCACTGGTGTTTTGTGGAAAAGCACATGTAAGATTCTGCAACAGTCTCTGCTGATACTCCTGCATGCGTGCATCCCTTTCTATGGCAGGAATAATTTCTGCAAATTTACTTTTGTACCGGGGATCTAACAGTGTGGCAACCCAGTAGTCAGGATTATTTCTAATTCTCACAATTCGAGGGTCATGTTGCAGGTAGTGCAGCAAGAAGGCACTCATGTGTGTTGCGCATCCAGGAGCACCACGTCCCTGTTGTGTTGGTGGCGAGGTAACAATCATGCTTCCTTCCTCTGTCCTCTCCCCCCAACCTCGCACAACAGAAATGTGATCAAGGTCTCCCTCATCTGATGAGTCTTCCATCAGTTCGTCCTCCACTTCTTCCTGGGCTCCTGCACCTTCCTCACTAGTTTGGCTGCTACCATGCGCCCTGGTAAAACCATCTCCCCCACCCTTACATGCCTGACGCCTTGGTGCTGCCGACCGTCTGGACCTTGCAGATGTTAGCCCTTCCGCATACAACTCCTCCTCCTCTACTTCCTCCACCTCCTCTTGTGCCACCACCTGACTCCGAATTCTGTTTAACATGTGCTCAAACATGTAAATCACTGGAATAGTCATGCTGATAATGGCATCGTCAGCACTAAACATCTTCGTCGCCATTTCAAAACTGTGCAGAAGGGTGCATAGGTCACTGATCTGAGACCACTCCTCCAGCGTGATTTGCCCCACCTCTGGATCTCGTTGGCCCAGGCTATACGTCAGAACGTATTGCACCAGGGCTTGTCGGTGCTGCCACAGTCGCTGCAACATGTGCAGAGTTGAATTCCACCGGGTAGGCACATTGCATTTTAGCCGGTGAAGTGGCAGGCCCAACGACTTCTGTAGAGATGTAAGTCGCTGAGCTGCGGGATGCGAACGGCGGAAGTGAGCACACAGCGACCGTGCCCTCTGCAGAAGGCCATCTAGTCTGGGATAGTGGGCTAAAAATTGCTGGACAACCAGGTTCAACACGTGAGCCATACAAGGCACGTGTGTGACATTGCCCCGGCGAAGGGCCGCACCCAGGTTTGCAGCATTGTCGCACACGGCCTTCCCTAGTTTCAGGTCCAGTGGAGACAACCATTCATGAAATTTGTTCTCCAGAGCTGACCACAACTCCTCAGCTGTGTGACTCACATTTCCCAGACATTTCAAAGTAAAAACCGCCTGATGACGTTGAGCCCTACTGCCAGCATAGTAAGGAGGTGTGCAGGATCCCTTCTGTGCAGTTAGAAAGCTTGTGGCATGACCAGACAGGCTTTGGGTGCAGGTGGAAGACCGAGAGGAGGTTGAGGAGGCAGAAGCAGTGGAGGAACTTTGACATAAAGAGGATTGACGCACAACTCGTGGGGACGGCAAGACTTGGACAGCAGCCCCTTGTCCTGCTGTCACCATAGTTACCCAGTGCCCAGTCAGCGACATGTAACGCCCCTGTCCATGCCTACTCGTCCAAGTGTCTGTGGTGAAATGCACCCTGTCACACACAGAGTTTCTCAAAGAAGCGGTGATGTTGTGTGCGACATGCTGGTGGAGCGCAGGCACACCTTTCTTTGAGAAGTAGTGCCGACTGGGCATCTGGTACTGGGGCACTGCGACGGACATAAGGTCTCGAAAATCCTCTGTGTCCACCAGGCGGAAAGGCAGCATTTCTGTAGCCAAGAGCTTGCAGATGGTGAAATTCAACCTCTTAGCTTTGTCATGGCTAGGAGGAAATGGTCTTTTATTTGTCCACATCTGAGGGACCGAGGGCTGGCCATTGTGCTTAGACGGGGTTGATAAGGGTGTCCCCGGCAAACTGCCGGTCTGTGAGGAAGATGCAGGCGGACATGTTAGGTTGCCTTGATCCAAAGGTGGTGCTATCGATGTCGGACAGCGCTCAACACCAGCTGGTGTTACCACCTCCAAAGAAAAATGCACAAGATATGGCAGACGGTGGTTGGCCTGGCCGGCTAGGCCGCATTGTAGCACACTGAGCTTCCCACTGCAACTTATGCTTCATGTCCATGTGCCGGTTCATGCATGAAGTACTCAAACTATGTATTTTTTGGCCTCTACTTAGCTTTTGCTGACAAATGTTACAGATAACACGAGTTGGGTCATCTTTATCGATCTGAAAAAATGCCCAGGCTATGCAAGGCTTAGCACCCATGCGACCTGAAGAGCCACCACGACTTGTGGTGAGAGGCAGAGTTGTGTTTGAGGATGCAGTTGTTGACGTGCTTCCAGTACTACGTCTCTGTCCAGGAAGGCGCAACCTGACCTCGTCGTCACTAGCATCTTCCTCCACCTCCTCTGCTGACTAGTGTTGAGCCACCCCCGTAGTGTTCGAGTTCGGTTCGGTTCGTCGAACACCCATGTGTTCGCCGAACTGTTCGTCGAACTGTTCGTCGAACACCTTCGAACACCGTTAAAACCAATGGCAGGCAAACAAAAACACATAGAAACACATAGAAAACACCTTCAAAGGTGTCCAAAAGCTGACAAACTGCTCAGAAGACACAACTAATACATGGAAAAGTGACAAGTACATATAGTCATGCGAAAATAAAAGAGGTGGAGGAGTAAAAGGAGGGGGAGACACAGATATAGGCATGTCATGCCCTTCTAAAATCCAAAAAGTGAGAAGCCGAGACGGCCAGTCCGCTCCTGCCCGTGCCACCTCCGTGTCGCCGGGTTTGTGCCAGAGCCGCGGTGAACCCTGACGGCCAGCCCCCCTGTCCCAATACTGGTGCCTGTCCGCTGGTGGGTCGAGAGAGCCCCCCTGTGGTGGAGGCAGCTCTAAGCTTTTTAATTTAAATTGTCCCTCTAATTTGAATGAATACACTTTAAATCCATTTACAATGATCTATTGGAGGGCAAGTCTCATGCCAGCAGCCGCGTAATTCCAGCTCCAGTAGCGTCCACTAAAGCTGCTGCAGTTAAAAAGCTTTTATAAGGATCGAGCTCGGCTGTCCACCGCAAGGCATCCTAGTGCCAGTCCCAGCCCCTATGCCTTGGGGTGCCTCCTGATGCTCTTCACTGAGTATCCCGTGGTCCCGAAGCATTTCCTTTGAAAAAATTAAGTGTCCAAACTACAGGTGGTGTAGCTTGCTTAACAGCCGGGATAATCCGCTGACTAGCAGACACTGCTACTAGGCACAAAGTATTTCCTGGGCTAGATGCAGTTAAAAATTTGTAAGTAGATACTCTCGTTGGATGCTGAGAAAGCATTCCATAGAGTCTCCTGGCACGCCATATATGAATCTCTTAAAAAGCTTGGGGTAGGGGTCTAGGGGACCCTTTTATAGCCAAAATCACGGCCCTGTATCACAATATGTCACCTAGGCTGAAGATAAATGGAACTGTAGCACCGAGGGCTCGGTTGCTACAGACGTATTGCACCTCACCCAGAGGTGTGATATCTCACTCTCAGATAAGGATGGAGTGTGGATCAGGACCCGACACCTGCATGCATTACATCACATTGCCGTGGGGCAGGGCGACCAATATGCCCCTGAGATGGGCACGACAGTCCCTGTCCCTGGCTGGAGTGGGGGGGAGGGAACACTGAGGAAGGGGAACCCTGCAGTGCAGGAGCAGGGAGGAAGCAGTTCCTGGGTGCATTGAGAAGGGAGTATAAAAGGTGGGCACCATCTTAGTTCAGTGCAGAGAAGTCTGAGCAGAAGTGGCAGGGAGCAGGGGCTCTGCATGAGCTCTGCTCCGGAGGCGGGCCTAGTAACAGAGGCCCAGGCCTGCAAGAGGGAGAAGGAAGGAAGAGGAGCGGAGAAGGCTCCAGGAACGAGGAATGAAGGGATCCCAGGGGTGCGGACGGGCGAGTCGCCACCGCACGCCCGAATCCACCTGCGTGGAGGGGTCAAGCCAAAGGGGGAGACCGGTCCCCGAACTAGTGGAGGCAGGAAACGACCCTCAGCTAGAAACCGGAGGCTCTGACATTTTATGTGGCGCAGCCCCTTGCTCCACCCGCTAGGAAGGCACCACATAGGGTCAGGGAAACTGGCGCCAAGTTTACCAAGAGGAGGCCCGAGGCAGCCGGACAGAAGTGTTGGTAAGAAAGGCCAGACAAAGGACACACAAAGGGGGTCCTGTGAAGCGCTCCAAAGTTATCTGGGAGTTGTCTGAGCCCCTCACCTGGTGAGCACAGTACGACGTGGGCAGCCGTTACCTGCAGACGTGGTCTGGATAATAAGAACTGTGAGTAAAGGCCCTGAACTGCATCACTGACTCCGTGTCGTTACTGCTGCTGCCCTGCACCATCACCCCCATCCTCCGCATACACTGCCCTGAGGCTATACTCCTCCCGTGGGGAGTTATGCTACGCTCTGCTGCACCCACAACACCAGCCTTAGCGGTCTGCCCTGTAGCGGCGGTTCACTCTGACCGCAATCCACGGGTGGCGTAGTCGGACATTTAAACATCAAAACCACATAAATAGTTCCGCCACTGGTTTGACCGCCCTGAGCCACGAAACCGGATCGCCGCCACGAAGACTACAACCACCAGCATCCACCAAAAAGGGTCCGGCCCCGGGTGTCCCAAGGCCCAGGGGGTGCGTCAGAACATTTTCATCACCTTTCACAATCACCAATGGGACAAGGCAGGGATGTCCTCTGTCCCCTCTCTTATACATCCTAGTGACGGAGCACCTGCTCTCATCAATTCGCCATAACCCCAATATTAGGTGGATTGAGGTGGGAGGCACCGAGTACAAGTGCTCTCTATTTGCTGATGATGTCCTAGTATATATCACTCAATCACATATATCCATCCCTGCTGTTATGGCTGAAATAGATCACTTTGTTACATGGTAAAATTTTAAAATCAATGCAGCGAAGTCTGAGGCCCTCGATGTCTCCCTCCCTAAATCCATATAGGATTCCATCCAGTCCAACTTTCCCTTTGCCTGGCCCTCACAGGGTATCAAATACTTAGGAATTCCTATTCATAGAGACCTCTCCCATCTATGTTATCTTAATTTTGGGCCCTTTATTGAACAATTCCATACAGACCACGGTTGGCAAGTTAGAACTGTAAGATTCACTACGTGAACCACTGGTGTTTTGTGGAAAAGCACATGTACACCGCGTTCCAAATTATTATGCAAAAAGTGTTTAGGAGTGATAAGGGAAGAATTTGTTTGTTTGTCAGTTAAACTCATTGATGGTGATGTGTGTCAGGGCTCTTTATATCACTGTAAGCAATTGCAGACACCTGTGCTAATTAGTTTGGCAGGTGTGTCCAATGAAAGGCAAGACTACTTAAGAAGGCTCTCTCACATTATTAAGCAGCCTACATTTTCTGCCAAAATGGGAAAGAAAAAGGATGTGTCGGCTGCTGAGAAGCAACAAATTGTGGAGTGTTTAGGTCAAGGCATGACTACAATCAACATTGTGCGATGATCAGGATGAAGTGTCTTGGCAATCAAGAAGTATGTAGCTGATTCACAGTACACACGTGTGCGTGCTGATAAGGGCAAATTGAGGACTCTTTCCTATAGGCAATTACGTCAGGTTGAAAGAGCAGCGGCAAAAAAGCCTTGTCATAGCAGCAGACAAGTTTTTGAAGCTGCTTGTGCCTCCAACGTCCCCCGAACAACAAGATGCAGGGTCCTTCAGAGGTTTGCAGCTGTGCATACGCCATCCTGTCGACCTCCTCTATCCACTTCACACAAGCAGAAACGGCTCCAGTGGGCCAAACATTACATGAAGACTGATTTCAAAACTGTTTTGTTCACGGATGAGTGCCGTGCAGCGCTCGATGGTCCAGATGAATGGAGTGGAGGATGGCTGGTTGATGGACACCCCACGCAAACACGGCTACAGCGCCAACAAGGAGGAGGTGGAGTAATGTTTTGGGCTGGAATCATGGGGAGAGAGATTGTCGGCCCCTTTAGGATCCCTGAAGGCTCTAAAGATGAACTCCATAATGTATGTGGATTTTCTCAAACAGCACTTCCTGCCATGGTTCAAGAAGAAGAACCGTGTATTTCACAGCAAGATCATTTTTCTGCATGATAATGCACCATCTCATGCTGCACAAAAAACATCTGCATCTCTGGCTGATATGGGCATAAAAGGGGACAAACTTATGGTGTGACCCCCATGCTCCCCTGACCTCTACCCCATTCAGAACCTTTGGAGCATCATTAAAAGGATTGTCTATGATGGCGGGAGGCAGTTCACATGTAAGCAACAGCTCTGGGAGGGTATTCTGTCCTCATGCAAAACAATTGAAGCAGAAACCATCCAAAACCTGACAAATTCAATGGACGAGAGAGTTCAGAAGCTCCTTTCGAACAAGGGGTCCTATGTGAAAATGTAACATCACCTAGAATAAAGTTTTGAGTTGAAAACTGTTTGATTTCAGTTTCTAACAACCTGCTAATGCTTATAATTTCAAAAATGACCATTTTTTTGGTCTTTATTAAAATGAAAAGGTTGATCGAAAAGTTTGGGGGATCTAAGAGTGTGGCAACCCAGTAGTCATGATTACTTCGAATTCTGACAATATGAGGGTCATGCTGCAGGTAGTGCAGCAAGAAGGCACTTATGTGTCTTGCGCATCTCGGAGCCCCAAAATTATTTTCCGGGCTAGATGCAGCTAAAAATTATTTTTAATTTTAAATCTGGTGAAGCTTATTATAGATGGCCTAATAGGATCAGTGCTGCACACTGCTACAAAGCCCAAATTATTTTCCAGTCAAGATACAGATAAACATGATTAGTAATTTGAAAGCTTAAAACGGTTGGTAGGGTGATTTTAACCAATCATCAAGCTTTTACTCTCCCCAGGATGACACAGGGGTAGAAAAGTCGTTTCGGATCCATGATTTGTTCATCTTTATGAACGTGAGTCTGTCTACATTATCAGTGGAGAGCCGCGTGCACTTATCTGTCAGCACACCACCAGCAGCGCTGAACACACGTTCAGACAGAACGCTGGCTGCGGGGCATGACAAGATCTCCAAGGCGTAAGTGGCTAGCTCCGGCCATTTATCCAGATTGGAAGCCCAAAAAGAGCAAGGGTCCAGTGACACAGTCGTGGCTTCAATGTTTACTTGGAGATACTCCTGTACCATCGTCTCTAGGCGTTGACTATGTGTCAGACTTCTTGTCTCCTGTGGCCTTGCAAAGGATGGGCTAAAAAAGTGGTGAAATGATTCCGCAAAATTGATGTTACCAGCAGATACTGTGGTTCTGTTACGGTTTGAGTGCTGAACACTTGACGGTCCCACGGTTGGCAAGTTGGAACTGTGAGATTCACTACGTGCACCACTGGTATTTTGTGGAAAAGAACATGTAAGATTCTGCAACAGTCTCTGCTGATACTCCTGCATGCGTGCATCCCTTTCTATGGCAGGAATAATTTCTGCAAATTTACTTTTGTACCGGGGATCTAACAGTGTGGCAACCCAGTAGTCAGGATTATTTCTAATTCTCACAATTCGAGGGTCATGTTGCAGGTAGTGCAGCAAGAAGGCACTCATGTGTGTTGCGCATCCAGGAGCACCAAGTCCCTGTTGTGTTGGTGGCGAGGTAACAATCATGCTTCCTTCCTCTGTCCTCTCCCCCCAACCTCGCACAACAGAAATGTGATCAAGGTCTCCCTCATCTGATGAGTCTTCCATCAGTTCGTCCTCCACTTCTTCCTGGGCTCCTGCACCTTCCTCACTAGTTTGGCTGCTACCATGCGCCCTGGTAAAATCATCTCCCCCACCCTCACATGCCTGCCGCCTTGGTGCTGCCGACCGTCTGGACCTTGCAGATGTTATCCCTTCCGCATACAACTCCTCCTCCTCTACTTCCTCCACCTCCTCTTGTGCCACCACCTGACTCCGAATTCTGTTTAACATGTGCTCCAGCATGTAAATCACCGGAATAGTCATGCTGATAATGGCATCGTCAGCACTAAACATCTTCGTCCCCATTTCAAAACTGTGCAGAAGGGTGCATAGGTCCCTGATCTGAGACCACTCCTCCAGCGTTATTTTGCCCCACCTCTGAATCTCGTTGGTCCAGGCTATACGTCAGAACGTATTGCACCAGGGCTTGTCGGTGCTGCCACAGTCGCTGCAACATGTGCAGAGTTGAATTCCACCGGGTAGGCACATCGCATTTTGCCGGTGAAGTGGAAGGCCCAACGACTTCTGTAGAGATGTAAGTCGCTGAGCTGCGGGATGCGAACGGCGGAAGTGAGCACACAGCGACCGTGCCCTCTGCAGAAGGCCATCTAGTCTGGGATAGTGGGCTAAAAATTGCTGGACAACCAGGTTCAACACGTGAGCCATACAAGGCACGTGTGTGACATTGCCCCGGCGAAGGGCCGCACCCAGGTTTGCAGCATTGTCGCACACGGCCTTCCCTGGTTTCAGGTCCAGTGGAGACAACCATTCATGAAATTGGTTCTCCAGAGCTGACCACAACTCCTCAGCTGTGTGACTCACATTTCCCAGACATTTCAATGTAAAAACCGCCTGATGACGTTGAGCCCTACTGCCAGCATAGTAAGGAGGTGTGCAGGATCCCTTCTGCGCAGTTAGAAAGCTTGTGGCATGACCAGACAGGCTTTGGGTGCAGGTGGAAGACCGAGAGGAGGTTGAGGAGGCAGAAGCAGTGGAGGAACTTTGACATAAAGAGGATTGACGCACAACTCGTGGGGACGGCAAGACTTGGACAGCAGCCCCTTGTCCTGCTGTCACCATAGTTACCCAGTGCCCAGTCAGCGACATGTAACGCCCCTGTCCATGCCTACTCGTCCAAGTGTCTGTGGTGAAATGCACCCTGTCACACACAGAGTTTCTCAAAGAAGCGGTGATGTTGTGTGCGACATGCTGGTGGAGCGCAGGCACACCTTTCTTTGAGAAGTAGTGCCGACTGGGCATCTGGTACTGGGGCACTGCGACGGACATAAGGTCTCGAAAATCCTCTGTGTCCACCAGGCGGAAAGGCAGCATTTCTGTAGCCAAGAGCTTGCAGATGGTGAAATTCAACCTCTTAGCTTTCTCATGGCTAGGAGGAAATGGTCTTTTACTTGTCCACATCTGAGGGACCGAGGGCTGGCTATTGTGCTTAGACGGGGTTGATAAGGGTGTCCCCGGCAAACTGCCGGTCTGTGAGGAAGATGCAGGCGGACATGTTAGGTTGCCTTGATCCAAAGGTGGTGCTATCGATGTCGGACAGCGCTCAAGACCAGCTGGTGTTACCACCTCCAAAGAAAATGATGACCTGCCAATCACGCTGGCTGTTGCGGGTAAAGAGGTGGCAGGTCTGCGCCCCAAAACAGGTGTGACTGCTGTCCCCCCAGTCACAGAGGATGAAGAGGCCGCGGATGCACAAGATATGGCAGACGGTGGTTGGCCCGGCCGGCTAGGCCGCATTGTAGCACACTGAGCTTCCCACTGCAACTTATGCTTCATGTCCATGTGCCGGTTCATGCATGAAGTACTCAAACTATGTATTTTTTGGCCTCTACTTAGCTTTTGCTGACAAATGTTACAGATAACACGAGTTGGGTCATCTTTATCGATCTGAAAAAATGCCCAGGCTATGCAAGGCTTAGCACCCATGCGACCTGAAGAGCCACCACGACTTGTGGTGAGAGGCAGAGTTGTGTTTGAGGATGCAGTTGTTGACGTGCTTCCAGTACTATGTCTCTGTCCAGGAAGGCGCAACCTGACCTCGTCGTCACTAGCATCTTCCTCCACCTCCTCTGCTGACCTCATCTCTTGGCTGACTGTGGGTTGACAGTAAGTGGGATCTCCGACCTCATCATCACCCTGTGCGTTATCACACCCGTCGTCCTCAGAGCCAACCTGTTCCTGCCCTGACAAAAAACTAAAGTTGTCGCTCCAATCAGGTATTTGAGTCTTATCATCGTCTTCCTCATTGTCTCCACCAACAGGAGTTACAGTTTGGGAATGAGGGTCTACATTATGGTCAGAACCTTCTGCGTCTGGTCCTGGATCCGACTCATAAAGATTCTGGGCATCAGTGCAGATCATTTCCTTGTCTGGATTCACAGAAGCGCTGGAGTCGACCTCTGATTCCCAGGCTATAGTATGAGTAAACAGCTCTGCAGACTCAACCATCTGTTCTACCTCATACTCAGACGGGCAGCTGGAGATTTGGGAGCTGTGAGGAAGCAAGTGCGATTTGGGTGACACCTTTGAGGATTGGAGTATTTGTGATGTTGAAGTTGATGTGGAGGAGAGCCCACTTAAAGGAGCACTTGATATCCGTTGAAGCACCTGCTGTTTTTGTGCCTCATCTGGAATTTGTAGCGATTGGCGTGGCCGTAAGAAAGGGATCTTATCACATTGTCCGCTAAAAGAAGTAGACATTTTAGTTTGGCTGGAAGATGGTCTTTCTTCTGCAGATGTTACTGTTGCTTTAACACCTACCCCACGGACACAACCTTTTTTCACCTTCCCAACACGCCTATTCCCCTTTCCACCAGCAGCAGGCCTTTTTCCACTCATTTTGGTGGTTAACTAATTCACAACTCTGGAGTTGTTTGCACAAAAAAACAATGGATGGTAACCGAGCAGAGCTGAGTGGCCAAACTGTGGTATTAGGCCAAAACTATTGGCTGAGTTAGATGCAGAAAAAAATTATTTTGAATTTGCAACCTGATGGAGGTCAGTATAGATGGACTAATACAAATAGTCCCACACACTGCTAGAAGCCCAAATATTTTTTCAGAGGTACTATAGATGCAGATAAAAATTATTTTTAATTTGCAACCTGATGGAGGTCAGTATAGATGGACTAATAGACCAAGTCCCACACACTGCTAGAAGCCCAAATATTTTTTCAGAGCTAGATGCAGAAAAAAATTATTTTTAATTTGCAACCTGATGGAGGTCAGTATAGATGGACTAATAGACCAAGTCCCACACACCGCTAGAAGCCCAACTATTTTTTCAGAGCTAGATGCAGAAAAAAATTATATTCAATTTGCAACCTGCTGGAGGTCAGTATAGAAGGACTAATAGAACAAGTCCCACACACTGCTAGAAGCCCAAATATTTTTTCAGAGCTAAATGAAGAAAAAAATTATTTTTAATTTGCAACCTGATGGAGGTCAGTATAGATGGACTAATAGACCAAGTCCCACACACCGCTAGAAGCCCAAATATTTTTTCAGAGATAGATGCAGAAAAAAATTATTTTTAATTTGCAACCTGATGGAGGTCAGTATAGATGGACTAATAGACCAAGTCCCACACACTGCTAGAAGCCCAAATATTTTTTCAGAGCTAGATGCAGAAAAAAATTATTTTTAATTTGCAACCTGATGGAGGTCAGTATAGATGGACTAATAGACCAAGTCCCACACACCGCTAGAAGCCCAAATATTTTTTCAGAGCTAGATGCAGAAAAAAATTATTTTTAATTTGCAACCTGATGGAGGTCAGTATAGATGGACTAATAGACCAAGTCCCACACACTGCTAGAAGCCCAAATATTTTTTCAGAGCTAGATGCAGAAAAAAATTATTTTTAATTTGCAACCTGATGGAGGTCAGTATAGATGGACTAATAGACCAAGTCCCACACACCGCTAGAAGCCCAACTATTTTTTCAGAGCTAGATTCAGAAAAAAATTATATTCAATTTGCAACCTGCTGGAGGTCAGTATAGAAGGACTAATAGAACAAGTCCCACACACTGCTAGAAGCCCAAATATTTTTTCAGAGCTAAATGAAGAAAAAAATTATTTTTAATTTGCAACCTGATGGAGGTCAGTATAGATGGACTAATAGACCAAGTCCCACACACTGCTAGAAGCCCAAATATTTTTTCAGAGCTAGATGCAGAAAAAAATTATTTTTAATTTGCAACCTGATGGAGGTCAGTATAGATGGACTAATAGACCAAGTCCCACACACCGCTAGAAGCCCAACTATTTTTTCAGAGCTAGATTCAGAAAAAAATTATATTCAATTTGCAACCTGCTGGAGGTCAGTATAGAAGGACTAATAGAACAAGTCCCACACACTGCTAGAAGCCCAAATATTTTTTCAGAGCTAAATGAAGAAAAAAATTATTTTTAATTTGCAACCTGATGGAGGTCAGTATAGATGGACTAATAGACCAAGTCCCACACACTGCTAGAAGCCCAAATATTTTTTCAGAGCTAGATGCAGAAAAAAATTATTTTTAATTTGCAACCTGATGGAGGTCAGTATAGATGGACTAATATACCAAGTCCCACACACTGCTAGAAGCCCAAATATTTTTTCAGAGCTAGATGCAGAAAAAAATTATTTTTAATTTGCAACCTGATGGAGGTCAGTATAGATGGACTAATAGACCAAGTCCCACGCACCGCTAGAAGCCCAACTATTTTTTCAGAGCTAGATGCAGAAAAAAATTATATTCAATTTGCAACCTGCTGGAGGTCAGTATAGAAGGACTAATAGAACAAGTCCCACACACTGCTAGAAGCCCAAATATTTTTTCAGAGCTAAATGAAGAAAAAAATTATTTTTAATTTGCAACCTGATGGAGGTCAGTATAGATGGACTAATAGACCAAGTCCCACACACTGCTAGAAGCCCAAATATTTTTTCAGAGCTAGATGCAGAAAAAAATTATTTTTAATTTGCAACCTGATGGAGGTCAGTATAGATGGACTAATAGACCAAGTCCCACACACCGCTAGAAGCCCAACTATTTTTTCAGAGCTAGATTCAGAAAAAAATTATATTCAATTTGCAACCTGCTGGAGGTCAGTATAGAAGGACTAATAGAACAAGTCCCACACACTGCTAGAAGCCCAAATATTTTTTCAGAGCTAAATGAAGAAAAAAATTATTTTTAATTTGCAACCTGATGGAGGTCAGTATAGATGGACTAATAGACCAAGTCCCACACACTGCTAGAAGCCCAAATATTTTTTCAGAGCTAGATGCAGAAAAAAATTATTTTTAATTTGCAACCTGATGGAGGTCAGTATAGATGGACTAATAGACCAAGTCCCACACACCGCTAGAAGCCCAACTATTTTTTCAGAGCTAGATTCAGAAAAAAATTATATTCAATTTGCAACCTGCTGGAGGTCAGTATAGAAGGACTAATAGAACAAGTCCCACACACTGCTAGAAGCCCAAATATTTTTTCAGAGCTAAATGAAGAAAAAAATTATTTTTAATTTGCAACCTGATGGAGGTCAGTATAGATGGACTAATAGACCAAGTCCCACACACTGCTAGAAGCCCAAATATTTTTTCAGAGCTAGATGCAGAAAAAAATTATTTTTAATTTGCAACCTGATGGAGGTCAGTATAGATGGACTAATATACCAAGTCCCACACACTGCTAGAAGCCCAAATATTTTTTCAGAGCTAGATGCAGAAAAAAATTATTTTTAATTTGCAACCTGATGGAGGTCAGTATAGATGGACTAATAGACCAAGTCCCACGCACCGCTAGAAGCCCAACTATTTTTTCAGAGCTAGATGCAGAAAAAAATTATATTCAATTTGCAACCTGCTGGAGGTCAGTATAGAAGGACTAATAGAACAAGTCCCACACACTGCTAGAAGCCCAAATATTTTTTCAGAGCTAAATGAAGAAAAAAATTATTTTTAATTTGCAACCTGATGGAGGTCAGTATAGATGGACTAATAGACCAAGTCCCACACACTGCTAGAAGCCCAAATATTTTTTCAGAGCTAGATGCAGAAAAAAATTATATTCAGTTTGCAACCTGATGGAGGTCAGTATAGATGGACTAATAGAATGATGCTATGCCCAAAAGATTTTACTTCACTAGGTGCAGTAAAAAAATTGGTATTCTATACACAGGTGTTATATCTTGCAACACAGATAGGCTACTCCACTGACTAACACACTCTGCAATAGGCCAAAAAGGATTAGCTTTGCTAGATTCAGCCAAATGCTGTGAAAAAAACTTGCACAGCACTGGCACCGACCTGCCTGGCAAAACTGATAGGAACTCATGTAACCTAGTCCTGAAAAGGACTCCAATTACAATTAGTCTTTACTCCCACAACCTATCTATTTAAGAGCACAGACCTCCCTGATAAAAGTCGTAGGAAATGCTGTAACCTAGTCCTTAAAAGGACTGCAATCACAACTATTCCCTACTCCCAAGCTATCTGTATATTTGTGCGAAAATTGGCTTGAAATTAACAAGGTATAGCGCACACAGCAACAGCGGTGCCGTCTAACACGCAGCTGCAGCAGTGAGAAAATGGTGGCGACGGGGAAAATGGCTTGGTCTTATAGGGCAAGGACATGTGACATACACTGCCAATGACACATGCCCTTGCTTGTGTGAAAAAAAGCACTTCGCTCCGTGTGTGCGCTGCTGATAGGCTGACAGATTGCACCTCCCCACTGCAAATGCAGGAAAGAGAAAAAAAAATGGAGATCTTCATTGTTCCTGCAGAGATCCATCCCCTGCCCCTCCCCCCACCCCGCTGTACACTCAAACTGCGTATTAACATTAATTTTCATCATTACTGAGAAAAAATCCAGTTATGATTTTGGTGCACGAACAGTTATCGAACATAACCTCGAACAGTCGAATTTTTCTCAAATTGTTCGTGTTCGCCGAACGGCTCGAACACCGCCCAAAACAGCTCGAATTTGAGATTGGCGAACAGTTCGAGTAGAACAACGCTCATCTCTAGTGTTTAGTCTTATTTTAGTCTTATTTTACCTATTAAATAAAGAAATAATTTTTACAAAATTACGTTGGGTCCCCCCTATTTTTTATAACAATCCAAGGTAAAGCAGGCAACTATGGGCTTATATTATCAGGCTTGGAAGGTCCTTGGTTATTGGGCCTTTCCCAGCCTAAAAATACAACCCGCAGCCATCCCAGAATTGGTGCATCACATGAGATGCGCCAATTCTGGTGCTTGGCCCGCTCTTCCCAATTGCCCTGGTGCAGTGGTAATATGACTAATGGTTTAATCCCTGCTGCTCCGACATAATCCATGGCGTTCCCATGACGTTCACCAATTTTGTACTGCAACCTATGGCGCATCGCTCTGAGAATGACACTTCATAGGTCACTCCTGGTCATGTCTCATGAGAGATAATGTCAGTAACTCAGTAACATCATCGCTCGTGAGACATGACCAGGAGTGACCTATGGTTGCAGTACAGAATCAAAGTTGCTGGCTCCCTCTAGATGTGGCGGCTCTGAACAACGGTGACATCAGTAACTATCAGAGTTGCAGAGTTTCATAGAGGGCAGCGTGACTCGGTGACTCTGATGAGCGGTGTTGTGGAGAAGTGGAGAAGTGGCATTACTTTAGTTGAACAATTTAATTATCCCTTTTTACTAGTGTTGAGCGAGCAAGCTCGACACTACTCGTTACTCGCCCGAGCATCTCACTACTCGGGATGTTTGGTGAGCACCGAGCATTTCCGGGTTACTCTGGCGGGAGCATGGGTCTCCGCCCTGCACGTTTGGTGTTCTTTACAGAGCCAATGAACATGCAGGGATTGCCAGCCAGTCACTGTAATGCCCAGCCATGTTGTTTGTGGGCATTACAGTGATTGGCTGGCCGCACAGCGTCACCTCGAGTATTTAAAACCAGGCGCCGCCATCTTGGACACAGTCGCTCCGGATCAGACAGTGTAGAGAGGGTGCTGCTGAGTTAGGGAGAGATATATAGTCCGAAATATGTAGTGTAGGGTCTCTAAAACCTGACAAATCAAACAAACTGTCCTTCTCAGGACTAATATCCATCCCAGACATCAGGCAGGCAGGCAGGCTGTATAGGAGACGCGGTGGTTATACCAGCAAACGCTGCATTACAGTCCTGTGTGCTCCTGTTGGTCAAATTGCTAGATTTATCCCCCAGTCTCAGGGGCCAGGAAAAATCCTTTTTTTTTTCATCTAAATCCTGTATTTTTGTTTTCCTCAGTCAGACTGTACAAATACATGTCTTTTCAACCTTTTGGTATTTCCCCCCCCCCCCCAAAAAAAAATTGAGTGTGTCTGTGACTGTTCAGACACCAATATATCTGTTTAAAAGAGTCAGGTGTAGGCCAGAAAAATAGAAGTGTGGTTTTGCAGTTCCACAGGTCAAATCTCTGTATTATCCTGCTTTTGGCATTTTTTGCCGTAAAAAAAAAACTGGAATAGTGTCTCCCTGACTGTTCAGACACAAATATATCTGTTTAAAATATTCTGGTGTTGGCGAAATAATTAGAAGTTTGGTTTTTCAGCTCCATGGGTCAAATCCCTGTATTATCCTGCTTTTGACATTTTTGGCCGTAAAAAAAACCTGTAATAGTGTCTCCCTGACTGTTCAGACACAAATATATCTGTTTGAAAGATTCTGGTGCATGCCACATAATTATAACTGTAGTTTTGCAGTTCCATGGGTCAAATCTCTGTATTATCCACTTTTGGGTCTTTTTTACATATAAAAAAAACAGTTTGAGTGTGTCGCTGACTGTTCAGCCCCAAATATATATATTTAAAAAAGTCTGGTATACGCCAGTAAATTAGAACTGTGGTTTTGCAGTTCCACGGTTCAAACCTCTGTATTATCCAGGTTTTTGCCTGTTTTAGGTAAAAAAAACAGTAATAGTGTCTCCCTGTCTGTTCAGTCACAAATATATCTGTTTAAAAGATTCTGGTGTAGGCCAGACAAATTGACCTGTGGTTTTCCTCTTCCACGGTTCTAATCTCCTTTTTATTACCCTTTTTCCATTGATGGTCCGAGTGTAAGTTATTTTACTTCATTTACAATGGGCAAGGCGCGTGGCGAGGGACGTGGAACTGGATGTTCTGGTGATGGTGCGTGTAGAGGACGGGGCCGTGGCCAAGGTGAAAATGTGCCACAACCAACAGCCACATGTTCTCGCTCCCACTTCTTGACCCAATTAATAGGGAAGCACACTACAACACCAGTATTGCGAACTGATCAGTGTGAACAGGTTATTAATTGGATAACAGATAATACTTCCAGTTACCTGGGCACCACCACCTCCGGTCTGTCATCCACACGGTCAAGTTTTAGTAGCCGTGAGTCTCGACCGCATACTCCTCCTCACCCTGTTGCTCTTTCCTCCCACCATGCCGAGTGTCGTCAGACAGCAACTGATCCAACACTTGGAAACTCTGAAGAGCTGTTCACTGGTCCATTTCCATATTTGGGCCTCTCGCCTGCTCTGCTTGAAGTGGTGGAAGAGGAGATCCCATGTAGCGATGCCCAAATATTTGAGCAGCTACGGCCACAGGGAGTCGACGCTGGCAATTTGTCACAAGAGGTGGACGATGACGAGACACAATTGCCACGAAGTGAGGAGGAGCATCGTGGTGCGCAAGTGGAAGAGGAGGAGGTGGTGGATGATCTAGTAACTGACCCAACGTGGCAGGAGGACATGCAGAGCGAGACCAGCAGCACACAGGGGGAGGAAGGCAGAGTACCCCAACTGGCAGGAAGAAGCAGTGTGGTGGCCGCACACAGAAGGCGGGCAACAGTTCCCCGTAACACCAACACGAGGGAACCGGTAGGTCTTCCAGAGTCTGGAATTTTTTTAAAGACTCTGCTGATAACACCAAAAAGGCCATTTGTACCACCTGCCATGCCAGCATCAGCAGGGGTGACAAAACTACCTGCCTGACCACCACTAGCATGATCAGGCACATGGCAGCAAAGCACCCGACTTTGTGGGGCGAACCCAAGGGTCCACGACCAGTGTCAGCGGGTGTCACCACTGCTTCTTCCGCTGTTGTGCATGTAATAGAACCCCCTGTTGTGCGTGCAAGGCAATCCCCTGTCCATACTGCATGCAAAGATGCCCCCTCCTCTCAGTCTTCACTTGTTATGGCAGTTTATCAAGAAACAGCATCAACATCCACATCCACGTCCCACCACAGCATTCAAGTGTCCATATCCAAGAGCTTTGAACGAAAGCAGAAAATTAACAGCCAGCGCCCCACAGGCCACAGTCCTAAATTCGCACATTTCACGACAGCTTGCGTTGGAAATGCTGCCTTTTAGGCTGGTGGAGACGGAATTTTTCCGCAACATTATGGCGGTGGTCGTCCCTCAGTACTCGGTCCCCAGCCGACACTATTTTGCCCGGTGTGACATCCCCGCACTACACAAGCATGGGTCCCAAAACATCTGCCGTGCCCTCAACAACGCAGTTACTGGGAGAGTCTACCTGACAATGGACACGTGAACAAGTGCTTGTGGCCAAGGATGGTACATCTCCCTGACGGCACACTGGGTAAACATAGTGGAAGCCGGGACCCAGTAGGACCTTGGGACGGAACACATCCTCCCCACACCGAGGATTGCGGGCCCTATGTCAGTCAGAGTTGCCCCCACAGTGTACAGCTCCTGTGCATCATCCTCCTCCTCCTCATGTTCAGCCTCCATCTCAGATATCACCACATCAGTTACAAGCTGGAAGTACTACAGTACTGCCTCAGCCAAGCGGCAACAGGCTGTGCTGAAACTCATAAGCTTAGGTGATAAACCTCACACTGCTTGTGAGTTGTGAACAGCTGTGAAAGAGCAGGCAGATCTGTGGCTGAGACCGCTGAACCTACATCCAGTCATGGTCGTGTGTGACAAAGGCCGTAACCTGGTGGCGGCTCTGAGGCGAGGCGAGATCACACACGTACCATGCCTGGCTCATGTGCTTAACCTCGTAGTTCAGCGTTTTCTTAAATTGTACCCCGAGTTGCCAGATCTGCTCGTCAAAGTACGCCACCTGTCAGCTCATTTTCGCAAGTCGGCTACAGCTTCCGCCGCCCTTGCTGTGTTGCAGCAGCGTTTGCAGCTTCCGGCACACCGACTGGTGTGTGATGTCCCCACATGTTGGAACTCTACTCTCCACATGTTGCAAGGGATTTGTAAGCAGAAGAGAGCAGTTGTGGAGTGCCAGCTGCAACAAGGCTGTCGATATTCAGGTCAGACTCCACACATAAGACCTCAGGAGTGTACCTGGATGTCTGACATATGTACCATCCTGACAAACTTTGAGGAATCCACCAAGATGGTGAGAGGCGATGACGCCATCATTAGCGTCAGCATCCCACTTGTCTGTCTTTTGCAACGCTCTCTGCAGAGGATTAAAGAGGAGGCATTGCAGCCAGAGTATGATGAGATGGATCAAGAACCCGCAATGGGCGGTTACACACAGCCCAGAATCATCTCATCCCAACATGCATTGGGGGACAATGAGGGAGAGGAGGAGGAGGAAGAACAGGAGCTGGTATCATGCGCTGTAGACGGTAGTACCTGTACAATTGTCATACAGTCGGATCAGCGTGGGTGGCCTGAGTACAGGGGGGAGGAGGAGGAGGAGAGCATGGTCAATCATCATCTTGGTGAGGACACGGAAGTCTTGCCCATTACCAGTCTGGCACGCATGGCTGACTTTATGTTACGCTGCATTAACCGTGACCCTAGTGTTGTCAAAATGTGGGGTGTCAGTCATTACTGGTTGGTGACACTTTTAGTCCCCCGCTACAAGGAGAAATTTCACTCTCTTATTTCTGAGGTGGAGAGGTCTACAAAAATGGGGCAGTACCAGAAGGCCCTTGCTGCAGAACTGTTAAAAAAAATTTCCCATCTGAACACGCTAGCGGCAGAGGTCACAGTTCGTTGACCAACCAAGGCGTACAGGTGAGAGAGGCGCAACTCCAATCCAGCAGAGGCAGGGGAACACTGTGAACATTCTGGGACAGTTTTCTGAGGCCTGCCCAGCTTGCAGGCCCTGAGACGTGGGGTACTCTCACAAGGAGTGGAAAGTTTCAAAAGATGGCGAGGGAGTACCTTGTCGACCGTACCAACATCCTCTGTGATTCCTCTGTGTCTTTTAATTATTGGGTATCCAAGCTGGACACTTGGAATGAACTCGCTCTGTACACCTTGGAGATCCTGGCCTGCCCTGCCACTAGCGTGTTATCGGAGCGTGTTTTCAGTGCCGCTGGGGGAATTATTACCGATAAGCGCACTCGCCTGTAAACTGACAATGCCTACAAGCTGACCCTTATCAAAATGAACAAGGGCTGGATTGGGCCAGACTTCTCATCACCACCAAGTGACAGCAGAGTAACATAAAGTCAAATCCACTGTGTTATTTCGGGAGGTGCATTCCCATGCACCGCTTCACACCCACACATGGGTATAGGCTTCCTCATTTCGGCTTTATTTTGCTCTTCCCCTTATCCTCAGCCTCAACCACCACTACACCACCAGGGGGACCATGGTCCGTGTTGCCAGCATTGCAAGTTCCTCCGTCCTAATTTTTGACAGCTTTTGCTTGGAAGGCATAGGCAAAGACTATGGGAGACCCACTCCCCAATAATGGGAATAATGTTTTTAATATGCTGTACTGCATGGCTCTTGTAAGGAGCATGAAAATCATCTTTTTAAGCTACTGCGACTTCTACCACTTTTCCCAGGGGCATTGATATTGTCTTTTTATTCCACTGCGACCTCCACGTCTCTTCCAAGGGGCATTGAAACCGTCTTGTTAAGCTACTGCGACCTCCACCACTTTTCTAAGGGGCATTGATATTGTCTTTTTATTCCACTGCGACCTCCACGTCTCTTCCAAGGGGCATTAAAACCGTATTATTAAGCTATTACGACCTCCTCGTCTCTTCCAAGGGGCATTAAAACCATCTTATTAAGCTACTGCGACCTCCACGTCTCTTCCAAAGAGCATTAACACCGTCTTGTTAAGCTACTGCGACCTCCACGTCTTTTTCAAGGGGCATTGATATTGTCCGTTTATTCCACTGTGACCTCCACATCTTTTCCAATTGGCATTAAAACAGTCTTGTTAAGCTACTGCGACCTCCACCACTTTTCCAAGGGGCATTGATATTGTCTTTTTATTCCACTGCGACCTCCACGTCTCTTCCAAGGGGCATTAAAACCATCTTAATCTACTGCGACCTCAACGTCTCTTCCAAGGGGCATTAAAACCGTCTTGTAAAGCTACTGCAACCTCCACCACTTTTCCAAGGGGCATTGACATTCTCTTTTTATTCCACTGCGACCTCCACCATTCTTCCAATGGGCAATAAAACCGTCATGTTAAGCTATACGACTTCCACCACTTTTCCAAGGGGCATTGATATTGTCTTTTTTTTCCACTGCGCCCTCCACGTCTCTTCCAAGGGGCATTAAAACCATCTTGTTAAGCTTCTGCGACTTCCACGTCTCTTCCAAGGAGTATTAACATCGTCTTGTTAAGCTACTGTGACCTCAACATCTTTTTCAAGGGGCACTGATATTGTCTTTTTATTCCACTGCGACCTCCACATCTTTTCCAATTGGCATTAAAACAGTCTTGTTAAGCTACTGCAACCTCCACGTCTCTTCCAAGGGGCAATAAACCCGTCTTGTTAAGCTACTGCGACCACCACCATTTTTCCAAGGTGCTTTGATATTGTCTTTCAATTCCACTGCGACCTCCACCATTCTTCCAAGGGGCATTAAAACCATCTTGTTAAGCTACTGCGACCTCCACCACTTTTCCAAGGGGCATTGATATTGTCTTTTTCTTCCACTGCGACCTCCACGTCTCTTCCAAGGGGCATTAAAACTGTCTTGTTAAGCTACTGCGACCTCCACGTCTCTTCCAAGGGGCATTAAAACCATCTTGTTAAGCAACTGCGACCTCCACCACTTTTCCAAGGGGCATTGATATTGTCTTTTTATTCCACTGCAACCTCCACCATTCTTCCAATGGGCATTAAAACCGTCTTGTTTAGCGATGCGACCTCCACCACTTTTCCAAGGGGCATTGATATTGTTTTTTTATTCCACTGCGACCTCCACGTCTCTTACAAGGGGCATTAAAACCATCTTGTTAAGCTACTGTGACTTCCACGTCTCTAACAAGGGGCATTAATACCGTCTTGTTAAGGTACTGCGACCTCCACCACTTTTCCAAGGGGCATTACAACAATCTTGTTAAGCTTCTGCGACCTCCACCACTTTTTCAAGGGGCATTGATATTGTATTTAAATTCCACTGCGACGTCCACCATTCTTCCAAGGGGCATTAAAACCGTCTTGTTAAGCTACTGCGACCTCCACCACTTTTCCCAGGGGCATTGATATTGGCTTTTTATTCCACTGCGACCTCCACCATTCTTCCAATGGGCATTAAAACCGTCTTGTTTAGCGATGTGACCTCCACCACTTTTCCAAGGGGCATTGATATTGTCTTTTTATTCCACTGCGACCTCCACGTCTCTTACAAGGGGCATTAAAACCATCTTGTTAAGCTACTGCGACTTCCACGTCTCTAACAAGGGGCATTAATACCGTCTTGTTAAGGTACTGCGACCTCCACCACTTTTCCAAGGGGCATTACAACAAACTTGTTAAGCTACTGCGACCTCCACCACTTTTTCAAGGGGCATTGATATTGTATTTAAATTCCACTGCGACCTCCACCATTCTTCCAAGGGGCATTAAAACCATCTTGTTAAGCTACTGCGACCTCCACCACTTTTCCCAGGGGCATTGATATTGTCTTTTTATTCCACTGCGACCTCCATCATTCTTCTAATGGGCATTAAAACCGTCTTGTTAAGCTACTGCGACCTTCACCACTTTTCCAAGGGGCATTGATATTGTCTTTTTATTCCACTGCGACCTCCATGTCTCTTCCAAGGGGCATTAAAATCGTCTTGTTAAGCTACTGCGACCTCCACGTCTTTCCCAAGGGGCATTAAAACCATATTGTTAAGCTACTGCGACCTCCACCATTTTCCAAGGAGCATTGATATTGTCTTTCAATTCCACTGTGACCTCAACCAATCTTCCAAGGGGCATTAAAACCGTCTTGTTAAGCTACTGCGACCTCCATTTCTCTTCAAAGGGGCATTAAAACCGTCTTGTTAAGCTACTGCGACCTCCACCACTTTTCCAAGGGGCATTGATATTGTCTTTTTATTCCACTGCGACCTCCAGCATTCCTCCAAGGGGCATTAAAACCGTCTTGTTATGCTACTGCGACCTCCACCACTTTTCCAAGGGGCATTGATATTGTCTTTTTATTCCACCGCGACCTCCACGTCTCTTCCAAGGGGCATTAAAACCATATTGTTAAGCTACTGTGACCTATACGTCTCTTCCAAGGGGCATTAACACTGTCTTGTTAAGGTACTGCGACCTCCACCACTTTTTCAAGGGGCATTGATATTGTCTTTTTATTCCACTGCGACCTCTACCATTCTTCCAAGAGGCATTAAAACCATCTTGTTAAGGTACTGCGACCTCCACGTCTCTTCCAAGGGGCATTGAAACCATCCTATTAAGCTACTGCGACCTCCACATCTTTTCCAAGGGGCATTAAAACCGTCTTGTTAAGCTACTGCGACCTCCACATCTTTTCCAAGGGGCATTAAAACCATATTGTTAAGCTACTGCAACCTCCACGTCTCATCCAAGGGGCATTAAACCCGTCTTGTTAAGCTACTGCGACCACCACCATTTTTCCAAGGCTCATTGATATTGTCTTTCAATTCCACTGTGACCTCAACCAATCTTCCAAGGGGCATTAAAACCGTCTTGTTAAGCTACTGCGACCTCCATGGATAGTAGCAGGAAAACATCCAGCAATCCTCTGAGGAGGTAGGATATGCGCCAAAACTCTGACCACCTCAGGCCTAGCCGCTACTGCATACATGCGCTTGCATTCCAAGAAAACAAAGCAGACGCTAACCTCTATCATCATCTTGCTCCTCACCTTGGCACTCTCAACTCCCCTGATAGAGAAGCAAGGGCCCACCGGAGGAGTCTGGTTCTCTGGTGGGCTCGTCCAATGCTGCCCTAAAGCAGGCCAGGTTAAGAAAAGTGTGGGGGAACTTCCAAGGAGAAGTTAAATGGCTGGGGGCAGTTAAATGGACACCCGGCCACCCTCAGGCGACTGGGGACCGTGTGTCGACACCCGGCCGCGGGACGGCTGGGGACCGATCATGAACAACCGGCCGCCGGGCGGCTGGGGACTGAGTATGGATACCTCACTGCCGAAGCAGCATTGAGGTAGTGGCCAGCTTCGGCCTCCTCCAAACTAAAAGGCCCCATTTGAAGTGCAAGCTAGAAGTATGGTATTGCAGCCTGGGGGTGGGTGGGTGGCAGGCTGCATACTTGTGCTTGCATTGCAAGGAATGGGGGAGGTACAATTGAACACTGCCCTGGGACAAGGACTTGCACGGGGATAGTTGTAAGTCTGTATCTTCTGATGCGGAAAGGATCACTTCTGATGGGCACACTTTTAGGCAGTTACCTGGGTGTCAGAGATGCTTCCAGGGGTCTTCCCCATGCTGTTCCCATGTCTTTTCAGCACTGTATGCATGTGTCACACAGCACATGGCCAGATAAGATTGCAAAATGTTAAAATGACATTTCCCTGTGAATGTATTTGTCACAGTTAAAAGCAATACAAAAGTGCAAAAACGCATAAAAAATGCTTCTTGTGAACATAGCCCAAAGTGTGGAGGAGTATTTTTGTTTTTGGTTATTTATTTTACCTCATACACAAGTCTTTACCCTGGAAAGGAAGTTCCTTAACATATTTCACAGGAAAACCGTTTCAGTTTCCTTTTTGAACATTTTTTTGTGAGCCCGTAAAAGTGCCTTAATACCTCTGACCATGTTGTTGACAGCAGTGACCTGGGGGTCAGAAATGCTTCCTGGGGCAATGTCCATGCTGTCCCCATGTCTTTTGAGCACTGTCACTATCATTTTAGGCTTTCTACAGACTGCCGGGGGTGCGGCCACAAAAATTCTCGGGTCTCCCATAGACTAACATTGGGCTCGTTGCTCGGGTCGAGCACCTGAGTATCACGGTGAGCTCGGCCTGAGCTTCGAGCAACCGAGCATTTTAGTGCTCGCTCAACACTACTTTTTACTTTTCTATTTTGAACAATGTTTAGGAAAGTATATCTTCACTTTCCTTCTGCAGCCAATTTTTACTTTTACATTAGCATTTTTCCCTCTTCTACCAAGAGCCACAAATTTTCTATTGTGCTGTCGATAATCCAGTATGAAATCTTGATTTTTGAGGGACAAGTTGTAGTTTTGAATGACCAAATTGATTTCACCAAAAAATATCCTGGAAGAACAGGAAAAATCCAAATTGGATGAAACTGTGAAAAAAATGCAATTCAGACATTGTTTTTCGGGTTTTGTTTTTTAATTGTATTGAATTCATTGTATAGAAAAAATGACTTGGAAACATGATTTTCCACGTCAGTACAATTACAGCAATACCAAACTTGTATAGATGTTTTTCAAATAAAAGTTTGGTCTGTGTTGCCATTTTCAAAAGCTGTAACGTTTTTATTTTTCTGCCAGTGGAGCTGTGTGAGTGCTTGTTTTCATGGGGTCAGCTGATGGTTTTATTGAAACCAATTTGAGGTACAAGTATACGATATTTTGATTTTTTATTGCAACTTGTTATGGGAAATAACTAGTGATGAGCGAACATACTTGCCCGAGCATCACTGTGCTCGACAAACTCGGCACTCGCAGAGTATTTCCGGGTTGCTCGGGCGGGAACTCGGGCCCCTCCCTACATGTTTGGTGATCTTTAGAGAGTCAATGAGCCTGCAGGGATTGCCTGCCATGCACTGTAATGCCATAGCCATGTTGGTTGTGGGCATTACAGTGATTGGCTGGCCGCACAGGGTCATTGTAACATACCTGGCGGCGTCCTTGCATAGTGGTCCATCTCCCACTGTGCAAGAGCGCGCACTTGATCTCCAGTCCAGAATGTCTCTCTGGCTTCCCTCCATGCTGTCTGCTTGTGTCTGTTTCTGCTGCTTAAGGGCGGCGCCCGATCACTTCCTGCTTTTTGTACCTGCTGTGGGTAACACCCCTTGTGCGTCCTCAGCCTATTGCTGTCTGTCACCTGGTATATAGCCCGCTGCTCCGGCAGTCCTGTCCTGCCCTGCTTCTGCCCGCTGCTCCGGCAGTCCTGTCCTGCCCTGCTTCTGCCCGCTGCTCCGGCAGTCCTGTCCTGCCCTGCTTCTGCCCGCTGCTCCGGCAGTCCTGTCCTGCCCTGCTTCTGCCCGCTGCTCCGGCAGTCCTGTCCTGCCCTGCTTCTGCCCGCTGCTCCGGCAGTCCTGTCCTGCCCTGCTTGTGCTCGCTGCTCCTGCAGCCCCGTCCTGCTCTGTTCTTGCCCACCGCTTCAGGCGTTCCCTCTCTGCTGTGGTTGTCTACCGCATCTGCGGTTCTGTGACCCAGTCTGTACTGGGTCTTAACCTTTCTGTGCTCCAGCCCGTCCTTTTGGCCAGTACCTCCCTGCCTGCATACTCGCCTGTATCCACCCATCTGCATACCTGCCGTGTTTGCTTATATCCACCAGTCTGTGCCAGCCTAACCTGCCTGTTCCTGAGTCCCAGTGTGTACTGGGTCCTATCCCGCCTGTGTTCCTACCTGCTAGTGCCTCCCTGTCTGCACTCTAGCTGTGCTTGCCTGTACCCCTCTACCTGTATTGTTCCTGAGTCCCAGTGTGTACTGGGTCCTATCCCGCCTGTGTTCCTACCTGCTAGTGCCTCCCTGTCTGCACTCTAGCTGCGCTTGCCTTTACCCGCCTGCCTGCATACCAGTCGTGCCTGCCTATACCCTCCAGTCTGTGCGCCAGCCTAACCAGCCTGATCCAGTAATCCCTGTGTGGGTCAACCCCCGTGTCCGGAGTTTGACCTGGAGTAGCACCTGGTTCCTCTGCCCGGTTTCTCCCTGGTGCACTGGCGTCGTATGCCGTCGTGCCATCTTGGTCGGATCGGCCAGATACTTAGTCACGCCCCTCCAGGCACTCTCCGGTTCATGGTCCAGTGGAATCACTACAATCACACGCACACGCCGCTCAGCCCGGGCGTGTGCATAACAGTCATCAGGTCTATATAAGACCTGGCGCTGCTATGCTCGTCACAGTCTACCCCGGAAACAGGCAGAGTAGGGAGAGGTGCTGCTGCGTCGGCGAGAGATTTGCTTGTTTATAGTTAGTATAGGTATGCCACAATATATATATATATATCCAACTGAACTAAGAGTCCTTCTGAGGACTATTCCAGCTGCATATATTCAGCGGTGATAGCAGAACTTAGCTAGGCAGGCAGTGTATGTGGCAGACTGCAGTGCATATATTGCAAGAGGGTCCATTGAACGTCCTGTTAGTATAGGTATAGGTTAGTATATATATATATATATATATATATATATCTGAACTAACAGTCCTTCTGAGGACTAATCAAGCTGCTAGGCAGGAGTTAGGCATGCAGGCAGTGTATGTGGCAGACTGCAGTGTATGATACAGCACAAGAGGGTCCATTGAATGTCCTGTCTGCTACTGCTGTAATTACAGATATTCGTACACATAGCCCCATATATCAAGGGCCAGGGCAATTTTTTTTTATCTTAATCCTGGTTATTTGCTTAAAATAGCAATCCAAAGTACACCATTTTTCTGCTCCATTTGCTTGTTAGCACTCCAGAATACAGCCAGATCTGTTCCATATTTCAGCGATAAAAATCCAGAAATTTGAACTGAATGTGCAAAATATTGGCCTCCTTTTCCATTCTGTTGTAGTGTGTCGGTCAAGCTATTCAAACTAGGTGTCTGTGAAGAATAGTATTAGTAAATTACAGGCCTGCTATTTAAAACCGTGGTTCTCTGTCAGACATATCACCTATAAGACTGTTCCAAAATTAGACATTTATTCCATTTTCATTTCGTTGCAGTGTGTCGGTCAAGCTATTCACACTAGGTGTCTGTGAAGAATAGTATTAGTAAATTACAGGCCTGCTATTTAAAACCATGGTTCTCTGTCAGAAATATCACCTATAAGGCTGTGTGCCCACGTAGCATTTTTCAAGCGTATATGCTGCGGAATTTCCGCAGCATAAACGCTCCAAAAACGCTTGGTAATCCGCCCCCCATGGTCCTCAATGAGAAGCCGCACTGTCAATGCCCACGCTGCGGTTTTTTCCGCTGCGTTTATGCTCCGCGGAAAAATCCGCAGCATGTCATTTAATTTTGCGGAAGCGCGGCGTAATCGCCGCCATTGACTTGCATTGGGCCGCTTCAAATCCGCAAATATGTAAAAATAATTGCGGAAGTGAAGCGCATTTGCTGCGGTCTTGTACCTCAAAACCGCAGCAAATAGGAAGTGACGTCACAATTGGGCGTTCCATCCATCCATCCCATGAGCATCCCATAATCCAGGAAGACGAGAATCCCATAATATTCCCGTCTCTCAGGATCATGGCTGCTAACGTGGGATGGTACAAGCGGATGAACGTCAACGTGGGATTCATGATTAGTGTGGTAAGTGTCTGTATGTGTCTGTGTGGTGTGTATGGGGTCTGTATGTGTCTGTGTGGGGTCTGTGTGGGGTCTGTGTGGGGTCTGTGTGCGCGGGTGTCAGCAGGCAGACATAGGCCGATGTGACACTACTACTCCCATCGGCCTATGTCTGTCCCCCGTCCACTCCTGCCAGCAGGATCAGCTCGATGGGAGCAGTAGTTCCCATCAGACTGATCCTGCTGTAAAATGTGCCCCAAAATTAAATTTAATAGCCCCCATGTGTGCCTCCATATATTATTGACCCTATCCCCCCCCCCTATTTTTTTTTTTTTTTTTGGGGGGGGTGCTATCATTATTAAAGTTTTTTGGTTATTGGCCCCAATAATATGTAATCTACTGCCCCCTTTTTTTTCATTGGTGGCCAGTGGTTACCTAAAATAAATTAGTTCATACATTACCTGTCCCCGCCGATCGCCACCTAAAATAAAGTAAAAAATAAAAAACTACACCTATACTCACCTAGACACCTAATTCCCCGAAGCCATCGATCTCCTGTAATAAAATCTAAAATAATAAACCACAACCTTATCCTTACCCCTCCGTAGTAGTCCACGAGTGTCCCACGATGATCTCCAGTTCAGAGCAGCCACATAGAATGTGACCGCTCTGAACCGCTGCCGCCGCTAGAATGAACGGGTTCGCCGGAGTTCAGGCAGCGCTGCTCCGGTTAGCTGCTTTACGGCCCCGCTGTATCGTGAGAAATTCCCACGGTACAACAGGGCTGTAAAGGAGGTCACCGGAGCAGCGCTGACTGAATGCACTCCGGTGACCTCAGTCAGGGGCTCATGGTGCTGGGAGCGGACGTGTTCCCGGCAGTGTGAGCTTACAGCAGCCATGACAGCTGTCACATCTCCAGATGTGACAGCTGTGCATGGGAGATCAGCGCAGGAACGTGGACAGGTAACTATTTTTTTTTTTTTTAGTAAAATTAGAATTAAATAAAATTGTGTTTTATTTCAAATAAATTATTTTTTTCTGGGTGTTTGTCTTTTTTCTTTTTAACACTTTGTAGGTTAGTAATGGGGGTGTCTTATTGACGCCCATCATTACAAACCTGGGCTTCATGTCAGCTGGCGCTGACATGAACCCCACCACTATTACCCCCTGCCACCGCACCAGGGCAGCGTGGAAGAGCGAGGCTAAGTGCCAGATTTGGCGCACAAATATGATGCGCCAAATCTGGGGCAGCTGAGGGCTGATATTATAGCCTGGGAGGGGGCCTATAACCATGGCCCCTTTCTAGGCTATTAATATCAGGTCGCAGCTGTCCGCCTAGCCTTTGCTGGCTACAATTTATAGGGGGACCCCATGTCACTTTTTTTGGGGGGGGGTCTTCATATATAGTAGCCAGAAAAGGCAAAGTGGCTAGCCTTTGCTGGCTACAATTTATAGGGGGACCCCATGTCATTTTTTTTGGGGGGGTCTTCTTATATAGTAGCCAGAAAAGGCAAAGCGGCTAGCCTTTGCTGGCTACACTTTATAGGGGGACCCCATGTCACTTTTTTGTGGGGGGTCTTCATATATAGTAGCCAGAAAAGGCAAAGTGGCTAGCCTTTGCTGGCTACAATTTATAGGGGGACCCCATGTCATTTTTTTTGGGGGGGTCTTCTTATATAGTAGCCAGAAAAGGCAAAGCGGCTAGCCTTTGCTGGCTACAATTTATAGGGGGACCCCATGTCACTTTTTTTGGGGGGGGTCTTCATATATAGTAGCCAGAAAAGGCAAAGTGGCTAGCCTTTGCTGGCTACAATTTATAGGGGGACCCCATGTCATTTTTTTTGGGGGGGTCTTCTTATATAGTAGCCAGAAAAGGCAAAGTGGCTAGCCTTTGCTGGCTACAATTTATAGGGGGACCCCATGTCATTTTTTTTGGGGGGGTCTTCTTATATAGTAGCCAGAAAAGGCAAAGCGGCTAGCCTTTGCTGGCTACAATTTATAGGGGGAACCCATGTCACTTTTTTTGGGGGGGGTCTTCATATATAGTAGCCAGAAAAGGCAAAGTGGCTAGCCTTTGCTGGCTACAATTTATAGGGGGACCCCATGTCACTTTTTTTGGGGGGGGTCTTCATAAATAGTAGCCAGAAAAGGCAAAGTGGCTAGCCTTTGCTGGCTACAATTTATAGGGGGACCCCATGTCACTTTTTTTGGGGGGGGTCTTCATATATAGTAGCCAGAAAAGGCAAAGTGGCTAGCCTTTGCTGGCTACAATTTATAGGGGGACCCCATGTCACTTTTTTGGGGGGGGGCTTCCTATATAGTAGCCAGTAAAGGCTAAGCTAACTGCTGCGGCCTGGTATTAATAGCAAAGGAAGGGTCCATGGTTATTGGCTACTTCACAGACTATAACATCAGCCAACAACCGTCTGCTTTCCCTTTGCTAGTTATTAAAACTATGCGTGAGCCCACTTATTTTTTTTGGTTAAAAGATTTTATTAAAGTGAAAGATTATTGTACAGTGTATGTAGGTTCATTCACTGAAAGCTCCTGCATACGCTGTAAGGTTGATTTCTCACGTCCACATATCCACGTTAGTACAGATAAGTGTGACCGAGCATGCTTTGCAATGGGTCTGTGTGTGGGTCTCCGCTGTGTGTGGAAAATGGCATCAACACTCATCCCGGAGATTGACGTGTGAAAGAACCGTACAATATAGGTGAGGGGTTAGTGTTGGTGTGTGTGCGTACATATCTCCATATGTTTATTTAACTATTTTTTTGGGGTTAATCTTTTATTCCTCCATTTTGTTTTTAAAATAATATTCACACACGTTATTATTCACTGTAGATTGAAAAATATCCCGAAATATGGGACCGAGCTAGTCCTGACTACAAAGACAAGCAGAAGAAAAAAGACGCCTGGGCCTCTGTGTTGAGCCAAATCTATCCCCAGTGGGTGAATGCGGAACGTGATGCCCAAGAGGAAATTAGTAAGTTTTGATTTTTACACTTATTTTTATATCTATTTATAATTGCACTTTTTGGTGTTAAAGCAGTTCATAAATTGTTTTGGTTGTGTCATTGCAGTGTATGATATTAAAAATCGGTGGAGATCGGTCACCGACCGGCTGGTGAAGTATCACCAGTCGGTGCAAAGTGGCTCATCACCAAAAAAAAGAAAATTTCCTTTTGCGGACGAGCTGGCCTTCATACTAACCAGTAGGAGTTTGCGGAGGTAAATTCCCAAAACATATTAATTGAAATGTTTCCAAAAATGTTGTATTTACATTGGGATTTACCTTTTATTATATACAGAACTGAAGGAAACATCATGGCCCCAACAGCAGAAGAGGACACAAACACAGAGCAAGCAGAGGAGGAATCCGAGGACTTTTTCCAGCTTTCCTCACCGGATCCATCTGCTTCGGCATCTTCAGCATCTGGTTGTCCCTCACATTCTTTGTCCAATACAGCGGACATCGGGACGGGTTTGGTGACTGATTCTCCTGCTCCTGCTCCAAGTGACGCTGGAAGCTCTGCTGGTGATGTGTTGAGGCCCACTGGGAGGGGGTCTGGTTCTGCTCATCTCGTGGCATCGAGAAGGGCGGGCAAAAAGAAGGCCAAAAGCCACGGGGGTGGGACTATTGTGCTTGAAGCACTCACAAATCGAACCCTCAGCCTTGTGGAAAGGGCATCCCAGGAAGATGCCATCGATAAATTTTGCTCAGTCCAAGCTGCCCGCATCAGATCTCTGCCACGAGATAGGCAGAACATGTACATGACTGCAGCAGGCGCTATGGTCATGGCAATTGAAGAGGCAGCAGTTATGCCCTCGCCCCCAGCCGTAGTATGCGGAATATTTAATTGTTTCAAACCCAGTGTGCCTCCACCACGACCAGCAGCTGCAACCCAGCGTTTTGGGCAGGTTGCTGCAGCATACCGTCCAGAAGATATGCAACCAAGTTATGGTCGGCAAATGGCTCATGGTGCATCATCATTTGTCAGAGGACCATCCCCCAACTCTACTTTTTCTCAAGAAATGTTTCCTGGGTACAGCTTTGAAGAAGACCTTCAAAACTTGTAGTTAAAAAATTTTACCCCTCCCTGTCAGCATTTTTGGACCCTAGCAAATACAGACAGCACCTGTAGGTCGATAGATACACAATGTTTTAGAGAATCAGACAATTAACAAAGACCTTTTCTTATGGTCACCTATACCAGGCATCAGGCGTAGGGGACTGTAAGAAAAGGTCTTTCTTTTTATATAATTAAACAACCTACAGGTGCTGCCCGTATTTTAGGGCCCAAAACTGATTACAGGACAGGTGTGCTGTACACAGTGTGTAATTTCTTCCCAAGTTATGGGCAATGTTTGTCCGAATAAATTTTCTAGAAGTTTGTTGTTTTGTGTTTTTAAAAAGTTTTTTACAGTTATTCTATATTACGTATTAAAAAAATTATTTAAACTATCTGTTAATTTTTCTTTTCAAGTGTATATGTGGTTGGATTGGGTTGTAATGAAAAAGTGTTCCCCTGATCTGCGCTCACCATAGCGCAGGTCAGAGGAACTCTACATTTTTGAAATTTGTTCAAACTAATCTACGTATGTGGTCGGCTGTATACAGTCGTTTTTAAATTAGAAATATACTTTGATATTTTGGACCACAACTATTTTTTGGATGAATACTACTCTCAACACTGTTATTTGCTAGTTCTGTTCTTAGCGCAAGCAAATAACAATGGTGAGGGTTGACTTTAACAGACAGTACTTGTGAAGAGCGCTCTAGGTAGTAATGCCAATTTACAGGCTCTGGTCTTTATGGGTTGTTCACTTTTGCGTTGACGTATTGTCGGAAAACAAAATGTAGAAGGTTGCAATTCAAGAAATATTTTAGACAAATTTAAGTTTAACCAAAATTTATTTTTTTTAGAAACATTTTTTTTTACATTTTTATTTAAAAAAAAGGAGGAAGTTCTTCTTTTATTGTTCATCAGATCTTCTCTGCTGGTCAGGCTGCTCAACACCAGCACAGGAGTATTGCCAGTGCACGGCACCTTCAGGACTCATGAAGTAGTCAGCGAAGGTTTCTCGCACCCTGGCACCAGAGTTGGATGGCCTTCCCTGACCGGAGTTGACAATTGGAATTAATTCAGATAGCTGTGACTCCTCATCTTGCTCGGTGCTGTACTCACGAGCATAGTTGTGGAGTACACAGCATGCCTTAATTACAGTGTCAACGGTCTCCGTATCCAACTGGATGGCAGTGTGAAAGATCCTCCACTGACTACACATGATTCCGAAGGTGCATTCCACATATCTGCGTGCACGACTCAGCCGATAATTGAAAATCCTCCGCCGGGCATTCAGTGCCCTTTGTGGGTATGGGCGCAGCAGGTTGGTCTGTAAGGGAAATGCCTCATCCGATACCATCACAAAAGGAACTGGATGTGTGGAACCCGGCAAAGGTCTTGGGGCTGGGAGCGTTACGCCATCTTGAAGAATTTGCAGCCCAATCTGTGATGATCGAAACACCCGAGAGTCCCCAGTACTGCCATAAGCACCAACGTCAATGGCAACAAATTTGAAATGTGCATCAGCCACCGCCATCAGGACCACAGAAAAAAATTTCTTATAATTAAAGAAGCGTGATCCTGATCGTGGTGGCTGCTGAACTCTCACATGTTTGCCATCGACAGCACCAATGCAGTTTGGGAAATTGGCCACAGTTTGAAAGCCTGCTGCGACCTGCAGCCAAGTCTCCTCGGTTGGAGAAGGCATCACGATGGGCTGCAACTTCTGCCAGATGACGGTACATGTGCACCTCACAATTCTGGAAATGGTGGATTTACCAACCCTAAATTGGAGGTGCAGTGATGTATAGCTCTCTCCTGTGGCCAAAAATCTGAAAAGGAAAAATAGATAATTAGAAAAACCATAAAAAGAAATACAAGCCAACAGTAATTATCCATTATTGATTCATCTTTTAAAAAATTAAGGTCTTTATTACAAAAAACTATTCCAACAATGGGCGCGTTTTTTTTTGGGGGGGGGGGTCCACATTTTCAATCTTTTTTGGTCATCTTTTGTTTTCTCTTGAGTTCACACATATCAATTTATAATGTGTTTTGACTTTGTGTCTGTGTTTGCCTACGATGTTTGCTCTAGAGTTTACACATCAGTGACCTTTTCAATCTGATCTCTGTGCATGGTGATCTCATGGTCAAGCCAAAAATATGTACACAAAGACAGACACAGTGGAGCCATCACCACAGGGTAACAAAACCAGGTACACCAGCCATCACTGCAGGGTGGCGAACAAAACCAGGTACATATAAATCAATATTCAACTTACCGCAAGGTGATGAGCAGCCTTTCCTCAGCAGAGATGGCCCTTCGCATTACAGTGTCTTGGAAGTCCAGGTCAGGAGACATAAGGCTCAGCAGCCGATCAAATGCAATAATGTTCAGACGGCAGAACTGTTTAAATTTTTCAGGAAAACTATAGTAAACAGAGAAAAAAAAAATATTAAAAGATAATTTTGTAACATAGTATACAAACAAAACCTTAAAAAAACAGCATAGACGGGTGACATTATACTTTCTTCACATATATCTTACCTCCTTAAATCCTGGTAGAGAACATTAAAGTGGCCCTTGTCCGTCCGCTCCTGCAAGATAGGGTGTACCCAAATTTTTTTTGGTCGTCTTCTCCTCCTTAAACGCTCCTATAGAACAATAATAGGTTAGTACACACACTACATAAAAATAATGTACCCCAAAATAACTTAGTTTATATTACCTGCTCAACGTTGTAGTGCAGGAGATTTAAGCAAGTCATTAGCAGAAGGTTTAGGCATGGTCTGCTGACCCGCAGGGGCTGCAATTCCTGTGGCATACTGTCTTTTGCAAAAAACAAAATGGTGAAGAGGGGTTGAACTAGGAAATGACATCAGGATTTCCATCTTTTTTTTTTTTTTTTTTAATAACTTTATTTGTGCTCAAAAACGCATGAAATAAGCTTACAAAAACGCATGTAAAATCCGCATACAAAAACGCGTCAAAAACACGTCAAAAACGCGTCAAAAACGCGACCAAAAAACGCACGCGATTTTCTGGCAAGGGACATGCAGAAATGTTGCAGAAATTTTCTGCTTCATAAATGCAACGTGGGCACATAGCCTTAGAGGGTTCCAAATCAGCCATTTCTTCCATTTTCATTTAGTTGCAGTGCATCGGTCAAGATATTCACACTTGGTCTCTGTGTAGAATAATATTAGTAAATTACAGGCCTGCTATTTATTTTTTTAGTTTTATTCATATTACTGTATTGTGGAAGCAGAGGAACTTTATTCAATGATCAAACGCACGTGATCCATGTGACTACCGTAATAATACAGAAATTTTGTGGAGCATGCCAAATATTCCACTCCTTTTAAAGTCTGCCACCTGTGTTTTTTTTTAACCAATTGACACTTGGTCATAGACAAATACCATACTATTAGGCAACTGCCTGAAACCGTGGCCATCAGACGTTATTCCATATGACTGCCCTAATAATCCAGCAATTATTGTGAGCGTGTCAAATATTTCACTCCATTTAAGGTATTGCAGTAGCATATCTGTGAACAATGTTGTCAGAGTTTTTCACCACTTTTGCGGACTGACAGAAAAAAACATACAAAAAACAAGCTGTTCCTATTGTAAATGCATCTGACAGCGTTATCGATAGGGAATAGAATAAATTTTTAATTTTTGGGGGCAGCACCAGCAGCACGCAGTATAAGGCAATAATACCTGGCTGGATCGGTGTAATATGCTAGCCATACTTCGATTCCTCACCCGTAAAAGAATTTCAGATAAGACAGTTAAAATTCTAGGAAATAGAATCTATTGGAATTGTCCTTCCCATTATTAAGGAGTGTGTTTCCTATACTTTTATTGCATATGCAACAATTTCAAGGGCTGCCAAAAAATAGGACGCACTCAAATACACATTTGAAGAGACGCAAAAAAATAAATAAAAACACAGTAGCATCTTTCTTTAGTATAAAAACCAGATTCGCCAATGTAACTTCAATGTAATCACATTGTTTAGCTCCTGCACCTCCACCTGCTAACTACTGAGCCACTTTGCTGCCCTCTCTGTTCTCCCTCTGAAATCTAACATGCTGGATAAACTTGCACCTACTGCCACTCAGTATCTTCAGCTCCTTTTTGAGAAACTAATTTATTTGGGCAGCCACTCAGTCTACCAAATAAAATTCCTGAGAAGTAAATTGTGGAAGGCTTTGCGACTGGTACTGGGTGCCAATACCATACCATTGGAAATATTCCAGGCTGGTTGGAGCCAAGCTGATTCCCTCAGAAAAGTACCAGCAGCAAGCTAAGGAGATGGTGGCCTCTATCATCATCATGACCTCACCTCGGCACTATGAACTCTCCTGATGGAGAAGCCAGGGCCCACTGGAGGAGTCTCCGGTTTCTTCTCTGGCCCATCCACCCCTGCCAAGAAGAAGCCCTGGCTAAGAAAAGTGTGTGGGTAGGTTCCCGGATACTCTATGGCTGTGCTTTTTTTTTACTGTGGACTGGCTCCGTACCGTCCCTGGCCACATTCACCTGTCCACGTGTTTGTGGTTAGGCGGTCCTTCCCAGTAAGTGCACTGGGAATGGCACGGGTAATTTTCTGGGATCCGTGCTTTTGGAAGGCGGAGACGATACCGGGAGAAATAGTGGCAGCTGGGGACCGAGTATGGACACCTGGCCGCTGCTGCCATGAGGTTGTGGAAAGCTTCCGCCTCCATGAGCCTAAAAGGCAACATTTCAAGTGCAAGCATTCCAGAAATGTGGCTGTTTAGTATTGCGGCTTGTTTGGCTAGTTGCATACTAGTGCTTGCATTCCAAGAATTGTGGTAGGGTCAACTGAATGCTGCAAAGGGACAAGGACATGGACGGTGATGATTGCAAGTCTGCAATGACAGGTGCAGGGCGGGAGGCATCTTCACATATGCCATGGACAGGGGATTGGCGTGCATGCACATCAGCAGAAGAGGCAGTGGTGTCACCCACAGACACGGTTTCTGGATCTTGGTGTTTGGCCCAGTTAGTCAGGTGCTTTGCTGTCATGTGCCTGAGCATGCTGGTGGTGGTAAGGCTAGTAGTTTTAGTGCTCTTGCTGATGCTGGCCTGGCAGATGTTGCAAATGGCCTTTTTGGCGTTATCTAAACAGTCTTTAAAAAAGAACTGGACTCAGGAAGACCTAACAGTTGTACTGGCAACTTCTGTCATGTTGGTGTTCCGGGGAGAAATTGCCTGCCTTTTGTCTGTGGCCACCACACTGCTTGTTTCTACCTGTTGTCGTTGTATGCCTCCCTCTCCCTGTGTGATGTTGTCCTCGCTCTACATGTCTCCTTGCCAGGTTGGACTAGTGACTTCATCGTCCACCGATTCATTTTCCACTTCCGCACCCTGGTCCTCCTCCTGACTTTCTGTCCATTGTGTCTTATCATTATTCACCTCTTGTGACAGTATTTGCACTTTCCCACCATCACCTTTGGGTGAACATGGCTCCTCAAATCCCTACATGTGATTTTCTGTTGCCCTGCTCGAAGCTGACCGGTCAAGAGGCCCAAATTTATTGATGAAAAAGTGAACAGCTCTTGGGGTAACCCTGGACTCTAATCTCTCACACTGAAGGCATCAAAACTATAAATTAACACATGTGGAATTATATACTTAACAAAAAAGTGTGAAACAACTGAAAATATGTCTTATATTCTAGGTTCTTCAAAGAAGCCACCTTTTGCTTTGATGACTGCTTTGCACACTCTTGGCATTCTCTTGATGAGCTTCAAGAGGTAGTCACCGGAAATGGTCTTCCAACAATCTTGAAGGAGTTCCCAGAGATGCTTAGCACTTGTTGGTCCTTTTGCCTTCACTCTGCGGTCCAGCTCACCCCAAACAATCTCGATTGGGTTCAGGTCTGGTGACTGTTGAGGCCAGGTCATCTTGCGTAGCACCCCATCACTCTCCTTCTTGGTCAAATAGCCCCTACACAGCCTGGAGGTGTGTTTGGGGTCATTGTCCTGTTGAAAAATAAATGATGGTCCAACTAAACGCAAACCGGATGGAATAGCATGCCGCTGCAAGATGCTGTGGTAGCCATGCTGGTTCAGTATGCCTTCAATTTTGAATAAATCCCCAACAGTGTCACCAGCAAAGCACCCCCACACCATCACACCTCCTCCTCCATGCTTCACGGTGGGAACCAGGCATGTAGAGTCCATCGGTTCACCTTTTCTGCGTCGCACAAAGATATGGTGGTTGGAACCAAAGATCTCAAATTTGGACTCATCAGATCAAAGCACAGATTTCCACTGGTCTAATGTCCATTCCTTGTGTTCCTTAGCCCAAACAAGTCTCTTCTGCTTGTTGCCTGTCCTTAGCAGTGGTTTCCTAGCAGCTATATTACCATGAAGGCCTGCTGCACAAAGTCTCCTCTTAACAGTTGTTGAGGAGATGTGTCTGCTGCTAGAACTCTGTGTGGCATTGACCTGGTCTCTAATCTGAGCTGCTGTTAACCTGCGATTTCTGAGGCTGGTGACTTGGATAAACTTATCCTCAGAAGCAGAGGTGACTCTTGGTCTTCCTTTCCTTGGGTCTTCATGTGAGCCAGTTTCTTTGTAGCGCTTGACGGTTTTTGCAACTGCACTTGGGGACACTTTCAAAGTTTGCCCAATTTTTTGGACTGACTGACCTTCATTTCTTAAAGTAATGATGGCCACTCGTTTTTCTTTACTTAGCTGCTTTTTTCTTGCCATAATACAAATTCTAACAGTCTATTCAGTAGGACTATCAACTGTGTATCCACCTGACTTCTGCACAACACAACTGATGGTCCCGACCCCATTTATAAGGCAAGAAATCCCACTTATTAAACCTGACAGGGCACACCTGTGAAGTGACAACCATTTCCGGTGACTACCTCTTGAAGCTCATCAAGAGAATGCCAAGAGTGTGCAAAGCAGTCATCAAAGCAAAAGTTGGCTACTTTGAAAAACCTAGAATATAAGACTTATTTTCAGTTGTTTCACACTTTTTTGTTAACTATATAATTCCACATGTGTATATTCATAGTTTTGATGCCTTCAGTGTGAATGTACAATTTTCATAGTCATGAAAATACAGAAAAATCTTTAAATGAGAAGGTGTGTCGAAACTTTTGGTCTGTACTGTACCTCTTTTTCACATGTAAAGTGCCATGAAATAAATGGCAATAAAGTAATAATAATTTTGTGATCCAGACTCACATTTACTGTGGTGGCAAAGTGACTGGAAGCATTATCTGCTATCCAACCAACAACCTTTTCACACAGCTCTGGCTTCAATAGTGGTGTTCCGCGGCCCCCTAGAAATTGAGACATTAAGATAGTTCATCATGACTTGGGTGTTTGCTTTGCTCCCTCTGCAGACACAGCTCCATCTTGCCCACGGCCTCTGCGTGCACTATCACCATCACCATAGCGTCCACTTCCCCGTCCCTTGGCACACACCTTGCCCATTTTAAATGGAGTTTAAGATTTGTCATGTTGCCAAAAATGTCTGTATTATTACCGCAGAAATATAGGATCACGTCTGATGAGATTACCACAGTATTAGGCAGTGCCCTGGTCAGAGTTGCTTCCAGGAGTTTTCCCCATGCTGTTCCCATGTCACACACCAAATAGCCAGATAAGGTTGTAAAATGTTAAACTGACATTTCCCGGTGAATGCATTTGTCTTGGTTGAAAGCAATGCAAAAGTGCATCAAAAACTCTACGTGTGAACATAGCCCATGGTGTGGAGGAGCGTTTTTGTTTTTGGTAATTTATTTTGCCTTATATACAAGTCATTACCCTGGAAAGGATATTCCTTAACATATTTCCCAGGAAAATCCATTTTGGTTTAGTTTTTGTATGTTTTATTGTGAGTCCGTAAAAGTGGCATAATACCTCTGACAACGCTGTTGACAGTGGTGACCTGAGAGTCAGAGATGCTTCCAGGGGTCTTCCGCATGCTGTTCCCATGTCATTTGTCCACTGTTCCCATCGATTTGGGCAATTTTTAGGCCGTCTGCAGACCGCCGGGGGGGCCGCCGTAAAAATGCTCGAGTTTCCCATAGACATACATGGGGCTCGTTACTCGGACTGAGCACTCGAACATTCCAATTTGCTCGACCCAAGCAATGAGTACCCGAGCATTTTAGTGCTCACTCATCATTAGAAATATCTATAAAACTCAATTCTGGCATTTTTAATTGTTTTATTTTTTTTTAATGGCATTTACGATATTGGTTGATATTTTGATGGACTGGACTTTTACTAATGCTGCAGTACCAAATATTGTTGTTTTTTTGTTTTTTTTTCTTATTTTTAATGGGAAAAGGGGGGAGATTCAAACTGTTCCATGTTTTAGTTATTTTTTACAATCTGGAAACCATTTTGTAATCTTTTACTTATATTTGAGTCCCCCTCAGGGAACTTTATTCTGCTATCATCTAATTATACTATATAGTGGAATACTGCAGTATTAAAGTACATAGCGTAAATCACGGTGTGCTTTGAAGGTCAGCCTGTGTCTGAGTTTAACAGGAATACCAATATGGCAATGATGGTGGCATTCAGCAGGCCCCCGGCTGCCGAGCTATCCCATTGGTTCACTATTACCAAAACCATTCTATTTACAGTGAGGAAAAAAGTATTTAGTCAGGCACCAATTGTGCAAGTTCTCCCACTTAAAAAGATGAGAGAGGCCTGTAATTGACATCATAGGTAGACCTCAACTATGAGAGACAAAATGAGAAAACAAATCCTGAAAATCACATTGTCTGATTTGGAAAGAATTTTTCTTCAAATTTTGGTGGAAAATAAGTATTTGGTCAATTACAAAAGTTCTTCTCAATACTTTGTTATATATCCTTTGTTGGCAATGACAGAGGTCAAACGTTTTCTGTAAGTCTTCACAAGGTTGGCACACACTGTTTCTGGTATGTTGGCCCATTCCTCCAGCAGATCTCTTCTAGAGCAGTGATGTCTTGGGGCTGTCGTTGGGCAACACGGACTTTCAACTCTCTCCAAAGGTTTTCTATAGGGTTTAGATCTGGAGACTAAATGTGTTACTGATGGTAGCCTGTGTAACATTGGTCCCAGCTCTATGCAGGTCATTCACTAGGTGCCCCGCTGTGGTTCTGAGATTTTTTCCCACCATTCTTGAGATCATTTTGACCCCACGGAGTGAGATCTTGAGTGGAGCCCCAGATCGAGGGAGATTATCAGTGGTCTTATATGTTTTCCATTTTCTAATTATTGCTCCCGCTGTTTATTTCTTCACACCAAGCTGCTTGCCTATTGCAGATTCAGTCTTCCCAGCCTGGTGCAGGGCTACAATTTTGTTTCTGGTGTCCTTCAACAGCTCAATGGTCTTCACCATAGTGGAGTTTGGACTGTGACTGTTTGAGGTTGCGGACAGGTGTCTTTTATACTGATAACAAGTTCAAACAGGTGCCAGTACTATAGGTAATGAGTGAAGGACAGAGGAGCCTCTTAAAGAAGAAGTTGCAGGTCTGTGAGAGCCAGAAATCTTGCTTGTTTGTAATTGACTAGATACTTATTTTCCACCAAAATGTAAAAAAAAATTATTTTAAAATCAGACAATGTGATTTGCTTGATTTGTTTTCTCATTTTGTATCTCATAGTTGAGGTCTACCTATGATGTCAATTACAGGCCTCGCTCATCTTTTTAAGTGGGAGAACTTGCACAATTGGTGGCTGATTAAATACTTTTTTTCCCCACTGTAAATGCCACAGTCAAAGATTGACGCATCATCTAAATGGTTCACAACAGCAATCTGAGCTCAGCTTTGGCCACTGCTGTTAGAAACAGAAGCCAGCATCTACCGAGAGTGAAGGGAACCCAACTCCAGATTCCCCTCCACACATGGTATGCTCACTGCTGACATACATATAAGTAATTTTTCGCAAAGGGGTTAAAGAGTCAAAGGTGACTAGTTTTTGCTCTTATTTTATTTATGCTGTTCCCCTGAGCATTACAATTTTTTTTAACTCCGCCATATGGTTTCTTAGATATGGGCTTTTTTATTTAGTTCTAGTCTTTATGGTCTGTCCAAGTGGGTGTGGTTCACAGTATAATAATTCAGGGCAGCCTAAGGAAATGCCCCCCAAAATTTCTGTGAGTAATACGCAATTGGTAAAGACCATAAAAATTAGCAGTAAATAAAAAGGTCCACATCTGTGGAACCAAATCTTAGATTAAAAAAAAAAGATTACTCAAGTAGCAGGTATAAAAGAAGAGCAAAAACTGGTCACTTTTGACCTTGTGACAGGACCTCTTTAAAGAGATTAATTGGTTTGGAAACCACATTTGCAATGTTGTATTGGAATTCTTGTTCTACGAGTAAATATTACATGTCTATGTCACGTCATGTAAAACATACATTTTCCAAACGCAATAATTCTAAATGAAATTATGTAATGCCTAGACATAGCTATTTTATATTTGGCATGGTTTCCCTTGGTCTTCTTTCTTCTCATTTCAGAAAGTCAGGTCATATATGCTCAATAGCCCATTCAGAGTGGGGTATGTAGTAACAGAAATAAACATAGGAGTATTTTTTTTAATTATTTTTTTAAAAAAGTGTTGTATTTTAGAGCAACTAATATGTCAATACATTACAAGTCTAGTTTATTAATTAAATGGGAGCTATACAGTACAATGATACATAAGGGCAAGTGATGAGCGAGCACTAAAATGCTCGGTGGCTCGAAGCTCGGGTCGAGCACATTGGAATACTCGGGTGCTTGACCCGAGCAACGAGCCCAATGTAAGTCTATGGGAAACTCGAGCATTTTTCTGGCGGCCCCCCCGGCAGTCTGCAGTAGGTCAAAAATTGCCCAAATAGATGGGAACAGTGCTCAATTAAACGTCAGGCAGGCAGAATATATAGGCAGACAGGCAGGCAGGGTATATAGGAGGGTGCAAGAAAAACATAGCAGGGCAGTTGGAACACACTAGTGCCCTCTGATTTTCATGCACCCGTCTCTTTAAAAAAGCCGCCCAACAATTTTGAACAGAAAAAATAGAGCATCACACATAGATTAGATAGATAGAAACATGTCAGTCACATATATAATAAGTACAGTGACAGTGTTGGTTACTGTACTTGTCATTTAGTGTTAAAATAAAGGATTTATAAAAAAAAAATTGGCTTGGGGTTCCCCGTAACTTTAGTCTCTAGCGGAGGTTAAGCAGACGGCTGGGGCAGATGTTTGAAGCCTGGGAAGGGGGTAATACCCACGGAGCTTCCCAGGCTACTAATATCAGCCCCCAGCTGAATACCTAGCCTTTACTAGCTATTAAAATAGGGGCCCCAAAAAAAATGACGTGGGGTCCCCACTATTTTAATAGCTAGCAAAGGCTAGGCAGACAGCTGGGGGTTGATATTAATAGCCCAGGAAGGGTGCCATGAATATTGACCCCCTCCCAGGCTAGAAACACCAGCCGTCAGCCGCCCCAGAAATGGCACATCCATAGGATGCGCCAACTCTGGCACTTAGCCTCGTCTTCCCATTGCCCTGTAGCGGTGGCAGTGTGGTAATAGGGTTGGGGTTGATGTCAGCTTATAATGTCAGCTGACATCAAGCCCAGATTAGTAATGGAGAGGCGTCTATAAGATACCCCCATTAGTAACCCCATAGTGAAAGTTAAAAAAAAACACAAACACCCAAAATAAAGTCCTTTAATTGAAATAAAGACACAATTCTTTAATGTTCTAAATAAACCAACCTCATCCTTACCTTTCCATGGTTCCCAGGACGGCTCCAGCACTGCTACATTGACATGACAGGCTGGATCGCAGCAGAACGCTGCCATCCAGCTTGCCATGCCGCAGACACTGAGAATGAACTCAGCTCACTTCATGCATGTCACTGACAGCGTGGGAGAATTCTCCTGCGCATGCGGTGCCGGCAAATAACATCACCGCTTGAGCAGGAGAATTCTCCCACACAGGGACGGCATTGAGATGGCAGGCTGGATGGTAGCAGAACGCTGCCATCCAGCATGCCATCTTTCAGAGACACTGCAGAGCGCAAGCATGCTCGCTCATCACTAGTAAGGGCCCATTCAGATGTCAGTCTCTCAGTTTGTCAAGTACGAATTGTTTTTTTTGTGCTGTCCACTTTTCATAAATGTTTGATAAGAAAATCTTGAAAAAACTTCTCATATGCAAAAAAAAAATAAAACACTAATGGTACATACTGACACATGGATCAAACACTGATGACAATCTGATCCAAAACACTCATGAAAATCAGTTCCTTTTTGTATGAGAAAAATCACTGATATCTGAATGCGCTGCTGTAATGAAGAATCTTTAGGACCAAGATAAGTTGAATGTTTTTTATTTTTTTTATTTCCATAATGCTTTAAACAGCCCAATAAATATCATTCATGATAACAGAGGTATACTCCTTAGCAATATTTTGTTTTCAGCAAGAGTATTAATAAAACATAACCTTTAATCAGATATATTAAAATAAAATAAACCACACAGTAAAGTGCTCTTAGTACCAGTGCTCAATACAAATCATGAACTCACAAAAAAATGATGGCTCAGGTGGGTCCTACAGATGGAGACAGGCCATCCAGAATGCAGGGGTACCGATGACTGTTCCCTGTGTACCCCCATAAAAGGTATGATCCGCAAAAAGTTGCATTGCCATATGCTGCAGTGGCAGTCACACGATGCCAGGACCGTGCGGCTACCCACATTTTTTGACCAGGCAGCACTCTGCACGGTCCTGACATTGTGTGACTGCCACTGCAGCACATGGCAATGCAACTTTTTGCGGTTTCTGCATGCCTGTTAGTGCCACACCTGATCCCTGCCCTGACAGGCTGGGGCTGGCGCTTTTCCCTCCTGTGCTCTGCCTGATTCCAGCAGGGTTTCCGGCCATGTCCTTAGGGCACGCGAAAGCCCTCACAGTCTTAAAGGCCCAGCATGCGCACTTGATATTACATCCTCAGCCAATGGCTATGGGACATTTCATATATATTGCTTCCTCCCTGTTGGGGAGGTGCCTGAGCAACCTTCCTGTTCTGCAATCTATGTTGTAAAGGTTGCGTGTTAGCCTGCTGCACTCCAGTGCAAACCCTGTCTGCTGCACTCCAGTGCAAACCCTGCCTGCTGCACTCCAGTGCAAACCCAGCCTGCTGCACTCTGGTGCGAACCCAGCTTGCTGCATTCTGGTGTGAATCCAGCCTGCTGCACTCTGGTGCGAACCCAGCCTGCTGCACTTTGGTGCAATCTCAGCCTGCTGCACTCCGGTACAAACCCAGCCTGCTGCACTCAGGTTCAACCCAGCCTACGGCATTCAGGTGCAACCCAGCCTTCTGCACTCCGGTGCAAACCCAACCTGCTTCACTCCGGTGCAACCCAGCCTACTGCACTTAGGTGAAACCCAGCCTGCTGCACTCCGGTGCAACCCAGCCTACTGCACTCCGGTGAAACTCAGCCTACTGCACTCCGGTGCAAACCCAGCCTACTGCACTCTGGTGCGAACCCAGCCTGCTGCACTTTGGTGCAATCTTAGCCTGCTGCACTCCGGTGTGAACCCAGCCTACTGCACTCCGGTACGAACCCAGCAAAAGTGTCCTTGCATGCTTGTACCTATACTCCATTCCCTTTATCCATTTCAATTGCTCAGTACAACTTAATGGACATGTGTCTTTTTTCAGCCATACTATGTAACTATGTAATTTCTTTCTATACCTTTCCTTTTACAGGTTCACAACGTACTGTATATATAAAAATATGTGTGTTATATATTTATATGTATATATTCCCAAACCAGTCCCTTTATTTCCTCTTCACTTTACTGTACAGGATAATAGAAAGCTTTCCATACAAGTAGACATTTTTAACAGTTTGAAAGATAAATTGAAAGTTGTGCAAAATAAATCATCCCAGACTCACTCACACACTGTGAAGATGCCCATTTATAAAGAGTTGCAATCCATCTGAAAATACATTAATTCATGCCTGCAGGATTGTGATAGTCTTGTAGAAGAACTAAAACAGTTCTTCCATTTTAGCATCTTTAACATGACAAGTGTCCATGGCCATTGGCATTTTTATCCAAAATATTCAGCCAAAGACAGACTTACTGCTTTATATCCCATCAAGAGAATATTATCTCAACATTTTTTCCATTCTGTATTACTGTCTCTGATTCTTTTGTTTCTGATAAATCTTGCAAGTGTCAGATTTAACTAATGTCTTTTTCAGACTGTAAATCTATTAAAGAAGTTTTTCACTTTTTTGTTATTCAGCTTTCTATTACATCAAATGCCCTGGATAAATATTTTTTTTAATATACATGTCCTAAAAGAGGACCTGTCACCATGCCAAAAGTAGTCAGTTCATGCTCTTATTTTTTTTCTGGCTACTTTCCTGAATATTATTGAATTTTTTGTTTGTTTGTTTGTTTTTCTCGTATTTTTTCTTTTTTAAGTCCACCAAATGGTTCTAGAGATGTGGAACTTTATATTTAATGTGCCTAGCATGGTAATTTCTTGTGTCTTTACCAAGGGGTGTTGCTCACAAAGTAATCATATAGAACAGCTTAAAGACACACCGACAGAGAATCCTGCGAGCAATGCCCCCTTGGTAAAGAACTGAAAAATTAGCATACTGGGTACCAGAGATGGACTGAGCCTAAAATTCACAGACCCATGACAGCTCTGTCCCCTTTCCCAGAGTGAAGTCTCTATTAATAATTATACCTTGCCAGCAGATAATCAAGTTTTACTAAAAGACCAATACTACCGCTATATAAGATTTAGTAATAATATTGCAGTATAAAAGACAAATACCACCAGAACATAACCGAATATCACCAGCATATATAGTAATATAGTATTAGTGATAATATCAGCATACTGATCATTAACCACTACCACTGTACTAATACTGATATTATCACCATACTGAGACCATCAAATGGTAATATCAGGTGTACATCAGTGTTCTGAAGACCATATATTTGTATACTGTACAGGTTCTCACCAGTGACATATTTGATGATCATAGTCTTAATGTTCCCTTTTCTTTACCCTTCGGCTCAGATCGCCATGACATCTTCTTCTATACATAATAAGTCCCTGCAAAATGTAACACAGAGACATCTTTGGCTTACTGATTTACCAGCACCCTCCTCACATTCTTCACCTCTACACAAAACATGTACAATGTGTGCAGAATTATTAGGCAAGTTGTATTTTAGAGGATTATTTTTATTATTGATCAACAACTATGTTGTCAATCAACCCAAAAGACTCACAAATATCCAAGCTTAATATTTTTGGAAGTTGGAGTGGTTTTTTTTTAGATTTGGCTATCTTAGGAGGATATCTGTTTGTGCAGGTAACTATTACTGGGCAGAATTATTAGGCAACTTAATAAAAAACAAATATAATCCCATCTCACTTGTTTATTTTCATCAGGTAAACCAATATCAGTGCAAAACATTTAGAGATAAACATTTCTGACATGCAAAAACAAAAACCCCAAAAAAATTGTGATTAATATAGCCACCTTTCATTATGATGACACTCAACAGCCTTCCATCCATAGATTCTGTCAGTTGCTTGATCTGTTTTCGATCAACATTGCGTGCAGCAGCCACCACAGCCTCCCAGACACTGTTCCGAGAGGTGTACTGTTTTCCCTCCCTGTAGAGCTCACATTTTATGATGGACCACAGGTTCTCTATGGGGTTCAGATCAGGTGAACAAGGGGGCCATGTCATTATTTTTTCTTCTTTTAGACCTTTACTAGCCAGCCACGCTGTGGAGTAGTTGGATGCATGTGATGGAGCATTGTCCTGCATGAAAATCATGTTTTTCTTGAACGATACTGACTTCTTCCTGTACCACTGCTTGAAAAAGTTGTCTTCCAGAAACTTGCAGTAGGTCTGGGAGTTGAGCTTCACTCCATCCTCAACCTGAAAAGGTCCCACAAGTTCATCTCTGATGATACCAGCCCATACAAGTACCCCACCTCCACCTTGCTGGCGTCTGAGTCGGAGTGGAGCTCTCTGCCCTTTACTGATCCAGCCTCTGGCCCATCCATCTGGCCCATCAAGAGTCACTCTGATTTCATCAGTCTATAAAACCTTTGAAAAATCAGTCTTAAGATATTTCTTGGCCCATTCTTGATGTTTTATCTTATGTTTCTTGTTCAAAGGTGGTCATTTTTCAGCCTTCCTTACCTTGGCCGTGTCCCTGAGTATCGCACACCATGTGCTTTTTGATACTCCAGTAACGTTGCAGCTCTGAAATGTGGCAAAACTTTTGACGAATGGCATCTTGGCAGCTTCACGCTTGATTTTCCTGGGCAGTTATTTTGCGCCTTTTTTGGCCAACACGCTTCTTGCGACCCCGTTGGCTATTTGCCATGAAACGCTTGATTGTTCAGTGATCACGCTTCAAAAGTTTGGAAATTTCAAGACTGCTGCATCCCTCTGCATGACATCTCACAATTTTGGACTTTTCAGAGCCCGTCAAATCTCTCTTCTGACCCATTTTGCCAAAGGAAAGGAAGTTGACTAATAATTAAGCACACCTTATATAGGGTGTTAATGTCATTAGTCAACACCCCTCCTCATTACAGAGATGCACATCACCAGATTTACTTAATTGGTAGTTGGATCTCAAGCCTATGCAGCTTGGAGTAGGACAACATGTATAAAAAGTATAATGTGATCAAAATACTCATTTGCCTAATAATTCTGCACACAGTGTACAGTAGTGCTATTATCAGTGCTCTAGCCAGATGCAATGTCCCTTCGGTGCCATATATAGTAGTAGTACCTCCTTATTTTGTCCTACATATTAACAGCGCTGCCTCTGTGCCACCACACAGTAATAATGTTATCTCTGCAGTTCTTTGTAGTAATAATCCTCCCCTGCACCTCTTTACAGTTATACTAAATTGTATAGCAATAATGCCCTCCATATTGTAATAAACTGACCCTGTATAATAATAATGACAACTAAACTCCCCCTCATGCCTTCTCATAATAATAATGCCTCCTGTGATGTCCCTACAATGATAATGATTTCCCAGTGGAACTCCTTATAATAACCCCCCCCATTGTGCCTCCTTATACGTAATAATGACCCACAATGCCACTCTATTTTAATAATGCCCTTGAGCGGAAGCATACATAGAAATCATGGGGGACCAAAGCAAAAGTACTATTATGGCACATACTCTAGGTGCAGTCACAGAAGGGCATACCTCCCAACTTTTTAAAACACAGAGAGGGATATATATTGCGACACTTTCACAGTTATTTTACTCCTACAGAAGCCCTCTAGATTCTGACACACTATGATACCGCTTACATGGTCTCCATAGAGTATAGAATATGATATCACAAAAAATGCCCCTATACTGAATGATGTTACTACATTCCTCCAACTACAGAGCAATCCCCACACATCATAATAATAATAATAATAATACTCTTTATTTTTATATAGCGCCAACATAATCCACAGCTCTTTACATACATCATCAGGGTGTTTACCCCAGTCCCCCCACACACTATGATGGTATTATAGCCCCCAAACAGTATTATGGTCACCACTGCCCAACACACAATATTATTGTCTCCTCATATGATGGTCTCCACAGCCCCCCACAGGGTATGATGGTTCCCCCACAGTCCCCCACACAGTATGATGGTCCCCCTAGGCCCCCATATATTATGAAGTGTAGCATCGGCGTCTCTGCCCTCTGCCAGGCAGAGACGCCGTCCCTCTCACCGCCGCGCTCCCTGGCCGCGTCCTCCAGCGCTCCTCTTCCTGCTTCCGGTGCCGGCGCACTGTGCTCAGGGAGCACGTGCCGCCCTAAGGAGTAGAGATGAGCGTTGTTCTACTCGAACTGTTCGCCAATCTCAAATTCGAGCTGTTTTGGGCGGTGTTCGAGCCGTTCGGCGAACACGAACAATTTGATAAAAATTCGGCTGTTCGAGGTTATGTTCGATAACTGTTCGTGCACCAAAATCATAACTGGATTTTTTCTCAGTAATGATGAAAATTATTGTTAGTACTAGAGATGAGCGGTGTTCGACTAGAACTGTTCGCCAATCTCAAATTCGAGCTGTTTTGGGCGGTGTTCGAGTTGTTCGACGAACCCGAACGATTTGCAAAAAATTCGGCTGTTCGAGATTATGTTCGATAACTGTTCGTGCACCAAAAGCGTGTCCTGCATGTCTGGCGCTATTTAGAGCACCAATCATGCAGGGATTGTCTGCCACTCACTGTAATGCCACAGCCATGGTGGTTGTGGCATTACAGTGATTGCCCAAATCGATGGGAACAGTGCCAACAGTGAAACATGAAAAGCCGGCAATTCAGCAGCGGCATACACCGGTACCCGACAATTTAGAACCGAAAGAATAGAGCTTCACACATAGATTAGATAGATATAAACATGTCAGCCACATATATACGAAGTACAGTGAAAGTGCTGCTTACTGTACTTGTCATTTAGCGTAAAGGATTTATCAAAAAAAATAATAGTGTTTTCATGCACCGTCTCTTTAAAAAAGCCGGCCGGCAATTCAGCAGCGGTACCCGACAATTTATAACAGACAGAATAGAGCTTCACACATAGATTAGATAGATAGAAACATGTCAGCCACATATATAATAAGTACAGTGACAGTGTTGGTTACTGTACTTGTCATTTAGTATTAAAATAAAGGATTTATTATTAAAAAAATTGGCGTGGGGTTCCCCTTAATTTTAGGCTCTAGCGGAGGTTAAGCAGACGGCTGGGGCAGATGTTTGAAGCCTGGGAAGGGGGTAATACCCACGGAGCTTCCCAGGCTACTAATATCAGCCCCCAGCTGAATACATAGCCTTTACTAGCTATTAAAATGGGGGACCCCCCAAAAAAAATGACGTAGGGTCCCCCCTAATTTAATAGCTAGCAAAGGCTAGGCAGACAGCTGGGGGCTGATATTAATAGCCCAGGAAGGGAGCCATGAATATTGGCCCACTCCCAGGCTAGAAACACCAGCCGTCAGCCGCCCCAGAAATGGCGCATTCATAGGATGCGCCAATTCTGGCACTTAGCCTCGCTCTTCCACGCTGCCCTGGTGCGGTGGCAGGGGGTAATAGGGTTGGGGTTGATGTCAGCTTATAATGCCAGCTGACATCAAGCCCAGGTTAGTAATGGAGAGGCGTCTATAAGACACCCCCATTACTAACCCCATAGTCAAAGTTAAAAAAAACACAAACACCCAGAATAAAGTCCTTTAATTGAAATAAAGACACAATCCTTTATTGTTCTAAATTAAACCATACTTACCGTCACGCCCATTCCAGCTGAAGCCAACGATCTCCTGCAATAAAAGAAAAATAATAAAGCAACCTCATCCTTACCTTTCCATGGTTCCCACGACAGCTTCAGCTCTGCTACATCGAGATGACAGGCTGGACCGCAGCAGAACGCTGCCATCCAGCCTGTCATCCCGCAGACACTGAGAAGCGCAGGCTTGCTTGCGCTGCTCAGCGTCTCTCTGTGACGACATCCAGATGAGCCGAGTTCATGTCCAATGAACTCGGCTCACCTCATGCACGTCACTGACAGCGTGGGAAAATTCTCACGCTGAAGCGGTGAGTGCAGGAGAATTCTCCCACGCTGTCAGTGACGTGCATAAGGTGAGCTCATGTCCAATGAACTCAGCGCACCTCCTGCACGTCACTGACAGCGTGGGAGAATTCTCCTGCACTCAGCGCTTCAGCGTGAGAATTCTCCCACGCTGAAGCGCTGAGTGCAGGAGAATTTTCCCACGCTGTCAGTGACGTGCATAAGGTGAGCTCATGTCCAATGAACTCAGCTCACCTCCTGCACGTCACTGACAGCGTGGGAGAATTCTCCTGCACTCAGCGCTTCAGTGTGAGAATTCTCCAACGCTGAAGCGCTGAGTGCAGGAGAATATTCCCACGCTGTCAGTGACGTGCATGAGGTGAGCCGAGTTCATTGGACATTAACTCGGCTCATCTGGATGCCCTCACAGAGAGACACTGTGGAGCGCAAGCAAGCCTGCGCTTCTCAGTGTCTGCGGGATGACAGGCTGGATGGCAGCGTTCTGCTGCGGTCAAGCCTGTCATCTCGATGTAGCGGAGCTGAAGCTGTCATGGGAACCATGGAAAGGTAAGGATGATGTTGCTTTATTATTTTTCTTTTATTTCAGGAGATCGTTGGCTTCAGCTGGAATGGGCGTGATGGTAAGTATGGTTTAATTTAGAACAATAAAGAATTGTGTGTTTATTTCAATTAAAGGACTTTTTTCTGGGTGTTGTGTTTTTTTTAAATACTTTACTAGAAAATCATGGTGGTCATGTCTAATATTGGCGTAACCCCATGAATTTCGGGCTTAGGGCCAGCTGATAATGCCAAGCTGGCCCTAACCCCTTTATTACCCAGTGAGCCACCGCATCAGGGCCCTGGATGAGTTGGGTACAGTGCCAGAAGATGGCGCTTCTATGAACGCGCCATTTTCCGGGGTGGCTGCGGACTGCAATTTGCAGCGGGGGTGGCCCAGAAAGCTTGGGCCTCCCTGCGCTGCGGATTCCAGCCCGCAGCTGCCTAGTTGTACCTGGCTGGACACAAAAACAGGGCGAAGCCCCACGTCAATTTTCTTTAAATTATTTCATGAAATAATTAAGAAAAAAAGGGCTTCCCTATATTGTTGTGTCCGGCCAGGTACAAATAGGCAGCTGGTGGTTGGGGGCAGCCCGTTCCTGCCTGCTGTACCTGGCTGGACACAAATATAGTGCGAAGCCCCACGTCAATTTTTTTTAAATTATTTCATGAATTTCCTGAAATAATTTAAAAAAATTGAAGTGGGGCTTCGCACTATATTTGTGTCCAGCCAGGTACAGCAGGCAGGAACGGGCTGCCCCCATCCACCAGCTGCCTATTTGTACCTGGCCGGACACAACAATATAGGGAAGCCCTTTTTTCTTAATTATTTCATGAATTTCATGAAATAATTAAAAAAAAAGTACGTGGGGCTTCGCCCTATTTTTGTGTCCAGCCAGGTACAACTAGGCAGCTGGGGGCTGGAATCTGCAGCGCAGGGAGGCCCAAGCTTTCTGGGCCCCCCCCCCCGCTACAAATTGCAGTCCGCAGCCACCCCGGAAAATGGCGCGTTCATAGAAGCGCCATCTTCTGGCGCTGTACCCAACTCATCCAGGGCCCTGGTGCGGTGGCTCACTGGGTAATAAAGGGGTTAGGGCCAGCTTGGTATTATCAGCTGGCCCCAAGCCCAAAATTCATGGGGTCACGCCAGTATTAGACATGACCGCCATGAATTTCTAGTAAAGTATTTAAAAAAAAACACAACACCCAGAATAAAGTCCTTTAATTGAAATAAAGACACAATTCTTTATTGTTCTAAATTAAACCATACTTACCATCACACCCATTCCAGCTGAAGCCAACGATCTCCTGCAATAAAAGAAAAATAATAAACCAACCTCATCCTTACCTTTCCATGGTTCCCACGACAGCTTCAGCTCTGCTACATCGAGATGACTGGCTGGACCGCAGCAGAGCGCTGCCATCCAGTCTGTCATCCCGCAGACACTGAGAAGCGCAGGCATGCTTGCGCTCCTCACTGTCTCGCTGTGACGGCATCCAGATGAGCCGAGGTCATGTCCAATGAACTCGGCTCACCTCATGCACGTCACTGACAGCGTGGGAAAATTCTCACGCTGAAGTGCTGAGTGCAGGAGAATTCTCCCACGCTGTCAGTGATGTGCATGAGGTGAGCTCATGTCCAATGAACTCAGCTCACCTCCTGCACGTCACTGACAGCGTGGGAAAATTCTCCTGCAATCAGCGCTTCAGCGTGAGAATTTTCCCACGCTGTCAGTGACGTGCATGAGGTGAGCCGAGTTCATTGGACATGACCTCGGCTCATCTGGATGTCGTCACAGAGAGACGCTGAGCAGCTCAAGCAAGCCTGCGCTTCTCAGTGTCTGCGGGATGACAGGCTGGATGGCAGCGTTCTGCTGCGGTCCAGCCTGTCATCTTGATGGTGCAGAGCTGAAGCTGTCGTGGGAACCATGGAAAGGTAAGGATGAGGTTGCTTTATTATTTTTCTTTTATTGCAGGAGATCGTTGGCTTCAGCTGGAATGGGCGTGATGGTAAGTATGGTTTAATTTAGAACAATAAAGGATTGTGTCTTTATTTCAATTAAAGGACTTTATTCTGGGTGTTTGTGTTTTTTTTAACTTTGACTATGGGGTTAGTAATGGGGGTGTCTTATAGACGCCTCTCCATTACTAACCTGGGCTTGATGTCAGCTGGCATTATAAGCTGACATCAACCCCAACCCTATTACCCCCTGCCACCGCACCAGGGCAGCGTGGAAGAGCGAGGCTAAGTGCCAGAATTGGCGCATCCTATGAATGCGCCATTTCTGGGGCGGCTGACGGCTGGTGTTTCTAGCCTGGGAGGGGGCCAATATTCATGGCTCCCTTCCTGGGCTATTAATATCAGCCCCCAGCTGTCTGCCTAGCCTTTGCTAGCTATTAAATTAGGGGGGACCCCACGTCATTTTGTTTGGGGGGTCCCCCATTTTAATAGCTAGTAAAGGCTATGTATTCAGCTGGGGGCTGATATTAGTAGCCTGGGAAGCTCCGTGGGTATTACCCCCTTCCCAGGCTTCAAACATCTGCCCCAGCCGTCTGCTTAACCTCCGCTAGAGCCTAAAATTAAGGGGAACCCCACGCCAATTTTTTTAATAATAAATCCTTTATTTTAATACTAAATGACAAGTACAGTAACCAACACTATCACTGTACTTCATATATATGTGACTGACATGTTTCTATCTATCTAATCTATGTGTGATGCTCTATCTTTCTGTTCTAAATTGTCGGGTACCGCTGCTGAATTGCCGGCCGGCTTTTTTAAAGAGACAGTGCATGAAAACACTATTATTTTTTTAAATAAATCCTTTACACTAAATGACAAGTACAGTAAGCAACACTATCACTGTACTTATTATATATGTGACTGACATGTTTCTATCTATCTAATCTATGTGTGAAGCTCTATTCTTTCTGTTCTAAATTGTCGGGTACAGATGCTGAATTGCCGGCCGGCTTTTTTAAAGAGACGGTGCATGAAAACACTAATATTTTTTTTAATAAATCCTTTACACTAAATGACAAGTGCAGTAACCAACACTGTCACTGTGCTTCTTATATGTGTGACTGACATGTTTCTATCTATCTAATCTTTGTGTGATGCTCTATTCCTTCTTGTCTAAATTGTCGGGTACCGGTGTATGCCGCTGCTAAATTTGCCGGCCGGCTTTTTTAAAGAGAGTGTCTTCTGAGCAGTTTGTCAGCTTTTGGACACCTTTGCAGGTGCTTTCTATGTGTTTCTATGTGTTTTTCTTTGCCTGCCATTGGTTTTAACGGTGTTCGACGGTGTTCTAAGGTGTTCGACGAACAGTTCGACGAACAGTTCCTCGAACATCCCGGTGTTCGACGAACCGAACCGAACCCGAACACTACGGGGGTGGCTCAACACTAGTTAATACGCAGTTTGAGTGTACAGCGGGGTGGGGGGAGGGGCAGGGGATGGATCTCTGCAGGAACAATGAAGTTCTCCATTTTTTTTTCTCTTTCCCGCATTTGCAGTGGGGAGGTGCAATCTGTCAGCCTATCAGCAGCGCACACACGGAGCGAAGTGCTTTTTTTCACACAAGCAAGGGCATGTGTCATTGGCAGTGTATGTCACATGTCCTTGCCCTATAAGACCAAGCCATTTTCCCCGTCGCCACCATTTTCTCACTGCTGCAGCTGCGTGTTAGACGGCACCGCTGTTGCTGTGTGCGCTATACCTTGTTAATTTCAAGACAATTTTCGCACAAATATACAGATAGCTTGGGAGTAGGGAATAGTTGTGATTGCAGTCCTTTTAAGGACTAGGTTACAGCATTTCCTACGACTTTTATCAGGGAGGTCTGTGCTCTTAAATAGATAGGTTGTGGGAGTAAAGACTAATTGTAATTGGAGTCCTTTTCAGGACTAGGTTACATCAGTTCCTATCAGTTTTTGCCAGGCAGGTCTGTGCCAGTGCTGTGCAAGTTTTTTTCACAGCATTTGGCTGAATCTAGCAAAGCTAATCCTTTTTGGCCTATTGCAGAGTGTGTTAGTCAGTGGAGTAGCCTATCTGTGCTGCAAGATATACCACCTGTGTATAGAATACCAATTTTTTTACTGCACCTAGTGAAGTAAAATCTTTTGGGCATAGCATCATTCTATTAGTCCATCTATACTGACCTCCATCAGGTTGCAAATTAAAACTAATTTTTATCTGCATCTACAGTACCTCTGAAAAAATATTTGGGCTTCTAGCTGTGTGTGGGACTTGTTGTATTAGTCCATCTATACTGACCTCCATCAGGTTGCAAACTGAATATATTTTTTTCTGCATCTACCTCTGAAAAAATATTTGGGCTTCTAGCTGTGTGTGGGTCTTGTTCTATTAATCCATCTATACTGACCTCCATCAGGTTGCAAACTGAATATAATTTTTTTCTGCATCTAGCTCTGAAAAAATATTTGGCCTTCTAGCAGTGTGTCGGACTTTCTCTATTAGTCCATCTATACTGACCTCCATCAGGTTGCAAAGTAAAAATAATTTGTATCTGCATCTACAGTACCTCTGAAAAAATATTTGGGCTTCTAGCTGTGTGTGGGACTTGTTGTATTAGTCCATCTATACTGACCTCCATCAGGTTGCAAATTAAAAATAATTTTTATCTGCATCTACAGTACCTCTGAAAAAATATTTGGGCTTCTAGCTGTGTGTGGGACTTGTTGTATTAGTCCATCTATACTGACCTCCATCAGGTTGCAAACTGAATATATTTTTTTCTGCATCTACCTCTGAAAAAATATTTGGGCTTCTAGCTGTGTGTGGGTCTTGTTCTATTAATCCATCTATACTGACCTCCATCAGGTTGCAAACTGAATATAATTTTTTTCTGCATCTAGCTCTGAAAAAATATTTGGCCTTCTAGCAGTGTGTCGGACTTTCTCTATTAGTCCATCTATACTGACCTCCATCAGGTTGCAAATTAAAAATAATTTGTATCTGCATCTACAGTACCTCTGAAAAAATATTTGGGCTTCTAGCTGTGTGTGGGACTTGTTGTATTAGTCCATCTATACTGACCTCCATCAGGTTGCAAATTAAAAATAATTTTTATCTGCATCTACAGTACCTCTGAAAAAATATTTGGGCTTCTAGCTGTGTGTGGGACTTGTTGTATTAGTCCATCTATACTGACCTCCATCAGGTTGCAAACTGAATATATTTTTTTCTGCATCTACCTCTGAAAAAATATTTGGGCTTCTAGCTGTGTGTGGGTCTTGTTCTATTAATCCATCTATACTGACCTCCATCAGGTTGCAAACTGAATATAATTTTTTTCTGCATCTAGCTCTGAAAAAATATTTGGCCTTCTAGCAGTGTGTCGGACTTTCTCTATTAGTCCATCTATACTGACCTCCATCAGGTTGCAAATTAAAAATAATTTGTATCTGCATCTACAGTACCTCTGAAAAAATATTTGGGCTTCTAGCTGTGTGTGGGACTTGTTGTATTAGTCCATCTATACTGACCTCCATCAGGTTGCAAATTAAAAATAATTTTTATCTGCATCTACAGTACCTCTGAAAAAATATTTGGGCTTCTAGCTGTGTGTGGGACTTGTTGTATTAGTGCATCTATACTGACCTCCATCAGGTTGCAAACTGAATATATTTTTTTCTGCATCTACCTCTGAAAAAATATTGGGCTTCTAGCTGTGTGTGGGTCTTGTTCTATTAATCCATCTATACTGACCTCCATCAGGTTGCAAACTGAATATAATTTTTTTCTGCATCTAGCTCTGAAAAAATATTTGGCCTTCTAGCAGTGTGTCGGACTTTCTCTATTAGTCCATCTATACTGACCTCCATCAGGTTGCAAATTAAAAATAATTTTTATCTGCATCTACAGTACCTCGGAAAAAATATTTGGGCTTCTAGCTGTGTGTGGGACTTGTTGTATTAGTCCATCTATACTGACCTCCATCAGGTTGCAAATTAAAACTAATTTGTATCTGCATCTACAGTACCTCTGAAAAAATATTTGGGCTTCTAGCTGTGTGTGGGACTTGTTGTATTAGTCCATCTATACTGACCTCCATCAGGTTGCAAACTGAATATATTTTTTTCTGCATCTACCTCCGAAAAAATATTGGGCTTCTAGCTGTGTGTGGGTCTTGTTCTATTAATCCATCTATACTGACCTCCATCAGGTTGCAAACTGAATATAATTTTTTTCTGCATCTAGCTCTGAAAAAATATTTGGCCTTCTAGTAGTGTGTCGGACTTTCTCTATTAGTCCATCTATACTGACCTCCATCAGGTTGCAAATTAAAAATAATTTTTATCTGCATCTACAGTACCTCTGAAAAAATATTTGGGCTTCTAGCTGTGTGTGGGACTTGTTGTATTAGTCCATCTATACTGACCTCCATCAGGTTGCAAATTAAAACTAATTTGTATCTGCTTCTACAGTACCTCTGAAAAAATATTTGGGCTTCTAGCTGTGTGTGGGACTTGTTGTATTAGTCCATCTATACTGACCTCCATCAGGTTGCAAACTGAATATATTTTTTTCTGCATCTACCTCTGAAAAAATATTTGGGCTTCTAGCTGTGTGTGGATCTTGTTCTATTAATCCATCTATACTGACCTCCATCAGGTTGCAAACTGAATATAATTTTTTTCTGCATCTAGCTCTGAAAAAATATTTGGCCTTCTAGCAGAGTGTCGGACTTTCTCTATTAGTCCATCTATACTGACCTCCATCAGGTTGCAAATTAAAAATAATTTGTATCTGCATCTACAGTACCTCTGAAAAAATATTTGGGCTTCTAGCTGTGTGTGGGACTTGTTGTATTAGTCCATCTATACTGACCTCCATCAGGTTGCAAATTAAAAATAATTTTTATCTGCATCTACAGTACCTCTGAAAAAATATTTGGGCTTCTAGATGTGTGTGGGACTTGTTGTATTAGTCCATCTATACTGACCTCCATCAGGTTGCAAACTGAATATATTTTTTTCTGCATCTACCTCTGAAAAAATATTGGGCTTCTAGCTGTGTGTGGGTCTTGTTCTATTAATCCATCTATACTGACCTCCATCAGGTTGCAAACTGAATATAATTTTTTTCTGCATCTAGCTCTGAAAAAATATTTGGCCTTCTAGCAGTGTGTCGGACTTTCTCTATTAGTCCATCTATACTGACCTCCATCAGGTTGCAAATTAAAAATAATTTTTATCTGCATCTACAGTACCTCTGAAAAAATATTTGGGCTTCTAGCTGTGTGTGGGACTTGTTGTATTAGTCCATCTATACTGACCTCCATCAGGTTGCAAATTAAAACTAATTTGTATCTGCATCTACAGTACCTCTGAAAAAATATTTGGGCTTCTAGCTGTGTGTGGGACTTGTTGTATTAGTCCATCTATACTGACCTCCATCAGGTTGCAAACTGAATATAATTTTTTTCTGCATCTACCTCTGAAAAAATATTTGGCCTTGTAGCAGTGTGTCGGACTTTCTCTATTAGTCCATCTATACTGACCTCCATCAGGTTGCAAACTGAATATATTTTTTTCTGCATCTAACCCAGCCAATAGTTTTGGCCTAATACCACAGTTTGGCCACTCAGCTCTGCTCGGTTACCATCCATTGTTTTTTCGTGCAAACAACTCTAGAGTTGTGAATTAGTTAACCACCAAAATGAGTGGAAAAAGGCCTGCTGCTGGTGGAAAGGGGAATAGGCGTGTTGGGAAGGGGAAAAAAGGTTGTGTCCGTGGGGTAGGTGTTAAAGCAACAGTAACATCTGCAGAAGAAAGACCATCTTCCAGCCAAACTAGAATGTCTACTTCAATGTGATAAGATCCCTTTCTTACGGCCACGCCAATCGCTACAAATTCCAGATGAGGCACAAAAACAGCAGGTGCTTCAATGGATATCAAGTGCTCCTTTAAGTGGGCTCTCCTCCACATCAACTTCAACATCACAAATACTCCAGTCCTCAAAGGTGTCACCCAAATCGCACTTGCTTCCTCACAGCTCCCAAATCTCCAGCTGCCCGTCTGAGTATGAGGTAGAACAGATGGTTGAGTCTGCAGAGCTGTTTACTCATACTATAGCCTGGGAATCAGAGGTCGACTCCAGCGCTTCTGTGAATCCAGACGAGGAAATGATCTGCACTGATGCCCAGAATCTTTATGAGTCGGATCCAGGACCAGACGCAGAAGTTTCTGACCATAATGTAGACCCTCATTCCCAAACTGTAACTCCTGTTGGTGGAGACAATGAGGAAGACGATGATAAGACTCAAATACCTGATTGGAGCGACAACTTTAGTTTTTTGTCAGGGCAGGAACAGGTTGGCTCTGAGGACGACGGGTGTGATAACACACAGGGTGATGACGATGAGGTTGGAGATCCCACTTACTGTCAACCCACAGTCAGCCAAGAGATGAGGTCAGCAGAGGAGGTGGAGGAAGATGCTAGTGACGACGAGGTCAGGTTGCGCCTTCCTGGACAGAGACGTAGTACTGGAAGCACGTCAACAACTGCATCCTCAAACACAACTCTGCCTCTCACCACAAGTCGTGGTGGCTCTTCAGGTCGCATGGGTGCTAAGCCTTGCATAGCCTGGGCATTTTTTCAGATCGATAAAGATGACCCAACTCGTGTTATCTGTAACATTTGTCAGCAAAAGCTAAGTAGAGGCCAAAAAATACATAGTTTGAGTACTTCATGCATGAACCGGCACATGGACATGAAGCATAAGTTGCAGTGGGAAGCTCAGTGTGCTACAATGCGGCCTAGCCGGCTGGACCAACCACCGTCTGCCATATCTTGTGCATCCGCGGCCTCTTCATCCTCTGTGACTGGGGGGACAGCAGTCACACCTGTTTTGGGGCGCAGACCTGCCACCTCTTTACCCGCAACAGCCAGCGTGATTGGCAGGTCATCATTTTCTTTGGAGGTGGTAACAGCAGCTGGTGTTGAGCGCTGTCCGACATCGATAGCACCACCTTTGGATCAAGGCAACCTAACATGTCCGCCTGCATCTTCCTCACAGACTGGCAGTTTGCCGGGGACACCCTTATCAACCCCGTCTAAGCACAATAGCCAGCCCTCGGTCCCTCAGATGTGGACAAGTAAAAGACCATTTCCTCCTAGCCATGAGAAAGCTAACAGGTTGAATTTCACCATCTGCAAGCTCTTGGCTACAGAAATGCTGCCTTTCCGCCTGGTGGACACAGAGGATTTTCGAGACCTTATGTCCGTCGCATTGCCCCAGTACCAGATGCCCAGTCGGCACTACTTCTCAAAGAAAGGTGTGCCTGCGCTCCACCAGCATGTCGCACACAACATCACCGCTTCTTTGAGAAACTCTGTGTGTGACAGGGTGCATTTCACCACAGACACTTGGACGAGTAGGCATGGACAGGGGCGTTACATGTTGCTGACTGGGCACTGGGTAACTATGGTGACAGCAGGACAAGGGGCTGCTGTCCAAGTCTTGCCGTCCCCACGAGTTGTGCGTCAATCCTCTTTATGTCAAAGTTCCTCCACTGCTTCTGCCTCCTCAACCTCCTCTCGGTCTTCCACCTGCACCCAAAGCCTGTCTGGTCATGCCACAAGCTTTCTAACTGCGCAGAAGGGATCCTGCACACCTCCTTACTATGCTGGCAGTAGGGCTCAACGTCATCAGGCGGTTTTTACATTGAAATGTCTGGGAAATGTGAGTCACACAGCTGAGGAGTTGTGGTCAGCTCTGGAGAACCAATTTCATGAATGGTTTTCTCCACTGGACCTGAAACCAGGGAAGGCCGTGTGCGACAATGCTGCAAACCTGGGTGCGACCCTTCGCCGGGGCAATGTCACACACGTGCCTTGTATGGCTCACGTGTTGAACCTGGTTGTCCAGCAATTTTTAGCCCACTATCCCAGACTAGATGGCCTTCTGCAGAGGTCACGGTCGCTGTGTGCTCACTTCCGCCGTTCGCATCCCGCAGCTCAGCGACTTACATCTCTACAGAAGTCGTTGGGCCTGCCACTTCACCGGCTAAAATGCGATGTGCCTACCCGGTGGAATTCAACTCTGCACATGTTGCAGCGACTGTGGCAGCACCGACAAGCCCTGGTGCAATACGTTCTGACGTATAGCCTGGGCCAACGAGATTCAGAGGTGGGGCAGATCACGCTGGAGGAGTGGTCTCAGATCAGGGACCTATGCACCCTTCTGCACAGTTTTGAAATGGAGACGAAGATGTTTAGTGCTGACGATGCCATTATCAGCATGACTATTCCGGTGATTTACATGCTGGGCACATGTTAAACAGAATTCGGAGTCAGGTGGTGGCACAAGAGGAGGTGGAGGAAGTAGAGGAGGAGGAGTTGTATGCGGAAGGGCTAACATCTACAAGGTCCAGACGGTCGGCAGCACCAAGGCGGCAGGCATGTGAGAGTGGGGGAGATGGTTTTACCAGGGCGCATGGTAGCAGCCAAACTAGTGAGGAAGGTGCAGGAGCCCAGGAAGAAGTGGAGGACGAACTGATGGAAGACTCATCAGATGAGGGAGACCTTGATCACATTTCTGTTGTGCGAGGTTGGGGGGAGAGGACAGAGGAAGGAAGCATGATTGTTACCTCACCACCAACACAACAGGGACTTGGTGCTCCTGGATGCGCAACACACATGAGTGCCTTCTTGCTGCACTACCTGCAACATGACCCTCGAATTGTGAGAATTAGAAATAATCCTGACTACTGGGTTGCCACACTGTTAGATCCCCGGTACAAAAGTAAATTTGCAGAAATTATTCCTGCCATAGAAAGGGATGCACGCATGCAGGAGTATCAGCAGAGACTGTTGCAGAATCTTACATGTGCTTTTCCACAAAATACCAGTGGTGCACGTAGTGAATCTCACAGTTCCAACTTGCCAACCGTGGGACCGTCAAGTGTTCAGCACTCAAACCGTAACAGAACCACAGTATCTGGTGGTAACATCAATTTTGCGGAATCATTTCACCACTTTTTTAGCCCATCCTTTGCAAGGCCACAGGAGACAAGAAGTCTGACACATAGTCAACGCCTAGAGACATGGTACAGGAGTATCTCCAAGTAAACATTGAAGCCACGACTGTGTCACTGGACCCTTGCTCTTTTTGGGCTTCCAATCTGGATAAATGGCCGGAGCTAGCCACTTACTCCTTGGAGATCTTGTCATGCCCCGCAACCAGCGTTCTGTCTGAACGTGTGTTCAGCGCTGCTGGTGGTGTGCTGACAGATAAGCGCACGCGGCTCTCCACTGATAATGTAGACAGACTCACGTTCATAAAGATGAACAAATCATGGATCCGAAACGACTTTTCTACCCCTGTGTCATCCTGGGGAGAGTAAAAGCTTGATGATTGTTTAAAATCACCCTACCAACCGTTTTAAGCTTTCAAATTACTAATCATGTTTATCTGTATCTTGACTGGAAAATAATTTGGGCTTTGTAGCAGTGTGCAGCACTGATCCTATTAGGCCATCTATAATAAGCTCCACCAGATTTAAAATTAAAAATAATTTTTAGCTGCATCTAGCCCGGAAAATAATTTTGGGGCTGCGAGATGCGCAAGACACATAAGTGCCTTCTTGCTGCACTACCTGCAGCATGACCCTCATATTGTCAGAATTCGAAGTAATCATGACTACTGGGTTGCCACACTCTTAGATCCCCCAAACTTTTCGATCAACCTTTTCATTTTAATAAAGACCAAAAAAATGGTCATTTTTGAAATTATAAGCATTAGCAGGTTGTTAGAAACTGAAATCAAACAGTTTTCAACTCAAAACTTTATTCTAGGTGATGTTACATTTTCACATAGGACCCCTTGTTCGAAAGGAGCTTCTGAACTCTCTCGTCCATTGAATTTGTCAGGTTTTGGATGGTTTCTGCTTCAATTGTTTTGCATGAGGACAGAATACCCTCCCAGAGCTGTTGCTTAGATGTGAACTGCCTCCCGCCATCATAGACACTCCTTTAATGATGCTCCAAAGGTTCTGAATGGGGTACAGGTCAGGGGAGCATGGGGGTCACACCATAAGTTTGTCCCCTTTTATGCCCATATCAGCCAGAGATGCAGATGTTTTATGTGCAGCATGAGATGGTGCATTATCATGCAGAAAAATGATCTTGCTGTGAAATACACGGTTCTTCTTCTTGAACCATGGCAGGAAGTGCTGTTTGAGAAAATCCACATACATTATGGAGTTCATCTTTAGCGCCTTCAGGGATCCTAAAGGGGCTGACAATCTCTCTCCCCATGATTCCAGCCCAAAACATTACTCCACCTCCTCCTTGTTGGCGCTGTAGCCGTGTTTGCGTGGGGTGTCCATCAACCAGCCATCCTCCACTCCATCCATCTGGACCATCGAGCGCTGCACGGCACTCATCCGTGAACAAAACAGTTTTGAAATCAGTCTTCATGTAATGTTTGGCCCACTGGAGCCGTTTCTGCTTGTGTGAAGTGGATAGAGGAGGTCGACAGGATGGCGTATGCACAGCTGCAAACCTCTGAAGGACCCTGCATCTTGTTGTTCGGGGGACGTTGGAGGCACAAGCAGCTTCGAAAACTTGTCTGCTGCTATGACAAGGCTTTTTTGCCACTGCTCTTTCAACCTGACGTAATTGCCTGTAGGAAAGAGTCCTCAATTTGCCCTTATCAGCACGCACACGTGTGTACTGTGAATCAGCTACATACTTCTTGATTGCCAAGACACTTCATCCTGATCATCGCACAATGTTGATTGTAGTCATGCCTTGACCTAAACACTCCACAATTTGTTGCTTCTCAGCAGCCGACACATCCTTTTTCTTTCCCATTTTGGCAGAAAATGTAGGCTGCTTAATAATGTGAGACAGCCTTCTTAAGTAGTCTTGCCTTTCATTGGACACACCTGCCAAACTAATTAGCACAGGTGTCTGCAATTGCTTACAGTGATATAAAGAGCCCTGACACACATCACCATCAATGAGTTTAACTGACAAACAAACAAATTCTTCCCTTATCACTCTTAAACACTTTTTGCATAATAATTTGGAACGCAGTGTACATGTGCTTTTCCACAAAACACCAGTGGTTCACGTAGTGAATCTTACAGTTCTAACTTGCCAACCGTGGTCTGTATGGAGTTGTTCAATAAAGGGCCCAAAATTAAGATAACATAGATGGGAGAGGTCTCTATGAATAGGAATTCCTAAGTATTTGATACCCTGTGAGGGCCAGGCAAAGGGAAAGTTGGACTGGATGGAATCCTATATGGATTTGGGGAGGGAGACATCGAGGGCCTCAGACTTCGCTGCATTGATTTTAAAATTTTACCATGTAACAAAGTGATCTATTTCAGCCATAACAGCATGGATGGATATATGTGATTGAGTGATATATACTAGGACATCATCAGAAAATAGAGAGCACTTGTACTCGGTGCCTCCCACCTCAATCCACCTAATATTGGGGTTATAGCGAATTGATGAGAGCAGGTGCTCCGTCACTAGGATCTATAAGAGAGGGGACAGAGGACATCCCTGCCTTGTCCCACTGGTGATTGTGAAAGGTGATGAAAATGTTCTGATGCACCCCCTGGGCCTTGGGACACTCGGAGCCGGACCCTTTTTGGTAGATGCTGGTGGTTGTAGTCTTCGTGGCGGCGACCCGGTTCCGTGGCTCAGGGTGGTCAAACCAGTGGCGGAACTATTTATGTGGTTTTGATGTTTAAATGTCCGACTACGCCACCCGTGGATTGCGGTCAGAGTGAAACGCCGCTGCAGGGCAGACCGCTGAGGCTGGTGTTGTGGGTGCAGCAGAGCGTAGCATAATTCCCCACGGGAGGAGTATAGCCTCAGGGCAGTGTATGCGGAGGATGGGGGTGATGGTGCAGGGCAGCAGCAGTAACGACACGGAGTCAGTGATGCAGTCCAGGGCCTTTACTCACAGTTCTTATTATCCAGACCACGTCTGCAGGTAACGGCTGCCCACGTCGTACTGTGCTCACCAGGTGAGGGGCTCAGACAACTCCCAGATAACTTTGGAGCGCTTCACAGGACCCCCTTTGTGTGTCCTTTGTCTGGCCTTTCTTACCAACCCTTCTGTCCGGCTGCCTCGGGCCTCCTCTTGGTAAACTTGGCGCCAGTTTCCCTGACCCTATGTGGTGCCTTCCTAGCGGGTGTAGCGAGGGGCTGCGCCACATAAAATGTCACAGCCTCTGGTTTCTAGCTGAGGGTCGTTTCCTGCCTCCACTAGTTTCGGGAACCGGTCTCCCCCTTTGGCCTGACCCCTCCACGCAGGTGGATTCGGGCGTGCGGTGGCGACTTGCCCGTCCGCACCCCTGGGATCCCTTCATTCCTCGTTCCTGGAGCCTTCTCCGCTCCTCTTCCTTCCTTCTCCCTCTTCCAGGCCTGGGCCTCTGTTACTAGGCCCGCCTCCGGAGCAGAGCTCATGCAGAGCCCCTGCTCCCTGCCACTTCTGCTCAGACTTCTCTGCACTGAACTAAGATGGTGCCCACCTTTTATACTACCTTCTCAATGCACCCAGGAACTGCTTCCTCCCTGCTCCTGCACTACAGGGTTCCCCTTCCTCAGTGTTCCCTCCCCCCACTCCAGCCTGGGACAGGGACTGTCGTGCCCATCTCAAAGGCATATTGGTCACCCTGCCCCATGGCAATGTGGTGTAATGCATGCAGGTGTCGGGTCCTGATCCACACTCCATCCTTACCTGAGAGTGAGATATCACACCTCTGGGTGAGGTGCAATACCTCTGTAGCAACCGAGCCCTCAGGGTGCTACAGTTCCATTTATCTTCAGCCTAGGTGACGTATTTTGATACAGGGCCGTGATTTTGGCTATAAAAGGGTCCCCTAGACCCCTACCCCAAGCTTTTTAAGAGAATCATATATGGCGTGCCAGGAGACTCTATGGAATGCTTTCTCAGCATCCAACGAGAGTATCTAATTACAAATTTTTAACTGCATCTAGCCCAGGAAATACTTTGTGCCTAGTAGCAGTGTCTGCTAGTCAGCGGATTATCCCGGCTGTTAAGCAAGCTACACCACCTGTAGTTTAGACACTTAATTTTTTCAAAGGAAATGCTTCGGGACCATGGGATACTCAGGAGGCACCCCAAGGCATAGGGGCTGGGACTGGCAGTAGGATGCCTTGCGGTGGACAGCCGAGCTCGATCCTTATAAAAGCTTTTTAACTGCAGCAGCTTTAGTGGACGCTACTGGAGCTGGAATTACGCGGCTGCTGGCATGAGACTTGCCCTCCAATAGATCCTTGTAAATGGATTTAAAGTGTATTCATTCAAATTAGAGAGACAATTTAAATTAAAAAGCTTAGAGCTGCCTCCACCACAGGGGGGCTCGCTCGACCCACCAGCGGACAGGCACCAGTATTGGGAGAGGGGGGCTGGCCATCAGGGTTCACCGCGGCTCTGGCACAAACCCGGCGACACGGAGGTGGCACGGGCAGGAGCGGACTGGCCGTGTCGGCTTCTCACTTTTTGGATTTTAGAAGGGCATGACATGCCTATATCTGTGTCTCCCCCTCCTTTTACTCCTCCACCTCTTTTATTTTCGCATGACTATATGTACTTGTCACTTTTCCATGTGTTAGTTATGTCTTCTGAGCAGTTTGTCAGCTTTTGGACACCTTTGAAGGTGTTTTCTATGTGTTTCTATGTGTTTTTGTTTGCCTGCCATTGGTTTTAACGGTGTTCGAAGGTGTTCGACGAACAGTTCGACGAACAGTTCGGCGAACACACTGGTGTTCGACGAACCGAACCGAACTCGAACACTACGGGGGTGGCTCAACACTACTAAGGAGTCCCCGGCCAATTGCCGGAGGTCCTCCCATATATAAGGCACCTCCTCCAAAATGGAGGTGCCCGAGCAATAGTTGATGCACAGTGTACTTACCTCTGCTTCAGCCCTCAGGTCCCGCTGCTAGCCTGACTACTAGTCTTGCCCGCCAGCCTGACTATCAGTCCAGTCCGCCAGCCTGACTACCCTCCAGCCCGACAGTCTGTCTTCCGTTCAGTCCGCCAGTCTGTCTATGGGCTTCGTCCACCTGCTTACCTGGGAGCACCTGCCTGTTACCTGTCAGCCTACCTGGAGGCTCCCGCCTGTCACTTGCCGTGACCACTTGTGAGCCTACCCGGAGGCTCCTGCCCGTCACTTGCCGTGACCACCTGACAGCCTACCTAGAGGCTCCCGCCTGTCACTTGCCGTGACCACCTGTCTGCCTACCCAGAGGCTCCCCGCCTGTCTCTTGCCGTGACCACCTGTCTGCCTACCCGGAGGCTCCTGCCCTTCACTTGCCGTGACCACCTGACAGCCTACCTAGAGACTTTCGCCTGTCGCCTGCTGTCTCTGCCAGTTCATCTACCCGGACCTCTCGTCAGCCTGCCTGCTGTGCCCATCTGCAGCATCGGTCAGTCTCAGCCATCTGACCCGTGGGAGTCACCTGCTCTCTTACAAGGTCATCCCCAGAGTAGCACCTGGTCCCTCTGCTCGGTCCCTCCCTGGTCACGGAGTCGTTAGCCGCCGTACGACCAGGGTCGGTCCGAGTTGATACTTAGTTACGCCCCTCTGGGTCACTCCTTGCACCGCAGCACAGAGGTTCCACCACCCGGAACCGTAACAGTTTGCTCGGGCCATGGAACCCAGTGGCCCCCAAGCCCCCTCGCTCTCTGACCTGTACCAGGAGGTTTCTCTTCAGAGATCCCAACAGGAAACCATCCTGAACTTCCTGCAGAGTGTCAACTCCCACCTGGAAACACTGCCTGCTTCACCTGTGTCTGCCTCTAGTCGTGCGACTCCCGCTCTTGCAGCGTCATTGCCCACCTATACCACGGCATCCAACCCAGGTCTCCGGCTTTCTGCACCTCCTCATTTTGGAGGTGACCCCGCTCTAGCTCGGGGTTTCGTAAACCAGTGCACCCTGCACTTTGAACTTTTGGCACATCAGTTTCCCTCCGACCGGGCCAAGGTGGCGTTCATCATGTCTCACCTCACTGGGGAAGCACTGGCATAGCTTAATCCCCTGTGGGAGAGAGGGGATCCCCTGGTGTCCGATCTATCTTCTTTCCTCGCTTCTTTCCTTAAAGCCTTCGATGAACCAGGATGAAAATCCTCTACTGCCTTCTGTTTGCTCCATCTCCGCCAAGGGAGTCTCACCGTGGGCCAGTATGCCATACAGTTCCATACCCTCGCTTCTGAGCTTGCCTGGGACAACGAGGCCCTGGTGTCCATTTTCTGGGAGGGCCTTTCTGGCCGGATTAAGGATGAGTTGGCCGGCCGGGACATTCCTACCACCCTGGATGACCTGGTGTCGCTTGCTACGCGGATCGACATCCGTTTCCTGGAACGTGCTAAAGAGACCACCCGGGAGCGAAGATTTCCTCACCTTGCTCTGACTTTCCAGAGACCTGTCTCTCAATTAGCTACTCCCCGGGCACGCTCACCTGAACCTATGCAAGTCGACCAGACCAAGATGGTCAAATCTCGCCAAGAGTCACGCCGAGCCGAGGGGAGCTGTTTCTATTGTGGCAGTAAGGAGCACTTCATCCGTTCCTGCCCGGTGAAGCCGGGAAACGCCAGTACCTAGAACCACTCGGAGAGGTCGTCCTAGGCAAAAGTAAACCCTCTCCTTCCCTGACTTTGTCTGTCTCCATCTCCTGGGGAGAGAACCGCTACTTTGAAATTGCACACCTAGATTCCGGAGCTGCTGGGAACCTCATTTCCCAATCCCTGGTAGAGAAATATCACATTCCCACCAAACCTCTGGCTGAACCATTGGCAGTCACCTCCATGGATGGAAGACTCCTTCCGGTGACCATCCTGCTCGTCACAGAACCTATAACCCTGCAGGTGGGAATGCTGCACTCTGAGAGGATCTCTTTCCATGTGCTCTCCGGTCTCTCTCACTCCCTATTGCTAGGTCTACCCTGGCTTCAGAGACATGAACCCGTGCTGAACTGGCAATCCGGTGAACTACTCCGTTGGGGACAGGATTGCCATGAGACCTGCCTGGTCCCGGTCCGTCCGGTTCGTCCGCCCCTCACCCCGGCTAATCTACCCGGTTTACCGGCACCTTACTGGTCCTATGCAGATGTCTTCGACAAAAAGGAAGCAGAGACACTGCCAGCTCATAGGCCATATGATTGCCCGATCGACCTGGTACCTGGTGCCACTCCACCCCGTGGGCGTATTTACCCGTTGTCATCTGCCGAAACCCGGACCATGTCGGAATACATTAAGGAGAATCTTGCTAGGGGTTTAATCCAGAAATCTACCTCCCCGGCTGGAGCCGGATTCTTCTGCGTCAAGAAGAAGGATGGTTCACTACGCCCCTGTATAGACTATCGAGGACTTAACCAAATCACGGTCAAAAACAAATACCCCCTGCCACTCATCTCCGAGTTGTTTGACCGCCTTAAGGGCGCTAGGATATTTTCCAAGCTGGATCTACGTGGGGCGTATAACCTGGTCCGGATCCGTCAACGAGACGAGTGGAAGACGGCATTCAATACCCGGGACGGTCATTATGAATACCGTGTAATGCCCTTCGGTCTCTGCAATGCTCCCGCCGTCTTCCAAGAATTAGTCAATGACATCTTCCGTGATCTTCTATATTTCTGCGTGGTGGTGTATCTGGACTACATATTGGTCTTCTCTCTGGACCTTCCCACACACCGGAGGGATGTTCGTCAGGTCCTGCTTAGGCTCAGGCAGAATCACCTCTATGCCAAATTTTAGAAGTGCCTCTTTGAGCAGACCTCTATTCCGTTCCTGGGTTTTATTATCTCCCAGACAGGTCTACGAATGGACCCCGAGAAGCTCTCTGCCGTATTAAAATGGCCCCGCCTGGAGGGGTTGAAGGCAATTCAGCGATTCCTGGGCTTCGCCAACTACTACCGTCTCTTCATCCCGCACTTCTCTTCTCAGACTGCTCCCATCTCTGCGCTTACTCATAAGGGAGCAAATCCCAAGGTATGGCCGCCCGAAGCCGAGGAGGCCTTCCTTTCCTTAAAGCAAGCCTTCTCCTCTGCCCCAGTGCTGAACCGTCCGGACTGCAACAAACAGTTCTTCCAGGAGGTTGATGCTTCCTCCTCCGGAGCCGGAGCGGTGCTCATCCAAAAATCTTCATCCGGGAGAATGGTAACCTGCGGCTTCTTCTCCAAGCTCTTCTCCTCGTCTGAGCGCAACTACTCCATAGGAGACCGAGAACTGCTAGCCATCAAATTGGAGCTGGAGGAGTGGTGTTACCTGCTTGAAAGGGCTCTATACCCAGTGATCATCTATACTGATCACAAAAATCTTGCATATCTCCAGAATGGCCAAAGACTCAATCCGCGTCAGGCCCGGTGGTCTTTGTTATTTGCTCGCTTCGACTTTATTCTACATTTCCGCCCGGTGGACAAGAATGTTAAAGCTGACACCTTGTTCCGATACTTCATGTCCTCCGATCTAGAGGAGGAGCCTAAGCACATAATCGACCCCTCCAAAGTAATGAGTATGGCACCCTTAGATCTGACTCGTCTCCCACCCGGTAAGACGTTGTAGCAGTTCCAGATCGGGAGAAGATTCTTCACTGGGGTCATTCATCTAAACTAGCCGGCCATGCCGGTCAGAAGAAGACTTTCCTGCTCATTACCCGGCATTACTGGTGGCCCACCCTGCGCAAGGATGTAGTTGACTTCGTCTCAGCCTGTTCGTCTTGTGCCCGCAACAAAGTTCCCAGACATCTTCCAGCCGGTCACCTCCTGCCTCGTCCCGTACCTGCTGCCCCTTGGCAACACATTGCTATGGACTTTATTACAGATCTCCCTGTTACAGCCAGCTGTACAGTCATTTGGTTGGTCGCCGACCGCTTTTCTAAAAGGGCCCACTTCATTCCTCTGCCTGGTCTCCCGTCTGCATTAGAGCTGGCTAAGGACTTCATCCTTCACATCTTCCGTCTCCATGGCCTACCCTTCCACATTGTGTCGGATCAAGGGGTTCAGTTCACCTCACGCTTCTGGAGAGCTACGAGTAAGCTGATAGATGTCACCCTGGATTTCTCCTCCGCTTACCATCCACAGTCCAATGGCCAAGTGGAGCGTATCAACCAGATCCTTACCAGCTACCTCCGGCACTTTGTTAATTCTCACCATACCGATTGGGTGGACCTCCTACCATGGGCCGAATTCTCCTACAACAACCATGAGAGCGAATCGACTTCCAAGTCCCCGTTCTTTGTAGTCTATGGTCAACATCCCCGGATTCCGTTTCCCTTCTCCGCTTCTGTGGACAACCCTGCTGCACAGTATCTGGTCAGCGAATTTTCCACCATTTGGGAGAATACTAGGTCCACACTTCTTCAGTCCTCCAAGCGGATGAAGAGATATGCTGACAAGAGACGTCTGGATCCGCCTCAATTCCGTCCGGGCGACAAGGTTTGGCTCTCCTCCAAACATGTTCGGCTCAAAATACCCTCCTACAAGTTGGGTCCTTGGTTCATCGGTCCATTTGAAATCCTCAAACAAATCAACCCATTGGCCTACAAGTTAAAACTCCCGGCCACCTTACGTATTCCCAATTCCTTCCATGTATCTCTCCTCATACCTGTTGTGTTTAATTCTTTTTCCAACAATCCAGGTACTCCCCCTGCTCCGGTTTCCACTGAGGACGTTTTTGAGGTAGAGAACATTCTGGCCACCAAGAGGGCAAGGGGAAAAACCTTTTTTCTGGTGGATTGGAAGGGATTTGGCCCAGAGGAGAGAACTTGGGAACCCAGGGAGAACATTCATGCCCCGCTTCTTCTTGAAAAATTTCTTTCTGGCCTTAAAAAGAGGGGGCGTAAGGGGGGGGTACTGTAGCATCGGCATCTCTGCCCTCTGCCAGGCAGAGACGCCATCCCTCTCACCGTCCTCCAGTGCTCCTCTTCCTGCTTCCGCTGCCGGCGCACGCAGCTTCCCGGGCACTGTGCTTAGGGCACGCGCGCGCATATAGCATGATGGTCCTCTTAAACAATATGATAGTCCTCCACAGCCCCAATACAATATAATGGACCCACTACAGCCCTGCATATAGTATGGTGGTCATCCCACACAGTATGATGTTCCCACACAGCCCTATATAATATGATCTTCCCCCACAGCACCAATACATTATGATGGTTCTTCATAGCCCCCGTACAGAATGATGGTCCCCGCACAGTATGATGTTTCCATACAGCCCCAATACAGTATGATAGTCCCCACAGAACTTCATAAAGTATGATGGTTCCCCCACACAGTATGATAGTCACCCACAGCCCCAATACAAAATGATGGTCCCACCACAGTCCTCCATAGAGTATGATTGTCACCCCAAACAGTATGTTGCTCCCCCACAGCTCAATAAAGTATGATCGTCACCCACAACCCCAATACAGTATTATGGTTCTCCATAGCCCCCATACAAAATAATGGTCCCCCCACACAAATTATGCGACTTTTCAAAGCTTTTTACACCTGGGTAATGGAGCAAAAGCTTTGATGAATTGGGCCCATGGTTTAGTCACAGTTAGAGATGAGCAAACCTGAACTGTAAAGTTCAGGGTTCGTACCAGACACCTAGGGTCCAGTGCTGAACTCCAAACATGGACTTCTTCTGGAAGTCTGTTTTACAGTTTGGGGAGTTCAAGGAGGAAAGCTAGATTTTTCAGCTCCAAAGTTCGGGTTCAGTGATGAGCAAGCGTGCTCCCACTGCTCTCTATTCACTCGAGCATCTCACTGCTCGAGCTGCTCAGCGCTCGGCAAGTACTTCCGGGATGCTTGGGTGGGAGCTCAGGTCCCCGCCCCGCATGTTTGGCGCTCTTTATACAGCCAATTAACATGCAGGGATTGCCTGCCACTAACTGTAATGCCCTAGTCATGTTGGTTGTGGCATCTATATAAGACCTGATGACCCTATGCTCACCACAGTCTACCCTTCAGACAGGCAGAGTAGGGAGAGGTGCTGCTGAGTGAGGGACAGAATTGGCGGTTTATTATTTAGGTATAGGTATTCCACAGCAAGCTATATATCCATCTGAACTAATAGTCCTTCTAAGGACTAATCCAGCTGCGTATATTACTGGTGAAAACAGGATTTAGTTAGGCAGAGTTTGTGGACACTGTATACAGCAGAATAGAGTCTATTGCACGTTCTGTCTGCTGCCTTTGTTACAGATATTCATAGCCCTAGATATTAGGGCTAATATTTTTTTTGCTCTTAATCCTGATTATTTGCTTTAAAAGCAATACAGTACACAATTTTACTGCTCCATTTGCTTGTTAGCAGAATACAGCCAGATTTTTTTATTTTATTCGCATTGCTGTATTGTGGAAGCAGAGAAACTTTTCCATCATCAGACGTGTCCCATATTACTACGGTAATAATTGTGACATTTTTTGTTGTGTGTCAAATATTACCCTCCAGTTAAAGTCTGCCACTTGGGTGTTGTTCATCCTATTCACACTTGGTCGCTGACTAATACCATATCTATAAGGCCAGTACCTAAAACCGTGGTCATCAGACGTAATCCCATATTACTGCGGTAATAATTGTGCCATTTTTTGGAGCATGCCAAATATTACCTTCGATTTAAAGTCTTTCACTTGGGTGTTGTTCATCCTATTCACACTTGGTTGCTGACGAATGCTACATATATAAGGCCACTTCCTAAAACCGTGGTCATCAGACGTGATCCCCATATTACTGCGGTAATAATTGTGACATTTTTTGGAGCATGCCAAATATTTCCCTCTATTTAAAATCTGCCACTTGGGTGTTGTTCATCCTATTCACACTTGGTCGTTGAACAATACCACATCTATAAGGTCACTTCCTAAAACCGTGGTCATCAGACGTGATCCCATATTACTCCGGTAATAATTGGGACTTTTTTGGCGTGGGCCAAATATTACCCTCCATTTAAAGTCTGCCACTTGGGTGTTGTTCATCCTATTCACACTTGGTCACTGACCAATACCACCTCTATAAGGCCACTTCCTAAAACAGTGGTCATCAGACGTGATCCTATATTACTGCGGTAATAATTGTGACATTTTTTGGAGCGTGTCAAATATTACCCTCCATTTAAAGTCTGCCACTTGGGTGTTGTTCATCCTATTTACACTTGGTCACTGACAAATGCTACATCTATAAGGCCACTTCCTAAAACCGTGGCCATCAGACGTGATCCCCATATTACTCCGGTAATAATTGTGACATTTTTTGGAGCATGCCAAATATTTCCCTCCATTTAAAGTCCGCCACTTGGGTGTTGTTCATCCTATTCACACTTGGTCATTGACAAATACCACATTCATAAGGCCACTTCCTAAAACCGTGGTCATCAGACGTGATCCCATATTACTCCGGTAATAATTGTGACATTTTTTGGAGCGTGCCAAATATTACCCTCCATTTAAAGTCTGCCACTTGGGTGTTGTTCATCCTATTCACACTTGATCACTGACCAATACCACATCTATAAGGCCACTTCCTAAAACAGTGGTCATCAGACGTGATCCCATATTACTGCGGTAATAATTGTGCCATTTTTTGGAGCATGCCAATAATTACCCTCCATTTAAAGTCTGCCACTTGGGTGTTGTTCATCCTATACACACTTGGTCGCTGACCAATGCTACATCTATAAGGGCACTTCCTAAAACCGTGGTCTTCAGACGTGATCCCATATTACTGTGGTAATAATTGTGACATTTTTTGGTGCGAGCCAAATATTACACTTCATTTAAAATGGGCATGGAGCGAGGCAAGGGCAAGATGGAACTGTGCCTGCTGAGGGAGCACAACAAACACCCACTTCATGTAGAACTATCTTCCTGTCCTAATTACTAGGGGCTATGGAAAACCAATCTTGAAGCCAGAGCAGTGTGAAAAGGTTGTTGGTTAGATAGTAGAAAATTCTTCCAGTCACTTTGCCACCACCACCACCCTGTCTTCCACATGGTCAAGTCTCAGTAGCCGTGAGTCTGAACCACAAATTCCTCATTCTGATCCTCCTTCTTCCGACCATGCCAAGCGCCCTGCAAAAACTGATCTCACACTTGGACAATCCGAGGAGTTGTTCATTTTTCCATTTATAGATTCAGGCCTCTCGTCCAGCCCGCTTCAAGTGGGGCAAGAGGAGATCGCATGCAGCGATGCCCAAATATTTGTGCAGCCATGGCCACATGATGGTGAAAGTGGGAAACTGTCACAAGAGGTGGACGTTAATTATGAGATACAATTGCCACCAAGTCAGGAGGAGGCCCAGGGTGCGTGAGTGGAGGACGAGGTGGTGGACAAGGAAGTCATTGAGAAAACTTGGCAAGGTGACATGCATAACGAGGACAGCAACACATAGGGGGAGGGAGGCGTAGCACCACAACAGGCAGGAACAAGCAGTTGGGTGGCCACAGACACAAGGCAGGAAACTGTTCCCCTGTACACCAACATGACGGAAGTTGCCAGTCCAACTTTTAGGTCTTCCAGAGTCTGGCTTTTTTTTAAACACTGTCCAGATAACCCCAAAAAGGTAATTTACAACCTCTGCCATGCCAGCATCAGTAGGGGCAGCAAAATTGCTAGCCTAACCACCACCTCAGGCACATGACAGCAAAGCACCTGACTAGTTGGGCCAAATGTCAAGGTCCAGAAACAGTGTCTGTGGGTGACACCACTGCCTGTTCCGCTTTTGTGCATGCATGCCAATTCTCTGTCCATGGAGCAGATGAAGATGCCTCCTGTTTCTCAAAACCTACCCGGATCTGCCTGAGCTGCTTGTCAAAGAATGCGCGTGTTTACCCATTTTTGAAAGTCACCAACAGTTTCTGCTGCTGTTGCCGTGCTTCAGCAGCATTTGCAGCTTCCAGCTCACCGACTGGTGTGCGATGTCACCACATGTTGGAACTCAACGTTGCAGATGTTGGGAAGGATTTGTGTGCAACAAGGGGCAGTTGTTGAGTACCAGCTTCAACACGCCCATCGTTATTCAGTTCAGCCTCCGCACATAAGAGATGATGAGTGGGCATGGATGTTAGACATCTCTGCCATCCTCCGAAACTTTGAGTACTCCACCAAGATGGTGAGCAGGGATGGCGCCATCATTAGCGTCACCATCCCACTTCTCTGTCTACTGAAACGCTCGCTGCTCACAATTAAAGAGGAGGCATTGCAGGAGGAGCACAATGAGATGGAGCAAGGAACTATACAGGGTGATGCTACACAGCCCATCCTCATCTCATCTCAGTGTGGATTGGGTGATAATGAAGAGGAGGAGGAGGAACAGGAGCTGGTTTCCTGCGCTACAGATGGTACTACCCACACAACATTCATACTGTCTGTTCAGCATGGATAGCATGAGGAGAGGGAGAATGAGAAGGAGGACCAAGAGGAGGATGAGGGGGAGAGCATGGACAATAGTCCTCTTGGTCAGGACAGGGAAGACTTGGTTGTTCGCAGTCTAGCACACATGGCTGAATTTATGTTCCTCTGCCTTTCCCGTTACCCTTGCGTTGTACTCATTTTGGCCTACAGTAATTACTGGTTGGTCTTACTTCTAGACCCATGCTACAAGGAGAACTTTCTATCTCTCCTTCCCATGGTGGAGAGGTCTACTAAAATGTTGCAGTACCAGAAGGCCCTCGTTGAGGAATTATATGCAATAACAGTATAGGAGACCCGCTCCTTTATAATGGGAACATTTTTTTTACTGAGGCCCTCCTCTTTGTCTCCTCAAAGGTGTATTGGGGGGCATCCAAATTTTTGGCAGCCCTTGCAGTCACTGCATGCGAATAATAGTATAGGAGACTCGCTCCTTTATAATGGTAATTTTTTTTTTTACTGATGCTATCCTTTATGTCTCTTCAAAGGAGTATTGGGGTGCATCCAAATTTTGGCAGCACTTGCAGTCACTGCATGCGCAATAACAGTATAGGAGACCAACAAAGGATAGCCGGCTGAAGGCCCTAACAATAGTGAGGGTCGACTGCTGGCCCTTTATCAATAGTCTTACACACCACATGGGCAGATAAAGTAGTAAAATGTTAAAATGATATTTACTGGTGAATATATTTTTCACTGTTGAAAGCAATGCAAAAGTGCAAAAACGCATCAAAAACGCTACGTGTGAACATAGCCCAAGTTGTGGAGGAGCATTTTTTTTGTCTTTGTTTTTTTGCCTTATATACAAGTCATTATCCTGGAAAGAATGTCCCTTATCGTTTTTTCCAGGAAAATCAATTTTGGCTCCGTTTTTGTATGTTTTACAGAGAGTTCATAAAAGTGGCATAATACTCTGACAACATTGTTCGCAGCAGTGACCTGGGAGACAAAGATGCTTCCAGGGGTCTTCCCCACGCAGTTCCCATGTCATTTCAGCACTGTTCCCATCGATTTTGGCAATTTTTAGGTCCCCTGCAGACTTCCGGGGGGGGGGGGCGCCGGAAAAATGCCTGAGTTTCCTGTTGACTTAAATTGGGCTTGTTGCTGGGGTTGAGCACTCGAGCATTACGATTTGCTCAACCCGAGCAACGAGCATCCGGGAAATCAATGGGGACACTCATCACTATTCGAGTCCCCATTGATTTCTATGAGGTTTGTGTTCAGGTTCAAGTTTGGGTACAGTTCTGATATCCGAACTGAACTTTGGACTAAAGTTCAGTTGAACCTGATGCCCCCATTACTAACCCCATAGTAAAAGTTTGTAAATAAAGACAGAGCCTAAAAAATCCTTTATTTGAAATAAAAGTCCACACCATTTTTTACCCATTTATTTAAAAATAAAAAATACTGTTAAACTCACCTAATCCTCTGAAACCACTGTCCCCTGTAGAAAACAAAAATAAAAAAGCAAATATATAGTCACTAGAGATGAGCGTTGTTCTACTCGAACTGTTCGCCAATCTCAAATTCGAGCTGTTTTGGGCGGAGTTCGAGCCGTTCGGCGAGCACGAACAATTTGAGAAAAATTCGGCTGTTCGAGGTTATGTTCGATAACTGTTCGTGCACCAAAATCATAACTGGATTTTTTCTCAGTAATGATGAAAATTAATGTTAATACGCAGTTTGAGTGTACAGCGGGGTGGGGGGAGGGGCAGGGGATGGATCTCTGCAGGAACAATGAAGATCTCCATTTTTTTTCTCTTTCCCGCATTTGCAGTGGGGAGGTGCAATCTGTCAGCCTATCAGCAGCGCACACACGGAGCGAAGTGCTTGTTTTCACACAAGCAAGGGCATGTGTCATTGGCAGTGTATGTCACATGTCCTTGCCCTATAAGACCAAGCCATTTTCCCCGTCGCCACCATTTTCTCACTGCTGCAGCTGCGTGTTAGACGGCACCGCTGTTGCTGTGTGCGCTATACCTTGTTAATTTCAAGCCAATTTTCGCACAAATCTACAGATAGCTTGGGAGTAGGGAATAGTTGTGATTGCAGTCCTTTTAAGGACTAGGTTACAGCATTTCCTACGACTTTTATCAGGCAGGTCTGTGCTCTTAAATAGATAGATTGTGGGAGTAAAGACAAATTGTAATTGGAGTCCTTTTCAGGACTAGGTTACATCAGTTCCTATCAGTTTTTGCCAGGCAGGTCTGTGCCAGTGCTGTGCAAGTTTTTTTCACAGCATTTGGCTGAATCTAGCAAAGCTAATCCTTTTTGGCCTATTGCAGAGTGTTAGTCAGTGGAGTAGCCTATCTGTGTTGCAAGATATACCACCTGGGTATAGAATACCAATTTTTTTACTGCACCTAGTGAAGTAAAATCTTTTGGGCATAGCATCATTCTATTAGTCCATCTATACTGACCTCCATCAGGTTGCAAATTGAATATAATTTTTATCTGCATCTAGCTCTGAAAAAATATTGGGCTTCTAGCTGTGTGTGGGACTTGTTCTATTAATCCATCTATACAGACCTCCATCAGGTTGCAAACTGAATATATTTTTTCTGCATCTACCTCTGAAAAAATATTGGGCTTCTAGCTGTGTGTGGGACTTGTTCTATTAATCCATCTATACAGACCTCCATCAGGTTGCAAACTGAATATATTTTTTTCTGCATCTACCTCTGAAAAAATATTGGGCTTCTAGCTGTGTGTGGGACTTCTTCTATTAATCCATCTATACAGACCTCCATCAGGTTGCAAACTGAATATATTTTTTTCTGCATCTACCTCTGAAAAAATATTGGGCTTCTAGCTGTGTGTTGGACTTGTTCTATTAATCCATCTATACAGACCTCCATCAGGTTGCAAACTGAATATATTTTTTTCTGCATCTACCTCTGAAAAAATATTGGGCTTCTAGCTGTGTGTGGGACTTGTTCTATTAATCCATCTATACAGACCTCCATCAGGTTGCAAACTGAATATATTTTTTTCTGCATCTACCTCTGAAAAAATATTGGGCTTCTAGCTGTGTGTTGGACTTGTTCTATTAATCCATCTATACAGACCTCCATCAGGTTGCAAACTGAATATATTTTTCCTGCATCTAGCTCTGAAAAAATATTGGGCTTCTAGCTGTGTGTGGGACTTGTTCTATTAATCCATCTATACAGACCTCCATCAGGTTGCAAACTGAATATATTTTTTTTCTGCATCTACCTCTGAAAAAATATTGGGCTTCTAGCTGTGTGTGGGACTTGTTGTATTAGTCCATTTATACTGACCTCCATCAGGTTGCAAACTGAATATATTTTTTTCTGCATCTACCTCTGAAAAAATATTGGGCTTCTAACTGTGTGTGGGACTTGTTCTATTAATCCATCTATACAGACCTCCATCAGGTTGCAAACTGAATATATTTTTTTCTGCATCTACCTCTGAAAAAATATTGGGCTTCTAGCTGTGTTTGGGACTTGTTCTATTAATCCATCTATACAGACCTACATCAGGTTGCAAACTGAATATATTTTTTTCTGCATATACCTCTGAAAAAATATTGGGCTTCTAGCTGTGTGTGGGACTTGTTCTATTAATCCATCTATACAGACCTCCATCAGGTTGCAAACTGAATATATTTTTTTCTGCATCTACCTCTGAAAAAATATTGGGCTTCTAGCTCTGTGTGGGACTTGTTCTATTAATCCATCTATACAGACCTCCATCAGGTTGCAAACTGAATATATTTTTTTCTGCATCTAGCTCTGAAAAAATATTGGGCTTCTAGCTGTGTGTGGGACTTGTTCTATTAATCCATCTATACAGACCTCCATCAGGTTGCAAACTGAATATATTTTTTTCTGCATCTACCTCTGAAAAAATATTGGGCTTCTAGCTGTGTGTGGGACTTGTTCTATTAATCCATCTATACAGACCTCCATCAGGTTGCACACTGAATATATTTTTCCTGCATCTAGCTCTGAAAAAATATTGGGCTTCTAGCTGTGTGTGGGACTTGTTCTATTAATCCATCTATACAGACCTCCATCAGGTTGCAAACTGAATATATTTTTTTTCTGCATCTACCTCTGAAAAAATATTGGGCTTCTAGCTGTGTGTGGGACTTGTTGTATTAGTCCATCAATACTGACCTCCATCAGGTTGCAAACTGAATATATTTTTTTCTGCATCTACCTCTGAAAAAATATTGGGCTTCTAGCTGTGTGTCGGACTTGTTCTATTAATCCATCTATACAGACCTCCATCAGGTTGCAAATTGAATATAATTTTTTTCTCCATCTAACCCAGCCAATAGTTTTGGCCTAATACCACAGTTTGGCCACTCAGCTCTGCTCGGTTCCCATCCATTGTTTTTTTGTGCAAACAACTCCAGAGTTGTGAATTAGTTAACCACCAAAATGAGTGGAAAAAGGCCTGCTGCTGGTGGAAAGGGGAATAGGCATGTTGGTAAGGGGAAAAAAGGTTGTGTCCGTGGGGTAGGTGTTAAAGCAACAGTAACATCTGCAGAAGAAAGACCATCTTCCAGCCAAACTAAAATGTCTACTTCTTTTAGCGGACAATGTGATAAGATCCCTTTCTTACGGCCACGCCAATCGCTACAAATTCCAGATGAGGCACAAAAACAGCAGGTGCTTCAACGGATATCAAGTGCTCCTTTAAGTGGGCTCTCCTCCACATCAACTTCAACATCACAAATACTCCAGTCCTCAAAGGTGTCACCCCAATCGCACTTGCTTCCTCACAGCTCCCAAATCTCCAGCTGCCCGTCTGAGTATGAGGTAGAACAGATGGTTGAGCCTGCAGAGCTGTTTACTCATACTATAGCCTGGGAATCAGAGGTCGACTCCAGCGCTTCTGTGAATCCAGACGAGGAAATGATCTGCACTGATGCCCAGAATCTTTATGAGTCGGATCCAGGACCAGACGCAGAAGGTTCTGACCATAATATAGACCCTCATTCCCAAACTGTAACTCCTGTTGGTGGAGACAATGAGGAAGACGATGATAAGACTCAAATACCTGATTGGAGCGACAACTTTAGTTTTTTGTCAGGGCAGGAACAGGTTGGCTCTGAGGACGACGGGTGTGATAACGCACAGGGTGATGATGATGAGGTTGGAGATCCCACTTACTGTCAACCCACAGTCAGCCAAGAGATGAGGTCAGCAGAGGAGATGGAGGAAGATGCTAGTGACGACGAGGTCAGGTTGCGCCTTCCTGGACAGAGACGTAGTACTGGAAGCACGTCAACAACTGCATCCTCAAACACAACTCTGCCTCTCACCACAAGTCGTGGTGGCTCTTCAGGTCGCATGGGTGCTAAGCCTTGCATAGCCTGGGCATTTTTTCAGATCGATAAAGATGACCCAACTCGTGTTATCTGTAACATTTGTCAGCAAAAGCTAAGTAGAGGCCAAAAAATACATAGTTTGAGTACTTCATGCATGAACCGGCACATGGACATGAAGCATAAGTTGCAGTGGGAAGCTCAGTGTGCTACAATGCGGCCTAGCCGACCGGGCCAACCACCGTCTGCCATATCTTGTGCATCCGCGGCCTCTTCATCCTCTGTGACTGGGGGGACAGCAGTCACACCTGTTTTGGGGCGCAGACCTGCCACCTCTTTACCCGCAACAGCCAGCGTGATTGGCAGGTCATCATTTTCTTTGGAGGTGGTAACACCAGCTGGTGTTGAGCGCTGTCCGACATCGATAGCACCACCTTTGGATCAAGGCAACCTAACATGTCCGCCTGCATCTTCCTCACAGACCGGCAGTTTGCCGGGGACACCCTTATCAACCCCGTCTAAGCACAATAGCCAGCCCTCGGTCCCTCAGATGTGGACAAGTAAAAGACCATTTCCTCCTAGCCATGAGAAAGCTAAGAGGTTGAATTTCACCATCTGCAAGCTCTTGGCTACAGAAATGCTGCCTTTCCGCCTGGTGGACACAGAGGATTTTCGAGACCTTATGTCCGTCGCAGTGCCCCAGTACCAGATGCCCAGTCGGCACTACTTCTCAAAGAAAGGTGTGCCTGCGCTCCACCAGCATGTCGCACACAACATCACCGCTTCTTTGAGAAACTCTGTGTGTGACAGGGTGCATTTCACCACAGACACTTGGACGAGTAGGCATGGACAGGGGCGTTACATGTCGCTGACTGGGCACTGGGTAACTATGGTGACAGCAGGACAAGGGACTGCTGTCCAAGTCTTGCCGTCCCCACGAGTTGTGCGTCAATCCTCTTTATCTCAAAGTTCCTCCACTGCTTCTGCCTCCTCAACCTCCTCTCGGTCTTCCACCTGCACCCAAAGCCTGTCTGGTCATGCCACAAGCTTTCTAACTGCGCAGAAGGGATCCTGCACACCTCCTTACTATGCTGGCAGTAGGGCTCAACGTCATCAGGCGGTTTTTACATTGAAATGTCTGGGAAATGTGAGTCACACAGCTGAGGAGTTGTGGTCAGCTCTGGAGAACCAATTTCATGAATGGTTGTCTCCACTGGACCTGAAACCAGGGAAGGCCGTGTGCGACAATGCTGCAAACCTGGGTGCGGCCCTTCGCCGGGGCAATGTCACACACGTGCCTTGTATGGCTCACGTGTTGAACCTGGTTGTCCAGCAATTTTTAGCCCACTATCCCAGACTAGATGGCCTTCTGCAGAGGGCACGGTCGCTGTGTGCTCACTTCCGCCGTTCGCATCCCGCAGCTCAGCGACTTACATCTCTACAGAAGTTGTTGGGCCTGCCACTTCACCGGCTAAAATACGATGTGCCTACCCAGTGGAATTCAACTCTGCACATGTTGCAGCGACTGTGGCAGCACCGACAAGCCCTGGTGCAATACGTTCTGACGTATAGCCTGGGCCAACGAGATTCAGAGGTGGGGCAAATCACGCTGGAGGAGTGGTCTCAGATCAGGGACCTATGCACCCTTCTGCACAGTTTTGAAATGGCGACGAAGATGTTTAGTGCTGACGATGCCATTATCAGCATGACTATTCCGGTGATTTACATGCTGGAGCACATGTTAAACAGTATTCGGAGTCAGGTGGTGGCACAAGAGGAGGTGGAGGAAGTAGAGGAGGAGGAGTTGTATGCGGAAGGGCTAACATCTGCAAGGTCCAGACGGTCGGCAGCACCAAGGCGGCAGGCATGTGAGGGTGGGGGAGATGGTTTTACCAGGGCGCATGGTAGCAGCCAAACTAGTGAGGAAGGTGCAGGAGCCCAGGAAGAAGTGGAGGACGAACTGATTGGAGACTCATCAGATGAGGGAGACCTTGATCACATTTCTGTTGTGCGAGGTTGGGGGGAGAGGACAGAGGAAGGAAGCATGATTGTTACCTCGCCACCAACACAACAGGGACTTGGTGCTCCTGGATGAGCAACACACATGAGTGCCTTCTTTCTGCACTACCTGCAACATGACCCTCGAATTGTGAGAATTAGAAATAATCCTGACTACTGGGTTGCCACACTGTTAGATCCCCGGCACAAAAGTACATTTGCAGAAATTATTCCTGCCATAGAAAGGGATGCACGCATGCAGAAGTATCAGCAGAGACTGTTGCAGAATCTTACATGTGCTTTTCCACAAAATACCAGTGGTGCACGTAGTGAATCTCACAGTTCCAACTTGCCAACCGTGGGACCGTCAAGTGTTCAGCACTCAAACCGTAACAGAACCACAGTATCTGCTGGTAACATCAATTTTGCGGAATCATTTCACCACTTTTTTAGCCCATCCTTTGCAAGGCCACAGGAGACAAGAAGTCTGACACATAGTCAACGCCTAGAGACGATGGTACAGGAGTATCTCCAAGTAAACATTGAAGCCATGACTGTGTCACTGGACCCTTGCTCTTTTTGGGCTTCCAATCTGGATAAATGGCCGGAGCTAGCCACTTACGCCTTGGAGATCTTGTCATGCCCCGCAGCCAGCGTTCTGTCTGAACGTGTGTTCAGTGCTGCTGGTGGTGTGCTGACAGATAAGCGCACGCGGCTCTCCACTGATAATGTAGACAGACTCACGTTCATAAAGATGAATAAATCATGGATCTGAAACGACTTTTCTACCCCTGTGTCATCCTGGGGAGAGTAAAAGCTTGATGATTGGTTAAAATCACCCTAGCAACCGTTTTAAGCTTTCAAATTACTAATCATGTTTATCTGTATCTTGGCTGGAAAATAATTTGGGCTTTGTAGCAGTGTGCAGCACTGATTCTATTAGGCCATCTATAATAAGCTCCACCAGATTTAAAATTACTAATCATGTTTATCTGTATCTTGACTGGAAAATAATTTGGGCTTTGTAGCAGTGTGCAGCACTGATCCTATTAGGCCATCTATACTAAAGCTTCACCAGATTTAAAATTAATAATAATTTTTAGCTGCATCTAGCCCGGAAAATAATTTTGGGGCTCCGAGATGCGCAAGACACATAAGTGCCTTCTTGCTGCACTACCTGCAGCATGACCCTCATATTGTCAGAATTTGAAGTAATCATGACTACTCGGTTGCCACACTCTTAGATCCCCCAAACTTTTCGATCAACCTTTTCATTTTAATAAAGACCAAAAAAATGGTCATTTTTGAAATTATAAGCATTAGCAGGTTGTTAGAAACTGAAATCAAACAGTTTTCAACTCAAAACTTTATTCTAGGTGATATTACATTTTCACATAGGACCCCTTGTTCGAAAGGAGCTTCTGTACTCTCTCGTCCATTGAATTTGTCAGGTTTTGGATGGTTTCTGCTTCAATTGTTTTGCATGAGGACAGAATACCCTCCCAGAGCTGTTGCTTAGATGTGAACTGCCTCCCGCCATCATAGACACTCCTTTAAATGATGCTCCAAAGGTTCTGAATGGGGTACAGGTCAGGGGAGCATGGGGGTCACACCATAAGTTTGTCCCCTTTTATGCCCATATCAGCCAGAGATGCAGATGTTTTATGTGCAGCATGAGATGGTGCATTATCATGCAGAAAAATGATCTTGCTGTGAAATACACGGTTCTTCTTCTTGAACCATGGCAGGAAGTGCTGTTTGAGATAATCCACATACATTATGGAGTTCATCTTTAGCGCCTTCAGGGATGCTAAAGGGGCCTACAATCCCTCTCCCCATGATTCTAGCCCAAAACATTACTCCACCTCCTCCTTTTTGGCGCTGTAGCCGTGTTTGCGTGGGGTGTCCATCAACCAGCCATCCTCCACTCCATCCATCTGGACCATCGAGGGCTGCACGGCACTCATCCGTGAACAAAACAGTTTTGAAATCAGTCTTCATGTAATGTTTGGCCCACTGGAGCCATTTCTGCTTCTGTGAAGTGGATAGAGGAGGTCGACAGGATGGCGTATGCACAGCTGCAAACCTCTGAAGGACCCTGCATCTTGTTGTTCGGGGGACGTTGGAGGCACAAGCAGCTTCAAAAACTTGTCTGCTGCTATGACAAGGCTTTTTTGCCGCTGCTCTTTCAACCTGACGTAATTGCCTGTAGGAAAGAGTCCTCAATTTGCCATTATCAGCACGCACATGTGTGTACTGTGAATCAGCTACATACTTCTTGATTGCCAAGACACTTCATCCTGATCATCGCACAATGTTGATTGTAGTCATGCCTTGACCTAAACACTCCACAATTTGTTGCTTCTCAGCAGCCGACACATCCTTTTTCTTTCCCATTTTGGCAGAAAATGTAGGCTGCTTAATAATGTGAGGCAACCTTCTTAAGTAGTCTTGCCTTTCATTGGACACACCTGCCAAACTAATTAGCACAGGTGTCTGCAATTGCTTACAGTGATATAAAGAGCCCTGACACACATCACCATCAATGAGTTTAACTGACAAACAAACAAATTCTTCCCTTATCACTCCTAAACACTTTTTGCATAATAATTTGGAACGCAGTGTACATGTGCTTTTCCACAAAACACCAGTGGTTCACGTAGTGAATCTTACAGTTCTAACTTGCCAACCGTGGTCTGTATGGATTGTTCAATAAAGGGCCCAAAATTAAGATAACATAGATGGGAGAGGTCTCTATGAATAGGAATTCCTAAGTATTTGATACCCTGTGAGGGCCAGGCAAAGGGAAAGTTGGACTGGATGGAATCCTATATGGATTTGGGGAGGGAGACATCAAGGGCCTCAGACTTCGCTGCATTGATTTTAAAATTTGACCATGTAACAAAGTGATCTATTTCAGCCATAACAGCATGGATGGATATATGTGATTGAGTGATATATACTAGGACATCATCAGCAAATAGAGAGCACTTGTACTCGGTGCCTCCCACCTCAATCCACCTAATATTGGGGTTATGGCGAATTGATGAAAGCAGGTGCTCCATCACTAGGATGTATAAGAGAGGGGACAGAGGATATCCCTGCCTTGTCCCATTGGTGATTGTGAAAGGTGATGAAAATGTTCTGATGCACCCCCTGGGCCTTGGGACACCCGGAGCCGGACCCTTTTTGGTGGATGCTGGTGGTTGTAGTCTTCGTGGTGGCGACCCGGTTCCGTGGCTCAGGGTGGTCAAACCAGTGGCGGAACTATTTATGTGGTTTTGATGTTTAAATGTCCGACTACGCCACCCGTGGATTGCGGTCAGAGTGAACCGCCGCTACAGGGCAGACCGCTGAGGCTGGTGTTGTGGGTGCAGCAGAGCGTAGCATAACTCCCCACGGGAGGAGTATAGCCTCAGGGCAGTGTATGCGGAGGATGGGGGTGATGGTGCAGGGCAGCAGCAGTAACGACACGGAGTCAGTGATGCAGTCCAGGGCCTTTACTCACAGTTCTTATTATCCAGACCACGTCTGCAGGTAACGGCTGCCCACGTCGTACTGTGCTCACCAGGTGAGGGGCTCAGACAACTCCCAGATAACTTTGGAGCGCTTCACAGGACCCCCTTTGTGTGTCCTTTGTCTGGCCTTTCTTACCAACCCTTCTGTCCGGCTGCCTCGGGCCTCCTCTTGGTAAACTTGGCGCCAGTTTCCCTGACCCTATGTGGTGCCTTCCTAGCGGGTGTAGCGAGGGGCTGCGCCACATAAAATGTCACAGCCTCCGGTTTCTAGCTGAGGGTCATTTCCTGCCTCCACTAGTTTCGGGGACCGGTCTCCCCCTTTGGCCTGACCCCTCCACGCAGGTGAATTCGGGCGTGCGGTGGCGACTCGCCCGTCCGCACCCCTGGGATCCCTTCATTCCTCGTTCCTGGAGCCTTCTCCGCTCCTCTTCCTTCCTTCTCCCTCTTCCAGGCCTGGGCCTCTGTTACTAGGCCCGCCTCCGGAGCAGAGCTCATGCAGAGCCCCTGCTCCCTGCCACTTCTGCTCAGACTTCTCTGCACTGAACTAAGATGGTGCCCACCTTTTATACTCCCTTCTCAATGCACCCAGGAACTGCTTCCTCCCTGCTCCTGCACTACAGGGTTCCCCTTCCTCAGTGTTCCCTCCCACCACTCCAGCCAGGGATAGGGACTGTCGTGCCCATCTCAGAGGCATATTGGTCGCCCTGCCCCACGGCAATGTGGTGTAATGCATGCAGGTGTCGGGTCCTGATCCACACTCCATCCTTACCTGAGAGTGAGATATCACACCTCTGGGTGAGGTGCAATACCTCTGTAGCAACCGAGCCCTCAGGGTGCTACAGTTCCATTTATCTTCAGCCTAGGTGACGTATTGTGATACAGGGCCATGATTTTGGCTATAAAAGGGTCCCCTAGACCCCTACCCCAAGCTTTTTAAGAGACTCATATATGGCGTGCCAGGAGACTCTATTGAATGCTTTCTCAGCATCCAACGAGAGTATCTAATTACAAATTTTTAACTGCATCTAGCCCAGGAAATACTTTGTGCCTAGTAGCAGTGTCTGCTAGTCAGCGGATTATCCCGGCTGTTAAGCAAGCTACACCACCTGTAGTTTAGACACTTAATTTTTTCAAAGGAAATGCTTCGGGACCATGGGATATTCAGTGAAGAGCATCAGGAGGCACCCCAAGGCATAGGGGCTGGGACTGGCAGAAGGATGCCTTGCGGTGGACAGCCGAGCTCGATCCTTATAAAAGCTTTTTAACTGCAGCAGCTTTAGTGGACGCTACTGGAGCTGGAATTACGCGGCTGCTGACATGAGACTTGCCCTCCAATAGATCCTTGTAAATGGATTTAAAGTGTATTCATTCAAATTAGAGAGACAATTTACATTAAAAAGCTTAGAGCTGCCTCCACCACAGGGGGGCTCGCTCGACCCACCAGCGGACAGGCACCAGTATTGGGAGAGGGGGGCTGGCCATCAGGGTTCACCGCGGCTCTGGCACAAACCCGGCGACACGGAGGTGGCACGGGCAGGAGCGGACTGGCCGTGTCGGCTTCTCACTTTTTGGATTTTAGAAGGGCATGACATGCCTATATCTGTGTTTCATAGAATCATAGAATCATAGAATGGTAGAGTTGGAAGGGACCTCCTGGGTCATCTGGTCCAACCCCCTGCTCAAAGCAGGATTCACTAGATCATCTCAGACAGATGTCTGTCCAGCCTCTGTTTGAAGACGTCCATTGAAGGGGAACTCACCACCTCTCGTGGCAGCCTGTTCCACTCATTAATCACCCTATCTGTCAAAAAGTTTTTTCTAATATCTAATCTGTGTCTCCTCCCATTTAGTTTCATCCCATTGCTTCTAGTCTTTCCTTGTGCAAATGAGAATAAAGATGATCCTTCTACAATGTGACAGCCCTTGACATATTTGTAGACAGCTATTAAGTCTCCTCTCAGTCTTCTTTTTTGCAAGCTAAACATTCCCAAATCCTGCAACCGTTCCTCATAGGACATGGTTTGCAGACCAGTCACCATTCTGGTCGCTCTTCTCTGAACTTGCTCCAGTTTGTCGATGTCTTTTTTAAAATGTGGTGCCCAAAACTGTACACAGTATTCCAGATGAGGTCTGACCAAAGAGGAGTAAAGACCGATAATGACTTCACGTGATCTAGACTGTATGCTTCTGTTAATACATCCCAGAATTGTATTTGCCTTTTTTGCTGCTGCATCACACTGTTGACTCATGTTCAGTCTATGATCTATTAGTATACCTAAGTCTTTTTCACATGTACTGTTGCTTAGCTCTATTCCTCCCATTCTGTATATGCTTTTTTCATTTTTTTTGCCCAGATGTAGTACTTTGCATTTTTCCCTGTTAAAAACCATTCTGTTGGTTGCTGCCCACTGCTCCAGTTTATTTAGGTCTTTTTGAATCCTCTCTCTCTCTTCTCTAGTATTAGCTATCCCTCCTAGCTTTGTGTCATCAGCAAATTTAATCAGTTTACCCTCAATTCCTTCATCTAAATCATTGATAAAGATGTTGAACAATACAGATCCCAGGACGGAGCCCTGTGGTACCCCACTTGAGACATTCATCCAGCTGGATGTGAAGCCATTTACAACCACCCTTTGAGTCCGATCACTAAGCCAGTTATGAATCCACCTAACAGTTGCCTGGTCCATTGCATACTTGGTCATTTTTTCAATAAGGATGGTGTGAGATACTTTGTCAAATGCTTTGCTGAAGTCAAGATATACTATATCTACAGCATTTCCCTGATCCACCCAGTCAGTGATTCTGTCATAGAAGGAAATTAAGTTAGTCTGACATGACTTGTTAGTTACAAACCCATGCTGACTCTGGTTAACCACTTCATTCTTATCCATGTACTTACATACATGTTGTTTAATAATTTGTTCAAAGATCTTTCCTGGTATAGAAGTCAGACTCACCGGCCTATAGTTCCCTGGGTCCACCTTCTTCCCCTTTTTGAAGATAGGAACAACATTTGCTCTTCTCCAGTCTTCTGGGACTTCTCCTGTTCTCCAAGAATTTTCAAAGATTATGGAGAGTGGTTCTAAAATTTCTTCTACAATCTCCTTCAGTACTCTGGGGTGTAATTCATCTGGACCTGGAGACTTGAACTCATTTATGTTAGCTAAATATTCCCTCACAATCTTTCTGTTTACTGATAACTTGGATTCCTCTATTCCTTTAAAAGGACAGTGAAGATCAGTTGATGTTACATTTTCTTTCTGAGAGAAAACAGATGCAAAATAGGAATTAAAAAGTTCGGCCTTCTCAACATCCTCTCTTACCATTTCTCCATTTTCATCCTGTAAAAATCCTATAGCATCTTTGACTTTTCTTTTACTTTTGACATACCCCCAAAATCCTTTTTTATTGCTTTTGACATCTCTTGCAAGCCTTAATTCATTGTCAGATTTAGCTAACCTGATACGTGCCCTGCAGGATCTGCAGACTGCATTATAATCTTCTTTAGATATGCCTCCCTCTTTCCATTTAATAAACATTTCTTTCTTTCTTTTTAGCATGTGTTTAAGTTCTGTGTTCATCCCCCTCCTTTTACTCCTCCACCTCTTTTATTTTCGCATGACTATATGTACTTGTCACTTTTCCATGTGTTAGTTATGTCTTCTAAGCAGTTTGTCAGCTTTTGGACACCTTTGAAGGTGTTTTCTATGTGTTTCTATGTGTTTTTGTTTGCCTGCCATTGGTTTTAATGGTGTTCGAAGGTGTTCGACGAACAGTTCGACGAACAGTTCGGCGAACACACGGGTGTTCGACGAACCGAACCAAACTCGAATACTACTGGGGTGGCTCAACACTAATAGTCACCTAACACCTAATCCTCTGAAGCCAATGTCACCTGTAAAAAAAACAAACATAAAAAACACCATATCCCTCAACTGTTCGTTGTGAAGAAAATCCATACTGTCCCAGGATGATCCAGATTACTTGTAGAGCAGTCAAATCAGCAGTCACTAATGTGACTGCTCTAACGGACTGCTGGCTACACACTAACACAGGCAGTTCATCAGCTGATGAACCCCGGTGACCTCACTTACGGCACCACTGCTGAGTGAGAACTAACCCTAACCCCAGCTGATGAACTCCTGTGACCTTTATCATAGCAGCTCAGTGCTATACACTGCAGGAGCGAAATCTCTCCTGTCAGTGTGCAATCAGTGTGTACACTACTTATGTGGCTTCTCTACAAATGATCCGGATATTGTTATGGAATGGAACAATGCGGATAACATGGAATATGGTGTACAAGTAAGTATTATGTTGGTTTATTATTTTTTCTCTTTCACAGGTGACATGGGCATCAGGGATTAGATGTTAAGGTACTATGGTGTTTTTTTATTTTTTTTGCAGGGGACAAGGGCACTGGTGATTTGGTGTTAGGTGAGTATAATGTGTTTTTATTTTTATTTCAATATGTATTTATTTTAACTTTTTTTTTAACTTTGAGCACAGGCGCTAGCAGATGATTACTCTCATCAGCGGTGCTTGTTCTCACTGTTATCAATGACAGCAACTGTAGGTTGATGGGTGAAGTAGAACCACAGTGACAGCTGCGGGTTCACATTGACATCTGACAGCGTGATCCCGCAGCTCTCTGACGTGCTTACCGCCGATCAGAGCCAGTGTTTTCCACACTGTCATGCAGATGACAGTGCAGGAAACAGCCAGCGTTGCCGAACCCAAACAGTAACACTAGGTGTTTGGTACGAACCCCGAACTTTACTGTTAGGGTTAGTCCATCTCTAGATGCAGTGTAGCAGAGTGAAACATATGGCTGCTATGGTCTGATGCATGCTGCCCATAGATAGGGCATCATGGATCAGCTGTCAGGTTCCCTTTAAAATGACTGTCTAATGAGGTTTATTGCATGTAAAAAATATCAAATAGCATTTTTATACACATTATGCCACTTGCTTTGTCAAAAAATGTAAATATTAATATAGTAGCTGTTTGGAGTATGCACTAAATAATTTTTTTTTGTGGGTGATGGTTGAATATCACATGGTCTGTTTCAGAGATTTGAGAGCACAATTTTTGGAGGGTGTGGATGCCTGCTATCACTTTGCAGATATTGATCTATTGTTTTTACATTTCTGTCTATGAGTTTGTTTCAATATGAGTTTTAGATTCAAATGTAAAATGTAATTCCTATTTTTAAAATCCTTCTTGCCACAAAGTTGCATAAAGATTGACATGACTGTCAACAAGTCTTCAAGACAACTGCAATTGTCAGATTTTTGAAAAATATAGAGTTTGGGGGTATGCTTATTTTTCAAAGTGTAGAATCCCTCTTTTTTATAATCTGCCATTTCATTCTTTTCTTAAAGTTTTTGGGGATTTTATAAAGCTATGTATATAGAAATAAAGGCATAAGTGGTAAGAATGAACTCTCTATATTTTCATTTATTATTTTTAGGCATAGCTGGATGTCTATTTTCCATTTCTGAGCAGTTCAATATTAAAAATTACAACTTGATGCAAAAATGAATGCAGATAACCATATAAATACAGTGTTGAGTGTCATTTTGATATTTTTTCAAATATTTACTACAGTGGTGGCCAAAAGTATTGGCACCCCTGCAACTCTGTCAGATAATACTCAGTTTCTTCCCGAAAATGATTGCAATCACAAATTCTTTGGTATTATTATCTTCATTTAATTTGTCTTCAATGAAAAAACACAAAAAGAATTGTCCTAAAGCCAAATTGGATACAATTCCACACCAAACCAAAAAAGGGGGTGGACAAAAGTATTGGCACTGTTTGAAAAATCATGTGATGCTTCTCTAATTCGTGTAACTAACAGCACCTGTAACTTACCTGTGGCACCTAACAGGTGTTGGCAATAACTAAATCACACTTGCAGCCAGTTAACATGGATTAAAGTTGACTCAACCTCTGTCCTGTGTCCTTGTGTGTACCACATTGAGCATGGAGAAAAGAAAGAAGACCAAAGAACTGTCTGAGGACTTGAGAAACCAAATTGTGAGGAAGCATGAGCAATCTCAAGGCTACAAGTCCATCTCCAAAGACATGAATGTTCCTGTGTCTTCCATGCGCAGTGTCATCAAGAAGTTTAAAGCCCATGGCAATGTGGCTAACCTCCCTAGATGTGGACGGAAAAGAAAAATTGATGAGAGATTTCAACGCAAGATTGTGCGGATGGTGGATAAAGAACCTCGACTAACATCCAAACAAGTTCAAGCTGCCCTGCAGTCCGAGGGTACAACAGTGTCAACCCGTACTATCCGTCGGCGTCTGAATGAAAAGGGACTAGGATACCCAGGAAGACCCCACTTCTTACCCCGAGACATAAAAAAGCCATGCTGGAGTTTGCCAAAACTTACCTGAGAAAGCCTAAAACGTTTTGGAAGAATGTTCTCTGGTCAGATGAGACAAAAGTAGAGCTTTTTGGGAAAAAGCATCAACATAGAGTATACAGGAAAAAAAAAGAGGCATTCAAAGAAAAGAACACGGTCCCTACAGTCAAACATGGCGGAGGTTCCCTGATGTTTTGGGGTTGCTTTGCTGCCTCTGGCACTGGACTGCTTGACCGTGTGCATGGCATTATGAAGTCTGAAGACTACCAACAAATTTTGCAGCATAATGTAGGGCCCAGTGTGAGAAAGCTGGGTCTCCCTCAGAGGTCATGAGTCTTCCAGCAGGACAATGACCCAAAACACACTTCCAAAAGCACTATAAAATGGTTTGAGAGAAAGCACTGGAGACTTCTAAGGTGGCCAGCAATGAGTCCAGACCTGAATCCCATAGAACACCTGTGGAAAGATTTCAAAATGGCAGTTTGGAGAAGGCACCCTTCAAATATCAGGGACCTGGAGCAGTTTGCCAAAGAAGAATGGTCTACAATTCCAGCAGAGCATTGTAAGAAACTTATTGATGGTTACCGGAAGCGGTTGTTCGCAGTTATTTTGGCTAAAGGTTGTGCAACCAAGTATTAGGCTGAGGGTGCCAATACTTTTGTCTGGCCCATTTTTGGAGTTTTGTGTGAAATGATCAATGATTTGATTTTTGCTTCATTCTCTTTTGTGTTTTTTCCTTGCAAGTAAATTAAATGAAGATAATAATACCAAAGAATTTGTGATTGCAATCATTTTCAGGAAGAAACTGAGTATTATCTGACAGAATTGCAGGGGTGCCAATACTTTTGGCCACCACTGTATATAAAAATATAAGGAAATGATGGATTTCGTTTTATTTCTAAATTTAAATTTTATGTCCATGAGTCAAAAGAGTGAAAATTGTCTCAGCTTCTAACTACAAAAGGTTTCAGCTTAGATTTTTTTCCTAGGCTTATCAATTTGTAGACACATAAAAAACAAGAGAGCAAAAAACTTTGAATCAAAGTCACAATTAATAGTAAAATTTAGTGATGAGCGAGCAATAAAATGCTCGGGTACTCATTGCTCGGGTCGAGCAAATTGGAATACTCGGGTACTCGACCCGAGCAACGAGCCCAATGTAAGTGTATGGGAAACTCAAGCATTTTTTCAGGCGGCCCCCCCCGGCGGTCTGCAGAGGGCCTAAAAATTGCCCAAATCGATGGGAACAGTGCTCAAATGACATGGGGACAGCATGGGGAAGACCCCTGGAAGCATTTCTGACTCCCAGGTCACTTCTGTCAACAATGTTGTCAGAGTATTACGCCACTTTTACGGACTCACAATAAAACAAACCAAAATGGATTTTCCTGGGAAATATGTTATGGAACATCCTTTCCATGACATGTACAATGTATATTAAGCAAAATAAATAATCAAAAACAAACTTGGTTTTGCATTGCTTTCAACCAAGACAAATGCATTCACCAGGAAATTTAATTTTAACATTTTACAACCTTATCTGGCCATGTGGTGTGTGGCACATCATCAGACACATGCATACAGTGTTGAAAAGTCATGGGAACAGCATGGAAGACCTCTGGAAGCATCTCTGACTACCATGTCACTGACTAAAAGTGTGCCCATCATAAGAGATCCTTAGCGCATGCGAAGATGCCTCCCGTCCATACTCGGTCCCCAGCCGCCACTATATTTTTCGGCAGGGTTGGACAGGCCCAACAGAGAACCGGAGACTCCTCCGGCGGGCCCTGGCTTCTCTTTCAGGAGAGTTTATAGTGCCGAGGTGAGGCCATGATGATGATAGAGGCCACCATCTGCTTAGTTTTCTGTTACTTGGAATGCAAGTGCTAGTATGCAGCCAGCCACCCACCCATCCACAGGCCGAAACACTAAACTGCCAGATTACTGGGCAGCTTTTTGCACTTGAAATATGTCCTTTTAAGCTCGTGGAGGTGGATGCTTTTCACAACCTCATGCCGGCAGCGGCCGGGATTCCATACTCAGTTCCCAGCCGCCACTATATTTCCTGGTATCGCCTCCGCCTTCCACAAGCCTTCCACTACATTACCCATGCCGTCCCCAGTGCAATTACTGGGAAGGACCGCCTAACCACAAACACAGGTGAATGTGGCCAGGGACGGTACAGAGCCAGTCCACAACTTTTTTTGCTGACAGTTGTATTTAGCTCGGTGAAAGGACAGGCATAGAGGGAAACCCTATCTACCCAGCATGTCATTTCTCACTGGAAGTCCTGTAATGCAGCTTGCTGCAGAAGCAATGGCAGCCCATCCAACATCAACTTCCCCTTGTCGGTGGTGCTTTGACACACGTACATCTTTCTTTGCGCATTTAATTTCCTGAATACAGAGTTGGACAATGGCCTGATCTGTAATGCCGTTTGAGAAATAACATGCATAAGCATGGCCGATCCATATTAAAAAAGCAGCCATAGAGTGTCTGGGAATCTTCCCCCACACTTTTCTTAGCCAGGGCTGCTTTTCGGCAGGGTTGGACGGGCACACCAGAGAACCCGAGACTGCTCCGTCGGGCGCTGGCTTCTCCTTCTGGAGAGTTTATAGTGCCGAGGTGAAGCCATGATGATGATAGAGGCCACCATCTGCTTAGTTTTCTGTTACTTGGAATGAAAACGCAAGTATGCAGCCAGCCACGCACCCACAGGCCGCAACACTAAGCTGTCAGATTTCTGGGCAGCTTTTTGCACTTGAAATATGGCCTTTTAAGCTCGTGGAGGCGGAAGCTTTTCACAACTTCATGCCGGCGGCGGCTGGGTATCCATACTCGGTCCCCAGCCGCCACTATATTTCCCGGTATTGCCTACTCCTTCCACAAGCACGGGTCCCACTACATTACCCATGCCCTCCCCAGTGCACTTACTGGGAAGGACCGCCTAACCACAATCACGTAGACAGGTGAATGTGGCCAGGGACTGTAGAGAGCCAGGCCACAACTTTATTTGCTGACAGCAGTATTTAGCTCGGTGAAAGGACGGGCATAAAGGGCAACCCTATCTACCCTGCATGTCATTTCTTACAGGAAGTCCTGTAATGCAGCTTGTTGCAGAAGCAATGGCAGCCCGTCCAACATCAACTCCCCCTTGTTGGTGGTGCTTTGACACACACACACACATCTTTCTTTGCGCGTTTAATTTCTTGAATGCAGAGTTGGACAATGGCCTGATCTGTAATGCCATTTGAGAAATAACATGCATAAGCATGGCCGATCCACATTAAAAAAGCAGCCTTAGAGTGTCCGGGAACCTTCCCCCACACTTTTCTTAGCAAGGGCTTCTTTTCAGCAGAGTTGGACGGGCCCACCAGAGAACCCAAGACTCCTCCGGCGGGCCCTGGCTACTCCTTCTGGAGAGTTCATAGTGCCAAGGTGAGGCCATGATGATGATAGAGGCCACCATCTGCTTTGTTTTCTGTTACTTGGAATGCAAGTGCAAGCATGCAGCTAGCCACCCACCCACCCACAGGCCGCAACACTAAACTGTCAGATTTCTGGGCAGCTTTTTGCACTTGAAATATGGCCTTTTAAGCTCGTGGAGGCGGAAGCTATTCACAACCTCATGCCGGCGGCGGCCGGGTGTCCATACTCAGTCCCGAGCCGTCACTATATTTCCCAGTATTGCCTCCGCCTTCCACAAGCACGGGTCCCACAACATTACCCGTGCCCTCCCCAGTGCACTTACTGGGAAGGACCACCTAACCACAAACACGTGGACAGGTGAATTTGGCCAGGAACGGTACAGAGCCAGTCCACAACTTTTTTTGCTGACAGTTGTATTTAGCTCGGTGAAAGGACTGGCATAGAGGGAAACCCTATCTACCCTGCATGTCATTTCTCAGAGGAAGTCCTGTAATGCAGCTTGTTGCAGAAGCAATGGCAGCCCATCCAACATCAACTCCCCCTTGTCGGTGGTGCTTTGACACACGCACATCTTTCTTTGCGCATTTAATTTCTTGAATACAGAGTTGGACAATGGCCTGATCTGTAATGCCGTTTGAGAAATAACATGCATAAGCATGGCCGATCCACATTAAAAAAGCAGCCATAGAGTGTCCGGGAACCTTCCCCCACACTTTTCTTAGCCAGGCCTGCTTTTCGGCAGGTTTGGACGGGCACACCAGAGAGCCCGAGACTGCTCCGGCGGGCGCTGGCTTCTCCTTCTGGAGAGTTTATAGTGCCGAGGTGAGGCCATGATGATGATAGAGGCCACCATCTGCTTAGTTTTCTGTTACTTGGAATGAAAGTGCAAGTATGCAGCCAGCCACCCACCCACAGGCCGCAACACTAAGCTGTCAGATTTCTGGGCAGCTTTTTGCTCTTGAAATATGGCCTTTTAAGCTCGTGGAGGCGGAAGCTTTTCACAACTTCATGCCAGCGGCGGCCGGGTATCCATACTCGGTCCCCAGCCGCCACTATATTTCCTGGTATTGCCTACTCCTTCCATAAGCACGGGTCCCACTACATTACCCATGCCCTCCCCAGTGCACTAACTGGGAAGGACCGCCTAACCACAAACACGTTGACAGGTGAATGTGGCCAGGGACGGTAGAGAGCCAGGCCACAACTTTATTTGCTGACAGTAGTATTTAGCTCGGTGAAAGGACGGGCATAAAGGGCAACCCTATCTACCCTGCATGTAATTTCTTACAGGAAGTCCTGTAATGCAGCTTGCTGCAGAAGCAATGGCAGCCCGTCCAACATCAACTCCCCCTTGTTGGTGGTGCTTTGACACACACACACATCTTTCTTTGCGCATTTAATTTCTTGAATGCAGAGTAGGACAATGGCCTGATCTGTAATGCCATTTGAGAAATAACATGCATAAGCATGGCCGATCCACATTAAAAAAGCAGCCTTAGAGTGTCCGGGAACCTTCCCCCACACTTTTCTTAGCAAGGGCTTCTTTTCAGCAGAGTTGGACGGGCCCACCAGAGAACCCAAGACTCCTCCGGCGGGCCCTGGCTACTCCTTCTGGAGAGTTCATAGTGCCAAGGTGAGGCCATGATGATGATAGAGGCCACCATCTGCTTTGTTTTCTGTTACTTGGAATGCAAGTGCAAGCATACAGCTAGCCACCCACCCACCCACAGGCCGCAACACTAAACTGTCAGATTTCTGGGCAGCTTTTTGCACTTGAAATATGGCCTTTTAAGCTCGTGGAGGCGGAAGCTATTCACAACCTCATGCCGGCGGCGGCCGGGTGTCCATACTCGGTCCCGAGCCGTCACTATATTACCCAGTATCGCCTCCGCCTTCCACAAGCACGGGTCCCACAACATTACCCGTGCCCTCCCCAGTGCACTTACTGGGAAGGACCACCTAACCACAAACGCGTGGACAGGTGAATGTGGCCAGGGACGGTACAGAGCCAGTCCACAACTTTTTTTGCTGACAGTTGTATTTAGCTCGGTGAAAGGACTGGCATAGAGGGAAACCCTATCTACCCTGCATGTCATTTCTCACAGGAAGTCCTGTAATGCAGCTTGTTGCAGAAGCAATGGCAGCCCATCCAACATCAACTCCCCCTTGTCGGTGGTGCTTTGACACACGCACATCTTTCTTTGCGCATTTAATTTCTTGAATACAGAGTTGGACAATGGCCTGATCTGTAATGCCGTTTGAGAAATAACATGCATAAGCATGGCCGTTCCACATTAAAAAAGCAGCCATAGAGTGTCCGGGAACCTTCCCCCACACTTTTCTTAGCCAGGCCTGCTTTTCGGCAGGTTTGGACGGGCACACCAGAGAGCCCGAGACTGCTCCGGCGGGCGCTGGCTTCTCCTTCTGGAGAGTTTATAGTGCCGAGGTGAGGCCATGATGATGATAGAGGCCACCATCTGCTTAGTTTTCTGTTACTTGGAATGAAAGTGCAAGTATGCAGCCAGCCACCCACCCACAGGCCGCAACACTAAGCTGTCAGATTTCTGGGCAGCTTTTTGCTCTTGAAATATGGCCTTTTAAGCTCGTGGAGGCGGAAGCTTTTCACAACTTCATGCCAGCGGCGGCCGGGTATCCATACTCGGTCCCCAGCCGCCACTATATTTCCTGGTATTGCCTACTCCTTCCATAAGCACGGGTCCCACTACATTACCCATGCCCTCCCCAGTGCACTAACTGGGAAGGACCGCCTAACCACAAACACGTTGACAGGTGAATGTGGCCAGGGACGGTAGAGAGCCAGGCCACAACTTTATTTGCTGACAGTAGTATTTAGCTCGGTGAAAGGACGGGCATAAAGGGCAACCCTATCTACCCTGCATGTCATTTCTTACAGGAAGTCCTGTAATGCAGCTTGTTGCAGAAGCAATGGCAGCCCGTCCAACATCAACTCCCCCTTGTTGGTGGTGCTTTGACACACACACACATCTTTCTTTGCGCGTTTAATTTCTTGAATGCAGAGTTGGACAATGGCCTGATCTGTAATGCCATTTGAGAAATAACATGCATAAGCATGGCCGATCCACATTAAAAAAGCAGCCTTAGAGTGTCCGGGAACCTTCCCCCACACTTTTCTTAGCAAGGGCTTCTTTTCAGCAGAGTTGGACGGGCCCACCAGAGAACCCAAGACTCCTCCGGCGGGCCCTGGCTACTCCTTCTGGAGAGTTCATAGTGCCAAGGTGAGGCCATGATGATGATAGAGGCCACCATCTGCTTTGTTTTCTGTTACTTGGAATGCAAGTGCAAGCATGCAGCTAGCCACCCACCCACCCACAGGCCGCAACACTAAACTGTCAGATTTCTGGGCAGCTTTTTGCACTTGAAATATGGCCTTTTAAGCTCGTGGAGGCGGAAGCTATTCACAACCTCATGCCGGCGGCGGCCGGGTGTCCATACTCGGTCCCGAGCCGTCACTATATTACCCAGTATCGCCTCCGCCTTCCACAAGCACGGGTCCCACAACATTACCCGTGCCCTCCCCAGTGCACTTACTGGGAAGGACCACCTAACCACAAACGCGTGGACAGGTGAATGTGGCCAGGGACGGTACAGAGCCAGTCCACAACTTTTTTTGCTGACAGTTGTATTTAGCTCGGTGAAAGGACTGGCATAGAGGGAAACCCTATCTACCCTGCATGTCATTTCTCACAGGAAGTCCTGTAATGCAGCTTGTTGCAGAAGCAATGGCAGCCCATCCAACATCAACTCCCCCTTGTCGGTGGTGCTTTGACACACGCACATCTTTCTTTGCGCATTTAATTTCTTGAATACAGAGTTGGACAATGGCCTGATCTGTAATGCCGTTTGAGAAATAACATGCATAAGCATGGCCGATCCACATTAAAAAAGCAGCCATAGAGTGTCCGGGAATCTTCCCCCACACTTTTCTTAGCCAGGCCTGCTTTTCAGCAGGTTTGGACGGGCACACCAGAGAGCCCGAGACTGCTCCGGCGGGCGCTGGCTTCTCCTTCTGGAGAGTTTATAGTGCCGAGGTGAGGCCATGATGATGATAGAGGCCACCATGTGCTTAGTTTTCTGTTACTTGGAATGAAAGTGCAAGTATGCAGCCAGCCACCCACCCACAGGCCGCAACACTAAGCTGTCAGATTTCTGGGCAGCTTTTTGCTCTTGAAATATGGCCTTTTAAGCTCGTGGAGGCGGAAGCTTTTCACAACTTCATGCCAGCGGCGGCCGGGTATCCATACTCGGTCCCCAGCCGCCACTATATTTCCTGGTATTGCCTACTCCTTCCACAAGCACGGGTCCCACTACATTACCCATGCCCTCCCCAGTGCACTAACTGGGAAGGGCCGCCTAACCACAAACACGTGGACAGGTGAATGTGGCCAGGGACGGTAGAGAGCCAGGCCACAACTTTATTTGCTGACAGTAGTATTTAGCTCGGTGAAAGGACGGGCATAAAGGGCAACCCTATCTACCCTGCAAGTCATTTCTTACAGGAAGTCCTGTAATGCAGCTTGTTGCAGAAGCAATGGCAGCCCGTCCAACATCAACTCCCCCTTGTTGGTGGTGCTTTGACACACACACATCTTTCTTTGCGCGTTTAATTTCTTGAATACAGAGTTGGACAATGGTCTGATCTGTTATGCCGTTTGTGAGAAATAACATGCATAAGTATGGCCGATCCACATTAAAAAAGCAGCCTTAGAGTGTCCGGGAACCTTCCCCCACACTTTTCTTAGCAAGGGCTGCTTTTCAGCAGAGTTGGACGGGCCCACCAGAGAACCCAAGACTCCTCCGGCGGGCCCTGGCTTCTCCTTCTGGAGAGTTCATAGTGCCAAGGTGAGGCCATGATGATGATAGAGGCCACCATCTGCTTTGTTTTCTGTTACTTGGAATGCAAGTGCAAGCATGCAGCTAGCCACGCACCCACCCACAGGCCGCAACACTAAACTGTCAGATTTCTGGGCAGCTTTTTTGCACTTGAAATATGGCCTTTTAAGCTTGTGGAGGCGGAAGCTATTCACAACCTCATGCCGGCGGCGGCCGGGTGTCCATACTTGGTACCGAGCCGTCACTATATTTCCCAGTATCGCCTCCGCCTTCCACAAGCACGGGTCCCACAACATTACCCGTGCCCTCCCCAGTGCACTTACTGGGAAGGACCACCTAACCACAAACGCGTGGACAGGTGAATGTGGCCAGGGACGGTACAGAGCCAGTCCACAACTTTTTTTGCTGACAGTTGTATTTAGCTCGGTGAAAGGACTGGCATAGAGGGAAACCCTATCTACCCTGCATGTCATTTCTCACAGGAAGTCCTGTAATGCAGCTTGTTGCAGAAGCAATGGCAGCCCATCCAACATCAACTCCCCCTTGTCGGTGGTGCTTTGACACACGCACATCTTTCTTTGCGCATTTAATTTCTTGAATACAGAGTTGGACAATGGCCTGATCTGTAATGCCGTTTGAGAAATAACATGCATAAGCATGGCCGTTCCACATTAAAAAAGCAGCCATAGAGTGTCCGGGAACCTTCCCCCACACTTTTCTTAGCCAGGCCTGCTTTTCGGCAGGTTTGGACGGGCACACCAGAGAGCCCGAGACTGCTCCGGCGGGCGCTGGCTTCTCCTTCTGGAGAGTTTATAGTGCCGAGGTGAGGCCATGATGATGATAGAGGCCACCATCTGCTTAGTTTTCTGTTACTTGGAATGAAAGTGCAAGTATGCAGCCAGCCACCCACCCACAGGCCGCAACACTAAGCTGTCAGATTTCTGGGCAGCTTTTTGCTCTTGAAATATGGCCTTTTAAGCTCGTGGAGGCGGAAGCTTTTCACAACTTCATGCCAGCGGCGGCCGGGTATCCATACTCGGTCCCCAGCCGCCACTATATTTCCTGGTATTGCCTACTCCTTCCATAAGCACGGGTCCCACTACATTACCCATGCCCTCCCCAGTGCACTAACTGGGAAGGACCGCCTAACCACAAACACGTTGACAGGTGAATGTGGCCAGGGACGGTAGAGAGCCAGGCCACAACTTTATTTGCTGACAGTAGTATTTAGCTCGGTGAAAGGACGGGCATAAAGGGCAACCCTATCTACCCTGCATGTCATTTCTTACAGGAAGTCCTGTAATGCAGCTTGTTGCAGAAGCAATGGCAGCCCGTCCAACATCAACTCCCCCTTGTTGGTGGTGCTTTGACACACACACACATCTTTCTTTGCGCGTTTAATTTCTTGAATGCAGAGTTGGACAATGGCCTGATCTGTAATGCCATTTGAGAAATAACATGCATAAGCATGGCCGATCCACATTAAAAAAGCAGCCTTAGAGTGTCCGGGAACCTTCCCCCACACTTTTCTTAGCAAGGGCTTCTTTTCAGCAGAGTTGGACGGGCCCACCAGAGAACCCAAGACTCCTCCGGCGGGCCCTGGCTACTCCTTCTGGAGAGTTCATAGTGCCAAGGTGAGGCCATGATGATGATAGAGGCCACCATCTGCTTTGTTTTCTGTTACTTGGAATGCAAGTGCAAGCATGCAGCTAGCCACCCACCCACCCACAGGCCGCAACACTAAACTGTCAGATTTCTGGGCAGCTTTTTGCACTTGAAATATGGCCTTTTAAGCTCGTGGAGGCGGAAGCTATTCACAACCTCATGCCGGCGGCGGCCGGGTGTCCATACTCGGTCCCGAGCCGTCACTATATTACCCAGTATCGCCTCCGCCTTCCACAAGCACGGGTCCCACAACATTACCCGTGCCCTCCCCAGTGCACTTACTGGGAAGGACCACCTAACCACAAACGCGTGGACAGGTGAATGTGGCCAGGGACGGTACAGAGCCAGTCCACAACTTTTTTTGCTGACAGTTGTATTTAGCTCGGTGAAAGGACTGGCATAGAGGGAAACCCTATCTACCCTGCATGTCATTTCTCACAGGAAGTCCTGTAATGCAGCTTGTTGCAGAAGCAATGGCAGCCCATCCAACATCAACTCCCCCTTGTCGGTGGTGCTTTGACACACGCACATCTTTCTTTGCGCATTTAATTTCTTGAATACAGAGTTGGACAATGGCCTGATCTGTAATGCCGTTTGAGAAATAACATGCATAAGCATGGCCGATCCACATTAAAAAAGCAGCCATAGAGTGTCCGGGAATCTTCCCCCACACTTTTCTTAGCCAGGCCTGCTTTTCAGCAGGTTTGGACGGGCACACCAGAGAGCCCGAGACTGCTCCGGCGGGCGCTGGCTTCTCCTTCTGGAGAGTTTATAGTGCCGAGGTGAGGCCATGATGATGATAGAGGCCACCATGTGCTTAGTTTTCTGTTACTTGGAATGAAAGTGCAAGTATGCAGCCAGCCACCCACCCACAGGCCGCAACACTAAGCTGTCAGATTTCTGGGCAGCTTTTTGCTCTTGAAATATGGCCTTTTAAGCTCGTGGAGGCGGAAGCTTTTCACAACTTCATGCCAGCGGCGGCCGGGTATCCATACTCGGTCCCCAGCCGCCACTATATTTCCTGGTATTGCCTACTCCTTCCACAAGCACGGGTCCCACTACATTACCCATGCCCTCCCCAGTGCACTAACTGGGAAGGGCCGCCTAACCACAAACACGTGGACAGGTGAATGTGGCCAGGGACGGTAGAGAGCCAGGCCACAACTTTATTTGCTGACAGTAGTATTTAGCTCGGTGAAAGGACGGGCATAAAGGGCAACCCTATCTACCCTGCAAGTCATTTCTTACAGGAAGTCCTGTAATGCAGCTTGTTGCAGAAGCAATGGCAGCCCGTCCAACATCAACTCCCCCTTGTTGGTGGTGCTTTGACACACACACATCTTTCTTTGCGCGTTTAATTTCTTGAATACAGAGTTGGACAATGGTCTGATCTGTTATGCCGTTTGTGAGAAATAACATGCATAAGTATGGCCGATCCACATTAAAAAAGCAGCCTTAGAGTGTCCGGGAACCTTCCCCCACACTTTTCTTAGCAAGGGCTGCTTTTCAGCAGAGTTGGACGGGCCCACCAGAGAACCCAAGACTCCTCCGGCGGGCCCTGGCTTCTCCTTCTGGAGAGTTCATAGTGCCAAGGTGAGGCCATGATGATGATAGAGGCCACCATCTGCTTTGTTTTCTGTTACTTGGAATGCAAGTGCAAGCATGCAGCTAGCCACGCACCCACCCACAGGCCGCAACACTAAACTGTCAGATTTCTGGGCAGCTTTTTTGCACTTGAAATATGGCCTTTTAAGCTTGTGGAGGCGGAAGCTATTCACAACCTCATGCCGGCGGCGGCCGGGTGTCCATACTTGGTACCGAGCCGTCACTATATTTCCCAGTATCGCCTCCGCCTTCCACAAGCACGGGTCCCACAACATTACCCGTGCCCTCCCCAGTGCACTTACTGGGAAGGACCACCTAACCACAAACACGTGGACAGGTGAATGTGGCCAGGGACGGTACAGAGCCAGTCCACAACTTTTTTTGCTGACAGTTGTATTTAGCTCGGTGAAAGGACTGGCATAGAGGGAAACCCTATCTACCCTGCATGTCATTTCTCACAGGAAGTCCTGTAATGCAGCTTGTTGCAGAAGCAATGGCAGCCCGTCCAACATCAACTCCCCCTTGTCGGTGGTGTTTTGACACACACACATCTTTCTTTGCGCATTTAATTTCTTGAATACAGAGTTGGACAATGGCCTGGTCTGTAATGCCGTTTGAGAAATAACATGCATAAGCATGGCCAATCCACATTAAAAAAGCAGCCATAGAGTGTCCGGGAGCCTTCCCCCACACTTTTCTTAGCCAGGGCTGCTTTTCGGCAGGGTTGGACGGGTCCACCAGAGAACCGGAGACTCCTCCGGTGGGCCCTGGCTTCTCCTTCTGCAGAGTTTATAGTGCCAAGGTGAGGCCATGATGATGATAGAGGCCACCATCTGCTTAGTTTTCTGTTACTTGGAATGCAAGTGCAAGTATGCAGCCAGCAATCTACCCACCCACAGGCCGCAACACTAAGCTGTCAGATTTCTGGGCAGCTTTTTGCACTTGAAATATGGCCTTTTAAGCTCGTGGAGGAGGAAGTTTTTCACAACTTCATGCCGGCGGCGGCCGGGTATCCATACTCGGTCCCCAGCCGCCACTATATTTCCCGGTATTGCCTCCTCCTTCCACAAGCACGGGTCCCACTACATTACCCATGCCCTCCCCAGTGCACTTACTGGGAAGGACCGCCTAACCACAAACACGTGGACAGGTGAATGTGGCCAGGGACGGTACAGAGCCAGTCCACAACTTTTTTTGCTGACAGTAGTATTTAGCTCGGTAAAAGGACTGGCATAAAGGGCAACCCTATCTACCCTGAATGTCATTTCTCACAGGAAGTCCTGTAATGCAGCATGTTGCAGAAGCAATGGCAGCCCGTCCCACATCAACTCCCCCTTGTCGGTTGTGCTTTGACACACACACACATCTTTCTTTGCGCGTTTAATTTCTTGAATACAGAGTTGGACAATGGCCTGATCTGTAATGCCGTTTGAGAAATAACATGCATAAGCATGGCCGATCCACATTAAAAAAGCAGCCATAGAGTGTCCAGGAACCTTCCCCCACACTTTTCTTAGCCAGGGCTGCTTTTCGGCAGGGTTGGACGGGCCCACCAGAGAACCGGAGACTGGTGGTTGTGGCATTACAGTGGTTGCCCAAATCGATGGGAACAGTGCTCACAGAGAAACATGAAAATCCGGCAATTCAGCAGCGGCATACACCGGTACCGACAATTTAGAACCGAAAGAATAGAGTATCACACATAGATTAGATAGATAGAAACATGTCAATCATATAAATAAGAAGTACAGTGACAGTGTTGGTTACTGTAGTTGTCATTTAGTGTTAAAGGATTTATTAAAAAAAATATTAGTGTTTTCATGCACCGTCTTTTTAAAAAAGACGGCCTGCAATTCAGCATCGGTACCCAACAATTTATAACAGAAAGAATAGAGCATCACACATAGATTAAATAGATAGAAACATGTCAGTCACATATATAGGAAGTACAGTGATAGTGTTGATTACTGTACTTGTCATTTAGTGTTAAAATAAAGGATTTATTAAAAAAAAAATTGGCGTGGGGTTCCCCGTAATTTTAGTCTCTAACGGAGGTTAAGCAGACGACTGGGGCAGATGTTTGAAGCCTGGGAAGGGGGTAATACCCACGGAGCTTCCGAGGCTACTAATATCAGCCCCCAGCTGAATACCTAGCCTTTACTAGCTATTAAAATGGGGGACCCCCAAAAAAATGACGTAGGGTCCCCCCTAATTTAATAGCTAGCAAAGGCTAGGCAGACAGCTGGGGGCTGATATTAATAGCCCAAGAAGCGTGCCATGAATATCGGCCCCCTCCCAGGCTAGAAACACCAGCCGTCAGCCGCCTCAAAAATGGCGCATCCATAGGATGCGCCAATTCTGGCACTTAGCCTCACTCTTCCCACTGCCCTGTAGCGGTGGCAATAGGGTAATAGGGCTGGGGTTGATGTCAGCTTATAATGCCAGCTGACATCAAGCCCAGGTTAGTAATGGAGAGGCGTCTATAAGACACCCCCATTACTAACCCCATTGTCAAAGTTACAAAAAAAACACAAACACCCAGAATAAAGTCCTTTAATTGAAATAAACACACAATTCTTTATTGTTCTAAATTAAACCATACTTACCATCACGCCTATTCCAGCTGAAGCCAACGATCTCCTGCAATAAAAGTAAAATAATAAAGCAACATCATCCTTACCTTTCCATGGTTCCCACGATAGCTTCAGCTCTGCTACATTCACATGACAGGCTGGACCGCAGCAGAACACTGCCATCCAGCTTGCCATGCCGCAGAGACTGAGAAGCGCAGGCATGCTTGTGCTCCTCAGTGTCTGGCTGTGACGGCATAAAGATGAGCCGAGGTCATGTCCAATGAACTCAGCTCAACTCATGCACGTCACTGACAACGTGGGAAAATTCTCCTGCGGATGCGGTGAGTGCAGGGGAATTTTCCCACGCTGTCAGTGATGTGCATGAGGTGAGCTCATGTCCAATGAACACACTGGGATGGCATTGAGATGACAGGCTGGATCACAGCTGAGCGCTGCCATCCAGCATGCCATCCTTCATAGAAACTGCAGAGCAGGCATGCTGGAGTTTATGTTACGCTGCTATCATTCGGTGGTGTTGAGAAGTCTGGCCCAATCCAGCCCTTGTTCATTTTTATAAGAGTCAGCCTGTCAGCATTTTCAGTTGACAGGCGGATGCACTTATCAGTTATAATTCCACCAGTGGCACTAAAAACCCGCTCTAAAAAAACGCTGGCGGCAGGGCAGGCCAAGACCTCCAAGGCATAGAGAGCCAGTTCATTCCACGTATCCAGCTTGGATACCCAATAATTATAAGGCACAGCGGAATCAAAGGGGACGTTGGTACGGTCGGCAAAGTAATCCCTCAGCATCTTCCCAAACTTTGCACTCCTTGTAAAAGTATCCCCCAAGTTGTGTCTCTCTCACCTGTACTCCATGGTTGTCCAACGAAGTGTGCCCTCTGCCGCCAGCGTTTTTAGATGGGAATATTTTTAATAGTTCCGCAACAAGGGCCTTCTGGTAGAGCCCCATTTTTGTAGACCTGTCTGCCTCAGGAATAAGAGATATATAGTTTTCCTTATAGCGTGGGTCTAGACGTGTCACCAACCAGTAATAACTGTCACCCAAAATTTTGAGAACACGAGGGTCTTGGGAAAGACAGCGTAACATACAGTACAGACCAAAAGTTTGAACACACCTACTCATTTAAATTTTTTTCTGTATTTTCATGACTTTGAAAATTGTACATTGACACTGAAGGCATCAAAACTATGAATTTAACACATGTGGACTTTCATACTTAACAAAAAAGTGTGAAACAACTGAAAATATGTCTTATATTCTAGGTTCTTTAAAGTAGCCACCTTTTGCTTTGATGACTGCTTTGCACACTCTTTGCATTCTCTTGATGAGCTTCAACAGTTAGTCACCGAAAATGGTTTTCACTTCACAGGTGTGCCCTGTCAGGTTTAATAAGTGGGATTTCTTGCCTTATAAAAGGGGTTGGGACCATCAGTTGTGTTGTGCAGAAGTCAGGTGGATACACAGATGATAGTCCTACTGAATAGACTGTTAGCTGCTTTTTTTTGCTATAATACAAATTCTAAGTAAAGAAAAATGAGTGGTCATCATTACTTTAAGAAATGAAGGTCAGTCAGTCCGAAAAATTGGGCAAACTTTGAAAGTGTCCCCAAGTGCAGTTGCAAAAACCATCAAGCGCTTCAAAGAAACTGGCTCACATGAGGACCGCCCCAGGAAAGGAAGACCAAGAGTCACCTCTGCTTCTGAGGATAAGTTTATCCAAGTCACCAGCCTCAGAAATCGCAGGTTACTAGCAGCTCAGATTAGAGACCAGGTCAATGTCACACAGAGTTCTAGCAGCAGACAGATCTCTTGAACAACTGTTAAGAGGAGAATTGTGCAGCAGGCCTTCATGGTAAAATAGCTGCTAGGAAACCACTTCTAAGGACAGGCAACAAGCAGAAGAGACTTGTTTTGGCTAAAGAACACAAGGAATGGAAATTAGACCAGTGGAAATCTGTGCTTTGGTCTGATGAGTCCAAATTTGAGATCTTTGGTTCCAATCACCGTGTCTTTGTGCGACGCAAAAATGGTGAACGGATGGACTCTACATGCCTGGTTTCCACCGAGAAGCATGGAGGAGGAGGTGTGATGGTGTGGGGGTGCTTTGCTGGTGACACTGTTGAGTATTTATTCAAAATTTAAGGCATACTGAACCAGCATGGCTACCACAGCATCTTGCAGCGGCATGCTATTCCATCCGGTTTGCGTTTAGTTGGACCATCATTTATTTTTCAACAGGACAATGACCCCAAACACACCTCCAGGCTGTGTAAGGGCTATTTGACCCAGAAAGAGAGTGATGGGGTGCTACGCCAGATTACCTGGCCTCCACAGTCACCAGACCTGAACCCAATCGAGATGGTTTGGGGTGAGCTGGACCGCAGAGTGAAGGCAAAAGGGCCAACAAGTGCTAAGCATCTCTGGGATCTCCTTCAAGATTGTTGGAAGACCATTTCCGGTGACTACCTCTTGAAGCTCATCAAGAGAATGCCAAGAGTGTGCAAAGCAGTCATCAAAGCAAAAGGTGGCGTACTTTGAAGAACCTAGAATATAAGAAATATTTTCAGTTGTTTCACACTTTTTTGTTACCTATATAATTCCACATGTGTTAATTCATAGTTTTGATGCCTTCAGTGTGAATGTACAATTTTCAAAGTCATGAAAATACAGAAAAATCTTTAAATGAGAAGGTGTGTCCAAACTTTTGGTCTGTACTGTAAACTCGGCCATGCATGCCAGACTACTAAAAGGCAAGACTTCCGTGTCCTTACCAAGAGGATGACTGACCATGCTATCCTCCTCCTCCTCCTCTCTGTCCTCTGGCCATCCACGCTGAACAGACGGTATGACAGCTGTGGAGGTAGTACCATCTATAGTGCATGAAACTAGCTCCTGTCCTTCTTCCTCCTCCTCTTCCTCATTGTCACCCAATCAACGTTGGGATGAGATGAGGCTTGGCTGTGTGTAATCACCCTGTATAGTTCCTTGCTCCATCTCTTCGTGTTCTGCCTGCAATGCATCCTCTTTGATTGTGAGCAGAGAGCATTTCAGAAGACAGAGAAGCGGGATGGTGACGCTAATTATGGCGTCATCGCCGCTCACCATCTTGGTGGAGTCCTCAAAGTTTTGGAGGATGATACATATGTCTGACATCCATGTCCACTCCTGAGGTCTCTACCAAGAAGAAATTCTAATATAAATAGCTTATGCACAGGGCAGCAAGTTGATACTACCATGACACCCTCGGTGCAATCTTGCACGCTAGCATAAGTAAAAAGGATTCCAAGTGGCAGCATAACAAGAATAATTTGAGTCCTATAAAGTACTTACGGCCACAGTGGATGAGAACACGCTCCACAATAGTGCTCGCCCCGCCGCGCATTTCGGCATACATACTTAATAGTTTTTCCTGACTTACCTCTTAAGCATTTGCACTCCACTAAAATGCTTTAGTGCGTCTATACAGAGCAGTCTCCGCTTTGGCAGCTTGATTTTGAATTAGGTCTATTTGTTATTTGCTCCTCATTGGTGCTCCTCCAATGTTTTATCATTGTTTGTGTCTGAGTCTGTGATTGATATTGTCCATTTAACCTTATCAATAACATTTTGTAATTTTACTATTAATTGGGATTTTGATTCAAAGTTTTTTGCTCTCTTGGTTTTTTTGTGTATATAATTTTGCTTTGTTAGTCCTCACTACATCTCTCTATATGTCCTATATTGGGGTATTATCAGTCAGGTATAGATATACTTTCTACCCTACTTTCTCTGTGATTGTGTTATTTATCAATTTGTAGGATTAAACCTCAGCGTTCACAACCTGAGTACAATGTTGAATTTTATTTATATGATCTACTAGTTGTCAAAATATTTATATATCCTACTCCAAAAATCAGAATCCCTTTTCAAATATGTTAGAGTTCTCCATTCTAGAATGGTATACACGTTTACCTGAATATACTAAGCTGAGATAATAAGTCATGATGGAATTGAGACAGGCTGTCTGCACAGTACTGCGTAATGTTCTGCAAATCTAAATGGAGAAACATGTAAACTCAAAGTCAAAGATGTTATCAATAAATATAGACTTAACACGCAGAGACTGAGGGGCCCCAAATGCTCTGTAATACTGTGCTGCAACATTTTTTGAATTTAATCAAATTAAAGAACAAATAAAAATGAAATTAATTACATTTACTGAGTCAATACAAAATGTGCTCCCTGTGAAAAACATCCCTAAAGTTAAATGGTTGAAAAAGAAGCATCTAGGTCATATTTGAAGATCAGAAAATATTATTTATCATGCCTGATCTGGTACATCAGGGAAAGATTATATTTTCAATGACTAAATGTTTCCTAACTTAAATGCAATGATATTAATATGCATGATGGTACGGAATCTAATTAAACTTCACCTCCAGAAGTGTCCTTTTAATTGGATGACCTTAAATTCAACTTTTTATTATCTTGAGCAAATAAGGGTTTGAACATAATTTTTGTTGTATTATGAACCTAGCTTTGCGTATTCAACTTAAAGCAAGATTAAAAAATTTAATCAAAGCTATGCTCAAAGCATAATATATAATAATCAAAATGAGTTTGTAATTGAACTAGTAGATTCAAAATGCAAAGAAAATTTGTTCTGAAATTTATCCTGAAAAGATCCTTGATATGAAGAATTTGCTTGGAAAATTGTATCTGATGATCCCATTAAATCATTCGTCTTTAACCATCAATGTACAGAAAAACATATTTGAAAAATTTGAGCAACGTTCAAGGCCTACCAAGTTCTTTCCTGATAATGATATCTGGTCTATTAAAAACTATTATTTGTTGTTTCATCTTACCTAAAAATGCGCATTACAGTTGAAATTGTCCATTTTCATCAAACGTAGTCTAATGTACATAAGCAGCGAAAGGTTTTAAATAATACCTTCTTACTATTTCCATTTACTGACATACTTTTGTTAATACAGTGTATGGTGTAAAAACTAGATGTTACACATTTAAGTGAAAAAGGTGATTTACAATGACAAGCAAAAGGGTAACAATGCTTTGAACTTTTGACTTTCAGACTCCATATAAGAGATGAGCAAATGTTTTGATGTTCGGGTTCGGCGAATAAATCAGAACATCAAAAATATGTTCACGTTCAGGCACCCGATCACAAACCCGAACAGGGCCTCAAATATCTCTGGTTTCCCCCGCTGTCATCTGAGTGACAGCTCGGGAATCAGGGGCTGTGACTGGCGGTAAGATAACTACCGCCGGTCACAGTACTACGGGATCATGATGACAGGTGTCAATGTGATCCCGCAGCTGTGACTGTGACCGGCGGTAAAAAGCTTACCGTGGGTCACAGGCGCCGGCTGATGGGACTACTACCCTCATCATCCGGCGCCTGCTGTCACTGTACAGAAGCTACGCAACCGTCACTGATAGGAGAAGTAATCTCTCATCAGCTGCGCTAGTGCAATGAAAGTGAAAGTAAAAAAAAAAGTAAAAATAAATAAATAATTATTTCAATAAAAATAATAAACACATTATACTCACCTACCACCTACCTACAACTTGACCCAAATGTTCTTGTTCCCTGTAAAAAGTAAAAAATAAAAAAACACCATATACTCACCTTACAGCTAATGATGAGCGAGCACCAAAATGCTCGGGTATTCGTTGCTCGGGTCGAGCAAATTGTAATACTCGAGTGCTCAGTCCGAGCAATGAGCCCAATGTAAGTCTGTAGGAAACTCAAGCATTTTTCCGGTGGCCACCCCTCGGTGGTCTGCAGAGGGCCTAAAAATTGCCCAAATCGATGGGAACAGTGCTCAAATAACATGGGAATCTTGTCAGAGTATTACTCCACTTTTACGGACTCACAATTAAACATACAATAATGAAACCAAAATTGCACCCCAATACCCCTTTGAAGAGACATAGAGGAGGGTCTCAGTAATGACATGTTCCCATTAGAAAGGAACGGGTCTGCTATACAGTTATAGGGTATGCAGTGAGTCCAACGGCTGCCAAAATTTAGGAAAAAACACCGTTTTGCCTACAGAAACCAGTAGGTCAGTAATAAAATCTAAGGACAAGTGTGTCCATGGTCTACTAGGGAAAGGTAGCGGAAGAAGAGTACCAGACGGACAAATATGCGAAACCTTAACACGTGTTCAATCACATCCCGATGCAACCCTGACCATACTTTTCAATATTAGATGGTACAAATAACTTTCCTGAAAGGCAGGAGACAGGGGCGCCCCCTGTGCCCCCAACACCTCACCCTCCAGTTCAGGATATAGTGTCGAAATGACCACCCCTTTCTGTAATATCAGGGCAGGGTTCTCATGGTCACCACCACCAGGGAAGCTCCGGGACAAAGCATCAGCCTTGACATTTTTGACTCCTGGACGAAAAGTGACAGCAAAATTGAACTTAGTAAAAAACAGGGACCATCTGGCTTGCCTAGGGTTGATACATTTAGCTGACTGAAGATTTGACAGGTTCTTATGGTCAGTAATAACAGTAACAGGATGGATAGCCCCCTCCAACCAATGTCGCCATTCTTCGAATGCCAATTTGATTGCCAAAAGTTCACTGTTACCCATGTCATAATTTTTCTCAGCCGAGGACAATTTTTTAGAAAAGAAGGAGCATGGACACCATTTACCAGGGGACGGACCCTGAGACAACACAGCCCCAACCCCGACATCCGACACATCAACCTCCACAATAAAGAATTGGGAAACATCAGGTTGACTGAGTATAGGTGCAGTGGCAAAATGATTCTTTAAGGAAGAAAAAGCCTGGAGGGAGGCATCCGAACATTTGGAAAAACCAGACCCCTTCTTAATGTCAGTAAGGGGTTTCACAATTACAGAGTAATTTTGGATGAATTTCCAGTAAAAATTAGTAAAGCCTGGAAAGCGTTGTAGAGCCTTCAGGTTCTCGGGACAATCCCAATAAAAGACTGCATGGATCTTCTCCGGAGCCATCCGAAAACCCAAAGACGACAACAAGTACCCCAAATACTGTACCTACTGAATGGCAAAAAGACATTTTTCCAGTTTGGCATAAAGTTTGTTGTCCTTGAATATCTGGAGCACCTGCTTAAAATGCACCCAATCTGTCTCAAAATAAGGTGAATAAACCAAAATATCATACAGATAGACCACCACAAACCTCCCCAACAAATGATGAAAAATATAATTTATGAAATGCTGGAATACCGCAGGTGCATTGGTCAAACCAAAAGGCATAACCAAACTCTCGAAATGTCCTTCTGGGGTATTGAACGCTGTTCTCCATTAGTCCCCTTCTCTGATTCTAACCAAATTGTAGGCTCCCCTGAAATCCAACTTGGAGAATACCTTGACTCCTACAACCTGGCTGAACAAATCTGGAATAGAAGAAGGGCGTATAGATCGCGGATAGTAATTTGATTTAATTCCCGGAAATCTAAACAGGGACGTAGACTGCCATCTTTTTTCTTCACGAAGAAAAACCCTGCCACCACAGGCGAAGATGAGGGTCTGATATGTCCCTTCTCCAGACTTTCTGCAATGAAATCCTTCATGGCTTGTCTCTCAGGGCCAGAAAGATTATACAGTCTGGACTTTGGTAGTTTAGCACCGGGGGTCAGGTTAATAGGACAGTCATAAGCACGATGAGGATGCAAATTCTGACACCCCCTCTCAGAAAAAACGTCCTCAAAACCAGACAGAAAAGCAGGTAATATTTCCGTAGAGTCAGTAGCCAGGGAAATATCCAAACAGTTCTCATGGCAGTAATCTCCCCATTCAATAATCTCCCCAGTTTGCCAATCCACCAACGGGTTATGTTTAATAAGCCACGGAATACCCCAAAAAATCAGTGTGGGAAGATTGTCTAGGACATAGCAAGGGATTATTTCACAATTAACTGACCCCACCCTCAGTTTTACATTATGTACAATCTGAGTAAATTCTTTCTGTGCAAGTGGCGTTGAGTCGATGTCAAAAATGGAAATAGGTTTGTCTAAAGTACAGCAAACAAGACAATGAGTCTTCACAAACTCAGCATCAACCCTGCTGACTCCAGCTCCACTGTCAACAAACAGAAATTTTTTTGGTTTTGCTCTTTTGTACCACCTCTGCTGTCAGGACAAAGCAGGAACTGCAGTTTGGCCACAAATGCACCCCTTGTATATCCAACTCCAGACTACCAAGAGTTAATCGAGTCTCCTTTTGTTTAGGAATTGAAGGACAGGTCCCAACAAAATGTCCTTTTTTCCCACAAAAAAAACATACCCCTTTTTTCTTGCGAATCTCTGGGGATATGTATGATGCCGAGACACCTTCCTAACTTCATGGGTTCCTCCACCTCCCCCAGTACTGGTTCACCCCCCAGACCTCTCCCCTGGCAAAGGTACACAACCCCAGCAAAACGGTCCCGGAGAAGGTGGTCTCATTCGTTTTTTCCGAAGGCGTCTATCAAGACGTATGGCCAACGACATGGCAGCCTCCCAGGCCTGAGGGGTTTCATAAACTGCCAAGGGATCTTTCAACCTTTCAGTAAGCCCCTGACAAAATTGACTTCTAAGGGCTGAGTCATTCCATTTGGAATCCATTGCCCATCTACAGAATTCCAAACTGTACGTTTCCACTGACCGATTCCCCTGCTAGACTCAGCCAAGGTGACTCGGTCAGGGTCATCATAGATGAGGGCCAGAGCCCCAAAAAAAACCTCCACAGACTGGAAACAAACTGAGCCCTGCGGTAATGAAAACGCCTACGACTGAGGATCTCCCTGCAGTAGAGAAATCACAGTTCCAACCCATTGCTCCTCATTTACGGAGGAATAAGGTAGAAGTTTAAAATACAGTTTGCATGCCTCCTTGAATACAAAAACCTTGTCCCTACCTCCTGAAAACCTGTCTGAGAGGGCAATTTTGGGTTCAGGCTGGACAGGCCTACCTGCAAAGACCCCCACATTGGCAACCTGTAGTCATTGATGCTACTGCTGTACCTCACCGCGGAGGTCATTGGCCTCCAAAGACAGCCTGTGAGAAAGGGAGAAAAAAAAGGTCCACTCCCAAAAGCACAAAGAGAAAAAAAAACAAAAAACAAAGTGTCAGTTTTCTTTTTCCTTTTCAAAATGTGCTCTGCTGGCGATAATGTCACGCAAGGTGTGGGAAATACTTAATGCAACACAGAGGGAAGAGGGAAAAGAAGCCCAGTCACTGGGGAAAGGGGGGAGTGGAGACTTCCTATTCTGGTCCAGCGTCACCCTGTCTCCCCCAACGTCCCTGTATTGGCCGTTAACCAATCGCTGTCTTTCCCTGGCGTTAGACTCAGGCAAGGGAAGGGAGGAGATGAGCGCAATCATTGGTGTCAGGAGGATGTGTTCCATCCCAAGGTCCGACTGGGTCCCGGCATCCACTATATTAGCCCAGTGTGCCCTCAGAGAGATGTGCCGTCCCTGCCCACAAGCACTTGTCCACGTGTCTGTTGTTAGGTGGACTTTCCCAGTAACTGCATTGTTGAGTACATGGCTAATATTGTGGGACACGTGTTCATGTAATGCAGGGATGACACACCAGGAGAAATAGTGGCAGTTGGGGACCAAGTACCGAGGGACGGTCGCCGTCATCAGGTTGTGGAAAGCTTCCATCTCTATGAGCCAGAAAGGCAACATTTCAAGCGCAAGCATTCGTGAAATGTGTGAATTTAGTAGTGTGGACTGTGGGGCGTTGGCTGCTTATTTGCACTTGCGTTCCAAGGACTAGGGTAGGGACAACTGAATGCTGCGTTGGGACAAGGACATGGACGTGCTTGCTCATTGGTGCTAGCTGAGAGTGTGTAACAAGAGGTGGAGGGTGGGAGGCATCTTCGTATGCGCCATGGACAGGGGACTGGTGTGAATGCAAAACAGTGGAACAATCAGTGTTGTCACCCGCCAACACTGCTTCATGACCCTGGGGTTCGGCCCACTTAGTCAGGTGCTTTGCTGCCATGTGCCTGATCATGCCTATGGTAGACAGGCTGCTAGTTTTTCTACCCCTACTTATGCTGGCCTGGTAGGTTGTGTAAATGGCAATTTTGGGGTTATCTGACTCGGGAATACCTAACAGTTGTACTGACAACTTTCGTCGTGTTGGCGTTACAGGGAGCGCCTTCCCGCCTTGTGTCTGCGGCCAACACACTGCTTCTTCTTGCCTGTTGTGGTGCTAAACCTCCCTCCTTCTGTGTGCTGCGCTCTGCATGTCCCCCTGCCAGGTTGGTCATCCACCACCTCGTCTTCCACTTCTGCACCCTGGTCCTCCTCCTGACTTTCTGGCAATTGTGTCTCATCATCATCATCATCATCCACCTCTTGCGACAATAATTGCATTTTCCCACCATTGCCCTCGTGTGACCGTGGCTGCTTTAATATTTGGGCATTGCTACACATTTGAAGCTGGCCAGGCGAGAGGCTCGAATCTACAAATGGAAAAGTGAACAGCTCTTCTGAGAGTCCAAGTGTGGGATCAGTTGTCTCCGGGCATTCAGCATGGTGGGAGGCAGGAGGATCAGGTTGAGGAATATGCGGTCCAGACTCACTGCTACTTAGACTTGTCAGTGTGGAAGACAGGGTGGTCGTGGTGGTGGCAAAGTTACTGGAAGCATTATCTGCTATACCAACAACATATGGTGCTCTGTGGTCCCCTAGTAATCGGGACAGTAAAGTCGAGCGACAAGATGTGGGTGTTTGTTGTGGCACAATTTCAGATTTCCCACGGCCACGGCCTCTGCCTTTGCATGCACCATCACCATCACGTCCACTTCCCCATCCCTTGCCACGCACCTTGCCCATTTTAAATGGAGGACTATATTTTCCACGTTCACTAGAAATGGTTGATTTTGGAATGCAGTAATATGTGATACGTCTGACAGAGAACCAGTTTTAAATAGCAGGCCTCGAGTTTACTAGCACTATTCTTATATAGACCTGATGACGCTGTGCGGCCAGCCAATCACTGTAATGCCCACTACCAACATGGCTATTACATTCCAGTGCATGGCAAGCAATCACTGCATGTTCATTGGCTCTCTAAAGCGCACCAAACATGCAGGGCGGGGACCTGACCTCCCACCCAAGCAACCTGGAAATACTCGCTGAGCGCACAGCTTGTCGAGCACCATTATGCTCGGGCGAGTACCGAGCAGTGGCAAGCACGTTCGCTCATCACTACTTACAGCTAATCCCCGAAGCCATTGTCCCCTGTAATGCAGATAAAATAATAAACCAACCTCATCCCCACCTGTCTGCCTTAGTCCATAAACCGAGTGTCCCACCACGATCTCACTGATAGCATGGCCACATCCGGAGCTGTAACCATCCTATCAGGCAGCCGACGGTACATTGACAGGAGCACTATGGCTCCCGCAGTTTATCGCTCGAAGCTGCCGACACTGAGGTCACCGGAGTTCAAACAGCTGAAGATCAGCTGAGCGCTGTGGGACCTCACTTGTGGCACCGGAGCTGTTTGGGAATTTTCCCACACAACACTAATGCCGTAAGTGAGATCACTGGAGCTCTCAGCTGATCTTCAGCTGTTTGAACTCAAGTGATCTCAGCCTCAGAAGCAGCACAGCACTATTCACTGTCAGGAGTGATTACACTGCTGTCAGTTTATGCATTGATGGATTCTACAGCAGTCATATCAGCGATTGCTGATGTCCCTGCTGTAGAAGTGACCTGACTCGCCGTGGGACACTGGGATTACATCATGACAGCGGACAGGTGAGGGATATGGTAGTTTTTTATTTTGGTTTCTTACAGGAGACGAGAGATTTGGGGACTGGCATTAGGTGAGTATACAGTATTTTTTATTTGTAAATAAATTATTAAAACCGTGTGGAATTTTATTTGAATAAAAGACTTTATTCTGGCCGTTTCTTTATTGAAAAAGCGTTGCAAACATTACTATGGGGTTAGTAATGTAGCGTCTAAGATGCCCTCTGTTACTAACCTGGGCTTCATGTCAGCCGCCAATGCAAGGCTGACATGAGCCCTAACCTTAATACCCCACTTGCCACTGCTACACAGCAGTGGGAAGAGCGAGGCTAAGCACCAGAATTTACGCATCTTATGGATCTGCCATTTCTTGGGTGGCTGGGGGCTGATATTATTAACCTTGGAGAGGGCCAGGATCCATGTTCCCTTCCCTGGCTATTAATATCAGCTCACAGCTGTCTGTTTAGCTTTGCTGGTTAGATTTTATAAGGGGATCCTACGTAAAAAAAATTCTCAGGTACCCCTGTAATTTAGCCAATAAAGGCTAAGCAAAACAGCTGTGACCTGTTATTAATAGCAAGCGAATATCTTTGGCTAATGGCGCCTTCCCCGACTAGTAATATCAGCCCCCAGTGGTCAGCTTTCCAACTGCTGGTTATGGAAATGACGCCGGAGCCCATGCCATTTTTGTAATTTAATTCTTCATATTATTTCATTTATAAGAAATCCCATGCCCACTGTGCTTGTTTTTGACGCTGCCTAAACTCACCCACAGCATGTCAATTTCTGTAGCGGAGACTCAACTCTCCTCTGCAGATTTTGACCGATTGAAATGTCATTACATGTGGTGGATCCGCATGTACTGACAAAACAAGTGCGGCATTAGAACACATCATTTTGGACTCAGCAAAAATACTCACCCCTGGTCCGACAGTAATACAAGGGTTAGGGTATGTGCACACGATCCAGGCAGGCAGTGTTGTGGTTAAAGCATACTTTATGCTGCATCCAAAGCACTGGGTTCTATTTAACGCAGGTGAATCCGCATGTGTTCAATACATTGTGCTGATCAGATTTCTATTGCGGAAAGTAGCGACTCCGCAAGAGAAATTGACATAGTGCGGTTTTGAAAGACACACCACATGTTTGTGTCCGCGGGTGATCTGCAGGCACAGGTGAACGCATTGTGGACATGGGATTTCAACAAATCCCATCCACTATGCTGTAACATTTGGCCACTGCGGGTTTAACACTGCATAAACACGTAACTTCAAAACCGCAATGACTTCCGATCGTGTGCACATACCCTTAAAGCGGTGTCCCTTGTTTCTTTTTTCAAATTCTTTAGCTCCAAAAGCAGTGCAAAAAATGCACCAAAAACTCTGCAGCAAAGTGAATGAGAAACGTTAAGTGTCATGCACATGTTGAGTATTTTTGACTTGCCGATTTGGTGCAGAAAATAATCATCAGCATTTCAATTCTCTGTGTGTTTTTGCCACACTTTTTGTCTGCGATTTTTCAGGGCATTCAATGCAGCCAAAAGCGAAAATAGAAAATAATCTTCTGCATGTCAATTCTCTATGCATTGAATGCACTGAGGAAACGCAGGCAAAATATCAACAAAAATGCGACAAAATAGAGGCAAAAACGCAGGCAATAACACACATCAAAATGGCGGTAAAATTGTGGCAAAGATGCAGACAATAAAATGCATCAATGTCACAGTGAAATCACGACAAAATCACGGCAAAAACACAAGCAATAAGGCTATGTTCACATATTGCGCTTTTTCAGCTTTTTTTAATGACATTTTCGACTGCGTTTTACAGTACCACAAAGTCTATGAGATTCCAGAAATCTCATGCCCACATCTTGTTTTTTTTTATCATAATTTTGTGCTTTGCATGTTTTTTTGCAGAATAGGGCTATGCTGAAGATTATTTTCTATTTTCGCTTTGGAGTTTTTTGCCTGCGTTTTTAACCCATTGAATGCACTTAAAAAAACACAAGCAAAATATGTAGCAAAAATGCACAGAGAATTTACATGCTGATGATTATTTTCTGCACCAAATTTTCAAGTCAATAATACTCAACATGTACATGACACGTTTTTCATTCACTGTGCTGCAGAGTTTTTGGTGCCTTTTTGCATGCATTTTTTGATGCTTTTTTGTTGAGCAATGAATACTTTTTGGAGATAAAGATATTTGAAAAAAGAAATGTGAAGCATTGCTTTACGTGCTCATAATCATATGCGAGAAAAACGGATGAGTGCAATCAGATAACACATCAGATTGCACTCGGACCAATGTTAATCAATGAGTGACATCTCATCTGCGATTTTTTTTTCAGCTGAAATCGGACTGAGAAAAAAATTGCAGCCTGGTGCGTATTGCCGCGTATCTCAGACGAGACTTGCCAATGCAAGTCAATGGGTGTGTTAAAAAAAATCGTACTGCACTCGGACCATGCGATAGCCATCCAATTTTCACGCACCCATCTCCTTGAAACCTGACAATTCATCATCCACATAATATAAAATCACAGCGGTACCCGACATTATAGAATAGAGAGAATACATACATAGAAAAGTTAGATAGAAAGATATCAGTGACATATATCATTAGTAAAGTGATTGTGTTGCTTACTGGTAATGTTATTTATTGCTAAATTAAAGAAATAAAAAAAAAAATGGCGTGGGGTCCCCTGTAAGTTTACACACCAGCAGAGGGTAAGTGGACAGCTATGGGCAGATATCTGTAGCCTGGGAAGGGGACAATACCCAAGGAGCTTCCCAGCTGTATAATTGGCCTTTACTGGCTATTAAAATGTGGGACCCCCAAAAAGGATTGACGTGGGGTCCCCCTATCTTAAGAGCTAGCAAAGGCTAGGCAGACAGCCGGGGACTGATATTAATAGCCTAGGAAGGGGCCATGAATATTGGCCCCCTCCCAGACTACAAACACCAGCTCTCAGCCATCCCAGAAGTGGAGCCTCGCTCTGCCCATTAGCGGTGGCAAGTGGGGTTATAGGGCTGGGGTTGATGTTAGCTTATATTGGCAGCTGACATCAAGCCCAGATTAGTAATGGAGAGGTGTCTATAAGAAGCCCCCATTGCTAACACCATAGTGAAAGTGAAATAGTGATAAAAAACACCCACAACCAGAATGAAATAATTTATTTGAAATAACCATACAGACTTCTTTAATATTCTTAATTAAACCCTACTTACCATTACGCCCATCCAGCTGAGTCCCATGTCACCGGCAATACAAATAAAATAATAAACCAACCTCATCCTCACCTTTCCGACGTGAAGAACATAATCCATGTGTCCCTCAATGGGTTCATCTCTACTACTTCTAGATGGCATGTTGCATAATAGCTTGACCTGACCATCCAGCCTGCCATTGTCACGGTTGCATCAGATGTGACGACTAGTGCTCAACCCCTTCTTCTACACCCCCTTCCCTAAGCGCTAGGGAAATACAGAGTCTAGGTTCCTGTGCAGCGATTGATGAGGAACCAATATAGGGACTGTCAGGGAAGACAGGGTGATATCAGATCAGCCTAAGGGGTCTCCACTCCCCCTTTTCCCTAGAGTAGGGGCTCCCTTCCCCCCTTACTTTTGTGTTGCACTTAGTCTTTCCTACACCTTGTGTGACATTATAAAAGGCCATGCACATTTTGAAAGGAAAAAAAAACCTGACACTTTGGTTTATCTGTGTGGTTTTTTTGGGTGTCTTTTTTTTTTCCTTTCTCCCTTGGTATGGGTTCAGTGGCGGAGCTACGAGAGCGGCTGCACTGTCTGTCTCTGGAGATGAATGACCTCCGTGGTGAGATTCAGCAGCAGCATCACCTACAAGTTGCTAATGTGGGGTCTCTGCAGGTAAGCCTGTACAGCCCAAACCCAAGGTTGTGCTCCCGGAGAGGTTTTCAGGAGGTAGGGACAAGTTTTATTTATTCAAAGAGGCCTGCAAGTTATACTTTAAACTTTGTCCTTACTCCTCCAGAAGTGATGAGGACATTTAAATATCAAAACCACATAAATAGTTCCGCCACTGGTTTGACCGCCCTGAGCCACGGAAGCGGGTTGCAGCCACGGAGACTACAACCACCAGTATCCACCAAAAAGGGTCCGGCTCCGGGTGTCTCAAGGCCCAGGGGGTGCGTCAGAACATTTTCATCACCTTTCATAATCACCAATGGGACAAGGCAGGGATGTCCTCTGTCCCCTCTCTTATACATCCTAGTGACGGAGCACCTGCTCTCATCAATTCGCCATAACCCCAATATTAGGTGGATTGAGGTGGGAGGCACCGAGGACAAAAGCTCTGCATTTGCTGATGATGTCCTAGTATATATCACTCAATCACATATATCCATCCCTGCTGTTATGGCTGAAATAGATCACTTTGTTACATGGTCAAATTTTAAAATCAATGCAGCGAAGTCTGAGGCCCTCGATGTCTCGCTCCCCAAATCCATACAGGATTCCATCCAGTCCAACTTTCCCTTTGCCTGGCCCTCACAGGGTATCAAATACTTAGGAATTCCTATTCATAGAGACCTCTCCCATCTATGTTATCTTAATTTTGGGCCCTTTATTGAACAACTCCATACAGACCACGGTTGGCAAGTTAGAACTGTAAGATTCACTACGTGAACCACTGGTGTTTTGTGGAAAAGCACATGTACACTGTGTTCCAAATTATTATGCAAAAAGTGTTTAGGAGTGATAAGGGAAGAATTTGTTTGTCAGTTAAACTCATTGATGGTGATATGTGTCAGGGCTCTTTATATCACTGTAAGCAATTGCAGACACCTGTGCTAATTAGTTTGGCAGGTGTGTCCAATGAAAGACAAGACTACATAAGAAGGCTGTCCCACATTATTAAGCAGCCTACATTTTCTGCCAAAATGGGAAAGAAAAAGGATGTGTCGGCTGCTGAGAAGCAACAAATTGTGGAGTGTTTAGGTCAAGGCATGACTACAATCAACATTGTGCGATGATCAGGATGAAATGTCTTGGCAATCAAGAAGTATGTAGCTGATTCACAGTACACACATGTGCGTCCTGATAAGGGCAAATTGAGGACTCTTTCCTACAGGCAATTACGTCAGGTGAAAAGAGCAGCGGCAAAAAAGCCTTGTCATAGCAACAGACAAGTTTTTGAAGCTGCTGGTGCCTCCAACTTCCCCCGAACAACAAGATGCAGGGTCCTTCAGAGGTTTGCAGCTGTGCATAAGCCATCCTGTCGACCTCCTCTATCCACTGCACACAAGCAGAAACGGCTCCAGTGGGCCAAACAATACATGAAGACTGACTTCAAAACTGTTTTGTTCACGTGCGCTTATCTGTCAGCACACCCCCAGCAGCGCTGAACACACGTTCAGACAGAACGCTGGCTGCGGGGCATGACAAGATCTCCAAGGTGTAAGTTGCGAACTCCGGCCATTTATCCAGATTGGAAGCCCAAAAAAAGCAAGGGTCCAGTGACACAGTCGTCGCTTCAATGTTTACTTGGAGATACTCCTGTACCATCGTCTCTAGGCTTTGACTATGTGTCTCCTGTGGCCTTGCAAAGGATGGGCTAAAAAAGTGGTGAAATGATTCCGCAAAATTGATGTTACCAGCAGATACTGTGAGATTCACTACGTGCACCACTGGTGTTTTGTGGAAGAACACATGTAAGATTCTGCAACAGTCTCTGCTGATACTCCTGCATGTGTGCATCCCTTTCTATGGCAGGAATAATTTCGGCAAATTTACTTTTGTACCGGGGATCTAACAGTGTGGCAACTCAGTAGTCATGATTATTTCTAATTCTCACAATTCGAGAGTCATGTTGCAGGTAGTGCAGCAAGAAGGCACTCATGCGTCTTGCGCATCCAGGAGCACCAAGTCCCTGTTGTGTTGGTGGCGAGGTAACAATCATGCTTCCTTCCTCTGTCCTCTCCCCCCAATCTCGCACAACAGAAATGTGATCAAGGTCTCTCTCATCTGATGAGTCTTCCATCAGTTCGTCCTCCACTTCTTCCTGGGCTCCTGCACCTTTCTCACTAGTTTGGCTGCTACCATGCGCCCTGGTAAAACCATCTCCCCCACCCTCACATGCCTGCCGCCTTGGTGCTGCCGACCGTCTGGACCTTGCAGATGTTAGCCCTTCCGCATACAACTCCTCCTCCTCTACTTCCTCCACCTCCTCTTGTGCCAGCACCTGACTCCGAATTCTGTTTAACATGTGCTCCAGCATGTAAATCACCGGAATAGTCATGCTGATAATGGCATCGTCAGCACTAAACATCTTCGTCGCATTTCAAAACTGTGCAGAAGGGTGCATAGGTCCCTGATCTGAGACCACTCCTCCAGAGTGATTTGCCCCACCTCTGGATCTCGTTGGCCCAGGTTATACATCAGAACGTATTACACCAGGGCTTGTCGGTGCTGCCACAGTCGCTGCAACATGTGCAAAGTTGAATTCCACCGGGTAGTCACATCGCATTTTAGCCAGTGAAGTGGCAGACCCAACGACTTCTATAGAGATGTAAGTCGCTGAGCTGCGGGATGCGAACGGCGGAAGTGAGCACACAGCGACCGTGCCCTTTGCAAAAGGCCATCTAGTCCAGGATAGTGGGCTAAAAATTGGTGGACAACCAGGTTCAACACGTGAGCCATACAAGGCACGTGTGTGACATTGCCCCGGCGAAGGGCCGCACCCAGGTTTGCAGCATTGTCGCACACGGCCTTCCCTGGTTTCAGGTCCAGTGGAGACAACCATTCATGAAATTGGTTCTCCAGAGCTGACCATAACTCCTCAGTTGTGTGACTCACATTTCCCAGACATTTCAAAGTAAAAACCACGTGATGACGTTGAGCCCTACTGCCAGCATAGTAAGGAGGTGTGCAGGATCCCTTCTGCGCAGTTAGAAAGCTTGTGGCATGACCAGACAGGCTTTGGGTGCAGGTGGAGGACCGAGAGGAGGTTGAAGAGGCAGAAGCAGTGGAAGAACTTTGAGATAAAGAGGATTGACGCACAACTCGTGGGGACGGCAAGACTTGGACAGCAGCCCCTTGTCCTGCTGTCACCATAGTTACCCAGTGCCCAGTCAGCGACATGTAACGCCCCTGTCCATGCCTACTCGTCCAAGTGTCTGTGGTGAAATGCACCCTGTCACACACAGAGTTTCTCAAAGAAGCGGTGATGTTGTGTGCGACATGCTGGTGGAGCGCAGGCACAACTTTCTTTGAGAAGTAGTGCCGACTGGGCATCTGGTACTGGGGCACTGCGACAGACATAAGGTCTCGAAAATCCTCTGTGTCCACTAGGCGGAAAGGCAGCATTTCTGTAGCCAAGAGCTTGCAGATGGTGAAATTCAACCTCTTAGCTTTCTCATGGCTAGGAGGAAATGGTCTTTTACTTGTCCACATCAGAGTGACCGAGGGCTGGCTGTTGTGCTTAGACGGGGTTGATAAGGGTGTCCCCGGCAAACTGCCGGTTTCTGAGGAAGATGCAGGCGGACATGTTAGGTTGCCTTGATCCAAAGGTGGTGCTATTGATGTTGGACAGCGCTCAACACCAGCTGGTGTTACCACCTCCAAAAAAAATGATGACCTGCCAATCCCGCTGGCTGTTGCGGGTAAAGAGGTGGCAGGTCTGCGTTCCAAAACAGGTGTGACTGCTGTCCCCCCAGTCACAGAGGATGAAGAGGCCGCGGATGCACAAGATGTGGCAGACAGTGGTTGACCCGGCCGGCTAGGCCGCATTGTAGCACAGTGAGCTTCCCACTGCAACTTATGCTTCATGTCCATGTGCCGGTTCATGCATGAAGTACTCAAACTATGTATCTTTTGGCATCTACTTAGCTTTTGCTGACAAATGTTACAGATAACACGAGTTGGGTCATCTTTATCGATCTGAAAAAATGCCCAGGCTATGCAAGGCTTAGCACCCATGCGACCTGAAGAGCCACCACGACTTGTGGTCAGAGGCAGAGTTGTGTTTGAGGATGCAGTTGTTGACGTGCTTCCAGTACTACGTCTCTGTCCAGGAAGGTGCAACCTGACCTCATCATCACTAGCATCCTCCTCCACCTCCTCTGCTGACCTCATCTCTTGGCTGACTGTGGGATGACAGTAAGTGGGATCTCCAACCTCATCATCATCACCCTGTGTGTTATCACACCCGTCGTCTTCAGAGCCATCCTGTTCCTGCCCTGACAAAAAACTAAAGTTGTCGCTCCAATCAGGTATTTGAGTCTCATCATTGTCTTCCTCATTGTCTCCACCAACAGGAGTTACAGTTTGGGAATGAGGGTCTACATTATGGTCAGAACCTTCTGCGTCTGGTCCTGGATCCGACTCATAAAGATTCTGGGCATCAGTGCAGATCATTTCCTCGTCTGTATTCACAGAATCTCTGGAGCCGACCTCTGATTCCCAGGCTATAGTATGAGTAAACAGCTCTGCAGACTCAACCATCTGTTCTACCCCATACTCAGATGGGCAGCTGGAGATTTGGGAGCTGTGAGGAAGCAAGTGCAGTTGGGGTGACACCTCTGAGGACTGGAGTATTTGTGATGTTGAAGTTGAGGTGGAGGAGAGCCCACTTAAAGGAGCACTTGATATCCGTTGAAGCACCTGCTGTTTTTGTGCCTCATCTAGAATTTGTAGCGATTGGCGTGGCCGTAAGAAAGGGATCTTATCGCATTGTCCGCTAAAAAAAGTAGACATTTTAGTTTGGCTGGAAGATGGTCTTTCTTCTGCAGATGTTACTGTTGCTTTAACACCTACCCCACGGACACAACCTTTTATCCCCTTCCCAACACCCCTATTCCCCTTTTCCACCAGCAGCAGGCCTTTTCCCACTCATTTTGATGGTTAACTAATTGACAACTCTGGAGTTGTTTGCACAAACAACAATGGATGGGAACCGAGCAGAGCTGAGTGGCCAAACTGTGGTATTAGGCCATAAGTATTGGCTGGTTTAGATGCAGATAAAAATGATATTGAATTTGCAACCTGATGGAGGTCAGAATAGATGGACTAATAGACCAAGTCCCATACACTGCTAGAAGCCCAAATTTTTTTTCAGAGCTAGATGCAGAAAAAATTATATTCAATTTGCAACCTAATGGAGGTCAGTGTAGATGGACTAATAGAACAAGTCCCACACGATGCTAGAAGCCCAAAGTTTTTTTCAGAGGTAGATGCAGAAAAAATTATATTCAATTTGCAACCTGATGGAGGTCAGTATAGATGGACTAATAGACCAAGTCCCACACACTGCTAGAAGCCCAAATATTTTTCCAGAGCTAGATGCAGAAAAATATATTTTTAATTTGCAACCTGATGGAGGTCAGTATAGATGGACTAATAGACCAAGTCCCACACACTGTTAGAAGCCCAATTTTTTTTCAGAGCTAGATGCAGAAAAAAATCATATTCAATTTGCAACTTGATGGAGGTCAGTATAGATGGACTAATAGACCAAGTCCCACACACTGCTAGAAGCCCAAATATTTTTTCAGAGCTAGATGCAGAAAAAAATTATATTGAACTTGCAACCTGATGGAGGTCAGTATAGATGGACTAATAGACCAAGTCCCACACACTGCTTGAAGCCCAAATATTTTTTCAGAGCTGGATGCAGAAAAAAATGATATTCAATTTGCAACCTGATGGAGGTCAGTATAGATGGACTAATAAAACAAGTCCCACAAACTGCTAGAAGCCCAAATATTTTTTCAGAGCTAGATGCAAAAAAAAAATATTTTTAATTTGCAACCTGATGGAGGTCAGTATAGATGGACTAATAGACCAAGTCCCACACACTGCTAGAAGCCCAAATTTTTTTTCAGAGCTAGATGCAGAAAAAAATTATATTCAATTTGCAACCTGATGGCGGTCAGTATAGATGGACTAATAGAACAAGTCCCACACACTGCTAGAAGCCCAAATATTTTTTCAGAGCTAGATGCAGAAAAAAATTATTTTTAATTTGCAACCTGATGGAGGTCAGTATAGATGGACTTATAGACCAAGTCCCACACACTGCTAGTAGCCCAAATTTTTTTTCAGAGCTAGATGCAGAAAAAAATATATTCAATTTGCAACCTGATGGAGGTTAGTATTGATGGACTAATAGAACAAGTCCCACACACTGCAAGAAGCCCAAATTTTTTTTCAGAGCTAGATGCAGAAAAAATTATTTTTAATTTGCAACCTGATGGAGGTCAGTATAGATGGACTAATAGACCAAGTCCCACACACTGCTAGAAGCCCAAATTTTTGTTCAGAGCTAGATGCAGGAAAAAATTATATTCAATTTGCAACCTGATGGAGGTCAGTATAGATGGACTAATAGAACAAGTCCCACACACTGCTAGAAGCCCAAATATTTTTTCAGAGTTAGATGCAGAAAAAAAATATTTTTAATTTGCAACCTGATGGAGGTCAGTATAGATGGACTAATAGACCAAGTCCCACACACTGCTAGAAGCCCAAATTTTTTTTCAGAGCTAGATGCAGAAAAAAATTATATTCAATTTGCAACCTGATGGAGGTCAGTATAGATGGACTAATAGAACAAGTCCCACACACTGCTAGAAGCCCAAATATTTTTTCAGAGCTAGATGCAGAAAAAAATTATATTCAATTTGCAACCTGATGGAGGTCAGTACAGATGGACTTATAGACCAAGTCCCACACACTGCTAGAAGCCCACATTTTTTTTTCAGAGCTAGATGCAGAAAAAAAATATATTCAATTTGCAACCTGATGGGGGTTAGTATTGATGTACTAATAGACGAAGTCCCACACACTCCTAGAAGCCCAAATATTTTTTCAGAGCTAGATGCAGAAAAAAATTATATTCAATTTGCAACCTGATGGAGGTCAATACAGATCGACTTATAGACCAAGTCCCACACACTGCTAGAAGCCCACATTTTTTTTTCAGAGCTAGATGCAGAAAAAAAATATATTCAATTTGCAACCTGATGGGGGTTAGTATTGATGGACTAATAGACCAAGTCCCACACACTGCTAGAAGCCCAAATATTTTTTCAGAGCTAAATGCAGAAAAAAATTATTTTTAATTTGCAACCTGATGGAGGTCAGTATAGATGGACTAATAGAACAAGTCCCACACACCGCTAGAAGCCCAAATATTTTTTCAGAGCTAGATGCAGAAAAAAATTATTTTTAATTTGCAACCCGATGGAGGTCAGTATAGATGGACTAATAGACCAAGTCCCACACACTGCTAGAAGCCCAAATTTTTTTTCAGAGCTAGATGCAGAAAAAAATTATATTCAATTTGCAACCTGATGGAGGTCAGTATAGATGGACTAATAGAACAAGTCCCACACACTGCTAGAAGCCCAAATATTTTTTCAGAGCTAAATGCAGAAAAAAATTATTTTTAATTTGCAACCTGATGGAGGTCAGTATAGATGGACTAATAGAACAAGTCCCACACACTGCTAGAAGCCCAAATATTTTTTCAGAGCTAGATGCAGAAAAAAATTATATTGAATTTGCAACCTGATGGAGATCAGTATAGATGGACTAATAGAATGATGCTATGCCCAAAAGGTTTTACTTCACTGAGTGCAGTAAAAAAATTGGTATTCTATACACAGGTGGTGTAACTTGCAACACAGATAGGCTACTCCACTGACTAACACACTCTGCAATAGGCCAAAAAGGATTAGCTTTGCTAGATTTAGCCAAATGCTGTGAAAAAAACTTGCACAGCACTGGCACAGACCTGCCTTGCAAAAACTGATAGGAACTGATGTAACTTAGTCCTGAAAAGGACTGCAATTACAATTAGTCTTTGCTCCCAACCTATCTTTTTAAGAGCACAGACCTGCCTGATAAAAGTCGTAGGAAATGCTGTAACTTAGTCCTTAAAAGGACTGCAATCACAACTCTTCCCTACTCCCAAGTTATCTGTAGATTTGTGCGAAAATTGGCTTGAAATTAACAAGGTATAGCGCACACAGCAACAGCGGTGCCGTCTAACAAGCAGCTGCAGCAGTGAGAAAATTGTGGCGATGGGGAAAATGGCTGGGTCTTATAGGGCAAGGACATGTGACATACACTTCCAATGACACATGCCCTTGCTTGTGTGAAAAAAAGCACTTCGCTCCGTGTGTGCGCTGCTGATAGGCTGACAGATTGCACCTCCCCACTGTAAATGCGGGAAAGAGAAAAAAAAATGGAGATCTTCATTATTCCTGCAGAGATCCATTCCCCGCCCCTCCCCCCGCCCCGCTGTACACTCAAACTGCGTATTAACATTAATTTTCAGCATTACTGAGAAAAAATCCAGTTATGATTTTGGTGCACGAACAGTTATCGAACATAACCTCGAACAGCCGAATTTTTTTCAAATCGTTCGTGTTCGCCGAACGTCTCGAACACCGCCCAAAACAGCTCGAATTTGAGATTGGCGAACAGTTCGAGTCGAACACCGCTCATCTCTACAAGACACCCTCAATAAAGAAGTGGTTCTGCAGGTGGGGACCACAGACTACATCTCAGTACCAATGCTTTCTGGCTGATGATTTGGTCACTTTTGAATGTTGGTTGTGCTTTCACACTCGTGGTAGCATGAGACGGACTGTACAAACCACAGAAGTTGCTCAGGTAGTGCAGCTCATCCAGGATGGCAGATCAATGCGAGCTGTGGCAAGAAGGTTTGCTGTTTCTGTCAGCGTAGCATCCAGAGGCTGGAGGTGCTACCAGGAGACATCCAGTACACCAGGAGATGTGGAGGGGGCCATAGGAGGGAAACAACCCAGCAGCAGGACCGCTACCTCCACCTTTGTACAAGGAGGAACAGGAGGAGCACTGCCAGAGCCCTGCAAAATGACCTCCAGAAGGCCACAAATGTGCATGTGTCTGCACAAATGGTTAGAAATTGACTCCTTAAGGGTGGTATGAGGGCCGGACGTCCTCAGATGGGGGTTGTGCTCACAGCCCAACACCATGCAGGACGCTTGGCATTTGCCACAGAACACAAGGATTGGCAAAGTCGCCACTGGCGCCCTGTGCTCTTCATAGTTGAAAGCAGGTTCACACTGAGTACATGTGACAGATATGACAGAGTCTGGAGACGCCGTGGAGAGCAATCTGCTGCCTGCAACATTCTTCAGCATGACCGGTTTGGCAGTGCGTCAGTAATGGTGTGGGGTGGCATTTCTTTGGCATAACCGTCCATGTACTCGCCAGAGGTAGCTTGACTGCCATTAGGTACCGAGATGAGATCCTCAGACCCCTTGTGAGACCATATGCTGGTGCGGTTGGCCCTGGGTTCCTCCTAATGCAGGACAATGCCAGACCTCATGTGGCTGGAGTGTGTCAGCAGCTCCTGCAAGATGAAGGCATTGACATCATGTCTCGCTCCATCCTCCATCCTTGGCGGATGCTTTAATCCAGGTCTGGGAGGAGATCCCACAGGAGACCATCTGCAACCTCATCAGGAGCATGCCCAGGCATTGTAGGGAGGTCATACAGACACGTGGAGGCCACTCACAATACTGAGCCTCATTTTGACTTGTTTTAAGGACATTACATCAAAGTTGGATCAGCCTTTGGTGTGTTATTCCATTTTAATTTTGGGGGTGACTCCAAATCCAGGCCTCCATTGGTTAATACATTTGATTTCCATTGATGATTTTTGTGTGATTTTGTTTTCAGCACATTCAACTTTGTACAGAACAAAGTTTTCAATGAGAATATTTCATTCATTCAGATCAAGGATGTGTTATTTGAGTGTTCCCTTTATTTTTTTGAGCAGTGTATTATTGCGGTCTGTCCTTCAATCCCTAAGCAAAAGGAGAATCGATTATCCCTTGGTAGTCTGGAGTTGGATAAACAAGGGGTGCTCTTTTTGCCAACTTGCAGTTCTCGGTTTTGTCCTGATGGCAGAGGTGATGCTAGAGAGAAAAAATGAGAAAATTTCTGTGTTTGTTGACAGTGGTGCTGGAGTCAGCATGATTGATGCTGGGTTTGTGAAAGCTCATGGTCTTGCTTGCTGTACTTTAGCTAAGCCTATTCCCATCTTCACCATCACTTGCACAGAAAGCACTAACTCAGATGGTACATAATGTTGGATTGGCAAGCCAGGAAAATTGTTGAATGGGGAGATTACTGTCATGAGAACGGATTGGATATTTCCCTTGCTGCAGTCTCTATGGAAATATTACCTGCCTTTCTGGCTGGTTTTGAGGACGTTTAATCAGAGAGGGGGTGTCAGGATTTGCCTCCTCATCGTGCATATGACTGTCATATTAACCTGACCCCCGGAGCTAAACTACCAAAGTCCAGACTGTATAATCTTTCTGGCCTTGAGAAACTAGCCATGAAGGATTTCATTGTGAAAAGTCTGGAGAAGGAACACATCAGGCCCTCATCTTCGCCCATGGTGGCAGGGTTCTTCTTCGTGAAGAAAAAAGATGGTGGTCTACGTCCCTGTTTGGATTTACGGGAATTAAATCAAATTACAATCCGAGAGCCATATTCTCTTCCTCTGATTCCAGATTTGTTCAGCCAAGTTGTGGGAGCTAAGGTGTTCTCCAAGTTGGATTTAATGGGAGCCTACAATCTGGTTAGAATCAGAGTAGGGGATGAATGGAAAACTGCATTCAATACCCCTGAAGGGCATTTTGAGAGTCTGGTTACGCCTTTCGGTTTGACTAACGCACCTGTTTCAGGATTTCATAAATTATATTTTTCATCATTTGGTGGGGAGATTTGTGGTGGTCTATCTGGACGATATTTTGTTTTACTCCCCTAATTTTGAGATACATCGGAGGCATGTTAGACAGGTGCTCCAGATACTAAGGGATAACAAACTATATGTCAAACTAGAAAAATGTGTATTTGCTATTCAGGAGGTGCAGTTTTTGAGGTACTTGTTGTCTTCTTCGGGTTTTCGGATGGACCCGGAGAAGATTCATGCAGTCCTTGATTGGGACCACCCAAAGAACCTGAAGGCTCTACAACGTGTTCTGGGCTTTACTAATTATTACAGAAAATTCATTCAAAATTACTCGGTAATCGTGAAACCCCTTACTGACATGACCAGGAATAGGTCTGATTTTTCCAAATCGTCAGAGGCCTCCCTCCATCCTTTTTCTTTCTTAAAGAATCATTCTGCCACTGCACCTATCAGTCAACCCAATGTTTCACAACCCTTTATTGTGGAAGTTGATGCGTCAGAGGTGGGGGTTGGAGCTGTGTTGTCTCTTGGTCCATCCCCAGATAAATGACGTCCATGCGCTTTCTTTTCTAAAAAATTGTCTTCAGCTGAGAGGAACTATGACTTGGGTAATAGGGAACTTTTGGCAATCAAATTGGCGTTCGAAGAATGGCGACATTGGTTGGAGGGGGCTGTCCATCCAATTACTGTTCTGAAGTCAGTTAAATGTCTCAACCATAGGCAACAGTCACTAATAACTCCGGCACTCAATAAGTTTTAAATTTTCAAAACAAATTTTAAAATTTTATTCATAATTAGGCAAACCCATGAATGCAGATACATAAATTTGACGTTTCGGCCTATATTGGCCCTTTTCAAGGTATCTGGTGGTTATAGGGTCCCGTGATCCAAATGTGCGATCTACTCGGCTACGAGTAGATCCCACATTCGGATCACGGGACCCTATAACCACCAGATACCTTGAAAAAGGCCAATAAAGGCCGAAATGTCGAATTTATGTATCTGCATTCATGGGTTTGCCTAATTATGAATAAAATTGAAAAAAAAATTTTGCAAATTTAAAACTTATTGAGTGCCAGAGTTATTACTGACTTTTGTTATATCCTTTACTCCTGAGCACCATTACATTAAACAGTGAGCACCCAATCTTTCTTCTATATTCAACCATAGGCAAGCCAGATGTTCCCTATTTTTTACTAGGTTCAATTTTGTTGTCACTTTTCGTCCAGGGGTCAAAAATGTCAAGGCTGATGCTTTGTCCCGGAACTTCCCTTGTGGCAGTGACCATGAGAACTCTGCCCCGATATTACAGAAAGGGGTAGTCATTTCGGCATTGTTTCCTGAACTGGAGGGTGAGGTGTTGTGGAATGAGGGGGACGCCCCTGCCTCCTGCCCTTCAGGAAGGTTATTTGTGCTATCCAATCTGTGCCGCAAAGTGATTTAGGAACATCATAACTCTGTGCTTGCTGGTCATCCAGGTGGTAAGTCAACCGCGGACCTCCTATCTCATCGTTTTTGATGCTGCATTGGATGTGATTGAACACGTATCTGTTTGTAGTATTTGCGCGGGTTCTAAAGTATCGCATATCCATCCATCTGGTACTCTTCTTCCGTTACCTATCCCTAGCAGGCCATGGAAATACTTATCCATGGATATTATTACTAGTGTTGAGCCACCCCCGTAGTGTTCGAGTTCGGTTCGGTTAGTCAAACACCCGTGTGTTCGCCGATCTGTTCATCGAACTGTTCGTCGAACACCTTCGAACACCGTTAAAACCAATGGCAGGCAAGCAAAAACACATAGAAACACATAGAAAACACCTTCAAAGGTGTCCAAAAGCTGACAAACTGCTCAGAAGACATAACTAACACATGGAAAAGTGACAAGTACATATAGTCATGCGAAAAGAAAAGAGGTAGAGGAGTAAAAGGAGGGGGAGACACAGATATAGGCATGTCATGCCCTTCTAAAATCCAAAAAGTGAGAAGCCGACACGGCCAGTCCGTTCCTGCCCGTGCCACTTCCGTGTCGCCGGGTTTGTGCCAGAGCCGCGGTGGACCCTGACGGCCAGCCCCCCTCTCCCAATACTGGTGCTTGTCCGCTGGTGGGTCGAGCCCCCCCGCAGTGGTGGGGGGGTAACATCTGCAGAAGAAAGACCATCTTCCAGCCAAACTAACATGTCGACTTCTTTTCGTGGACAATGTGATACGATCCCTTCGCTACAAATTCCAGATGAGGCACAAAAACAGCAGGTGCTTCAGCGGATATCAAGTGCTCCTTCAAGTGGGCTCTCCTCCACCTCAATTTCAACATCACAAATACTCCAGTCCTCAGAGGTGTCACCCCAATCGCACTTTCTTCCTCACAGCTCCCAAGTCTCCAGCTGCCCGTCTGATTGTGGGGTAACACAGATGGTTGAGTCTGCAGAGCTGTTTACTTATACTATAGCCTGGGAAACGGAGGTCTGCTCCAGAGCTTCTGTTAATAAAGATGAGGAAATGATCTGCACTGAAGCCCAGAATCTTTATAAGTCAGATCCAGGACCAGATGAAGAAGGTTCTGAGCATAATGTAGACCCTCGTTCCCAAATTGTAACTCCTGTTGGTGGAGACAATGATGAAGACGATGATGAGACTCAAATACGTGATTGGAGCGATAACTTGACTTTTCGGTCAGGGCAGGAAGAGGTTGACTTTGAGGACGACGGGTGTGATAACACACAGGGTGATGATGACAAGGTTGGAGATACCACTTACTGTCAACCCACAGTCAGCCAGTCGATGAGGTCACCCGGGCCTTTGCCTGGCCTTGAGGATGTCGCAGTGGTCGGCTCCCTTGCCCGTACCCTGGGGTCACTCTTTAAAAGGGTGGATAATTGTCAATTTTATAAGAGTTCGTGACGCCACCTGTGGTATCTGGTGAGAAGCACCAGCGCTGCAGCAGTTCACTGAGGCCCGTGATAAGGCAGCTCGATGGTATAGCTCCCCACAGGTGGAGCTAGGTCTCAGGGCAGCGTATGCAGGGGGAATGCAGGACAGCCGAGACCCAGCTGGGTCAGAGCAAGAACGGGAACGGACACGGTAGTCACTTCAGTACCTTTTACTGGAGGAAATTCAGGCACATCCCGGAGCACTGTAGGGTGAAGGGTGCATATCAGGATCCTCCCCAATGAGCGGGTGTAGGGCCTACTGTTTCTTGCCTCTGTGTAGTAAGTTTCTGACCTGCCTGGAGCTAGGCCTAACTTTGTCTCTGTCCTGCGCTGGCTGACCTTGTGGTAGGGCCTTCTCTTGGAGTTAATGCTCCCAGTAAGCGGGGCCTAAGCGTCTCCTGGCTCTGTTACGTATCAGCACCTTAGCGATCCTGGGACTTGTAGTTCTCCAGGGATTCCGGTTATGCCTTACTGGGTCATAGAGATCCCGGTAAGCTCGGATCCGGTGTCCGGTAAATGCTTCGGGGTGAGCTGGTTAAGCTCCTCTGCCCCTTATGTGCTAACTCGCCACTCACCTTCGGCCTACTCGGGCCCTCACTAGGCTATACACACTAACGGCAGCTTGCCGCGCTTCACCGATCTTATGGCGCCGGCACACCTTAAGCTCTATCTGGGCTCCAAGAATCTAGCTAGCAGGAGCCTCGTGCTCCACTGCTGAACTATTAACTGAGTTCTCTAGATTAGACTGAGCTCCACTGCAGACTGACCTCTCTTAGGCTTCTCTACTGCAGGAACTCTTCAGAGGAACTGAACTGCCTAGCTCCACCTTCCCTATTTATATCCCTAATGGGCTCCCTCTGCTGGTCTGAGGTGGAAGGTGGAGATGTGTGAATGTTTATGGGGGCCTCTTGTGGAGGATTCCATCAATACACTCTTCTAGGATCTGTGATACCAAGCGCAGCAGGGCGTCACAGATGCTATTGACGACGAGGTTAGGTTGCGCCTTCCTGGACAGAGACGGAGTACTGGAAGCACGTCAACAACTGCATCCTCAACCACAACTCTGCCTCTGACCACAAGTCGTAGTGGCTCTTCAGGTCGCATGGGCTCTAAGCCTTGCATAGCCTGGGCATTTATTCAGATCGATAAGGATGACCCAACTCGTGTTATCTGTAATATTTGTCACCAAAAGCTAAGTAGAGGCCAAAAAATCCATAGTTTGAGTACTTCATGGATGTACCGTCACATGGATATGAAGCATAAGTTGCGGTGGGAAGCTCACTGTGCTACAATGCGGCCTAGCAGGCTGGGCCAACCACCGTCTGCCACATCTTGTGCATCCGCGGCCTCTTCATCCTCTGTGACTGGGGGGACAGCAGTCACACATGTTTTTGGACGCAGACCTGCCACCTCTTTATCTGCAACAGCCGGTGTGATTGGCAGTTCATTGGGAAGTGGAAACACCTGCTGGTGTTGAGCGCTCTCTGACATCGAGAGCACCACCTTTGGATCAAGGCAACCTAACATGTCTGCCTGCATCTTCCTCACAGACCGGCAGTTTGCCGAGGACACCCTACTCAACCCCGTCAAAGCACAACAGCCAGCCCTCGGTCCCTCAGATGTGGAAAAGCAAAAGACCATTTCCTCCTAGCCATGAGAAAGCTAAGAGGTTGAATTTCACCATCTGCAAGCTGTTGGCTACAGAAATGCTGCCTTTCCGCCTGGAGGACACAGTGGATTTTCGAGACCTTATGTCCGTCGCAATGCCCCAGTACCAGATGCCCAGTCGGCACTACTTCTCAAAGAAAGGTGTGCCTGCGCTCCACCAGCATGTCGCACACAACATCACCACTTCTTTGAGAAACTCTGTGTGTGACAGGGTGCATTTCACCACAGACACTTGGACAAGTAGGCATGGACAGGGGCGTTACATGTCGCTGACTGGGCACTGGGTAACTATGGTGACAGCAGGACAAGGGGCTGCTGTCCAAGTCTTACAGTCCCCACGAGTTGTGCGTCAATCCTCTTTATCTCGAAGTTCCTCCACTGCTTCTGCCTCCTCAACCTCCTCTCGGTCCTCCACCTGCACCCAAAGCCTGTCTGGTAATGCCACCTGCTTTCTAACTGCGCAGAAGGAATCCTGCACACCTCCTTACTATGCTGGCAGCAGGGCTCAACGGCATCAGTGTTTACTTTGAAATGTCTGGGAAATGTGAGTCACACAGCTGAGGACTCATGAATGGTTGTCTCCACTGGACCTGCAACCAGGGAAGGCCGTGTGCGACAATGCTGCAAACCTGGGTGCGGCCCTTCGCCGGGGCAATGTCACACACGTGCCTTGTATGGCTCACGTGTTGAACCTGGTTGTCCATAAATTTTTAGCCCACTATCCCGGACTAGATGGCCTTCTGCAGAGGGCACGGTCGCTGAGTGCTCACTTCTGCCATTCGCATCCCGCAGCTCAACGACTTACATCTCTACAGAAGTCGTTGTGCCTGCCAGTTCACCGGCTGAAATGCGATGTGCCGACACGGTGGAATTCAACTCTGCACATGTTGCAGCGACTGTGGCAGCACCGACAAGCCCTGGTGCAATACGTTCTGACGTATAGCCTGGGCCAACGAGATCCAGAGGTGGGGCAAATCACGCTGCAGGAGTGGTCTCAGATCAGGGACCTATGAAGTTGACGCGCCCCCTGGGCCGTGGGGTACCCTGAGCCGGGCCGGTAGACGCTGGGGGTTGTTGTCACTGTGGCGGTGACCCGGTCCGTGACCCAGGGAGGTCAATCCAACGGTAATTTGTATATATGGATTTTATAGTCTCCGACTACGCCACCTGTGGAGTGCGGCCAAAGGGGCCGCCGCTGCGGAACAGTCCTCTGAAGCTGGTGGTTTTGCAGCAATGGTATTATTACTCACCACAGGAAGAGTGTAGCTTCAGGGCAGTGTGGGTGGATGATGGTGGTTGTAGTGCAGGGAGTCAGTAATGAACACAGAGTCCGTGTGATGCAGTCCCAAGATCTTTACTCACAGTTGTTGCAGTCCAGATTACAGGTACCAGAGCAATCTCACCCGTCGTGCTGTGCGTACTCAGTGAGGGGCTCAGTCCACCCCCAGATAGCTCCGGAGTACTTAGCAGGACCCCCTTCTGTGTGTCCTTTCTCTGGCCTTCTCCCTGCACCTCACACCCAGTGACACTTCTATCCGGTATCCTCGGGCCTTGGCGGGCGACTTGTGTTCCGTCCCCTGGGTCCTATGTGGCTACCTTCTTAATGAGACTGGTGTGGACCTTTGCCTGCACTACATGAAATGCTGCAGCCTCCGGTTTCTAGTTGAGCCTTGCTGTTTCTCCTCTAGTTGAGGGACCGGTTCCCCTTATCTGGCCTGACCCCTCTACCTCCTGGTAGCAGCAGGAGTATGGGTGGCCTTCTGTACGGCCCGTAGCCCTTGGGTCCCTTCGGTTCCTGGAGCCTTCCTGCTCCCACTCCTCTCTTCTCTCCTTCAGTCCTGGGCCTCCCAGGCTAGGCCCACCTCCGGAGCAGAGCCCATGCCGAGCCTCTACTCCTGTCACTTTTCCTCCTCTGACTGGCTTGCTCTTTCTAAGATGGCTTCCTATTTATACTCTGCCTGTCATGTGCTCCCCTAAGATGCTCCTCTAAGCACCCACTACATAGGACCCTCCCACCAGCTAGGGACCTGGGACTGTGCTCTCCCTAAGGAGCAATCTCGCCCTACACCCACTGCGGGTATGTGTTGGATGCAGGTGTTAGGGTCCCGAGCCATACGCCTTCCTTACCTGAGGGTGAGATACCACACCTCTGGGTGAGATGTAGTAACTCTGTGGTGACTGAACCCTCAGGGGCGCCACACATCCTTCTGCACAGTTTTGAAATGGCGACGAAGATGTTTAGTGCTGACGACGATGCCATTATCAGCATGACTATTCCGGTGATTTACATGCTGGAGCACACATTAAACAGAATTCAGAGTCAGGTGGTGGGACAAGAGGAGGTGGAGGAAGTAGAGGAGGAGTCGTATGCGGAAGGGATAACATCTCCAAGGTCCAGACGGTTGGCAGCACCAAGGCGGCAGGCATGGGAGGGTGGGGGAGAGGGATTAAGGTGCAGGAGCCGAGGAAGAATTGGAGGATGAACTGGCGATGGGCATGGAAGACTCATCAGATGAGGGAGACCTTGATCACATTTCTGTTGTGCGAGGTTGGGGGGAGAGGGCAGAGGAAGGGAGCATGATTCTTACCTCGCTACCAACACAACAAGGACTTGGTCCTCCTGGATGCACAAGACACATGAGTGCCTTCTTGCTGCACTACCTGCAACATGACCCTCAGATTGCAGTATTCGAAGTAATCCCGACTACTGGGTTGCCACACTCTTAGATCCCCGGTACAAAAGTACATTTTCCGAAATAATTCCTGCCATAAAAAGGGATTGACGCATGCAGGAGTATCTGCAGACGCTGTTGCAGAATCTTACATGTGCTTTTCCACAAAACACCAGTGGTGCACGAAGTGAATCTCACAGTTCTAACTTGCCAACCGTGGGACTGTCGAGTCTTCATCACTCAAACCGTAACAGTAACACAGTATCTACTGGTAACAGCAATTTTATGGAATCGTTTCACCACTTTTTTAGACCATCCTTTGCAAGGCCACAGGAGACAAGAAGTCTGACAAATAGTCAATGCCTAGAGAGGATGGTGCAGGAGTATCTCCAAGTGAACATCGAAGCCATGACTGTGTCACTGGACCCTTGCTCATTTTGGTATTCCAGTCTGGAAAAATGGCCGGAGCTCGCCACTCACGCCTTGGAGATCTTGTCATGCCCTGCAGCCAGTGTTCTCTCTGAACGTGTGTTCAGCACTGCTGATGGTGTGCTGACAGATAAGCGCACGCGGCTGTCCACTGAGAATGTAGACAGACTCAGGTTCATAAAGATGAACAAATCATGGATTCGCAAGGACTTTTATAACCCTGGGTTATCCTTGGGAGACTAAAAGCTTGAGGATTTGGTAATATCACCTCACCAACCGTTTTAAGCAATTGATGACACTTAACCCTAGAACGCATGACCATAAAAATATACACTTTCATATACCTGGGACCTTTTAGGCCCGTGTGCAAATAACATGGAATAACTCAAACTCAAATGACAAACAACTATATACATGAAGAATACCTAGAGTTTCAAAATTCTAACTAAAGTAATCTTGCAGAAAATAGAAAACAATTAACAGGGCGGGACTGCGAGGCCCCAGGTATGCGTTCTAGGGTTAAGTGGTGTCTGTGCCACAATTTTGGGAAAAAACGGAGACTCTTTTTGGTGTCCCCTTGCTGTGTCTTACGTGACGCTGGCATCGTCAATTCCAGGTGGGTTGGGTCGCTCCCCCCCCTTTTAACTGTAAGAAACTACATACACTATGGCTTGGGGTAACACAGATGGTTGAGTCTGAAGAGCTGTTTACTCAGAGGTCTGCTCCAAATCTTCAGTGTCTGCTAGTCAGTGTAGAATTTTTAACTGCATCTAGCCTAGGCAATACTTTGGGCGTAGTAGCCCAGCTGCGAAGCAAGCTGCACCGCCTGTGTATCTAATAAGAATTTTTAAATGCATCTAGCCTAGGCAGACTGTGGGGACCCCCAACCAAACCCAGACGCTCAGCCCCCCTACCGCCCCCCTTTCCTTGACAATACAATAATGTAACTCTTACAACTGGATGGGTGAGGATCGGTCACAGCTTTATTAACTCTTTATACTCATTCCATTAGAAAGGCATTTTATTTCTAAAATAATTCAGCTTGTTGCAGCATGCCCTGGGTCTCCACTCCGGCAACTTGGCCAACAAGTGTAACTCTCCAACATGTCCTTTCTATTTCCAGGCCACGGAGGATCCTGCGTACTCGTATGCAGGACTGTGACCCCCACCCATCACTCTTAATGCTTGTTCCACTCCGTCCTGGAGTCCTGACAGGAATATGTCCAGTCCAATACCCATTAAGTGAACACCGTCGGGCCATATGAGGCCTGCTTTATCTCCTTCCAGTTGTCGGTGTCGTACCACTACACCGCCTCTGTCTCTTCTAAATTTTGCCATCCGAATATTTATTACCCGCCTTGTCCGTTCGATGGCCCTGATGTCTCGCGCACCTTGCCATACCGCTATCGGCACAATCTCTGACCATACTATAGTTAGTTTTGTGAAAAATTCTCTGAAGCGCTCAGTGTCTAGTTTCATTATTGCCATTAGTTATGCGCTCTTGTGATGACCTAGGTTGTTTCCCCCGGCCTGTATAACTAAGATGACCGGACATCTTGCCTCTCTCCCTACCTTGATTACCTCCATTAGCACCTGTGGCCATAGCAGGCCTCTAATACCTCTCCAGTTGAAATATGTGTTATGAAACTCTAATTTCCTCCCGCCTGGGCGGACTTTCGCCCTTTTTTCTGCCCAATATATATACGAGTGGCCTATCACCCACACTGTTGGCTTAGCGTCACCTGTTAAAGAAACAAACCACGTTAGGATAACAAGTCCGGTCTTATGTATCTTGCCAAACACGTGGATCGCCATCTCCCTATGAGTGTGTCCCGTAATCTTTGGGGTGGTTCCCTGCCGATGTTATGCATTTATTAAATATAGCTTGGAACTGGTATCTTGATAATGGCGTTCCATCAATGTGTGATAGGAAGAAATTACTTTGTGATCTGATGGTTAGATATGTTTTTACTATTGTTACCCGACTCAATGTACCATTTGTGGGTTGTAGAAGTACCCAAGTGCCCCTGCCCGCTGGAACCGTTTTCGATTTGTGTATGCGTAGACGTATTGCATTATTGGCTATGACTACGTTCTGATGTAATAAGCCTCCACTGGTGGTAATTTTGGATTGAGGGACTAATTCGCTTATGCATAGCACCCCGAAGAAGGCGATCACAAATGCAGTAGACAGTAGTGTTGCTTCAAATTGTGAGTGTCATGTTAATTGTGTTAGGGATATGATGTGAGAAATCAGTTTTAGTGACACGGGACGGGACATCTACACTCCTGACTTGGCTGACCCCTTTTCCACCCTTTTATGGATTGTCTGATGATGAATCTTTGTCACATCTCCCCAATTCAGTAGTTGGAAGTGAAATGCTACTCCGGTCAGACACCGCTGCGCTGATGCCCCTGATATGCCCCTCATTATTAGCTGCTGGAGAAATTCTATGGTGACTTGTGATCTGGCTTGTTCACATTGGCCAACCTGTCGGCCTGCTACTAGTCGTGTCCACTCTTCCCATGCCTTACCTTATGCTTGCCACGTCGACGGGGCAACTGACGCTCTGATTAATGGCATCAACTATTCGCCACTAGATCCCATAGAGAAGGTGGGCAACTGTTGCCCGATGGGTGGGCGTTGTGGAAGAGTTCTGTGAAAATCTGCCAATTGAATTGTTATAAAGCGTTAGCAGCAGCTTTAGACCCCTCAGCATAGTGGCTAGCGCGGACCCATACATTGTGTTTTAGGCACAGGAATGCTACCCTGGGTAGTAGGCCTAGCACTGGGAGAGACGATGATGCCATCTTATTAATGCAGTGCGCTAGGCTGGTGTTTTTTGTCATGAAGCGTATATTTTTGTAAGCCAGGAGCGTGCCCCATATTTCTATTGCTACCACTATTGGGAAGAAAAATTATTTTCAGGGCTAGATGCAGCTAAAAATTATTATTAATTTAAAAGCTGGTGGAGCTTGGTATAGATGGCCTAATACAATGAGTCCCACACACTGCTAGAAGGCCAAATATTTTTTCAGAGGTAGATGCAGAAAAAAATTATATTCAATTTGCAACCTGATGGAGGTCAGTATAGATGGACTAATAGAACAAGTCCCACACACTGCTAGAAGGCCAAATATTTTTTCAGAGCTAGATGCAGATAAAAATTATTTTTAATTTGCAACCTGATGGAGGTCAGTATAGATGGACTAATAGAACAAGTCCCACACACTGCTAGAAGGCCAAATATTTTTTCAGAGCTAGATGCAGATAAAAATTATTTTTAGTTTGCAACCTGATGGAGGTCAGTATAGATGGACTAATAGAACAAGTCCCACACACTGCTAGAAGGCCAAATATTTTTTCAGAGCTAAATGCAGATAAAAATTATTTTTAGTTTGCAACCTGATGGAGGTCAGTATAGATGGACTAATAGAACAAGTCCCACACACTGCTAGAAGGCCAAATATTTTTTCAGAGCTAGATGCAGAAAAATATTATATTCGATTTGCAACCTGATGGAGGTCAGTATAGATGGACTAATAGAACAAGTCCCACACACAGCTAGAAGCCCAAATATTTTTTCAGAGGTAGATGCAGAAAAAAATTATATTCAGTTTGCAACCTGATGGAGTTCAGTATAGATGGACTAATAGAACATGTCCCACACACTGCTAGAAGGCCAAATATTTTTTCAGAGCTAGATGCAGAAAAATATTATATTCAATTTGCAACCTGATGGAGGTCAGTATAGATGGACTAATAGAACAAGTCCCACACACAGCTAGAAGCCCAAATATTTTTTCAGAGGTAGATGCAGAAAAAAATTATATTCAGTTTGCAACCTGATGGAGGTCAGTATAGATGGACTAATAGAACAAGTCCCACACACTGCTAGAAGGCCAAATATTTTTTCAGAGCTAGATGCAGATAAAAATTATTTTTAGTTTGCAACCTGATGGAGGTCAGTATAGATGGACTAATAGAACAAGTCCCACATACTGCTAGAAGGCCAAATATTTTTTCAGAGCTAGAGGCAGAAAAATATTATATTCAATTTGCAACTTGATGGAAGTCAGTATAGATGGACTAATAGAACAAGTCCCACACACAGCTAGAAGCCCAAATATTTTTTCAGAGGTAGATGCAGAATAAAAGTATATTCAGTTTGCAACCTGATGGAGGTCAGTATAGATGGACTAATAGAACAAGTCCCACACACTGCTAGAAGGCCAAATATTTTTTCAGAGCTAGATGCAGACAAAAAATTATTTTGAATTTGCAACCTGATGGAGGTCAGTATAGATGGACTAATAGAACAAGTCCCACACACTGCTAGAAGGCCAAATATTTTTTCAGAGCTAGATGCAGAAAAATATTATATTCAATTTGCAACTTGATGGAAGTCAGTATAGATGGACTAATAGAACAAGTCCCACACACAGCTAGAAGCCCAAATATTTTTTCAGAGGTAGATGCAGAAAAAAATTATATTCAGTTTGCAACCTGATGGAGGTCAGTATAGATGGACTAATAGAACAAGTCCCACACACAGCTAGAAGGCCAAATATTTTTTCAGAGCTAGATGCAGAAAAAAATGATATTCAATTTGCAACCTTATGGAGGTCAGTATAGATGGACTAATAGAATGATGCTATGCCCAAAAGGTTTTACTTCACTAGGTGCAGTAAAAAAATTGGTATTCTATACACAGGTGGTGTAGCTTGCAACACAGATAGGGTACTCCACTGACTAACACACTCTGCAATAGGCCAAAAAGGATTAACTTTGCTAGATTTAGCCAAATGCTGTGAAAAAAACTTGCACAGCACTGGCACAGACCTGCCTGGCAAAAACTGATAGGAACTGATGTAACTTAGTCCTGAAAAGGACTGCAATTACAATTAGTCTTTACTCCCACAACCTATCTATTTAAGAGCACAGATCTGCCTGCTAAAAGTCGTAGGAAATGCTGTAACCTAGTCCTTAAAAGGACTGCAATCACAACTATTCCCTACTCCCAAGCTATCTGTAGATTTGTGCGAAAATTGGCATGAAATTAACAAGGTATAGCGCACACAGCAACAGCGGTGCCGTCTAACACGCAGCTGCAGCAGTGAGAAAATGGTGGCGACGGAGAAAATGGCTGGGTCTTATAGGGCAAGGACATGTGACATACACAGCCAATGACACATGCCCTTGCTTGTGTGAAAAAAAGCACTTCGCTCCGTGTGTGCTCTGCTGATAGGCTGACAGATTGCACCTCCCCACTGTAAATGCGGGAAAGAGGAAAAAAAAATGGAGATCTTCATTATTCCTGCAGAGATCCATCCCCTGCCCCTCCCCCCGCCCCGCTGTACACTCAAACTGCGTATTAACATTAATTTTCAGCATTACTGAGAAAAAATCCAGTTATGATTTTGGTGCACGAACAGTTATCGAACATAACCTCGAACAGCCGAATTTTTTTCAAATCGTTCGTGTTCGCCGAACGGCTTGAACACCGCCCAAAACAGCTCGAATTCGAGATTGGCGAACAGTTCAAGTCGAACAACGCTCATCTCTAATTATTACTGCCTACCGGTTTCTGCAGGCAAAACGGTGGTTTTGGTGTTTGTAGATAGATTCAATAAAATAGTTCACGTCATCGCTTTACCTGCACTTCCAAATGCCAAGACACTTGCTCATGTGTTTATAAATAAGATTGTGAAGCTTCACCGGGTTCCCTCTGATGTGGAGTCAGATCAGGGGATCCAGTTTGTTTCCAAGTTCTGGAAAGCATTCCGTTCTCGATTAGGGGTGCAGCTGTCCTTTTCTTCTGCATTCCATCCTCAGTGGAATGGACAAACCGAGCGCGTCAATCAGAATTTGGAGACATACCTCCGGTGTTTCATCTCGAAAAATCAGGAGGATTGGGCATCCTACTTATCGCTGGCAGAATTTGCCATTAATAATCATCGTCAAGAATCCACTGGTAGGTCACCGTTTTTGGTGCATACGGTTACCATCCACAGTTTAGTACTTTTAGTGGGGGAGGAGCTTTGACAGTTCCTGAGGAGGAGCGTTTTGCTTCTTGTCTCACTTTGGTGTAGCGGGGGGTTCTGCGTAATTTAAAGAAATGGGAGGCAGGTATAAACGCATGGCTGACAGAAAACGTGTGCTAGATCCGGACCTGAATGTAAATGACTTTGTATGGTTGTCTACCAGGAATATAAGGTTCAAATTTCCTTCTTAGAAGCTGGGAACTAGGTTTATTGGTCCCTACGAAATAACCTCCGTCATTAACCCAGCAGCGTTTCATCTTGAGCTTCCTCAGGCCCTTAAGGTCCACAATGGTTTCCACAGGTGCTTACTCAAGAAATATGTGGAACCTCTTGAGGCCTCACCTCTACTGCCACCATCAGTAATGGTTGATGGTAATCTAAAGTTTCATATTTTGATGATTGTAGACTCTCATCTCCAAAGTCATTCCCTACAATACTTGGTGCACTGGAAGGGTTATGGTCCATAGGAGAGGATGTGGGTTTCAGCATCAGAGGTGAATGCTCCCAGGTTGGTTCGTTCAGTCCACACCTCTTATCCTGAGAAACCTGGTCCTGAGTGTCCGGAGGCCAATCGTAGAAGGTGGGGTGCTGTCACGGGTGTGTCAGATGTGATAGACAGTCACCCTGCAGTTAGGTGCAGAAGATCTCTTCGTTTGGAATTGCAGACTCCTTCCTAAATCTGTCTCAAGCTAGGACCCATTGGCTACATCCCTCCTGCTCTAATTGACACCCAGGTCTGGGTGTATAAATAGTTTCACTTTGCAGAAGGGAGGGGCTGGCGATACTCACATGTTTCCTTGTGAATGCTTGGAGCTCTCATACTGAACTTCCTCTGTGGTGCTAGGAGGACGTTTGGAGTTATCTCTCTGAAGTCAGCTAAAGCTAAGTTACTTTCCTCCGTGTTTGTCTTCCTTGTTGTCTTTAGTTGTTAGTGGGGATCGACTAGTGCTCATCCCACCCCCTTTCCTATCCAGGGCCAAGCACTAGGGAAATAAGGGGTCTAGGTTCCTTTGCGGAGATTGATGAGGAACCAATATAGGGATTGTCAGGGGAGGCAGGTTGATATCAGATCAGCCTAGGAGGTCTCCACTCCCCCTTATACCTAGAGTCAGGGCTCCTTTCCCCCTTCCCTTTGTCTTGCACTTAGTCTTTCCTACACCTTGCTTGACAGCCATCCTGCAGAGAAACTGAGGAGTGCATGCTTGTGCTGAGCTCCTCAATGACTCGCGGGCCATCAATAAGTTGAGCGGGGTTCATGTCATATGAACACCATTAAACTCATTGACGTCATCACGAGCGTGACAAAGTTTTCACGCTTGCTGTGCCTGCAAATGACGTCAGCGCATGCATGATGAGAACTCTCCCTTGCTCACGCTCCATTCACCTCATTGGCGTCAGCGCGGGCGTAGGAAATTTCTCATGCTCGCGGTGATGTCAATGAGTTAAACGGCAATCATATGACAAGAACCCCGCTCAACTTATTTATGGCCCACGAGCCACTGAGGAGCGCATGCGCTCCTCAGTGTCTCTGCAGGATGGCAGGCTGGATGGTCGTGTCAAGCTGCTATGCAGCCTGCCATCTAAATGTAGCGGAGCTGGACCAATCTTGGGACACATGAGTAATGTTCTTCACGTCGGAAAGGTGAGGATGAGGTACAGTACAGATTAAAAGTTTGGACACACTTCATTTAAAGATTTTTCTTTATTTTCATGACTATGAAAATTGTACATTCACACAGAAGGCATCAAAACTATGAATTAACACATGTTGAATTATATACTTAACAAAGAAGTGTGAAACAACTGAAAATATGTCATATTCTAGGTTCTTCAAAGTAGCCACCTTTTGCTTTGATGACTGCTTTGCACATTCTTGGCATTCTCTTGGTGAGCTTCAAGAGGTAAACACCGGAAATAGTCTTCCAACAATCTTGAAGGAGTTCCCAAAGATGCTTAGCACTTGTTGGCCCTTTTGCCTTCACTCTGCGGTCCAGCTCACTCCAAACCATCTCGATTGGGTTCAGGTCTGGTGACTGTGGAGGCCAGGTCATCTGGCATAGCATCCCATCACTCTCCTTCTTGGTCAAATAGCCCTTACACAGCCTGGAGGTGTGTTTGGGGTCATTGTCCTGTTGAAAAATAAATGATGGTCCAACTAAACGCAAACCGGATGGAATAGCATGCCGCTGCAAGATGCTGTGGTAGCCATGCTGGTTCAGTATGCCTTCAATTTTGAATAAATCCCCAACAGTGTCACCAGCAAAGCACCCCCACACCATCACACCTCCTGCTCCATGCTTCACGGGGGGATCCAGGCATGTAGAGTCCATCCGTTCACCTTTTCTGCGTTCCACAAAGACACGGTGGTTGGAACCAAAGATCTCAAATTTGGACTCATCAGTCCAAAGCACAGATTCCCATTGGTCTAATGTCAATTCCTTGTGTTCTTTAGCCCAAACAAGTTTCTTCTGCTTGTTGCCTGTCCTTAGCAGTGGTTTCCTAGCAGCTTTTTTACCATGAAGGCCTGCTGCACAAAGTCTCCTCTTAACAGTTGTTGAAGAGATGTATCTGCTGCTAGAACTCTGTGTGGCATTGACCTGGTCTCTAATCTGAGCTGCTGTTAACCTGTGATTTCTGAGGCTGGTGACTCGGATAAACTTATCCTCAGAAGCAGAGGTGACTCTTGGTCTTCCTTTCCTGGGGTGGTCTTCATGTGAGCCTGTTTATTTGTAGCGCTTGATGGTTTTTGCAACTGCACTTGGGGACACTTTCAAAGTTTTCCCAATTTTTTGGACTGACTGACCTACATTTCTTAAAGTAATGATGGCCACTCGTTTTTCTTTACTTAGCTGCTCTTTTCTTGCCATAATACAAATTCTAACAGTCCATTCAGTAGGACTATCAGCTGTGTATCCACCTGACTTCTGCACAACACAACTGATGGTCCCAAGCCCATTTATAAGGCAAGAAATCCCACTTATTAAACCTGACAGGGCACAGCTGTGAAGTGAAAACCATTTCTGGTGACTACCTCTTGAAGCTCATCAAGAGAATGCCAAGAGTGTGCAGAGCAGTCATCAAAGCAAAAGGTGGTTAATTTGAAGAACATAGAATATAAGACATATTTTCAGTTGTTTTACACTTTTTTGTTAAGTATATAATTCCACGTGTGTTAATTCATAGTTTTGATGCCTTCAGTGTGAATGTACAATTTTCATAGTCATGAAAATACAGAAAAATCTTTAAATGAGAAGGTGTGTCCAAACTTTTGGTCTGTACTGTAGGTTCATTATTTTGTTTTTATTACAGGTGACATTGAGTTCGGCGTAATGGGCGTAATGGTACGTTGAGTTTAATTTAGAATATTAAAGGACCTGTGTGGTTATTTCAAATAAATGATTTTTTTCTGGGTGTGGGTGTTTTTATTTCACATTTCACTTTCGCAATGGGGTTAGTAATAGGGGAGTGTAATAGATGCCTCTCCATTACTTACCTGGGCTTGATGTCAGCTGCCAATATAAGCTGACAACAACCCCAACCCTATAGCCCCACTTGCCACTGCTACACGGCAGTGGGCAGAGCGAGGCTAAGTACCAGAATTGGCACAACTTATGGATGTGTCATTTCTGGATGGCTGGGAGCTGGTGTTTGTAGTCTGGGAGGGGCCAATATTCATGGTCCCTTCCTAGGCTACTAATATCAGCCCCTAGCTGTCTGCCTAGCCTTTGCTGGCTGTTAAAATAGGGGGACCACACGTCAATCTTTTTTGGGGGTCCCACATTTTAATAGCCAGTATAGGCTAATTATACAGCTGGGGGCTGATATTATTAATAGCTCCATGGGTATTACCCCCTTCCCAGGCTACAAATATCTGCCCACAGCTGTCCGCTTAACTTCTGCTGTTGTGTAAAATTACTGGGAACCCCACACCATTTTTTTTTAATTCTGTTATTTAGCAATAAATGACATGTACAGTAAGCAACACAGTCACTGTAATAATTATATATGTCACTGACATCTTTCTATCTAACTATTCTATGTATGTATAGCTATTCTCTCTATTCTATAATGCCGGGTACTGCTGTGAATTTACAGTACATGGATGATGACTTGTCAGGTTTCAAGGAGATGGGTGCATGAAAATTGGATGGCAATCGCATGGTCCGAGTACAGTGCAATTTTTTTCACACACCCATTGACTTGCATTGGCGAGTCTCGTCTGAGATATGCGGCTGGCTGTGATTTTTTTCTCAGTCCGATTTCAGCTGAGAAAAAAATTGCAGATGAAATGTGTCTCAAAGAATAATATTGGTCAGAGTGCAGTCCAATTTTTTATATGATTGTACTCGTCCATTTTTCTTATATGGGTATGATCCCTTAAAGTGATGTCTCACATATCTTTTTTCAAATATCTTTAATTATCTCCAAAAATTGCTGTACAAAAACGCATGCAAAAAATGCATGTAAAATGCACCAAAAACTCTGCAGTAAAGTGAATGAAAAACGTAAAGTGTCATGCACACATGGAGTATTTTTGATTTGCAGATTTGGTGCAGAAAATAATCATCAGCATGTCAATTCTCTGTGCATTTTTTGCCTGCATTTTTTCAGTGCATTCAATGGGTGAGAAACACAGGCAAAACGCACCAAAAGTCAAACTAGAAAATAATCTTCAGCATGTCAATTCTCTGTGCATTGAATGCACTTAGAAAACAGAGGCAAAATTGCGACAAAAAATGTGACAAAACCGAGGTAAAAATGCAGGCAATAAAATGCAAAATGGTTGCAAGGCAATGCAGGACGCTGCGGTGTCTGGCGCGGTGCAGTGGTGGGATGTTGGCCAATCTGCTGTTCAAACCAGCAGGGAGTGGCTGTCTGGGGATGATTGGGAGACATTCAACACCTGATCATTAGATGGGCTATTTAATCATGCTCCCAGCTCAGTCCTTTGCTGTTCATTGCAGTTCCTGTGAGCTTTGTGGTGAGTGGTGCTAGCATTACACTGTGTTCCAAATTATTATGCAAATAATATTTTCTCAGATTTTCCCAAATTACCTATATGAATTGCAGTCATTGTAATTTTCCAGTCAAATAACTATTAGAGTACAACTGAAAGGTTTTTGTACAAACTGCCTATGATAACAGTATATTTTTAAAAAAATAAAAAACTCAAACTGCACTCAAAATGCATGTTCCAAATTATTATGCACAGCAGAGTTTTCAACATTTTCATTTTAATAAAGAACAAAAAAATGGTCATTTTTGAAATTATAAGCATTAGCAAATTATTACAAACTGAAATCAGACAGTGTTCAACTCAAAACTTTATTCTAGGTGATGTTACATTTGCACATAGGACCGCTTGTTCGAAAGGAGCTTCTGAACTCTTTCATCCATTGAATTTGTCAGGTTTTGGATGGTTTCTGCTTCAATTGTTTTGCATGAGGACAGAATACCCTCCCAGAGCTGTTGCTTAGATGTGAACTGCCTCCCGCCATCATAGACATTCCTTTTGATGATGCTCCAGAGGTTCTCAATGGGGTTGAGGTCAGGGGAGCATGGGTGCCACACCATAAGTTTGTCCCCTTTTATGCCCATAGCAGCCAGAGATGCAGATGTGTTATGTGCAGCATGAGACGGGGCATTATCATGAATGAAAATGATCTAGCTGCGGAATGCACGGTTTTTCTTCTTGAACCATGGAAGAAAGTGCTGTTTGAGAAACTCAACATACATTATGGAATTCATCTTTACCCCTTCAGGGATCCTAAAAGGGCCGACAATCTCTCTCCCCATGATTCCAGCCCAAACCTTACTCCACCTCCTCCTTGTTAGCACCGTAACCGTGTTTGCATGGGGTGTCCATCAACCAGCCATCCTCCACTCCATCCATCTGGACAATCGAGTTCATTTTCATGCATGATAATGCCCCGTCTCATGCTGCACATAACACATCTGCATCTCTGGCTGCTATGGGCATAAAAGGGGGCAAACTTATGGTGTGGCACCCTTGCTCCCCTGACCTCAACCCCATTGAGAACCTCTGGAGCACCATCAAAAGGAGTGTCTATGATGGCGGGAGGCAGTTCACATCTAAGCAACAGCTCTGGGAGGGTATTCTGTCCTCATGCAAAACAATTAAAGCAGAAACCATCCAAAACCTGACAAATTCAATGGACGAGAGAGTTCAGAAGCTCCTTTCGAACAAAGGGTCCTATGTGCAAATGTAACATCACCTAGAATAAAGTTTTGAGTTGAAAACTGTTTGATTTCAGTTTGTAATAACCTGCTAATGCTTATAATTTCAAAAATGACCATTTTTTTGTTCTTTATTAAAAGGTTGAAAACTCTGCTGCGCATAATAATTTGGAACATGCATTTTGAGTGCAGTTTGAGTTTTTTATTTTTTTAAAAATATACTGTTATCACAGGCAGTTTGTACAAAAACCTTTCAATTGTACTCTAATAGTTATTTGACTGGAAAATTACAATGACTGCAATTCATATAGGTAATTTGGGAAAATCTGAGAAAATATTATTTGCATAATAATTTGGAACACAGTTTTGTGTTGCTATCTTTTCTGGGGTTTTCAAATTTTCCTTTCTGGTTACACTTCCTTGGATGCTTGCAGAGGTACTCACCTTGTTCTTGACTAGGCACTGACCGTGTCAACAGATGTGGCCCTGGGAAGGGCTCTGCCTAAGTCCCAATTCCATTTACTGGGAGCTGTGTGAAGAGTGTTCCCGGCCCTCAATGACTCACCTAGCTGGGCAGCTTGTGCCAAGTGCTGCACCTTTGTTGGTTTAGTGCCAGTCTTGCTGCATCCCACTTGAAAGCGCATAACAGAATAAACAGCCATATATACTGTATATATTAAAAAAATGGATCTGGTCAAGCAATTTACTGATCAGATGCAGGGTCTTCTGGTAATGCTCCAGGATTTGGCAGGCACTGTGAACAAGCATAGCCAGACACTGGCTCAGGGGATCCCCCCAACACAGACATGTTCTAACCCCTGTCCAGCAGTGCGGGTCATTCCCATAGAACCTAAGGTGCCCTTGCCTGATTTTTTTGTGGGAGATCGGAAACAATTTAATAATTTTAAGGAGGGGTGCAAATTATATTTCCAACTTCGCCATGATTCGTCCACTAATGAAGGTTCTCGGGTGGGTCTTATTTCCCTTCTTAAAGGGGATCCCCAGTCTTGGGCATTTTCATTACCCTCAGGTTCACCCATACTCTCATCAGTGGATGAGTTTTTTAAAGCTATGGGGCAGATTTATGATGAACCAGACCAGGTGCCTTTAGCTGAATCCCATCTTAAGGCATTGTGTCAGTGGAACCTCACTGTGGAGGACTACTGCTCCCAGTTTTGTAGGGGGGCCATAGAGACTGGGTGGAACGATACCACTCTTCATTGTACTTTTCTGTCTGGGCTTACAGAACATATTAAAGATATGCTAGTGCACCACTCTCCTCCCTGGTCATTGGATGGAGGCTACCATGACTTTAGCTATGCGACTTGATGGGAGAAGACAGGAGAAATGTCGTAAAAAATTGTCCCTCGGACCGAGTTCATCCATACCCTCTGCCGGTCCTAAGGCTGGGGGAGAACCAATGCAGCTTTGTGGAGTTGGTACCTCTCAGAAGTAAAGGCAGCAAAGATGGCACCGGTGGCTGTGTCTTTTGTGTGGTTCCTTGCGCTGTTTGGTTCATGAATGTCCATGTCTGGAGCTGTCGGGAAATGACTGTGCTTAACTGGGTTCGGGGATCCCCAGTTAGGCACTCAGGTACCCATAGCACAGAAATTACTTTTACCTATTGTTATCACATTTAACAGTAAGTGTGGAGGGTTATGCTTTTGTTGATTGCAGGGCTGAGATAAGTTTTTTAAATGCTACCATGGCCAAGAAGTTGGTCCTCCTTGATGCTTCTATAACATTATCTTTTCTTGATAATTCTCCCTTTGCCCAGAGTATTGGGTATTGCACCACCAAACCAGTATCTATTACCACAGGATGTCGGCATAAAGAAGAGGCATGCTTTTTTATTTTACATGATCTTCCTACTGCTGTGGTCTTAGGTCTCCCTTGGCTTCGCACTCATAACACTATTATTGACTGGCAAAGGAGAGATATTGCTAAGTGGTCCTCAAACTGCCAATTTCTTTGTATAAACAAGCCTCTTAAAATAGTAGGTTTCACCTTCCAGGTCCCATGGTATGTGGCAGAGTTCTCACAGGTGTTCTCCAAAGAGGCCTCCCAGAAATTACCTCCACATAAAATTTATGACTGTTCCATCCAGCCCATTAAAGGGGAAAAGTTACCTAAGAGCAAAATTTTTAACCTGTCAGAACCCGAGAAGCAAGCCATGAGGGAATATATTTGGGAAAATTTGAAAAACGGGGTTTATCTGCCCTACTAAATCCCCGGTTGGAGCAGGGTTCTTTTTTGTGGCCAAAAAGGATGGCGATTTGAGACCGTGTATTGACTACTGTGAGCTCAATCGCATAACTGTACATAATCACTAAACTCTCCCACTCATCCCTGACCTCTTTAACCAACAGGTGGGTGCAAGTTGGTTTACTAAGCTGGATCTCCAGGGGGCTTACAATCTTGTTTGCATCAAGGAGGGGGATGAGTGAGAAGGGCCTTCAATGCCCCCGAGGATCGTAATAAGTATTGTGTCATGCCCCTCTTCAGCTGTGTTGTAGATGCTTGTTTATTATATTTTCCATGATCTATTGGGTATTTTTATCATTGTTTACATTGATAATATCCTCATCTTATCCAGAGATCTGGCTGAGCATAGGGACCATGTGCATATCTTCCTGAAAAGATTGGAAGATCATTTTCTTTATATCAAAAAATAAAAATTTGTTTTCGAAGTGCAGGAGTTGTGGTTTCTTGGACTCATTCTGTCCCCCACAGGGTTTCAGATGGACCCCGAGAAGGTGAGAGACATATTGGAGTGGGCACAATCGGTTAATCTCAAGGGTTTGGAGCATTTTGGGGGTTTGCCAATTATTACCAGAGATTTATTAAGTGTTTTACCAAGGTGGAGAAACCCCTCATTAATCTTACCTATAAGGGGACAAATGTGTCTAATTGGGAACTGGAGTCCATTAAAGCTTTTGATACGCTTAAAAGGGCCTTTTCCTCCACTCCAGTTTTGGTCCAGCATGATGTCAATAAGCCTTTTGTGGTGGAAGTGGATGTCTCTGAGGTAGGGGTGGGAGCGGTGCTCTGCCAGGGTTCCACCAAGCTAACGCATTTGAGGCCATGTGCATTTTTTTCTCAGAAATTCTCTCCTCCAGAGCTCAATTATGCATTGGCAATTGTGAACTTCTTGCCATAAAGTTAGCTATGGAAGAGTGGAGGCATCTCCTTGAGGGAACTAAGCACCCATTCATGGTGCTTACTGACCATAAGAATAGGGAATACTAAGAAACTGAACTCGAGACAAGCCCAATGGGCCTTGTTTCTTACCAAATTAAATTTTTCAATCTTATACCTCCTTGGGACCAAGAATGTTCGGACAGATGCTCTCTCTCGGAGTCTTTGTTCTAGTGAGTCTGAAATGACGGAATCTGATTTCATTCTTCCAAAGGGCATTGTAGTCTGTCAGTCTTTTGATGAAATGTCCATCACTAACAAGCAGTTTTTATGAAAATCGGTGGTAGCATAATGATGTTATAACATTTTATGTACTTTATTTACCTGCTCGTATTCAGTCATAGGGGAGTGATTCTCACATTCAATCATGAGCGGCACCGCGTTCAGTTAGTGCTGGTGCAGCCCATGATATTTGAATACTGCTCCCGTCAAGCGCGATGTTTGAGGGGCGCATGCGCGATGTTTGAGGCATTTGCACACGTCGGGCTGCTGGTCCGACGCGTGCGCGCTGAGGCTGTGTTATTATCAGCTTCAGTGTGCATGCGCCGTCACTCGTGGCTCCCGGAACGTGTGCGGTCAATGCATCTTGCAGTCACCGTATGCACAGTGACACTACAGCGGTGACCACACGATACATTGACCGCGCACTCCCCTCAAACATCGCGCTTGCCAGGAGCAGTATTCAAATGTCATGGGTGTCAGCTGTTGAGCAGAAAGTATCGGTGGCCGTACTTGGGTAAGGATGATGAAGCTTATGTTAAGGCATGGGAGATCTGTGCCAGGAACAAGGTGCCTTGGGTCGCCCCAGCAGAGAAACCTCTCCCTTTGCCCATTCCTGTATGTCCTTCATCCCACATATCTATGGACTTCATTACAGATCTCCTTGACCCCAATGGTATGACTGTGGTGTGGGTTATTGTGGACTTATTTTCTAAACAATTCCATTTGGTCCCTTTGGCTCAGTTGCCCAGTGTGCAGGACTTGGTAGATTTGTTCCTTGTTCATGTGGTAAGATTACATGGGGTTCCTATGAATATTGTCTCCGATCATGAGTCTCAGTTTATCTCCAGATTCTGGAGGGCTTTCTGTAAATGCCTTGTGTCAGAACTCTTATTTTCATGTGCATACCATCCTCAAACTAATGGGCAAACTGAATGAACCAACAGTGTCTTGAGTCCTATCTAAGATGTTTTTGCTTGCCATGCTAAGCATGATTGGGGATCATACTAAACCTTGGCAGAGTTCGCCCTAAACAATAGACACCACGAGGGCTTGGGAATGTCTCACTTCTTCTTTAATCTATCCTAGGTCTCCATGTTTTGATGGAGAGGATGATGTACTTCCAGGGGTCTCTGATACTATCCACTGCCTCTGGAGGTTTTGGGGAGAAGCTCGTATGCATCTCAAGAAAGCAAGAGAGAGCATGAAGAGGCAGGCCGATAAGCACCGTCAGCAAGGTTGCAAACTCAGAGTGGAGGACAGAGTTTGGATGTCTACTTAGAACCTCAAGATTAAGATACCATCTCCTAAGATCGCTCCCAGGTTTATAGGACCATTTCCCATTATCGAAGTTGTCAGTAAAGTGGCTTTTTGGATAGGTCTGCTTTCCTCTATATGGGATCCCAATGTTTTTCACAAGACATTATTAAAGAAGGTGGTTACTCCGCTTGTGACCCAGGATCCTCCTCCTCCTATTCTGGTAGATAATACTGAGGAATTTCAGATAGAAAGTATTGTGGACTCTCATAGAGCTCAGATCTCCATTCAGTATTTGATTCATTGGAAGGGGTATGGTCCTGAGGAGAGGTCCTGGGCCTCGAGAAGTATTAAACATGCCAATCGTCTCATCACTGAGCTCCATAAGAGGTTTCCGGACAAGGTGGGTGGTGAGAGCCCAGAGGTCTCTCTTATGGAGTGGGGTACTGTTAGGAATCGTGGTTCTGTGCTCACACCTGGGCTTGAAGCAGGTCCTGTGCTATGCTACTCCAGTTTCAGGTGCCGCCATTCTCCTGGCTCTGGAGGCGGAGCTACCATGCGTGCATGGAAACTGTCCCAATCTTAAGCATTCTGGTGCTATAGGATTGTGAGGATGTGGGACGCCGTGTGTTTCACTGATTTCTCCAGTTGCCAGGCAAGCAGGATGCTGCTGTGTCTGGTACGGTGCAGTGGTGGGATGTTGACCATTCTGCTGTTCAAACTAGCAGGGAGTGGCTGTCTGGGGATGATTGGGAGTAGTGATGGGCAAACCCTCACACTAAAGTTCGGGGTCTGTACCGAACACCTACTGTTCGGGCACAGACCCGAACATGGACTTCCTAAGGAAGTCTATTTTAATGTTCGGGTTCGAGTGTTTCCCGCGGTGTCACTTGAGTGACAGCGCAGGACCCACAGGCTCTGATCGGCAGTAATAGCATTACCGCAGTCAGAGCTCCGTGGGATCATGCTGACAGGTGTCAGCATGATCCCACAGCTGTGAAAGTGACCCTCGGTAAAAAGCTTACCACAAGTTATAGGTGTCGGCTGATGGTACTACTACCGTGAGTATGTCCCAGAGATCAGTTTGTATGCTCCAGGGTTTACTCAAGGCAGGAAGCCACCATCTAAAGTTAAAACTGAGCCGAAGAAGTGATGAAATGGAATTTTGGAGGGTCAGACAGCAGGTAGTTAGTAGATGGAATGGCCAAAAAGGTGAGCAATGAGGTATGGCCTTTTTTCTTTTTTTAACCTTTTGCGAGTTTCTTACCTCTATGGCCACCTCCGCTGTTATCTGCCAGCTGTACAATTCTCCATGCCTCTATCCCGCGTTATCTCTGACCCATTGTTCACGATAGGTTATGACTTCCAGGCCTACTCACAGCTGGAGGCCTAGAAGGAACACTGAGCCACAACATCTGGTCGCAGACCCTGGAGGTCACAGCGCATGCGTAGTTAACTCCAGGACCTGTTCACAGAAGGAAGCCTTAGTCTAGAGTGGATACCAAGCTAGGGAGGTGTGGGGGACTGGACAGTGAACAATGATAACAGCGGGTGATAGTGGTGAGTATAAGTTTTTAGTTAATTTTTACATGTTCCATTTATTATGATCCCGGGTCTGAAGAGACCCCAGGATATAATAAGGGACATAAAATTTGCTGAGAATAACTTATTTGTGAAACAAATTTCCCAGGAAATTTCAAGTGAACAGATGAATAGACTAATTTTAATTTTGTCTAATCCGCTCATCTCTAGTTAAGATTTACTACTCTTACTAAATCTTGCAACAATTTACTGATGTTTGAGACAATCTGTTACTTCCCTTGATAGCACCAGAGGCACTTTACAACAGACTTTATGCAACATTCCTGCTAACTAGTGTTGAGCGATACCTTCCGATATCAGGAAATATCAGATCGGATTGGATCGGGCCGATACCCAAAAAGTATCGGATATCGCCAATTCCGATACCGGAAACCAATGCAAGTCAATGGGACACAAATATCGGAATGAAAATAAACCCTTTCTTTCCTTGAAGGTTAATTCTACATGAAGGAAAACAACTAACAATAATGTAGAATGCATTGGGGGAGGTGGTTGCCCAAATCGATGGGAACAGTGCTCACAGTGAAACATGAAAAGCCGGCAATTCAGCAGCGGCATACACCGTTACCCGAAAATTTAGAACAGAAAGAATAGAGCTTCACACATAGATTAGATAGATAGAAACATGTCAGTCACATATATATGAAGTACAGTGACAGTGTTGCTTACGGTACTTGTCATTTAGTGTAAAGGATTTATTTAAAAAAATATTAGTGTTTTCATGCACCGTCTCTTTAAAAAAGCCGGCCGGCAATTCAGCATCGGTACCCGACAATTTATAACAGAAAGATAGAGCATCACACATAGATTAGATACATAGAAACATGTCAGTCACATATATAAGAAGGACAGTGACAGTGTTGCTTACTGTACTTGTCATTTAGTGTAAAGGATTTATTTAAAAAAATATTAGTGTTTTCATGCACCGTCTCTTTAAAAAAGCCGGCCGGCAATTCAGCAGCGGTACCCGACAAATTACAACAGAAATAATAGAGCATCACACATAGATTAGATAGATAGAAACATGTCAGTCACATATATAATAAGTACAGTGATAGTGTTGGTTACTGTAATTGTCATGTAGTGTTAAAATAAAGGATTTATTAAAAAAAAAAATTGGCGTGGGGATCCCCGTAATTTTAGTCTCTAGCGGAGGTTAAGCAGACAGCTGGGGCAGATGTTTGAAGCCTGGGAAGAGGGTAATACCCACGGAGCTTCCCAGGCTACTAATATCAGCCCCCAGCTGACTACCTAGCCTTTACTAGCTATTAAAATGGGGGACCCCCCCAAAAAAATGACGTGGGGTCCCCCCTATTTTAATAGCTAGCAAAGGCTAGGCAGACAGCTGGGGGCTGATATTAATAGCCCAGGAAGGGTGCCATGAATATTGGCCCCCTCCCAGGCTAGAAACACCAGCCGTCAGAAGCCCCAGAAATGGCGCATCCATAGGATGCGCCAATCCTGGCACTTAGCCTCGCTCTTCCCACTGCCCTGTAGCTGTGGCAGTGGGGTAATAGGGTTGGGGTTGATGTCAGCTTATAATGCCAGCTGACATGAAGCCCAGGTTAGTAATGGAGAGGCGTCTATAAGACACCCCCATTACTAACCCCATAGTCAAAGTTAAAAAAAAACACAAACATCCAGAATAAAGTCCTTTAATTGAAATAAAGACACAATTCTTTATTGTTCTAAATTAAACCATACTTACCATCACGCCCATTCCAGCTGAAGCCAACGATCTCCTGCAATAAAAGAAAAATAATAAAGCAACATCATCCTTACTTTCCATGGTTCCCAGGACGGCTCCAGCTCTGCTACATCGAGATGACAAGCTGGACCGCAGCAGAAAGCTGCCATCCAGCCTGTCATCCCGCAGACACTGAGAAGCGCAGGCATGCTTGCGTTCCTCAGTGTCAGGCTGTGACACTCATTTGAAATAACTGGTGGGAAAGCGCAGAACGGGAAAGCCGGCGGTGAAGTCTTTTCATTTCCGGCTTCCCCGCCCAGGTCCTTCGCTCCCCGCTCCTTAGTGCTGTGCTCCCCGCCCGGTCCTAACTTATGATCGGGATGGGAGGTGGCGAGGGGAGTGGAGGATCAGGGTGGGAGGCTGCGGGGAAGCGAGTATGGGGCTGAGTGATTGTTTAAAAGCCGGCGGGCGGTAAAAAGCCGGCGGGCGGTAAAAAGCCGCTGGTTTTAAACAATCAGGAGAATTCTCCCACGCAGGGATGGCATTGAGATGACAGGCTGGATCGCAGCTGAGCGCTGCCATCCAGCTTGTCATCCTTCAGAGACACTGCAGAGCGCAGGCATTATGTGAACTTCCGATTCCGGTATCCGATATTGTAAAAATATCGGAACTCAGTATCGGAACTCCGATACCGCGAATATCGGCCGATATCCGATATTACAGTATCGGAATGCTCAACACTACTGCTAACGCGTTGATGATTACAACCTCTATTATGGTCACCTCTTTTTGGCACAAGTTTATCACCTTGCACACACTTGCAGTTTACACTTCACTCTTACTGTGTCACTGACCTTCACACACACAGGTATCCATCTTTTAACCATCTGGCTATCTTTTTTATTTAACTAACTAGTGTTCATTTCCCAAATAGGTAAAAGCATTACTTCTCCCATCTGGTCTGACAAGCCTCATCATCTTCTAATGGCTGCCATTTCTCTCATATGGATAGGCTGATCTCCTCAACCTAGGACAAGCATCAAACTCTACACCTAAGGTCTCTTTCACAGGTTAGTGTCTCCAGTGCATGTGGTGACAGTTTTCACATGTACTGGAGACACTGACACACATAGACTAATTCAAATGAATGGGTCTGCACTAGTGATGAGCGAGCATGCTTCCAACTACTTGGTACTCGCCCAAGCATCTCACAGCTCAAGATGCTCGACGCTCAGCGAGCACTTCCTGAATGCTCGGGCGAAAGCTTGAGTCCCTGCCCCGCTTGTTTGGCGCTGTTTGAACAGTGAATAAATATGCGGGAATTGCCAGCCACTCACTGTAATGCCGCAGCCATGTTGCTTGTGGAATTACAGTGATTGGCTGGCCACATGGCGTCATAGGGTCTATATCAGACCCTATGACCCTATGCTTGTCACAGACTACCCTTCAGACATGCAGAGTAGGGAGAGCTGCAGCTGAGTGAGGGAGAGAATTGATGGTTGATTTTGTCAGGTATTCCTCAGTCCTTCTAAGGACTAATTCAGGTGCATATATTTATTACTAGTAATAGCAGGAGTTAGGCAGGCAGAGTTTGTGGACACTGTATACAGCCGAATAGGGTTCATTGCACATTCTGTCTGCTGCTGTTACAGATATCCTTAGCCCTAGATATCAGGGCTCATTTTTTGCTCTTAATTCTGATTATTTGCTTAAAAAGCAATACAGTACATCATTTTACTGATCCATTTGCTTGTTAGCAAAATACAGCCCGATTTTTTTGATTTTATTCGCATTGCTGTATTGTGGAAGCAGAGAATCTTGTCCATTATCAGATGTGATCTCATATTACTGCGGTAATAGTCATGATATTTTTTGGAGCATGCCAAATATTACACTCCAGTTAATGTTTGCCAATTGTGTGTTGTTCAACCTATTCACACTTAGTCGCTGACCAATACCATATCTCTAACGCCACTGCCTAAAACTGTGGTCATCATACGTGATCCCATATTACTGTGGTAATAATAATCGTGATATTTTTTGAAGTGTGCCAAATATTACACTCCAGTTAAAGTCAGTTAAAGTCTGCCAGTTGTGTTTTGTTCAACCTATTCACACTTAGTCGCTGACTAATACCATATCTCTAACGCCACTGCTTAAAACCATGGTCATCAGACGTAATCCCATATTATTGAGGTAATAGTCGTGACATTTTTTGGAGAGTGCCAAATATTACACTCCATTTAGGCTATGTGCCCACGATGCAGAAATGCTCAGGATTTTTTCCTGAGCGTTTCTGCATCTCCCTGGCAGAAAAAACGCATGCGGGTTGTACATGCATTTTTCCTGCCAGGGACATGCGGATGTGAAGCGTTCTTCACATGCATTTCCGCATGCGGGTTGACAAGTGCTTTCCAATCAATTATAGCATCACTTGGAAAGTGCTTGTCAACTTGGTCACACTATATAAATCCATGCAACCTGCATGGATTTATATACTGTGACCTTAAAGAATGGTAAAAAATAAAAAAAATAAATCTATACTTACCTTCCGATGGCCCCCGGAGTCTTTATTCGCTCTGTCCCGGCAAGCGAAGACAAGGAGATCGGGGGCCATCAGAAGGTAAATATAATATTTATTTTTTATTTTATTCTTTTTTTTACAGGTTCTATGGTACCCAGGTCCAGAGGAGAGTCTCCTGTCCTCCAGACCCCGGTACCATCCGCACTTTGAAATGTTTGGATTCCGCATGTACAGATCCAGTGATGGGGAATCCAAGCGTTCCAATGAAAGTCAATGGCGGCAAAAATGCATCGCTTCTGCAAAATAATTGGTAGTGCTGCGTTTTTTTCCGCAATGATAACCTGCAGCGGAAATTTCCACAGCACATGCGGATTATCATTGGGGAACATGGCAGGCCTTCTACCATGCGTTTTTTAAGTGTTTCTGCAGCGTTTTTACCGCTGCGGAAATGCTTAAAAAATGCATCGTGGGCACACAGCCTTAAAGTCTGCCAGTTGTGTGCTGTTTAACCTATTCACACTTAGTCACTGACCAATACCATATCTCTAACGCCACTGCCTAAAACCGTGGTTATCAGGCGGGATCAGATATTACTGCTCTAATAATCCCAAATTTTTGGGGAGTGTGTCAGATATTACATTCCATTTAAAGTTCGCCAGTTGTGTGTTGTTCAAACCTAGTCACACTTGGTCGCTGACTAATATCATACTAACAGCCCACTGCCTAAAACCGTGTTCATGAGATGTGATCCAATATTACTGCCGCAATAATCGTGACATTTGGGGGAGCATGCGAGATATTAAGCTTCATTTAAAGTCTGCCAGTTGTGTGTTGTTCAAACCTATTTACACTTGGTCGCTGACCAATAGCATATCTGGGAACAATGTTGTTAGAGTATTAAGCCATTTTATTGACTAACAATAAAACATAAAATTTAAGCTAAAATGGATTTTGCTGGAAGAAATGTTAAGAAACATTCTTTGCAGCATCATGACTTGTATATAAGCCCAAATAGAAAAAAAAAAGTATGCACTGTGGAAGAGATTTTTGCGACCAGAATGTACATTCTATATAGAATCTATTTGAATTGCCCTTACCATTATTAAGGAGTGGGTTTCCTATACTGTTATTGCGTATGCAGCAATTCCAAGGGTTGCCAAAAATTAGGATACACTCCAATACACATTTGAAGAGACGTTAAAAAAAAACTTTAAAAACACAGCAGGATCTTTAGCATAAAAACAAGACTTGCCAATGTAACCTCAATGTAATCACATTCTACAGCTCCTGCACTTCCTCCTCCTCTTCGGCCTCCATCTCTGAAATGACCACATCAATTGCAAGCTGGAAGCACTGCATCAATGCCAAGCGGCAACAGGCTGTGCTGATGTGCTGAAGATAATATGCTTAGGTGACAAACCACACACTTCAGCAGAGTTATTGAAAGCTGTAACAGAGCAGACAGATCTGTGGCTCTCATCGCTGAACATACAGCCAGGCATGGTGGTGTGACAATGGCAAGAACCAGGTGATGGCTCTGAGGCTTGGTAACCTCGCACACGTACAATGGCTGACCCATGTGAGCAGCCAGTGCAGCCTGCGAGCCTCAGATATGGTTCAACTCTATGAACAGGAAAAATAAAGCTGTACTCATCGAGTGGATAAGGAGCTCTAATGTATCACTGGTGCAAGAGAATGGATAAAGGAAATATGGTGGCCCCCCTCCAGGTTAGGTTGGAGAAGCTCCTCCACATGGTTCTGAAATTGTTATTGGCAATATTCCTCAGGAGATGTATGAAGATGCATTGATGCCACTTTTTCACTTTGTGGGAAAGTTGTATGAATTTAACTTAATGATGACCTTCAGTGGCCTAAACCGTGGCTTTGCTTATGCACGTTATTTCTTAAACTGCATTGCAGATCAGGCCATTGTCCAACTCTGTAGTCATGAAATTGAAAGTGTAAAGATCTTTGTGTGTTGAAGCACCGAGAAGTGTGAGCTGATCTTGGATGGGCTGCCATTGCTTATGGAACAAGCTGCATTAGAGGACTTCATAGGAGAAATGACAGCCGGAGTAGATACAGTTTCCCTCTATGCCAGTCCTTTCACCAATCTAAGGAATATGGCTGTGGTGAAATACAACACTTACCAAGAAGAAGCCCTGGCTAAGAAAAGTCATTGTGAAGGTTATCGGAGACTATCTGGCTGCTTTTTTATTATGGACTGGCTCCAGCAATCTATAAGACTTAAGATGCAATCTGGCACCGTGGCAAAGCCCAATTCTGTTTTTCCTCTGATATCTAACAAACAGGTCATACTGGAGAAACTTGCACCTACTGCCAATGCCACTCAGTGTCTTCAGCTACTTTGTGAAAAACTAATGTTTGGGCAGCCAGTCTATCAAATAAAATTCCAGAGATATGGAAATTGTGGATAGTTTCGCTTCTGGTACTGGATGCTAATACCAAACCATGGCGTGTCATTCACTGGATATTTCTGGCTAGTTGGAAATAAGCTCATTCCCACAGAAAAGTACCAGTGTCAAGGAACAACAAGAGGATGTCCGGCGGACATGCAACTGGAGATAGAGGGGGAAGGAGGGTCCTAGCAGTAGGGAACAAGGAAAGGGGCACCTCCTGACTCCAACCTCTGTCTGTCCCTAAGCTCCCCTATCGTCCCTAGACAGGTCCTCCCCCCATGAGCGATCACGTGCCTAAACTCTCGCTGGCCCTGGACTTAACCTGGCTAGTGCGCAGGCCAGCAAGACACTAGTCTTACCACTACAATAGGGCAACACAAGGAAGGCAAGACAAGCAATGGGAAGATAACAACATAAAATAAGCCCTTGTCACACTAAGCGAAATCGCTGCTGAGTCACAAGTTTTGAAATGCAACAGAGACCTCAGCAGCGATCTCGCCACGTTTGACACGTAGCAGCGACCAGGCCCCTGCTGTGAGATCGCTGGTCGTGTCAAAATGGCCTGGACGATTTTTTGACCATTGAGGTCCCGCTGGGTAGCATGCATTGGTGTGTTTGACACCTTACCAATGACCTCGTTGGCGACTCAGAACTGAGACACATAGGCGTGCATCATTATACAGGTCACTACGGGTCGCCGTATCGTTGCTGCGGCGTTGGGAAGATCTGACTGTTTGACATCTCACCAGAGACCACATAGTGATGTCGGGATCGCTGTAGCGTCGCTAAGTGTGACGGTACCTATACGCTTATCTCTCTAACAGAAAACTTCACCTCTGCAATAGCAATGAACACCACAGCTTCTCCAGAGACTGGCTTCTTCAAAGAGGTCAGCATAGAATTAACTATAACTGGAGGTCGGCTGATGAATCATGTGGCTATTAAATGGGAGGTGGGAGTGGCGCCGACTAACATTAGCTGACCGTTAACAAAAGGCTGCCAGCAAGAGACTAACATTAACCCTTGCTTGACCAAAAGGAAAAAACTACATTTAAATTAAAGCATAACCAGAGCTTCCATGAATCTCCAAATTATTTGTGACAACCAGCAAGCTAAGGAGATGGTGGCCTCTAATATCATGAAGGAGTTTGCTCATTGTCTAGGAGACCAACCACTGCTGCTTTCTCCCTTGTGAACATTGGGTTGAAGCTTGATTGACCCAGGGCCTCTGCATCAGGAGGACATGTTCCATGCCAGAGTCCGACTGGGTCCCAGTTTCTACAATATTAACCCAGTGTGCCGTCAGTGAGATGTACTGTCCCTGACCACAAGCACTTGTCCACATGTCCGTGGTTAGGTGGCCCTGCCCAGTAACTGCATTGGTGAGGGTACGGGTAATGTTCTGGGACCCATGCGGAGACGACACACTGGGAGAAATAGTGGTGGCTGGGGACCGAGAACCGAGGGACAGCTGCCGCCATGAGGTTGTGGAAAGCTTCTGCCTCCACAAGCCTAAAAGGCAAAATGTCTAGTGCAAGCAGTCAAGAAATGCAGAAGTTTAGTATTGTGGCCTGTTGGTGGCTGCCTATTTGCGCTTGTGTTCCAAGGACTGGGGTAGGGACAACTGAACACTGCGCTGAGACAAGGACATGGACGTGGTTGCTGATGGTGATGGTTGCAATTGTGAAATGACAGGTGCAGGGTGGGAGGCATCTTCACCTGCATCATGGACGGAGGCTTGGCGTGCACGTACAACAGGGGAAGTGGCAGATGTGTCACTCGCAGACACTGTTTCTGGACTCTGGCGTTCAGCCAAACTAGTCGGGTGCTTTGCTGTCATGTGTCTAAACCTGCTGGTGGTGGTCAGGCAGCTAGTTTTACTGCCCCTGCTGATGCTGGCATGACAGATGTTGCAAATGGTCTTTTTGGGTTCTTTAAAAAAGAGCCAAACTTGGAAAGACCTAGCAGTTGGACTGGCAACTTCCCTGGTATTAGTGTTTTGGGGAACAGTTGCCCACCTTGTGTCTGTGGCCACCCTACTGCTTCTTCCCGCCTGTTGTGGTGCTATGTCTTCCTCCCGCTCTATGCTGCTGTCCTCGATATGCATGTCACCTTACCAGGTTGGGTCAGTGACTTTATTGTCCACTACCTCATCTTACACTTCTGCACCCTAGTCGTTCTCCTGACTTTCTGTCCATTGTGTCTCATCATCATCCACCTTTTGCGACAGTAATTGCACTTTCCCACCGTCTCCTTCATGTGAAGATGGCTGCTGAAATATTTGGGCATTGCTACATGCGTTCTCCTGTTGCCCTAGGTTGAAGCGGACCGAGCGAAAGGCCAGAATATATAAATGGAAATATGAACAAAACAGCTCTTTGCACTGTCCAATTGTGGAATCAGATGTCTTCGGGCACTCGGCATGGTGGGAGGAAGGAGGATCAGGGTGAGGAATATGCTGACACCAAGTAAAAAAAATCTCGCGAATCTGCACATTCCTCAAACAAGAATCTGTGAAAACAATTGTGAATTCCCTCACCATCTCCCGCCTCAACTACTGCAACCTCCTGCTCTGTGGCCTCTCTTCTAACACTCTTGTATCCCTCCAATCTATCCCAAACTCTTATGCCTGACTAATCCACCTGTCCCCCCTGTATTCCCCGGCCTTTCCTCTCTGTCAATCCCTTCACTAGCTCCCCATTGCTCAGCCCAGACACTCCAGTTCAAAAGCCCAACCTTGGTATGCAAAGCCATCCACAACCTGTCTCCTCCGTACATCTGTGACCTAGTCTCCCAGTACTTACCTGCATGCAACCTCCAATCCTCACAAGATCTCCTTCTCTACTCCCCTCTTATCTCATCTTCCCACAATCGCATACAAGATTTCTCCTGTGCATCCCCCCTACTCTGGAACTCTCTACCACAACATATCAGGCTCTCGCCGACCGTGGAAACCTTTAAAAGGAACCTGAAGACTTACCTCTTCTGACAAGCCTACAACCTGCAGTAACCACCACTCCACCATACCACTGCAAACCAGCTCTACCCTCACTTACTGTATCCTCACCCACCCCTTCTAGACTGTGAGCCCTCGTGGGCAGTATCCTCTCTCCTCTTGTACCAGTCGCCATCACGTTTTTGTTCAACAATATTGTAATTGTTTTTGCTTTGTATACCACTTTTTCACTAGTAAAGCACCATGGAATAAATAGCATAATAATAATAATAATAATAATGTGGTCCAGTCTCATGGTTATCTGCTATCCAATCAACAACTTTTCACACTGGTCTGGCTTCAAGAGTGGTATTCTGTGGCCCCCTTGAAAGTGGGACAGGAAGCTAGGTCAACATGATGTGGGTGTGTAAGGGGTAAGACCGGGGTGTAAGTACTTTCAGAGCAAGGGATCCGGAACTGCTGGGGCTGTGCCTCTGGTTGCAGGGGGAAGACAGACTGCAAGCACAGGAGTCAGGTGACTGGGAAGCTGGGGGCGTGTCCAGAGGGAGAGCTGGGAGCTCAGGTGACCGGGGAACTCATGGTGTGGCTAGTAGAAGAGGAAGAGACGAGGACGTTTGCGCAGGAAAGCGTAGCTGGGTCCTGCTCAGCAGAGCAGTGTGAGAGGGTCCAGGCTCCTGGCTACAGTACTTGGAGCAAGGGATCCGAGTGCAGTGGACCAGAGGAGTCACACTGACTGTAGGGAGAAGAAACGCAGGGTCCGTGGAGCTGAGCACGTGAGGTGCCGTGTTATGGACTAGGGGCTCAGCGGGTAAAACCAGAGACCGCCTGCTTCCGCCAGAAGACGGAGCATTTTTTGGGCAGGGAAGCCTGAAGAAATCAACACCGGCTTCAGCTGGCAACTGCCTTGTGGAGGACAAGAGTCAGCTAAGTGTAAAAAACTGTCGATTACAACCGGTTCGACTCTGCTACATCTAGCTAAACTGTGAACTGTCAGTGATAGACTTTTACCTGCTTTTCCCTTGTTTTTGCCCCATATTTTCCTGTGTTACTCCCTGTGTGGAGATTGACCCTGTTATCATAAACCTCCACTGTTTATTAACCCCGTATTGGCTGCTCTGTGTTTCTCTGTCACTGCATCTAAAGTACCCGTGTTACAGGAGCTTATTGTGCTCCTTCAGCAGGCACAGTTTCTTCTTGCCCACGGCCTCGGCCTTTGCACGCACCATCGCCATTACGTCCACGTTATTTTTGGGGGGGAATATCCCTTTTACTAACCAGTAAACACTAAGCAAAAAGCTGTGAGCTGTTATTAATAGCCTGGGAAACTTATGGCTATTGGCTCCTTTCCCAGAATATTAACAACAGCCCCCAGCTGTCAGCTTTACCTCAACTGGTTATGAAAAGGAAGGGGCACCACACGCCATTTTTTTAAAATTTATTTAATAGACGATATACACACACAGCGGGTGCTGAATCCAACTCCCATCAACGTCGCCTGGTCACACTGATCGCAGCGAGACCAGGCAACAATGATGAGAGCTGCCTTCAGCATCCGACGCCTCGTAAAAGCTCTGACTGTACTGCTTTTTCCCAGGTGCCGGTAATCTGACTACCAACTGTTTGGATAATCCCTTACTTTATTTTGTTTGAGACACTACTCAGCCATCTCACCTGCAACTCAGTGGGCACTATGTAAAATGACCGCCCAATCTATTGCTGGTGGTACCTTAAACACTTTATCTGTCACCCAGTTCCACTCTGTATGATGCATTTTTTGACCAGATGAGAATCTCCTATAATATAGCTCTAGCTATGATGATTACTCATTAACAATATTTTTTTTATTATTTTTGGGGTTATGCATGGTATGAGGGTTTACATACATAAAATACAAAATGCAAGCAAGTACAAAATACATAAACTAATAATGACAGAACTGGTATTGAGGGAGGGAGGACCAGCTCTCATGGGCTTATAATTTACAAAGTATAGAGGAAGAAGACAGTAAGTTAAGGGTTTGGAGCAGCTCAAATGATAATGAGGTGGCAGAAAGTTAAAACAGTTTAATGGTTTTCAGTTGTGTATGAATGCGTCAATCTGATGTGCTGTCATAGTGAGTTCCAGGCTATGGAGTAGGTAGGAAATCGGGAAGCAGGGTTAAGGATAGATTGGAGGGGTGTGATATTTTTTAGATTCAAGGCCACAGAGTAGGATATTGCAGTAGTGTAGTTGCGAGATGATGAGGGCATGTATTACTATGTTTTCTGAATTCGGATTTATGAAAGTGTGGATTTTAAAAATGTTTTTCATTTGGCAGTAGCAGAAAGTGGTAAGAGCTTAGATCTGAGGTTTGAAGGACAGAGCGCATTCAAAGGTAACCGCCAGGCAGTGGGCTTGTGAGACTGGGAAAAGTGTCGAGTCTTTAACTGTGAAAGGTCTAGGTAAGTAGTAGAGTGAGTTAGGGGAATGATAATAAATTCAATTTTGTCTATATTGAGTTTCTGAAAGCATGATGAAAAGAAGGAAAATATAGCTAATAGACACTTTGGGATTTTGGAGGCAGGGAGATATTATCGTCTGCATATAAATGGTACTGGAAGACTTGGGATTTTAAGCCTTGTTCCAGGACAAAGAAGTAGGTCGAGAAGAATAAGGGTCCTATGACAAAGTCTTGAGGCACACCAAGATAGAAATGGCAGGATGAGGAGGTAGTGTGAGAATATAAATGTGCTGTTAGGTATGAGGTGATACTGGAAAGAGCTAGGTCTGTGATGCTAAAGGATGAGAGGATCTATAAAAGGAGGGAGTCGTGCACTGTGTAATAGGCAGATGACAGGTAGAGGAAGTGAAGGTATTTGTCTGTTAATAGGTTGTTTGTGACTTTGATTAGGGCAGTTTCAGTAGAGTAGTGGGTATGGAATCCAAATTGCAGTTGGTCAAAAAAGTATGTTAGATGAAAGTTGGGAGTAGAATTCAAGATTGACATGGTGTTTAAGAAGACTTTAGACAAATGGGAGTAGTGATATGGGGCAATCGCTGGATGGTGGCAGTTCAAGAATTGGCTTTTTGAGGATACATGTTAAGGTTACATATTTGAAAGAGGTTTGAAAGAGCAAGGGAAAATTCCAGCAGTTAATGAAGAGTTGAAAAGATGAGTTAGGGTTGAGATAAGCACCGTAGTACAGTTGAGAAAGAGGTGTGAAGGGATAGGGTCAAGAGCAAGGGAAGGGTGAAGTGCAAGTGCATGATGAATATGTTGGCAGAGTCTAAGAGAATAAGCCAGTTGGTAAAGTGGTCAAAAATGGAAGTGGCCACATAGAAGTTGAAGGTAGAGTAGATACAGACAGAGTGCGCTTCCAAAGAGCCTTCCTGTTAAAACCGGAAAGGATTTCTTGTGAAAAATGAATAGGTCATGAATATCAAGTATATTGCAGACAAAACATGAATACAACAATGCTCAGGAAAGGGAGTGAAGGAGCTGGGCTTAAGCAAAAGAGTTTCAGGTTAGAGAGGATGGGGGAAAGTAGTCATTGGAAAGTGATGTGAAGGAGATACAATAGAAGGTATAAGCTGAGGAGGGCTAATCAGCAGTAAAATAAAGATGCTAAATTGGCTAAGGTTTTTTACCTTTTAAGACACTATATAAATAAAATAACATATTTTACTGTATCACTGGGCTGAAGCTACATTCTGTTGGTGTCACAATGCAATATAACACACCTTTCTTTTACTATATATGTACCTACTCATGGATGCTAAATATTCCAAAACTCCTCTAGGGAAAGAAAGACACACCAGGACATTATTATTCACTACTGTAATAGGGTCAGATATGCTTTCAAACAACAGTTAAAAGTGATTACTAGAGATGAGCGAGCACGCTCGCCACTGCTTGATACTCGCCTGAGCATCAACGTGCTCTACGAGCTCAGCGAGTATTTCTGGGTTGCTTGGGTGGGAACTCGGGTCCCCTCCCTGCATGTTTGGCGCTCTTTAGAGAGCCAATGAACATGCAGGGATTGCTTGCCACGCACTGTAATGCCGTATCCATGTTGGTTGTGGGCATTACAGTGATTGGCTAGCCACACAGCGTCATCAGGTGTATATAAGAGCAGGTGCCGCCATTCTCGTCACAGTCTACCCCGGAATCAGACAGAGTAGGGAGAGCTGTTGCTGCATCAGGGAGAGATTTGCTTGTTCATAGTTGTTCCACAACATATATCTACTGTATATCCATCTGAACTAACAGTCCTTCTGACGACTAATCCAGCTGCATATAATCAGTGCTAGGCAGGCAGGCAGTGTATTTGGCAGACTGCAGTGTATAATACAGCACAAGAGATCAAGGGCCAGGGCATTTTTTTTTATTTTAATCCTGGTTATTTGCTTAAAAAGAAATCCAGAGTACACCATTTTTCGGCTCACTGCAGAATAAAGGCAGATCTGTTCCATATTACAGCAATAAAAATCCAGAAATTTGAACTGAACGTGGAAAATATTGGCCTCCTTTTCCATTCTGTTGCTGTGTGTCAGTGAAGCTATTCACACTAGGTCTCCGTGTAAAATAATATTTGTAAATTACAGGCCTACAATTTAAAGCTGTGGTTCTCTGTCAGATGTACCACTGAAAAGACTTCTAAAATCATACATTTCTTCCATTTTCATTCCGTTGCAGTGTGTCGGTGAAGCTATTCACACTAGGTCTCCGTGTAGCATAATATTAGTAAATTACAGAACTATAATTTAAAGCTGTGGTTCTCTGTCAGACATATCACCGAAAAGACTTCTAAAATCATACATTTCTTCCATTTTCATTCGATTGCAGTGTGTCGGTGACTCTATTCACACTAGGTCTCCGTGCACAATAATATTAGTAAATTACAGGCCTACAATTTAAAGCCGTGGCTCTCTGTCAGACATATCACCAAAAAGACTTCAAAAATCATACATTTCTTCCATTTTCATTCCTTTGCAATGTGTCGGTGAAGCTATTCACACTGGATCTCCCTGTAGAATATTATTAGTAAATTACAGGCCTGCTATTTAAAATTGTGGTTCTCTGTCAGACGTAACACATATAACTGAGTTCTAAAATCAAACATTTCTCGTGAACGTGGAAAATACTGTCCTCCATTTAAGATGGGCAAGGTGCATGGCAAGGGATGGAGAAGTGGACGTGATAGTGATGGTGCATGCAGAGGCCAAGGACGTGGCCGTGGTTAAGGTGAAATTGTGCCACAACAAAACACCCATATCTTCTCACTCGACCTTCCTGTCCCAATTACTAGGGAACAGCAGAGCACCACTATTTGACACAGAGAAGTGTGAAAAGGTTATCGGTTGGATAGCAGATAATGCTTCCAGTCACTTGGCCACCACCACCTCCACCTTATCTTCAGTAGGACTGGACCGCATATTCCTCACCCTGATCTTCCTTTCTCCCACCATGCCGAGTACCCGGAAACAACTGATCCCACACTTGAATACTCAGAAGAGCTGTTCACTTTTCAATTTGTAGATTCGGGCCTCTTGCTCGGCTAGCTTCAAGCGAGTCAAGAGGAGAATGCGTGTAGTGATGCCCAAATATTGGAGCAGCCACGGTCACACGAAGGCGACAGTGGTAAAGTGCAATTACTGTCGCAAGAGGTGGATGATGTTGATGAGACACAATTGCCAGAAAGTTAGGAGGACCAAGGTGCGGAACTGGAAGACGAGGTGGTGGATGATATAGTAACTGATCCAACCTGGCAAGTGGACATACAGAGCAAGGACATCAGCACACAGGGGGAGGGAGTCGTAGCACCACAACAGGCAGGAAAAAACAGAGTGGTGGCCGCAGACACAAAGCGGGAAAGCGTTCCTCGTAACACCAACATGACGAAAGTTGCCAGTACAACTGTTAGGTGTTTCCGAGTCTGGTTATTTTTTAAAGACTCTGCAGATAACCCCAAAAAGGCCATTTGCACCACCTGCCATGCTAACATCAGCAGGGGTAGCAAAACTACCAGTCTGACCACCACCATCATGATCAGACACATGGCAGCAAAGCACTCGACTAAGTTGGCCAAACCTCAGGGTCCAGCAACAGTGTCTGTTGGTGACACCACTGCTTGTTCCACTGTTGTGCATGCACGCCAATCTCCTGTGCATGGCACATGCCAAGATGCCTCCCGCCCTGCACCTGTCGTTGCACACTCTCAAGTAGCACCATCAGCAAGCACGTCCTTGTCCCAGCACAGCATTCAGTTGTCCCTACCCAGTCCTTGGAAAGCAAGCGCAAACACGCAGCTAAGGCCCCACAGGCCACACTACTAAATTCACACATTTTGCGAATTCTTGCACTCGAAATGTTGCCTTTTAGGCTCGTGGAGATGGAAGCTTTCCGCAACCTGATGGCGGCGGCCGTCCCTCGGTCCCCAGCCACCTCTATTTCTCCCGGTGTGCCGTTCTCGCATTACACGAGCACGTGTCCACTAGTGTTGAGCCACCCCCGTAGTGTTCGGGTTCGGTTCGGTTCGTCGAACACCGGGATGTTCGAGGAACTGTTCGTCGAACTGTTCGTCGAACACCTTAGAACACCGTCGAACACCGTTAAAACCAATGGCAGGCAAACAAAAACACATAGAAACACATAGAAAACACCTTCAAAGGTGTCCAAAAGCTGACAAACTGCTCAGAAGACGCTTTCTTTAAAAAAGCCGGCCGGCAATTCAGCAGCGGCATACACCGGTACCCGACAATTTAGACAAAAAGGAATAGAGCCTCACACATAGATTAGATAGATAGAAACATGTCAGTCACATATATATGAAGTACAGTGACAGTGTTGCTTACTGTACTTGTCATTTAGTGTAAAGGATTTATTAAAAAATATAATAGTGTTTTCATGCACTGTCTCTTTAAAAAAGCCGGCCGGCAATTCAGCAGCGGTATCCGACAATTTATAACAGACAGAATAGAGCTTCACACATAGATTAGATAGATAGAAACATGTCAGTCACATATATATGAAGTACAGTGACAATGTTGCTTACTGTACTTGTCATTTAGTGTAAAGGATTTATTTAAAAAAGTAATAGTGTTTTCATGCACCGTCTCTTTAAAAAAGCCGGCCGGCAATTCAGCATCTGTACCCGACAATTTATAACAGACAGAATAGAGCTTCACACATAGATTAGATAGATAGAAACATGTCAGTCACATATATATGAAGTACAGTGATAGTGTTGGTTACTGTACTTGTCATTTAGTATTAAAATAAAGGATTTATTATTAAAAAAAATTGGCGTGGGGTTCCCCTTAATTTTAGTCTCTAGCGGAGGTTAAGCAGACAGCTGGGGCAGATGTTTGAAGCCTGGGAAGGGGGTAATACCCACGGAGCTTCCCAGGCTACTAATATGAGCCCCCAGCTGAATACATAGCCTTTACTAGCTATTAAAATGGGGGACCCCCCCAAAAAAATGACGTGGGGTCCCCCCTAATTTAATAGCTAGCAAAGGCTAGGCAGACAGCTGGGGGCTGATATTAATAGCCCAGGAAGGGTGCCATGAATATTGGCCCCCTCCCAGGCTAGAAACACCAGCCGTCAGCCGCCCCAGAAATGGTGCATTCATAGGATGCGCCAATTCTGGCACTTAGCCTCGCTCTTCCACGCTGCCCTGGTGCGGTGGCAGGGGGTAATAGGGCTGGGGTTGATGTCAGCTTATAATGCCAGCTGACATCAAGCCCAGGTTAGTAATGGAGAGGCGTCTATAAGACACCCCCATTACTAACCCCATAGTCAAAGTTAAAAGAAAACACAAACACCCAGAATAAAGTCCTTTAATTGAAATAAAGACACAATCCTTTATTGTTCTAAATTAAACCATACTTACCATCACGCCCATTCCAGCTGAAGCCAACGATCTCCTGCAATAAAAGAAAAATAATAAAGCAACATCATCCTTACCTTTCCATGGTTCCCACGACAGCTTCAGCTCTGCTACATCGAGATGACAGGCTGGACCGCAGCAGAACGCCGCCATCCAGCCTGTCATCCCGCAGACACTGAGAAGCGCAGGCTTGCTTGCGCTCTGCAGTGTCTGGCTGTGACGGCATAAAGATGAGACGAGTTCATGTCCAATGAACTCGGCGCACCTCATGCACGTCACTGACAGCGTGGGAAAATTCTCACGCTGAAGCGCTGAGTGCAGGAGAATTCTCCCACGCTGTCAGTGACGTGCATAAGGTGAGCTCATGTCCAATGAACTCAGCTCACCTCCTGCACGTCACTGACAGCGTGGGAGAATTCTCCTGCACTCAGCGCTTCAGCGTGAGAATTCTCCCACGCTGAAGCGCTGAGTGCAGGAGAATTTTCCCACGCTGTCAGTGACGTGCATAAGGTGAGCTCATGTCCAATGAACTCAGCTCACCTCCTGCACGTCACTGACAGCGTGGGAGAATTCTCCTGCACTCAGCGCTTCAGCGTGAGAATTCTCCCACGCTGAAGCGCTGAGTGCAGGAGAATTTTCCCACGCTGTCAGTGACGTGCATGAGGTGAGCCGAGTTCATTGGACATTAACTCGGCTCATCTGGATGCCCTCACAGAGAGACACTGTGGAGCGCAAGCAAGCCTGCGCTTCTCAGTGTCTGCGGGATGACAGGCTGGATGGCAGCGTTCTGCTGCGGTCCAGCCTGTCATCTCGATGTAGCAGAGCTGAAGCTGTCATGGGAACCACGGAAAGGTAAGGATGATGTTGCTTTATTATTTTTCTTTTATTTCAGGAGATCGTTGGCTTCAGCTGGAATGGGCGTGACGGTAAGTATGGTTTAATTTAGAACAATAAAGAATTGTGTGTTTATTTCAATTAAAGGACTTTTTTCTGGGTGTTGTGTTTTTTTTAAATACTTTACTAGAAATTCATGGTGGTCATGTCTAATATTGGCGTGACCCCATGAATTTTGGGCTTAGGGCCAGCTGATAATGCCAAGCTGGCCCTAACCCCTTTATTACCCAGTGAGCCACCGCATCAGGGCCCTGGATGAGTTGGGTACAGCGCCAGAAGATGGCGCTTCTATGAACGCGCCATTTTCCGGGGTGGCTGCGGACTGCAATTTGCAGCGGGGGTGGCCCAGAAAGCGTGGGCCTCCCTGCGCTGCGGATTCCAGCCCCCAGCTGCATAGTTGTACCTGGCTGGACACAAAAACAGGGCGAAGCCCCACGTCAATTTTCTTTAAATTATTTCATGAAATAATTAAGAAAAAAAGGGCTTCCCTATATTGTTGTGTCCGGCCAGGTACAAATAGGCAGCTGGTGGTTGGGGGCAGCCCGTTCCTGCCTGCTGCACCTGACTGGACACAAATATAGTGCGAAGCCCCACGTCAATTTTTTTTTAATTATTTCATGAATTTCCTGAAATAATTTAAAAAAATTGAAGTGGGGCTTCGCACTATATTTGTGTCCAGCCAGGTACAGCAGGCAGGAATGGGCTGCCCCCAACCACCAGCTGCCTATTTGTACCTGGCCGGACACAACAATATAGGGAAGGCCTTTTTTTCTTAATTATTTCATGAATTTCATGAAATAATTAAAAAAAATTGAAGTGGGGCTTCGCACTATATTTGTGTCCAGCCAGGTACAGCAGGCAGGAACGGGCTGCCCCCAACCACCAGCTGACTATTTGTACCTGGCCGGACACAACAATATAGGGAAGGCCTTTTTTTCTTAATTATTTCATGAATTTCATGAAATAATTAAAAAAAAAATACGTGGGGCTTCGCCCTATTTTTGTGTCCAGCCAGGTACAACTAGGCAGCTGGGGGCTGGAATCTGCAGCGCAGGGAGGCCCAAGCTTTCTGGGCCACCCCCGCTGCAAATTGCAGTCCGCAGCCACCCCGGAAAATGGCGCGTTCATAGAAGCGCCATCTTCTGGCGCTGTACCCAACTCATCCAGGGCCCTGGTGCGGTGGCTCACTGGGTAATAAAGGTGTTAGGGCAAGCTTGGTATTATCAGCTGGCCCCAAGCCCAAAATTCATGGGGTCACGCCAGTATTAGACATGACCGCCATGAATTTCTAGTAAAGTATTTAGAAAAAACACAACACCCAGAATAAAGTCCTTTAATTGAAATAAACACACAATTCTTTATTGTTCTAAATTAAACTATACTTACCATCACGCCCATTCCAGCTGAAGCCAACGATCTCCTGCAATAAAAGAAAAATAATAAACCAACCTCATCCTTACCTTTCCATGGTTCCCACGACAGCTTCAGCTCTGCTACATCGAGATCACAGGCTGGACCGCAGCAGAACGCTGCCATCCAGCCTGTCATGCCGCAGACACTGAGAAGAGCAGGCATGCTTGCGCTCCTCAGTGTCTCGCTGTGACGGCATCCAGATGAGCCGAGTTCATGTCCAATGAACTCAGCTCACCTCATGCACGTCACTGACAGCGTGGGAAAATTCTCACGCTGAAGTGCTGAGTGCAGGAGAATTGTCCCACGCTGTCAGTGACGTGCATGAGGTGAGCTCATGTCCAATGAACTCAGCTCACCTCATGCACCTCACTGACAGCGTGGGAAAATTCTCCTGCACTCAGCGCTTCAGCGTGAGAATTCTCCCACGCTGTAAGTGACGTGCATGAGGTGCGCCGAGTTCATTGGACATGAACTCGTCTCATCTTTATGCCGTCACAGCCAGACACTGCAGAGCGCAAGCAAGCCTGCGCTTCTCAGTGTCTGCGGGATGACAGGCTGGATGGCGGCGTTCTGCTGCGGTCCAGCCTGTCATCTCGATGTAGCAGAGCTGAAGCTGTCGTGGGAACCATGGAAAGGTAAGGATGAGGTTGCTTTATTATTTTATTTTTATTACAGGAGATCGTTGGCTTCAGCTGGAATGGGCGTGATGGTAAGTATGGTTTAATTTAGAACAATAAAGAATTGTGTCTTTATTTCAATTAAAGGACTTTATTCTGGGTGTTTGTGTTTTTTTTAACTTTGACTATGGGGTTAGTAATGGGGGTGTCTTATAGACGCCTCTCCATTACTAACCTGGGCTTGATGTCAGCTGGCATTATAAGCTAACATCAACCCCAGCCCTATTACCCCCTGCCACCGCACCAGGGCAGCGTGGAAGAGCGAGGCTAGGTGCCAGAATTGGCGCATCCTATGAATGCGCCATTTCTGGGGCGGCTGACGGCTGGTGTTTCTAGCCTGGAAGGGGGCCAATATTCATGGCTCCCTTCCTGGGCTATTAATATCAGCCCCCAGCTGTCTGCCTAGCCTTTGCTAGCTATTAAATTAGGGGGGACCCCACGTCATTTTTTTTGGGGGGTCCCCCATTTTAATAGCTAGTAAAGGCTATGTATTCAGCTGGGGGCTGATATTAGTAGCCTGGGAAGCTCCGTGAGTATTACCCCCTTCCCAGGCTTCAAACATCTGCCCCAGCTGTCTGCTTAACCTCCGCTAGAGCCTAAAATTAAGGGGAACCCCACGCCAATTTTTTTAATAATAAATCCTTTATTTTAATACTAAATGACAAGTACAGTAACCAACACTGTCACTGTACTTCATATATATGTGACTGACATGTTTCTATCTATCTAATCTATGTGTGAAGCTCTATTCTGTCTGTTATAAATTGTCGGGTACAGATGCTGAATTGCCGGCCGGCTTTCTTAAAGAGACGGTGCATGAAAACACTATTATTTTTTTGGATAAATCCTTTACACTAAATGACAAGTACAGTAATCAACACTGTCACTGTACTTCATATATATGTGACTGACATGTTTCTATCTATCTAATCTATGTGTGATTCTCTATTCCTTCTATTCTAAATTGTCGGGTACCGCTGCTGAATTGCCGGCCGGCTTTTTTAAAGAGACGGTGCATGAAAACACTATTATTTTTTTTGATAAATCCTTTACGCTAAATGACAAGTACAGTAAGCAGCACTTTCACTGTACTTCATATATATGTGACTGACATGTTTCTATCTATCTAATCTATGTGTGATTCTCTATTCCTTCTATTCTAAATTGTCGGGTACCGCTGCTGAATTGCCGGCCGGCTTTTTTAAAGAGACGGTGCATGAAAACACTATTATTTTTTTTGATAAATCCTTTACGCTAAATGACAAGTACAGTAAGCAGCACTTTCACTGTACTTCGTATATATGTGGCTGACATGTTTATATCTATCTAATCTATGTGTGAAGCTCTATTCTTTCGGTTCTAAATTGTCGGGTACCGGTGTATGCCGCTGCTGAATTGCCGGCTTTTCATGTTTCACTGTTGGCACTGTTCCCATCGATTTGGGCAATCACTGTAATGCCACAACCACCATGGCTGTGGCATTACAGTGAGTGGCAGACAATCCCTGCATGATTGGTGCTCTAAATAGCACCAGACATGCAGGACACGCTTTTGGTGCACGAACAGTTATCGAACATAACCTCGAACAGCCGAATTTTTTGCAAATCGTTCGGGTTCGTCGAACAACTCGAACACAGCCCAAAACAGCTCGAATTTGAGATTGGCGAACAGTTCTAGTCGAACACCGCTCATCTCTAGTGTCCACCATATTAGAAGTGCCCTCAGCAACGCAGTTACTGGGAAAGTCCACCTAACCACTAGTGTTGAGCCACCCCCGTAGTGTTCGAGTTCGGTTCGGTTCGTCGAACACCCGTGTGTTCGCCGAACTGTTCGTCGAACTGTTCGTCGAACACCTTCGAACACCGTTAAAACCAATGGCAGGCAAACAAAAACACATAGAAACACATAGAAAACACCTTCAAAGGTGTCCAAAAGCTGACAAACTGCTCAGAAGACACAACTAACACATGGAAAAGTGACAAGTACATATAGTCATGCGAAAAGAAAAGAGGTGGAGGAGTAAAAGGAGGGGGAGACACAGATATAGGCATGTCATGCCCTTCTAAAATCCAAAAAGTGAGAAGCCGAGACGGCCAGTCCGCTCCTGCCCGTGCCACCTCCGTGTCGCCGGGTTTGTGCCAGAGCCGCGGTGAACCCTGACGGCCAGCCCCCCTCTCCCAATACTGGTGCCTGTCCGCTGGTGGGTCGAGAGAGCCCCCCTGTGGTGGAGGCAGCTCTAAGCTTTTTAATTTAAATTGTCCCTCTAATTTGAATGAATACACTTTAAATCCATTTACAAGGATCTATTGGAGGGCAAGTCTCATGCCAGCAGCCGCGTAATTCCAGCTCCAGTAGCGTCCACTAAAGCTGCTGCAGTTAAAAAGCTTTTATAAGGATCGAGCTCGGCTGTCCACCGCAAGGCATCCTAGTGCCAGTCCCAGCCCCTATGCCTTGGGGTGCCTCCTGATGCTCTTCACTAAGTATCCCGTGGTCCCGAAGCATTTCCTTTGAAAAAATTAAGTGTCCAAACTACAGGTGGTGTAGCTTGCTTAACAGCCGGGATAATCCGCTGACTAGCAGACACTGCTACTAGGCACAAAGTATTTCCTGGGCTAGATGCAGTTAAAAATTTGTAAGTAGATCTCGTTGGATGCTGAGAAAGCATTCCATAGAGTCTCCTGGCACGCCATATATGATTCTCTTAAAAAGCTTGGGGTAGGGGTCTAGGGGACCCTTTTATAGCCAAAATCACGGCCCTGTATCACAATACGTCACCTAGGCTGAAGATAAATGGAACTGTAGCACCGAGGGCTCGGTTGCTACAGACGTATTGCACCTCACCCAGAGGTGTGATATCTCACTCTCAGATAAGGATGGAGTGTGGATCAGGACCCGACACCTGCATGCATTACACCACATTGCCGTGGGGCAGGGCGACCAATATGCCCCTGAGATGGGCACGACAGTCCCTGTCCCTGGCTGGAGTGGGGGGAGGGAACACTGAGGAAGGGGAACCCTGCAGTGCAGGAGCAGGGAGGAAGCAGTTCCTGGGTGCATTGAGAAGGGAGTATAAAAGGTGGGCACCATCTTAGTTCAGTGCAGAGAAGTCTGAGCAGAAGTGGCAGGGAGCAGGGGCTCTGCATGAGCTCTGCTCCGGAGGCGGGCCTAGTAACAGAGGCCCAGGCCTGCAAGAGGGAGAAGGAAGGAAGAGGAGCGGAGAAGGCTCCAGGAACGAGGAATGAAGGGATCCCAGGGGTGCGGACGGGCGAGTCGCCACCGCACGCCCGAATCCACCTGCGTGGAGGGGTCAGGCCAAAGGGGGAGACCGGTCCCCGAACTAGTGGAGGCAGGAAACGACCCTCAGCTAGAAACCGGAGGCTCTGACATTTTATGTGGCGCAGCCCCTTGCTCCACCCGCTAGGAAGGCACCACATAGGGTCAGGGAAACTGGCGCCAAGTTTACCAAGAGGAGGCCCGAGGCAGCCGGACAGAAGTGTTGGTAAGAAAGGCCAGACAAAGGACACACAAAGGGGGTCCTGTGAAGCGCTCCAAAGTTATCTGGGAGTTGTCTGAGCCCCTCACCTGGTGAGCACAGTACGACGTGGGCAGCCGTTAAATGCAGACGTGGTCTGGATAATAAGAACTGTGAGTAAAGGCCCTGAACTGCATCACTGACTCCGTGTCGTTACTGCTGCTGCCCTGCACCATCACCCCCATCCTCCGCATACACTGCCCTGAGGCTATACTCCTCCCGTGGGGAGTTATGCTACGCTCTGCTGCACCCACAACACCAGCCTTAGCGGTCTGCCCTGTAGCGGCGGTTCACTCTGACCGCAATCCACGGGTGGCGTAGTCGGACATTTAAACATCAAAACCACATAAATAGTTCCGCCACTGGTTTGACCGCCCTGAGCCACGGAATCGGATCGCCGCCACGAAGACTACAACCACCAGCATCCACCAAAAAGTGTCCGGCTCCGGGTGTCCCAAGGCCCAGGGGGTGCGTCAGAACATTTTCATCACCTTTCTCAATCACCAATGGGACAAGGCAGGGATGTCCTCTGTCCCCTCTCTTATACATCCTAGTGACGGAGCACCTGCTCTCATCAATTCGCCATAACCCCAATATTAGGTGGATTGAGGTGGGAGGCACCGAGTACAAGTGCTCTCTATTTGCTGATGATGTCCTAGTATATATCACTCAATCACATATATCCATCCATGCTGTTATGGCTGAAATAGATCACTTTGTTACATGGTAAAATTTTAAAATCAATGCAGCGAAGTCTGAGGCCCTCGATGTCTCCCTCCCTAAATCCATATAGGATTCCATCCAGTCCAACTTTCCCTTTGCCTGGCCCTCACAGGGTATCAAATACTTAGGAATTCCTATTCATAGAGACCTCTCCCATCTATGTTATCTTAATTTTGGGCCCTTTATTGAACAATTCCATACAGACCACGGTTGGCAAGTTAGAACTGTAAGATTCACTACGTGAACCACTGGTGTTTTGTGGAAAAGCACATGTACACCGCGTTCCAAATTATTATGCAAAAAGTGTTTAGGAGTGATAAGGGAAGAATTTGTTTGTTTGTCAGTTAAACTCATTGATGGTGATGTGTGTCAGGGCTCTTTATATCACTGTAAGCAATTGCAGACACCTGTGTTTGGCAGGTGTGTCCAATGAAAGGCAAGACTACTTAAGAAGGCTCTCTCACATTATTAAGCAGCCTACATTTTCTGCCAAAATGGGAAAGAAAAAGGATGTGTCGGCTGCTGAGAAGCAACAAATTGTGGAGTGTTTAGGTCAAGGCATGACTACAATCAACATTGTGCGATGATCAGGATGAAGTGTCTTGGCAATCAAGAAGTATGTAGCTGATTCACAGTACACACGTGTGCGTGCTGATAAGGGCAAATTGAGGACTCTTTCCTACAGGCAATTACGTCAGGTTGAAACAGCAGCGGCAAAAAAGCCTTGTCATAGCAGCAGACAAGTTTTTGAAGCTGCTTGTGCCTCCAACGTCCCCCGAACAACAAGATGCAGGGTCCTTCAGAGGTTTGCAGCTGTGCATATGCCATCCTGTCGACCTCCTCTATCCACTTCACACAAGCAGAAACGGCTCCAGTGGGCCAAACATTACATGAAGACTGATTTCAAAACTGTTTTGTTCACGGATGAGTGCCGTGCAGCGCTCGATGGTCCAGATGAATGGAGTGGAGGATGGCTGGTTGATGGACACCCCACGCAAACACGGCTACAGCGCCAACAAGGAGGAGGTGGAGTAATGTTTTGGGCTGGAATCATGGGGAGAGAGATTGTCGGCCCCTTTAGGATCCCTGAAGGCGCTAAAGATGAACTCCATAATGTATGTGGATTTTCTCAAACAGCACTTCCTGCCATGGTTCAAGAAGAAGAACCGTGTATTTCACAGCAAGATCATTTTTCTGCATGATAATGCACCATCTCATGCTGCACATAAAACATCTGCATCTCTGGCATAAAAGGGGACAAACTTATGGTGTGACCCCCATGCTCCCCTGACCTCTACCCCATTCAGAACCTTTGGAGCATCATTAAAAGGAGTGTCTATGATGGCGGGAGGCAGTTCACATCTAAGCAACAGCTCTGGGAGGGTATTCTGTCCTCATGCAAAACAATTGAAGCAGAAACCATCCAAAACCTGACAAATTCAATGGACGAGAGAGTTCAGAAGCTCCTTTCGAACAAGGGGTCCTATGTGAAAATGTAACATCACCTAGAATAAAGTTTTGAGTTGAAAACTGTTTGATTTCAGTTTCTAACAACCTGCTAATGCTTATAATTTCAAAAATGACCATTTTTTTGGTCTTTATTAAAATGAAAAGGTTGATCGAAAAGTTTGGGGGATCTAAGAGTGTGGCAACCCAGTAGTCATGATTACTTCGAATTCTGACAATATGAGGGTCATGCTGCAGGTAGTGCAGCAAGAAGGCACTTATGTGTCTTGCGCATCTCGGAGCCCCAAAATTATTTTCCGGGCTAGATGCAGCTAAAAATTATTTTTAATTTTAAATCTGGTGAAGCTTATTATAGATGGCCTAATAGGATCAGTGCTGCACACTGCTACAAAGCCCAAATTATTTTCCAGTCAAGATACAGATAAACATGATTAGTAATTTGAAAGCTTAAAACGGTTGGTAGGGTGATTTTAACCAATCATCAAGCTTTTACTCTCCCCAGGATGACACAGGGGTAGAAAAGTCGTTTCGGATCCATGATTTGTTCATCTTTATGAACGTGAGTCTGTCTACATTATCAGTGGAGAGCCGCGTGCACTTATCTGTCAGCACACCACCAGCAGCGCTGAACACACGTTCAGACAGAACGCTGGCTGCGGGGCATGACAAGATCTCCAAGGCGTAAGTGGCTAGCTCCGGCCATTTATCCAGATTGGAAGCCCAAAAAGAGCAAGGGTCCAGTGACACAGTCGTGGCTTCAATGTTTACTTGGAGATACTCCTGTACCATCGTCTCTAGGCGTTGACTATGTGTCAGACTTCTTGTCTCCTGTGGCCTTGCAAAGGATGGGCTAAAAAAGTGGTGAAATGATTCCGCAAAATTGATGTTACCAGCAGATACTGTGGTTCTGTTACGGTTTGAGTGCTGAACACTTGACGGTCCCACGGTTGGCAAGTTGGAACTGTGAGATTCACTACGTGCACCACTGGTATTTTGTGGAAAAGCACATGTAAGATTCTGCAACAGTCTCTGCTGATACTCCTGCATGCGTGCATCCCTTTCTATGGCAGGAATAATTTCTGCAAATTTACTTTTGTACCGGGGATCTAACAGTGTGGCAACCCAGTAGTCAGGATTATTTCTAATTCTCACAATTCGAGGGTCATGTTGCAGGTAGTGCAGCAAGAAGGCACTCATGTGTGTTGCGCATCCAGGAGCACCAAGTCCCTGTTGTGTTGGTGGTGAGGTAACAATCATGCTTCCTTCCTCTGTCCTCTCCCCCCAACCTCGCACAACAGAAATGTGATCAAGGTCTCCCTCATCTGATGAGTCTTCCATCAGTTCGTCCTCCACTTCTTCCTGGGCTCCTGCACCTTCCTCACTAGTTTGGCTGCTACCATGCGCCCTGGTAAAACCATCTCCCCCACCCTCACATGCCTGCCGCCTTGGTGCTGCCGACCGTCTGGACCTTGCAGATGTTAGCCCTTCCGCATACAACTCCTCCTCCTCTACTTCCTCCACCTCCTCTTGTGCCACCACCTGACTCCGAATTCTGTTTAACATGTGCTCCAGCATGTAAATCACCGGAATAGTCATGCTGATAATGGCATCGTCAGCACTAAACATCTTCGTCGCCATTTCAAAACTGTGCAGAAGGGTGCATAGGTTCCTGATCTGAGACCACACCTCCAGCGTGATTTGCCCCACCTCTGAATCTCGTTGGCCCAGGCTATTCGTCAGAACGTATTGCACCAGGGCTTGTCGGTGCTGCCACAGTCGCTGCAACATGTGCAGAGTTGAATTCCACCGGGTAGGCACATTGCATTTTAGCCGGTGAAGTGGCAGGCCCAACGACTTCTGTAGAGATGTAAGTCGCTGAGCTGCGGGATGCGAACGGCGGAAGTGAGCACACAGCGACCGTGCCCTCTGCAGAAGGCCATCTAGTCTGGGATAGTGGGCTAAAAATTGCTGGACAACCAGGTTCAACACGTGAGCCATACAAGGCACGTTTGTGACATTGCCCCGGCGAAGGGCCGCACCCAGGTTTGCAGCATTGTCGCACACGGCCTTCCCTGGTTTCAGGTCCAGTGGAGACAACCATTCATGAAATTGGTTCTCCAGAGCTGACCACAACTCCTCAGCTGTGTGACTCACATTTCCCAGACATTTCAATGTAAAAACCGCCTGATGACGTTGAGCCCTACTGCCAGCATAGTAAGGAGGTGTGCAGGATCCCTTCTGCGCAGTTAGAAAGCTTGTGGCATGACCAGACAGGCTTTGGGTGCAGGTGGAAGACCGAGAGGAGGTCGAGGAGGCAGAAGCAGTGGAGGAACTTTGACATAAAGAGGATTGACGCACAACTCGTGGGGACGGCAAGACTTGGACAGCAGCCCCTTGTCCTGCTGTCACCATAGTTACCCAGTGCCCAGTCAGCGACATGTAACGCCCCTGTCCATGCCTACTCGTCCAAGTGTCTGTGGTGAAATGCACCCTGTCACACACAGAGTTTCTCAAAGAAGCGGTGATGTTGTGTGCGACATGCTGGTGGAGCGCAGGCACACCTTTCTTTGAGAAGTAGTGCCGACTGGGCATCTGGTACTGGGGCACTGCGACGGACATAAGGTCTCGAAAATCCTCTGTGTCCACCAGGCGGAAAGGCAGCATTTCTGTAGCCAAGAGCTTGCAGATGGTGAAATTCAACCTCTTAGCTTTCTCATGGCTAGGAGGAAATGGTCTTTTACTTGTCCACATCTGAGGGACCGAGGGCTGGCTATTGTGCTTAGACGGGGTTGATAAGGGTGTCCCCGGCAAACTGCCGGTCTGTGAGGAAGATGCAGGCGGACATGTTAGGTTGCCTTGATCCAAAGGTGGTGCTATCGATGTCGGACAGCGCTCAACACCAGCTGGTGTTACCACCTCCAAAGAAAATGATGACCTGCCAATCACGCTGGCTGTTGCGGGTAAAGAGGTGGCAGGTCTGCGCCCCAAAACAGGTGTGACTGCTGTCCCCCCAGTCACAGAGGATGAAGAGGCCGCGGATGCACAAGATATGGCAGACGGTGATTGGCCCGGCCGGCTAGGCCGCATTGTAGCACACTGAGCTTCCCACTGCAACTTATGCTTCATGTCCATGTGCCGCGGTTCATGCATGAAGTACTCAAACTATGTATTTTTTGGCCTCTACTTAGCTTTTGCTGACAAATGTTACAGATAACACGAGTTGGGTCATCTTTATCGATCTGAAAAAATGCCCAGGCTATGCAAGGCTTAGCACCCATGCAACCTGAAGAGCCACCACGACTTGTGGTGAGAGGCAGAGTTGTGTTTGAGGATGCAGTTGTTGACGTGCTTCCAGTACTACGTCTCTGTCCAGGAAGGCGCAACCTGACCTCGTCGTCACTAGCATCTTCCTCCACCTCCTCTGCTGACCTCATCTCTTGGCTGACTGTGGGTTGACAGTAAGTGGGATCTCCGACCTCATCATCATCACCCTGTGCGTTATCACACCCGTCGTCCTCAGAGCCAACCTGTTCCTGCCCTGACAAAAAACTAAAGTTGTCGCTCCAATCAGGTATTTGAGTCTTATCATCGTCTTCCTCATTGTCTCCACCAACAGGAGTTACAGTTTGGGAATGAGGGTCTACATTATGGTCAGAACCTTCTGCGTCTGGTCCTGGATCCGACTCATAAAGATTCTGGGCATCAGTGCAGATCATTTCCTCGTCTGGATTCACAGAAGCGCTGGAGTCGACCTCTGATTCCCAGGCTATAGTATGAGTAAACAGCTCTGCAGACTCAACCATCTGTTCTACCTCATACTCAGACGGGCAGCTGGAGATTTGGGAGCTGTGAGGAAGCAAGTGCGATTGGGGTGACACCTTTGAGGACTGGAGTATTTGTGATGTTGAAGTTGATGTGGAGGAGAGCCCACTTAAAGGAGCACTTGATATCCGTTGAAGCACCTGCTGTTTTTGTGCCTCATCTGGAATTTGTAGCGATTGGCGTGGCCGTAAGAAAGGGATCTTATCACATTGTCCGCTAAAAGAAGTAGACATTTTAGTTTGGCTGGAAGATGGTCTTTCTCTGCACCTACCCCACGGACACAACCTTTTTTCCCCTTCCCAACACGCCTATTCCCCTTTCCACCAGCAGCAGGCCTTTTTCCACTCATTTTGGTGGTTAACTAATTCACAACTCTGGAGTTGTTTGCACAAAAAAACAATGGATGGTAACCGAGCAGAGCTGAGTGGCCAAACTGTGGTATTAGGCCAAAACTATTGGCTGGGCTAGATGCAGAAAAAAATTATTTTTAATTTGCAACCTGATGGAGGTCAGTATAGATGGACTAATAGAACAAGTCCCACACGCTGCTAGAAGCCCAAATATTTTTTCAGAGATAAATGAAGAAAAAAATTATTTTTAATTTGCAACCTGATGGAGGTCAGTATAGATGGACTAATAGACCAAGTCCCACACACTGCTAGAAGCCCAAATATTTTTTCAGAGCTAGATGCAGAAAAAAATTATTTTTAATTTGCAACCTGATGGAGGTCAGTATAGATGGACTAGTAGACCAAGTCCCACACACTGCTAGAAGCCCAAATATTTTTTCAGAGCTAGATGCAGAAAAAAATTATTTTTAATTTGCAACCTGATGGAGGTCAGTATAGATTGACTAATAGACCAAGTCCCACACACCGCTAGAAGCCCAAATATTTTTTCAGAGCTAGATGCAGAAAAAAATTATTTTTAATTTGCAACCTGATGGAGGTCAGTATAGATGGACTAATAGACCAAGTCCCACACACTGCTAGAAGCCCAAATATTTTTTCAGAGCTAGATGCAGAAAAAAATTATTTTTAATTTGCAACCTGATGGAGGTCAGTATAGATGGACTAATAGAACAAGTCCCACACGCTGCTAGAAGCCCAAATATTTTTTCAGAGATAAATGAAGAAAAAAATTATTTTTAATTTGCAACCTGATGGAGGTCAGTATAGATGGACTAATATACCAAGTCCCACACACTGCTAGAAGCCCAAATATTTTTTCAGAGCTAGATGCAGAAAAAAATTATTTTTAATTTGCAACCTGATGGAGGTCAGTATAGATGGACTAATAGACCAAGTCCCACACACTGCTAGAAGCCCAAATATTTTTTCAGAGCTAGATGCAGAAAAAAATTATTTTTAATTTGCAACCTGATGGAGGTCAGTATAGATGGACTAATAGACCAAGTCCCACACACCGCTAGAAGCCCAAATATTTTTTCAGAGCTAGATGCAGAAATTTTTTTTATTCAATTTGCAACCTGATGGAGGTCAGTATAGATGGACTAATAGACCAAGTCCCACACACTGCTAGAAGCCCAAATATTTTTTCAGAGCTAGATGCAGAAAATTTTTTTATTCAATTTGCAACCTGATGGAGGTCAGTATAGATGGACTAATAGACCAAGTCCCACACACTGCTAGAAGCCCAAATATTTTTTCAGAGCTAGATGCAGAAAAAAATTATTTTTAATTTGCAACCTGATGGAGGTCAGTATAGATGGACTAATAGACCAAGTCCCACACACTGCTAGAAGCCCAAATATTTTTTCAGAGCTACATGCAGAAAAAAATTATTTTTAATTTGCAACCTGATGGAGGTCAGTATAGATGAACTAATAGAACAAGTCCCACACGCTGCTAGAAGCCCAAATATTTTTTCAGAGATAAATGAAGAAAAAAATTATTTTTAATTTGCAACCTGATGGAGGTCAGTATAGATGGACTAATAGACCAAGTCCCACACACTGCTAGAAGCCCAAATATTTTTTCAGAGCTAGATGCAGAAAAAAATTATTTTTAATTTGCAACCTGATGGAGGTCAGTATAGATGGACTAATAGACCAAGTCCCACACACTGCTAGAAGCCCAAATATTTTTTCAGAGCTAGATGCAGAAAAAAATTATTTTTAATTTGCAACCTGATGGAGGTCAGTATAGATGGACTAATAGACCAAGTCCCACACACCGCTAGAAGCCCAAATATTTTTTCAGAGCTAGATGCAGAAAAAAATTATATTCAGTTTGCAACCTGATGGAGGTCAGTATAGATGGACTAATAGAATGATGCTATGCCCAAAAGATTTTACTTCACTAGGTGCAGTAAAAAAATTGGTATTCTATACACAGGTGGTATATCTTGCAACACAGATAGGCTACTCCACTGACTAACACACTCTGCAATAGGCCAAAAAGGATTAGCTTTGCTAGATTCAGCCAAATGCTGTGAAAAAAACTTGCACAGCACTGGCACAGACCTGCCTGGCAAAAACTGATAGGAACTGATGTAACCTAGTCCTGAAAAGGACTCCAGTTACAATTAGTCTTTACTCCCACAATCTATCTATTTAAGAGCACAGACCTGCCTGATAAAAGTCGTAGGAAATGCTGTAACCTAGTCCTTAAAAGGACTGCAATCACAACTATTCCCTACTCCCAAGCTATCTGTATATTTGTGCGAAAATTGGCTTGAAATTAACAAGGTATAGCGCACACAGCAACAGCGGTGCCGTCTAACACGCAGCTGCAGCAGTGAGAAAATGGTGGCGACGGGGAAAATGGCTTGGTCTTATAGGGCAAGGACATGTGACATACACTGCCAATCACACATGCCCTTGCTTGTGTGAAAAAAAGCACTTCGCTCCGTGTGTGCGCTGCTGATAGGCTGACAGATTGCACCTCCCCACTGCAAATGCGGGAAAGAGAAAAAAAAATGGAGATCTTCATTGTTCCTGCAGAGATCCATCCCCTGCCCCTCCCCCCGCCCCGCTGTACACTCAAACTGCGTATTAACATTAATTTTCATCATTACTGAGAAAAAATCCAGTTATGATTTTGGTGCACGAACAGTTATCGAACATAACCTCGAACAGCCGAATTTTTCTCAAATTGTTCGTGTTCGCCGACCGGCTCGAACACCGCCCAAAACAGCTCGAATTTGAGATTGGCGAACAGTTCGAGTAGAACAACGCTCATCTCTACTAACCACGGACACATGGACAAGTGCTTGTGGGCAGGGATGGTACATATCGCTGATGGCACATTGGGTTAACATAGTGGAAGCCGGGACCCAGTCGGACCTTGGGATGGAACACATCTTCCGGACGCCGAGGATTGCGGGCCATGGGTCAATCAGGGTTGCCCCCACATTCCACAGCTCCTGCACCTCCTCCTCCTCTTCAGCATCCATCTTCGAAATGACCACACCAATTGCAAGCTGGAAGCACTGCAGCACTGCCTCGGCCAAGCAGGAACATCCTGTGCTGAAGCTAATATGCTTAGGTGACAAACCACACAATGATGAAGAGTTGTGGACAGCTCTGACAGAGCAGGCATATCTGTGGCTGACACCGCTGACCCTACAGCCAGGCATGGTCGTGTGTGACACTCTGAAATCTGGTGGCAGCTCTGAGGCGAGGCGAGTTGAGCTGACACATGCACCATGCCTGGCATATGTACTTATCCTAGTGGTTCAGCGGTTTCTCAAAACCTACCCGGATCTGCTGGATCTGCTTGTCAAAGTCCACTGATTGTGTGCCCATTTTAGAAAGTCAACTACAGCTTCCTCCGCCCTTGTCGTGCTTCAGCAGCATTTGCAGCTTCCAGCTCACCGTCTTGTCTGGGATGTCCCCACGCATTGGAACTCTACAATGTAGATGTTGGAAAGGATTTGTGAGCAGAAAAGGGCAGCTGTTGACTACCAGCATCAGCAAGGCCTTGGTATTCAGGTCAGACTCCAAACATAAAACCTCAGGAGTGGACATGGATGTCAGACATCTGTACCATCCTCCAAAACTTTGAGGACTCTACCAAGATGGTGAGCGGCGATGATGCCATAATTAGTGTCACCATCCCGTTTCTCTGTCTTCTGAAACGCTCTCTACTTTCAATTAAAGAGGAAGCATTGCTGGTGGAGCATGATGAGATGGAGCAAGGAACCATACAGGATGATTACACACAGCCCAGCCTCACCTCATCCCAATGTGGATTGGGTGACAATAAGGAAGAGGAGGAGGAGGAAGAACAGGAGCTATTTTCCTGCGCTATAGACAGTAATACCTGCACAACTGTCATACCATCTGTTCAGCGTGGATGGCCTGAGGACAGGGAGGAGGAGGAACAGGAAGAGGATGAGGAGGAGAGCATGGTCAGTCATCCTCTTGGTGAGGACACGGTAGTCTTGACTCTTTGCAGTCTGGCACATATGGCTGAGTTTATGTTACGCTGCCTTTCCCGTGACCCTCGCGTTGTCCAAATTTTGAGTGGCAGTCATTACTGGGTGGTGATGCTTCTAGACCCATGCTACAGGGTGAACTTTATGTCTCTTATTCCCTTGCAGGACAGGCCTAATAAAATGGTGCAGTACGAGAAGGCCCTTATCGTGGAATTATTAAAAAAATTCACATCTGAAAACGCTGGTGGCAGAGGTCACAGTTCGTTGGACAACCAAGGAGTACTGGCGAGAGAGACACAAATGCAATCCATCAGAAGCAGGGGAACACTGTCAAAGTTTTGGGACAGTTTTCTCAGACCCTCCCATTGCACAGGCCCTGAGGCTCGGGGTACTCTCACAAGGATTATAAAGTTTCGGAAGATGGTGAGGGAGTACCTTGCCGACTGTACCAACATCCTCCGTGATTCCTCTGTGCCTTATAATTATTCGGTATCCAAGCTGGATACGTGACATGAACTGGCTCTCTATGCCTTGGAGGTCCTGGCCTGAGCTGCCGCTAGCATTTTTTCAGAATTATTAGGAAGTGTGTTTCCCATACTGTTGTTTGCCTATGCAGTGAAGCAATGGCTGCCAAAAATTTGGAGGCACTCCAATGCCCCTTGCAAGAGTCGTAGATATGTTGATATGGTACATATGGTGGTGATATAGTGATGAAGGATGAGGATGTGGAGAAGGAGGAGGACAAGAGCAAATAGATGAAATCAGGAAGTGTATACCCATGTCTGGGTGTGAAGACAGAGATGCATGGGAATAGAGTTAGACCTCCCAAAAAAAAACACTGTATTTGAGTTCATGTTACACTGCTTATCATTCGGTGGTGTTGAGAAGTCTGGCCCAATCCAGCCCTTGTTCATTTTTATAAGAGTTAGCCTGTCTGCATAAGAGTCAGCCTGTCAGCATAAGAGTCAGCCCGTCAGCATTTTCAGTTGACAGGCGAATGCGCCTATCGGTTATAATTCCACCAGCGGCACTTAAAACCCACTCTGACAAAACGCTAGGACCTCCAAGGTGTAGAGAGCCAGTTCATGCTATCTGGCCAGCTTGGATACCCAATAATTATAAGGCAGAGAGGAATCAAGGAGGATGTTGGTACGATCGGCAAGGTACTCCCTCCGCATTTTCTGAAACTTTTCCCTCCTTGGGAGAGTATCCCGAGCCTCAGGGCCTGTGCAATGGGAGGGTCTGAGAAAACTGTCCCAGAACTTTGACAGTGTTCCCCTGCCTCTGCTGGATTGCATTTGTGTCTCTCTTGCCGGTACTCCTTTGTGGTCCAACGAACTGCGACCTCTGCCGCCAGCATTTTCAGATGTGAATTTTTTTAATAATTCCGCAACAAGGGCCTTCTCGTACGGCACCATTTTGATAGGCCTAATCTGGAGGAGGACAACTGACCATGCTCTCCTCCTCATCCTCCTCCTCCTTCCCTGTCCTCAGTCAATCCACGCTGAACAGACGGTATGACAGTTGTGCAGGTAGTATCATCTATAGTGCAGGAAACTAGCTCCTGTTCTTCATCCTCCTCCTCCTTTTCCTCATTGTCACCAAATCTACATTGGGATGAGATGAGGCTGGGCTGTGTGGAGTCACCCTCTATGGCTCCTTGCTTCATCTCATCATGCTCCGCCTGCAATTCATCCTCTTTAATTGTGAGCAGAGAGCGTTTCAAAAGTCAGAGAAGCGGGATGTCGACTCTAATTATGGCATCATCGCCACTCACCATCTTGGTGGAGTCCTCAAAGTTTTGGAGGATGGTACATATGTCTGACATCCTTGCACACTCCAGAGGTTTTATGTGTGGAGTCTGACCTGAATACCGATGGCTTTGTTGATGCTGATAGTCAGCAACTAACCTTTTCTGCTCACAAATCCTTCACAACATCTGCAATGAAGAGTTTCAATGCATGGGGACATCGCAGATCAATCAGTGAGCTGGAAGCTCCAAACTCTGCTGAAGCATGGCAAGGGTGGCGGAAGCTGGAGCTGACTTTCTAAAATGGGCACACAGGCGGCGTACTTTGACAAGCCGATCCGACAGATCCGGGTAGGTTTTGAGAAACCACTGAAGTACGGGGATAAGCACATGGGACAGGCATGGTACGTGTGTGAGCTCGCCTCGCCTCAGAGCCGTCATCAGGTTTCAGCAATTGTCACACATGACCATGACTGGCTGTAGGGTCAGCGGTGTCAGCCACATATCTGCCTGCTCTTTCAGAGCTGTCTAAAACTCTTCAGCTTTGTGCGGTTTGTCACCTAAGCATATTAGCTTCAGCACAGCACATTGCCGTTTGGCCGAGGCAGTGCTGCAGTGCTTCCAGCTTGCGACTGATGTGGTAATTTTGGACATAGAGGCTGAAGAGGAGGAGGTGGTGCAGGAGCTGTAGAATGTGGGGGCAACCCTGATTGACCCATGGCCCGCAATCCTCGGCATCGGGAGGACGTGTTCCATCCCAAGGACCGACTGGGTCCCAGCTTAAACTATATTAATCCAGTGTGCCGTCAGCGATATGTACCGTCCCTGCCCACAAGCACTTGTCCACGTGTTCATGGTTAGGTGGACTTTCCCAGTAACTGCGTTGTTGAGGGCACTTCTAATGTTGTGGGAGACATGCTTGTGTTATGGGGGATGGCACACCGGCAGGGGACCGAGTACCGGAGGACGCCCGCCGCTATGAGGTTGTGGAAAGCTTCCGTCTCCATGAACCAAAAAGGCAACATTTCGAGCGCAAGCATTTGCGAAATGTGTGAATTTAGTAGTGTGGCCTGTGGGGCGATGGCTGCGTATTTGCGCTTGCGTTCCAAGGATTGGGGTATGGACAACTGAATGCTGTGCTGGGACAAGGACGTGGACCTGCTTTCTGATGTTGCTAGTTGAGAGTGTTCAACGACAGGTGCAGGGTGGGAGGCGCCATGGACAGGGGATTATCGGCGTGCACGCACAACAGCGGAAGAAGCAGTGGTGTCACCCACAGACATTGTTGCTGGACCCTGGGGTTCAGCCCACTTAGTAGAGTGCTTTGCTGCCATGTACCTGATCATGCTGATAGTGGTCAGACTGGTAGTTTTGCTACCCATGCTGATGCTGGCCTGGCAGGTGGTTCAAATGGCCTTTTTGGGGTTATCTGCAGAGTCTTTAAAAAATAACCAGACTCGGGAACACCTAGCAGTTGTACTGAAAACTTCCGTCGTGTTGGCGTTACAAGGAATACTTTCCCGCTTTGTGTCTGCGGCCACCATGCTGCTTCTTCCTGCCTGTTTTGGTGTTACGCCTTCCTCCCCTGTGTGCTGCTGTCCTCTCTTACTGATGTTATGTCTGACAGAGAACCACAGTTTTAAATACCAGGCATGTAATTTGCTAATACTGTCCTTCACAGACAACTAGTATGAATAGCTTGACTGACACATTGCAACAGAAGGAAAATGGAAGAAATGTCTGATTTTGGAACAGTCTTATAGGTGATATGTCTGACAGAGAACGACGGTTTAAAATAGCAGGCCTGTGATTTACTAATACTATTCTTCACAGACACCTAGTGTGAACAACTTGATCAACACACTGCAACAGAATGGAAGTGGAAGAAACGTCTGATTTTAGAACAGTCTTATAGGGGATATGTCTGACAGAGAACCACAATTTTATATAGCAGGCCTGTAGTTTACTAATACTATTCTCCACAGAGACCTAGTGTGAATAGCTTGACCGACATACTACAACGAAATGAAAATGGAAGAAATGGCTGATTGTGGAACACTCTTATAGGAGTTACGTCTGACAGAGAACCATGGTTTTAAATAGCAGGCCTGTAATTTCCTAATAATATTCTTCACAGACACCTACTGTGAATAGCTTGACTGACATACAGCAACGGAATGAAAATGACAGAAATGTCTTATTTGGGAACAGTCTTATAGGTGATATGTCTGACAGAGAACCACGGTTTTAAATAGCAGATCTGTAATTTACTAATACTATTCTTCATAGACACCTAATGTGAATAACTTGACCGACACACTGCAACCCGAATGGAAGTGGAAGAAAGGTCAGATTTTGGATAGGTGATATGTATGACAGAGAACCACAGTTTTAACCCCTTTATCCCCAAGGTGGTTTTCACGTTAATGACCAGGCCAAATTTTACAATTCTGACCACTGTCACTTTATGAGGCAATTACTCTGAAATGCTGCAATGGATCCCCCTGATTCTGAGACTGTTTTTTCGTGACATATTCTACTTCATGATAGTCATAAAATTTCTTCGATATCACTTGCATTTATTTGTGAAAAAAATGGAAATTTGGCGAAAATTTTGAAAATTTCACAATTTTCAAACTTTGAATTTTCATGCCCTTAACCCCTTTACGACATAGGGCATATTAGTACGTATCTGTGCCCTGGGCCTTATGGACCAGATACGTATTAATACGCCCTATCTTTATTGCGGCACCGCGACCGAAGTCTCGGTGATAGCATTAAAATTCTGGTGCCATCTTACCTTAGGGTAGATGGCGCCAGCATCTCAGGGGGTGTCGCCGCCCCTTCACACCCACAATCGCTGTGATTGACTGTTCAATTCTGTGGTGTCATAGAAGCTCCAGCCAGCTCTGATTGGAGCGATCGATGATGACATCGATCGCTCCAATCAGAGTACCTGAACACAGTTGACAGGGCGGTCACAGGGCAGTGACCGGCTTGTGACCTGCCTGTCACCTCCCTGTGACCCCCTGTGGTGCATGCCCAGGCCCCAGCCATCTCTGATTGGTGAGATCGTACCAATCAGAGTATCTGACCGGGAGGTGACCGGGTGGTGGCCGGCCGGTGACCTGCCTGTCACCACCCTTTCACCCCCCTGTGACCACCCTGCAGATGCTCACACTTAGTGAGGATTTATACAGAGCGGTCACGTCTGATCTGCGCTGTGCTGGGCCTTGTAGTGCCACAGAATCTTGTGTTACACTACAAGATCTTTCTCCTACCTGCTCCAGTCGCTGCTGCTGCTCCGGCATCCTGCTGCTGTCTCCAGGGTCCTGGATCTCCTGCTCCGGCATCCTGCTGCTGTCTCCAGGTTGCTGGGTCTCCAGCTTCGGCGTCCTGCTGCTGTCTCCAGGGTCCTGGATCTCCAGCTCCTTATCCTGCTGCTGCGGATCCTGCTCCAGAGCCTCTTCCAGAACCTGCTGCTGATCCTGCTGAAATAAGAACAGAGAAGACTTTGGTAAGTCCATCTCTGTTCTCCCCTCATTCACCCCTCTCCCCCCTCCTTCTCTCCCCCCCTCTTTTTACCCCCAATCCTTCTCCCCCCGAATTTTTTTTTTTTCGTTCGTCCTGCAGCGGCCGAGCGCTGAGCAGTGTCTACGTCACTGATCAACGTCCGTGCTCGCTGCTTGCTGCTTTTCAGGACTTTTTCTTGTCCCTGTCAATTCTCCCCCCTCACCTTTGCACCACATCCGCGCACACACCCAGCAGCTGCCGAGAGTTGATTGGTGACATACTTCACCGATCTGCACTTGTGCTCGCTGTTTGCACCACCTACGGTAGTTCCTTTTTTTCTCTTTTTTTTTTCAGAAAAAAAAAGTTCACACCAAGCACACTGACACACACACACTCTAAATAAAGTACTGACACACACGCACCACATACACGAGGAAAAAAAAATGTCCGGCTCATCCCAAACTCGCTATTCAGTGAAGGAGGCATACGCTATTGTTGCCTCCGACACTGAGACTGACAGCGAGAGGGAGAATCCCACATTTCTTTACTTTTCCGATGCCTTATCGTCTTCCTCTTGCTCCTCTTCTTCCTCCTCTTCCTCCTCAGGTGCTGCTAGACCGCCCCGCAGTCGTCGCAGGAGAGAAGATGTTCCAGCGCCCAACACTACTGACCCCATATGGACCTCGCCCCCCGAAAATTTTGAGCCACTGATTCCTGATTTCGTGGCGGAATCAGGAATCAAGTTTGACACCACCGGCCTCACAGAAATAGACTTTTTCAAAGTCTTTTTCTCTGAGGATTTTATAAACCTCATGGTGGGCCAAACTAATTTGTATGCTCATCAATTTTTGGAACAATACCCCTCTTCATCATTTTCTAACTGGTCTCCTGTAGACGCAGAAGAAATGATGAAGTTTTGGGGCCTGGTCCTTCATATGGGGATCCTGAAAAAACAGGTTCGGCAATAATGGAGTGTTGACGTTTTGTATAACACTCCAGTATTCTGAATGGTCATCATGACCCGGACACGTTTTGAGGCCACCGCAAGTTCTTGCACTACCAAGATAATGCAAGGTGTCCTGCACGCGATGACCCGAACTTTGATCGTCTTTTCAAAGTTCGGCCGGTCATCGAGCACTTCAACAACAAGTTTGGTGAAGTGTACGTGCCCCAAAGGGACATCTGCGTGGATGAGTCCTTAATTTCTTTTAAGGGGCAGCTTGGATTCCGGCAGTACCTGCCCAGTAAAAGGTCCAGGTACGGGATCAAGCTGTATAAATTTTGTGAGAGTACCTCAGGGTACACTCACAAGTTTAGAGTTTATGAATGGAAGGACTCCCGGATTGAACCCCCAAAATGCCCCTCTGTTCTGGGAGTGAGTGGGAAAGTTGTGTAGGACTTGGTACACCCACTGCTGGATAAAGGTTATCACCTGTATGTGGATAACTTTTATACAAGTATCTCGCTCTTCAAGTCCCTCTCTGCACGACATACCGCAGCTTGCGGTACTGTCCGCAAAAATCAGAAAGGCCTCCCAAAGACGCTAATTGGGCAGCTTCTCAGAAGGGGTGAGAGCAGAGCCCAATGTAGCGACCACTTGTTGGTGGTCAAGTACAAGGACAAGAGGGATGTCCTTCTCTTAACCACCATACATGGTGATGGCAGCACCCTCAGCACTGTAAGAGGTTCCACTACACAGGTCGCCAAACCAGACCGATCAAGTCCTCCAGCCGTACAGTGCTTTGAGAAAGGCCAAGGTATGGTATAAGAAGCTGGCCGTGCGCATTGTTCAGATGGCAATGCACAACGCTTTCCTTCTGTCAAAATGTGCAGGTCAGACTTCTGCGTCGTATCTTCACTTTCAGGAGACAGTTATCAAGGCCCTGATATTTGGCAGTGGTGGCGGAGCGGGCCCCACTACTTCTGGAACTGAAGGACCTCGAATTGTACCGGGCCAGCATTTCCCGGGGCAGATCCCTCACAGCGGAAAAAATGGTAAGTCACAAAAGAAGTGCCAAGTGTGTTACCGAAGGGGAATACACAAGGACACCATTTACCAATGTGACACCTGCCCCGACAAACCTGGCCTCTGCATGAAAGACTGCTTCAAACGGTACCATACTTCCATGGACTATTGAATTAATTTCTGACGTATGACAACCTGATGAACACTACACAGCTGACGTAGTGTTCGTCAGGTTGTCAAACTTCAGTTGTGTAGTGTTTGTCAGGTTGTCCTACACAACTGGCGTATAACACTACATTTTAAAATTGACAAATCAGGTATCCGTTCCAAAAAGGGGGCACTTGTTGGGCATTTCCACTGTTTAGGCACATCAGGGGCTCTGAGAACGTGACATGACGCACGCAGACAAATCCATCAAAGTCTGCATTCCAAAGCGTCACTCCTTCCCTTCCAAGCCCTGACATGCGCCCAAACAGTAGTTTTCTCCAACACATGGGGTATTAGCGTACTCAGGAGAAATTGCAGAACAACTTTTGGGGTCCAATTTCTCCTAGTACCCTCGTGAAAATAAAAATATTGCGGCTAAAAGAGCGTTTTTGTGGAAAAAAAATTATTTATTTTTTTCACGGCTTTACGTCATAAACCTTTGCAAAACACTTGGGGGTTCAAAGTGCTCACCACACATCTAGATAATTTCCTTGAGTAGTCTAGTTTCCAAAATGGAGTTGATTTGAGGTGTGGTGCTTGCATTTGGAAGGTTTAGCTGTGAAGTTAACATGCGGTCAAAGGAGCTCTCCATGCAGGTGAAACAAGCCATCCTTAAGCTGCCAAAACAGAAAAAACTCATCCGATAAATTGCTACAATATTAGGAGTGGCAAAATCTAAAGTTTGGTACATCCTGAGAAAGAAAGAAAGCACTGGTGAACTCATCAATGCAAAAAGACCTGGGCACCCACGGAAGACAACAGTGGTGGATGATCGCAGAATAATCTCCATGGTGAAGAGAAACCCCTTCACAACAGCCAACCAAGTGAACAACACTCTCAAGGAGGTAGGCGTATCAATATCCAAATCTACCATAAAGAGAAGACTGCATGAAAGTAAATACAGAGGGTTCACTGCACGGAGCAAACCACTCATAAGCATCAAGAATAAAAAGGCTAGACTCGACTTTGCTAAAAAACATCTAAAAAAGCCAGCACAGGTCTGGAAGAAAATTCTTTGGACCGATGAAACCAAGATCAACCTCTACCAAAATGATGGAAAGAGAAAAGTATGGCGAAGGCATGGTACAGCTCATGATCCAAAGCATACCACATCATCTGTAAAACACGGCGGAGGGAGTGTGATGGCTTGAGCATGCATGGCTGCCAGTGGCACTGGGTCACTAGTGTTTATTGATGATGTGACACAGAACAGAAGCAGCCGAATGAATTCTGATGAATTCAGAGCCATACTGTGTGCTCAGATCCAGCCAAATGCAGCCAAACTGATTGGTCGTCGTTTCATAGATAGATGGACAATGACCCAAAACATAAAGCCAAAGCAACCCAGGAGTTTATTAAAGCAAAGAAGTGGAATATTCTTGAATGGCCAAGACAGTCACCTGATCTCAACCCAATTGAGCATGCATTTCACTTGTTAAAGACTAAACTTCAGACAGAAAGGCCAACAAACAAACAGCAACTGAAAACCACCACTGTGAAGGCCTGGCAGAGCATCAAAAAGGAGAAAACACAGCGTCTGGTGATATCCATGAGTTCAAGACTTCAGGGAGTCATTGCCAACAAAGGGTTTTCAACCAAGTACTACAAATGAACATTTTATTTACAATTATTTAATCTGTCCAATTACTTTTGGTCCCTTTAAAAACAGGGTGGCACAAGTTAAGGAGCTGAAACTCCTAAACCCTTCATCCAATTTTAATGTGGATACCCTCAAATGAAAGCTGAAAGTCAGAACTTCAACTGCATCTGAATTGTTTTGTTTAAAATTCATTGTGGTAATGTCTAGAACCAAAATTAGAAAAATGTTGTCGCTGTCCAAATATATATGGACCTAACTGTATATCACACAAAATAGTTAATGAATAACATTTCACACACTACTACTTTACATCAGCACAATTTTAGAACCAAATTTTTTTTTTGTTAGGGTTAAAAGTTGACTGGCGATTTCTCATTTTTACAACAAAATTAAGAAAACCATTTTTTTTAGGGACCACATCACATTTGAAGTGACTTTGAGGGGCTTTTATGACAGAAAATACCCAAAAGTGACATGGTCCTAAAAACTGCACCCCTAAAGATGCTCAAACCCATATTCAAGAAGTTTATTAACCCTTCATGTACTTCACACCAATTAATTGAACATGAAAGGAAAAAATGAACATTTAACTTTTTTTCACAAAAATTTTATTTTAGACCCCAATTTTTTTATTTTCACCAGGGTACCAGGAGAAATTTGACCCCAAAAGATGTTTGTGCAATTTCTACTGAGTACGTCAATACTTTATATGTGAGGGAAAGCCATTGTTTGGGCACACGGCAGGGCTCGGAAGGGAAGGAGCGCCAATTGAGGTTTCAATGCAAAACTCACTGGAATTGACAGCGGACCCCATGTCGCTTTTGGAGAGCCCCTGTTGTGCCTAAACAGTGGAAAACCCCCACAAGTGACACCATTTTGGAAACTAGACCCCTTAAGGAACTAATTTAGCTGTGTGGTGAGCACTTTGAACCCCTAAAGTGTTTTGCAAAAGTTTATGACGCAGAGCCAAAATCATTTTTTTTCCAAAAAACGATATTTTAGCCGCAATATTTTTATTTTCATGAGGGTACAAGGAGAAATTGGACTCCAAAAGTTGTTGTGCAATTCATTCTGAGTACGCTGATACCTCATATGTGGGGGAAAGCCATTGTTTGGGTGCACGGCAAGGCTCGGAAGGGAAGGAGCTCCATTTGATGTTTTCAATGCTAAACTGACTAGAATTGAAAGCGGACCCCATGTCGCGTTTGGAGAGCAACTGATGTGCCTAAACAGTGGAAACCCCCCACAAATGACCCCATTTTGGAAACTAGACTCCTCAGGAAACTTATTTAGATGTGTGGTGAGCACTTCGAACCCCAAATGGTTTGCATAGGTTTATGACGTAGAGCCTTGAAAAAAAAATCATTTTTTTCCACAAAAATTATCTTTTAGCCGCAATAATTTTATTTTCACGATGGTACTAGGAGAAATTGGACTCCAAAAGTTGTTGTACAATTTTCCTGAGTATGCTGATACATCATATGTGGGGGAAAGCCATTGTTTGGGCGCACGGCAGGGCTTGGAAGGGAAGGAGCGCCAATTGACGTTTACAATACAAAACTCGCTGGAATTGACAGCGGACCCCATGTCGCATTTGGAGAGCCCCTGGTGTGCCTAAACAGTAGAAACCCCCACAATTGACCCCATTTTGGAAACTAAACCCTTCAGGGAACTTATTTAGATGTGTGGTGAGCGCTTTGATCCCCAAGTGTTTTGCAAAGGTTTATGACGTAGAGCCTTGAAAAAAAAATCATTTTTTTCCCAAAAATCCTGATACCTCATATGTGGGAGAAAGCCATTTTTTGGGTGCACGGCAGGGCTCGGAAGGGAAGGAGTGCCAATTGACGTTTTCAATGCAAAACTCACTGGAATTGACAGCGAACTCCATGTCGTGTTTAGAGAGCCCCTGATGAGGAACAGTGGAAAACCCACACAATTGATCCATTTTGGAAACTAGACCCCTTAAGGTGCTTATTTAGATGTGTGGTGAGCACTTTGAACCCCCAAGTGTTTTGTAAACGTTTATGACGTAGAGCCAAAATAATTTTTTTTTCACAAAAACGATCTTTTAGCCGCAATATTTTTATTTTCACGAGGGTACTAGGAGAAATTGGACCCCAAAAGTTGTTGTGCAATTTCTACTACGCCGATACCTCATATGTGGGGGAAAGCTTTGTTTGGGCGCATGGCGGGGCTCGGAAGGCAAGGAGAGTCAGTTGACGTTTTCAATGCAAAACTCGCTAGAATTGACAGCAGACCCCATGTCGCAGAAATCAGTGGAAATTCCCCATAAGTGACCCCATTTTGGAAACTAGACTTCAAAAGTTTATGACGCAGAGCCGTGAAAAAAATATATTTTTTTTCCCACAAAAACAATCTTTTAGCCAAACTATTTTTATTTTCACGAGGGTACTAGGAGAAATTGGACCCCAAAAGTTGTTGTGCAATTTCTACTACGCCGATACCTCATATGTGGGGGAAAGCCATTGTTTGGGCACACGACGAGGCTCGGAAGGGAAGGAGCGCCATTCAACGTTTTCCATGCAAAATTCGCTGGAATTGACAGCGGACCCCATGTCGCGGAAAACAGTGGAAACACCCACAAGTGACCCCATTTTGGAAACTAGACTGCAAAAGTTTATGACGTTGAGCGGTGAAAGAAAAAATCTATTTCTTTTCCACAAAAACGATCTTTTAGCCGCAATATTCTTATTTTCAAGAGGGTACTAGGAGAAATTGGACTCCAAAAGTTGTTGTGCAATTTCCCTGAGTATGCTGATACCTCATATGTGGGGGAAAGCCATTGTTTGGGCGCACGGCATGGCTCGGAAGGGAAGGAGCGCCATTTGACGTTTTCAATGCAAATCTCGCTGGAATTGACAGCGGACCTCATGTCGTGTTTGGAGAGCCCCTGATGTGCCTAAACAGTAGAAACCCACCACAATTGACCCTATTTTGGAAACTAGACCCCTCAGAGAACCTATTTAGATGTTTGGTGAGCACTTTGAACCCCAAGTGTTTTCCAAAGGTTTATGACAATGAGCCTTGAAAAAAAAAATCATTTTTTTCCACAAAAATGATCTTTTAAGTGCAATATTTTTATTTTCACGAGGGTACAAGGAGAAATTGGACTCCAATAGTTGTGTAGTTTCCCTTGAGTACACTGATACTTCATATGTTGGAGAAAGCCATTGTTTGGGTGCATGGCATGGCTCGGAAGGGAAGGAGCTCCAATTGACGTTTTCAATGCAAATCTCGCTGGAATTGACAGCAGACCCCATGTCGCGTTTGGAGAGCCCGTGATGTGCCTAAACAGTGGAAACCCACCACAATTGACCCAATTTTGGAAACTAGACCCCTCAGGGAACTTATTTAGATGTGTGGTGAGCACTTTGAACCCCCAAGTGTTTTGCAAAAGTTTATGACGAAAAAGACAAAATAATTTTTTTAACACAAAAACTAGTTTTAGCCACAATATTTTTTTTCCACAAGGGTACTAGGAGAAATTGAACCCCAAAAGTTGTTGAGCAACTTTTCCTGAGTACACTGATACCTCATATGTGGGAGAAAGCCATTGTTTGGGCACACGGCAGGGCTCGGAAGGGAAGGAGCGCAATTGACATTTTCAAAGCAAAACTCGCTGGAATTGACAGCGGACCCCATGTCGCATTTGGAGAGCCCCTGATGTGCTTAAACAGTGGAAACCCCTCACAATTGACCCAATTTTGGAAACTAGACCCCTCAGGGAACTTATTTAGATGTGTGGTGAGCACTTTGAGCCACCAAGAGTATTGCAAAGGTTTAAGACATAGAGCCGTGAAAAAAAAACATTTTTTTTCCACAAAAACGATATTTTAGCCGCAATATTTTTATTTTCACAAGGGTACTAGGAGAAATTGTGCCCAAAATGTTGCTGTGAAATTTCTCCTGAGTACGCTGATACCTCATATGTGGGGGAAAGCCATTGTTTGGGTGCACGGCAGGGCTCGGAAAGGAAGGAGCGCCAATTGATGTTTTCAATGCAAATCTCGCTGGAATTGACAGCGGACCCCATGTCGCGTTTGGAGAGCCACTGATGTGCCTAAACAGTGGAAATCCCCCACAAGTGACCCAATTTTTAAAACTAGACCCCTTATGGAACTTATTTAGGTGTGTGGTGAGCACTTTGAACACCCAAGTGTTTTGCAAAAGTTTATGACGTAGAGCCAAAATCATTTATTTTCCAAAAAAATGATTTTGAGCCGCAATATTTTTATATTCACAAGGGTACATAGAGAAATTGGACCGCAAATGTTGTTGTCCAATTTCTGCTGAGTACGCTGATACCTCATATGTGGAGGAAAGCCATTGCTTGGGCGCACGGCAGTGCATGGAAGGGAAGGAGCGCCAATTGACGTTTTCATTGCAAATCTCGCTGGAATTGACAGCGGACCCCATGTCGTGTTTGGAGAGCCCCTGATGTGCCTAAACAGTAGAAACACACCACAATTGACCCTATTTTGGAAACTAAACCCCTCAGAGAACCTATTTAGATGTGTGGTGAGCACTTTGAACCCCAAGTGTTTTCCAAAGGTTTATGACATGGAGCCTTGAAATAAAAAATCATTTTTTTCCACAAAAATGATCTTTTAAGTGCAATATTTTTTTTTTCACGAGGGTACAAGGGAAAATTGGACTCCAAAAGTTGTTATGTAGTTTCTCTTGAGTACACTGATACTTCATATGTTGGAGAAAGCCATTGTTTGGGCGCACGGAAGGGCTCGGACGGGAACGAGCTCCAATTGACGTTTTCAATGCAAAACTCGCTGGAATTGACAACGGACCCCATGTCGCGTTTGGAGAGCCCCTGATGTGCCTAAACAGTAGAAACCCACCACAAGTGACCCCATTTTGGAAACTAGACCCCTTAAGGAACTTATTTCGATGTGTGGAAAGCACTTTGAACCCCAAGTGTTTTGCAAAATTTTTTGATGTAGAGCCAAAATCATTTTTTTTCTAAAAAACGATCTTTTAGCCGCAATAATTTTATTTTCACGAGGGTAGTAGGAGACATTGGACCCCAAAAGTTGTTGTGCAATTTCTACTACGCCGGTACCTCATATGTGAGGGAAAGCCATTGTTTGGAGCACGGCGGGGCCTGGAAGGGAAGGAGTGCCATTTGACGTTTTCAATGCAAAACTCGCTGGAATTGACAGCGGACCCCATGTCACGGAAAACAGTGCAAACCTCCCACAAGTGACACCATTTTGCAAACTTGACTGGAAAAGTTTGTGACGTAGAGCCGTGGAAAAATAAATAATTTTTTTTCCACAAAAATGATCTTCTAACCGCAATGTTCTTATTTTCACGAAGGGTACTAGGAGAAATTGGACCCCAAAAGTTGTTGTGCAATTTCTCCTGAGTACGCTGATATCTCATATGTGGGGGAAAGCCATTGTTTGGGCACACGGCAGGGCTCAGAAGGGAAGGAGTGCCATTTGACGTTTTCAATGCAAAACTGGCTGGAATTGACAGCGGACCCCATGTCGCGTTTGGAGAGCCACTGATGTGCCTAAACAGTGGAAATCCCCCACAAGTGACCCAATTTTTAAAACTAGACCCCTTATGGAACTTATTTAGGTGTGTGGTGAGCACTTTGAACACCCAAGTGTTTTGCAAAAGTTTATGACGTAGAGCCAAAATCATTTATTTTCCAAAAAAATGATTTTGAGCCGCAATATTTTTATATTCACAAGGGTACATAGAGAAATTGGACCGCAAATGTTGTTGTCCAATTTCTGCTGAGTACGCTGATACCTCATATGTGGAGGAAAGCCATTGCTTGGGCGCACGGCAGTGCATTGAAGGGAAGGAGCGCCAATTGACGTTTTCAATGCAAATCTCGCTGGAATTGACAGCGGACCTCATGTCGTGTTTGGAGAGCCCCTGATGTGCCTAAACAGTAGAAACCCACCACAATTGACCCTATTTTGGAAACTAGACCCCTCAGAGAACCTATTTAGATGTGTGGTGAGCACTTTGAACCCCAAGTGTTTTCCAAAGGTTTATGACATGGAGCCTTGAAATAAAAAATATTTTTTTTCCACAAAAATGATCTTTTAAGTGCAATATTTTTTTTTTCACGAGGGTACAAGGAGAAATTGGACTCCAAAAGTTGTTATGTAGTTTCTCTTGAGTACACTGATACTTCATATGTTGGAGAAAGCCATTGTTTGGGCGCACGGAAGGGCTCAGACGGGAACGAGCTCCAATTGACGTTTTCAATGCAAAACTCGCTGGAATTAACAACGGACCCCATGTCGCGTTTGGAGAGCCCCTGATGTGCCTAAACAGTGGAAAACCCCCACAAGTGACCCCATTTTGGAAACTAGACCCCTTAAGGAACTTATTTCGATGTGTGGAAAGCACTTTGAACCCCAAGTGTTTTGCAAAATTTTTTGATGTAGAGCCAAAATCATTTTTTTTCTAAAAAACGATCTTTGAGCCGCAATAATTTTATTTTCACGAGGGTAGTAGGAGACATTGGACCCCAAAAGTTGTTGTGCAATTTCTACTACGCCGGTACCTCATATGTGAGGGAAAGCCATTGTTTGGAGCACGGCGGGGCCTGGAAGGGAAGGAGCGCCATTTGACGTTTTCAATGCAAAACTCGCTGGAATTGACAGCGGACCCCATGTCACGGAAAACAGTGCAAACCTCCCACAAGTGACACCATTTTGCAAACTAGACTGGAAAAGTTTGTGACGTAGAGCCGTGGAAAAATAAATATTTTTTTTTCCACAAAAACGATCTTCTAACCGCAATGTTCTTATTTTCACGAAGGGTACTAGGAGAAATTGGACCCCAAAAGTTGTTGTGCAATTTCTCCTGAGTACGCTGATATCTCATATGTGGGGGAAAGCCATTGTTTGGGCACACGGCAGGGCTCAGAAGGGAAGGAGTGCCATTTGACGTTTTCAATGCAAAACTGGCTGGAATTGACAGCGGACTCCATGTCGCGTTTGGAGAGCCACTGATGTGCCTAAACAGTGGAAATCCCCCACAAGTGACCCAATTTTTAAAACTAGACCCCTTATGGAACTTATTTAGGTGTGTGGTGAGCACTTTGAACACCCAAGTGTTTTGCAAAAGTTTATGACGTAGAGCCAAAATCATTTATTTTCCAAAAAAATGATTTTGAGCCGCAATATTTTTATATTCACAAGGGTACATAGAGAAATTGGACCGCAAATGTTGTTGTCCAATTTCTGCTGAGTACGCTGATACCTCATATGTGGAGGAAAGCCATTGCTTGGGCGCACGGCAGTGCTTGGAAGGGAAGGAGCGCCAATTGACGTTTTCAATGCAAATCTCTCTGGAATTGACAGCGGACCCCATGTCGCGTTTAGAGCGCCCCTGATGTGCCTAAACTGTGAAAAACCTCCACAAGTGACCCCATTTTGGAAACTAGACCCCTCAGAGAACTTATTTAGATGTTTGTTGAACACTTTGAACCCCCAAGTGTTTTGCAAAGGTTTATGACATAGAGCCTTGAAAAAAATCATTTTTTTCCACAAAAAACTATTTTAGCCTCAATATTTTTATTTTCACGAGGGTACAAGGAGAAATTGGACCCCAAAGGTTGTTGTGCAATTTCTCCTGAGTACGCTGATACCTCATATGTGGGAGCAAGCCATTGTTTGGGCGCACAGCATGGCTCGGAAGGGAAGGAGCGCCAATTAACGTTTTCAATGCAAAACTGGCTGGAATTGACAGCAGACACCATGTTGCGTTTGGAGAGCCCTTGATGTGCCTAAACAGTGGAAACCCCCCAAAAGTGACCCCATTTTGGAAACTAGACCCTTTACGGAACTTATTTAGATATGTGGCGAGCATTTTGAACTCCCAAGTGTTTTGCAAAAGTTTATGACGCAGAGCCAAAATCATTTTTTTTCCACAAAAACAATCTTTTATCCGCAATATTTTTATTTTCACTAGTGTACTATGAGAAATTGGACCTCAAAAGTTGTTGTGCAATTTCTACTACACCGATACCTCATATGTGGGGGAAAGCCATTGTTTGGGCGCACGGCAGGGCTCGGAAGGGAAGGAGCGCCATTCGACGTTTTCAATGCAAAACTCACTGGAATTGACAGCGGACCCCATGTCATGGAAAACAGTGGAATCGCCACACAAGTGACCCCATATAGGAAACTAGACTGCAAAAGTTTATGACGTAAAGCTGTGAAAAAAAATCATTTTTTTTCCAAAAAACGATCTTTTAACTGAAATATTTTTATTTTCACAAGGGTACTAGGAGAAATTGGACCCCAAAAGTTGTTGTACAATTTCTCCTCAGTGCGTTGATACCCCATGTGTTGGAGAAAACTACTGTTTGGGTGCATATCAGGGCTTGGAAGTTAAGGAGTGATGCTTTTGAATGAAGACTTTGATGGAACGGTCTGTGGGCTTCATGTCACGTTCTTAGAGCCCCTGATATGCCTAAACAGTGAAAATGCCCAATAAGTGTCCCCTTTTTGGAAACTAGACCCCCAATGAATTTATCTAGATGTGCAGTTTTAAATAGCAGGCCTGTAATTTGCTAATACTATTCTTCACAGACACCTAGTGTGAATAGCTTGACCGACACACTGCAACGAAATGGAAATGGAAGAAATGTCTGATTTTGGAACAGTCTTATAAGTGATATGTTTAACAGAAAACCACTATTTTAAATAGCAAGCCTGTAATTTACTAATACTATTCTACACAGAGACCTAGTGTGAATAGCTTGACTCACACACTGCAACAAAATGAAAATGGAAGAAATGGCTGATTTTGGAATACTCTTAGAGTGTTATGTCTGACAGAGAACCACGGTTTTAAATAGCAGGCCTGTAATTTGCTAATACTATTCATAACAGACACCTAGTGTGAATAGCTTGACCGACGCACTGCAACAAAATTAAAATGGAAGAAATGGCTGATTTTGGACGTTCGCTCATCACTATTTATTAATTGTTTTGTTTTTGTTAAAATCACAGTCTCCTTTGAAGCACAGGCTGCATTGAATATACAGTGCTGTGCAAATTAATTGGGACAAAGCCAAAAAAAACATATTTTTGAATATTTAATAATAAAATGTTATAATGCACTGTTACATACTAATTTTAGTAAGAAATATGTCCTCCTTTAGCAGATATGAGATTTTCAATGCGTTTTGGCATTGATTCTACCAAGTTTTTGCATAAATTCTTCAATTCTTCATCATGGAACCACACTTGTATGGCACTGTTTATCATGCATTCTTTGGTTGTACAGTCCATTTTGCCAAGACGTCTCTTCATAATGCTCCACAAATTTTCTATAGGATTTAAGTCTGGTGAATTGCCAGGCCAGTCCAGCACTTTTACTTTATTTTCTTCCAGGAATTTCTTCACACACTTGGAATTGTGGCATGGAGAAACAGTACACTAAACCACTCCTCACAGAAACAAGCTCTCAACTGAAGCTGAGGGGGCAGCTAGCTGTTATTTTCTGACTAAAACCAGTCAAACCACATTTTGTTACTCACGGTTGTACACTCACACCTGTTCAAAGCAGTTAAAACTGGTTTGAATCACTGACTGGTAACCATCTTATGATTTTACTTAAAAAATGCTTTGTCCCAATTAATTTGCACAGCACTGTATATTATATTTATACAATCATTGTACGTTTATTTTAGTGTACTTAAAGGTTATTCCTATTTCAACCTTCCATAGCTAAAATCACATCAATTCTATCCAGGCACTGACCACAGGAGGTGGGACTATGGAAACAGTGGAGAACAGGTGAACTGCTGCTCCAGTAACTCTCTTAGAAATGAGTTACAGAGAAAGGGATAATTCTTTAAAGGGGTGGTCCGAAGACCAAAGTAATTTTCCTTTGAAACCCCTATCTACTAACATAATCTAAACTATTTTCTAATACACTTCACTCTAATATTTCTTTTTTTTTTCACTTCCTTTTGGATGACGTTTTGCTTGAGAATCCAAGTGCATTCTGCTATACTCAAACAAAGCATCATCCAGGAGGCAGAGGCTGTGGTCACTGCTGCAGCCTCTGCCCCCTCCCTGAATTGAAGTGGGAATTGGATGTTTCGCCCCCAGCAATTTGCCCCCGGGTACATTTCGCCCCCACACATTAAAACCCCAGCATTTGGCCCCCAGGATGTTTTGCCCCCGCACATCTCATCGCCGCACATATCGCCCCCAGTTCAAAACGTCCGGGGGCGAAACCTGCGGGGGAGAAATGTGCGGGGGCGAATCTTCCTGAGGGCGAAATGATAGGGGCGAAATGTGCGGGGGTGAAATGCACCTGGGGGCGAACAGATTGGGGCGAACTGCGGGGGGAAAATTGCTGGGGGCGAACTGTTGGGGGCGAAACTTCCTATAACCGAATTGAAGCATCATCTATGATCCTCATTTCAGGGGCTGAGCGAGTCCCTGCGCAATGTGCAATGTGCACAATGACAGCGTGCTCTCTGTTGCCGGCTCAGATCAGCATTAATGAGCTGGCAACAGATCAAGCTGTCAGAAAACCCAGCTTGCAGAGACCAGTGACATCATTTGTGGTTGCGGGGCTGGTCTTTGCACACTGGGTACTCTGATAATACACTCAGTTGCTGACTTGTTACTGCTGATCTGAGCCAGCAAGTGAGACCACAATGTCATTGTGCACATCACACAGTGCACAGGAAATAGCCGTGCTCCTGAAACTGGCGTTACTGATGACACTTCCTGTCAGGCAGGGGGAACAAGCTGCATCAGCATGCAATGGGATTTTTAAATGAAGGGTCATCAAAAAGGAAGTAGGGAAAAAAATATAAAAGCAGTTAGATAGTGTTGTTAGGGAAGGATGGGGAATTTTTAATGCAAGTATATTAGAAAATATCTTAGATGGTACTAAATAGAAAGGGATTTAGAATGAAAATTACTTTGCTTTTGGAACAACCCTTCTAGTCCAGCTTTGACCAAGTTGGCATAGAAGACTTTACTCATTAAATTAACCATGCTTTTTAAACTGAAGCAGTCCTGGTGAGGAGCTGATCATCACAGATCCAGTTTCAGAATTTTCTGGTTTACGTAGTTGGGGAAACTGTCAATAGCTAGAACTTTTCTCTTGCAGTAACAGACAATAAATGACCAACCTTGTAATATACAGTACGGATGGACCATGTTCACGAGACAGAGAAGGACTTTGTTTGCAGTTCTCCATGATGGTCAAAAAATCAGGATCCTAAACATATAGAAAATGTTTGTACTATTGGGACAATCTCTTTAATTATTTTTTTATTTTTAGCTGTTCTTTTTAATCAACATGCATATAGAGTGTGAATAGGTTTATATAGGACCTTGAGGTCCAAAATGTAAATTATTTTATTAAATAAAAATGTGCTAATCATAAAAAATAGAAGAATAAATATTTAACATACATTACTATCATAATTTAATATATCATATTTAAAATAGAAATAAACTATATGCATACAACTAATGCTTGCTATATGGAAAACATAAAACCATCCTACATTCTTACCATGATTTCTTATTCTGACACATAATTTTATAATGTTTTATGTTATAGTTTATTTCATTATTAGTGTCATAGACTAGAAATGTGTTTTGGTACAATACATCTAGTCTAGTGTGCCCACTGCATTTATTTAATTCTGGCAACTGTATGTGTAGTTGCTCTTCCTAATTGTATTTTTTCCTTCATAGTTCAAAGATTAATGTATTAAATGAGTCAGTCCTTGAGCAACTGGACGCATTTTTTGTTTTCCCTAAGACATTGACCTCATAGATTACTTTTAAGTTACTTCTAAGTACATCTTCCCTGCAGTGTATGGCAGTGGGGCACCTTCACATGTTACAATTTAATGAGGCTCAGACATAAGTGACGAGTCCCAAAAGCAAAAGACTACCTGACCTGCTTCATTTATTTCTTCCAATAATCATATCATTACCTACAGCTTCTGTTTTTAATTAGTCATATCTAATGATTAACATTGCCAATTTGCATCCAATTAAGTTCAGGGAAAAATTAAATGTGAATTAAAAGACTGTAAGGAATTAATCACTGTAACTGTAACAAATGTCCTAAGACTTTCTTCAATACAAATGTAGTGCAATCAGGATGATGTGATTATTTTAGAAGTGGGTGCAAAAAAGGGCTTTGCTTGATTATTCATACTGGGATTAAATATGGATGTAATTTAAATACTGAATAAAATAGCAAAGTAAAATACTAGATATCATACTCGTCTATTTTGCATTAGAACTAGGTCAAACATTACTCTAATTTTCTGCCAAATAAATATTTTAGAGCAGCCCTGTCCAAGATTCCTATGGTAAGTACAGTACTGTTTTATGGTATAAAAATTTTTTATACAGGAAAGTAAAAAAATATTTTGCAGCTTATAAAATTATTAATTAATACCATTAGACATTGGAAATGTAATTTTGAAATTGATTTATGTTCTAAAGTCTTATTTGTCATTGATTTCACTATAAGGAGAAACAAATGGAATGACCTTAAACAGTAACCATTGTTTTAATTTTTTTCATAAATTAATAGTACAATCATGGCTGAAACTTTTGCAACTGACAAAAATTTGGGGCAATTTTTTTTAAAATTTTGTTCACTAAGACACTTAGTTATCACTTTTGCCTTCTGACATGGTGCTTCATCATACCAGGGAGAATTGCAGAAGTCTTGAATAGTAAGGGTCAACAGTGTAAATATTGAAAGTATTTGCATAATCTTGATGTATTTGTCAATAAAATTTTAAAAACTTCTGAAATTCTGATAATTGCACTGCAGTAATTATAGAAACATCTGACTAAAAGATATAAAAACACTGAAGCAGTAAACTCTGTGAAAACCAAAATTTGTGACAGTCATAAAACTTTTGGTCACATCTGTACATGTGAAAATATGAAACACTGTAAAATTTCTTATTAGAGAATTCTGCTTCTTTCTCCTCCTGGACTTGGCTTTTATTATCAATATTCTTAATTTGAGGGTAAAATCTGTCTTCAGTGAATACAGATTTCCCCCTTACTGAGATATGATGACTGAGATGTGGGTCTGACTTAATGAAGTGAAAGATTTCTCAGTTTCAATTGAAATTGTAAGTGTCGTTTCAAGAGAACTTGCAGTAGAATGTCTATGTTTGCCTCTAGCTTCTTCCTCCTACTCCTCCTCTCTTCTCCAAAGAATTTTCTGAGCAACGGCTGCCATCTCCTATCTCAGTACTATTGAAAACCTAAAAAACGTCAGGAAAGCACAAGAAGAGAAGAACAAGTCAATTGCAAAGAGTATCTTTATTGAACACAATGGGGCTGCAAATTAAAAAAATATGATACACAATAGGATAAAATTTAAAAAAATAAAAAATGAGTGGAACTGTGCGCAGGCCAAAAAAGATGTAAAAACCACAAGGGGTAAAATAATTAAATTAATAATTAATAATAAATAATAATCAATTCAATAATTTATGCAAGATTGATTATATACCAAGGGGAATGGTTACACAAAATAGTTATGAATATATGTATATAAAACCCGATAATAAAAAGTAATATTGGATTAATTTAACAATAATCAATTAAGCGTAGAATATTATATTAAAATGATACATAAATAATAATAATAATCTTTTGGTTCAAGATAATATACAGCACTGTAAAGTGACCAGTACAGCATAGATGCAAAATGCTCAAGGTAAATCAAAAAGAAAAATAAGTGAAATTCAATGATATCCATAATAATCACTTTCCCCCTCAAGACCACACTTCATTATGCATTTCTCCACTTTGCTTCGTCAGGAAGTGACATGAGAAGGGAAGTAGCAGCCTATAAATAGCAGAAGCGGTAGGGCCCAACCTACAAACAAAAAGAGTGTGTCATCTTACTGGGCGGCAGAGAACACCCTTCCAAGAGACGCCACAGAGTGCAAAAGGTTCCTGCATACATCAATGAAGTGTGATTCACGACGAATGTGAAATCTCCGGGAACCATGTAGTGTGCCCAGAAATGTACACTTGACTGCACATTGAACACAGTAGCCTTATTGAAAAAGGGCAAAATGTGAAGATAAACACTCTGAATGCAAAAATGTGGGATGCAAGAAATAGGAGAAATCCAGCTCCACCATGAACAGTGAATGTTTTATTCACAGAAATACTTCAGGGACATACAAGGTCAGCAGAACCGCTTACAAAGCACGAATCAACACATTTGATAATCTGTACTGTTGACTTTGTATTTCTTTGTATTTTTGTGAATAAAACGTTCACTGTTTGTGGAGCTGGATTTCTCCTATTTCTTGCATTCTTCAACGCCGTAAAACAGCATTTCCGTGCTCCGAACACCTCAAGGATGCAAAACACAGTGAGCTGGGCTATATTTCTCTCAAAAATGTTGGATACATAACACAAAACAGAAAATACTAAAAGATAAGATGTAAATCGATGAGGATATATAATTGAATAATAATAACAGGAAATGTGATATATGCAGTAAACAGTGCAGAAAGGCATGTGGAGAGCATATATACTGTAGTTGATTGTTTGTATTAGCATAACTGCTTACAAATACACTAGCTATTGAACCCGTTCTACGCCTGGGTGGCGAGCATTTTTATTGGTACATTTTTAATTTTATTAGTGGCACCGGAGTCAGCCCGTATGCATACCGCGCTATCCTGCGCCATTTTTTTAAAGACATTGTCTGCGAATTGGCATATACAGTGTCTTCAATAAAATGGCGCCGTAGTGAGGTATGCACACGTGCTGACTCCGGCGCCTCACTACGCTGGTGCCATCCATCCCAGCTTTGAACAGAATGACGTGTCCAGCATATATTAGATGTACTGAGAATACAGGGGGGTGTACTCACTTACGCTGAGCGCTGTATGTATAACGTGCTAAGAATACAGGAGGGTGTACTCACTTACGCTGAGCACTGTATGTATAACGTACAGAGAATACAGGGAGTGTACTCACACTGAGCGTGGTGTGTATAACATGCTGAGAATACAGGGGGGTGTACTCACACTGAGCAAGGTGTGTATAACGTAATGAGAATACAGGGGGTGTACTCACTTACGCTGAGAGCTGTATGTTGTGGAAAGACGACTCGTTCGGCCGCTTTCGGAAGTAGACTCAGGAACCGGGTTTTCTCTGCAGGCTTTATTTTACGGCATAAAGCCCTGCAGCTCCAGCAAAACAAACACAGCCTTACTGGCAAAGCAACAAAACAAAAGATAAATGATAGCACAGTCCATGGGAGTGTGGGGTTCGCCCACACAGGTTGTAGCACAGCCTTCAGCTCCTTACTGAGCTATTGCTGTCCAGTCTGGAGACCTTCCCTCTTCAAACACAGCAGAAAAAAAAAATAGTGACTGAGCATTTAAGCTTGCTCAGCCATACCCTGAGGGGAGGTAGGGTGAATGACTTCCCAGCCTTTTTGCCATTCACATAAAACCACACCCTTTATGTCAGTTAACCCCCAAAACATAACATGCTGGAGGAAAGTTTGTAGGTTTCAGTTCACACAGGCTAGCAGCCAGAGTGACACATACCTCCCCTCGAATATAATACCAGTGACTTTGTCACAATGTATAACGTACTGAGAATACAAGGGAGTGTAATCACTTATGCTGAGCGCTGTATATATAATGTACTGTGAATACAGGGGGTGTACTCACTTACGCTGAGCTCTGTATGACTAATGCACTGAGCAAACAGGGGGTGTACTCACTTACGCTGACCTCTGTATGTCTGACATACTGAGAATACAGGGGGTGTACTCACTTATGCTGAGAGCTGTGTATATAACGTACTAAGAAGACAGGGGGTGTACTTACTTATGCTGAGCGCTGTATGTATAATGTACTGAGAATACAGGTGGTGTACTCACTTATGCTGAGTGAATACAGGGGGTGCACTCACTTAAACTGAGCGCTGTATGTATAACATACTGAGAATACAGGGCAGTGTACTCACGCTGAGCGGTGTACGTATAATGTACTGAGAATACAGGCTGTGTACTCATGCTGAGCACTGTATGTATAATGTACTGAGAATACAGGAGGGTGTACTTACTTATGCTGAGCGCTGTATGTATAATGTACTGAGAATACAGGAAGGTGTACTAACTTACGCAGAGCGCTGTGTATATAACGTATTGAGAGGGGGTGTACTCACTTATGCTAAGCTCTGTATGTATAATGTACTAACAATACAAGAGGTGTACTCACTTATTCTGAGAGCTATATGTATAATGTACTGAGAATACAGGGGGGTGTACTCACTTACGCTGCGCTCCGTATATATAATGTACTGAGAATTCAGGGACAGTGGAATGTACTCACGCTGAGCGCTGTATATATAAGGTACTGAGAATACAGGGGGTGTTCTCACTTACACTGAGCACTGTATATATAACATACTGAGAATACAAGGGGGTCTTCTCACTTACGATGAGCACTGTATACACTATATAACGTACTGAGAGTACAGAGGGATGTACTCACTTATGCATACTGCTGTATATATAATGTACTGAAAATACGGGGGTGTACTCACTTATGCAGACTGCTGTATATATAATGTACTGATAATACAGGGGGGTGTACTCACTTATGCTGACTGCTGTATATATAATGCACTGATAATACAGGGGGGTGTTCTCACTTACATTGAGCACTGTATATATAACGTACTGAGAAAACATGGGGGTGTACTCACTTACGCTGAGCGCTGCATGTATAACGTACTGAGAATACATGGGGGTGTACTCACTTACGCTGAGCTCTGTATATATAACGTACTGAGAAAACAGGGGGGTGACCTCACTTACACTGAGCACTGTATATATACACTGTATATATAACGTACTGAGAATACAGTGGCGTGTACTCACGATGAGCGCTGTATACAGTATATAACGTACGGAGAATACAGAGGGATGTACTCACTTATGCAGACTGCTGTATGTATAATGTACTGATAATACGGGGGTGTACTCACTTATGCTGACTGCTGTATATATAACTAGCTATTGAGCCCGTTCTATGCCCGGGTGGCGAGCATTTTTATTGGTATATGGTCTCCCATGCTGGTATGTGCTGCCCCCATCCTGGTATTTGTGCTCCCCAATCCTGTTCCCCCATCCTGTTATGTGCTGCCCTTATCCCTATCCTGGTATGCATGGCACGCCTCATTCGTATCCTGGTATGCATGGCACCCCTCACCCCCAATCCTGGTACGCATGGCACCCCTCACCCTCAATCCTGGTATGCATGGCACCCCTCGTCCCCAATCCTGGTATGCATGGCACCACTCACCACTAATCCTGGTATGCATGGCACACCTCATCCCTATCCTGGTATGCATGGCATGCCTCATCCCTATCCTGGTATGCATGGCACCCCTCACCACCAATCCTGCTATGCACGGCAACCCTCACCCCCAATACTGTATGCATGGCATACCTCACCACCAATTTTGGTATGCATGGCACCCTTCATCCCCAATCCTGGTATGCATGGCACCACTCATCCCCAATCCTGGCATGCATGGCACCCCTCATCCCCAATCCTGGCATGCATGGCACCCTCATCCTGGTATGCATGGTACCCCTCATCCCTATCCTGGTATACATGGTACCCCTCATCCCTATCCTGGCATGCATGACCCCTCATCTGAATCATGGTATGCATGGTTCTCCCAGATCCCCACCCTGGTTTGTATAGTACCCCTCATCCACCAATCCTGGTATGCATTGCACCCCTCTTCCAGAAATCCTGGTATGCATGGCTCCCCTCTTCCCATAATCCTGGTATGCATGGCACCCCTCATCCCCAATCCTGGTATGCTTGGCACCCCACCATCCCCAATCCGGGTATGAATGGCACCCCCCATTTCCAATCCTGGTATGCATGGCACCCCTCATTTCAAATCTGGTATACATAGCACCCCTCATCCCAATCCTGGTATGTATGGTACCACTCACCACCAATCCTGGTATGCATGGCACCCCTCACCCCCAATCCTGTATGCATGGCATACCTCACCCACAATCCTGGTATGCATGGCACCCCTCATCCCAAATGTTGGTATGCATGGCACCCCTCATCCCCAATCCTGGCATGTACGGCGCCCCTCATCCTGGCATGCATGGCTTTCTCATCCCCAATCCTGGTATGTATGGCCCCCTCATTCCTATCCTGGTTTGCATGGCACTACTCATCCCCCAATCCTGGTATGGATGGCACCCCTCATCCCCCAATGCTGGTATGCATAGTACCCCTCATCCCCCAATCCTGGCATGTATGGTACCCTCATCCCCCAATCCTGGAATGCATGGCACCCCTCATCCCCAAACCTCGTATGCATGGCACCCCTCATCCCCAATCCTGGTATGCATGGCACCCCACCATATTCAATTCTGGTATGCATGGTACCCCTCATTTCAAATCTGGTATACATGGCATCCCTCATCCCAATCCTGGTATGTGTGGTACCCAAACCTTCATCTTGGTATGCATGTCTTTCTCATCCCCAATCCTGGTATGTATGGCCCCCTCATCCCTATCCTGGTATGCATAGTACCCCTCATCCCCCAATCCCGGTATGCATGGTACCCCTCACCCCCCAATTCTGGTATGCGTTGAACCCCACATCCCCAATCCTTGTATGTGTGGTCCCATCACCCCAATCTTGGTATGCATGGCCCCTTATCCCCCAATCCTGGTATGCATGGTCACCTCATCCCCCCAATCCTGGTATGTGTGGCCCCCTCATCTCTCAATCCTGGTATGTATGGCACCCCACCATCCCCAATCCTGGAATGCATGGCACCCCTCATTTAAAATCTGGTATATATAGCACCCCTCATCCCAATCCTGATATGTATGGTACCACTCACCACCAATTCTGGTATACATGGCACCCCTCACCCCCAATCCTGTATGCATGGCATACCTCACACACAATCCTGGTATGCATGGCACCCCTCATCCCCAATCCTGGTATGCATGGCAAACCTCTTCCCTAATCTTGGCATGCATGGCACCCCCTCATCCACAATCCTGGCATGTACGGCGCCCCTCATCCTGGTATGCATGGCTTTCTCATCCCCAATCCGGGTATTTATGCCCCCCTCATCCCTATCCTGGTATGCATAGTACCTAGAGATGAGCGTTGTTCTACTCGAACTGTTCGCCAATCTCAAATTCGAGCTGTTTTGGGCGGTGTTCGAGCCATTCGGCGAACACGAACAATTTGAGAAAAATTCGGCTGTTCGAGGTTATGTTCGATAACTGTTCGTGCACCAAAATCATAACTGGATTTTTTCTCAGTAATGATGAAAATTAATGTTAATACGCAGTTTGAGTGTACAGCGGGGTGGGGGGAGGGGCAGGGGATGGATCTCTGCAGGAACAATGAAGATCTCCATTTTTTTTTCTCTTTCCCGCATTTGCAGTGGGGAGGTGCAATCTGTCAGCCTATCAGCAGCGCACACACGGAGCGAAGTGCTTTTTTTCACACAAGCAAGGGCATGTGTCATTGGCAGTGTATGTCACATGTCCTTGCCCTATAAGACCAAGCCATTTTCCCCGTCGCCACCATTTTCTCACTGCTGCAGCTGCGTGTTAGATGGCACCGCTGTTGATGTGTGCGCTATACTTTGTTAATTTCAAGCCAATTTTCGCACAAATATACAGATAGCTTGGGAGTAGGGAATAGTTGTGATTGCAGTCCTTTTAAGGACTAGGTTACAGCATTTCCTACGACTTTTATCAGGGAGGTCTGTGCTCTTAAATAGATAGGTTGTGGGAGTAAAGACTAATTGTAATTGGAGTCCTTTTCAGGACTAGGTTACATGAGTTCCTATCAGTTTTTGCCAGGCAGGTCTGTGCCAGTGCTGTGCAAGTTTTTTTCACAGCATTTGGCTGAATCTAGCAAAGCTAATCCTTTTTGGCCTATTGCAGAGTGTGTTAGTCAGTGGAGTAGCCTATCTGTGTTGCAAGATATAACACCTGTGTATAGAATACCAATTTTTTTACTGCACCTAGTGAAGTAAAATCTTTTGGGCATAGCATCATTCTATTAGTCCATCTATACTGACCTCCATCAGGTTGCAAACGGAATATAATTTTTTTCTGCATCTAGCTCTGAAAAAATATGTGGGCTTCTAGCAGTGTGTGGGACTTGGTCTATTAGTCCATCTATACTGACCTCCATCAGGTTGCAAATTAAAAATAATTTTTTTCTTCATTTAGCTCTGAAAAACTTTTTGGGCTTCTAGCAGTGTGTGGGACTTGTTCTATTAGTCCTTCTATACTGACCTCCAGCAGGTTGCAAATTGAATATAATTTTTTTCTGCATCTAGCTCTGAAAAAATAGTTGGGCTTCTAGCGGTGTGTGGGACTTGGTCTATTAGTCCATCTATACTGACCTCCATCAGGTTGCAAATTAAAAATAATTTTTTTCTGCATCTAGCTCTGAAAAAATATTTGGGCTTCTAGCAGTGTGTGGGACTTGGTCTATTAGTCCATCTATACTGACCTCCATCAGGTTGCAAATTAAAAATAATTTTTTTCTGCATCTAGCTATGAAAAAATATTTGGGCTTCTAGCAGTGTGTGGGACTTGGTCTATTAGTCCATCTATACTGACCTCCATCAGGTTGCAAATTAAAAATAATTTTTTTCTGCATCTAGCTCTGAAAAAATATTTGGGCTTCTAGCAGTGTGTGGGACTTGGTCTATTAGTCCATCTATACTGACCTCCATCAGGTTGCAAATTAAAAATAATTTTTTTCTTCATTTAGCTCTGAAAAAATATTTGGGCTTCTAGCAGTGTGTGGGACTTGTTCTATGAGTCCTTCTATACTGACCTCCAGCAGGTTGCAAATTGAATATAATTTTTTTCTGCATCTAGCTCTGAAAAAATAGTTGGGCTTCTAGCTGTGTGTGGGACTTGGTCTATTAGTCCATCTATACTGACCTCCATCAGGTTGCAAATTAAAAATAATTTTTTTCTGCATCTAGCTCTGAAAAAATATTTGGGCTTCTAGCAGTGTGTGGGACTTGGTCTATTAGTCCATCTATACTGACCTCCATCAGGTTGCAAATTAAAAATAATTTTTTTCTGCATCTAGCTCTGAAAAAATATTTGGGCTTCTAGCGGTGTGTGGGACTTGGTCTATTAGTCCATCTATACTGACCTCCATCAGGTTGCAAATTAAAAATAATTTTTTTCTGCATCTAGCTCTGAAAAAATATTTGGGCTTCTAGCAGTGTGTGGGACTTGGTCTATTAGTCCATCTATACTGACCTCCATCAGGTTGCAAATTAAAAATAATTTTTTTCTGCATCTAGCTCTGAAAAAATATTTGGGCTTCTAGCAGTGTGTGGGACTATTTGTATTAGTCCATCTATACTGACCTCCATCAGGTTGCAAATTCAAAATAATTTTTTTCTGCATCTAACCCAGCCAATAGTTTTGGCCTAATACCACAGTTTGGCCACTCAGCTCTGCTCGGTTACCATCCATTGTTTTTTTGTGCAAACAACTCCAGAGTTGTGAATTAGTTAACCACCAAAATGAGTGGAAAAAGGCCTGCTGCTGGTGGAAAGGGGAATAGGCGTGTTGGGAAGGGGAAAAAAGGTTGTGTCCGTGGGGTAGGTGTTAAAGCAACAGTAACATCTGCAGAAGAAAGACCATCTTCCAGCCAAACTAAAATGTCTACTTCTTTTAGCGGACAATGTGATAAGATCCCTTTCTTACGGCCACGCCAATCGCTACAAATTCCAGATGAGGCACAAAAACAGCAGGTGCTTCAACGGATATCAAGTGCTCCTTTAAGTGGGCTCTCCTCCACATCAACTTCAACATCACAAATACTCCAGTCCTCAAAGGTGTCACCCAAATCGCACTTGCTTCCTCACAGCTCCCAAATCTCCAGCTGCCCGTCTGAGTATGAGGTAGAACAGATGGTTGAGTCTGCAGAGCTGTTTACTCATACTATAGCCTGGGAATCAGAGGTCGACTCCAGCGCTTCTGTGAATCCAGACGAGGAAATGATCTGCACTGATGCCCAGAATCTTTATGAGTCGGATCCAGGACCAGACGCAGAAGGTTCTGACCATAATGTAGACCCTCATTCCCAAACTGTAACTCCTGTTGGTGGAGACAATGAGGAAGACGATGATAAGACTCAAATACCTGATTGGAGCGACAACTTTAGTTTTTTGTCAGGGCAGGAACAGGTTGGCTCTGAGGACGACGGGTGTGATAACGCACAGGGTGATGATGATGAGGTCGGAGATCCCACTTACTGTCAACCCACAGTCAGCCAAGAGATGAGGTCAGCAGAGGAGGTGGAGGAAGATGCTAGTGACGACGAGGTCAGGTTGCGCCTTCCTGGACAGAGACGTAGTACTGGAAGCACGTCAACAACTGCATCCTCAAACACAACTCTGCCTCTCACCACAAGTCGTGGTGGCTCTTCAGGTCGCATGGGTGCTAAGCCTTGCATAGCCTGGGCATTTTTTCAGATCGATAAAGATGACCCAACTCGTGTTATCTGTAACATTTGTCAGCAAAAGCTAAGTAGAGGCCAAAAAATACATAGTTTGAGTACTTCATGCATGAACCGGCACATGGACATGAAGCATAAGTTGCAGTGGGAAGCTCAGTGTGCTACAATGCGGCCTAGCCGGCCGGGCCAATCACCGTCTGCCATATCTTGTGCATCCGCGGCCTCTTCATCCTCTGTGACTGGGGGGACAGCAGTCACACCTGTTTTGGGGCACAGACCTGCCACCTCTTTACCCGCAACAACCAGCGTGATTGGCAGGTCATCATTTTCTTTGGAGGTGGTAACACCAGCTGGTGTTGAGCGCTGTCCGACATCGATAGCACCACCTTTGGATCAAGGCAACCTAACATGTCCGCCTGCATCTTCCTCACAGACCGTCAGTTTGCCGGGTACACCCTTATCAACCCCGTCTAAGCACAATAGCCAGCCCTCGGTCCCTCAGATGTGGACAAGTAAAAGACCATTTCCTCCTAGCCATGAGAAAGCTAAGAGGTTGAATTTCACCATCTGCAAGCTCTTGGCTACAGAAATGCTGCCTTTCCGCCTGGTGGACACAGAGGATTTTCGAGACCTTATGTCCGTCGCAGTGCCCCAGTACCAGATGCCCAGTCGGCACTACTTCTCAAAGAAAGGTGTGCCTGCGCTCCACCAGCATGTCGCACACAACATCACCGCTTCTTTGAGAAACTCTGTGTGTGACAGGGTGCATTTCACCACAGACACTTGGACGAGTAGGCATGGACAGGGGCGTTACATGTCGCTGACTGGGCACTGGGTAACTATGGTGACAGCAGGACAAGGGGCTGCTGTCCAAGTCTTGCCGTCCCCACGAGTTGTGCGTCAATCCTCTTTATGTCAAAGTTCCTCCACTGCTTCTGCCTCCTCAACCTCCTCTCGGTCTTCCACCTGCACCCAAAGCCTGTCTGGTCATGCCACAAGCTTTCTAACTGCGCAGAAGGGATCCTGCACACCTCCTTACTATGCTGGCAGTAGGGCTCAACGTCATCAGGCGGTTTTTACATTGAAATGTCTGGGAAATGTGAGTCACACAGCTGAGGAGTTGTGGTCAGCTCTGGAGAACCAATTTCATGAATGGTTGTCTCCACTGGACCTGAAACCAGGGAAGGCCGTGTGCGACAATGCTGCAAACCTGGGTGCGGCCCTTCGCCGGGGCAATGTCACACACGTGCCTTGTATGGCTCACGTGTTGAACCTGGTTGTCCAGCAATTTTTAGCCCACTATCCCAGACTAGATGGCCTTCTGCAGAGGGCACGGTCGCTGTGTGCTCACTTCCGCCGTTCGCATCCCGCAGCTTAGCGACTTACATCTCTACAGAAGTCGTTGGGCCTGCCACTTCACCGGCTAAAATGCGATGTGCCTACCCGGTGGAATTCAACTCTGCACATGTTGCAGCGACTGTGGCAGCACCGACAAGCCCTGGTGCAATACGTTCTGACGTATAGCCTGGGCCAACGAGATTCAGAGGTGGGGCAAATCACGCTGGAGGAGTGGTCTCAGATCAGGGACCTATGCACCCTTCCGCACAGTTTTGAAATGGCGACGAAGATGTTTAGTGCTGACGATGCCATTATCAGCATGACTATTCCGGTGATTTACATGCTGGAGCACATGTTAAACAGAATTCGGAGTCAGGTGGTGGCACAAGAGGAGGTGGAGGAAGTAGAGGAGGAGGAGTTGTATGCGGAAGGGCTAACATCTGCAAGGTCCAGATGGTCGGCAGCACCAAGGCGGCAGGCATGTGAGGGTGGGGGAGATGGTTTTACCAGGGCGCATGGTAGCAGCCAAACTAGTGAGGAAGGTGCAGGAGTCCAGGAAGAAGTGGAGGACGAACTGATGGAAGACTCATCAGATGAGGGAGACCTTGATCACATTTCTGTTGTGCGAGGTTGGGGGGAGAGGACAGAGGAAGGAAGCATGATTGTTACCTCGCCACCAACACAACAGGGACTTGGTGCTCCTGGATGCGCAACACACATGAGTGCCTTCTTGCTGCACTACCTGCAACATGACCCTCGAATTGTGAGAATTAGAAATAATCCTGACTACTGGGTTGCCACACTGTTAGATCCCCGGTACAAAAGTAAATTTGCAGAAATTATTCCTGCCATAGAAAGGGATGCACGCATGCAGGAGTATCAGCAGAGACTGTTGCAGAATCTTACATGTGCTTTTCCACAAAATACCAGTGGTGCACGTAGTGAATCTCACAGTTCCAACTTGCCAACCGTGGGACCGTCAAGTGTTCAGCACTCAAACCGTAACAGAACCACAGTATCTGCTGGTAACATCAATTTTGCGGAATCATTTCACCACTTTTTTAGCCCATCCTTTGCAAGGCCACAGGAGACAAGAAGTCTGACACATAGTCAACGCCTAGAGACGATGGTACAGGAGTATCTCCAAGTAAACATTGAAGCCACGACTGTGTCACTGGACCCTTGCTCTTTTTGGGCTTCCAATCTGGATAAATGGCCGGAGCTAGCCACTTACGCCTTGGAGATCTTGTCATGCCCCGCAGCCAGCGTTCTGTCTGAACGTGTGTTCAGCGCTGCTGGTGGTGTGCTGACAGATAAGCGCACGCGGCTCTCCACTGATAATGTAGACAGACTCACGTTCATAAAGATGAACAAATCATGGATCCGAAACGACTTTTCTACCCCTGTGTCATCCTGGGGAGAGTAAAAGCTTCATGATTGGTTAAAATCACCCTACCAACCGTTTTAAGCTTTCAAATTACTAATCATGTTTATCTGTATCTTGACTGGAAAATAATTTGGGCTTTGTAGCAGTGTGCAGCACTGATCCTATTAGGCCATCTATACTAAAGCTTCACCAGATTTAAAATTAAAAATAATTTTTAGCTGCATCTAGCCCGGAAAATAATTTTGGGGCTCCGAGATGCGCAAGGCACATAAGTGCCTTCTTGCTGCACTACCTGCAGCATGACCCTCATATTGTCAGAATTCAAAGTAATCATGACTACTGGGTTGCCACACTCTTAGATCCCCCAAACTTTTCGATCAACCTTTTCATTTTAATAAAGACCAAAAAAATGGTCATTTTTGAAATTATAAGCATTAGCAGGTTGTTAGAAACTGAAATCAAACAGTTTTCAACTCAAAACTTTATTCTAGGTGATGTTACATTTTCACATAGGACCCCTTGTTCGAAAGGAGCTTCTGAACTCTCTCGTCCATTGAATTTGTCAGGTTTTGGATGGTTTCTGCTTCAATTGTTTTGCATGAGGACAGAATACCCTCCCAGAGCTGTTGCTTAGATGTGAACTGCCTCCCGCCATCATAGACACTCCTTTTAATGATGCTCCAAAGGTTCTGAATGGGGTAGAGGTCAGGGGAGCATGGGGGTCACACCATAAGTTTGTCCCCTTTTATGCCCATATCAGCCAGAGATGCAGATGTTTTATGTGCAGCATGAGATGGTGCATTATCATGCAGAAAAATGATCTTGCTGTGAAATACACGGTTCTTCTTGTTGAACCATGGCAGGAAGTGCTGTTTGAGAAAATCCACATACATTATGGAGTTCATCTTTAGCGCCTTCAGGGATCCTAAAGGGGCCGACAATCTCTCTCCCCATGATTCCAGCCCAAAACATTACTCCACCTCCTCCTTGTTGGCGCTGTAGCCGTGTTTGCGTGGGGTGTCCATCAACCAGCCATCCTCCACTCCATCCATCTGGACCATCGAGCGCTGCACGGCACTCATCCGTGAACAAAACAGTTTTGAAATCAGTCTTCATGTAATGTTTGGCCCACTGGAGCCGTTTCTGCTTGTGTGAAGTGGATAGAGGAGGTCGACAGGATGGCGCATGCACAGCTGCAAACCTCTGAAGGACCCTGCATCTTGTTGTTCGGGGGACGTTGTAGGCACAAGCAGCTTCAAAAACTTGTCTGCTGCTATGACAAGGCTTTTTTGCCGCTGCTCTTTCAACCTGACGTAATTGCCTGTAGGAAAGAGTCCTCAATTTGCCCTTATCAGCATGCACACGTGTGTACTGTGAATCAGCTACATACTTCTTGATTGCCAAGACACTTCATCCTGATCATCGCACAATGTTGATTGTAGTCATGCCTTGACCTAAACACTCCACAATTTGTTGCTTCTCAGCAGCCGACACATCCTTTTTCTTTTCCATTTTGGCAGAAAATGTAGGCTGCTTAATAATGTGAGAGAGCCTTCTTAAGTAGTCTTGCCTTTCATTGGACACACCTGCCAAACTAATTAGCACAGGTGTCTGCAATTGCTTACAGTGATATAAAGAGCCCTGACACACATCACCATCAATGAGTTTAACTGACAAACAAACAAATTCTTCCCTTATCACTCCTAAACACTTTTTGTATAATAATTTGGAACGCAGTGTACATGTGCTTTTCCACAAAACACCAGTGGTTCACGTAGTGAATCTTACAGTTCTAACTTGCCAACCGTGGTCTGTATGGAGTTGTTCAATAAAGGGCCCAAAATTAAGATAACATAGATGGGAGAGGTCTCTATGAATAGGAATTCCTAAGTATTTGATACCCTGTGAGGGCCAGGCAAAGGGAAAGTTGGACTGGATGGAATCCTATATGGATTTGGGGAGGGAGACATCGAGGGCCTCAGACTTCGCTGCATTGATTTTAAAATTTTACCATGTAACAAAGTGATCTATTTCAGCCATAACAGCATGGATGGATATATGTGATTGAGTGATATATACTAGGACATCATCAGCAAATAGAGAGCACTTGTACTCGGTGCCTCCCACCTCAATCCACCTAATATTGGGGTTATGGCGAATTGATGAGAGCAGGTGCTCCGTCACTAGGATGTATAAGAGAGGGGACAGAGGACATCACTGCCTTGTCCCATTGGTGATTGTGAAAGGTGATGAAAATGTTCTGACGCACCCCCTGGGCCTTGGGACACCCGGAGCCGGACCCTTTTTGCTGGATGCTGGTGGTTGTAGTCTTCGTGGCGGCGACCCAGTTCCGTGGCTCAGGGCGGTCAAACCAGTGGCGGAACTATTTATGTGGTTTTCATGTTTAAATGTCCGACTACGCCACCCGTGGATTGCGGTCAGAGTGTACCGCCGCTACAGGGCAGACCACTGAGGCTGGTGTTGTGGGTGCAGTAGAGCGTAGCATAACTCCCCACGGGAGGAGTATAGCCTCAGGGCAGTGTATGCGGAGGATGGGGGTGATGGTGCAGGGCAGCAGCAGTAACGACACGGAGTCAGTGATGCAGTTCAGGGCCTTTACTCACAGTTCTTATTATCCAGACCACGTCTGCAGGTAACGGCTGCCCACGTCGTACTGTGCTCACCAGGTGAGGGGCTCAGACAACTCCCAGATAACTTTGGAGCACTTCACAGGACCCCCTTTGTGTGTCCTTTGTCTGGCCTTTCTTACCAACACTTCTGTCCGGCTGCCTCGGGCCTCCTCTTGGTAAACTTGGCGCCAGTTTCCCTGACCCTATGTGGTGCCTTCCTAGCGGGTGTAGCGAGGGGCTGCGCCACATAAAATGTCAGAGCCTCCGGTTTCTAGCTGAGGGTCGTTTCCTGCCTCCACTAGTTCGGGGAGCGGTCTCCCCCTTTGGCCTGACCCCTCCACGCAGGTGGATTCGGGCGTGCGGTGGCGACTCGCCCGTCCGCACCCCTGGCATCCCTTCATTCCTCGTTCCTGGAGCCTTCTCCGCTCCTCTTCCTTCCTTCTCCCTCTTCCAGGCCTGGGCCTCTGTTACTAGGCCCGCCTCCGGAGCAGAGCTCATGCAGAGCCCCTGCTCCCTGCCACTTCTGCTCAGACTTCTCTGCACTGAACTAAGATGGTGCCCACCTTTTATACTCCCTTCTCAATGCACCCAGGAACTGCTTCCTCCCTGCTCCTGCACTACAGGGTTCCCCTTCCTCAGTGTTCCCTCCCCCCACTCCAGCCAGGGACAGGGACTGTCGTGCCCATCTCAGGGGCATATTGGTCGCCCTGCCCCACGGCAATGTGGTGTAATGCATGCAGGTGTCGGGTCCTGATCCACACTCCATCCTTACCTGAGAGTGAGATATCACACCTCTGGGTGAGGTGCAATACGTCTGTAGCAACCGAGCCCTCAGGGTGCTACAGTTCCATTTATCTTCAGCCTAGGTGACGTATTGCGATACAGGGCCGTGATTTTGGCTATAAAAGGGTCCCCTAGACCCCTACCCCAAGCTTTTTAAGAGAATCATATATGGCGTGCCAGGAGACTCTATGGAATGCTTTCTCAGCATCCAACGAGAGTATCTAATTACAAATTTTTAACTGCATCTAGCCCAGGAAATACTTTGTGCCTAGTAGCAGTGTCTGCTAGTGAGCGGATTATCCCGGCTGTTAAGCAAGCTGCACCACCTGTAGTTTAGACACTTAATTTTTTCAAAGGAAATGCTTCGGGACCATGGGATACTTAGTGAAGAGCATCAGGAGGCACCCCAAGGCATAGGGGCTGGGACTGGCAGTAGGATGCCTTGCGGTGGACAGCCGAGCTCGATCCTTATAAAAGCTTTTTAACTGCAGCAGCTTTAGTGGACGCTACTGGAGCTGGAATTACCGCGGCTGCTGGCATGAGACTTGCCCTCCAATAGATCCTTGTAAATGGATTTAAAGTGTATTCATTCAAATTAGAGAGACAATTTAAATTAAAAAGCTTAGAGCTGCCTCCACCACAGGGGGGCTCGCTCGACCCACCAGCAGACAGGCACCAGTATTGGGAGAGGGGGGCTGGCCGTCAGGGTTCACCGCGGCTCTGGCACAAACCCGGCGACACGGAGGTGGCACGGGCAGGAGCGGACTGGCCGTGTCGGCTTCTCACTTTTTGGATTTTAGAAGGGCATGACATGCCTAAATCTGTGTCTCCCCCTCCTTTTACTCCTCCACCTCTTTTCTTTTCGCATGACTAAATGTACTTGTCACTTTTCCATGTGTTAGTTGTGTTTTCAGAGCAGTTTGTCAGCTTTTGGACACCTTTGAAGGTGTTTTCTATGTGTTTCTATGTGTTTTTGTTTGCCTGCCATTGGTTTTAACGGTGTTCGAAGGTGTTCGACGAACAGTTCGACGAACAGTTCGGCGAACACACGGGTGTTCGACGAACCGAACCGAACTCGAACACTACGGGGGTGGCTCAACACTAATAGTACCCCTCATCCCCCAATCCTGGTATGCATGGTACCCCTCATCCCCCCAATTCTGGTATGCATGGTACCCTTATCTCCCAATCCTGGTATGCATGGTCCCCTCATCCCCCCAATCCTGGTATGTGTGGCCCCCTCATCTCTCAATCCTGGTATTAATGGCACCCCACCATCCGCAATCCTGGTAGGAATGGCACCCCACATCCCCAATCCTGGTATGCATGGCACCCCTCATTTCAAATCTGGTATACATAGCACCCCTCATCCCAATCCTGATATGTATGGTACCACTCACCACCAATCCTGGTATGCATGGCACCCCTCACCCCCAATCCTGTATGCATGGCATACCTCACCCACAATCCTGTTATGCATGGCACCCCTCATCCCCCAATCCTGGTATATGTGGCCCCCTCATCCCCAAATCCTGTTATGCTTGGTCCCCTCACCCCCAATCCTGGTATGCATGGTTCCCTCACCCCCAATCCTGGTATGTATGGTGCCCCTCATCCCCAAATCCTGGTATGTATGGTACCCCTCATCCCCCAATCCTGGTATGTGTGGCCCCCTCACCCTCCAATCCAGGTATGCATGGCACCCTCATCCTGGTATGCATGGTACCACTCATCCCTATCCTGGTATACATGGTACCCCTCATCCCTATCCTGGCATGCATGGCCCCTCATCTGAATCCTGGTATGCATGTTTCTCCCAGATCCCCATCCTGGTTTGTATAGAACCCCTCATCCACCAATCCTGGTATGCATGGCACCCCTCTTCCCCCAATCCTGGTATGCATGGCACCCCTCTTCCCCCAATCCTGGTATGCATGGCACCCCACCATCCCCAATCCGGGTATGAATGGCACCCCCCATTCCCAATCCTGGTATGCATGGCACCCCTCATTTCAAATCTGGTATACATAGCACCCCTCATCCCAGTCATGGTATGTATGGTACCCCTCACCACCAATCCTGGTATGCATGGCACCACTCACCCCCAATCTTGGCATGCATGGCACCTCATCCCCAATCCTGGCATGTACGGCGCCCCTCATCCTGGCATGCATGGCTTTCTCATCCCCAATCCTGGTATGTATGGCCCCCTCATTCCTATCCTGGTTTGCATGGCACTACTCATCCCCCAATCCTGGTATGGATGGCACCCCTCATCCCCCAATGCTGGTATGCATGGTACCCCTCATCCCCCAATCCTTGCATGTATGGTACCCTCATCCCCCAATCCTGGTATGCATGGCACCCTTTCCCAATCCTCGTATGCATGGCACCCCTCATCCCCAATCCTGGCATGCATGGCACCCCACCATATCCAATTCTGGTATGCATGGTATCCCTCATTTGAAATCTGGTATATATGGCATCCCTCATCCCAATCCTGGTATTTGTGGTACCCAAACCCTCATCTTGGTATGCATGTCTTTCTCATCCCCAATCCTGGTATGTATGGCCCCCTCATCCCTATCCTGGTATGCATAGTACCCCTCATCCCCCAATCCTGGTATGCATAGTACCCTTCACCCCCCAATTCTGGTATGCGTTGAACCCCACATCCCCAATCCTTGTATGTGTGGTCCCCTCACCCCCAATCTTGGTATGCATTGTCCCCTTATCCCCCAATCCTGGTATGCATGGTCCCCTCATCCCCCCAATCCTGGTATGTGTGGCCCCCTCATCTCTCAATCCTGGTATGTATGGCACCCCACCATCCCCAATCCTGGTACACATGGCACCCCTCATTTCAAATCTGGTATATATAGCACCCCTCATCCCAATCCTGATATGCATGGCACCCCTCACCCCCAATCCTGTATGCATGGCATACCTCACCCACAATCCTGTAATGCATGGCACCCATCATCCCCCAATCCTGGTATGTATGGTGCCCCTCATCCCCAAATCCTGGTATGTATGGTACCTCTCATCCCCCAATCCTGGTATGTGTGGCCCCCTCACCCTCCAATCCTGGTATGCATGGCACCCCTCATCCCCAATCCTGGTATGCATGGCAAACGTCTTCCCTAATCTTAGCATGCATGGCACCCCTCATCTCCAATCCAGGCATGTACGGCGCCCCTCATCCTGGTATGCATGGCTTTCTCATCCCCAATCCTTGTATGTATGCCCCTCTCATCCCTATCCTGGTATGCATAGTACCCCTCATCCCCCAATCCTGGTATGCATGGTACCCCTCACCCCCCAATTCTGGTATGCGTTGAGCCCCACATCCCCAATCCTTGTATGTGTGGTCCCCTCACCCCCAATCTTGGTATGCATGGTCCCCTTATCCCCCAATCCTGGTATGTGTGGCCCCCTCATCTCTCAATCCTGGTATGTATGGCACCCCACCATCCCCAATCCTGGTATGCATGGCACCCCTCATTTCAAATCTGGTATACATAGCACCCCTCATCCCAATCCTGATATGTATGGTACCACTCACCACCAATCCTGGTATGCATGGCACCCCTCACCCCCAATCCTGTATGCATGGCATACCTCACCCACAATCCTGGTATGCATGGCACCCCTCATCCCCAATCCTGGTATGCATGGCAAACCTCTTCCCTAATGTTGGCATGCATGGCACCCCTCATCCCCAATCCTGGCATGTACGGCGCCCCTCATCCTGGTATGCATGGCTTTCTCATCCCCAATCCTGGTATGTATGCCCCCCTCATCCCTATCCTGGTATGCATAGTACCCCTCATCCCCCAATCCTGGTATGCATGGTACCCCTCATCCCCCAATCCTGGTATATGTGGCCCCCTCATCCCCAAATCCTGTTATGCATGGTCCCCTCACCCCCCAATCCTGGTATGCATGGTTCCCTCACCCCCAATCCTGGTATGTATGGTGCCCCTCATCCCCCAATCCTGGTATGTGTGGCCCCCTCACCCTCCAATCCTGGTATGCATGGCACCCCTCATCCCCAATCCTGGTATGCATGGCAAACCTCTTCCCTAATCTTGGCATGCATGGCACCCCTCATCCCCAATCCTGGCATGTACGGCGCCCCTCATCCTGGTATGCATGGCTTTCTCATCCCCAATCCTTGTATGCATGCGCCCCTCATCCCTATCCAGGTATGCATAGTACCCCTCATCCCCCATTCCTGGTATGCATGGTACCCCTCATCCCCCAATTCTGGTATGCATGGTACCCTTATCTCCCAATCCTGGTATGCATGGTCCCCTCATCCCCCCAATCCTGGTATGTGTGGCCCCCTCATCTCTCAATCCTGGTATGTATGGCACCCCACTATCCGCAATCCTGGTAGGAATGGCACCCCCCATCCCCAATCCTGGTAAGCTTGGCACCCCTCATTTCAAATCTGGTATACATAGCACCCCTCATCCCAATCCTGATATGTATGGTACCCCTCACCACCAATCCTGGTATGCATGGCACCCCTCACCCCCAATCCTGTATGCATGGCATACCTCACCCACAATCCTGTTATGCATGGCACCCCTCATCCCCCAATCCTGGTATATGTGGCCCCCTCATCCCCAAATCCTGTTATGCATGGTCCCCTCACCCCCAATCCTGGTATGCATGGTTCCCTCACCCCCAATCCTGGTGTGTATGGTGCCCCTCAACCCCAAATCCTGGTATGTATGGTACCCCTCATCCCCCAATCCTGGTAAGTGTGGCCCCCTCACCCTCCAATCCTGGTATGCATGGTCCCCTCATCCCCCAATCCTGGTATGTGTGGCCCCCTGTCCCCCCAATCGTGGTATGCATGGTACTCCTTTGCACACATACAAATAAAGTAAACACATACTCACCTTTCTTCCCTGTGCTCCAGCGCTGCTGTGTCCTGTTCAGCCAGAGGCCGGGGGAGAAGTGCGGCGCCGGAGCACTGCGCTGTCCGGCGCCACTTTCCTGAAGACACACTGCAAATATGTCTTCAGTAAAATGGCGCCGGATAGTGCTATGCGCATGTGCCGATTCCAATGCCTTCACTCCACCCTCGTCTCCGGCCAGAAGAGAGGCGCCGCGGCAACACTCCTCCCGGTCAGGTAAGTATGTAAGTATGGCACCCGAGATCGTGGTATGCGTTGAGTGACTACGCATACCGCGATCTCCGGCGCCATACACTCCTCTTACCTGTAACGGCTCCATGCGTTCTTCTGTCTGAAGCCAGACTGCGCGTCGCGCATGCGCAGTCTATAGAGGCTTCAGACAGAGGGACGCTGGGACGATTATATTATAGATGTACTGATAATGCAGGGGGGTGTACTCACTTATGCTGACTGCTATATATACTGTATAATGTACTGATAATACAGGGGGCTATTCTCACTTATGCTGACTGCTGTATATATAATGTACTGATAATACAGGGGGTGTATTCACTTATGCTGACTGCTGTATATATAATGTACTGATAATACAGGGGGATGTACTCACTTATGCTGACTGCTGTATATATAATGCACTGATAATACAGGGGAATGTACTCATTTATGCTGACTGCTGTATATACAGTATAATGCACTGATAATACAGGGGTGTACTCTCTCCCTCACGAATTTGTCTTTCTCTTTCTTTCTCTCTCTTGTCCTGGACATACTGTCGTCATGGCGCCATACTGAGCATGCTCAGTCTATAGAGGCTTCGGACAGAAGGACACATCCCTGGTTATATTATAGATAGAAATATGAAATGACAAGTGCATATTGTGCTAAAATATAATGTGTTATGTATAAATAACAAAAAAATATTGATGATAAAATAGCTTGTACAGCTATATTCTGTAACCTCTCTTCTCACGGAATTCCCTGAAGAAGCAACATAAGGAAACGCGCATTAGAGTGGTGGTGAAGGAGAGTACACCATACCGTGCGTTTGAATCAGTATGAGTTTACAATTCTGGGTATAATTTAATTTCAATTACTTTTCTTTTTGATTTACCTTGTACATTTACTTTTTGTACTGCACTGGTGCACTATACAATCTTAAACCTGCTGTTTATTATTATTATTGTTATTATTCATTTATATATTTTGATATAATATTCTGGCCATAAATGTTTATTGTTAAATTAATTAGTAATTACTATTCATTTTATATACTTAGAATTTCTATACATTTTTGGACCCATTTGCCTTGGTACAATCAATCACTCATATATTATTGAATTGATTAATAGTGTATAATTATTAATGTAAAGATAAAAAGCTGTTGGTATTATAAAATTGCAATCTTTATTTCATCCTTATTAAAAAGTGCATGACACAGAGAGGTTGGTAAGCATCATATTTGCATGTTTCAATGTTGTACTGGTCGTAATGCATAAACTTTTATTATTTTCGTGCTGAAAAAAAATTGTGAAATTTGAAAAAAAATATGTGTCCATTTTCGAGACTTGTAATATTTTCATTTTTCTGTTGATAGAGCTGTACGATAGATAGATTTGGTGAGCTGATATTTTTAGTGATAGAATTTTGGGGGAAATATAACCTTTTGATCGCTTTTTTATTGGAATTGCTGCAACAGAAAAATGCAATCCTGTTTTTTTCTGCCATTTACCAATTAGAATGATTAATTTTTTATTTTCATTGCCATTTTTGCTGATACAATAAAACCAGGTTTATTTTTAATAGTTTTTTACTTCTTTATTTTCAATGGGGAAAAAGGGAATTGGGTGATTCATTTTTTTTTTCATTGTTTTCAAATTTTAAAAAATATTTTGTTTATGTTTTTCACTTTATTTTTTAGTACTCTTTTGTCAAATAAATCTGCAAACAAGCTGAAGAGTCTTGAATAGGCTTCTTAATATACTATGCTTTCTATTGAAAATGTACCTTTCCCTGTCTGCATGCACAAACATGAGCTGTGTGCTCCTGACTGCTGATCTGTGCACTGTTTGGGGGTCTATTGAGAGATCAATTTAGGCCTCAGGACACTGTGCTCTTAGGAACGTAATGCAGAAATTCTTTTGTAATCTTGGCCAGATCTGTGACTTGCCACAATTCTGTCTCTGAGCTCCTTGGGCAGTTCATTTGAGCTCATGATTCTCATTTGGTCTGACATGCACTGTGAGCTGTGAGGTCTTATATAGACAGGTGTGTGCCTTTCCAAATCAAGTCCTATCAGTTTAATTAAACACAGCTGGAATCCAATGAAGGAGTAGAACCATCTCAAGGAGGATCACAAGGAAATAACAGCAGGTGACTTAAATATGAGTGTCTGAGCAAAGGGTCTGAATACTTATGACCATGTGATATTTCAATTTTTCCTTTTTTAATAAATTTGCAAAAATTTCTACATATCTGTTTTTTTCAGTCAAGATGGGGTGCAGAGTGTACTTTAATGAGAAAAAAAAATGAACTTTTTAGAATTTACCAAATGACTGCAATGAAACAATAAGTGAAAAATGTAAAGGGGTCTGAATACTTTCATAACCCGCTGTATACATGGTTTAGTTATTCTTTTACCCCTTCCCGAATGGGCTGTTTTCTGTTTTTTTTCTTTTTCGCTATTCCTCCCCTTCTTTCAAGAGCCATAACTTTTTTACTTTTCCATTCACATAGATGTATTGTTTTGTTGCAAGATAAGTTGTACTTTTGGATAACATCATTCATTTTATCAAGTGATGCTCTGAAAAGCGAGACAAAAACATTATAAGTGCGTTGAAGTAGCAAAAAAGTGCAACTCCACAACTGTTTTTTTGTTTTTTTGGGGGTTTTTCATTTACCATGTACACGTTACGGTAAAAATTACCAGGCAATATGATTCTCCAGGTCAGTATGAGAATACAGATACCAAACATGTATAGTTTTTTTTTAAGTGGTAAAAAAAAAATGTGAAAATTGTAAATGAAAACAAATGTTTTGCTTGTGTTGCAATTTTCCAAGACCTGTAATGTTTTCACTTTTTGAGATTTGGCGCTGTGTGGGGGTTATAGTAAACCCCTCCCCCCCCGACATGTGTTAAATGCCGCTGAAAGAGATTGACAGTGACTTTTAACAGTTAAACTGCTTCCACTCCATCCACGGCTGTAAGGCATGTTCATAAGTTAGGTATTTGGTCAGTATTTTACACCAGTATTTGTAAGCCAAATTCAGGAGTGAAACAATCAGAAGAAAAGTACAATAGAAACACATCCACCACTTCTGCATTTTTCACCTACTCCTGATTTTACAAATATTAATGTCAAATACTGATCAAATACTGAATGTGTGAACGTGGGCTTAGAGGCAGATGATGGTTGAATAATTCAGCCATCATCTGCTGGGAAGGATGTGGGCTTGGAATGCGAGCCTGCATCAAAGTCAGAGTGTTGGCATATGACGTACCAGTACTTCATACAGTGGGTGAAATTAGTATGGAACACCAATTTTATAAGTAAATAATATATTTCTAAAGGTGCTATTGACATGAAGTTCTCACCAGATGAACCCAATAAAAGATTTATGGATAGAACTAAAGCTCTGTGTTCATAGAAAGAACCCACGGAACCTTTAGGATTCGAAGAGTGTTTGTGTGGAATAATGGGCCAGTTCATCTAGACATGTGGTGAGTAGGCATGAGCAAACATTTCAATGTTCGGCTCGGAAAAATTCGCCGAACAAATTGATTTTCACCGAATTTATTCGCTTAATGTTCATCGAACATTTCCGAATCCCATAGGAGTCAATGGAGGAACCAAAAAAATGCATATACAACACCTAGAAACGGGACCAAAAGTTGTCAAAACAAATCAAATTTGGAGTAGACACCTGGGAAGTGCCATCAATTGACACAGAGTACAAGTACTATAATTATTATTACTGTGAAAGCGACATTTATTCAGTTGATATCTGTATCAGAGTGCAGCAGGCAGAGTTTGTATCAGGAGTGCAGCAGGCAGAGTCTGAGTCAGGAGTACAGCAGGCAGAGTCTGTATCAGGAGTGCAGCAGGCAGAGTGTGTATCAGGAGTGCAGAAGGCAGAGTCTGTATCAGAGTGTTGCAGGCAGAGTCTTTATAAGAGTGCTGCAGGCAGAGTCTGTATCAGGAGTGCAGCAGGCAGAGTTTGTATCAGGAGTGCAGCAGTAGAGTCTGTATCAGGAGTGCAGCAGTCAGAGTCTGTATCAGGAATGCAGCAGGCAGCATCTGTATCAGGAGTGCAGCAGGCAGAGTCTGTATCAGGAGTACAGCAGGCAGTGTCTGTATCAGAAGTGCAGCAGTCAGAGTGTGTATCAGGAGTGCAGAAGGCAGAGTCTGTATCAGAGTGTTGCAGGCAGAGTCTTTATCAGAGTGCTGCAGGCAGAGTCTATATTAGGAGTGCAGCAGGCTGAGTTTGTATCAGGAGTGCAGCAGTAGAGTCTGTAGCAGGAGTACAGCAGTCAGAGTCTGTATCAGGAGTACAGCAGGCAGACTCTGTATCAGGAGTGCAGCAGGCAGAGTCTGTATCAGGAGTGCAGCAGGCAGAGTCTGCATCAGGAGTGCAACAGGCAGAGTCTTGATCAGAGTGTTGCAGGCAGAGTCTTTATCAGAGTGCTGAAGGCAGAGTCTGTATCAGGAGTACAGCATACAGAGTCTCTATCAGGAGTCCACAGGCAGAGTCTGTATCAGGAGTGCAGCAGGCAGAGTCTGTATCAGGAGTGCAGCAGGCAGAGTGTGTATCAGGAATGCAGCAGGTAGAATCTGTATCAGAGTGTTGCAGGCAGAGTCTTTATCAGAGTGCTGCAGGCAGAGTCTGTATCAGGAGTGCAGCAGGCAGAGTCTGTATCAGGAGTGCAGCAGGTAGAGTCTGTATCACTAGTGCAGCAGGCAGAGTTTGTATCAGAGTGCAGCAGGCAGAGTCTGCATAAGGAGTGCAGCAGGCAGAGTTTGTATCAGGAGTGCAGCAGGCAGAGTCTGCATCAGAGTGCAGCAGGCAGAGTCTGTATCAGAGTGCAGCAGGCAGAGTCTGTATAAGGAGCGCAGTAGGCAGAGTCTGTATCATGAGTGCAGCAGGCAGAGTCTGTATCACTAGTGCAGCAGGCAGAGCTTGTATCAGAGTGCAGCAGGCAGAGTCTGTATCAGAGTGCAGCAGGCAGAGTCTGCATAAGGAGTGCAGCAGGCAGAGTCTGTATCAGGAGTGCAGCAGGCAGAGTCTGCATCAGAGTGCAGCAGGCAGAGTCTGTATCAGAGTGCAGCAGGCAGAGTTTGTATCAGAGTGCAGCAGGCAGAGTCTGTATCAGAGTGCAGCAGGCAGAGTCTGTATCAGAGTGCAGCAGGCAGAGTCTGTATCAGGAGAGCAGCAGGCAGAGTCTGTATCAGGAGTGCAGCAAGGACTGGTACGCAACCTTACACAACTTTGACTGCAGAACAGGAAGGATTCCACTACCCAATAAATGGAGACCCAATTAGGATTCCCCACATTTAAAAAAATAGTGGTAGACGCCAGCTAAGTGGCATCAATTTCACTACTGTAGAAATAGTGTAAATAAGACCCACACCTTTTCCAATAAAGCCAACCCAGGAGATGGAGACCTAACCAGGAGTGTTCACATTGCCCTAAATGAGGGCCTAACACCACCGAAGTGGCATCAATGTCATCAGACTACAAGTAGTTTAAAGCAGAACTGTACCTGTCCCACAACAGCTAACCCAGGAGATTTAAACTCAATCGGAAGTGTTTACATTTAAAAAAAAAAATGGCCTAAGATCACCATTTCCGTGGCCAACAGATTGGAGATGGTGGAGTTCAACCTCTTAGCTTTGTCATGTGAAGGATGAAACAATCTTTTATGTGACCACAACAGTGGGATTGAGGGCTGGCTAAGGTGCTGAGAGAGGGAGAAGTATGGTGAACTGGAAAAACTAGTGGAGCGTGAGTGAGGTGCAGATGTTATGGTGGATTGAGAAACATGCGGTGTGCTCAGTGAAACAAACACAGCAGGTGTGTCCGCTTCCGTTACAGCTGACGGGTTGTCACTCAGCCTGACTGGAGCGAGTAAAGAACCAACCAGAGTTTCTGTGATGGAAGACCTGTGTGACAATACTTGGCAAGGTAACAGAGGAGGAGGAAGAAGCAGTGGATGCATTTGATAGGGCAGCTGATGGTTGTTGTGGTCCGCTGGTCCGCATTTCAGCGCGGTAAGATTCCCAGCGTAAAGAATGTGGTTTCAGCATGTGAACTTTCATGCATGTAGTAGTCAAATTATTGCAGTTTTTCCCTCTACTGAGATTTTTATCGCAAAGTTTGCAGATAACGTGAGTTGGCTCATCCTTTGCAGTAAAAAAAAAGGCCCATGCTAGGCAACCCTTGCTGCCCCTGCGAGCTCCAGACCTTGACCGCTGCTGGCCACAGCCACAATTGTGGCTAAGAATGCAGTGCTCCTCGTGCTTGCATCACTCCGTGTCTGCGCCGTAGGGTGAAATGCAACCTGCTCGTCTTCATCCTCCACCTCCTCAGATGAGCTACTCAGCTGCGTGACTCTGGGTTCACACCAAGTAGGATCTTCAACTTCGTCATCATCCAATGTGTTATCCCATTCCTTGCCCTCAAAGTGACCCCTCTCCTCTTGTTGCCCTGACAGCACAGTTCAGTCCGCATGAGCCTCAGGTATCTGAGTCTCATCGGAATCACCTCCCTCCCCTGCGGTCAATGTCTGGTGACAAGGGTCGGGAACCTGCTTGGACCCTACTTCGTCCTGCCTCGAATCCAAGCTAAAAAAATTTTGGGCATCGGTGCAGATGCTTTCCTCCCCTTGACTCTGTGACTGTTTGGAGTACACTTCTGATGCCCATGGTGTAGAATGGGTGAAGAGTGCTACAGACTCGCCCATCTGTGGTTCGCTACAGTCAGTTGGGCAGTTGGCCAGTTGTGATGCGAGGGGGAAGCATGGGTAATTGGGGTGCCACCTCTGTGGACTGTACTGCGTGTGATGTTGAGGTGGAGGAAGAACAGGAATGGGCACTGGAAGCAGAGCTTGCCATCCACTGGAGCACCTGCTCTTTCTGGGCCTTATCAACAAGGCATATCGCTGTGCGGCAGCCAAAGGAAGGGAGTGGAGTAAACCGTCCACTAACATAAGTTGTCAGTTGTCTTTGGATAGGACCTGTTTGTGTTGGTTCACTAGTGCTTTCACTAACATTACCACGTACCCCACATACACCTTGAATACCTAGCCTATTCCCCCTTCCACCATGCCCTCTCTTTTTCCCACTCATGTTGGTCAGATACAGTGGTAGGAGCACGCCATTGACTAAAGAAAAATATGTTTTTTTCCTGTGCAATAGCTCAGCACACACCTGAATTTCAGCGACACTAAATGACAATGTAAGATATGGCCTGCCATATAACATTACTAATAGACAAAAGAAATTTGTTAGTGTGCATGAGGCCAATAAAACCTATGAGATATTCTCCAAACAATTTCAGACTGAGATGTCCCCTGCTGTATTACTTTAGGAACAGAAGAAATTTATTTTTTTGAAAGTGGATGAGGCCAGTATGACATAAAATATATGCTCCAAAATATTTCAAACTCAGATCTAGCCTGCTGTATCACGTTACATAGAGCAAAACATATTTTTGGGTTACTCTGCATAAGCTCTGCGTCCAGCTGACTTTGACCGCCACAGACGTAGTAGCTGGCTTATAGCACTGTATAACTTTTGGCACAGTAAAAAGTATTTTTTGGACTGGGCCTACTAAGAGAAGTTTGTTTTTTTTTTACTGTGAAACCAGGACGAGTTCAACGTCACTAAAATAGGATCGGCCTTTAAGCAGACTGGATCAACTTTGCCACAGTAAAAAACCTTTGATGGACGCTGCCTGCCAACCAAAACTATATATACACTAGGTTAGACTGTGCGTACAAGCTGAATTTGACCGCCACTGACATAGTAGCTGTCTTATAGCACTGTATGACTTTTGGCACAAGAAAAAATATTTTCTGGACTGGACCTAGTAAGAGAAGTTTTGTTTTTTTTACTGTGAAACCAGGACAAGTTCAACACCACTAAAATAGGATCGGCCTTTTAGCAGACTTGATCAACTTTGCCACAGTAAAAAACCTTTGGTGGACGCTGCCTGCCAACTAAAAATATATATAGATTTGACTGTGCGTACAAGCTGGATTTGACCGCCACTGACATAGTAGCTGTCTTATAGCACTGTATGACTTTTGGCACAGGAAAAAATATTTTTTGGACTGGGTGTAGCAAGAGAAAAAATGTATTTTTTTACTCTGAAACCACCTCAAGTTCAACTCCACTAAATTAGTACCTGACACTAAAAAAAACTTTAGTGCACACAGCTTTCAATATCACAATAGCAACAGGAAAAAAACAGATTTTGTGTTCTGCAATAAGAAGCTCTGCAGACTGTGCAGAGCACAATTTCAACCCCACTAAATGAAAAGGTGCACTGCGCTTGCTTGATCACATTAGCAAGTGCAAAACAAGATTCAAGGTATACTGAGACATGGAGCTCTATACCAGCGGTGCACAGCACTATTGTATGGCATGGGCCATCTGTTTCTGTCAGAATCTCAGAAATTGCACAAGAACACCAAAATTGTGCTGCACCAGCGATTGCGGAGGTTCACAGGCTAGGAATTATCTACACTATCTGACTACCACACAAGCGCCCATCTGTCTAGCTAATATCTCTCATTATATTGGAGAACACTGAGCTGCGTCTGTCTCCAGCAGTGACATGGATATAATTGTGCTGAGGGAACATGGCTGCTTTTCATATTGAGAGGACATATGATTTCTGCAGCCAATTATGTCTGGACAGTGTAGATGCTTCCTCCGCTATGATTGGCTGGCCGCGCTTTCCTCAGTTAAAGTTACTGTCCACAGGAAATAAAAAAACAGTGCGCCGCTGATCTGACCTGTTCTACGCTGTTCATAGCCCCCACGCTCACCTGGCACATGTCACCGCTCATCATACACTTGCACTATGCTACCAAAACTGTTCAAAACACCGTGGTTGCCCTGTATTTGCGGTCCCGCACAAATTCGTCTAACTTTTCTGATTTAAAGAAAATTTGCTCGCCTTCGCGATCACAAATCCAAATGTACCATATTCGTGCCGAATTTGAAACTTTCGAACATTTGCGAACAAATTCGCTCAACACTAGTGGTGAGCACCTTGAACCCACAAGTGCTTCATAGAATTTCATAAAGTTGAGCTGGGAAAATTAAAAAAATATTTTTTTTCCCACAAAAATGTTGTGCTAGCCCCAAATATTTCATTTTCACAATTCACAAGGGTAACAGGAGAAAATGGACTATAAAATTTGTTATGCAATCTCTCCTGAGTATGTTGATACCCCATATCTGGAGGAAAACTACTTTTTGGGCACATGGCAGGCCTCGGAAGGTAAGGAGCTCCAATTCACTTTTGGAGTGCTAAATTGACTGGAATAGATAGCGGACACCATATCATATTTGCAAAGGCCCTGATGTGCCTAAACAGTGGAAACCCCAACAAGTTACCCCATTTTGGATACTACACCTCTCAACCCCTCAAGAAATTTATCTAGACATGCAGTGAGCACCTTGAACCCACAAGTGCTTCACAGTATTTTATAAGGTTGAACCGTGAATATGAAAAAATATATTTTTCATGAAAAAATGTTGTTTTAACCCCATATATGGTGGAAAACTACTGTTTGGGCATATGGCAGGGCTCAGAAGGGAAGGAACGCCAATTGAATTCTGGAGTGCAATTTTTTCTGGAACAGATTGCGGACCATGTCACATTTGAAGAACCCCTGACATGCTAAACAGCAGAAACCCCCACAAGTTACCCCATTTTGTAAACTACACCTCACAGAAACTCACTCAGCTTTTATGCACACACACACTGATTACAAGCAAACAGGTCACAGGTGAGGATGTTACCTTTAGCCATTCAAACGCATTTGTGTCAAATTCTGTGCATGTTATCAGGCCAAAATCACCAGGGTATGTGAACTTTTGATCAGAGTCATTTGGATGTTCTTGGTTGTCATTAAGATTTAAGAGAAGACACACTTGTTTGACAATAAATGGCTTCACTCAACCAATAACCATGAGTGGAGAAAAAGTTTTTTTGTTATCATTCATATTGTCTGAGGCCAAGAAAAGAAAATTTCTGCCGGTGTATGTAAACTTTTGAGCACAACTGTACCTACATTGAAGGAAATAATTATTTGATCTCTTGCTGTTTTTGTAAGTTTGCCCACTGACAAAGACATGAACAGTCTATAATTTAAGGGTAGATTAATTTTAACATTGAGAGATAGAAAATCCCCCCAAAAAATCAAGAAAATCACATTGTATAATTTAGATTTTTTTTTGCATTTTGCAGTGAGAAATAAGTATTTGATTCCTCTGGCAAACAACACTTAATACTTGGTGGCAAAACCTTTGTTGGCAAGCACAGCAGTCAGACGTTTTTTGTAGTTGATGATGAGGAAGGAATGTCAAGAGGAATTTTGGTCCACTCCTCTTTGCAGATCATCTCTAAATCATTAAAATGTTGAGGCTGTCACTTGGCAACTTGGAGCTTCAACTCCCTCCATAAGTTTTCTATGGAACTAAGGTCTGGAGACTGGCTAGGCCACTCCATGACCTTAATGTGCTTCTTTTTGAGCCACTCCTTTGTTGCCTGAGCTATATGTTTTGGGTCATTGTCTTGCTGGAAGACCCAGCAACGACCCATTTTTAATGTTCTGGCGGAGGGAAGGAGGTTGTCACTCAGGATTTTACGGTACATGGCTCCATCCATTCTCCCATTGATGTGGTGAAGTAGTCCTGTGCTCTTAGCAGAGAAACACCCCCAAAACATAATGTTTCCATTTCCATTCTTGACAGTGGGGATGGTGTTCTTTGGGTCATAGACAGAATTTCTCTTCCTCCAAACACGGCAAATTGACTTAATGCCAAAGAGCTCAATTTTTGTCTCATATGACCACAGCACATTCTCCCAATAACTTACAGAATCATCCAGGTGTTGATTGGCAAACTTCAGATGGGCCTGCACATGTGCCTTCTTGAGCAGGGGGACTTTGCAGGCACTGCAGGATTTTAAACCTTTAAGGCGTAATGTATTACCAATGGATTTCTTGGTAACTGTGGTCCCAGCTGCCTTAAGATCATTAACAAGTTCTCCCGTGTAGTTTTAGGCTAATCTCTCACCTTCCTCATGATCAAGGATACCCCACGAGGTGAGATTTTGCATGATGCCCCAGATCGATGTCGATAAGACAGTCATTTCGTATTTCTTCCATTTTCTCTACTATTGCACCAACAGTTGTCTCCTTCTCACCTAGCGTCTTACTTATGGTTTTGTAGTCCATTCCAGCTTTCTACAGGTCTATGATCTTGTACCTGACATCCTTAGAAAGCTCTTTGGTCTTGCCCATGTTGTAGAAGTTAGAGGCTGACCGATTAATTGAGTCTATGGACAGGAGTCTTTTATACAGATGACTATGTAAGACAACTGTCTTTAATGCAGGTAACGAGTTGATTAGGAGCGTATAACTAGTCTGTAGGAGCCAGAACTCATAATGGTTTGTAGGGGATCAAATACTTATTTTTCACTGCAAAAAAAATTATCTAATTTATACAATGTGATTTTCTTTTGGGGATATTCTATCTCTCAATGTTAAAATTAACCTACCCTTAAAATTATAGACTGTTCATGTCAGTGGGCAGACTTACAAAAACAGCAAGGGATCAAATAATTATTTCCTTCACTGTTAGTGTGAAATTCTCCAAGTGACCGGTGTATTATTGGCGTTCTAATGGTATTTCTTACTGACAAGTCATGAATAAGAATGTATGAGATTATACCTGCAAAATTCTACTGTTATGTTGTAATTCATGTCTATGTTCTGCTGCTGTGATACTGTAATTTCCCTCCGGATCAATAAAGTGTATTGTATCATATGTCACATTGCCAGAGCCCCTTAGGTGCCAAAACAGCAGAACTCCCACCAAAAGTGACCTTATTTTACAAACGACACCTCTCAATGAATTAATCTAAGGGTTCAGTGATCATATTGACACCACAGGTGTGTCACAGAATATAATACCATCGGGTGGTGATGAAAAATTAATTAAATTTTTACCAAAAAAATTTAGTTTTAGCCCCAGATTTTACATTGTCACGTGGGGAAAAGGGTAAAAATGGACCAATATTTGCCACACAATTTCTGCTAAATGTACCAATACTCCATATGTGGCTGTGCAGTACTGCTCAGACACCTGGTGTGACTCGAGAGGCAAGGAGCGCTTTTTGACTCTTGGAGAACAAATTATCGTAGAATAGTGTGGAATCCACATATAGAGCCCCTAAGGGCCAAAATAGCAGAATCCCCCCTTGAGTGACCCCATTTTGGAATTACACCACTCTGGTAATTTATCTACAGGTGCAGTGAAGATTTTGACTCCATGGGTGTTTGCCAGAAACAAGCAGCAGTGAATGTTGCTGAGTGAAAATTGCAAATCTGCAACTGTAGTGCCTGTACATTGAAGTGCCCAGTACATTGTAGTGCACGTACGTTGGGGTGTTCATACATTGCAATACCCATACATTGTGCCCAGCTCATGCTTCTGGAGACACGGACCCTGTAAATTAAGCGGGCTTTCATTGCTACAGAAATGCCAAATGTGGATGCTAACTGTGATTTAGGCACACTGTGGGGCTTAAAAGGGAGGGGTGCATTTTTGATTTGAGAGCACAGAATTTGCTAGATTTCTTTTGGGTGGCGAGGAGTCATAGCGCTTTCCCAGAGCCTTTGTGCTACCAGCGTCATGGAAGCCCCCTATATTTCCATTGACGAATGGTGAACATGAGTGTGGACCTGCTTTTTTGTGGATTGAGTTGAAACCAGGAACATTTTACATAACATTTTGGATCACCTTTACCCTTCGCAGAGCACTTACATCGGGGTTTTCATCTAAATCTTCAATTGACACGATTCAGATGAAACCCTGGGGGATCTATTCACTTTTATTGATATCTTTTTCGGACACATCCTAACATTTTTTGATCACTTTCTATTCCAATTTTTTGGATGCAGAATGAACAAAAACCAACAATTCAGGTATTGTTTTTTGGAAGTTTTTTTATGCTGTTCACTGTGTGTTAAAAGTGATAAGACAGCTTTATTCTTCGGGTCAGTACATTTACAGCAATACCACATTTATATAGTTTTTTTATGTTTTGGTGCTTTCACACAATAAAGCTATTTTACAGAGAAAGAAATTGTTTTTGCATTGCTCTATTCTGAGAGCTATAGCTTTTTTATTTTTCTGCTGATGGAGTTGAAGGGCAGCTTGTTTTTTGTGGGACAAGAAGCCATTTTCAGCAATACCATTTTTATTTACATTTGATTGTTTGATTTTATTCCACCTTCTGATAAGCGGTATAGTGAAAAAGAATAGTTTTTTGCCTTGTTTTTTTTTTTACGGTGTTCACTGAAAGAAAAGGCTGCAGCAATTGGCCCAAGGCAATAGGGTGGAAAACGGCATGACGGGGGTGTGGCATAGGTGGGGACAGATATAGAGAAGGTGGAGTCAGGTGGGGACAGCTTATAAGGCCGAAAAAGGGAGTTGCCTGGTCCTTTCTTTCTCTCTTCTGGACACGACACAAGTCTTACCTGGACAATGTCAGCGGAGCAGCTGCTTGAGGCCTTGCAAATTGTGACTACGGAGGACCCTTCTGGATGGCTGGTGGAACAAGAAGTCCAGATCGTCAATGTTGGTCCAGGAAATCCGTCATCGAGGGTGCTGCATCCACGGCACTCGAGGCCACCGGTGAGGATGTTCCCTGACAGGGCACGGAAGCCCAGTCGTCGGCAAGGGAGTCCTTCCATGGACCCCCTGGTACATAACCCTAGCTTTCTTGCGACCCCCTCCACTCAAAATCCCTCCCCAGGGTCTCTAGAAGCAGTTGCAGGGTCCCCCTCTAAAGTTAAAAAACGTGCCCGGGGTCACGCTGTTAGGGAACAGCCAACGCAGCCCAGAGCTTCAGCAAGGAGCAGGCCTATGCCTGCCGAGTGGGCGGAGGCACCGCAACAGTACTCAGGCACAGTGTCGGCGGCTAGCAGCGTGGCAATGGAGGCCATACACCCTCTCATGCCTGGCCGTGAAGGAAGCAGCCACGGCGGGGCGAGTGGCGCGGCGGGAGAGTCGGCACAGCGGCACCCTCGGTCACGTGACCATGAGGACCTGTAGTCATGTGACCACAGGGAGGGGCCTGCACCTCAAGGAGGCCCCAATGTGGGGCATTACAGTGGTGGCAGCTGCACTCATCCAGCCAGGCAGTGTCTTATGCCTGGCCGGGAATGGAGCAGCCACGGCGGGGCAGGTGGCGCTGCAGAAGAGGCTGCACCGTGGCACCCCCGGTCACGTGACCGTGAGGACCTGCGGTCACATGAGCGCGGGGAGGGGCCTGCTACTCAAGAAGACCCCAATGCGGGGCATTACAGCGGCGGCACCTGTGCTAGTCCGGCCAGACAGCCTCCTATGCCCAGCCTGGACTGGCTCAGGCTCAGCGTGGTGGTGCAGAATGTCATTGCTTCACATCAGCTCCCGTGCTCATGTGGCCGGGAGGACCTGCGGTCACGTGACTGCAGGGTGGGGCATCATATTCAAGGAGTCCCCAACGTGGGACATTTTGGCGGCGAAAATGGCACAGCGGTAGCCGGGCACCCCCTTATGCCCGGCCCAGATTCGGCGCAGTGGCAGCAAAGGAGCCCATGCAGCACACGTGGTCAGCCCCAAGGCCATTCCTCTCCATAGCCCTACCACACACCAGGCTCTGTAACAGCCGCCTCCATCCCCTGCCCCCACAACACCCAGACCATTTTCAGCAGGCAACCTCCTCCTACCACCCCATATATTGGGCACATGACCCAGTGGCCACAGGCTGGCTTTTGCTCCCACAATAACCCCCCTTCCCGTCACCCCTGCTCTGCCCCTCAGGCTTCCCCGGGGCCCGCCCTTTACTATTGGCACCCAGGAGTTTAGTACCCAACCTCCCCAATCAGCAGCGGTGATGGATGTCGTCATTGTGTCGGAAATGCCAAGACGGACAATACCATACATCCGGGAAAGACAACAAGGGACCGCTCACGCGGTCCGGTGAGTATGAATCCATGTCGTGTCTGGGTCCACCTACACTAATGTCGCAGGGCTTGAGACACAGTCAGAGGACAGAAGAGTTAGATTGGGAAGTAAGGGGAGGGGTTAACACAGCGGGAACAAGCATGCAGAACACGCTAACTGTACTAAAAAATTTTGTAGCCTCCCTAGAGATGCAAAACCACCGGCAGGCACCAGCGTCAGCATGGGTCACATCGGGAAGTGAGGTTAGGATGGACAAGGGCGTAGCGCTGGAAGTAGGATATTTGCAGCCAGTGGCTGTGGCAGACAAGAAAACAAAAGATAAAGGGGATAGGATTCACCTGGAAGATAGGACGCGAGACGAGGTTTACTTCTGCTACGAGGGTCCCCTGGGGGCACACTTAAAAAAAGAGGTGAAAGAGCAGATTTGGAGGGACGAGTACGTGGAGATATTCTCCTTACTGCCATTGGAAAAATTTAATGTAGATAAGAATAGGAACAACGATAATAAAAAAGAGGACGAAAAGAAACGGAAATGGCGATTAATATCACAAACATTCACAAACTGGACACAAGCGTTCAACATCCTAGCCAGTGTCATAAGCGAGAGGGAACCAGAAAACTGCTCGGCCCTATTTGGCTACATAGACGCCATTGGGGAGGCGTACAGAGTGTACGGGGGTCAAATGTGGCGGAGATACGACAAACAATTTCATCAAAGAAAAGCAGTTCGACCAGCAATAAGATGGGACCAGAAATATATAGGACTGTGGTTGAGGGCAATGGTCCTGGCTAGGTTCGGGCACCCCTTTCAAGGCGGGGCCAGGTCATCCGGCCACTATGGAACCAAGGGAAAAGATAAGGGATGGGGGCACACGAGCGGACAGAGGTCAGGAATATTCTGGCAGTTCAATGAGAGTCAGTGCAAATACGGGTTTGAATGTAAATACAGGCACGCCTGCTCCTTCTGTACTGGAACATCACACGGGCAGACAAGTGCTATAAAAAAGGAAGAGGGGTGGCCACTCACGGGAATTCCCAATGGAGTGACACCAGTGAATCTAGCAAAAATGCTTCCCTTCCTAAATAGGCTCCCAAACAAGGAAATAGGGCTGCTGCTGGCGGCAGGCTTTGAGGTGGGTTTCCAAATTCCCTCTGTTGTGGTCGCGGTCCCTATCACCAATAAAAATCTAAAATCGGCCTATCAGTACCCAGCGGTAGTTTCTGAGAAGTTAAAAAAGGAGGTAGCCTTGGGCAGAATGGAAGGACCATTCAAGGAGTTACCATTAAAAAATATGGTGGTGTCCCCACTCGGAGTTGCTCCTAAAAAAGAGCCCAACAAATTTAGGCTAATCCACTATCTTTTGTACCCGAGAGGTGGTTCAGTGAACTATGGCATACGCAGCGAACTAAGCTCAGTGGTCTATACCTCCTTTGACGAAGTGGTCAAGTGGGTCCAAAAGTTAGGATAGGGTACACTAATTGCCAAGACAGACATTGAAGGGGCGTTCAGATTACTACCGGTGCACCCGGACAGTGTCCGGCTGCTGGGATGTTTTTGGGAAGGGGCATACTGTTTAGATCGCTGCTTGCCCATAGGTTGCTCTATTTCCTATTCCCTATTTAAAGCTTTCAGCCACTTTCTTGAATGGGTTGTAAAAGACGAGTCTGGGGGGGGCACAAATTATATATATATTTACCTCAATTATTTCCTGTTCCTCGGCCCAAAAGACTCACCCTGGTGTAAATCCACATTAAACATTATGCAGTGGGTGGTGGAGTTATGCGGGGTTCCCTTAGCACCTGGATAAACGGAAGGCCCAGCCACACAAATGCGCTTCCTCGGGATTGTCATCGACTCCAAGAAGTGGGAACTGCGGTTACCTGATGATAAAGTGGTGGTGTTAAGATCTGAATTAGGAAGAGCCAAGTGACTTAAAAAGATGACTTTGAGGGAGAAACAATCGCTATTAGGCAAGCTGAACTTGGCATGCAGGGTGATGCCCATGGGATGCATTTTCTCCCGAGGGTTGGCCGGGGTTACGGCGGGCGTAAGGGCCCCACATCACTATATCAGGCTGACAAAAGACCATAGGAAGGACTTGGCGGTTTGGGCCACATTCCTAGAACAATATAACGGATGTTCGCTGATAATGGACGAAGCGACGGACAAGGTCAATTTAGAACTGTTCGCGGGCGCGGTAGGTAGCAGAGGGTTTGGCGCTTACTTCAGAGGCCAATGGTGCACAGGAAGGTGGTCCAACAAATGGAAGGAGACAGGGCTAGTAAAAAACATAGCGCTGCTCGAAATCTTCCCAATTTTTGTAGCAGCAACATTGTGGGGCCAGCAGATATGCAACAAATGGATTAGTTTCCGCTGCGACAACATGGGAGTAGTAATGGCAGTTAATAATCTGTCGGCATCTTCACCACCAGTGGTCAGGGTCTTAAGGTAATTATTTTTGGAGTGTTTATTGATAAACACCTGTATAACGGCCTCTCACATACCAGGCGAAAAGAACACGATCGCTGACGCACTTTCTCGTTTTCAGTGGGATCGTTTTCGGTCCATGGAGCCGGGAGCGGAGGAGAAAGGGCTAGAGTGCCAACAACACTTATGGAAATTGGCATTCATGCAGCATAACCCTTAATTAAGTCATCCCTATCCCTTAACCTGTGGAAAGCATACCAAGCAGCCTAGGGGCTGTGGGAGGGCCGAAAGAGGGGAATAAGTAATGCTTTATCCGAAGACGAATCAGGTAGGTTTGCTACTCATATGGTTAACACTAGGACTACTGGACTCGTGACCCCGCCTAGAACTACTGAAAGGAGTCATTTTGACTCCTTGCTTGTTTTCGTTTATTTTTAGAGTTTCATTTGTGGTTATTTATTAATAATTATATTTTTTGTAATGTATTATTATTGTGAGATCCAACAGTAATGCTTTTGATTGTTTTTTTTCTGCTTTTCTTATTTTTCTACAGAAAATAACAATAATTATAATAGACGTTTTTCAAACATTTTTTTTTATTCAAGTGCACACATATAAACAACAACTGAAGAACAAAAAGCAGAGAAAATGTAGGTGGAGGAGCATAAAAATGAAAATATGGCGCAGAATTCACCTTCTAAACAATTGGTGTTTCACATTTTAGGCATTGCCTTTGATTTATGGCAGTACATTGCCCACACAAAGACTTACCACAAGTCTTACAATTTCCGACAGATCTATTTTTCTTGCACCTTTCTTTGATCTGGCAAAATTTTGTTTGAACCATCACTTCTGAGCATGTAGAAACTTGGGACGTGGAACCCTTTTCCCTATCTGTGACATAAGGACCACTCAACTCTCTCACAAGCGTTTGCAAAAATGCCTTGCGTGACATTTTTTGGTGGGTAATCTCCTTGAATATTATCCATGCATTTATACCCGCAAAGTCTAAGGCATTTTCAAATGCATGAACAGGCCATCTCCTTGTGCATGTTCGTGTGGTATATTTTCGTGCCATCTGATCCACTACATCTACTCCATATTTTGTTTCATTGTAAAACTTTACCGTTTCTGGAGTTTTTTTAGCGGAATCAGACGCAACAACAACATCTGGATGGACGGAACTCAAAATGACAACATTTTTGTTGGGCTTTCCTTGATATACTGTAAGTGTAAAATTGTCTTCATTTCTAAACACTTTAGTGTTGTACAATTCCTCTTTCATGGATTTTATTTCTTTAGGCACTTCTCGCCTTATCTTGTTCAGTGTTCCCACGATGGTTGTTCCTTTGCTTTTTAGCTGTTTAGCTAATTTTACTGAAGTAAAATAATTATCGGTTGTAACATTGCGACCTTTTTTCAAAAACGGGTCCAATAACTTCATTACCACATGGTCAGCTAAACGGTCCTCAGCACGGCGTGTGTCATCTTTGCCTAGATAAGGGAAGCTATTTGCCAGATATTTGCTCCTCTTATCAACAGCTAGCCAATATTTGTGGCCATATTTATCTGGTTTGGAAGGCATGTACTGCGTGAATGGACACCTAGTTTTGCTTGGGAAAAGTTGCTCATCCACCGTTATGTATGGGCCAGGTTTGTAACACGCAATACAATTTTCAATAAACCTGTCCCACACAGTAGAAAATAGAGCAAACTTGTCCGTTTGCAGTCTCTCCGATCGAGTAGATTTCTCATCAAATCTGAGAAACCTCATAATTTCAACAAAGCGGTCCCTAGACATTGTCGCTTTGCAAAACGGTATTCCCCAGTCATTACACCAAATACTGCTAATCGAGTGACGGTTCGTGCCAGATATTCCACGAGCATAGAATATCGCAATGAATGCATCTAGCTCCTCATCAGATAGAGTAAACTGTAAATTATTGTTCCTGCATGCTTCTGCAAGCGTACAGTTCTTTATATGTGTCAATATATATGAATCAAAAAATAAACGCCATGCGCTCAAAGGACTATCGATAATGATATTTCTTCTGGCGTATCCTGTAGGGCCAGGTGCTTCTCGAAGAATATTTTGGCTGTCACGCCTACCAGGCAAGTGTTCTCCAATTTCAACAGGTTTCCATTGAATACCATCCGCTGAAACTAGTATTCCTTCAGATTCGCCTTCTCTGGTGTTTGTTGTTGCATTACCTTCGCCGCCATCGTTATTTGTTGTTCTTTCATTTCTGGGACGTTTTGCTGATTTTTTCTGTCCACGACCAGGAGGATGGTCACGAGGCAACATAACTGCATGAGCCCGATCCCCAGTTGATGTGCTTGGAATATCTGTAAAAAAGTTGATGAATATTTAGAATTTTTGTTTTGTAAGGGTCCGTGCACACTGGCTGGATTAGCGGCGGAATATCCGACTGGATATTCTCACCACAATCCGGCCCGTACCTGCCCGCTCAGGTACAGAGCGGAGTTTCATACCTGAAGCTCCGCTCCGAACCCCGGGCTGGAGCCGCTGTCTGGGACGGAGCCGTGCTCGCGCGTAAGCAAGCGCTGCTCTGTCCCTGACAGCGGCTCCAGCCCGGGGTTCGGAGCGGAGCTTCAGGCATGAGCGGGCAGGTACGGCCTGTATTGCGGCAAGAATATCCAGATGGCTACTCAGCCAGAATTCTGCTAGTGTGCACAGGCCCTAACTCAGTGTGTGGAAGAACAAATAAATACACATAACTACTTACCTTCTGGATTTGTTCCTTCTGAGTCTTCAGATTCACTTGATATGTTCTGAGGAATGAAATCTTCATCACTGTCAGAATCAAATACATGTTCCTGCAATTCGGATTCCGATTCATCCTCCGGTATGGATTGCAAAGTAGCCAGAATATCCTGAGGCTTTATCAAACGTTTTCTCTCCATATTCCTCACAAATTCCATAATTCTATATAGTTCCCTGCTGAAAAATAGAAATGAAATGAAAACTAAAAGAAATAATAACTGTTCTGCCACCTTCAAAAGTAGGTGGGCTGAATCAGTTGACAGACAGCTAAACTATTTCATAACAATTCATACCTGTATGAGTCTTCAGAGCTCGTATGTCTGCGTCTGTTCTCTTTGTCTCTTCAGCTGAACTGAAAGTAAAGTTACTATCCAGAATACTGTCTCCTGCTAGGACCTTAGAAAAACACCACCCTTCATTAGCATAAGATAAGAGCCTAGAGTAAACAAGCTATTTTGTTCAGCATTACACAGTAATACAAGCAGGTAAAACACAAGGAAAATGTGAAAAGTTGACATGTAAATTGAACTACATCTATATGAACATCAGGGTAAATAAGACAGAGTGAAAAAATTATGCACAAAACTTTATAGCAACATTTAGTGACAAAAGGACCGCAAAATATAGTAGGGAGTCAAAATGACTCCCTTCAGTAGTTCTTGGTAAATTTTGAAAAAAACGCGCAAATTTTTCACCAAAATTATTTATTCTCACAAAATCTTTTTTTACATCATATTTGAGGAAAAGTCACTGAGTTTCAAGCCGGAATTCTGAAAAATGTAGTCACAGAAGAGAAATAAAAAATGAAAGGAGTCAAAATGACTCCATCAGTAGTTCTAGTGTTAAGCAAAGGAGCTCCGGAGGGGTGGTAACCCACCGAGGTAAGTCGGGTTATCGCGGGAATGGGATTTGGTTTCAAGTCCCAGTGACTTATAGACTTAATAAAGAACCCATTAGTAAAACAGACTGTAAGATGGTTTAGTCGTGGGTAGGCACAGAAAGATGGTCGGTGCCCGGTATTGTTCAAACTTCTGGAACGATTGGGTAAAGAACTACTAGAGATCTGCAGCTCAGAGTATGAACTAACACTCTTCCATCTAGACTTCTCCTGGGCTTTTTTCAGAGCTCTACGAATTAGCGAGCTCGTAGCCCCATCCAGAAAAGAAAGTGGGGGGGATATTAGCAAAGGATGTGTTAGCAACAAAAGAAGGAGTGGAACTTTGGTTAAGGCACTCTAATATGAACCAGGTTGGGATAGGAAAGAAAGTGTAGTTGGGAGCGGTGTGGGGATCAGAAATGTGCCATGTAAAAACCTTTGAGTGTTTCAAGAATCTTGGGGGGGATCCGAGCGGCCCCCCTCTTATGTCACGAAGATAGCACTTTTCTATCAAGATACCAATTCACCATTTTTAGGAAATGCCTAAAGAAGGTGGGGCTGGATCCGCTCAGTTTTGACCCCACTCCTTCAGGAAAGGGGCCGCCACACAGGCTGCGGCGTGCGGTCTAAGCGTGGAGACCGTCAAACGCATTGGAAGGTGGGAATCAAAACTGTTTTTATCATACGTGCGACCCCAGGCAACAGTTCACTTGCAATAAATGTGTGTGTGTTTGTGTTCTAATATCAACATTATCTTCCGCTTAGGTTTCCCGTGCTCGTAGGGATATGGGGCCATTCCCACATCCACTGGGGGTGTCACGAGCAGATGTGAGGCGATTTAGAAAGCAACTCGGCATCCCAAGCGACACAGCCACCATCAAGGGACATAGCCATTATACACTGGTTGGGGTTTAGAGGGATAAAGGCAGGATATTGCAGGTAGTAACAAAAGTCGTACGCGTAGGTCGCCCCCCCAATATACTGGTGCCGCGTGAGGGGGGTCTCGAGTACTCAAGGTGTCAAGTACTCTCATGGTGATGAGTTTAGGGTCCTTGAAGTTGGTTTCTAAATTGGTATGGGAGTGTCCACAGGGCATGGATCCCTTGGTTATACATGTGGCTTTTGGGGGTCTGGTGATTGGTGGGACTTCGACAAATGGAGGTCGAATCCCGGGTGTGGTGGTTTAAAACCGCTTGGACCATCCCCCCATGGGGCGGGGGAGGGTTTGAGGTGCTACTGGGCTGGTAGTGGGCAGCAGGGAGCAGGTGGAATTGTGTCATTGGGATCACCAGACCCCCTCATAGCTTCAAGGATCTTAACGCGTCTTTATGTCTAGAATACACAAAGCTTCTTAACCATGCATTAATAAAGGCCACTGCGGCCAATTTCGCCCAAGCCATGGTGTCTGTTGTTTTTTTTTGGGGGGGGAGTTGACCGACACACCTCAGATTGACGATACCAACGTCAGGGATTAACTAGTGGAGCAGTTTTAATAGGCCAGGTCATTTCGGACACAGCAATACCATATTTGTGCATTTGTATTATACCATGTACAGTCATGGCCAAAAGTATTGGCACCCTTGAAATTGTTCCAGAAAATGGAGTATTTCTCCCAGAAAATTATTGCAATTACAAATGTTTTGTTATACACATGTTTATTTCCTTTGTGTGTATTGGAACAACAGAAAAAAAATTGGAGAAAAAAAGGCAAACTGGACATAATTTCACACTATAGCCCAAAAATGGGCTGGACAAAATTGTTGGTGCCCTCAACTTAATATTTGGTTGCACACCCTTTGTTGCATACCCTTTGGAATATGTAAAATCAATTGCTTCCTATAAGCATTAACGAGCTTCTTACACCTCTCAACTGTAATTTTGAACCACTCTTTTTTTACAAACTGCATCATGCCACCGTTCAGCAAGGCTTCTAGATGTAGCAGAAATGAACTTGTTGAGGGAGGAAAAATGACATGGGGTCCCCCCTATATTAAATAACCACAAAAGGCTAAACAGACAGCTGTGGGCTGATATTAACAGCCAAGGAAAGGGCCATGGAGAATGGCCCCCTCCCAGACTAAAAACATCAGCCCTCAGCCACCCAGAAATGGTGCATCCACTAGATGCACCAATTCTGGCACATATCCTTGCTCTTCCCACTTGCCCTGGTGCGGTGGCAAGTGGGGTAATAGTATTGGGGATGATGTCAGCTTTGTATTGTCAGCTAACATCAAGCCCAGGGGACCCCTGTAACGGGGGTCAGGGTGGCAGTCGGTGGCGAGTGGCATGTCAGTTTCAGTGATTAAATCCTCACTCTGGCCCGCTACAGAAAAAGGGAACTCGGAGAATCCCTGGGTGTGTGTGTGTTGTGGTTTCTCCGTGGACGATACCTCCATACTCACTTCTGTCTCGCCATCCCGTATGTTGAGTCTTTTAGCCTTCAGAAGGAGAAAACCAGACCAGCTTAAAAAATGTAAAAACTTCTTTACTTGCAGCCACAGTCACATACAGGGAGTAACAAGTAATACAGTCTCTTTGTGATCTCTTCACATACAGCGGCACTTTACCAGTGATGAAAGACACGGACACCGATTTGGATATGAAGATTAACGCCGAATGCGCCAGCTCTCTGTGTAACTCCATTGTCTGTCCCACTGCCTGCCCGCTTGGATCCACCCCCTGATGAGGCTGTCCTGTCTTGGCATGTAAGGTGAAGTTCCCACATTGACCTCTCCATGTACATCTGTTCCTGTTGTCTCCGCTGTTTAGACTGTTCAGATTCACCTTCCAGATAAGGTTGTCCAAAAACTCCCAGACTGTGACACTCACACCCTTCTCCTGTACTTTCTCCTGTGTCCTCCTGACACGTCCTCACTAGTCACTATACCTCACTCAACCCATTCTGCCTGCAATCAGGAAGTGACTCCTTTCTTCACTAAACCTGCCACTCCCACACTGGAGCAGCTCCTAAACCCCTTAACTCTTTCCCAACCATAACTGCATACTCTGTGTGCTATAGTGCCCACCTCTGCACTACTTCTATCAATCTAATAGTCTACCCGCACCAACCTATATTGAACCTATAATTAACCCATCAGATATTAGATCATATGATTGCTCATATATAAACAAAGAGCACAGCATTATGTGCATTAAGAGGGAAGAGGCGCATGACCGTCCCGGTCACCCTCTTACACCCCATTACTAACCCTTCAGTCATATTGTAATAAAGACACAGCAAGAATAAATTGAAAATAAAGACACAGACACCATTATTTTAAATAAAAATAAAAAGCAATGTTATACTCACATTTACGCCTAATCTATTGAAGCACATGTCTCCTATAAAAGACTAACAAATAAAAAAACTCCCTATTCCTCAACTGTCTGGCGATAATCCATCAAAGCCCATGTCCCCTGTAGAAGACAAAAATGTAAAAAACACCATATTCGTTACCTGTCCGGTGAGAAGATTATCCATTTGTTTCTTGACGAGTTCAACTCTGCTACATCTGGAATGATGCTACCATTCAGCCTAGCATCAAGAAGAGACACTGAGCTGTGTATGATAGCGCAACATCAGTGCCTTGCGGTGCATTAGAAAGGTCACTGGAGTTCATAATTGATTTACCCCGATCACCTCACTTACAGCACCGCTGGCTATGTGAGAACTTTCAGCCAGCAGTGCCATAAGTGAGGTAACCGGGTTCATCAGCTATGAATTCCAGTGACCGTTCTCACGGCAGTGCAACACACTGCAGGAGCGTTATTAATGCTCCTGTATAATGGATAATAAGTGTCGCTCAAATGTACTTGAGAGGTTGCTCAGAAGCATGACAAGAAGTCACATTAAATTGAGAATAAACTTCGGCACTCCAAGTTGCAAGTAAAATGGAAGTTTTTATATTAACTTGTATTTACAGGCATTCAGATTAAGCCAACATTTTGGCCCGTATGTGGCCTTTATCAAGGTAAGTCTGTATGGTATAAAACAAAAAATAGAAAACAAATAAATAGATGAAACAAAACATCTGATCTCACAGCAGTTTGACCAGGCAATAATCAAAATAAATAGCTTGAAAAACAGCTAAATATCATATACAGATCAAATGTGAAAAATGCATAACACACAATAATTGATGAAGACATGGTAGTTATGAAGTAACTTAGTGAAGAAGGTGCTGGAAGGTATGCGGTAGGTTATTTTTAGTCTTTTGCAGGGGACATTGGATTCAATGGATTATCTTCTCGTTGGACAGGTGAGGAATTTGTTTTTTTTGTCTTTGACAGGTTACGTGGACTTCAGTGGATTAGGCATAAAAGTGAGTATAACTTTTCTTTTTTATTTTTATTTCAAATAAAGGAGTCTTTGTCTTTGGCACACACAGACACACAATGCTAAGATTGAGTCAACTTCTCCCCTTTTTATCTGGTTTCAGGTGTGATTTTCATATTGTCCACTTGTGTTACTTGCCACAGATGAGTCTGGACAAGCATTACATGCTTGAAACAAATTTGTTTACCCACAATTTTTTAAAGGTGGCAACAATTTTTATCAGCCCATTTTTGGGGTTTTGTGTGAAATTATATCCAAATTGCCTTTTAGTCTCTTTTTTTGCTGGTCCAATACAAAGGAAATAAACATGCTCATAACAAAACATGTGTAATTTTAATAATTTTCTTGGAGAAATACTTTGTTTTCTCAAACAATTTCAAGGGTGCCAGCACTTTTGGCCATGACTGTATGTGCCTTTTGCATTGCAGGCCATTAGATCAGCATCTCACAGACAGGGAAGAGGCGTCTCGCAGACAGGGAGGAGTCATGTCAGCTCTTGCTCTGAGCAGGAACTTACAGGCCACCGTACCCAGGTGACCCCGCTTCCATCTTTTGGCCCGAGGTCACCATGGGGTGTGATCCCAACTGCGTTGTGTCGATTGGAGCAGAGACGGAGCTCTCTCCATCTGCTATGCCAATTGATGTCGCTGTCAGTGTTGACAGTGGCAACATAGTGCTTAAATATCCGCAATCGGCGCTAGCACCGATAGTGAGTGTTGCTGCAGGGTGTCAGCTCTCATATAGGATTGACACTCACTTTTTATTACGCTGGCACTCGGAGCAAGACTCGTAATCGTCATGCCGTACATGTATGGCGGTTTGCGGGAACGCAACTCCTGCAATGCCGTAATGTACGCTGGATGTCGTGAAGGGATTAAAGTCCAATTTATCAAGTTATGTGGATGTTCAACTTGCAAAATTGCAGACAATCACTTTTAGCATACTTGCAAGACGCTAAGCATATCCTACATTTTAAATAATGTTAAATGGCAAAGCAATTATATCTTACACACCTATAATGTATCAGCACTGTTTACAGTTATTGAAAATAATAGATGTAAAGTGTGTATATTTTTCCTGGAAAAATCTGAAGTATTCCCCCAGGATCAAGTGCAATAGGGGATGTGATAAGGTTTATTTTAAATCAGAACTATTTTAATTATTGGATGGATTTGTATATTCAAAAATAGCGCACCAAGTTATGTTATTATTAGTGATGAGCGAGATTTATGAGCATGCTCGGGTGAACACTAAGTATCTTCAGTGTGCTCGGTGTTATGTTTAAATCACTTCCGTGTGCATGATTTGCGACTGTTTGACAGCTTTAATACATGTGAGGAATGCGAAAGAAACAGGCATTCCTCACAAGTATTAAAGCTGTCAAACAGTCGCAAATCATGCACACAGGACTGATTTAAACATAACAACGAGCACGTTGAAGATACTAGGTGTTCGCCCGAGTATGCTCGTCGAAAGGGTTAACAGAACATACTCGCTCATCACTAGTTATTATACAGCGTGGGCCATTTATAAATAAAATGGGAATGGTTGGTGATATCAGCTTCCTGTTTGTGGCACATTAGTATATGGGAGGGGGAAAACTTTTCCAGATGGGTGGTGACCATGGTAGCCATTTTGAGGTCGGCCATTTTGGATCCAACTTTATTTTATTCAATGGGAAGAGGGTCATGTGACACATCAAACTTATTGAAAATTTCATAAGAAAAACAATGGTGTGCTTGGTTTTAATGTAACTTTATTCTTTCATGAGTTATTTACAAGTTTCTCTTTGTTTACAGCCATTGACATGTCGCAGAGGTTAACATGTGAGGAGCGGATAGAAATTGTGTTGATGTCTGGTGAACGCATTACCCGGGTCATTGCACCAGATTTCAATGCAAGACACCCTACGAGACCACCCATTTCCCATGCTACAGTTAGCAAATTGGTTGCCAAATTTCATGAAACAGGTTCAGTGTTGGATTTGCCAAAATGTGGAAGCAAGAAAACCGACACTAATGAAGAAACATCAGTGGCTGTCCTAGCTTCATTCAGCAAGAGCCCACATGTCACTGGAGAGTGGCATCAGTCGAACATCCCTTCGGCAGATATTAGCTACTCACAAATGGCACCCTTACAAAATCCAGCTGCTGCAGCATCACGAGGATGACCCAGATCGGCGCACTGAATTTGCAGAATGGGCAAAACAAAAATTGGAACAGGACCCTCAGTTTACACAGAACATTATGTTCAGTGATGAGGCAAACTTTTTTGTGAATGGTGAAGTTAACAAACAAAACCACCGCTATTGGTCTGACACTAACCCAAAGTGGATAGATTCCTCCAAGACAGTTGGAACACAAAAATTGACGGTATGGTGTGGTATATGGGGTGCAAAGATAGTGGGACCATTCTTCATCAATGGAAACCTCAATGCCACTGGATATCTGAAATTGCTACATGATGATGTGTTGCCCTCTTTATGCACTGAAGATGGCACATTTTTCCAACAAGATGGTGCACCACTACATTACAGGTGTCAGGTCCGAGCATTCCTACATGAACAGTTTCCTGGAAAGTGGATTGGTCACCGTGGGCCAGTTGAATGGCCACCAAGGTCTCCTGATCTGACCCCCTTAGACTTTTATCTTTGGGGTCATCTGAAGGCAATTATCTATGCTGTGAAGATACGAGATGTGCAGCATCTGAAACAACGAATGCTAGAAGCCTGTGCTAGCATTTCTTCTGTGGTGTTGCTATCAGTGTGTCAAGAGTGGGAGAAGAGGGTTGCATTGACAATCCAACACAATGGGCAGCACTTTGAACACATTTTATAAGTGGTCATAAACTTGTAAAAAACTCATGAAAGAATAAAGTTACGTTAAAACCAAGCACACCATTGTTTTTTTATGAAATTCTCAATACGTTTGATGTGTCATATGACCCTCTTCCCATTGAAAAAATAAAGTTGGATCCAAAATGGCCAACTTCAAAATGGCCACCATGGTCACGACCCATCTGGAAAAGTTTTCCACCTCCCATATACTAATGTGCAACAAACAGGAAGCTGATATCACCAACCATTCCCATTTAATTTAGGTGTATCCATATAAATGGCCCACCCTGTAGTACAGTGCCTACAAGTAGTATTCAACCCCCTGCAGATTTAGCTGGTTTGATAAGATGCAAATAAGTTAGAGCCTTCAAACTGCAAACGAGAGTAGGTTTTATGAACAGAAGCATAAATCTTACAAACCTAAAAGTTATTTTGCTCAGTTGAATTTTATTAAATTTTAAACATAAAAGTGTGGGTCAATTATTATTCAACCCCTATGTTTAATATTTTGTGGAATAACCCTTGTTTGCAATTACAGCTAATAATCGTCTTTTATAAGACCTGATCAGGCCGGCACAGGTCTGTGGAGTTATCTTGGCCCACTCCTCCATGCAGATCTTCTCCAAGTTATCTAGGTTCTTTGGGTGTCTCATGTGGACTTTATTCTTGAGCTCCTTCCACAAGTTTTGAATTGGGTTAAGGTCAGGAGACTGACTAGGCCACTCCAACACCTTGACTTTTTCCCTCTTGAACCAGGCCTTGGTTTTCTTGGCTGTGTGCTTTGGGTTGTTGTCTGGTTGGAAGATGAAATTACGACCCATCTTAAGATCCTTGATGGAGGAGCGGAGGTTCTTGGCCAAAATCTCCAGGTAGGCCGTGCTATCCATCTTCCCATGGTTGCGGACCAGATGGCCAGGCCCCTTGGCTGAGAAACAGCCCCACAGCATGATGCTGCCACCACCATGCTTGACTGTAGGGATGGTATTCTTGGGGTCGTATGCAGTGCCATCCAGTCTCCAAACGTCACGTGTGTGGTTGGCACCAAAGATCTCGATCTTGGTCTCATCAGACCATAGAACCTTGAACCAGTCTGTCTCAGAGTCCTCCAAGTGATCATGAGCAAACTGTAGACAAGCCTTGACAGGACGCTTTGAAAGTAAAGGTACCATACAGGCTCGTCTGGAACGGAGACCATTGCGGTGGAGTACGTTACTTATGGTATTGACTGAAACCAATGTCCCCACTGCCATGAGATCTTCCCGGAGCTCCTTCCTTGTTGTCCTTGGGTTAGCCTTGACTCTTCGGACAAGCCTGGCCCCGGCACGGGAGGACACTTTCAAAGGCTGTCCAGGCCGTGGAAGGCTAACAGTAGTTCCATAAGCCTTCCACTTACGGATGATGCTCCCAACAGTGGAGACAGGTAGGCCCAACTCCTTGGAAAGGGTTTTGTACCCCTTGCCAGCCTTGTGACCCTCCACGATCTTGTCTCTGATGGCCTTGGAATGCTCCTTTGTCTTTCCCATGTTGACCATGTCTGAGTGCTGTTCACAAGTTTGGGGAAGGTCTTAAATAGTCAGAAAAGGCTGGCAAAAGAGATCTTTAATCCACACATGTGAAGCTCATTATTCTTGCTGCCTGAACTACTTCTTATTACTTTTGGGGGACCAAACAGAATTCTTGTGATTTGAGGGGTTGAATAATAAATGACACTCTGAATTAACTTTTAACGTTTTTAAAAAAAAAAAAAAAAAAAAGCAAAAACAAAATTTGCTGCAGTGCATTTCCCACTTCCAGGCTGATCTACAGTACAAATGTCACAATGCCAAGTTAATTCCGCATGTGTCAACCAGCTAAATCTGCAGGGGGTTGAATACTACTTGTAGGCACTGTATATAGTTAAATATACTAGTAATAGTATAGAATCCTAAAAAGCAATGACACAATTGGTGTTTTTTTTTTTCAACACCCCTCCCACCCCCCCCAAAAAAAATATGACTGCTAATTAATAAATAGTATATGCCTTGCTACACCTAACTATTGTAGAATTGCAATATACAATTCTATAAGGCAACCACAAACGCATATAACTGACTATCAAATAAAAATGCAATGATCTTGGAGTGCGGAGATAAAAAAAAAAAAATTCTGTCCTAAAGGTCTAAAATTGATCACAAATGTCCTTTAGAATTTTACATAAAGGAATATGTTTCTTTTTGTTTAGAGATGCCTTTCATCTGTTGTCTCTTGTAATGTTCACGCTGACTAGACTTCCTCTAATAAACTGCTGGCACTCATGTTTGTTTCTCAAATATTAAGTGCAGCCAGTATTGCTAATTAAATATTTCATGTTTGAATAATGTTTATTAATTGCAGAAGATGCTGATCCAGAAATGCAACCCGATTGCGAAGAGGCTGAAGGGAGCCAGAAAGATATATTTTCATAGACATGGGAAAATGAAAATTATTGTAGCTTCTGATGATTCATGCTGTTTGCCTGAATCAATTTTGCATGCTTCATTATGCACTTCAGCATACACCATATGTTCCCTTATATTTCAAATAGAATATCAACCCAGCATTCAAAATCATCAATTTTAATCAGATATAGTTTCTTATGTCCATGGTTATTTTCTTACTTTTCACTGTAAATAAATATAACTATGATTCTGTCTGGAATTCTCCATTTCAAAAATTCACATCTGTCACTGATTTAATATAAGCATGCAAATGATCTGCGGCACCCATGCATCTACTCTTAATGTCTTCTAAGAAAGAGCCATGTTTTGTTAATAGGACTGCTGGATGCTATATGTGCATTTTAGTGTCTTAATTCTAAAAACTTTTTATATTTTTTTATTGATTTTGATCTGAGTCTAAACATGATTTTCTTTCATCACAATGACCAAGTTAATGAATTGCAATCGAAAGCTACAAATTAAAGGGATTGTCAATGACTGACTCATTAACGAATTGCACTTAGGATAGGTCATCATTACTATCAGAATGGTGGTGGTCTGACACATGGCATACCACCCCTGATCAGCTATGAAAGGATTTCACACCCCAAACTATTTATATGTGCATGTAGCTCTTTCAAAGACAAGTTCAGCAATACCTTTACATGGCCAGTCCAGTCCATCAATAAAGAGAAATTTGCATTTGAATTGATATGCAAATGAAGCTAAAAAACCATTTGTAGATCTGAAACGTCTGACTCTCCAGCTCTATTCCCTGCCACACTCCTAACCTACTTGACTGATGATTCCTTTGTCTGAAATGACACAGCATAGAGGAAGTCAGTCTAGCAGAAAGAGGCGGTGCTTTTTGGTGAATAGAGCTGGAGTGACAGAAGCTTCAGATCTTCAGCCTCATTTGCATATCAATGCACATGCTGATTTGTGAGTATCATAGGAATGGTATTTGTGGGCTTGTTTTTGAAAGAGCTACACATCCTGGTGGCACATACCCATTAACTGCATCCCTTACAGACATATGACATACCAGTACGTCAAATGCCTGCTCCCTGACTTTGATGAAGGCTCACACTCTTAGCCCGCATTTTCACCGCACATGATGGCTGATTTAATCATCCGTCATGTACTTCTAACCAGTGGCGGCAGGCCACGCCACTGCTATGGGGCCCATGAGCTGGGGGACCATAAGTCGAGAGGGCCCCGAAGCAGCGGGGGAATGAGGAGGATAGGTGAGTATTGGGAGGGAGGGAGGTTGCGGCAGCGGAGGAGCGGTGCACACACAGTAGCCACTGCTGCAGCTACCACGTCTGCCCGCTGCTAAAGGGACATGAATATTTCCTCTTCTCCACTCCCATGGGCTGATGCCAGCAGAAGCAGCTCACCTCGGCATCTGAGAGCACACACTGCTGAGATGCCGACATGAGCTGTGTTATGCACACGCCCGGACTGACTGGCATGTGCGTGTTTAGTGATCCCACTGGACCATGAACCGGAGAGTGCCTGGAGGGGCGTAACTAAGTATCTACCCGATCCGACCAAGGTCGCACGACAGCTAACGACACCAGTGCACCATGGAGGAACCGAGCAGAGGGAGCAGGTTCTACACCAGGTCAGACCTCGGACACGGCTGTTGACCCACACCGGAGAATACAGGAACAGGCAGGTTAGGCTGGCACACTGACTGGTGGGTATAGGCAGGCACGGCAGGTATGCAGACAGGCGGGCACTGGTAAGCACGACTGGTATGCAGGCAGGGAGTTCTGGTACGCACGGCTGGAGTGCCAGCAGGGAGGCACTAGCAGGTTGGAGCACAGACTGTATAAGGTCCAGTACAGACTGGGAGTCAGGAACAGAACCGCAGATGCGGTAGACAAGCAGAGCAGAGCGAGGCCGCCGAAGCGGTGAACAAGAACAGAGCAGGGCGAGGCCGCCGGAGCGGTGAGCAAGAGCAGAGCAGGGCGAGACCGCCGGAGTGGTGAGCAAGAGCAGAGTAGGGCGAGACTGCATGGAGCGGTGAGCAAAGGCAGGGCAGAGCGAGACCGCCTGGAGAGGTGAGCAAAGGCAGAGCAGAGCGAGACCGTCTGGAGCGGTGAGCAAAGGCAGAGCAGAGCGAGACCGCCTGGAGCAGTGAGCAAAGGCAGAGCAGAGCGAGACTGCCTGGAGCGGTGAGCAAAGGCAGAGCAGAGCGAGACCGCCAGGAGCGGTGAGCAAAGGCAGAGCGAGACCGCCTGGAGTGGTGAGCAAAGGCAGAGCAGAGCGAGACCGCATGGAGTGGTGAGCAAAGGCAGAGCAGAGCGAGACCACCTGGAGCGGTGAGCAAAAGCAGAGCAGAGTGAGACCGCCTGGAGCAGTGAGCAAAGGCAGAGCAGAGCGAGACCGCCTGGAGTGGTGAGAAAAGGCAGAGCAGAGCGAGACCGCCTGGAGCGGTGAGCAAGGCAAAGCAGGCAAGAACCACCAGAGCGGTGAGCAAGGCAGAGCAGGCAAGAACCGCTGGAGCGGTTTGCAAGGCAGAGCAGGCAAGAACCACCGGAGCGGTGAGCAAGGCAGAGCAGGCAAGAACCGCCGGAGCGGTGAGCAAGGCAGAGCAGGAAAGAACCGCCGGAGCGGTGAGCAAGGCAGAGCAGGCAAGAACCGCCGGAGCGGTGAGGAAGGCAGAGCAGGCAAGAACCGCCGGAGCGGTGAGCAAGGCAGAGCAGAGGGGACAGGGCTCTGTTCACACGGAACAGACAGGAAGGGAAAGGCAGAAACAGATACACACAAGATACTTGCATTGAAGTAGCGAGTGGACAATAAACTCACAAACGGAAGTACAGCGACAACGAGTAGGAGTTAGGTGCAGGTTCAGACTCTGCAGAAAAAGGGAAGGTACGGACATAGAGAAAAACAGGAAACAGGCTAGGAGAGTGTTCAGACAGGAACTGAGTGTTCAGACAGGAACTGACACTGCAGCGAGATACAGGAGCGAGTCTGGGTATGCGGCCCCCAGAAAAGGCGGAACTAACAGGCTAGGAGCGTGTTTAGACTGGCCTGGAAATACAGCCTCCAGGAAGGCGGACAGACAGGAAAGAAAACACAGACAACAGGTCTAGGTATGCGGCCCCTAGAAGGCAAGGATACAGTTCAGACAGGAACTGCTACTGAAAGAGATACAGGAGCCAGTCTGGGAATACAGTTCCCAGAGTGGTGGAAACAGACAAGAATAGAACAGGACCTGGCACATTCAGAGTCAAAGAGAACACTGAATGAAAGCGTTGCTCAGGCATCAGCCACCAGGTGAAGCTGGTTTAAATATCCAGTGACTGACAGCAATAGGCTGAGGACGCATTAGGGGTGTGCCCACAGCAGCTACAAGAAACAGGAAGTGACCGGGCCACCGCCCTAAGCAGTCAGAACAGAGACAGACAGACAGCATGGAAGGAAGCCAGGCTAGCAGACTGGACTGATGAACAAGTTTGCGATCTTGTATAGTGGGAGATGGTGCCCTATGCAAGAATGCCGCCAGGTATGCTACAAGCTGCCTGGCAGACAGGACAAAGCAGAGCTGGAGCAGAAGTGAGGAAGGAAGGTGAGTATAAGTGTTTATATTTTTGTGTGTGCAGTGATGGGGCCACACATGCCAGGATTGCTGGATGAGGAGGCCACACATACCAGGATTGGGGGATGAGGAGGCCACACAAACCAGGATTGAGGGATGAGGAGGCCACGCATAACAAGATTGAGGGATGAGGGGTGCCAAACATAACAGGATTGGGGGATGAGGAGACCATGCATACAAGGATTGGGGGATGAGGAGGACATACATTCCAGGATTGGGGGATGAGGAGGCCATGCATACCAGGATTGGGGGATAAGGAGGGCATACATACCAGGATTGGGGGATGAGGAGGCCATTCATACTAGAATTGGGGGATGAGGGGGCCATGCATACCAGGATTGGGAGATGAGGAGACCATACATACCAGGATTGGGGGATGAGGAGGCTATGCATACCAGGATTGGGGGATGAGGGGGCCATGCATACCAGGATTGGGGATGAGGAGGTCATGCATACCAGGATTGGGTGATGAGGGGGCCATGAATACCAGGATTGGGGGATGAGAGGGCCATGCATACCAGGATTGGGGGATGAGGAGGCCATGCATACCAGGATTGGGTGATGAGGGGTGCTATACGTACCAGGATTGGGGGATGAGGGGTGCTATACATACCAGGATTGGGGGATGAGGGGTGCTATACATACCAGGATTGGGGATGAGGGATGCCATACATACTGGGATTGGGGATGAGGGGGCAATGCATTCCAGGATTGGGGATGAGGTGTGCCATGCATACCAGGATTGAGGGATGAGGAGGCCACACATACCAGGATTGAGGGATGAGGAGGCCGCGCATACCAGGATTGGGGGATGAGGGGGCCATGTATACCAGGATTGGGGGATGAGGAGGCCACACATCCAGGATTGGGGGATGAGGAGGCCATACATACCAGGATTGGGGGATGAGGGGACTAAACATACCAGGAATGGGGCATGAGGGAGCAATGCGTACCAGGATTGGGAGATGAGGGGTGCCATGTGTACCAGGATTGGGGGATGAGGGGTGCAATGCAGATCAGGATTGGGAGATAAGGGGTGCCATACATACCAGGATGGGGAAATTTACCAGTAGCTGCTGCATTTCCCACCCTAGGCTTACACTCGAGTCAATTCATTTTCCAAGTTTTTTGTGGTAAAATTAGGGGCCTCGGCTTATACGCAGGTCGTCTTATTTAAAATATATGGTATTTTACAATCAGTGAGTACGTTGTGCCCATAATACTGCAGGACTGTGGGGTGCATTATACTATATGGGGTCTGCATTTTAACCTATGGGGTGTGTAATATACTGTATGGAGGACTATGGGGAGTGCATTATATTCTATGGAGAACCATGGGAAGTTCATTAAACTATATGAAGGAATTTGGGGGGGCATTATACTATATGGAGGATTATGGGGGCGCATTATACTATATAGAGGATTGTGGGGGGTGCATTATACTATATGGAGGATTATGGGTGGCGTATTATACTATATGGAAGGCTATGTGGGGCCATTATAATATTTTGAGGGCTATGTGGAAGGCCATTATACCGTATGAAAGCAATTATACAGTATAAAGGTTTGTGTGGGGTCTATCATACTGTTTTGAGGGCTGTGTGGGGGCCATTATACTGTTTGGAGGGCTAGTGTGGGCCATTATACTGTATGTAGGCCCATTATACTGTATGGAGGGCTGTGCGGGAGTCAAAGTTGGGGGATCATACTATGTTAGAGTCACCATACTTTGCCTTGGGAGTTTAAGTGGGGTACAATAGGGTCATTATACTGTGCATGTGGAGGCTAATGTGGAGGAATGCACCATGGGGGTATCATACTGTGTTTGGGGGACACTTTTATTGGCATCATAATTTATGGGTGTAATGAAAGAGGAATTTTGGACTTCAGAAAAATTACTAAGTAAAGGCTGGAAAGTTGTGAGATTTGTTCTTCTGTGACACAGACAAATATATATTTATTTTGTTGGGGGGGGGCAATTACAGCTTCTGCTATGGGGCCCTTATGATTTCTATGTACTCCCCTGCTTCTATCAGCCACTGGTGGATCAGAGTTCTTGTTAACCTATTAAATCCTGGTGTTAATGTCTGACAGCAGCATATAACACAGGCATCTGTCTGGGATTTGCTGAAGCATTTACAGTGGTGGCCAAAAGTATTGGCACCCCTGCAATTCTGTCAGATAATACTCAGTTTCTTCCTGAAAATGATTGCAATCACAAATTCTTTGGTATTATTATCTTCATTTAATTTGTCTTCAATGAAAAAACACAAAAAGAATTGTCCTAAAGCCAAATTGGATACAATTCCACACCAAACCTAAAAAGGGGGTGGACAAAAGTATTGGCACTGTTTGAAAAATCATGTGATGCTTCTCTAATTCGTGTAATTAACAGCACCTATAACTTACCTGTGGCACCTAACAGGTGTTGGCAATAACTAAATCACACTTGCAGCCAGTTAACATGGATTAAAGTTGACTCAACTTCTGTCCTGTGTCCTTATGTGTACCTGTATTGCTAATAAAAATATGGATATCTTATAGCCTACATATTGTAACATATTGTTTATATGCTTTGATAAAGTGTGGTCATTAGACCAAGTGTGGAATGTATTGCAATATACTGCAGTGTAATATCATTGATATACTCTGATACTGATAAAGTAGTTCTTTTACATGAACTGTCCTTGATGCATGCTATCCACAAAGTGTTTGCTAGGTGTCAATGCAGTAAGACAATGTTAATTGTTCTATGGTCTATGAAGTTGTGTGTTTCAAAGATTCATTATCCTGATTTGTACACAAGTGACCAGTGTTATATTTGCTTTGACAAATAGTGTTATTGTAACCAAAATACTGATTCAGATAATGTATGTACACTTACCATTATGTTCCATAAGAAATACACAGATCTATTGTCTAAAACAATGTTTATAGGTAAACTTCTCGAGATTACAGAACCTGGCCAATTCTGTAATATCGACGACTCATACTTATAAACATTAACCAGTTTTATGCTTCCATTGTCTAAGCCTTATAAAAGTCACTGGAATCATGATACAGAGAGAAGCCATAAGTTATACCTGCACTGATGTGTAGTGTTGTATGTACCTGCCCATGCAGTGTTGTGAAGACTTCCAGGGGTCTCTCTGTCTTGGTGAAATTGCTTCTCTGATGTTCCAGACGGATGATGTTTTAAAGCTCCTTGGTGACGAAGTGAGTATATATATATATGTACTTAACCTTTGTATTATAACATATACAAAAGTGTATGCAATATCATCATATCATACTATTCCTTTAATTATGTATTTTACCTTTTAAATCAACTATTCTAAATAAAATTGCGTTATAACGCAAAGGGTTGCCTTCTTTAAAGCCGTATCCGAACCTTAGTGTTAAAAACTTGGCATAACATTTGGCGTAGTCGGCAGGATACGCAGAAGGCTCAGAATTACTTTTTTGTTAAAAATTACAATCATCTGGAATTGATAAGGACTCTGTGTGATAAGGTGTGATAGAGTGATATTGTTATATTGCGTAAAACATGCCTTTCTTTAAGAGAAAGGTAGGTGTAAGTGAGTCTGTTGAGATTCCAGGTTGGGAACAGACTCCCTATTATATTTTGGCAACCAAATGGTCCCACAGTGCTGGTTTGAGTGAAGCGTGGGACAAATGTTTGAATGATGCTGAACCTGATGCTGTGGTTTCATTTTTGCAGAAAGTGAAAGTAGGAAAAGGTAAAGAGTTGGGCGCTGTTGGCAGGCGTGGATGGATCCTGCTGTATGCATATAGAAAACTGTATGAGAAAAGAATACGTATATTAACAAAAGTTCAAGAATTGGAAAGACAGTTGTGTGAGGCCCAGAATGCATTGGTTATAGCACAGTGTCAGAATAAGTTATTAATGGACAGATGTGATGGATATCAGCATGTTGCAGAAAAGGCTGCTGTATGTGTAGCACAGTATAAATACAAAAGGAGGCGAGGGAAGGTTAATAAAAAGAAAGTAGCTTTGGCCATAGCCAAAGCAGGCATAGAGTGGAGCCCTGATCAGTGGGATGGGGATGTATGGGATTCAACTGACTCTGAAAACATCACCGATCCAGAGACTGAGGATGAATATTTCAATGCAAAGAGAGAAATTGATCCTCATCTTTACCCAGTGAAAGTTCATCCTATATATCGGAGACTGATAGTAGAGACTGCTGCAGGTAAACAGAATAAGAATGCAGTAGAGGATTACAGTCAGCAGGAGCTTAATGACCTTCATGATCATTTTTCTCAAAAGCCAAATGAATCTTTGGTAGCTTGGGCTGTCAGATTATGGGAGATGGGGGCTCATTGAGTGCAGGTGGATGCAGTGGATGGCTCAAAATTTGTCCAACTCAGTCATGAACCTGTAGTGAAGGAGGCCTTCCATACCTTGACAATTCAGCAGCCACATGTGGTGTGTAGTATGCTTGATGTTGTGGCCATGGCATTGCAGCATAAATACCCATCAGAGGCAGATTGGCCACCAAATGAAAAACCATGGTTTACATTGAAAGATTGTGCTCACAGATTGAAGAAGGAGGTCATGAAAAATGCTATTTCAGCAAATACATATGATGATTACATGCAAGTTATTGTAAGTGTATCTATTAGAAATCGTATCATTAGAAATGCCCCTCCAGCCTATAAGCATATCATGATGACACTAATGATAAATCAGACTGGGAAAACTATCGCCAATACATTGGAGGCAAATGGACAGTTAGGGGATCTGGGAGATTGGGGTCCGAAACAAAAGGGTAATTTTCCCTCTGAAGAGCAGCGTGACAATGTCAAAAGTAACTACAATCCTAGATCCTGCATTACCCGGAAAGATATGTTTATGGCCCTGATAAAGGATGGTGTCCACAGGGATAAAATAGACGGGATTGGTACTGACGAGATGTGGAAATTGTATCTAAAGAGAGGACTTAATAAAAAGTCAGGGGTTTCACATAATAGAAAGGTTACAGTAAAAGATTATGAATCCCCACAGCAGGAGCCGGGCAGGACATGGGGAGAGAGAGGGCCTACTCCCTCCTAGTCGCCAGCAAAATCCACAGCACCGGGGTTTGAGGATCTTTATGATGAAGTTAAATCATTGATACAGGAATTCAAAGCCCAACAGAAGGGGGCATCATTTTCTCATAATAAGATGTCTTCATCTGAAATGGAGGATCGATGGAGGGAGACAGATAAAAGTGACTGACATGCTGGCCACGCCCCACATACGTTGGTAGATACAGGGGCGGAGGCCAGTTTGATTAAGGGAACTCCAAAACAATTCAGTGAATGCAAGGTTATAACTACAGAATTAGGAGGAAAGCAAATTGAGGCAATTCAGGACAGAGCAAAACCAGGAGTTAGTGGAATCTCCACATTGCATGAGAAGTTAAGCAAAGTCTCTGTGGGACTTCAGGAGCAGGAGATACCCTTTGAACAATTGATTCCTGAGCAGAGGAAACAAGTGTGGTTTACAGAAGGGTCAGCTAGTTACCAAGGCAACAACCATGTGTGGAACGCAGAGGGCTATCAGATTACAAGTATACATAGCAAAGAAGTATGGGGAAAAGAGTTGTGGCAAGATATCTGGGCAATTGTGCAAATGATTAAAGTGACTGTGTTTCATGTTGATGCTATTTGTACTTCAGATACCTTGGAGAGACTCTTCAACTCAGTAGCAGACGAACAGTCCAAAATATCAGTCACTGAATCCAATAAAAAGACTGACACCACTGAGGAGCTGCTTGGACTGACTCAATGGGCACAGACCAGAGGGGTGCCCATCAGGTTAGATTTGATAAAGGAAACTGTCATGAAGTGTCAACATTCAAAACAGAGACCAATCCCTCATGTGGTGAGAGGCCAGAAAGCTGGAGGAAAACTTCCTGGGCAAATTTGGCAAATGGACTACATTGGCCCTCCTCTACATGATGGAGGATGCGTATGCATGGCTGTGGATGCACATTCTGGGTTTACGTTGATTTGTACCTGTAAAATGGCCAATGCTAACAATACTATTAAGACTTTGGAAACAATGGTATTGTACTGTATCCCAATACAGATTCAAAGTGACAATGAAAGTCACTTCAAAGAAGCTGTAAAGAAAATCAGGACTGCTGTAGGCTTGCAAATGCAACCTGAGCGTTTTGGTCTTAGTCTTATAACCTCAAGGTCAGGCTTGGCCTTAAAGGGTATTCAGGTAATGGGAGGAGTGATAGACCAGGATTATCAGGAAGAAATTAAGGTACTTTTAATGAATTATGAAGAAAAGGTCATGATAATACAGAAGAGAGATAAGATAACTCAGTTACTGGTACAGTCTATTTCTAAAACGAAGGTGGTCAGAGTAAGGACCCCTGCAGTTGTGAAGGTCAGAGGAGGTGAAGGATTTGGATCCTCACATCCTATCAATGATGGTGCAAAAATCTGGGTGAAACAACTGGGTGACAAAGGTCCTCCAGAACCTGCTGAGGTAATTGTTCAAGGAGCAGACAATGTGTTGATAGTTATGAAACCCGGGCAAAAGAAAGGGGAACACGTCCCAACTGACCGAGATTTTGTGCAGAGAATAATATGTGTTTTCCCTTTAGATCAAAATCTGGAAATGATGACCCAAGCGATCTTCAGACCGAAAATCGAGAGGCCAACCATGGAAAATGTGGCGTCATGGAAAACCAAACAGAATCTATGGATTTACTTAGCTCAAATGATGAACACTAGCCATTTTTGCGTGACAAAGGTTACCACTGCTATCAATATATTTGAGACTTGGTGGCAGAACCAACCCCCTTTACAGTTATGGACAAAGCTTATAGGGGTAGCTACTCAAGATGACGATACAGAAGGAGAAGTTGTGACCCAGAACTTCACGTGCAATCCATATTGTGCCTGTGTGAACTGCATTGGGGAAAGCTTTTTGGCAGAGGAGATGATTACCATGAAGACTTTGAGTATTAGGCCAGCTGATTTAATTTTTGCTATAATTTGTTCATGCATTGCTTTGTGTTGTTGTACACAGTGTACACTTCCATTATTATGATTTTTATGTCAATCATCCGCTAAAACCATCCACTTTGGATAGGGTGCTTTGTATAAAGAATGTGTGGCTATAAGATATCCAAGTGTGGATTGTATTGCTAATAAAAATATGGATATCTTATAGCCTACATATTGTAACGTATTAATTATATGCTTTGATAAAGTGTGGTCATTAGACCAAGTGTGGAATGTATTGCAATATACTGCAGTGTAATATCATTGATATACTCTGATACTGATAAAGTAGTTCTTTTACATGAACTGTCCTTGATGCATGCTATCCACAAAGTGTTTGCTAGGTGTCAATGCAGTAAGACAATGTTAATTGTTCTATGGTCTATGAAGTTGTGTGTTTCAAAGATTCATTATCCTGATTTGTACACAAGTGACCAGTGTTATATTTGCTTTGACAAATAGTGTTATTGTAACCAAAATACTGATTCAGATAATGTATGTACACTTACCATTATGTTCCATAAGAAATACACAGATCTATTGTCTAAAACAATGTTTATAGGTAAACTTCTCGAGATTACAGAACCTGGCCAATTCTGTATTATCGATGACTCATATTTATAAACATTAACCAGTTTTATGCTTCCATTGTCTAAGCCTTATAAAAGTCACTGGAATCATGATACAGAGAGAAGCCATAAGTTATACCTGCACTGATGTGTAGTGTTGTATGTACCTGCCCATGCAGTGTTGTGAAGACTTCCAGGGGTCTCTCTGTCTTGGTGAAATTGCTTCTCTGATGTTCCAGACGGATGATGTTTAAAAGCTCCTTGGTGACGAAGTGAGTATATATATATATATGTACTTAACCTTGGTATTATAACATATACAAAAGTGTATGCAATATCATCATATCATACTATTCCTTTAATTATGTATTTTACCTTTTAAATCAACTATTCTAAATAAAATTGCGTTATATTGCAAAGGGTTGCCTTCTTTAAAGCCGTATCCGAACCTTAGTGTTAAAAACTTGGCATAACAGTACCACATTGAGCATGGAGAAAAGAAAGAAGACCAACGAACTGTCTGAGGACTTGAGAAACCAAATTGTGAGGAAGCATGAGCAATCTCAAGGCTACAAGTCCATCTCCAAAGACCTGAATGTTCCTCTGTCTTCCATGCGCAGTGTCATCAAGAAGTTTAAAGCCCATGGCACTGTGGCTAACCTCCCTAGATGTGGACGGAAAAGAAAAATTGACGAGAGATTTCAACGCAAGATTGTGCAGATGGTGGCTAAAGAACCTCGACTAACATCCAAACAAGTTCAAGCTGCCCTGCAGTCAGAGGGTACAACAGTGTCAACCGGTACTATCCGTCGGCGTCTGAATGAAAAGGGACTGTATGGTAGGATGCCCAGGAAGACCCCACTTCTTACCCCGAGACATAAAAAAGCCAGGCTGGAGATTGCCAAAACTTACCTGAGAAAGCCTAAAACGTTTTGAAAGAATGTTCTCTGGTCAGATGAGACAAAAGTAGAGCTTTTTGGGAAAAAGCATCAACATAGAGTGTACAGGAAAAAAAAAGAGGCATTCAAAGAAAAGAACACGGTCCCTAGAGTCAAACATGGCGGAGGTTCCCTGATGTTTTGGGGTTGCTTTGCTGCCTCTGGCACTGGAATGCTTGACCGTGTGCATTATGAAGTCTGAAGACTACCAACAAATTTTGCAGCATAATGTAGGGCCCAGTGTGAGAAAGCTTGGTCTCCCTCAGAGGTTATGGGTCTTCCAGCAGGACAATGACCCAAAACTCACTTCCAAAAGCACTATAAAATGGTTTGAGAGAAATCACTGGAGACTTCTAAGGTGGCCAGCAATGAGTCCAGACCTGAATCCCATAGAACACCTGTGGAGAGATCTCAAAATGGCAGTTTGGAGAAGGCACCCTTCAAATATCAGGGACCTGGAGCAGTTTGGCAAAGAAGAATGGTCTACAATTCCAGCAGAGGATTGTAAGAAACTCATTGATGGTTACCGGAAGCGGTTTTTCGCAGTTATTTTGGCTAAAGGTTGTGCAACCAAGTATTATGCTGAGGGTGCCAATACTTTTGTCTGGCCCATTTTTGGAGTTTTGTGTGAAATGATCAATGATTTGATTTTTGCTTCATTCTCTTTTGTGTTTTTTCCTTGCAAGCAAATTAAATGAAGATAATAATACCAAAGAATTTGTGATTGCAATCATTTTCAGGAAGAAACTGAGTATTATCTGACAGAATTGCAGGGGTGCCAATACTTTTGGCCACCACTGTAGCTGATGTTCATAGGGGATAGTGATTTTTACTATATATACAGTAGCACAAGAGATCAGACAATCACAGCTTCAAGTCCCCTAAGGGGACTATTGAACACAGTAAAAAGTAAAAATAAAAGTAAAAAAAATATTAAAGAAATAAACAAAACACAAACATTCAAATCACCAGCCTTTCGCCCCATTAAGAATATAACAATTAAAAAAAACACATATTTGGTATTGCTGCATTCGGAAAAGTCCGATCTATCAAAATATAAAATAAATTACTCAGATAGGTAATTGGACTAATGAGAAAAAAATTGAAAGGTCAGAAACACCAGATAAGTGTTACTGTGTAGCGAACATAGTAAATAAACAACCCAAAAGACAATTGCGAAATTCCACTTTTTTTTGCAATTTCAATGCGCTTGAAATTTTTTTCCTGCTTGACAGTGCACCATATGATAAAATAAATGGTGTCATTCAAAAGTACAACTTGTTCATCAAAAAACAAGCCCTCATATGGCTTTATTGATGGAAAACTAAAAAAGTTATGGCTCTTGGAAGACGGAGAGGAAAAAATGAAAATGAAAAAACAGAAAATGGCCATAGCGTGAAGGGGTTACACAAATTGACTTTTTCAAAGTGTCATGTAGTCTATGAACCTTACTTGATAATACTCTTATAGTATATAGTTATTTTGCCTACTTTTGGGAAAAATTCTGAGATGTATCTCACTGTACAGTAGAGACACACAGTAGGATATCTCCCTCATATTATCCTAATGTATAAAATAAATCCATACCCTATAGTATCTGTAATATAATCGGCCAAGCATCCCTCTGTCTGAAGCCTCTATAGACTGCGCATGTGCGACGCGCAATCTGGCTCCAGACAGAAGGACTCTTGGAGCCGTTACAGGTAAGAGGAGTGTATGGCGCCGGACATCGCGGTATGCGTAGACACTGAACGCATACCGCGATCTCCGGCGCCATACTTAGATACTTACCTGACCGGGAGGAGCGTTGCCGTGGCGCCTCTTTTCTGGCTGGGGACCGGGGCCGAAGTGAAGGCATCAGAATCGGCGCATGCGCATAGCGCTATCCGGCGCCATTTTACATTGTGTCTTCAGCAAAATGGCTCCGGACAGTGCGGTGCTCCGGCGCCACACTTCTACCCGGCCTCCGGCAGAACAGGACACAGCAGTGCTGGAGCACAGGGAAGAAAGGTGAATATAAGTGTTTATTTTTTTTGTATGTGTATAGCGTGAAAGGGATGAGGGGTGCCATACATACCAGGATTGGGGTATGAGGGGGCCACACATACCAGGATGGGGGGATGAGGGAGCCACACATACCAGGATTGGGGGATGAAGGGGCCACACATACCAGGATTAGGGGATGAGGGGGCCACACATACCAGGATTGGGGGATGAGGAGGCCACACATACCAGGATTGGGGATGAGGGGGCCACATATACCAGGATGGGGGGATGAGGGGTACCACGCATACCAGGATTGGGGGATGAGGGGTACAATGCATACCAGGATTGGGGGATGAGGGGTACCATGCATACCAGGATGGGGGGATGAGGGGTGCCATGCATACCAGGATTGGTTGATGAAGAGTGCCATGCATACCAGGATAGGGATTAGGGGGCCATACATACCAGGATTGGGGATGAGAAAGCCATGCATACCAGGGTGAGGGATTGGGTACCATACATACCAGGATTGAGGTATGGAGGGTGCCATGCATACCAAGATTGGGGGATGAGAGGTGCCATACATACCAGGATTTGGATGAGGGGTGCCATGTATATCAAATTTGGGATGAGGGGTGCCTTGCATACCAGGATGAGAGATGGGGTGCCATGCATACCATATTTGAAATGAGGGGTGCATACCAGGATTGGGGATGGTGGGGTGCCATGCATACCAGGATTTGGGATGGAGGGGTGCCACGCATACCAGGATTGGCGATGGTGGGGTGCCATGCATACCAGGATTGAGGGGTGAGGGGTACCATGCATACCTGGGGTAAGGGGTACCATGCATACCAGGATTGGGGGATGAGGGGTACCATGCATACCAGGGGTGAGGGGTACCATGCATACCAGGATTGGGGGATGAGGGGTACCATGCATACCAGGATTGGTGGATGAGGGGTACCATGCATACCAGGATTGGGGGATGAGGGGTACCATGCATACCAGGATAGGGATCTGGGGGGGCCATGCATACCAGGATTTGGATGAGGGGTACCATGCATACCAGGATTGAGATTGAGGGGTGCCATGCGTACCAGGATTGAGGGTGAGGGGTGCCATGTGTACCAGGATTGAGGGTGAGGGTTGCCATGCATAACAGGATTGAGGGTGAGGGGTGCCATGCGTACCAGGATTGAGGTTGAGGGGTGCCATGCATACCAGGATTGAGGGTCAGGAGTGCCATGCGTATCAGGATAGGAATGAAGCGTGCCATGCATAACAGGATAGGGATGAGGGCAGCACATAACAGGATGGGGGAACAGGATTGGGGAGCACAATTACCTGGATGGGGGCAGCAGAAATACTTGGATGGGGGCAGCACAAATACCAGGATGGGGGCAGCACATACCAGCATGGGAGACCATATCCCAATAAAAATGCTCGCCACCCGGGTGTAGAATGGGCTCAATAGCTAGTACTTTTATAATAGTGCATAGTGCTAAAAAATGAAGTATCATGTCATCCTTCTCTAAACACAATCCTTATTCATACAATGAGACAGGCACTGTCCCCTCAACTGGAACATAGGGCCTGCTTATCCAGGGCATACCTATGGAGGCTGAGCTATGCCAGCTTCACTATGCCCAATCCCTTAAAATTTCTCATGGCTAGGCAGATGTGTAGAATTCGGATTTTGTTTGCATCCTAAATATTGCCCAAATTGGTTGTTCTCCTACCATGACAATTTACATTAATTCCTGAAAAGCACCTGAAAGGTTAATAAACTGCCCAAGAGCAGTTTTGAATATGTTGAGAGTGCTGTTTTTAAAATGGTATCACTTTTGGAGGTTTTCCAATATATAGGTCCCCCAAAGTCACTTTAAAACTGAATCGGTCAATAAAAACATGTTTTGTAAATTTCCTTGAAAAAGTGAAACATTACTGCTACATTTTTAAACCTACTAACATCCTAGCAAAAAAAAAAAACATTTTACACATGGTGCTGATGTAAAACAGTCATGAGGTAAATGTTATTTATTAACTATTGTGTGGTATAACAACCTGGATTAAAGGGATAATCATTCAAAGTTTGAAAATTGCTAATTTTTAGAAATGTCAAATTTCTGATATTTTCATAAATAAATGCAAAACATATCGACCTAAATTTACCATTATCATAAAATATCATGTGCTCGTATAACAAAAACTGCCTATTGCTCAGGGAACCATAAATTAACATAGAAATTCCTTAAAAAAGTATACGGTATGATTAATAGATATGCATTAAAGCAAACCCAAAGAAAACACAACTAATACAAATAACCAAAATATGGGAGTAACCCCCAAAAGAAGTGGCACAATGCAGATTCAGACGTGCCCTAATAATTAAAAAAAGGTCAATCCCCCAAGGGAAAGATATCCCTATATGAACCTAAATTTATACCTGCCTGACCGCTGAGGTTGGCACCGTACGATGATAACGACATTAACGTCCCTCGCTCCTCGACAACTGCCCCTAGGTATCCCTAGGATACCCTATAAATAATTGGTGTAATACAAAACCATAAGAGATAGGTACTATTAGTAGGTACAAAGGATCAAAAAAATGGAAAGATGCTTATCTATGTGATGCTATTTCCATTGCCTCGACGTGTGTCCCCATAACTAGGAGGCTGATAATGACATCTCATCAACAAATAGTAAGCCCAGAATGTAGACCAAGCTAGCGTGCATCCATGTTTAAAAAGCCCTTATTGTGATTAGTACACGCCCCTTATCCTTAGCTCATATCCGCCCAGGCAGTGATAAACTACAGGGGCTCAATGTCCCCATTCTCTCCGACTCCAGTGTGTCCCTGCTTATTGTATAATATGATATCTTGGAACGCATTGCTCACCGCTAGAGCATGCACACACATACATGCTTTCCATCTTGGAACGCACTGCCCGAGATTAATGCGTTCATTGCATATGCGTGAGTGTATGTGTTCCATCTTGGAGCAAGGACTGGAAACAAGTGCAAGTGTCTCTTCCAGCATGGAAAGCATCCCAGAGACGATCAGCACTCCGAAGTTTCAATCACATACAGTACCACAGAAAGGAGAAGAGTAGTGTTGAGCGAGCATGCTCGACACTGCTCGGTGCTCGCCCGAGCATCTCGCTACTCAGGATGTTCGGCGAGCACCGAGCATTTCCGGGTTACTCAGGCGGAAGCTCGGGTCTCCGCCCTGCACGTTTGGCGCTCTTTACAGAGCCAATGAACATGCAGGAATTGCCAGCCAGTCACTGTAATGCCACAGCCGTGTTGTTTGTGGGCATTACAGTGATTAGCTGGCCGCACAGCGTCACCTCGAGTATTTAAAACAGGGCGCCGCCATCTTGGACACAGTGGCTCCGGATCAAACAGTGTAGGGAGAGTGCTGCAGAGCTAGGGAGAGATTTATACTGTGAAATAGTTAGTGTAGGGTCTCTAAAGCCTGCCAAATCAAACAAACAGTCCTTCTCAGGACTAATATCCATCCCAGATCACAGGCAGGCAGGCAGGCTGTATAGGAGACGCAGTGGTTATACCAACAAACACTGCATTACAGTCGTGTGTGCTCCTGCTGGCCAAATTGCTAGACTTATCCCCCGGTCTCAGGGGCCAGGAAAAATCTTTTTTTTTTTCATCTAAATCCTGTATTTTTTTTTCCTCGGTCAGACTGTACAAATACGCGTCTTATTAACCTTTTGGTATTCCCCCCACCCCACCCAAAAAAAAATTGAGTGTGTCTGTGACTGTTCAGACACAAATATATCTGTTTAAAAGATTCTGGTGTAGGCCAGATCACTAGAAGTTTGGTTTTGCAGTTCCACGGTTCAAATCTCTGCATTATGCAGCTTTTGGCCTTTTTTACATAAAAATAAACAGTAATAGTGTCTCCCTGACTGTTCAGACTCAAATATATCTGTTTAAAATATTCTAGTGTAGGCAAAATAACTAGAAGTTTGGTTTTGCAGTTCCACGGTTCAAATCTCTTTATTATGCAGATTTTGGCCCTTTTTACCTAAAAAAAAACAGTAATAGTGTCTCCCTGACTGTTCAGACACAAATAAATCTGTTTAAAATATTCTGGTGTAGGCCAGATGACTAGAAGTTTGGTTTTGCAGTTCCACGGTTCAAATCTCTGTATTATGCAGCTTTTGACATTTTTTACATAAAAAAAAACAGTAATAGTATCTCCCTGACTGTTCAGACACAAATATATCTGTTTAAAAGATTCTGGTGTAGGCCAGATAACTAGAACTGTGGTTTTCCTCTTCAATGGTTCAAATCTGGGTGTAATCCACCTTTTTGCTTTAAAAAAACAGTAATAGTGTCTCCCTGACTGTTCAGACAAAAGTATATCTGTTTAAAATATTCTGTTGTAGGCCAGATAACTAGAAGTTTGGTTTTGCAGTTCCACGGTTCAAATCTCTGTATTATGCAGCTTTTTGCCTTTTTACATAAAAAAAACAGTAATAGTGTCTCCCTGACTGTTCAGACACAAATATATCTGTTTAAAATATTCTGGTGTAGGTCAGATAACTAGAAGTTTGATTTTGCAGTTCCAAAGTTCAATCCTCAGCATTATGCTGCTTTTGGCCTTTTTACATAAAAAAACAGTAATAGTGTCTCCCTGACTGTTCAGACACAAATATATCTGTTTAAAAGATTCTGGAGTAGGCCAGATAACTAGAAGTTTGGTTTTGCAGTTCCACGGTTCAAATCTCTGTATTATGCAGCTTTTGGCCTTTTTTACATAAAAAAAAACAGTAACAGTGTCTCCTTGACTGTTCAGATACAAATATATCTGTTTGAAATATTCTGGTGTAGGCCAGATAGCTAGAAGTTTGGTTTTGCAGTTCCACGGTTCAAATCTCTGTATTATGCAGCTTTTGGCCTTTTTTACATAAAAAAACAGTAATAGCGTCTCCCTGACCAGAAACAAATATATCTGTTTAAAATATTGTGATGTAGGCCAGATAACTAGAAGTTTGGTTTTGCAGTTCCACACTTCAAATCTCTGTATTATGCAGCTTTTGACCTTTTTTAAAATAAAAAAAAAACAGTAACAGTGTCTCCCTGACTGTTCAGACACAAATATATCTGTTTAAAATATTCTGGTGTAGGCCAGATCACTAGAAGTTTGGTTTTGCAGTTCCACGGTTCAAATCTCTGTATTATGCAGCTTTTGGCCTTTTTTACATAAAAATAAACAGTAATAGTGTCTCCCTGACTGTTCAGACACAAATATATCTGTTTAAAAGATTCTAGTGTAGGCAAAATAACTAGAAGTTTGGTTTTGCAGTTCCACGGTTCAAATCTCTTTATTATGCAGATTTTGGCCTTTTTTAAATAAAAACAAACAGTAATAGTGTCTCCCTGACTGTTCAGACACAAATATAACTGTTTAAAATATTCTGGTGTAGGCCAGATGACTAGAAGTTTGGTTTTGCAGTTCCACGGTTCAAATCTCTGTATTATGCAGCTTTTGTCTTTTTTTACATAAAAAAAACAGTAATAGAGTCTCCCTGACTGTTCAGACACAAATATATCTGTTTAAAAGATTCTGGTGTAGGCCAGATAACTAGAAGTTTGGTTTTGCAGTTCCATGTTTCAAATCTCTGTATTATGCAGCTTTTGGCATTTTTTACATAAAAAAAAAACAGTAATTGTGTCTCCCTGACTGTTCAAACACAAATATATCTGTTTAAAATATTCTGGTGTAGGTCAGATAACTAGAACTGTGGTTTTCCTCTTCCATGGTTCAAATCTGGGTGTAATCCACCTTTTTGCATAAAAAAAACAGTAATAGTATCTCGCTGACTGTTCGGAAACAAATATATCTGTTTAAAAGAATCTGGTGTAGGCCAGAGAAATAGAACTGTGGTTTTCCTCTTCCATGGTTCTAATCTCCTTTTTATTACCCTTTTTCCATTGATAGTGCGAGTGTAAGCTATTTTACTTCATTTACAATGGGCAAGGTGCGTGGCAAGGGACGTGGAACTGGACGTTCTGGTGATGGTGCGTGCAGAGGACGGGGCCGTGGACAAGGTGAAAATGTGCCACAGCCAACAGCCACATCTTCTCGCTCCTACTTCTTGACCGAATTACTAGGGAAGCAAACTACAACACCAGTATTGCGAACTGATCAGTGTGAACAGGTTATTAATTGGATAGCAGATAATACTTCCAGTTACCTGGACACCACCAACTCTGGTCTGTCTTCCACACGGTCAAGTTTTAGTAGCCGTGAGTCTCGACCGCATACTCCTCCTCACCCTGATGCTCCTTCCTCCCGCCATACCGAGTGTCATGAGTAGTGTTGAGCCACCCCCGTAGTGTTCGAGTTCGGTTCGGTTCGTCGAACACCCGTGTGTTCGCCGAACTGTTCGTCGAACTGTTCGTCGAACACCTTCGAACACCGTTAACACCAATGGCAGGCAAACAATAACACATAGAAACACATAGAAAACACCTTCAAAGGTGTCCAAAAGCTGACAAACTGCTCAGAAGACATAACTAACACATGGAAAAGTGACAAGTACATATAGTCATGCGAAAATAAAAGAGGTGGAGGAGTAAAAGGAGGGGGAGACACAGATATAGGCATGTCATGCCCTTCTAAAATCCAAAAAGTGAGAAGCCGACACGGCCAGTCCGCTCCTGCCCGTGCCACCTCCGTGTCGCCGGGTTTGTGCCAGAGTCGCGGTGAACCCTGATGGCCAGCCCCCCTCTCCCAATACTGGTGCCTGTCCGCTGGTGGGTCGAGCGAGCCCCCCTGTGGTGGAGGCAGCTCTAAGCTTTTTAATTTAAATTGTCTCTCTAATTTGAATGAATACACTTTAAATCCATTTACAAGGATCTATTGGAGGGCAAGTCTCATGCCAGCAGCCGCGTAATTCCAGCTCCAGTAGCGTCCACTAAAGCTGCTGCAGTTAAAAAGCTTTTATAAGAATCGAGCTCGGCTGTGCACCGCAAGGCATCCTACTGCCAGTCCCAGCCCCTATGCCTTGGGGTGCCTCCTGATGCTCTTCACTGAGTATCCCGTGGTCCCGAAGCATTTCCTTTGAAAAAATTAAGTGTCCAAACTACAGGTGGTGTAGCTTGCTTAACAGCCGGGATAATCCGCTGACTAGCAGACACTGCTACTAGGCACAAAGTATTTCCTGGGCTAGATGCAGTTAAAAATTTGTAGTTAGATACTCTCGTTGGATGCTGAGAAAGCATTCCATAGAGTCTCCTGGAACGCCATATATGATTCTCTTAAAAAGCTTGGGGTAGGGGTCTAGGGGACCCTTTTATAGCCAAAATCACGGCCCTGTATCGCAATACGTCACCTAGGCTGAAGATAAATGGAACTGCAGCACCCTGAGGGCTCGGTTGCTACAGAGGTATTGCACCTCACCCAGAGGTGTGATATCTCACTCTCAGGTAAGGATGTAGTGTGGATCAGGACCCGACACCTGCATGCATTACACCACATTGCCGTGGGGCAGGGCGACCAATATGCCCCTGAGATGGGCACGACAGTCCCTGTCACTGGCTGGAGTGGGGGGAGGGAACACTGAGGAAGGGGAACCCTGTAGTGCAGGAGCAGGGAGGAAGCAGTTCCTGGGTGCATTGAGAAGGGAGTATAAAAGGTGGGCACCATCTTAGTTCAGTGCAAAGAAGTCTGAGCAGAAGTGTTAGGGAGCAGGGGCTCTGCATGAGCTCTGCTCCGGAGGCGGGCCTAGTAACAGAGGCCCAGGCCTGGAAGAGGGAGAAGGAAGGAAGAGGAGCGGAGAAGGCTCCAGGAATGAGGAACGAAGGGATCTCAGGGGTGCGGACGGGCGAGTCGCCACCGCACGCCAGAATCCACCTGCGTGGAGGGGTCAGGCCAAAGGGGGAGACCGGTCCCCGAAACTAGTGGAGGCAGGAAACGACCCTCAGCTAGAAACAGGAGGCTGTGACATTTTATGTGGCGCAGCCCCTCGCTACACCCGCTAGGAAGGCACCACATAGGGTCAGGGAAACTGGCGCCAAGTTTACCAAGAGGAGGCCCGAGGCAGCCGGACAGAAGGGTTGGTAAGAAAGGCCAGACAAAGGACACACAAAGGGGGTCCTGTGAAGCACTCCAAAGTTATCTGGGAGTTGTCTGAGCCCCTCACCTGGTGAGCACAGTACGACGTGGGCAGCCGTTACCTGCAGACGTGGTCTGGATAATAAGAACTGTGAGTAAAGGCCCTGGACTGCATCACTGACTCCGTGTCGTTACTGCTGCTGCCCTGCACCATCACCCCCATCCTCCGCATACACTGCCCTGAGGCTATACTCCTCCCGTGGGGAGTTATGCTACGCTCTGCTGCACCCACAACACCAGCCTCAGCGGTCTGCCCTGGAGCGGCGGTTCACTCTGACCGCAATCCACGGGTGGCGTAGTCGGACATTTAAACATCAAAACCACATAAATAGTTCCGCCACTGGTTTGACCGCCCTGAGCCACGGAACCGGGTTGCCGCCACGGAGACTACAACCACCAGCATCCACCAAAAAGGGTCCGGCTCCGGGTGTCCCAAGGCCCAGGGGGTGCGTCAGAACATTTTCATCACCTTTCACAATCACCAATGGGACAAGGCAGGGATGTTCTCTGTCCCCTCTCTTATACATCCTAGTGACGGAGCACCTGCTCTCATCAATTCGCCATAACCCCAGTATTAGGTGGATTGAGGTGGGAGGCACCGAGTACAAGTGCTCTCTATTTGCTGATGATGTCCTAGTATATATCACTCAATCACATATATCCATCCATGCTGTTATGGCTGAAATAGATCACTTTGTTACATGGTCAAATTTTAAAATCAATGCAGCGAAGTCTGAGGCCCTCGATGTCTCCCTCCCCAAATCCATATAGGATTCCATCCAGTCCAACTTTCCCTTTGCCTGGCCCTCACAGGGTATCAAATACTTAGGAATTCCTATTCATCGAGACCTCTCCCATCTATGTTATCTTAATTTTGGGCCCTTTATTGAACAACTCCACACAGACCACGGTTGGCAAGTTAGAACTGTAAGATTCACTACGTGAACCACTGGTGTTTTGTGGAAAAGCACATGTACACTGTGTTCCAAATTATTATGCAAAAAGTGTTTAGGAGTGATAAGGGAAGAATTTGTTTGTTTGTCAGTTAAACTCATTGATGGTGATGTGTGTCAGGGCTCTTTATATCACTGTAAGCAATTGCAGACACCAGTGCTAATTAGTTTGGCAGGTGTGTCCAATGAAAGGCAAGACTACTTAAGAAGGCTCTCTCACATTATTCAGCAGCCTACATTTTCTGCCAAAAGGGAAAGAAAAAGGATGTGTCGGCTGCTGAGAAGCAACAAATTGTGGAGTGTTTAGGTCAAGGCATGACTACAATCAACATTGTGCGATGATCAGGATGAAGTGTCTTGGCAATCAAGAAGTATGTAGCTGATTCACAGTACACACGTGTGCGTGCTGATAAGGGCAAATTGAGGACTCTTTCCTACAGGCAATTACGTCAGGTTGAAAGAGCAGCGGCAAAAAAGCCTTGTCATAGCAGCAGACAAGTTTTTGAAGCTGCTTGTGCCTCCAACGTCCCCCGAACAACAAGATGCAGGGTCCTTCAGAGGTTTGCAGCTGTGCATACGCCATCCTGTCGACCTCCTCTATCCACTTCACACAAGCAGAAATGGCTCCAGTGGGCCAAACATTACATGAAGACTGATTTCAAAACTGTTTTGTTCACGGATGAGTGCCGTGCAGCGCTCGATGGTCCAGATGGATGGAGTGGAGGATGGCTGGTTGATGGACACCCCACGCAAACACGGCTACAGCGCCAACAAGGAGGAGGTGGAGTAATGTTTTGGGCTGGAATCATGGGGAGAGAGATTGTCGGCCCCTTTAGGATCCCTGAAGGCGCTAAAGAGGAACTCCATAATGTATGTGGATTTTCTCAAACAGCACTTCCTGCCATGGTTCAACAAGAAGAACCGTGTATTTCACAGCAAGATCATTTTTCTGCATGATAATGCACCATCTCATGCTGCACATAAAACATCTGCATCTCTGGCTGATATGGGCATAAAAGGGGACAAACTTATGGTGTGACCCCCATGCTCCCCTGACCTCTACCCCATTCAGAACCTTTGGAGCATCATTAAAAGGAGTGTCTATGATGGCGGGAGGCAGTTCACATCTAAGCAACAGCTCTGGGAGGGTATTCTGTCCTCATGCAAAACAATTGAAGCAGAAACCATCCAAAACCTGACAAATTCAATGGACGAGAGAGTTCAGAAGCTCCTTTCGAACAAGGGTTCCTATGTGAAAATGTAACATCACCTAGAATAAAGTTTTGAGTTGAAAACTGTTTGATTTCAGTTTCTAACAACCTGCTAATGCTTATAATTTCAAAAATGACCATTTTTTTGGTCTTTATTAAAATGAAAAGGTTGATCGAAAAGTTTGGGGGATCTAAGAGTGTGGCAACCCAGTAGTCATGATTACTTCGAATTCTGACAATATGAGGGTCATGCTGCAGGTAGTGCAGCAAGAAGGCACTTATGTGTCTTGCGCATCTCGGAGCCCCAAAATTATTTTCCGGGCTAGATGCAACTAAAAATTATTTTTAATTTTAAATCTGGTGGAGCTTATTATAGATGGCCTAATAGGATCAGTGCTGCACACTGCTACAAAGCCCAAATTATTTTCCAGTCAAGATACAGATAAACATGATTAGTAATTTGAAAGCTTAAAACGGTTGGTAGGGTGATTTTAAACAATCATCAAGCTTTTACTCTCCCCAGGATGACACAGGGGTAGAAAAGTCGTTTCGGATACATGATTTGTTCATCTTTATGAACGTGAGTCTGTCTACATTATCAGTGGAGAGCCGCGTGCGCTTATCTGTCAGCACACCACCAGCAGCGCTGAACACACGTTCAGACAGAACGCTGGCTGCGGGGCATGACAAGATCTCCAAGGCGTAAGTGGCTAGCTCCGGCCATTTATCCAGATTGGAAGCCCAAAAAGAGCAAGGGTCCAGTGACACAGTCGTGGCTTCAATGTTTACTTGGAGATACTCCTGTACCATCGTCTCTAGGCGTTGACTATGTGTCAGACTTCTTGTCTCCTGTGGCCTTGCAAAGGATGGGCTAAAAAAGTGGTGAAATGATTCCGCAAAATTGATGTTACCACCAGATACTGTGGTTCTGTTACGGTTTGAGTGCTGAACACTTGACGGTCCCACGGTTGGCAAGTTGGAACTGTGAGATTCACTACATGCACCACTGGTATTTTGTGGAAAAGCACATGTAAGATTCTGCAACAGTCTCTGCTGATACTCCTGCATGCGTGCATCCCTTTCTATGGCAGGAATAATTTCTGCAAATTTACTTTTGTACCGGGGATCTAACAGTGTGGCAACCCAGTAGTCAGGATTATTTCTAATTCTCACAATTCAAGGGTCATGTTGCAGGTAGTGCAGCAAGAAGGCACTCATGTGTGTTGCGCATCCAGGAGCACCAAGTCCCTGTTGTGTTGGTGGCGAGGTAACAATCATGCTTCCTTCCTCTGTCCTCTCCCCCCAACCTCGCACAACAGAAATGTGATCAAGGTCTCCCTCATCTGATGAGTCTTCCATCAGTTCGTCCTCCACTTCTTCCTGGGCTCCTGCACCTTCCTCACTAGTTTGGCTGCTACCATGCGCCCTGGTAAAACCATCTCCCCCACCCTCACATGCCTGCCGCCTTGGTGCTGCCGACCGTCTGGACCTTGCAGATGTTAGCCCTTCCGCATACAACTCCTCCTCCTCTACTTCCTCCACCTCCTCTTGTGCCACCACCTGACTCCGAATTCTGTTTAACATGTGCTCCAGCATGTAAATCACCGGAATAGTCATGCTGATAATGGCATCGTCAGCACTAAACATCTTCGTCGCCATTTCAAAACTGTGCAGAAGGGTGCATAGGTCCCTGATCTGAGACCACTCCTCCAGCGTGTTTTGCCCCACCTCTGAATCTCGTTGGCCCAGGCTATACGTCAGAACGTATTGCACCAGGGCTTGTCGGTGCTGCCACAGTCGCTGCAACATGTGCAAAGTTGAATTCCACCGGGTAGGCACATCGCATTTTAGCCGGTGAAGTGGCAGGCCCAACGACTTCTGTAGAGATGTAAGTCGCTGAGCTGCGGGATGCGAACAGCGGAAGTGAGCACACAGCGACCGTGCCCTCTGCAGAAGGCCATCTAGTCTGGGATAGTGGGCTAAAAATTGCTGGACAACCAGGTTCAACACGTGAGCCATACAAGGCACGTGTGTGACATTGCCCCGGCGAAGGGCCGCACCCAGGTTTGCAGCATTGTCGCACACGGCCTTCCCTGGTTTCAGGTCCAGTGGAGACAACCATTCATGAAATTGGTTCTCCAGAGCTGACCACAACTCCTCAGCTGTGTGACTCACATTTCCCAGACATTTCAATGTAAAAACCGCCTGATGACGTTGAGCCCTACTGCCAGCATAGTAAGGAGGTGTGCAGGATCCCTTCTGCGCAGTTAGAAAGCTTGTGGCATGACCAGATAGGCTTTGGGTGCAGGTGGAAGACAGAGAGGAGGTTGAGGAGGCAGAAGCAGTGGAGGAACTTTGACATAAAGAGGATTGACGCACAACTCGTGGGGACGGCAAGACTTGGACAGCAGCCCCTTGTCCTGCTGTCACCATAGTTACCCAGTGCCCAGTCAGCGACATGTAACGCCCCTGTCCATGCCTACTCGTCCAAGTGTCTGTGGTGAAATGCACCCTGTCACACACAGAGTTTCTCAAAGAAGCGGTGATGTTGTGTGCGACATGCTGGTGGAGCGCAGGCACACCTTTCTTTGAGAAGTAGTGCCGACTGGGCATCTGGTACTGGGGCACTGCAACGGGCATAATGTCTCGAAAATCCTCTGTGTCCACCAGGCGGAAAGGCAGCATTTCTGTAGCCAAGAGCTTGCAGATGGTGAAATTCAACCTCTTAGCTTTCTCATGGCTAGGAAGAAATGGTCTTTTACTTGTCCACATCTGAGGGACCGAGGGCTGGCTATTGTGCTTAGACGGGGTTGATAAGGGTGTCCCCGGCAAACTGCCGGTCTGTGAGGAAGATGCAGGCGGACATGTTAGGTTGCCTTGATCCAAAGGTGGTGCTATCGATGTCGGACAGCGCTCAACACCAGCTGCTGTTACCACCTCCAAAGAAAATGATGACCTGCCAATCACGCTGGCTGTTGCGGGTAAAGAGGTGGCAGGTCTGCGCCCCAAAACAGGTGTGACTGCTGTCCCCCCAGTCACAGAGGATGAAGAGGCCGCGGATGCACAAGATATGGCAGACGGTTGTTGGCCCGGCCGGCTAGGCCGCATTGTAGCACACTGAGCTTCCCACTGCAACTTATGCTTCATGTCCATGTGCCGGTTCATGCATGAAGTACTCAAACTATGTATTTTTTGGCCTCTACTTAGCTTTTGCTGACAAATGTTACAGATAACACGAGTTGGGTCATCTCTATCGATCTGAAAAAATGCCCAGGCTATGCAAGGCTTAGCACCCATGCGACCTGAAGAGCCACCACGACTTGTGGTGAGAGGCAGAGTTGTGTTTGAGGATGCAGTTGTTGACGTGCTTCCAGTACTACGTCTCTGTCCAGGAAGGCGCAACCTGACCTCGTCGTCACTAGCATCTTCCTCCACCTCCTCTGCTGACCTCATCTCTTGGCTGACTGTGGGTTGACAGTAAGTGGGATCTCCAACCTCATCATCATCACCCTGTGTGTTATCACACCCGTCGTCCTCAGAGCCAACCTGTTCCTGCCCTGACAAAAAACTAAAGTTGTCGCTCCAATCAGGTATTTGAGTCTTATCATCGTCTTCCTCATTGTCTCCACCAACAGGAGTTACAGTTTGGGAATGAGGGTCTACATTATGGTCAGAACCTTCTGCGTCTGGTCCTGGATCCGACTCATAAAGATTCTGGGCATCAGTGCAGATCATTTCCTCGTCTGGATTCACAGAAGCGCTGGAGTCGACCTCTGATTCCCAGGCTATAGTATGAGTAAACAGCTCTCTAGACTCAACCATCTGTTCTACCTCATACTCAGACGGGCAGCTGGAGATTTGGGAGCTGTGAGGAAGCAAGTGCGATTTGGGTGACACCTTTGAGGACTGGAGTATTTGTGATGTTGAAGTTGATGTGGAGGAGAGCCCACTTAAAGGAGCACTTGATATCCGTTGAAGCACCTGCTGTTTTTGTGCCTCATCTGGAATTTGTAGCGATTGGCGTGGCCGTAAGAAAGGGATCTTATCACATTGTCCGCTAAAAGAAGTAGACATTTTAGTTTGGCTGGAAGATGGTCTTTCTTCTGCAGATGTTACTGTTGCTTTAACACCTACCCCACGGACACAACCTTTTTTCCCCTTCCCAACACGCCTATTCCCCTTTCCACCAGCAGCAGGCCTTTTTCCACTCATTTTGGTGGTTAATTAATTCACAACTCTGGAGTTGTTTGCACAAAAAAACAATGGATGGTAACCGAGCAGAGCTGAGTGGCCAAACTGTGGTATTAGGCCAAAACTATTGGCTGGGTTAGATGCAGAAAAAAATATATTCAGTTTGCAACCTGATGGAGGTCAGTATAGATGGACTAATACAACAAGTCCCACACACAGCTAGAAGCCCAAATATTTTTTCAGAGGTACTGTAGATGCAGATAAAAATTAGTTTTAATTTGCAACCTGATGGAGGTCAGTATAGATGGACTAATAGAGAAAGTCCGACACACTGCTAGAAGGCCAAATATTTTTTCAGAGCTAGATGCAGAAAAAAATTATATTCAGTTTGCAACCTGATGGAGGTCAGTATAGATGGATTAATAGAACAAGACCCACACACAGCTAGAAGCCCAATATTTTTTCAGAGGTAGATGCAGAAAAAAATATATTCAGTTTGCAACCTGATGGAGGTCAGTATAGATGGACTAATACAACAAGTCCCACACACAGCTAGAAGCCCAATATTTTTTCAGAGGTAGATGCAGAAAAAAATATATTCAGTTTGCAACCTGATGGAGGTCAGTATAGATGGACTAATACAACAAGTCCCACACACAGCTAGAAGCCCAAATATTTTTTCAGAGGTAGATGCAGAAAAAAATATATTCAGTTTGCAACCTGATGGAGGTCAGTATAGATGGACAAATACAACAAGTCCCACACACAGCTAGAAGCCCAAATATTGTTTCAGAGGTACTGTAGATGCAGATAAAAATTATTTTTAATTTGCAACCTGATGGAGGTCAGTATAGATGGAATAATACAACAAGTCCCACACACAGCTAGAAGCCCAAATATTTTTTCAGAGGTACTGTAGATGCGGATAAAAATTAGTTTTAATTTGCAACCTGATGGAGGTCAGTATAGATGGACTAATAGAGAAAGTCCGACACACTGCTAGAAGGCCAAATATTTTTTCAGAGCTAGATGCAGAAAAAAATGATATTCAGTTTGCAACCTGATGGAGGTCAGTATAGATGGATTAATAGAACAAGACCCACACACAGCTAGAAGCCCAATATTTTTTCAGAGGTAGATGCAGAAAAAAATATATTCAGTTTGCAACCTGATGGAGGTCAGTATAGATGGACTAATACAACAAGTCCCACACACAGCTAGAAGCCCAATATTTTTTCAGAGGTAGATGCAGAAAAAAATATATTCAGTTTGCAACCTGATGGAGGTCAGTATAGATGGACTAATACAACAAGTCCCACACACAGCTAGAAGCCCAAATATTTTTTCAGAGGTACTGTAGATGCAGATAAAAATTAGTTTTAATTTGCAACCTGATGGAGGTCAGTATAGATGGACTAATACAACAAGTCCCACACACAGCTAGAAGCCCAAATATTTTTTCAGAGGTACTGTAGATGCAGATAAAAATTAGTTTTAATTTGCAACCTGATGGAGGTCAGTATAGATGGACTAATAGAGAAAGTCCGACACACTGCTAGAAGGCCAAATATTTTTTCAGAGCTAGATGCAGAAAAAAATTATATTCAGTTTGCAACCTGATGGAGGTCAGTATAGATGGATTAATAGAACAAGACCCACACATAGCTAGAAGCCCAATATTTTTTCAGAGGTAGATGCAGAAAAAAATATATTCAGTTTGCAACCTGATGGAGGTCAGTATATATGGACTAATACAACAAGTCCCACACACAGCTAGAAGCCCAATATTTTTTCAGAGGTAGATGCAGAAAAAAATATATTCAGTTTGCATCCTGATGGAGGTCAGTATAGATGGACTAATACAACAAGTCCCACACACAGCTAGAAGCCCAAATATTTTTTCAGAGGTAGATGCAGAAAAAAATATATTCAGTTTGCAACCTGATGGAGGTCAGTATAGATGGACTAATACAACAAGTCCCACACACAGCTAGAAGCCCAAATATTTTTTCAGAGGTACTGTAGATGCAGATAAAAATTAGTTTTAATTTGCAACCTGATGGAGGTCAGTATAGATGGACTAATAGAATGATGCTATGCCCAAAAGATTTTACTTCACTAGGTGCAGTAAAAAAATTGGTATTCTATACACAGGTGGTATATCTTGCATCACAGATAGGCTACTCCACTGACTAACACACTCTGCAATAGGCCAAAAAGGATTAGCTTTGCTAGATTCAGCCAAATGCTGTGAAAAAAACTTGCACAGCACTGGCACAGACCTGCCTGGCAAAAACTGATAGGAACTGATGTAACCTAGTCCTGAAAAGGACTCCAATTACAATTAGTCTTTACTCCCACAACCTATCTATTTAAGAGCACAGACCTCCCTGATAAAAGTCGTAGGAAATGCTGTAACCTAGTCCTTAAAAGGACTGCAATCACAACTATTCCCTACTCCCAAGCTATCTGTAGATTTGTGCGAAAATTGGCTTGAAATTAACAAGGTATAGCGCACACAGCAACAGCGGTGCCGTCTAACACGCAGCTGCAGCAGTGAGAAAATGGTGGCGACGGGGAAAATGGCTTGGTCTTATAGGGCAAGGACATGTGACATACACTGCCAATGACACATGCCCTTGCTTGTGTGAAAAAAAGCACTTCGCTCCGTGTGTGCGCTGCTGATAGGCTGACAGATTGCACCTCCCCACTGCAAATGCGGGAAAGAGAAAAAAAAATGGAGATCTTCATTGTTCCTGCAGAGATCCATCCCCTGCCCCTCCCCCCACCCCGCTGTACACTCAAACTGCGTATTAACATTAATTTTCATCATTACTGAGAAAAAATCCAGTTATGATTTTGGTGCACGAACAGTTATCGAACATAACCTCGAACAGCCGAATTTTTATCAAATTGTTTGTGTTCGCCGAACGGCTCGAACACCGCCCAAAACAGCTTGAATTTGCGATTGGCGAACAGTTCGAGTAGAACAACGCTCATCTCTAGTCATGAGACAGCAACTGATCCCACAGTTGGACACTATGAAGACATGCTTACTGGTCCATTTCCATATCTGTGCCCCTCACCTTCTCCACTTGAAGTGGTGGAAGAGGAGATCCCTTGTAGCAATGCCCAAATATTTGAACAGCCACGGCCAGAGGAAGTCGACGCTGGCAATTTGTCACAAGTAGTGGACGATGACAAGACACAATTGCCACGAAGTGAGGGGGAGGATCGTGGTGCGCAAGTGGAAGAGGAGGAGGTGGTGGATGATCTAGTAACTGACCCAACGTGGCAGGAGGACACGCAGAGCGAGGCCAGCAGCACACAGGGGGAGAGAGGCAGAGTACCCCAACAGGCAGGAAGAAGCAGTGTGGTGGCCGCACACAGAAGGCGGGCAACAGTTCCCCGTAACATCAACATGAGGGACGTTGCCAGTACAACCGATAGGTCTTCCAGAGTCTAGAATTTTTTTAAAGACTCTGCTGATAACCCCAAAAAGGCCATTTGTACTACCTGCCATGCCATCATCAGCAGGGGTGACAAAACTACCAGCCTGACCACCACCAGCATGATCAGGCACATGTCAGCAAAGCACCCGACTTTGTGAGGTGAACCCTAGGGTCCACGACCAGTGTCAGTGGGTGGCACCACTGCTTCTTTCGCTGTTGTGTGTGTAAGAGAACCCCCTGTTGTGCGTGCAAGGCAATCCCCTGTCCAAACTGCATGCAAAGATGCCCCCTCCTCTCAGTCTTCACTTGTTATGGCAGTTTCTCAAGAAACAGCATCAATGTCCACGTCCCACCGCAGCATTCAATTGTCCATATCCCAGAGCTTTGAACGAAAGCTCAGATTCGCAGCCAACGCCCCACAGGCCACAGTCATAAATTCGCACATTTCACGACTGCTTGAGTTGGAAATGCTGCCTTTTAGGCTGGTGGAGACGGAATCCTTCCGCAACCTTATGGCAGTGGCCGTCCCTCGGTACTCGGTCCCCAGCCGACACTATTTTGCCCGGTGTACCATCCCCGCACTACACAAGCACGTGTCCCAAAATATCTGCTGTGCCCTCAACAACGCAGTTACTGGGAGAGTCCACCTGACAACGGACACGTGGACAAGTGATTGTGGCCAGGGACGGTACATCTCCCTGACTCACACTGGGTAAACATAGTGGAAGCCGGGACCCAGTCGGACCTTGGCACGGAACACATCCTCCCCACACCGAGGATTGCGGGCCCTATGTCAGTCAGAGTTGCCCACACAGTGTAGAGCTCCTGCTCATCCTCTTCCTCCTCCTCATTTTCAGCCTCCATCTCAGATATCACCACATTAGTTACAAGTTGGAAGCACTGCAGTACTGCCTCAGCCAAGCGACAACAGGCTGTACTGAAACTAATAAGCTTAGGTGATAAACCTCACACTGCTTGTGAGTTGTGGACAGCTGTGAAAGAGCAGGCAGATCTGTGGCTGAGACCACTGAACCTACATCCAGGCATGGTCATGTGTGACAATGGCCGTAACCTGGTGGTGGCTCTGAGGCGAGGTGAGATCACACACGTACCATGCCTGGCTCATGTGCTTAAACTCGTGGCTCAGCGATTTCTAAAATCGTACCCCGAGTTGCCAGATCTGCTCGTCAGAGTACGCCGCCTGTCAGCTCATTTGCGGAAGTCAGCTACAGCTTCCTCCGCCCTTGCTGTGTTGCAGCAGCTTCCGGCACACCGACTGGTGTGTGATGTCCCCACACGTTGAAACTCTACCCTCCACATGTTGCAAAGGATTTGTGAGCAGAAGAGAGCAGTTGTGGAGTACCAGCTGCAACAAGGCCGTCGATATTCAGGTCAGACTCCACATATAAGACCTCAGGAGTGGACCTGGATGTCTGACATATGTACCATCCTGACAAACTTTGGGGAGTCCACCAAGATGGCGAGTGGCGATGACGCCATCGTTAGCATCAGCATCCCACTTGTCTGTCTTTTGCAACCTCAGGAATTAAACCTGCAGAGAATTAAAGAGGAGACATTGCAGCCAGAGTATGATGAGATGGATCAAGAAGCCGTAGCGGGCGATTACACACAGCCCAGCCTCATCTCATCCCAACGTGCATTGGGGGACAATGAGGGAGAGGAGGAGGAAGAATAGGAGCTGGTATCATGCGCTGTAGACGGTATTACCTGTACAACTGTCATACCGTCGGTTCAGCATGGGTGGCCTGAGGACAGGGGGAGAAGGAGGAGGAGAGCATGGTCAGTCGTCATCTTGGTGAGGACACGGAAGTCTTGCCCGTTACCAGTCTGGCACGCATGGCTGACTTTATGTTACGCTGCCTTAACCGTGACCCTCGTGTTGTCAAAATGTTGGGTGACAGTCATTACTGGTTGGTGACACTTTTAGACTCCCTCTACAAGGAGAACTTTCACTCTCTTATTCCTGAGGTGGAGAGGTCTACAAAAATGTGGCAGTACCAGAAGACCCTTGCTTCAGAACTGTTAAAAAAATTCCCATCTGAGCACACTAGCAGCAGAGGTCACAGTTCGTTGCCCAACCAAGGCGTACAGGTGAGAGAGACGCAACTCCAATCCAGCAGAGGCAGGGGAACACTGTCAACATTCTGGGACAGTTTTCAGAGACCCGCCCAGCTTACAGGCCCTGAGGTGCGGGGTACTCTCACAAGGAGTGGAAAGTTTCAAAAGAACCTTGTCGACCGTACCAGCGTCCTCCGTGATTCCTCTGTGCCTTTTAATTATTGGGTATCCAAGCTGGACACTTGGAATGAACTTGCTCTGTACGCCTTGGAGGTTCTGGCCTGCCCTGCCGCTAGCGTGTTATCGGAGCGTGTTTTTAGTGCCGCTGGGGGAATTATAACTGATAAGCGCACTCGCCTGTCAACTGACAATGCTGACAAGCTGACCTTTATCAAAATGAACAAGGGCTAGATTAGGCCAGACTTCTCATCACCACCAAATGACAGCAGAATAACATAAAGTCAAATCCACTGTGTTATTTCGGGAGGTGTATTCCCATGCATAGCTTCACACCCACACATCGGTATAGCTTCCTCATCTCGGCTGTATTTTGCTCTTCTCCTTACCCTCAGCCTCCACCACCACTATACCATCAGGGTGACCGTGGCTGCATACTTGCACTTGCATTGCAAGGAATGGGGGAGGTACAATTGAACACTTCCCTGGGACAAGGACTTGCACGGGGATAGTTGCAAGTCTGCATCTTCTGATGCGGCAAGGATCACTTCTGATGGGCACACTTTTAGGCAGTGACCTGGGTGTCAGAGATGCTTCCAGGGGCTGTTCCCATATCTTTTTAGCATTGTATGCATGTGTTACACAGCACATGGCCAGATAAGGTTGTAAAATGTTAAAATGACATTTCCTGGTGAATGCATTTGTTGCGGTTGAAAGCAATACAAAAGTGCAAAAACGCATAAAAATTGCTACTTGTGAACATAGCCTAAGGCGTGGAGGAGTAATTTTGTTTTTAGTTATTTATTTTACGTTATACACAAGTTTTTACCCGGGAAAGGATGTTCCTTAAGATATTTCACAGGAAAGCAGTTTCAGTTTCATTTTTGAACGTTTTATTGTGAGCCCGTAAAAGTGGCTTACTACCTCTGACCACGTTGTTGACAACAGTGACCTGGGGGTCAGAAATGAGGCGATCCCCATGCTGTCCGCATGTCATTTGAGCACTGTCATTATCGTTTTGGGCACTTTTTAGGCTTTCTACAGACTGCCGGGGGTGCCGCCGCAAAAATGCTCGGGTCTCCCATAGACTAACATTGGGCTCGTTGCTCGGGTCGAGCACCCGAGTATCACTGTGAGCTCGGCCTAAGCTTCAAGCACCCAAGCATTTTAGTGCTCGCTCAACACTAGAGAAGAGCTAATTAAATAAACCTAATTCTTGGTACAAACACAAATTTGAAATTCCCATATGTCAATGTCAAGGTGGGTACATGCGTGGTTGATAAAAAATATATATGCCTTAGGGCTTTAATATATTGATACAGGGTAAAAATTAGATTTAACAATAATTTCGTTAAGGGAACTCAAACATGAGTAACCCACTAGCATGACAAACTCTCATATCAATAATAAATAAACCAAACCCCTCAACCAGCTATAGACACCTTAATAATCCCTAAACTATAAAAAAAAACAAAGAAAGATTCATTTGCTCTCCTTCTCTAGGATCGATCTATTATAATCACCTTTTCTATACTTGGCCCTCATGACTTCCACCAAATAGAATGATTACCTTGGTGAACCCCATTACTGTGCCATGCTTTTGGTGTATCCGTTTATGACGGATATCTCCCAAGTGTTCCCCCACTTTTCTCCTGAACTCTTTTTGTCTTCACCACATAATTAAGAGGGGCACATGCAGGTCGCCATATAGACTAACCCTTCAGACATACAGTTAGCAAAATCCGAAATATAAAACGTCCTCCCCGTAGATATTAGAATACATTTTGCACGGATTAATTCATCTACATAATCTGCACTTACCACAACGCAAGAAACCACACACTTTTCTATCCAACCACGTTAAAGTAGGAGATGGTTTCTGATAGAGACTTTGCAGTAAGCAATCTCTCAGTGAACATCTGTTTCTATACATGACCCTGGGTGCTGATGAAATTACCCCTTTCAGATCCAAGACTGCTAGATATGTACCCCAATGTTTTTGTTAAATGTTATATACCTGTTCTCTTTGGTTATTAAATGTTCATATTACTCTGGTGATCAAATTCTCTTTTTTCACGGTATCCAAAAGTAGGAAGCTCCTATCGCAGTCAATGGCATGCTTATAGGTCTGTTCCAGAATATGATGATACCCTCTCTTTAATCTTTTTTTTCATCACAGACTGATTCATAAAATCAGATATGTTGGAACAATTTCTCCTTAAATGAGGGAACTGGCCCTTAGGAATCCCTCTTTTGAGTGTGTTTGAATGATGGCTATTCCATTTCAATAACTTGTTTGTGGCCGTGGAAGCAGTTAAGAGGCAATAGAAATAGCATCATATATATAAGTATTTTTTATTTTATACCTGCCAATACTACCTATCTCTTATGGTTTTGTATTACACCAATTATTTATAGGGTATCCTAGGGATAACAATGGGCAGTTGTCGAGGAGCGGGGTCGCCACTGTCGTTATCATAGTAGGGTGCCAACCACTGTGATCAGTGCAGGTGTAGACTTAGGTTCATATAGGGACTTCTAGCCCTTGGGGGATTTACCTTTTTTTAAATATTGGGGCATGTCTGAATCTTCATTGCGCCACTTTATCTCTATAGGAGGTTACCACCATAGTTTGGTTATTTTTATTAGTTGTTTTCTTTGGGATTGTTTTAATGCATATCTATTAAACTTATAATTTTAAAGGGATTTTTATAGTACATAGAATATAATGTGTCTCAAAACACAATCTCAAAATTGACTGATATATGTTGAAACGTTCCAGAGTTATTGCAGAAAAAGTGACAATGGTTAAATTTTAAAAATTTGCCGTGGTCCCCATGCCCTCTTGCTAAAGACCATAAAAACCAGCACTAAAAAAAGCCTCTGAACCTGTATAAAAGATAAAAAAACAAACAAATCTAGAATACTCAGGGAAGCAGTGGCATTAAAGTAAGAGCAAAAAGTGACCACTTTTGATCTGGTGGTAGGTCCTCTTTAAATATCATATCACCATTATTAGTACAGTGAAGTCTTTAAAAAACAGAAGCCAAGGAAAAATCGGTACATTATAGAAAATGATTGGCAGAAGTGTCTGCATATGTGCTGTATGTGCATCTATTGTGCCTCCTTCTCCTTCTGTTTTAGTGGTCTACATGTTTGCTCAATATCTGCTTTTCCACAATGACACTATAGCAGGTAAATATAATTTTAATATTAATAAAACTGGAATCTTTTTTCCTTTTGTCATATCATATGCATTCTCACCCTGTGTATTGAAATTACAATTCTGGTAATTAAGACAGGCAAATGTGTTCTTCTGTTTTATTAAAAAGAAAAGCATATTTACTTACCACCTATCATTTTATTATGTAACAATTAAAATGTTGTTATAAAGCAGCCTTTTTGCTAACATAGGGATTCTCAATTAAAAATAACCGAAACTTTGTATCCTGTCTTAAGAAATCTCAATTTTTGCACTTCCGTTTACCAAATAGTTATTTATGTCATATAATGAGAAAAAGACAAATCCAGACAGCCCTTTTATCTATATAGGTGATGCTACAGTTATTTTAACTGTTTTTTAAACCCATTATGGACGACCACCATACATGTATGGCAGCCATATACTGTCATTATATGGAGGGGGGCTCCGCAGTGGAATTCACTCCGCTCAGCACTTGTGCTGGCTGTGTTACATAGCCTGCATTTTATAGCTACTGATAAAATCGTAGCTAGCTCCAATCTCATCAATTTAACCCCTAAAGAGGCATTTAAATGTATTCAAGATGGAGGCTGTAATTTTTGATGGCCACAAGCACCACGCGTGGCATGATCATAGAATGCTGATCAGTTGTCAGGGAAGCTGGGTGCCTTTTAAAGACCCTCATATCTGCCATTTGAGATCACCCAGGTAGACCATCTTGTGGATGTACTGTGATATGGACTGCAGTGTACTGCATAGGTGATTAAGAGATTCAAGTACCCTAAGAAGAAGAATCAAAACTAAGCAAAAATGCAAAAAATATTTAAAAAAATGTTTAAATCCCAATCCTTGTCCCTAAATGTAAAAAACAAACAAAAAAAATTGCTCTGAAAAGTGGTCATAAGCAGCATGTATAAATATTATCAATTGAAATATCATCTTGAAAGACAAAATACAAATCCTCATACAGCTCCATTGAAAGAAAAATAAAAAACTTACAAGTTTCTGTAAATTGTGATATAAGTAGTGTTGAGCCACCCCCGTAGTGTTCGAGTTCGGTTCGGTTCGTCGAACACCCGTGTGTTCGCCGAACTGTTCGTCGAACTGTTCGTCGAACACCTTCGAACACCGTTAAAACCAATGGCAGGCAAACAAAAACACATAGAAACACATAGAAAACACCTTCAAAGGTGTCCAAAAGCTGACAAACTGCTCAGAAGACATAACTAACACATGGAAAAGTGACAAGTACATATAGTCATGCGAAAATAAAAGAGGTGGAGAAGTAAAAGGAGGGGGAGACACAGATATAGGCATGTCATGCCCTTCTAAAATCCAAAAAGTGAGAAGCCGACACGGCCAGTCCGCTCCTGCCCGTGCCACCTCCGTGTCGCCGGGTTTGTGCCAGAGCCGCGGTGAACCCTGATGGCCAGCCCCCCTCTCCCAATACTGGTGCCTGTCCGCTGGTGGGTCGAGCGAGCCCCCCTGTGGTGGAGGCAGCTCTAAGCTTTTTAATTTAAATTGTCTCTCTAATTTGAATGAATACACTTTAAATCCATTTACAAGGATCTATTGGAGGGCAAGTCTCATGCCAGCAGCCGCGGTAATTCCAGCTCCAGTAGCGTCCACTAAATCTGCTGCAGTTAAAAAGCTTTTATAAGGATCGAGCTCGGCTGTCCACCGCAAGGCATCCTACTGCCAGTCCCAGCCCCTATGCCTTGGGGTGCCTCCTGATGCTCTTCACTAAGTATCCCATGGTCCCGAAGCATTTCCTTTGAAAAAATTAAGTGTCTAAACTACAGGTGGTGTAGCTTGCTTAACAGCCGGGATAATCCGCTGACTAGCAGACACTGCTACTAGGCACAAAGTATTTCCCGGGCTAGATGCAGTTAAAAATTTGCAATTAGATACTCTCGTTGGATGCTGAGAAAGCATTCCATAGAGTCTCCTGGCACGCCATATATGATTCTCTTAAAAAGCTTGGGGTAGGGGTCTAGGGGACCCTTTTATAGCCAAAATCACGGCCCTGTATCGCAATACGTCACCTAGGCTGAAGATAAATGGAACTGTAGCACCCTGAGGGCTCGGTTGCTACAGACGTATTGCACCTCACCCAGAGGTGTGATATCTCACTCTCAGGTAAGGATGGAGTGTGGATCAGGACCCGACACCTGCATGCATTACACCACATTGCCGTGGGGCAGGGCGACCAATATGCCCCTGAGATGGGCACGACAGTCCCTGTCCCTGGCTGGAGTGGGGGGAGGGAACACTGAGGAAGGGGAACCCTGTAGTGCAGGAGCAGGGAGGAAACAGTTCCTGGGTGCATTGAGAAGGGAGTATAAAAGGTGGGCACCATTTTAGTTCAGTGCAGAGAAGTCTGAGCAGAAGTGGCAGGGAGCAGGGGCTCTGCATGATCTCTGCTCCGGAGGCGGGCCTAGTAACAGAGGCCCAGGCCTGGAAGAGGGAGAAGGAAGGAAGAGGCGCGGAGAAGGCTCCAGGAACGAGGAATGAAGGGATCCCAGGGGTGCGGACGGGCGAGTCGCCACCACACGCCCGAATCCACCTGCGTGGAGGGGTCAGGCCAAAGGGGGAGACCGGTCCCCGAACTAGTGGAGGCAGGAAACGACCCTCAGCTAGAAACCGGAGGCTCTGACATTTTATGTGGCGCAGCCCCTCGCTACACCCGCTAGGAAGGCACCACATAGGGTCAGGGAAACTGGCGCCAAGTTTACCAAGAGGAGGCCCGAGGCAGCCGGACAGAAGTGTTGGTAAGAAAGGCCAGACAAAGGACACACAAAGGGGGTCCTGTGAAGTGCTCCAAAGTTATCTGGGAGTTGTCTGAGCCCCTCACCTGGTGAGCACAGTACGACGTGGGCAGCCGTTACCTGCAGACGTGGTCTGGATAATAAGAACTGTGAGTAAAGGCCCTGGACTGCATCACTGACTCCGTGTCGTTACTGCTGCTGCCCTGCACCATCACCCCCATCCTCCGCATACACTGCCCTGAGGCTATACTCCTCCCGTGGGGAGTTATGCTACGCTCTGCTGCACCCACAACACCAGCCTCAGCGGTCTGCCCTGTAGCGGCGGTTCACTCTGACCGCAATCCACGGGTGGCGTAGTCGGACATTTAAACATCAAAACCACATAAATAGTTCCGCCACTGGTTTGACCGCGCTGAGCCACGGAACCGGGTCGCCGCCACGAAGACTACAACCACCAGTATCCACCAAAAAGGGTCCGGCTCCGGGTGTCCCAAGGCCCAGGGGGTGCGTCAGAACATTTTCATCACCTTTCACAATCACCAATGGGACAAGGCAGGGATGTCCTCTGTCCCCTCTCTTATACATCCTAGTGACGGAGCACCTGCTCTCATCAATTCGCCATAACCCCAATATTAGGTGGATTGAGGTGGGAGGCACCGAGTACAAGTGCTCTCTATTTGCTGATGATGTCCTAGTATATATCACTCAATCACATATATCCATCCCTGCTGTTATGGCTGAAATAGATCACTTTGTTACATGGTAAAATTTTAAAATCAATGCAGCGAAGTCTGAGGCCCTCGATGTCTCCCTCCCCAAATCCATATAGGATTCCATCCAGTCCAACTTTCCCTTTGCCTGGCCCTCACAGGGTATCAAATACTTAGGAATTCCTATTCATAGAGACCTCTCCCATCTATGTTATCTTAATTTTGGGCCCTTTATTGAACAATTCCATACAGACCACGGTTGGCAAGTTAGAACTGTAAGATTCACTACGTGAACCACTGGTGTTTTGTGGAAAAGCACATGTACACTGCGTTCCAAATTATTATGCAAAAAGTGTTTAGGAGTGATAAGGGAAGAATTTGTTTGTTTGTCAGTTAAACTCATTGATGGTGATGTGTGTCAGGGCTCTTTATATCACTGTAAGCAATTGCAGACACCTGTGCTAATTAGTTTGGCAGGTGTGTCCAATGAAAGGCAAGACTACTTAAGAAGGCTCTCTCACATTATTAAGCAGCCTACATTTTCTGCCAAAATGGGAAAGAAAAAGGATGTGTCGGCTGCTGAGAAGCAACAAATTGTGGAGTGTTTAGGTCAAGGCATGACTACAATCAACATTGTGCGATGATCAGGATGAAGTGTCTTGGCAATCAAGAAGTATGTAGCTGATTCACAGTACACACGTGTGCGTGCTGATAAGGGCAAATTGAGGACTCTTTCCTACAGGCAATTACGTCAGGTTAAAAGAGCAGCGGCAAGAAAGCCTTGTCATAGCAGCAGACAAGTTTTTGAAGCTGCTGGTGCCTCCAACGTCCCCCGAACAACAAGATGCAGGGTCCTTCAGAGGTTTGCAGCTGTGCATACGCCATCCTGTCGACCTCCTCTATCCACTTCACACAAGCAGAAACGGCTCCAGTGGGCCAAACATTACATGAAGACTGATTTCAAAACTGTTTTGTTCACGGATGAGTGCCGTGCAGCGCTCGATGGTCCTGATGGATGGAGTGGAGGATGGCTGGTTGATGGACACCCCACGCAAACACGGCTACAGCGCCAACAAGGAGGAGGTGGAGTAATGTTTTGGGCTGGAATCATGGGGAGAGAGATTGTCGGCCCCTTTAGGATCCCTGAAGGCGCTAAAGATGAACTCCATAATGTATGTGGATTTTCTCAAACAGCACTTCCTGCCATGGTTCAAGAAGAAGAACCGTGTATTTCACAGCAAGATCATTTTTCTGCATGATAATGCACCATCTCATGCTGCACATAAAACATCGGCATCTCTGGCTGATATGGGCATAAAAGGGGACAAACTTATGGTGTGACCCCCATGCTCCCCTGACCTCTACCCCATTCAGAACCTTTGGAGTAGTGTTGAGCCACCCCCGTAGTGTTCGAGTTCGGTTCGGTTCGTCGAACAACCGTGTGTTCGCCGAACTGTTCGTCGAACTGTTCGTCGAACACCTTCGAACACCGTTAAAACCAATGGCAGGCAAACAAAAACACATAGAAACACATAGAAAACACCTTCAAAGGTGTCCAAAAGCTGACAAACTGCTCAGAAGACACAACTAACACATGGAAAAGTGACAAGTACATATAGTCATGCGAAAAGAAAAGAGGTGGAGGAGTAAAAGGAGGGGGAGACACAGATATAGGCATGTCATGCCCTTCTAAAATCCAAAAAGTGAGAAGCCGAGACGGCCAGTCCGCTCCTGCCCGTGCCACCTTCGTGTCGCCGGGTTTGTGCCAGAGCCGCGGTGAACCCTGACGGCCAGCCCCCCTCTCCCAATACTGGTGCCTGTCCGCTGGTGGGTCGAGAGAGCCCCCCTGTGGTGGAGGCAGCTCTAAGCTTTTTAATTTAAATTGTCCCTCTAATTTGAATGAATACACTTTAAATCCATTTACAAGGATCTATTGGAGGGCAAGTCTCATGCCAGCAGCCGCGTAATTCCAGCTCCAGTAGAGTCCACAAAAGCTGCTGCAGTTAAAAAGCTTTTATAAGGATCGAGCTCGGCTGTCCACCGCAAGGCATCCTAGTGCCAGTCCCAGCCCCTATGCCTTGGGGTGCCTCCTGATGCTCTTCACTAAGTATCCCGTGGTCCCGAAGCATTTCCTTTGAAAAAATTAAGTGTCCAAACTACAGGTGGTGTAGCTTGCTTAACAGCCGGGATAATCCGCTGACTAGCAGACACTGCTACTAGGCACAAAGTATTTCCTGGGCTAGATGCAGTTAAAAATTTGTAAGTAGATACTCTCGTTGGATGCTGAGAAAGCATTCCATAGAGTCTCCTGGCACGCCATATATGATTCTCTTAAAAAGCTTGGGGTAGGGGTCTAGGGGACCCTTTTATAGCCAAAATCACGGCCCTGTATCACAATACGTCACCTAGGCTGAAGATAAATGGAACTGTAGCACCGAGGGCTCGGTTGCTACAGACGTATTGCACCTCACCCAGAGGTGTGATATCTCACTCTCAGATAAGGATGGAGTGTGGATCAGGACCCGACACCTGCATGCATTACACCACATTGCCGTGGGGCAGGGCGACCAATATGCCCCTGAGATGGGCACGACAGTCCCTGTCCCTGGCTGGAGTGGGGGGAGGGAACACTGAGGAAGGGGAACCCTGCAGTGCAGGAGCAGGGAGGAAGCAGTTCCTGGGTGCATTGAGAAGGGAGTATAAAAGGTGGGCACCATCTTAGTTCAGTGCAGAGAAGTCTGAGCAGAAGTGGCAGGGAGCAGGGGCTCTGCATGAGCTCTGCTCCGGAGGCGGGCCTAGTAACAGAGGCCCAGGCCTGCAAGAGGGAGAAGGAAGGAAGAGGAGCGGAGAAGGCTCCAGGAACGAGGAATGAAGGGATCCCAGGGGTGCGGACGGGCGAGTCGCCACCGCACGCCCGAATCCACCTGCGTGGAGGGGTCAGGCCAAAGGGGGAGACCGGTCCCCGAACTAGTGGAGGCAGGAAACGACCCTCAGCTAGAAACCGGAGGCTCTGACATTTTATGTGGCGCAGCCCCTTGCTCCACCCGCTAGGAAGGCACCACATAGGGTCAGGGAAACTGGCGCCAAGTTTACCAAGAGGAGGCCCGAGGCAGCCGGACAGAAGTGTTGGTAAGAAAGGCCAGACAAAGGACACACAAAGGGGGTCCTGTGAAGCGCTCCAAAGTTATCTGGGAGTTGTCTGAGCCCCTCACCTGGTGAGCACAGTACGACGTGGGCAGCCGTTACCTGCAGACGTGGTCTGGATAATAAGAACTGTGAGTAAAGGCCCTGAACTGCATCACTGACTCCGTGTCGTTACTGCTGCTGCCCTGCACCATCACCCCCATCCTCCGCATACACTGCCCTGAGGCTATACTCCTCCCGTGGGGAGTTATGCTACGCTCTGCTGCACCCACAACACCAGCCTTAGCGGTCTGCCCTGTAGCGGCGGTTCACTCTGACCGCAATCCACGGGTGGCGTAGTCGGACATTTAAACATCAAAACCACATAAATAGTTCCGCCACTGGTTTGACCGCCCTGAGCCACGGAACCGGATCGCCGCCACGAAGACTACAACCACCAGCATCCACCAAAAAGTGTCCGGCTCCGGGTGTCCCAAGGCCCAGGGGGTGCGTCAGAACATTTTCATCACCTTTCACAATCACCAATGGGACAAGGCAGGGATGTCCTCTGTCCCCTCTCTTATACATCCTAGTGACGGAGCACCTGCTCTCATCAATTCGCCATAACCCCAATATTAGGTGGATTGAGGTGGGAGGCACCGAGTACAAGTGCTCTCTATTTGCTGATGATGTCCTAGTATATATCACTCAATCACATATATCCATCCCTGCTGTTATGGCTGAAATAGATCACTTTGTTACATGGTAAAATTTTAAAATCAATGCAGCGAAGTCTGAGGCCCTCGATGTCTCCCTCCCTAAATCCATATAGGATTCCATCCAGTCCAACTTTCCCTTTGCCTGGCCCTCACAGGGTATCAAATACTTAGGAATTCCTATTCATAGAGACCTCTCCCATCTATGTTATCTTAATTTTGGGCCCTTTATTGAACAATTCCATACAGACCACGGTTGGCAAGTTAGAACTGTAAGATTCACTACGTGAACCACTGGTGTTTTGTGGAAAAGCACATGTACACCGCGTTCCAAATTATTATGCAAAAAGTGTTTAGGAGTGATAAGGGAAGAATTTGTTTGTTTGTCAGTTAAACTCATTGATGGTGATGTGTGTCAGGGCTCTTTATATCACTGTAAGCAATTGCAGACACCTGTGCTAATTAGTTTGGCAGGTGTGTCCAATGAAAGGCAAGACTACTTAAGAAGGCTCTCTCACATTATTAAGGAGCCTACATTTTCTGCCAAAATGGGAAAGAAAAAGGATGTGTCGGCTGCTGAGAAGCAACAAATTGTGGAGTGTTTAGGTCAAGGCATGACTACAATCAACATTGTGCGATGATCAGGATGAAGTGTCTTGGCAATCAAGAAGTATGTAGCTGATTCACAGTACACACGTGTGCGTGCTGATAAGGGCAAATTGAGGACTCTTTCCTACAGGCAATTACGTCAGGTTGAAACAGCAGCGGCAAAAAAGCCTTGTCATAGCAGCAGACAAGTTTTTGAAGCTGCTTGTGCCTCCAACGTCCCCCGAACAACAAGATGCAGGGTCCTTCAGAGGTTTGCAGCTGTGCATATGCCATCCTGTCGACCTCCTCTATCCACTTCACACAAGCAGAAACGGCTCCAGTGGGCCAAACATTACATGAAGACTGATTTCAAAACTGTTTTGTTCACGGATGAGTGCCGTGCAGCGCTCGATGGTCCAGATGAATGGAGTGGAGGATGGCTGGTTGATGGACACCCCACGCAAACACGGCTACAGCGCCAACAAGGAGGAGGTGGAGTAATGTTTTGGGCTGGAATCATGGGGAGAGAGATTGTCGGCCCCTTTAGGATCCCTGAAGGCGCTAAAGATGAACTCCATAATGTATGTGGATTTTCTCAAACAGCACTTCCTGCCATGGTTCAAGAAGAAGAACCATGTATTTCACAGCAAGATCATTTTTCTGCATGATAATGCACCATCTCATGCTGCACATAAAACATCTGCATCTCTGGCTGATATGGGCATAAAAGGGGACAAACTTATGGTGTGACCCCCATGCTCCCCTGACCTCTACCCCATTCAGAACCTTTGGAGCATCATTAAAAGGAGTGTCTATGATGGCGGGAGGCAGTTCACATCTAAGCAACAGCTCTGGGAGGGTATTCTGTCCTCATGCAAAACAATTGAAGCATAAACCATCCAAAACCTGACAAATTCAATGGACGAGAGAGTTCAGAAGCTCCTTTCGAACAAGGGGTCCTATGTGAAAATGTAACATCACCTAGAATAAAGTTTTGAGTTGAAAACTGTTTGATTTCAGTTTCTAACAACCTGCTAATGCTTATAATTTCAAAAATGACCATTTTTTTGGTCTTTATTAAAATGAAAAGGTTGATCGAAAAGTTTGGGGGATCTAAGAGTGTGGCAACCCAGTAGTCATGATTACTTCGAATTCTGACAATATGAGGGTCATGCTGCAGGTAGTGCAGCAAGAAGGCACTTATGTGCCTTGCGCATCTCGGAGCCCCAAAATTATTTTCCGGGCTAGATGCAGCTAAAAATTATTTTTAATTTTAAATCTGGTGAAGCTTATTATAGATGGCCTAATAGGATCAGTGCTGCACACTGCTACAAAGCCCAAATTATTTTCCAGTCAAGATACAGATAAACATGATTAGTAATTTGAAAGCTTAAAACGGTTGGTAGGGTGATTTTAACCAATCATCAAGCTTTTACTCTCCCCAGGATGACACAGGGGTAGAAAAGTCGTTTCGGATCCATGATTTGTTCATCTTTATGAACGTGAGTCTGTCTACATTATCAGTGGAGAGCCGCGTGCGCTTATCTGTCAGCACACCACCAGCAGCGCTGAACACACGTTCAGACAGAACGCTGGCTGCGGGGCATGACAAGATCTCCAAGGCGTAAGTGGCTAGCTCCGGCCATTTATCCAGATTGGAAGCCCAAAAAGAGCAAGGGTCCAGTGACACAGTCGTGGCTTCAATGTTTACTTGGAGATACTCCTGTACCATCGTCTCTAGGCGTTGACTATGTGTCAGACTTCTTGTCTCCTGTGGCCTTGCAAAGGATGGGCTAAAAAAGTGGTGAAATGATTCCGCAAAATTGATGTTACCAGCAGATACTGTGGTTCTGTTACGGTTTGAGTGCTGAACACTTGACGGTCCCACGGTTGGCAAGTTGGAACTGTGAGATTCACTACGTGCACCACTGGTATTTTGTGGAAAAGCACATGTAAGATTCTGCAACAGTCTCTGCTGATACTCTTGCATGCGTGCATCCCTTTCTATGGCAGGAATAATTTCTGCAAATTTACTTTTGTACCGGGGATCTAACAGTGTGGCAACCCAGTAGTCAGGATTATTTCTAATTCTCACAATTCGAGGGTCATGTTGCAGGTAGTGCAGCAAGAAGGCACTCATGTGTGTTGCGCATCCAGGAGCACCAAGTCCCTGTTGTGTTGGTGGCGAGGTAACAATCATGCTTCCTTCCTCTGTCCTCTCCCCCCAACCTCGCACAACAGAAATGTGATCAAGGTCTCCCTCATCTGATGAGTCTTCCATCAGTTCGTCCTCCACTTTTTCCTGGGCTCCTGCACCTTCCTTACTAGTTTGGCTGCTACCATGCGCCCTGGTAAAACCATCTCCCCCACCCTCACATGCCTGCCGCCTTGGTGCTGCCGACCGTCTGGACCTTGCAGATGTTAGCCCTTCCGCATACAACTCCTCCTCCTCTACTTCCTCCACCTCCTCTTGTGCCACCACCTGACTCCGAATTCTGTTTAACATGTGCTCCAGCATGTAAATCACCGGAATAGTCATGCTGATAATGGCATCGTCAGCACTAAACATCTTCGTCGCCATTTCAAAACTGTGCAGAAGGGTGCATAGGTTCCTGATCTGAGACCACTCCTCCAGCGTGATTTGCCCCACCTCTGAATCTCGTTGGCCCAGGCTATACGTCAGAACGTATTGCACCAGGGCTTGTCGGTGCTGCCACAGTCGCTGCAACATGTGCAGAGTTGAATTCCACCGGGTAGGCACATCGCATTTTAGCCGGTGAAGTGGCAGGCCCAACGACTTCTGTAGAGATGTAAGTCGCTGAGCTGCGGGATGCGAACGGCGGAAGTGAGCACACAGCGACCGTGCCCTCTGCAGAAGGCCATCTAGTCTGGGATAGTGGGCTAAAAATTGCTGGACAACCAGGTTCAACACGTGAGCCATACAAGGCACGTGTGTGACATTGCCCCGGCGAAGGGCCGCACCCAGGTTTGCAGCATTGTCGCACACGGCCTTCCCTGGTTTCAGGTCCAGTGGAGACAACCATTCATGAAATTGGTTCTCCAGAGCTGACCACAACTCCTCAGCTGTGTGACTCACATTTCCCAGACATTTCAATGTAAAAACCGCCTGATGACGTTGAGCCCTACTGCCAGCATAGTAAGGAGGTGTGCAGGATCCCTTCTGCGCAGTTAGAAAGCTTGTGGCATGACCAGACAGGCTTTGGGTGCAGGTGGAAGACCGAGAGGAGGTTGAGGAGGCAGAAGCAGTGGAGGAACTTCGACATAAAGAGGATTGACGCACAACTCGTGGGGACGGCAAGACTTGGACAGCAGCCCCTTGTCCTGCTGTCACCATAGTTACCCAGTGCCCAGTCAGCGACATGTAACGCCCCTGTCCATGCCTACTCGTCCAAGTGTCTGTGGTGAAATGCACCCTGTCACACACAGAGTTTCTCAAAGAAGCGGTGATGTTGTGTGCGACATGCTGGTGGAGCGCAGGCACACCTTTCTTTGAGAAGTAGTGCCGACTGGGCATCTGGTACTGGGGCACTGCGACGGACATAAGGTCTCGAAAATCCTCTGTGTCCACCAGGCGGAAAGGCAGCATTTCTGTAGCCAAGAGCTTGCAGATGGTGAAATTCAACCTCTTAGCTTTCTCATGGCTAGGAGGAAATGGTCTTTTACTTGTCCACATCTGAGGGACCGAGGGCTGGCTATTGTGCTTAGACGGGGTTGATAAGGGTGTCCCCGGCAAACTGCCGGTCTGTGAGGAAGATGCAGGCGGACATGTTAGGTTGCCTTGATCCAAAGGTGGTGCTATCGATGTCGGACAGCGCTCAACACCAGCTGGTGTTACCACCTCCAAAGAAAATGATGACCTGCCAATCACGCTGGCTGTTGCGGGTAAAGAGGTGGCAGGTCTGCGCCCCAAAACAGGTGTGACTGCTGTCCCCCCAGTCACAGAGGATGAAGAGGCCGCGGATGCACAAGATATGGCAGACGGTGATTGGCCCGGCCGGCTAGGCCGCATTGTAGCACACTGAGCTTCCCACTGCAACTTATGCTTCATGTCCATGTGCCGGTTCATGCATGAAGTACTCAAACTATGTATTTTTTGGCCTCTACTTAGCTTTTGCTGACAAATGTTACAGATAACACGAGTTGGGTCATCTTTATCGATCTGAAAAAATGCCCAGGCTATGCAAGGCTTAGCACCCATGCGACCTGAAGAGCCACCACGACTTGTGGTGAGAGGCAGAGTTGTGTTTGAGGATGCAGTTGTTGACGTGCTTCCAGTACTACGTCTCTGTCCAGGAAGGCGCAACCTGACCTCGTCGTCACTAGCATCTTCCTCCACCTCCTCTGCTGACCTCATCTCTTGGCTGACTGTGGGTTGACAGTAAGTGGGATCTCCGACCTCATCATCATCACCCTGTGCGTTATCACACCCGTCGTCCTCAGAGCCAACCTGTTCCTGCCCTGACAAAAAACTAAAGTTGTCGCTCCAATCAGGTATTTGAGTCTTATCATCGTCTTCCTCATTGTCTCCACCAACAGGAGTTACAGTTTGGGAATGAGGGTCTACATTATGGTTAGAACCTTCTGCGTCTGGTCCTGGATCCGACTCATAAAGATTCTGGGCATCAGTGCAGATCATTTCCTCGTCTGGATTCACAGAAGCGCTGGAGTCGACCTCTGATTCCCAGGCTATAGTATGAGTAAACAGCTCTGCAGACTCAACCATCTGTTCTACCTCATACTCAGACGGGCAGCTGGAGATTTGGGAGCTGTGAGGAAGCAAGTGCGATTTGGGTGACACCTTTGAGGACTGGAGTATTTGTGATGTTGAAGTTGATGTGGAGGAGAGCCCACTTAAAGGAGCACTTGATATCCGTTGAAGCACCTGCTGTTTTTGTGCCTCATCTGGAATTTGTAGCGATTGGCGTGGCCGTAAGAAAGGGATCTTATCACATTGTCCGCTAAAAGAAGTAGACATTTTAGTTTGGCTGGAAGATGGTCTTTCTTCTGCAGATGTTACTGTTGCTTTAACACCTACCCCACGGACACAACCTTTTTTCCCCTTCCCAACACGCCTATTCCCCTTTCCACCAGCAGCAGGCCTTTTTCCACTCATTTTGGTGGTTAACTAATTCACAACTCTGGAGTTGTTTGCACCAAAAAACAATGGATGGTAACCGAGCAGAGCTGAGTGGCCAAACTGTGGTATTAGGCCAAAACTATTGGCTGGGTTAGATGCAGAAAAAAATTATATTCAATTTGCAACCTGATGGAGGTCAGTATAGATGGACTAATACAACAAGTCCCACACACAGCTAGAAGCCCAACATTTTTTCAGAGGTAGATGCAGAAAAAAATATATTCAGTTTGCAACCTGATGGAGGTCAGTATAGATGGACTAATACAACAAGTCCCACACACAGCTAGAAGCCCAAATATTTTTTCAGAGGTACTGTAGATGCAGATAAAAATTATTTTTAATTTGCAACCTGATGGAGGTCAGTATAGATGGACTAATAGAGAAAGTCCGACACACTGCTAGAAGGCCAAATATTTTTTCAGAGCTAGATGCAGAAAAAAATTAGATTCAGTTTGCAACCTGATGGAGGTCTGTATAGATGGATTAATAGAACAAGACCCACACACAGCTAGAAGCCCAATATTTTTTCAGAGGTAGATGCAGAAAAAAATATATTCAGTTTGCAACCTGATGGAGGTCAGTATAGATGGACTAATACAACAAGTCCCACACACAGCTAGAAGCCCAATATTTTTTCAGAGGTAGATGCAGAAAAAAATATATTCAGTTTGCAACCTGATGGAGGTCAGTATAGATGGACTAATACAACAAGTCCCACACACAGCTAGAAGCCCAATATTTTTTCAGAGGTAGATGCAGAAAAAAATATATTCAGTTTGCAACCTGATGGAGGTCAGTATAGATGGACTAATACAACAAGTCCCACACACAGCTAGAAGCCCAAATATTTTTTCAGAGGTACTGTAGATGCAGATAAAAATTATTTTTAATTTGCAACCTGATGGAGGTCAGTATAGATGGACTAATAGAGAAAGTCCGACACACTACTAGAAGGCCAAATATTTTTTCAGAGCTAGATGCAGAAAAAAATTATATTCAGTTTGCAACCTGATGGAGGTCAGTATAGATGGATTAATAGAACAAGACCCACACACAGCTAGAAGCCCAATATTTTTTCAGAGGTAGATGCAGAAAAAAATATATTCAGTTTGCAACCTGATGGAGGTCAGTATAGATGGACTAACAGAGAAAGTCCCACACACTACTAGAAGGCCAAATATTTTTTCAGAGCTAGATGCAGAGAAAAATTATATTCAGTTTGCAACCTGATGGAGGTCTGTATAGATGGATTAATAGAACAAGACCCACACACAGCTAGAAGCCCAAATATTTTTTCAGAGGTACTGTAGATGCAGATAAAAATTATTTTGAATTTGCAACCTGATGGAGGTCAGTATAGATGGACTAATAGAGAAAGTCCGACACACTGCTAGAAGGCCAAATATTTTTTCAGAGGTACTGTAGATGCAGATAAAAATTATTTTTAATTTGCAACCTGATGGAGGTCAGTATAGATGGACTAATAGAGAAAGTCCGACACACTACTAGAAGGCCAAATATTTTTTCAGAGGTACTGTAGATGCAGATAAAGATTATTTTTAATTTGCAACCTGATGGATGTCAGTATAGATGGACTAATAGAGAAAGTCCGACACACTACTAGAAGGCCAAATATTTTTTCAGAGCTAGATGCAGAAAAAAATTAAATTCAGTTTGCAACCTGATGGAGGTCAGTATAGATGGACTAATACAACAAGTCCCACACACAGCTAGAAGCCCAATATTTTTTCAGAGGTAGATGCAGAAAAAAATATATTCAGTTTGCAACCTGATGGAGGTCAGTATAGATGGACTAATACAACAAGTCCCACACATAGCTAGAAGCCCAAATATTTTTTCAAAGGTACTGTAGATGCAGATAAAAATTATTTTGAATTTGCAACCTGATGGAGTTCAGTATAGATGGACTAATAGAGAAAGTCCGACACACTGCTAGAAGGCCAAATATTTTTTCAGAGGTACTGTAGATGCAGATAAAAATTATTTTTAATTTGCAACCTGATGGAGGTCAGTATAGATGGACTAATAGAGAAAGTCCGACACACTACTAGAAGGCCAAATATTTTTTCAGAGCTAGATGCAGAAAAAAATTATATTCAGTTTGCAACCTGATGGAGGTCAGTATAGATGGACTAATACAACAAGTCCCACACACAGCTAGAAGCCCAATATTTTTTCAGAGGTAGATGCAGAAAAAAATATATTCAGTTTGCAACCTGATGGAGGTCAGTATAGATGGACTAATACAACAAGTCCCACACACAGCTAGAAGCCCAATATTTTTTCAGAGGTAGATGCAGAAAAAAATATATTCAGTTTACAACCTGATGGAGGTCAGTATAGATGGACTAATACAACAAGTCCCACACACAGCTAGAAGCCCAAATATTTTTTCAGAGGTACTGTAGATGCAGATAAAAATTATTTTGAATTTGCAACCTGATGGAGGTCAGTATAGATGGACTCATAGAGAAAGTCCGACACACTGCTAGAAGGCCAAATATTTTTTCAGAGCTAGATGCAGAAAAAAATTAGATTCAGTTTGCAACCTGATGGAGGTTAGTATAGATGGACTAATAGAATGATGCTATGCCCAAAAGATTTTACTTCACTAGGTGCAGTAAAAAAATTGGTATTCTATACACAGGTGGTATATCTTGCAACACAGATAGGCTACTCCACTGACTAACACACTCTGCAATAGGCCAAAAAGGATTAGCTTTGCTAGATTCAGCCAAATGCTGTGAAAAAAACTTGCACAGCACTGGCACAGACCTGCCTGGCAAAAACTGATAGGAACTGATGTAACCTAGTCCTGAAAAGGACTCCAATTACAATTAGTCTTTACTCCCACAACCTATCTATTTAAGAGCACAGACCTGCCTGATAAAAGTCGTAGGAAATGCTGTAACCTAGTCCTTAAAAGGACTGCAATCACAACTATTCCCTACTCCCAAGCTATCTGTATATTTGTGCGAAAATTGGCTTGAAATTAACAAGGTATAGCGCACACAGCAACAGCGGTGCCGTCTAACACGCAGCTGCAGCAGTGAGAAAATGGTGGCGACGGGGAAAATGGCTTGGTCTTATAGGGCAAGGACATGTGACATACACTGCCAATGACACATGCCCTTGCTTGTGTGAAAAAAAGCACTTCGCTCCGTGTGTGCGCTGCTGATAGGCTGACAGATTGCACCTCCCCACTGTAAATGCGGGAAAGAGAAAAAAAAATGGAGATCTTCATTGTTCCTGCAGAGATCCATCCCCTGCCCCTCCCCCCACCCCGCTGTACACTCAAACTGCGTATTAACATTAATTTTCATCATTACTGAGAAAAAATCCAGTTATGATTTTGGTGCACGAACAGTTATCGAACATAACCTCGAACAGCCGAATTTTTCTCAAATTGTTCGTGTTCGCCGAACGGCTCGAACACCGCCCAAAACAGCTCGAATTTGAGATTGGCGAACAGTTCGAGTAGAACAACGCTCATCTCTAGATATAAGCCCAATTTTTTTTTTTTTAAATTTACAAATTTTTTACTCAGCATCTTTAGCATACAATGAACAACGTAAATACAAAATACAAAATAGAATTGGAGAATTGCAATTTTTTGACCATTTTACATTTAGAAATTTTTTTCACATCTTTCAGTATAGTAAAATGAATGATGTCATTCAAAATTGCACTTTGTCATACAAAAATAAGTCATCATATGATTCTGTTGATGGGAAAATAAAAAAGTTATGATTAGTGATGAGCGAATATGTTCGCCACTGCTCGATACTTGCCTGAGCATCTCACTGCTCGAGATGCTCGGTGCTCTCTATTTCCTGGTTGCTCGGGCGGGAGCTTGGGTCGCCTCCCTGCATTTTGGTGCTCTTTAGAGAGCCAATGAACATGCAGGGATTGACTGCCACACACTGTAATGCTGTAGCCATGTTGGTTGTGGCATTACAGTGATTGGCTGGCCGCACAGTATCATCAGGTGTATATAAGACCTGGCGCTGCCATGCTCATCACAGTCTGCCCTGGAAACAAGCAGAGTAGGGAGAGCTGCTGCTGAGCTAGGGAGAGATTTGCTTGTTTATTAGTTAGTGTAGGTATACCACAACATCTATATGTATCCATCTGACCTAACAGTCTTTCTGAGGACTAATCCAGCTGCATCTATTCAGTGGTGACAGCAGGAGTTAGGCAGGCAAGCAGTGTATGAGGCAGACTGCAGTGCATATAGCAAGAGGGTCCATTGAACTTCCTGTTAGTCTAGGTATTCCACAACATATATATATATAAATATATAACTATAATATAACCGGGGATGCGTGTCTCTGTTTGAAGCCTTTATAGATTGTGCATGCGTGACGCGCAGTCTGGCTCCAGACAGAAGTAGGCATCCAACAGTTACAGGTAAGAGGAGTGTATGGCACCGGAGATCGCAGTATGCGTAGACACTGAACGCATACCGCGATCTCCAGCACCATACTTACATACCTACCTGAGCGGGAGGAGCGTTGCCGCGGCGGCTCTCTTCGCCGGAGATCGGGGCAGGAGTGAGGCGTCGGATCGGCGCTTGCGCGTATTACTATCCGGCACCATCTTACTGAAGACACATTTGCAGTGTGTGTATTGACCAGAACGCCGGTCGAATGTGTATGAGGGATACGGTGCTGCTATGAATGACTCCAACCTCGTATAGTGGCAAATAACTTTCTTTATACTGGTCACACAAATAACAGGGTTAAACGATTCTATAAAATATGGGTCACAACAGCCACTAACACAAAATACAAGTTATGCAGCCCGAGAGAGCCCAAGTGCCAATCTCGCGGGAATGAGCCAAACTACCCCTGGGCTATGCCGCTCCCACCCTTATTCAGTACAAGGCCTACCCAGGATGTTAACGCCGACGTGGCACATGGTCCTCCCAGGAATATAACCTTACACCTCCCTCCCACACTAATACATTGGGATCTGGGTACCCTTGTTTTCCCCTTAGAGAACACTCATATATATATATATTTAGCCAATGCGTCTCCTATACAGTGTACAGTTTCTCTTCTTACAAGAGCAAAGAGAAATCTCTCAGACTTAATACATATACAAATAGTTAAACTAAACCTTTTATTAAACCCTGATCTCTGGCCACAGGGTTTGATCAGCTTCTTCTCACCAAGCTCTTCAGCACATCCAGGTGTAAGCAGGAATTAGATTCAATCTCAGTCTCAAAGTGTAGTTCACAGCAGGGCTCCTTTGTAGTATCCACGTACACAGAGTCTTAGTATACCAGATCCTTCACAATCTCTGGATCAAGCCTGATCAGTTCATCAGCAGTGATATACACCAGGCAGTTCTCAGCACTGCTGGAATCACTAACTAGCTTTCCCTAACTGACTACACAGTTGGTGACTGGTCCCATATCTCAGTAACTCACAAAGCACAGCTTCTTCTTGGACACATCGTCTGGCTGCAGTCTGTACAAGCTCCCAAACATTCCCCTGGGCATCAGACACATCTTGTCTCCTCAGAGGACTTCCTGGTCCTGTGTTTCCAGGGCTTTTTTACAGATCCCCGGGCTTTTTCTTTAATTGTTTCTTGCTGACCCCTAATGGCCGGACTAAGTCATTGCAGGAGAAATTTATACTGTCAGTAATATGAACTCATTACTAAAAAGACAAGTCAACATGTTACATGTGTCTTCAGCAAAATGGCGCTGGACAGCGCGGTGCTACGGTGCCGCACTCCTCCCCCGGCCTCCGGCAGAACAGGACACAGCAGTGCTGGAGCACAGGGAATAAAGGTGAGTATAAGTGTTTATTTTTTTCTAAGTGTGTACAGCGTGAAAGGGATGAGGGGGCCACAGATACCAGGATTGGGGGGTGAGGGAACCATGCATACCAGGATGAGGGGTACCATGCATACCAGGATTGGGGTGTGAGGGGACCATGCATACCAGGATTGGGGGAAGAGGGGTGCTATGCATACCAGAATAGGGATAAGGGGTAGTATACATACCAGGATAGGAATGCGGGCCACCATGTATACCAGGATGAGGGGTACCATGCATACCAGGATTGGGGGTGAGGGGTGCCACGCATACCAGAATTGGGTGGAGGGGTGCCACGCACAACGGGATTGGGGATGAGGGGTGCCACACATATCAGGATTGGGGGTGAGGGATGCCACGCATACTGGGATAGGGATGAGGGGTGCCATGCATACCAGGATTGGGGATGAGGGGTGCCATGCATTCCAGGATTGGGGATGAGGGGTGCCATGCATACCAGGATTAGGGGATGAGGGGTGCCATGCATACCAGGATTGGGGATGAGGTGTGCCATGCATACCAGGATTAGGGGATGAGGGGTGCCGTGCATACCAGGATTGGGGGCGAGGGGTGCCATGCATACCAGGATAGGATGGTGGAGACAGGATGGGGGCAGCACAAATACCAGGAGCGGGACAGCACATACCAGCATGGGAGACCATATACCAAAAAAATGCTCGCCACCCGGGCGTAGAACGGGTTCAATAGCTAGTATATACACTGCTCAAAAATATAAAGGGAACACTTAAACAACAGAATATAACTCCAAGTAAATCAAACTTCTGTGAAATCAAACTGTCCACTTAGGAAGCAACACTGATTAACAATCAGTTTCACATGCTGTTGTGCAAATGGAATAGACAATACACTGTGTGCAGAATTATTAGGCAAGTTGTATTTTAGAGGATTATTTTTATTATTGATCAACAACTATGTTCTCAATCAACCCAAAAGACTCATAAATATCCAAGCTTAATATTTTTGGAAGTTGGAGTGGGTTTTTTTTAGATTTGCCTATCTTAGGAGGATATCTGTTTGTGCAGGTAATTATTACTGTGCAGAATTATTAGGCAACTTATTAAAAACCAAATATAATCCCATCTCACTTGTTTATTTTCACCAGGTAAACCCATATGAGTGCACAAAATTTAGAAATAAACATTTCTGACATGCATAAACAAAAACCAAAAAAATTAGTGATCAGTATAGCCACTTTTCTTTATGATGACACTCAACAGTCTTCCATCCATAGATTCTGTCAGTTGCTTGATCTGTTTTCGATCAACATTGCGTGCAGCAGCCACCACAGCCTCCCAGACACTGTTCCCAGAGGTGTACTGATTTCCCTCCCTGTAGATCTCACATTTTATGATGGACCACAGGTTCTCTATTGGGTTCAGATCAGGTGAACAAGGGGGCCATGTCATTATTTTTTCTTCTTTTAGACCTTTACTGGCCAGCCATACTGTGGAGTAATTGGATGCATGTGATGGAGCACTGTCCTGCATGAAAATCATGTTTTTCTTGAACGATACCGACTTCTTCCTGTACCACTGCTTGAAGACGTTGTCTTCCAGAAACTGGCAATAGGTCTGGGAGTTGAGCTTCACTCCATCCTCAACCCGAAAAGGTCCCACAAGTTCATCTTTGACCCCACCTCTACCTTGCTGGCGTCTGAGTCGGAGTGGAGCTCTCTGCCCTTTACTGATCCAGCCTCTGGCCCATCCATCTGGCCCATCAAGAGTCACCATCATTTCACCAGTCCATAAAACCTTTGAAAAATCAGTCTTAAGATATTTCTTGGCCCATTCTTGACGTTTTATCTTATGTTTCTTGTTCAAAGGTGGTTGTTTTTCAGCTTTCCTTACCTTGGCCATGTCCCTGAGTATCGCACACCTTATGCTTTTTGATACTCCAGTAATGTTGCAGCTCTGAAATATGGCAAAACTGGTGGCGAATGGCATCTTGGCAGCTTCACGCTTGATTTTCCTCAATTCATGGGCAGTTATTTTGCACCTTTTTTGGCCAACACGCTTATTGCGACCCTGTTGGCTATTTGCCTTGAAACGCTTGATTGTTCGGTGATCACGCTTCAAAAGTTTGGAAATTTCAAGACTGCTGCATCCCTCTGCAAGACATCTCACAATTTTGGACTTTTCAGAGCCCGTCAAATCTCTCTTCTGACCCATTTTGCCAAAGGAAAGGAAGTTGCCTAATAATTTAGCACACCTTATATATGGTGTTGATGTCATTAGACAACACCCCTCCTCATTACAGAGATGCACATCACCAGATTTACTTAATTGGTAGTTGGCTCTCAAGCCTATGCAGCTTGGAGTAGGACAACATGTATAAAAACTATCATGTGATTAAAATACGCATTTGCCTAATAATTCTGCACGCGGTGTAGGTGGAAATTATTGGCAATTATCAAGACACACTCAATAAAGGAGTGGTTCTGCATGTGGGGACCACAGACCACATCTCAGTACCAATGCTTTCTGTCTGATGTGTTGGTCATTTTTGAATGTTGGTTGTGCTTTCACACTCATGGCAGCATGAGACGGACTTTACAACCCACAGAAGTTGCTCAGGTAGGGCAGCTCATCCAGGATGGCACATCAATGCGAGCTGTGGCAATAAGGTTTGCTGTGTCTGTCAGCGTAGTGTACAGAAGCTGGAGGCGCTACCCGGAGACAGGCCAGTACACCAGGAGATTTGGAGGGGGCCATAGGAGGGCAACAATCCAGCAGCAGGACCGCCACCTCCTCCTTTGTGCAAGGAGGAACAGGAGGAGCACTGCCAGAGCCCTGCAAAAAGACCTCCAGCAGGCAAGAAATGTGCATGTGTCTGCACAAATGGCTCCATGCGGGTCGTATGAGCGCCCGACATCCACAGATGGGAGTTATGCTCACAGCGCAACACCATGCAGGATGCTTGGCATTTGCCACAGAACATCAGGATTGGCAAAGTCGCCACTGGCGCCCTGTGCTTTTCACAGATGAAAGCAGGTTCACACTGAGCACATGTGACAGATGTGACAGAGTCTGGAGACACCGTGGAGAGTGATCTGCTGCCTGCAACATCCTTCAGCATGACTGGTTTGGCAGTGGGTCAGTAATGGTATGGGGTGACATTTCTTTGGAGGGCCGCACAGCACTCCATGTGCTCGCCAGAGGTAGTCTGACTGCCATTAGGTACCGAGATGAGATCCTCAGACCCCTTGTGAGACCATATGCTGGTGCAGTTGGCCCTGGGTTCCTCCCAGCAGTTCCTGCAAGATGAAGGTATTGAAGCTATGGACTGGCCCGCCCATTCCCCAGACCTGAATCCGATTGAGCACATCTGGGACATCATGTCTAGAGATGAGCGTTGTTCTACTCGAACTGTTCGCCAATCTCAAATTCGAGCTGTTTTGGGCGGTGTTCGAGCCGTTCGGCGAACACGAACGATTTGAGAAAAATTCGGCTGTTCGAGGTTATGTTCGATAACTGTTCGTGCACCAAAATCATAACTGGATTTTTTCTCAGTAATGATGAAAATTAATGTTAATACGCAGTTTGAGTGTACAGCGGGGTGGGGGGAGGGGCAGGGGATGGATCTCTGCAGGAATAATGAACATCTCCATTTTTTTTTCTCTTTCCCGCATTTGCAGTGGGGAGGTGCAGTCTGTCAGCCTATCAGCAGCGCACACACGGAGCGAACTGCTGTTTTTCACACAAGCAAGGGCATGTGTCATTGGCAGTGTATGTCACATGTCCTTGCCCTATAAGACCAAGCCATTTTCCCCGTCGCCACCATTTTCTCACTGCTGCAGCTGCGTGTTAGACGGCACCGCTGTTGCTGTGTGCGCTATACCTTGTTAATTTCAAGCCAATTTTCGCACAAATCTACAGATAGCTTGGGAGTAGGGAATAGTTGTGATTGCAGTCCTTTTAAGGACTAGGTTACAGCATTTCCTACTACTTTTATCAGGTAGGTCTGTGCTCTTAAATAGATAGATTGTGGGAGTAAAGACTAATTGTAATTGCAGTCCTTTTCACGACTAGGTTACATCAGTTCCTATCAGTTTTTGCCAGGCAGGTCTGTGCCAGTGCTGTGCAAGTTTTTTTCACAGCATTTGGCTGAATCTAGCAAAGCTAATCCTTTTTGGCCTATTGCAGAGTGTGTTAGTCAGTGGAGTAGCCTATCTGTGTTGCAAGATATACCACCTGTGTATAGAATACCAATTTTTTTACTGCACCTCGTGAAGTAAAATCTTTTGGGCATAGCATCATTCTATTAGTCCATCTATACTGACCTCCATCAGGTTGCAAATTGAATATAATTTTTTTCTGCATCTAGCTCTGAAAAAATATTTGGGCTTCTAGCAGTGTGTGGGACTTGTTCTATTAGTCCATCTATACTGGCCTCCATCAGGTTGCAAATTGAATATAATTTTTATCTGCATCTAGCTCTGAAAAAATATTTGGCCTTCTAGCAGTGTGTGGGACTTTCTCTATTAGTCCATCTATACTGACCTCCATGAGGTTGCAAACTGAATATATTTTTTTTCTGCATCTACCTCTGAAAAAATATTGGGCTTCTAGCTGTGTGTGGGACTTGTTCTATTAATCCATCTATACTGACCTCCATCAGGTTGCAAACTGAATATATTTTTTTTCTGCATCTACCTCTGAAAAAATATTGGGCTTCTAGCTGTGTGTGGGACTTGTTCTATTAATCCATCTATACAGACCTCCATCAGGTTGCAAACTGAATATAATTTTTTTCTGCTTCTAGCTCTGAAAAAATAGTTGGCTTTCTAGCAGTGTGTGGGACTTTCTCTATTAGTCCATCTATACTGACCTCCATCAGGTTGCAAATTAAAAATAATTTTTATCTGCATCTAGCTCTGAAAAAATATTTGGCCTTCTAGCAGTGTGTGGGACTTTCTCTATTAGTCCATCTATACTGACCTCCATCAGGTTGCAAATTAAAAATAATTTTTATCTGCATCTACCTCTGAAAAAATATTTGGGCTTCTAGCTGTGTGTGGGACTTGTTCTATTAGTCCATCTATACTGACCTCCATCAGGTTGCAAACTGAATATAATTTTTTTCTGCATCTAGCTCTGAAAAAATATTTGGCCTTCTAGCAGTGTGTGGGACTTTCTCTATTAGTCCATCTATACTGACCTCCATCAGGTTGCAAATTAAAAATAATTTTTATCTGCATCTAGCTCTGAAAAAATATTTGGCCTTCTAGCAGTGTGTGGGACTTTCTCTATTAGTCCATCTATACTGACCTCCATCAGGTTGCAAATTAAAAATAATTTTTATCTGCATCTAGCTCTGAAAAAATATTTGGCCTTCTAGCAGTGTGTGGGACTTTCTCTATTAGTCCATCTATACTGACCTCCATCAGGTTGCAAATTAAATATAATTTTTATCTGCATCTAGATCTGAAAAAATATTTGGCCTTCTAGCAGTGTGTGGAACTTTCTCTATTAGTCCATCTATACTGACCTCCATCAGGTTGCAAATTAAAAATAATTTTTATCTGCATCTACCTCTGAAAAAATATTTGGGCTTCTAGCTGTGTGTGGGACTTGTTCTATTAATCCATCTATACAGACCTCCATCAGGTTGCAAACTGAATATATTTTTTTTCTGCATCTACCTCTGAAAAAATATTGGGCTTCTAGCTGTGTGTGGGACTTGTTCTATTAATCCATCTATACAGACCTCCATCAGGTTGCAAACTGAATATAATTTTTTTCTGCATCTGGCTCTGAAAAAATAGTTGGCCTTCTAGCAGTGTGTGGGACTTTCTCTATTAGTCCATCTATACTGACCTCCATCAGGTTGCAAGTTAAAAATAATTTTTATCTGCATCTAGCTCTGAAAAAATATTTGGCCTTCTAGCAGTGTGTGGGACTTTCTCTATTAGTCCATCTATACTGACCTCCATCAGGTTGCAAATTAAAAATAATTTTTATCTGCATCTACCTCTAAAAAATATTTGGGCTTCTAGCTGTGTGTGGGACTTGTTCTATTAGTCCATCTATACTGACCTCCATCAGGTTGCAAACTGAATATAATTTTTTTCTGCATCTAGCTCTGAAAAAATATTTGACCTTCTAGCAGTGTGTGGGACTTTCTCTATTAGTCCATCTATACTGACCTCCATCAGGTTGCAAATTAAAAATAATTTTTATCTGCATCTAGCTCTGAAAAAATATTTGGCCTTCTAGCAGTGTGTGGGACTTTCGCTATTAGTCCATCTATACTGACCTCCATCAGGTTGCAAATTAAAAATAATTTTTATCTGCATCTAGCTCTGAAAAAATATTTGGCCTTCTAGCAGTGTGTGGGACTTTCTCTATTAGTCCATCTATACTGACCTCCATCAGGTTGCAAATTAAAAATAATTTTTATCTGCATCTACCTCTGAAAAAATATTTGGGCTGCTAGCTGTGTGTGGGACTTGTTCTATTAGTCCATCTATACTGACCTCCATCAGGTTGCAAACTGAATATAATTTATTTCTGCATCTAGCTCTGGAAAAATATTTGGCCTTCTAGTAGTGTGTGGGACTTTCTCTATTAGTCCATCTATACTGACCTCCATCAGGTTGCAAACTGAATATATTTTTTTTCTGCATCTACCTCTGAAAAAATATTGGGCTTCTAGCTGTGTGGGGGACTTGTTCTATTAATCCATCTATACTGACCTCCATCAGGTTGCAAACTGAATATATTTTTTTTCTGCATCTACCTCTGAAAAAATATTGGGCTTCTAGCTGTGTGTGGGACTTGTTCTATTAATCCATCTATACAGACCTCCATCAGGTTGCAAACTGAATATAATTTTTTTCTGCTTCTAGCTCTGAAAAAATAGTTGGCTTTCTAGCAGTGTGTGGGACTTTCTCTATTAGTCCATCTATACTGACCTCCATCAGGTTGCAAATTAAAAATAATTTTTATCTACATCTAGCTCTGAAAAAATATTTGGCCTTCTAGCAGTGTGTGGGACTTTCTCTATTAGTCCATCTATACTGACCTCCATCAGGTTGCAAATTAAAAATAATTTTTATCTGCATCTACCTCTGAAAAATATTTGGGCTTCTAGCTGTGTGTGGGACTTGTTCTATTAGTCCATCTATACTGACCTCCATCAGGTTGCAAACTGAATATAATTTTTTTCTGCATCTAGCTCTGAAAAAATATTTGGCCTTCTAGCAGTGTGTGGGACTTTCTCTATTAGTCCATCTATACTGACCTCCATCAGGTTGCAAATTAAAAATAATTTTTATCTGCATCTAGCTCTGAAAAAATATTTGGCCTTCTAGCAGTGTGTGGGACTTTCTCTATTAGTCCATCTATACTGACCTCCATCAGGTTGCAAATTAAAAATAATTTTTATCTGCATCTAGCTCTGAAAAAATATTTGGCCTTCTAGCAGTGTGTGGGACTTTCTCTATTAGTCCATCTATACTGACCTCCATCAGGTTGCAAATTAAATATAATTTTTATCTGCATCTAGATCTGAAAAAATATTTGGCCTTCTAGCAGTGTGTGGAACTTTCTCTATTAGTCCATCTATACTGACCTCCATCAGGTTGCAAATTAAAAATAATTTTTATCTGCATCTACCTCTGAAAAAATATTTGGGCTTCTAGCTGTGTGTGGGACTTGTTCTATTAATCCATCTATACAGATCTCCATCAGGTTGCAAACTGAATATATTTTTTTTCTGCATCTACCTCTGAAAAAATATTGGGCTTCTAGCTGTGTGTGGGACTTGTTCTATTAATCCATCTATACAGACCTCCATCAGGTTGCAAACTGAATATAATTTTTATCTGCATCTGGCTCTGAAAAAATAGTTGGCCTTCTAGCAGTGTGTGGGACTTTCTCTATTAGTCCATCTATACTGACCTCCATCAGGTTGCAAGTTAAAAATAATTTTTATCTGCATCTAGCTCTGAAAAAATATTTGGCCTTCTAGCAGTGTGTGGGACTTTCTCTATTAGTCCATCTATACTGACCTCCATCAGGTTGCAAATTAAAAATAATTTTTATCTGCATCTACCTCTAAAAAATATTTTGGCTTCTAGCTGTGTGTGGGACTTGTTCTATTAGTCCATCTATACTGACCTCCATCAGGTTGCAAACTGAATATAATTTTTTTCTGCATCTAGCTCTGAAAAAATATTTGGCCTTCTAGCAGTGTGTCGGACTTTCTCTATTAGTCCATCTATACTGACCTCCATCAGGTTGCAAATTAAAAATAATTTTTATCTGCATCTAGCTCTGAAAAAATATTTGGCCTTCTAGCAGTGTGTGGGACTTTCTCTATTAGTCCATCTATACTGACCTCCATCAGGTTGCAAATTAAAAATAATTTTTATCTGCATCTAGCTCTGAAAAAATATTTGGCCTTCTAGCAGTGTGTGGGACTTTCTCTATTAGTCCATCTATACTGACCTCCATCAGGTTGCAAATTAAAAATAATTTTTATCTGCATCTACCTCTGAAAAAATATTTGGGCTGCTTGCTGTGTGTGGGACTTGTTCTATTAGTCCATCTATACTGACTAGAGATGAGCGGTGTTCGACTAGAACTGTTCGCCAATCTCAAATTCGAGCTGTTTTGGGCGGTGTTCGAGTTGTTCGACGAACCCGAACGATTTGCAAAAAATTCGGCTGTTCGAGGTTATGTTCGATAACTGTTCGTGCACCAAAAGCGTGTCCTGCATGTCTGGCGCTATTTAGAGCACCAATCATGCAGGGATTGTCTGCCACTCACTGTAATGCCACAGCCATGGTGGTTGTGGCATTACAGTGATTGCCCAAATCGATGGGAACAGTGCCAACAGTGAAACATGAAAAGCCGGCAATTCAGCAGCGGCATACACCTGTACCCGACAATTTAGAACCGAAAGAATAGAGCTTCACACATAGATTAGATAGATATAAACATGTCAGCCACATATATACGAAGTACAGTGACAGTGTTGCTTACTGTACTTGTCATTTAGCGTAAAGGATTTATCAAAAAAAATAATAGTGTTTTCATGCACCGTCTCTTTAAAAAAGCCGGCCGGCAATTCAGCAGCGGTACCCGACAATTTATAACAGACAGAATAGAGCTTCACACATAGATTAGATAGATAGAAACATGTCAGTCACATATATATGAAGTACAGTGATAGTGTTGGTTACTGTACTTGTCATTTAGTATTAAAATAAAGGATTTATTATTAAAAAAATTGGCGTCGGGTTCCCCTTAATTTTAGGCTCTAGCGGAGGTTAAGCAGACGGCTGGGGCAAATGTTTGAAGCCTGGGAAGGGGGTAATACCCACGGAGCTTCCCAGGCTACTAATATCAGCCCCCAGCTGAATACATAGCCTTTACTAGCTATTAAAATGGGGGACCCCCCAAAAAAAATGACGTGGGGTCCCCCCTAATTTAATAGCTAGCAAAGGCTAGGCAGACAGCTGGGGGCTGATATTAATAGCCCAGGAAGGGAGCCATGAATATTGGCCCCCTCCCAGGCTAGAAACACCAGCCTTCAGCCGCCCCAGAAATGGCGCATTCATAGGATGCGCCAATTCTGGCACTTAGCCTCGCTCTTCCACGCTGCCCTGGTGCGGTGGCAGGGGGTAATAGGGTTGGGGTTGATGTCAGCTTATAATGCCAGCTGACATCAAGCCCAGGTTAGTAATGGAGAGGCGTCTATAAGACACCCCCATTACTAACCCCATAGTCAAAGTTAAAAAAAACACAAACACCCAGAATAAAGTCCTTTAATTGAAATAAAGACACAATCCTTTATTGTTCTAAATTAAACCATACTTACCGTCACGCCCATTCCAGCTGAAGCCAACGATCTCCTGCAATAAAAGAAAAATAATAAAGCAACCTCATCCTTACCTTTCCATGGTTCCCACGACAGCTTCAGCTCTGCTACATCGAGATGACAGGCTGGACCGCAGCAGAACGCTGCCATCCAGCCTCTCATCCCGCAGACACTGAGAAGCGCAGGCTTGCTTGCGCTGCTCAGCGTCTCTCTGTGACGACATCCAGATGAGCCGAGTTCATGTCCAATGAACTCGGCTCACCTCATGCACGTCACTGACAGCGTGGGAAAATTCTCACGCTGAAGCGGTGAGTGCAGGAGAATTCTCCCACGCTGTCAGTGACGTGCATAAGGTGAGCTCATGTCCAATGAACTCAGCTCACCTCCTGCACGTCACTGACAGCGTGGGAGAATTCTCCTGCACTCAGCGCTTCAGCGTGAGAATTCTCCCACGCTGAAGCGCTGAGTGCAGGAGAATTTTCCCACGCTGTCAGTGACGTGCATAAGGTGAGCTCATGTCCAATGAACTCAGCTCACCTCCTGCACGTCACTGACAGCGTGGGAGAATTCTCCTGCACTCAGCGCTTCAGTGTGAGAATTCTCCCACGCTGAAGCGCTGAGTGCAGGAGAATTTTCCCACGCTGTCAGTGACGTGCATGAGGTGAGCCGAGTTCATTGGACATTAACTCGGCTCATCTGGATGCCCTCACAGAGAGACACTGTGGAGCGCAAGCAAGCCTGCGCTTCTCAGTGTCTGCGGGATGACAGGCTGGATGGCAGCGTTCTGCTGCGGTCCAGCCTGTCATCTCGATGTAGCAGAGCTGAAGCTGTCATGGGAACCATGGAAAGGTAAGGATGATGTTGCTTTATTATTTTTCTTTTATTTCAGGAGATCGTTGGCTTCAGCTGGAATGGGCGTGATGGTAAGTATGGTTTAATTTAGAACAATAAAGAATTGTGTGTTTATTTCAATTAAAGGACTTTTTTCTGGGTGTTGTGTTTTTTTTAAATACTTTACTAGAAATTCATGGTGGTCATGTCTAATATTGGCGTGACCCCATGAATTTCGGGCTTAGGGCCAGCTGATAATGCCAAGCTGGCCCTAACCCCTTTATTACCCAGTGAGCCACCGCATCAGGGCCCTGGATGAGTTGGGTACAGCGCCAGAAGATGGCGCTTCTATGAACGCGCCATTTTCCGGGGTGGCTGCGGACTGCAATTTGCAGCGGGGGTGGCCCAGAAAGCTTGGGCCTCCCTGCGCTGCGGATTCCAGCCCCCAGCTGCCTAGTTGTACCTGGCTGGACACAAAAACAGGGCGAAGCCCCACGTCAATTTTCTTTAAATTATTTCATGAAATAAGAAAAAAAGGGCTTCCCTATATTGTTGTGTCCGGCCAGGTACAAATAGGCAGCTGGTGGTTGGGGGCAGCCCGTTCCTGCCTGCTGTACCTGGCTGGACACAAATATAGTGCGAAGCCCCACGTCGATTTTTTTAAAATTATTTCATGAATTTCCTGAAATAATTTAAAAAAATTGAAGTGGGGCTTCGCACTATATTTGTGTCCAGCCAGGTACAGCAGGCAGGAACGGGCTGCCCCCATCCACCAGCTGCCTATTTGTACCTGGCCGGACACAACAATATAGGGAAGCCCTTTTTTTCTTAATTATTTCATGAATTTCATGAAATAATTAAAAAAAATTGAAGTGGGGCTTCGCACTATATTTGTGTCCAGCCAGGTACAGCAGGCAGGAACGGGCTGCCCCCATCCACCAGCTTCCTATTTGTACCTGGCCGGACACAACAATATAGGGAAGCCCTTTTTTTCTTAATTATTTCATGAATTTCATGAAATAATTAAAAAAAATTGAAGTGGGGCTTCGCACTATATTTGTGTCCAGCCAGGTACAGCAGGCAGGAACGGGCTGCCCCCAACCACCAGCTGCCTATTTGTACATGGCCGGACACAACAATATAGGGAAGGCCTTTTTTTCTTAATTATTTCATGAATTTCATGAAATAATTTAAAAAAAAGTACGTGGGGCTTCGCCCTATTTTTGTGTCCAGCCAGGTACAACTAGGCAGCTGGGGGCTGGAATCTGCAGCGCAGGGAGGCCCAAGCTTTCTGGGGCCCCCCCCGCTACAAATTGCAGTCCGCAGCCACCCCGGAAAATGGCGCGTTCATAGAAGCGCCATCTTCTGGCGCTGTACCCAACTCATCCAGGGCCCTGGTGCGGTGGCTCACTGGGTAATAAAGGGGTTAGGGCCAGCTTGGTATTATCAGCTGGCCCCAAGCCCAAAATTCATGGGGTCACGCCAGTATTAGACATGACCGCCATGAATTTCTAGTAAAGTATTTAAAAAAAACACAACACCCAGAATAAAGTCCTTTAATTGAAATAAAGACACAATTCTTTATTGTTCTAAATTAAACTATACTTACCATCACACCCATTCCAGCTGAAGCCAACGATCTCCTGCAATAAAAGAAAAATAATAAACCAACCTCATCCTTACCTTTCCATGGTTCCCACGACAGCTTCAGCTCTGCTACATCGAGATGACTGGCTGGACCGCAGCAGAATGCTGCCATCCAGTCTGTCATCCCGCAGACACTGAGAAGCGCAGGCATGCTTGCGCTCCTCACTTTCTCGCTGTGACGGCATCCAGATGAGCCGAGGTCATGTCCAATGAACTCGGCTCACCTCATGCACGTCACTGACAGCGTGGGAAAATTCTCACGCTGAAGTGCTGAGTGCAGGAGAATTCTCCCACGCTGTCAGTGATGTGCATGAGGTGAGCTCATGTCCAATGAACTCAGCTCACCTCCTGCACGTCACTGACAGCGTGGGAAAATTCTCCTGCAATCAGCGCTTCAGCGTGAGAATTTTCCCACGCTGTCAGTGACGTGCATGAGGTGAGCCGAGTTCATTGGACATGAACTCGGCTCATCTGGATGTCGTCACAGAGAGAAGCTGAGCAGCGCAAGCAAGCCTGCGCTTCTCAGTGTCTGCGGGATGACAGGCTGGATGGCAGCGTTCTGCTGCGGTCCAGCCTGTCATCTCGATGTAGCAGAGCTGAAGCTGTCGTGGGAACCATGGAAAGGTAAGGATGAGGTTGCTTTATTATTTTTCTTTTATTGCAGAAGATCGTTGGCTTCAGCTGGAATGGGCGTGATGGTAAGTATGGTTTAATTTAGAACAATAAAGGATTGTGTCTTTATTTCAATTAAAGGACTTTATTCTGAGTGTTTGTGTTTTTTTTAACTTTGACTATGGGGTTAGTAATGGGGGTGTCTTATAGACGCCTCTCCATTACTAACCTGGGCTTGATGTCAGCTGGCATTATAAGCTGACATCAACCCCAACCCTATTACCCCCTGCCACCGCACCAGGGCAGCGTGGAAGAGCGAGGCTAAGTGCCAGAATTGGCGCATCCTATGAATGCGCCATTTCTGGGGCGGCTGACGGCTGGTGTTTCTAGCCTGGGAGGGGGCCAATATTTATGGCTCCCTTCCTGGGCTATTAATATCAGCCCCCAGCTGTCTGCCTAGCCTTTGCTAGCTATTAAATTAGGGGGGACCCCACGTCATTTTTTTGGGGGGGTCCCCCATTTTAATAGCTAGTAAAGGCTATGTATTCAGCTGGGGGCTGATATTAGTAGCCTGGGAAGCTCCGTGGGTATTACCCCCTTCCCAGGCTTCAAACATCTGCCCCAGCCGTCTGCTTAACCTCCGCTAGAGCCTAAAATTAAGGGGAACCCCACGCCAATTTTTTTAATAATAAATCCTTTATTTTAATACTAAATGACAAGTACAGTAACCAACACTATCACTGTACTTCATATATATGTGACTGACATGTTTCTATCTATCTAATCTATGTGTGATGCTCTATCTTTCTGTTCTAAATTGTCGGGTACCGCTGCTGAATTGCCGGCCGGCTTTTTTAAAGAGACAGTGCATGAAAACACTATTATTTTTTTAAATAAATCCTTTACACTAAATGACAAGTACAGTAAGCAACACTATCACTGTACTTATTATATATGTGACTGACATGTTTCTATCTATCTAATCTATGTGTGAAGCTCTATTCTTTCTGTTCTAAATTGTCGGGTACAGATGCTGAATTGCCGGCCGGCTTTTTTAAAGAGACGGTGCATGAAAACACTAATATTTTTTTTAATAAATCCTTTACACTAAATGACAAGTGCAGTAACCAACACTGTCACTGTGCTTCTTATATGTGTGACTGACATGTTTCTATCTATCTAATCTATGTGTGATGCTCTATTCCTTCTTGTCTAAATTGTCGGGTACCGGTGTATGCCGCTGCTGAATTTGCCGGCCGGCTTTTTTAAAGAGAGTGTCTTCTGAGCAGTTTGTCAGCTTTTGGACACCTTTGCAGGTGTTTTCTATGTGTTTCTATGTGTTTTTGTTTGCCTGCCATTGGTTTTAACGGTGTTCGACGGTGTTCTAAGGTGTTCGACGAACAGTTCGACGAACAGTTCCTCGAACATCCCGGTGTTCGACGAACCGAACCGAACCCGAACACTACGGGGGTGGCTCAACACTAATACTGACCTCCATCAGGTTGCAAACTGAATATAATTTTTTTCTGCATCTAGCTCTGGAAAAATATTTGGCCTTCTAGTAGTGTGTGGGACTTTCTCTATTAGTCCATCTATACTGACCTCTATCAGGTTGCAAATTAAAAATAATTTTTATCTGCATCTACCTCTGAAAAAATATTTGGGCTTCTAGCTGTGTGTGGGACTTGTTCTATTAGTCCATCTATACTGACCTCCATCAGGTTGCAAACTGAATATAATTTTTTTCTGCATCTAGCTCTGAAAAAATATTTGGCCTTCTAGCAGTGTGTGGGACTTTCTCTATTAGTCCATCTATACTGACCTCCATCAGGTTGCAAATTAAAAATAATTTTTATCTGCATCTAGATCTGAAAAATATTTGGCCTTCTAGCAGTGTGTGGGACTTTCTCTATTAGTCCATGTATACTGACCTCCATCAGGTTGCAAATTAAAAATAATTTTTATCTGCATCTACCTCTGAAAAATATTTGGGCTTCTAGCTGTGTGTGGGACTTGTTCTATTATTCCATCTATACTGACCTCCATCAGGTTGCAAACTGAATATAATTTTTTTCTGCATCTAGCTCTGAAAAAATATTGGGCCTTCTAGCAGTGTGTGGAACTTTCTCTATTAGTCCATCTATACTGACCTCCATCAGGTTGCAAACTGAATATATTTTTTTTCTGCATCTACCTCTGAAAAAATATTGGGCTTCTAGCTGTGTGTGGGACTTGTTCTATTAATCCATCTATACTGACCTCCATCAGGTTGCAAACTGAATATATTTTTTTCTGCATCTACCTCTGAAAAAATATTGGGCTTCTAGCTGTGTGTGGGACTTGTTCTATTAATCCATCTATACAGACCTCCATCAAGTTGCAAACTGAATATAATTTTTTTCTGCATCTAGCTCTGAAAAAATAGTTGGCCTTCTAGCAGTGTGTGGGACTTTCTCTATTAGTCCATCTATACTGACCTCCATCAGGTTGCAAATTAAAAATAATTTTTATCTGCATCTAGCTCTGAAAAAATATTTGGCCTTCTAGCAGTGTGTGGGACTTTCTCTATTAGTCCATCTATACTGACCTCCATCAGGTTGGAAATTAAAAATAATTTTTATCTGCATTTAGCTCTGAAAAAATATTTGGCCTTCTAGCAGTGTGTGGGACTTTCTCTATGAGTCCATCTATACTGACCTCCTTCAGGTTGCAAATTAAAAATAATTTTTATCTGCATCTAGCTCTGAAAAAATATTTGGCCTTCTAGCAGTGTGTGGGACTTTCTCTATTAGTCCATCTATACTGACCTCCATCAGGTTGCAAATTAAAAATAATTTTTATCTGCATCTAGCTCTGAAAAAATATTTGGCCTTCTAGCAGTGTGTGGGACTTTCTCTATTAGTCCATCTATACTGACCTCCATCAGGTTGCAAATTAAAAATAATTTTTATCTGCATCTAGCTCTGAAAAAATATTTGGCCTTCTAGCAGTGTGTGGGACTTTCTCTATGAGTCCATCTATACTGACCTCCTTCAGGTTGCAAATTAAAAATAATTTTTATCTGCATCTAGCTCTGAAAAAATATTTGGCCTTCTAGCAGTGTGTGGGACTTTCTCTATTAGTCCATCTATACTGACCTCCATCAGGTTGCAAATTAAAAATAATTTTTATCTGCATCTAGATCTGAAAAAATATTTGGCCTTCTAGCAGTGTGTGGGACTTTCTCTATTAGTCCATCTATACTGACCTCCATCAGGTTGCAAATTAAAAATAATTTTTATCTGCATCTACCTCTGAAAAAATATTTGGGCTTCTAGCTGTGAGTGAGACTTGTTCTATTAGTCCATCTATACTGACCTCCATCAGGTTGCAAACTGAATATAATTTTTTTCTGCATCTAGCTCTGAAAAAATATTTGGCCTTCTAGCAGTGTGTGGGACTTTCTCTATTAGTCCATCTATACTGACCTCCATCAGGTTGCAAACTGAATATAATTTTTTTCTGCATCTAGCTCTGAAAAAATATTTGGCCTTCTAGCAGTGTGTGGGACTTTCTCTATTAGTCCATATATACTGACCTCCATCAGGTTGCAAATTAAAAATAATTTTTATCTGCATCTAGCTCTGAAAAATATTTGGGCTTCTAGCTGTGTGTGGGACTTGTTCTATTAGTCCATCTATACTGACCTCCATCAGGTTGCAAACTGAATATAATTTTTTTCTGCATCTAGCTCTGAAAAAATATTTGGCCTTCTAGTAGTGTGTGGGACTTTCTCTATTAGTCCATCTATACTGACCTCCATCAGGTTGCAAGTTAAAAATAATTTTTATCTGCATCTACCTCTGAAAAAATATTTGGGCTTCTAGCTGTGTGTGGGACTTGTTCCATTAGTCCATCTATACTGACCTCCATCAGGTTGCAAACTGAATATAATTTTTTTCTGCATCTAGCTCTGAAAAAATATTTGGCCTTCTAGCAGTGTGTGGGACTTTCTCTATTAGTCCATCTATACTGACCTCCATCAGGTTGCAAATTAAAAATAATTTTTATCTGCATCTAGCTCTGAAAAAATATTTGGCCTTCTAGCAGTGTGTGGGACTTTCTCTATTAGTCCATCTATACTGACCTCCATCAGGTTGCAAATTAAAAATAATTTTTATCTGCATTTAGCTCTGAAAAAATATTTGGCCTTCTAGCAGTGTGTGGGACTTTCTCTATTAGTCCATCTATACTGACCTCCATCAGGTTGCAAATTAAAAATAATTTTTATCTGCATCTACCTCTGAAAAAATATTGGGCTTCTAGCTGTGTGTGGGACTTGTTCTATTAATCCATCTATACAGACCTCCATCAGGTTGCAAACTGAATATAATTTTTTTCTGCATCTACCTCTGAAAAAATATTTGGGCTTCTAGCTGTGTGTGGGACTTGTTCTATTAGTCCATCTATACTGACCTCCATCAGGTTGCAAACTGAATATAATTTTTTTCTGCATCTAGCTCTGAAAAAATATTTGGAATTCTAGCAGTGTGTGGGACTTTCTCTATTAGTCCATCTATACTGACCTCCATCAGGTTGCAAATTAAAAATAATTTTTATCTGCATCTAGCTCTGAAAAAATATTTGGCCTTCTAGCAGTGTGTGGGACTTTCTCTATTAGTCCATCTATACTGACCTCCATCAGGTTGCAAACTGAATATATTTTTTTTCTGCATCTACCTCTGAAAAAATATTGGGCTTCTAGCTGTGTGTGGGACTTGTTCTATTAATCCATCTATACTGACCTCCATCAGGTTGCAAACTGAATATATTTTTTTTCTGCATCTACCTCTGAAAAAATATTGGGCTTCTAGCTGTGTGTGGGACTTGTTCTATTAATCCATCTATACAGACCTCCATCAAGTTGCAAACTGAATATAATTTTTTTCTGCATCTAGCTCTGAAAAAATAGTTGGCCTTCTAGCAGTGTGTGGGACTTTCTCTATTAGTCCATCTATACTGACCTCCATCAGGTTGCAAATTAAAAATAATTTTTATCTGCATCTAGCTCTGAAAAAATATTTGGCCTTCTAGCAGTGTGTGGGACTTTCTCTATTAGTCCATCTATACTGACCTCCATCAGGTTGCAAATTAAAATTAATTTTTATCTGCATCTAGCTCTGAAAAAATGTTTCGCCTTCTAGCAGTGTGTGGGACTTTCTCTATGAGTCCATTTATACTGACCTCCTTCAGGTTGCAAATTAAAAATAATTTTTATCTGCATCTAGCTCTGAAAAAATATTTGGCCTTCTAGCAGTGTGTGGGACTTTCTCTATTAGTCCATCTATACTGACCTCCATCAGGTTGCAAATTAAAAATAATTTTTATCTGCATCTAGATCTGAAAAAATATTTGGCCTTCTAGCAGTGTGTGGGACTTTCTCTATTAGTCCATCTATACTGACCTCCATCAGGTTGCAAATTAAAAATAATTTTTATCTGCATCTACCTCTGAAAAAAATATTTGGGCTTCTAGCTGTGTGTGAGACTTGTTCTATTAGTCCATCTATACTGACCTCCATCAGGTTGCAAACTGAATATAATTTTTTTCTGCATCTAGCTCTGAAAAAATATTTGGCCTTCTAGCAGTGTGTGGGACTTTCTCTATTAGTCCATCTATACTGACCTCCATCAGGTTGCAAATTAAAAATAATTTTTATCTGCATCTAGCTCTGAAAAAATATTTGGCCTTCTAGCAGTGTGTGGGACTTTCTCTATTAGTCCATCTATACTGACCTCCATCAGGTTGCAAATTAAAAATAATTTTTATCTGCATCTAGCTCTGAAAAAATATTTGGCCTTCTAGCAGTGTGTGGGACTTTCTCTATTAGTCCATCTATACTGACCTCCATCAGGTTGCAAATTAAAAATAATTTTTATCTGCATCTAGATCTGAAAAAATATTTGGCCTTCTAGCAGTGTGTGGGACTTTCTCTATTAGTCCATCTATACTGACCTCCATCAGGTTGCAAATTAAAAATAATTTTTATCTGCATCTACCTCTGAAAAAATATTTGGGCTTCTAGCTGTGTGTGGGACTTGTTCTATTAGTCCATCTATACTGACCTCCATCAGGTTGCAAACTGAATAGAATTTTTTTCTGCATCTAGCTCTGAAAAAATATTTGGCCTTCTAGCAGTGTGTGGGACTTTCTCTATTAGTCCATCTATACTGACCTCCATCAGGTTGCAAACTGAATATAATTTTTTTCTGCATCTAGCTCTGAAAAAATATTTGGCCTTCTAGCAGTGTGTGGGACTTTCTCTATTAGTCCATATATACTGACCTCCATCAGGTTGCAAATTAAAAATAATTTTTATCTGCATCTAGCTCTGAAAAAATATTTGGGCTTCTAGCTGTGTGTGGGACTTGTTCTATTAGTCCATATATACTGACCTCCATCAGGTTGCAAACTGAATATAATTTTTTTCTGCATCTAGCTCTGAAAAAATATTTGGCCTTCTAGTAGTGTGTGGGACTTTCTCTATTAGTCCATCTATACTGACCTCCATCAGGTTGCAAGTTAAAAATAATTTTTATCTGCATCTACCTCTGAAAAAATATTTGGGCTTCTAGCTGTGTGTGGGACTTGTTCCATTAGTCCATCTATACTGACCTCCATCAGGTTGCAAACTGAATATAATTTTTTTCTGCATCTAGCTCTGAAAAAATATTTGGCCTTCTAGCAGTGTGTGGGACTTTCTCTATTAGTCCATCTATACTGACCTTCATCAGGTTGCAAATTAAAAATAATTTTTATCTGCATCTAGCTCTGAAAAAATATTTGGCCTTCTAGCAGTGTGTGGGACTTTCTCTATTAGTCCATCTATACTGACCTCCATCAGGTTGCAAATTAAAAATAATTTTTATCTGCATCTAGCTCTGAAAAAATATTTGGCCTTCTAGCAGTGTGTGGGACTTTCTCTATTAGTCTATCTATACTGACCTCAATCAGGTTGCAAATTAAAAATAATTTTTATCTGCATCTACCTCTGAAAAATATTTGGGCTTCTAGCTGTGTGTGGGACTTGTTCTATTAGTCCATCTATACTGACCTCCATCAGGTTGCAAACTGAATATAATTTTTTTCTGCATCTAGCTCTGAAAAAATATTTGGCCTTCTAGCAGTGTGTGGGACTTTCTCTATTAGTCCATCTATACTGACCTCCATCAGGTTGCAAATTAAAAATAATTTTTATCTGCATCTAGCTCTGAAAAAATATTTGGCCTTCTAGCAGTGTGTGGGACTTTCTCTATTAGTCCATCTATACTGACCTCCATCAGGTTGCAAATTAAAAATAATTTTTATCTGCATTTAGCTCTGAAAAAATATTTGGCCTTCTAGCAGTGTGTGGGACTTTCTCTATTAGTCCATCTATACTGACCTCCATCAGGTTGCAAATTAAAAATAATTTTTATCTGCATCTACCTCTGAAAAAATATTGGGCTTCTAGCTGTGTGTGGGACTTGTTCTATTAATCCATCTATACAGACCTCCATCAGGTTGCAAACTGAATATAATTTTTTTCTGCATCTACCTCTGAAAAAATATTTGGGCTTCTAGCTGTGTGTGGGACTTGTTCTATTAGTCCATCTATACTGACCTCCATCAGGTTGCAAACTGAATATAATTTTTTTCTGCATCTAGCTCTGAAAAAATATTTGGCCTTCTAGCAGTGTGTGCGACTTTCTCTATTAGTCCATCTATACTGACCTCCATCAGGTTGCAAACTAAAAATAATTTTTATCTGCATTTAGATCTGAAAAAATATTTGGCCTTCTAGCAGTGTGTGGGACTTTCTCTATTAGTCCATCTATACTGACCTCCATCAGGTTGCAAACTGAATATATTTTTTTTCTGCATCTACCTCTGAAAAAATATTGGGCTTCTAGCTGTGTGTGGGACTTGTTCTATTAATCCATCTATACAGACCTCCATCAGGTTGCAAACTGAATATAATTTTTTTCTGCATCTAGCTCTGAAAAAATAGTTGGCCTTCTAGTAGTGTGTGGGACTTTCTCTATTAGTCCATCTATACTGACCTCCATCAGGTTGCAAATTAAAAATAATTTTTATCTGCATCTAGCTCTGAAAAAATATTTGGCCTTCTAGCAGTGTGTGGGACTTTCTCTATTAGTCCATCTATACTGACCTCCATCAGTTTGCAAATTAAAAATAATTTTTATCTGCATCTACCTCTGAAAAAATATTTGGGCTTCTAGCTGTGTGTGGGACTTGTTCTATTAGTCCATCTATACTGACCTCCATCAGGTTGCAAACTGAATATAATTTTTTTCTGCATCTAGCTCTGAAAAAATATTTGGCCTTCTAGCAGTGTGTGGGACTTTCTCTATTAGTCCATCTATACTGACCTCCATCAGGTTGCAAATTAAAAATAATTTTTATCTGCATCTAGCTCTGAAAAAATATTTGGCCTTCTAGCAGTGTGTGGGACTTTCTCTATTAGTCCATATATACTGACCTCCATCAGGTTGCAAATTAAAAATAATTTTTATCTGCATTTAGCTCTGAAAAAATATTTGGCCTTCTAGCAGTGTGTGGGACTTTCTCTATTAGTCCATCTATACTGACCTCCATCAGGTTGCAAATTAAAATAATTTTTATCTGCATCTACCTCTGAAAAAATATTTGGGCTTCTAGATGTGTGTGGGACTTGTTCTATTAGTCCATCTATACTGACCTCCATCAGGTTGCAAACTGAATATAATTTTTTTCTGCATCTAGCTCTGAAAAAATATTTGGCCTTCTAGCAGTGTGTGGGACTTTCTCTATTAGTCCATCTATACTGACCTCCATCAGGTTGCAAATTAAAAATAATTTTTATCTGCATCTAGCTCTGAAAAAATATTTGGCCTTTTAGCAGTGTGTGGGACTTTCTCTTTTAGTCCATCTATACTGACCTCCATCAGGTTGCAAACTGAATATATTTTTTTTCTGCATCTACCTCTGAAAAAATATTGGGCTTCTAGCTGTGTGTGGGACTTGTTCTATTAATCCATCTATACAGACCTCCATCAGGTTGCAAACTGAATATAATTTTTTTCTGCATCTAGCTCTGAAAAAATAGTTGGCCTTCTAGTAGTGTGTGGGACTTTCTCTATTAGTCCATCTATACTGACCTCCATCAGGTTGCAAATTAAAAATAATTTTTATCTGCATCTAGCTCTGAAAAAATATTTGGCCTTCTAGCAGTGTGTGGGACTTTCTCTATTAGTCCATCTATACTGACCTCCACCAGGTTGCAAATTAAAAATAATTTTTATCTGCATCTACCTCTGAAAAAATATTTGGGCTTCTAGCTGTGTGTGGGACTTGTTCTATTAGTCCATCTATACTGACCTCCATCAGGTTGCAAACTGAATATAATTTTTTTCTGCATCAGGCTCTGAAAAAATATTTGGCCTTCTAGCAGTGTGTGGGACTTTCTCTATTAGTCCATCTATACTGACCTCCATCAGGTTGCAAATTAAAAATAATTTTTATCTGCATCTAGCTCTGAAAAAATATTTGGCCTTCTAGCAGTGTGTGGGACTTACTCTATTAGTCCATATATACTGACCTCCATCAGGTTGCAAATTAAAAATAATTTTTATCTGCATCTAGCTCTGAAAAAATATTTGGCCTTCTAGCAGTGTGTGGGACTTTCTCTATTAGTCCATCTATACTGACCTCCATCAGGTTGCAAATTAAAATAATTTTTATCTGCATCTACCTCTGAAAAAATATTTGGGCTTCTAGCTGTGTGTGGGACTTGTTCTATTAGTCCATCTATACTGACCTCCATCAGGTTGCAAACTGAATATAATTTTTTTCTGCATCTAGCTCTGAAAAAATATTTGGCCTTCTAGCAGTGTGTGGGACTTTCTCTATTAGTCCATCTATACTGACCTCCATCAGGTTGCAAATTAAAAATAATTTTTATCTGCATCTAGCTCTGAAAAAATATTTGGGCTTCTAGCTGTGTGTGGGACTTGTTCCATTAGTCCATCTATACTGACCTCCATCAGGTTGCAAACTGAATATAATTTTTTTCTGCATCTAGCTCTGAAAAAATATTTGGCCTTCTAGCAGTGTGTGGGACTTTCTCTATTAGTCCATCTATACTGACCTCCATCAGGTTGCAAATTAAAAATAATTTTTATCTGCATCTAGCTCTGAAAAAATATTTGGCCTTCTAGCAGTGTGTGGGACTTTCTCTATTAGTCCATCTATACTGACCTCCATCAGGTTGCAAATTAAAAATAATTTTTATCTGCATCTAGATCTGAAAAAATATTTGGCCTTCTAGCAGTGTGTGGGACTTTCTCTATTAGTCCATCTATACTGACCTCCATCAGGTTGCAAACTGAATATATTTTTTTTCTGCATCTACCTCTGAAAAAATATTTGGGCTTCTAGCTGTGTGTGGGACTTGTTCTATTAGTCCATCTATACTGACCTCCACCAGGTTGCAAATCGAATATAATTTTTTTCTCCATCTAACCCAGCCAATAGTTTTGGCCTAATACCACAGTTTGGCCACTCAGCTCTGCTCGGTTCCCATCCATTGTTTTTTTGTGCAAACAACTCCAGAGTTGTGAATTAGTTAACCACCAAAATGAGTGGAAAAAGGCCTGCTGCTGGTGGAAAGGGGAATAGGCGTGTTGGGAAGGGGAAAAAAGGTTGTGTCCGTGGGGTAGGTGTTAAAGCAACAGTAACATCTGCAGAAGAAAGACCATCTTCCAGCCAAACTAAAATGTCTACTTCTTTTAGCGGAAAATGTGATAAGATCCCTTTCTTACGGCCACGCCAATCGCTACAAATTCCAGATGAGGCACAAAAACAGCAGGTGCTTCAACGGATATCAAGTGCTTCTTTAAGTGGGCTCTCCTCCACATCAACTTCAACATCACAAATACTCCAGTCCTCAAAGGTGTCACCCCAATCGCACTTGCTTCCTCACAGCTCCCAAATCTCCAGCTGCCCGTCTGAGTATGAGGTAGAACAGATGGTTGAGTCTGCAGAGCTGTTTACTCATACTATAGCCTGGGAATCAGAGGTCGACTCCAGCGCTTCTGTGAATCCAGACGAGGAAATGATCTGCACTGATGCCCAGAATCTTTATGAGTCGGATCCAGGACCAGACGCAGAAGGTTCTGACCATAATGTAGACCCTCATTCCCAAACTGTAACTCCTGTTGGTGGAGACAATGAGGAAGACGATGATAAGACTCAAATACCTGATTGGAGTGACAACTTTAGTTTTTTGTCAGGGCAGGAACAGGTTGGCTCTGAGGACGACGGGTGTGATAACGCACAGGGTGATGATGATGAGGTTGGAGATCCCACTTACTGTCAACCCACAGTCAGCCAAGAGATGAGGTCAGCAGAGGAGGTGGAGGAAGATGCTAGTGACGACGAGGTCAGGTTGCGCCTTCCTGGACAGAGACGTAGTACTGGAAGCACGTCAACAACTGCATCCTCAAACACAACTCTGCCTCTCACCACAAGTCGTGGTGGCTCTTCAGGTCGCATGGGTGCTAAGCCTGGCATAGCCTGGGCATTTTTTCAGATCGATAAAGATGACCCAACTCGTGTTATCTGTAACATTTGTCAGCAAAAGCTAAGTAGAGGCCAAAAAATACATAGTTTGAGTACTTCATGCATGAACCGGCACATGGACATGAAGCATAAGTTGCAGTGGGAAGCTCAGTGTGCTACAATGCGGCCTAGCCGGCCGGGCCAACCACCACCTGCCATATCTTGTGCATCCGCGGCCTCTTCATCCTCTGTGACTGGGGGGACAGCAGTCACACCTGTTTTGAGGCGCAGACCGGCCACTTCTTTACCCGCAACAGCCAGCGTGATTGGCAGGTCATTATTTTCTTTGGAGGTGGTAACACCAGCTGGTGTTGAGCGCTGTCCGACATCGATAGCACCACCTTTGGATCAAGGCAACCTAACATGTCCGCCTGCATCTTCCTCACAGACCGGCAGTTTGCCGGGGACACCCTTATCAACCCCATCTAAGCACAATAGCCAGCCCTCGGTCCCTCAGATGTGGACAAGTAAAAGACCATTTCCTCCTAGCCATGAGAAAGCTAAGAGGTTGAATTTCACCATCTGCAAGCTCTTGGCTACAGAAATGCTGCCTTTCCGCCTGGTGGACACAGAGGATTTTCGAGACCTTATGTCCGCCGCAGTGCCCCAGTACCAGATGCCCAGTCGGCACTACTTCTCAAAGAAAGGTGTGCCTGCGCTCCACCAGCATGTCGCACACAACATCACCGCTTCTTTGAGAAACTCTGTGTGTGACAGGGTGCATTTCACCACAGACACTTGGACGAGTAGGCATGGACAGGGGCGTTACATGTCGCTGACTGGGCACTGGGTAACTATGGTGACAGCAGGACAAGGGGCTGCTGTCCAAGTCTTGCCGTCCCCACGAGTTGTGCGTCAATCCTCTTTATGTCAAAGTTCCTCCACTGCTTCTGCCTCCTCAACCTCCTCTCGGTCTTCCACCTGCACCCAAAGCCTGTCTGGTCATGCCACAAGCTTTCTAACTGCGCAGAAGGGATCCTGCACACCTCCTTACTATGCTGGCAGTAGGGCTCAACGTCATCAGGCGGTTTTTACTTTGAAATGTCTGGGAAATGTGAGTCACACAGCTGAGGAGTTGTGGTCAGCTCTGGAGAACCAATTTCATGAATGGTTGTCTCCACTGGACCTGAAACCAGGGAAGGCCGTGTGCGACAATGCTGCAAACCTGGGTGCGGCCCTTCGCCGGGGCAATGTCACACAAGTGCCTTGTATGGCTCACGTGTTGAACCTGGTTGTCCAGCAATTTTTAGCCCACTATCCCAGACTAGATGGCCTTCTGCAGAGGGCACGGTCGCTGTGTGCTCACTTCCGCCGTTCGCATCCCGCAACTCAGCGACTTACATCTCTACAGAAGTCGTTGGGCCTGCCACTTCACCGGCTAAAATGCGATGTGCCTACCCGGTGGAATTCAACTCTGCACATGTTGCAGCGACTGTGGCAGCACCGACAAGCCCTGGTGCAATACGTTCTGACGTATAGCCTGGGCCAACGAGATCTAGAGGTGGGGCAAATCACGCTGGAGGAGAGGTCTCAGATCAGGGACCTATGCACCCTTCTGCACAGTTTTGAAATGGCGACGAAGATGTTTAGTGCTGACGATGCCATTATCAGCATGACTATTCCAGTGATTTACATGCTGGAGCACATGTTAAACAGAATTCGGAGTCAGGTGGTGGCACAAGAGGAGGTGGAGGAAGTAGAGGAGGAGGAGTTGTATGCGGAAGGGCTAACATCTGCAAGGTCCAGACGGTCGGCAGCACCAAGGCGGCAGGCATGTGAGGGTGGGGGAGATGGTTTTACCAGGGTGCATGGTAGCAGCCAAACTAGTAAGGAAGGTGCAGGAGCCCAGGAAGAAGTGGAGGACGAACTGATGGAAGACAACAGGGACTTGGTGCTCCTGGATGCGCAACACACATGAGTGCCTCCTTGCTGCACTACCTGCAACATGACTTTCGAATTGTGAGAATTAGAAATAATCCTGACTACTGGGTTGCCACACTGTTAGATCCCCGGTACAAAAGTAAATTTGCCGAAATTATTCCTGCCATAGAAAGGGATGCACGCATGCAGGAGTATCAGCAGAGACTGTTGCAGAATCTTACATGTGCTTTTCCACAAAACACCAGTGGTGCACGTAGTGAATCTCACAGTTCCAACTTGCCAACCGTGGGACCGTCAAGTGTTCAGCACTCAAACCGTAACAGAACCACAGTATCTGCTGGTAACATCAATTTTGGGAATCATTTCACCACTTTTTTAGCCCATCCTTTGCAAGGCCACAGGAGACAAGAAGTCTGACACATAGTCAACGCCTAGAGACGATGGTACAGGAGTATCTACAAGTAAACATTGAAGCCATGACTGTGTCACTGGACCCTTGCTCTTTTTGGGCTTCCAATCTGGATAAATGGCCGGAGCTAGCCACTTACGCCTTGGAGATCTTGTCATGCCCCGCAGCCAGCGTTCTGTCTGAACGTGTGTTCAGCGCTGCTGGTGGTGTGCTAACAGATAAGCGCATGCGGCTCTCCACTGATAATGTAGACATACTCACGTTCATAAAGATGAACAAATCATGGATCCGAAATGACTTTTCTACCCCTGTGTCATCCTGGGGAGAGTAAAAGCTTGATGATTGGTTAAAATCACCCTACCAACCGTTTTAAGCTTTCAAATTACTAATCATGTTTATCTGTATCTTGGCTGGAAAATAATTTGGGATTTGTAGCAGTGTGCAGCACTGATTCTATTAGGCCATCTATAATAAGCTCCACCAGATTTAAAATTACTAATCATGTTTATCTGTATCTTGGCTGGAAAATAATTTGGGCTTTGTAGCAGTGTGCAGCACTGATCCTATTAGGCCATCTATACTAAGCTCCACCAGATTTAAAATTAATAATAATTTTTAGCTGCATCTAGCCCGGAAAATAATTTTGGGGCTCCGAGATGCGCAAGACACATAAGTGCCTTTTTGCTGCACTACCTGCAACATGACCCTCATATTGTCAGAATTCGAAGTAATCATGACTACTGGGTTGCCACACTCTTAGATCCCCCAAACTTTTCGATCAACCTTTTCATTTTAATAAAGACCAAAAAAATGGTCATTTTTGAAATTATAAGCATTAGCAGGTTATTAGAAACTGAAATCAAACAGTTTTCAACTCAAAACTTTATTCTAGGTGATGTTACATTTTCACATAGGACCCCTTGTTCAAAAGGAGCTTCTGAACTCTCTCGTCCATTGAATTTGTCAGGTTTTGGATGGTTTCTGCTTCAATTGTTTTGCATGAGGACAGAATACCCTCCCAGAGGTGTTGCTTAGATGTGAACTGCCTCCCGCCATCATAGACACTCCTTTTGATGATGCTCCAGAGGTTCTGAATGGGGTAGAGGATAGGGGAGTATGGGGGTCACACCATAAGTTTGTCCCCTTTTATGCCCATATCAGCCAGAGATGCAGATGTTTTATGTGCAGCATGAGATGGTGCATTATCATGCAAAAAAATGATCTTGCTGTGAAATACACGGTTCTTCTTCTTGAACCATGGCAGGAAGTGCTGTTTGAGAAAATCCACATACATTATGGAGTTCACCTTTAGCACCTTCAGTGATCCTAAAGGGGCCGACAATCTCTCTCCCCATGATTCCAGCCCAAAACATTACTCCACCTCCTCCTTGTTGGCGCTGTAGCCGTGTTTGCATGGGGTGTCCATCAACCAGCCATCCTCCACTCCATCCATCTGGACCATCGAGCGCTGCACGGCACTCATCCGTGAACAAAACAGTTTTGAAATCAGTCTTCATGTAATGTTTAGCCCACTGGAGCCGTTTCTGCTTGTGTGAAGTGGATAGAGGAGGTCGACAGGATGGCGTATGCACAGCTGCAAACCTCTGAAGGACCCTGCATCTTGTTGTTCGGGGGACGTTGGAGGCACCAGCAGCTTCAAAAATTGTCTGCTGCTATGACAAGGCTTTTTTGCCGCTGCTCTTTTAACCTGACGTAATTGCCTGTAGGAAAGAGTCCTCAATTTGCCCTTATCAGCACGCACATGTGTGTACTGTGAATCAGCTACATACTTCTTGATTGCCAAGACACTTCATCCTGATCATCGCACAATGTTGATTGTAGTCATGCCTTGACCTAAACACTCCACAATTTGTTGCTTCTCAGCAGCCGACACATCCTTTTTCTTTCCCATTTTGGCAGAAAATGTAGGCTGCTTAATAATGTGAGACAGCCTTCTTAAGTAGTCTTGCCTTTCATTGGACACACCTGCCAAACTAATTAGCACAGGTGTCTGCAATTGCTTACAGTGATATAAAGAGCCCTGACACACATCACCATCAATGAGTTTAACTGACAAACAAACAAATTCTTCCCTTATTACTCCTAAATGCTTTTTGCATAATAATTTGGAACACAGTGTACATGTGCTTTTCCACAAAACACCAGTGGTTCACGTAGTGAATCTTACAGTTCTAACTTGCCAACCGTGGTCTGTATGGAGTTGTTCAATAAAGGGCCCAAAATTAAGATAACATAGATGGGAGAGGTCTCTATGAATAGGAATTCCTAAGTATTTGATACCCTGTGAGGGCCAGGCAAAGGGAAAGTTGGACTGGATGGAATCCTATATGGATTTGGGGAGGGAGACATCGAGGGCCTCAGACTTCGCTGCATTGATTTTAAAATTTGACCATGTAACAAAGTGATCTATTTCAGCCATAACAGCATGGATGGATATATGTGATTGAGTGATATATACTAGGACATCATCAGCAAATAGAGAGCACTTGTACTCGGTGCCTCCCACCTCAATCCACCTAATATTGGGGTTATGGTGAATTGATGAGAGCAGGTGCTCCGTCACTAGGATGTATAAGAGAGGGGACAGAGGACATCCCTGCCTTGTCCCATTGGTGATTGTGAAAGGTGATGAAAATGTTCTTATGCACCCCCTGGGCCTTGGGACACCCGGAGCCGGACCCTTTTTGGTGGATGCTGGTGGTTGTAGTCTTTGTGGCGGCGACCTGGTTCCGTGGCTCAGGGTGGTCAAACCAGTGTCGGAACTATTTATGTGGTTTTGATGTTTAAATGTCCGACTACGCCACCCGTGGATTGCGGTCAGCGTGAACCGCCGCTGCAGGGCAGACCGCTGAGGCTGGTGTTGTGGGTGCAGCAGAGCGTAGCATAACTCCCCACGGGAGGAGTATAGCCTCAGGGCAGTGTATGCGGAGGATGGGGGTGATGGTGCAGGGCAGCAGCAGTAACGACATGGAGTCAGTGATGCAGTCCAGGGCCTTTACTCACAATTCTTATTATCCAGACCACGTCTGCAGGTAACGGCTGCCCACGTCGTACTGTGCTCACCAGGTGAGGGGCTCAGACAACTCCCAGATAACTTTGGAGCACTTCACAGGACCCCCTTTGTGTGTCCTTTGTCTGGCCTTTCTTACCAACCCTTCTGTCCGGCTGCCTCGGTCCTCCTCTTGGTAAACTTGGCGCCAGTTTCCCTGACCCTATGTGGTGCCTTCCTAGCGGGTGTAGCGAGGGGCTGCGCCACATAAAATGTCAGAGCCTCCGGTTTCTAGCTGAGGATCGTTTCCTGCCTCCACTAGTTTCGGGGACCGGTCTCCCCCTTTGGCCTGACCCCTCCACACAGGTGGATTCGGGCGTGCGGTGGCGACTCGCCCGTCCGCACCTCTGGGATCCCTTCATTCCTCGTTCCTGGAGCCTTCTCCGCTCCTCTTCCTTCCTTCTCTCTCTTCCAGGCCTGGGCCTCTGTTACTAGGCCCGCCTCCGGAGCAGAGCTCATGCAGAGCCCCTGCTCCCTGCCACTTCTGCTCAGACTTCTCTGCACTGAACTAAGATGGTGCCCACCTTTTATACTCCCTTCACAATGCACCCAGGAACTGCATCCTCCCTGCTCCTGCACTACCGGGTTCCCCTTCCTCAGTGTTCCCTCCCCCCACTCCAGCCAGGGACAGGGACTGTCGTGCCCATCTCAGAGGCATATTGGTCGCCCTGCCCCACGGCAATGTGGTGTAATGCATGCAGGTGTCGGTTCCTGATCCACACTCCATCCTTACATGAGAGAGAGATATCACACCTCTGGGTGAGGTGCAATACCTCTGTAGCAACCGAGCCCTCAGGGTGCTACAGTTCCATTTATCTTCAGCCTAGGTGACGTATTGTGATACAGGGCCGTGATTTTGGCTATAAAAGGGTCCCCTAGACCCCTACCCCAAGCTTTTTAAGAGAATCATATATGGCGTGCCAGGAGACTCTATGGAATGCTTTCTCAGCATCCAACGAGAGTATCTAATTACAAATTTTTAACTGCATCTAGCCCAGGAAATACTTTGTGCCTAGTAGCAGTGTCTGCTAGTCAGCGGAGTATCTCGGCTGTTAAGCAAGCTACACCACCTGTAGTTTGGACACTTAATTTTTTCAAAGGAAATGCTTCGGGACCACGGGATACTCAGTGAAGAGCATCAGGAGGCACCCCAAGGCATAGGGGCTGGGACTGGCAGTAGGATGCCTTGCGGTGGACAGCCGAGCTCGATCCTTATAAAAGCTTTTTAACTGCACCAGCTTTAGTGGACGCTACTGGAGCTGGAATTACGCGGCTGCTGGCATGAGTCTTGCCCTCCAATAGATCCTTGTAAATGGATTTAAAGTGTATTCATTCAAATTAGAGAGACAATTTAAATTAAAAAGCTTAGAGCTGCCTCCACCACAGGGGGGCTCGCTCGACCCACCGGCGGACAGGCACCAGTATTGGGACAGGGGGGCTTGCCGTCAGGGTTCACCGCGGCTCTGGCACAAACCCGGCGACACGGAGGTGGCAAAGGCAGGAGCGGACTGTCACGCTGTCTCTGTATACTGGAGGTAGGGGGCCTAAGCTGACCCTAAGCTGGGGCCCTGACTAATCCCTCAACCTGGAGGTACTGTTAAAGGTACAGAGGTCCAGGCCGCCAGCGTAACCCCTACCTCCTGAGGATCCCTGCACCTAAGTAATCTAGTCCTGAGAAGGACCCCGATCACAACAAAAGGGGACAAGTAATAATATGCCCACACACAGTACTTAGACGAACGAGACAGTACAAGGGAAAAACCAAAACCACCTTGCATACAAAAACTACACAACTACAACAGAGGGAACACCAACGGGAAAGGAGATAAATGATAAAGCGAGGAAGGGAAAAAACGCTCCAAATACACTTATCTCTGAAACTCCAAATACCACGATCCGCTCTGTTAGTCTGCATGAAATGCTTTCACCGACACTTCCCTAACAGACCAGCAGGCATTTGAAGGAGTCTCACTACAGCAGCATTGATTGCAGCTGGGCGAGGCTGGACCTCGTCTAGCACAGAGAGAGAGAGAATTAACTCCCTCACTGCCGAAAAACACAAAGCACCAAAAAGTCAGCTGCGAGAAGTCAGGCTGTGTAATCGTGACGATCTTCGTGGCGACACACCCGTGACACGGACTGAACGTGTCGGCTTCTCACTTTTTGGATTTTAGAAGGGCATGACATGCCTATATTTGTGTCTCCCCCTCCTTTTACTCCTCCACCTCTTTTCTTTTCGCATGACTATATGTACTTGTCACTTTTCCATGTGTTAGTTGTGTCTTCTGAGCAGTTTGTCAGCTTTTGGACACCTTTGAAGGTGTTTTCTATGTGTTTCTATGTGTTTTTGTTTGCCTGCCATTGGTTTTAACGGTGTTCAAAGGTGTTCGACGAACAGTTCGACGAACAGTTCGGCGAACACACGGGTGTTCGACGAACCGAACCGAACTCGAACACTACGGGGGTGGCTCAACACTAATCATGTCTCACTCCATCCACCAACATCACATTGCACCACAGACTGTCCAGGAGTTGGTGGATGCTTTTGTTCAGGTCTGGGAGGAGATCCCACAGGAGACCATCTGCCACCTCATCAATAGCATGCCCAGGCATTGTATGGAGGTCATACAGGCACGTGGAGGCCACACACAAAACTAAGCCTCATTTTGACTTGTTTCAAGGACATTACATCAAAGTTGGATCAGCCTGTAGTGTGTTTTTCAACTTTAATTTTGGGGGTGACACCAAATCCAGGCCACTATTGGTTAATAAATTTGATTTCCATTGATGATTTTTGTGTGATTTTTTTTGTCAGCACATTCAAGTTTGTACACAACAAAGTATTCAATGAGAGTATTTAGTTTATTCAGGATGTGTTATTTGAGTGTTCCCTTTATTTTTTTGAGCATTGTATATATCAGAGCAAGGCAGGCAGGCAGTGTATACAGCACAAGAGGCTCTATTCCAGTTCTGTCTGCTGTTGCTGTTACAGATATTTCTAGAAATAGCCCCAGGTAAGAGCCCCAGCTCCATGTAAATTTTGTTGTAGTGTGTTAGTGAAGGTATTGACACCAGGTCGCTGTGAAAAATAGTAACGTACAGGCCAGCTATTTAAAACTATGGTTTTCCATCACACATATCCCATATACGTTTACTCCAAATTCAGCCATTTCTGGCCTCCATGTAAATTTTGTTGCAGTGTTTTAGTGAAGTCATTGACACCAGGTCGCTGTGAAAAATAGTAACCTACAGGCTTTCTATTAAAAAACTGTGGTCTTCCATCACACGCATCATATATAAGTTTGCTCCAAATTCAGCCATTTGTAGTGAACTTGGAAAATATTGTCCTCCATTTAAAATGGGCAAGGCGCGTGGCAAGGGATGTGGAAGTGGACGTGATGGTGATGGTTCATGCAGAGGCCAAGGCCGTGGGCAAGCTGAAATTGTGCCACAACAAAAACCCACATTTTGTCACCTGACCTTCCTGTCCCAATTACTAGGAGACCACAGAACGCCACTATTGAACCCAGAGCAGCGTCAAAGGTTGTTGGTTGGATAGCTGATAATGCTTCCAGTCACTTTGCCACCACCAAAGCACTGTCTTACATACGGTCAAGTCTCAGTAGCCGTGAGTCTGGACTGCATATTCCTCAGGCTGATCCTCCTTCCTCCTACCATGCCAAGTGCCCGGAGACAACTGATCCCACTCTTGGACACTCCGAAAAGCTGTTCACTTTTCCATTTATAGATTCGGACCTCTCGCCCGGTCCACTTGAAGCAAGAAGAGATGGCATGTAGCGATGCCCAAATTTTTGAGCAGCCACGGTCACACAAAGGCGATGGTGGGAAACTGTCACAATAGGTGGATTATGATGAGACACAATTGCCAGAAATTCAGGAGGAGAACCATGATGCGGAAGTGGAAGACGAGGTGGTGGACAATGAAGTCACTGGCCCAACCTGACAAGGTGACATGCATAGCGAAGACAGCAGCACACAGGGGGAGGGAAGCCTAGCACCACAACAGGCAAGAACAAGCAGTGTGGTTGCTGCAGACACAAGGCATTGTCAAAGTTCGGGGACAGTTTTCTCAGATCCTCCCATCGCACAGGCCCTGAGGTGCGGGGTACTCTCTCAAGGAGGGAAAAGATGGTGACAGAGTACCTTGCCGACTGTACCAACGTCCCCTGTGTTTCCTCTGTGCCTTATAACTATTGGGTATCCAAGCTGGACATGTAGCATGAACTGTCTCTCTACCCCTTGGAGGTCCTGGCCTGCCCTGCCACTAGCGTTTTGTCAGAGTGAGTTTTTAGTGCCGCTGGTGGAATTATATCCGATAGGCGCATCTGCCTGTCAACTGAAAATGCTGACAGGCTGACTCTTATAAAAATGAACAAGGGCTGGATTGGGCCAGACTTCTCAACACCACCGAATGATAGCAGCGTAACATGAACTCAAATCCAGTGTCTTTTCTTGGGAGGTCTTACTCTATTCCCATGCACCTCTATCTTCACACCCAGACATGGGTATACGCTTCCTGATTTTGGCTATTTGCTCTTGTCCTCCTCCTTCTCCATATCCTCATCCTCCACCACCAGATGACCACTATATGTACCATGTCTACGTCTCTTGCAAGGGGCATTGGAGTTCCTCCAAATTTTTGGCAGCCGTTGCATTCACTGCATAGGCAAACAATATGGGAGACCCACTTCCTAATAATGGGAACATTGTTTTCAGGAGGCCCTCCGACGTCTACATCTCTTGCAAGGGGCATTGGAGTTCCTCCAAATTTTTGGCAGCCATTGCAGTCACTGCATAGGCAAACAGTATGGGAGACCCACTCCTTTCTAATGGGAATATGTCATTACTGAGGCCCTCCTCTATGTGCCTTTAAATTGTTATTAAGGTTTTTCCTAAATTTTGGCAGCCATATGACTCGCTGCATACCCTATAACTGTATAGCAGACCGCTCCTTTCTAATTGGAACATGTCGTTACTGTGGCCCAGCTCTATGTGTCTTTAAATTGTTAGTGGGGTTTTTCCAAAATTTTGGCAGCTGTTGGACTCACTACATACCATATAACTGTATAGCAGACCCGCTCCTTTCTAATGGAAACGTCGTTACTGTGGCCCAGCTCTATGTGTGTTTAAATTGTTAGTGGGGTTTTTCCTAAATGTTGGCAGCCCTTGCAGTCACAGCATGGGCATTACCACTATAGGAGACTCACTCCTTTATATTGGGAACATTTTTTTTAACTGAGAACCTCCTCCATGTCTCTTCAAAGGGGTATTGGGTTGCGTCCAAATTTTTGGCAGCCCTTGCAGTCAATGCATATGCAATAACAGTATAGGAGATACTCGTTAATAATGGGAACAACAAAGCATAGCCGGCTGATGGCTCTCTAACAATAGCAAGGGCCAACTGCTGGCCCATTAATTATAGTAAGGGCCGCCTGATGGCCCTGTAAAAATAGGCTTTGTGTCTTTCAGAGTCCCTCCATCATAAATAAAGCAGGATGTGTATGATGATGTGTCACACACCACATGGCCAGATAAGGTTGCAAAATGTTAAAATTACATTTCCCGGTGAATGCATTTGTTTTAAAAAATATCGCAAAAAAAAACAAACAGTGGGATCTTTCTTTAGTAGAAAAACCAGAGCCGCCAATGTAACCTCAATGTAATCACATTTTTCAGCTCCTGCACCTCCTCCTCCTCCAGTTTGGCCTCAATCTCCAAAATGTCCACATCAGTCATAAGCTGAAAGCACTTCAGTACTGCCTTGGCCAAGCGGCAACAGGCTGTGCTGAAAATAACATGCTTAATGCTTAGGTGACAAACCGCCCACCGCTGCAGAGATTTTGAAAGCTATAACCCAGCAGCCTGATCTGTGGCTCTCATCGCTGAACATACAGCCAGGCATGGTCGTGTGTAAAAATGGGCGGAACCTGGTGACGGAGAAATGACAGCCGGGATAGATACGGTTTCCCTCTATGCCAGTCCTTTCACCGAGCTAAAGAATATGGCTGTGGTGAAATACAACTCCCACTGAGAAGCTGATTCAGATTGAAAAACATTGTGCCCACCAGAGGATTTGATTCTGAGGGCTAACCTTTCTCACCCACTCAAGAGCCCCATAGCTGCTGCAAAGTTAGCGCTATCATGAACTCTCCTGAGGTAGAACGCAAGGCACACCAGAGGACTCTCTGTTGGGACCGTCCAACCCTGCCAAGAAGCAGTCCTGTCTAAGAAAAGTGTGTGGGAAGGTTCCCGGACACTCTATGGCTGCTCTTTTTACTGAGGTGGAAACCCACGCAAATATGGGGAGAACATACAAAGTCCTTGCAGATGTTGTCCTTGCTTGAATTTGAACCCAGGATTCCAGCGCTGAAAGGCTTCAGTGCTATCCACTGAAGCAGTCTGCACCCTCTGACATCTAACAGACTGTAGAAACTTGCACCTACTGCCACTCTCTCTTCAGCTCCTTTGTGAGAAACTAATGTATTTGGACAGCCACTCAGTCTACCAAATAAAATTCCTGAGAAGGATATTGGGTATGGCTTCACTACTGGTACTGGGGGCAGTGCTAATACCATGGCATCGTACCATAGTTTACTGGAAATATTCTAGGCTGGTAGGAGGCAAGCAGATTCCCACAGAAAAGTACCAGCAGTAATGTTCAGGGACCTGTGCTTGTGGAAGGCAGAGACGATACCGGGAGAAATAGTGGTAGCTGGGAACCGAATATGGACACCCGATTGCCGCCAGAATGAGGTTGTGAAAAGCTTCCTCCTCTGCGAGCCTAAAAGGCCTCATTTCAAGTGAAAGCAGCTTCAGAAGACTTCCTGGGAGAAACGACAGCTGGAGTAGATACGGTTTCCCAAGTCCTTTCACCAAGCTAAAGAATATGGCTGTGGTGAAATACAACTCTCAGAAAAAAATCTGTGGACTGGCTCTGTACCATTCCTGGCCACATTCACTTGACCACGTGTTTGTGGTTAGGCAGTCCTTCCCAATAAGTCCACTGTTAGAACTCTCCTGTTAGGTTTTTTTTAGTTTGCTGGTCACTTGACCATTTTTGCCTATTTAATCCAGCTCCGCCCTCCTGGTCTTGCTGGACTTCATTATTTACTACTCTTGAGCTAGCTTGGTGCTCTGTTGCCGTTCTCTGTTAGTTTTGCTAGGTCTTCTGACCTCTATGCTTTTTGTTGTGTGTTTGTCTTTGACTGCTACTATTTCTGCTAGGAGGTGTCCAACTTATCCCAGTCCCTAGTTCTTGTAGGGATCCCTCCCTCACATCTATAGGTCTTCGTTCAGACTAGCCGAGGACTTTAGCGGGTCTGATCGCAGGATCAGGTTCCCCGTTACATCGTAGGGATCTAGTTTAGTTCTATTGTAGGGACAGTTCTCCTGTCTTTCCTTAGTCCCTGTAGCAGATCATAACAGTAAGTCCAGCCCTAAAAGAAAAAAATAAAATTTTCTCTAAGGAAAGACCTCCAGTTTTCCATCATGGTCTCGGTTCAAGATTTGTCTCAATGCTTGCAGGGACTCTCTCTGGAGGTGGCCAAGCTCCAACAACACGTAAGTAGCTGTTCTGGAGCACATTTTGTGGAACCAAAGGTACGTCTGCCTGATTTATTTTTTGGCGAACAACAAGATTTTTTTTCTTTTAAAAATGCTTGTTTATTGTATTTTCGTTTGAGACCCGGATCCTCTGGTGATGAATCACAGCGCATAGGGTTCATAATGTCACTTTTGCGCAAAGATCCTCAGGGATGGGCCTTCTCTCTCCAACCTAGTGATCCATGCTTTAGATCAGTGGATAGTTTTTTTTCTGCTTTGGGTTTGTTGTATGATGATCCTGATCGTGTCTCATCTGCTGAGTCTGAATTGAGACGTTTGAGGCAGGGATCAGGTAATGTGGAAAAATATTGTTCTCACTTCCGTCGGTGGTCTGCCCAGGTGGGGTGGAACGATTCAGCTTTGAAAAGCTTGTTTCTTGCAGGGCTAGGTGAAAGGGTTAAGGATTTACTGATTGCTTATCCCACACCTGGAAACTTGCAGGAGGCTATGCAATTAGCTATACGGGTGGACAGGAAACTGCGTGCAAGGGTTAATGAGAGCAAATCCTCTGCTATGTCAGCTCCGAGTCTTGAGAGGGTCTGTGCTGACAATGGAGAGCCGATGGAGATTGGGGCGATGCCACCCCGCTCTCAGGAAAAACATCGCAGGCTTTCTGAAGGCTTGTGCTTCTATTGCGGAAATTCTGGTCATTTTATTAAGAACTGTGTGCTTCGTTTGAAGAAAGAAAAAAAAATGGTCAGTTATGCCCGTATTGCCTGTTTAAATTCTAAGGGAGTATTCCTATCTGCCACTACTGCTGCTCAGGATGAATTAATTGAATTTCGGGTATTTGTGGATTGTGGTTCTACTCTGAATGTGATTGATGGGGGATTCTTGGAAAAACTTAGATTAGAACCTAAAACTTTATCATCCCCTATTGCTGTGGTTTCTGTTGATGGCTCTCCCTTGAAGAGTGTTACTCATAAGGTCTGTGAATTTCCCCTCACTATTAATGGTATTCACCAAGAAAATTTGGATTTGGTGGTATTGGATAATTTGCCTTCTCCAGTAATATTGGGGTTACCCTGGTTAAAATTGCACAATCCTGTACTGGATTGGTCTACCAATGAAATTAAGTCCTGGAGCCCTAAGTGTTATGACAAGTGTTGTAACGGACGTATTGCTGCTGTGGATAAAGGGGAATTGCCTGTACCTATTCAGGATTTTTGGAGAGTTTTTTCTGAGGAGGAGTCACAAATTTTGCCTCCCCATAGAGACTATGATTGTACCATTGAATTTGTCCCTGGAGCGACTCTTCCTAAAAGTCGTTTATTTAATCTTACTATTCCTGAGAGAAAGGCTTTGGAGGAATACATACAGACAAGCTTGGCCGCCGGTCACATTAGGCCTTCCAAGTCTCCTGTGGCTGTTGGATTTTTTTTTGTAAAAAAAAAAGATGGCGGTTTACGTCCTTGTCTGGACTTTCGTGAGATTAATAAAATTACTGTACGCAATCCTTACCCACTGCCATTGATTCCTGATTTATTTAACCAGTTAGTGGGGGCCAAGTGGTTCTCTAAAATTGATCTCCGGGGGGCATACAATTTGTTGCGCATGAAGGAGGGTGATGAATGGAAGACTGCTTTTAACACTCCTGTGGGTCATTTTGAGAATCTGGTTATGCCTTTTGGTCTTACCAATGCTCCAGCATTTTTTCAGAATCTTATTAATGACATCCTTAGACCTTTAATCGGCAAAAATGTGGTTGTTTATTTGGATGACATTCTGATATATTCGCCTGATCTGGAGTCTCATTGGCGGAGCGTACGTGAGGTATTACAGTTATTAATGGACAATTCGCTTTTTGCTAAGCTGGAGAAATGTGAGTTCGCTGTACAGAGAATTAGTTTTTTGGGCTACATTATCTCCAGTGAAGGTTTTGAGATGGACCCGGTTAAAGTTCAAGCTGAGCAGGAATGGCCTAGGCCTATTGGTTTGAAATCAATACAGAGGTTTTTGGGTTTCGCCAATTATTACAGAAAATTCATAAAAAGTTTTTCTATTATTGTCAAACCGCTGACCGATCTCACCAGGAAAGGTGCTAATGCGGTTCAGTGGACTTCTGAGGCCATTGAAGCTTTTGTGTTTCTAAAGGAGAGGTTCACCTCTGCTCCCATCCTTATGCAGCCTGATGTGACTAAGCCATTTTTGGTTGAGGTTGATGCTTCTTCGGTGGGGGTCGGTGCGGTGTTGTCTCAGGAAAACAAGGATGGAGTACATCCCTGTGCCTTTTTTTCAAAAAAATTTTCTGAGACTGAACTTAATTACGATATTGGTAATCGGGAATTGCTGGCGATTAAACTCGCATTTGAACACTGGCGTCACCTCTTGGAAGGTGCTGAATTTCCCATTCAGGTTTTCACTGATCATAAAAATCTGATCTATCTTGATGCTGCCAAGCGCTTGAATGCCCGTCAGGCTAGGTGGGCACTTTTTTTCTCGCGGTTTAATTTTTCCGTTACTTACATCCCGGGTACCAAGAATGTTAAAGCGGATGCTTTGTCTCGCAGCTTTTCTCCCATGGTTGGTGTTGAGGAGGAAGAGGAGAGCATTTTACAAGAAGGTGTTGTGATTGCTGCTTTGGACTCCGTTTTGGAGGATGAGATTCTTAAAGCTCAGGAGAATGCCCCATCTAACACTCCCCATGGGAGGTTGTTTGTGCCTAGGACCTTTAGGAGAGATTTGTTTGTTGAGTGTCATGAGTCTCGGTTGGCAGGTCATCCAGGAATTTCTGAGACCAAGAGACTTGTGGGTCGCAGTTTTTGGTGGCCTGGATGGCAGAAGGAAGTCATTAAGTGGGTGCGCCAATGTACTGTGTGTGCTAGATCCAAGTCTTCGCATGCTCCTGCTGCGGGGTTGCTTTGCCCTCTGGAGGTTCCTAGTGCACCTTGGACACATCTGGCTATGGACTTTATTACTGACCTTCCCCCCTCTGAAGGTTTCACGGTCATCTGGGTGGTCGTGGACCGTTTTAGAAAGATGTGTCACTTGGTTCCCTTCATCAAACTGCCTTGCGCTAAGACACTCGCTAAGGCCTTTGTCAAGGAAATTGTCAGACTACATGGTGTTCCTACTAACGTTGTTTCTGATAGGGGACCTCAGTTCGTGGCTCGTTTTTGGCGTGCCTTTTGTGACAGGTTGGGAGTTCATTTGTCGTTTTCATCTGGATATCATCCTGAGTCTAATGGCCAGACAGAAAGGAAGAACCAGGATGTTGAGCAGTTCTTGCGTTGTTTTGTGGCAGACAATCAAGAGGGGTGGTCTGAGTTTCTGCCACTTGCTGAATTTGCTCTTAACAACCATACATCCTCTTCTGCTGGGTGTTCGCCTTTTTTTTGTTGTTCTGGGAGACATCCGTCTTTTGGGTCATTCTCCAAATTGGTTTCGGCTGTGCCTGAGGAGGAGAGTTTTTCCGGTAATTTGGAGAGAGTTTGGACGGATGTGCGTGGTAATCTTCAGGAGGCTAACAAAAAATCTAAGAGGTACTTTGATAGGAAACGGCAAGAGGTTTTGTTTGCTGTTTGTGACATGGTTTGGTTGTCCTCTAAGAATCTGCGATTGAGGATTCCTTCTAAAAAATTGGGTCCCAAGTTCGTAGGGCCCTTTAAGGTGCTTCAGATAGTTAACCAATCTGCTGTTAGGTTGGAGGTTCCTACGTCCTGGAAGATTAACCCGGTGTTTCATGTTTCTCTGTTGAAAAAAGCTGATGTGTCTGATGGTGACGCCTCTGCGACTGTTCCTCCGGTGGTGGAGGACGGGGAATATGAAATTTCCCGCATCCTAAATTCTAGACGGTATAGAGGGAGTTTGCAGTATCTCGTCGCTTGGAAGGGTTTCGGACCTGAGGATAACTCATGGGTGAGGGCGGATGATGTTTCTGCTTCCAGACTTGTCAGAGCGTTTCACAGGAGGTTTCCTGGTAAGCCTGGGCCTAGGGGATCCGGAGGATCCTCTTAGAAGAGGGGGTACTGTTAGAACTCTCCTGTTAGGTTTTTTTTAGTTTGCTGGTCACTTGATCATTTTTGCCTATTTAATCCGGCTCCGCCCTCCTGGTCTTGCTGGACTTCATTATTTACTACTCTTGAGCTAGCTTGGTGCTCTGTTGCCGTTCTCTGTTAGTTTTGCTAGGTCTTCTGACCTCTATGCTTTTTGTTGTGTGTTTGTCTTTGACTGCTACTATTTCTGCTAGGAGGTGTCCAACTTATCCCAGTCCCTAGTTCTTATAGGGATCTCTCCCTCACATCCATAGGTCTTCGTTCAGACTAGCCGAGGACTTTAGCAGGTCTGATCGCAGGATCAGGTTCCCCGTTACATCGTAGGGATCTAGTTTAGTTCTATTGTAGGGACAGTTCTCCTGTCTTTCCTTAGTCCCTGTAGCAGATCATAACATCCACTGGTGAGGGCACGGGTAATGTTGTGGGACCCTTGCTTGTGGAAGGTGGAGACGAAACCGGGAGAAATAGTGGTGGCTGGGGACCGAGTATGGACACCTGGCTGCCTCCGGCTTGAGGTTTTTGACAGCTTCCGCCTCCATGAGCCTAAAAGGCCCCATTTCAAGTGCAAACAGCTGTCCAAAAATGTGGCAGTATAGTCTTGCAGCCTGTGGGTGGGTGGCTGCATTCTTGTGTTTGAATTCCAAGGAATGGGGTAGGGATAACTGAACGCTGCACTGGGACAAGGACGTGGACGGTGATTGTTGCAAGTCTACAAAAACAGGTGCATGGCGGGATGCATCTTCGCATGCACCAAGGATCACTTATGATGGGCATACTTTTAGGCAGTGACCTCGGAGTCAGAGATGCTTCCAGGGGTCCTCCCCATGCTGTTCCCATGTCTTTTCAGCACTGTATGCATGTGTCTGATGATGTGTTACACACCACATAGCCAGATAAGGTTGTAAAATGTTAAAATAACATTTCCCAGTGAATGTATTTGTCTTGGTTGAAAGCAATGCAAAACTGCAAAAACGCATCAAAACGCTACGTGTGAACATAGCCCAAGGTGTGGAGGAGCATTTTTGTTTTTGTTTTTTTATTTTGCCTTATATACAAGTCATTACCTTGGTCAGGATGCTCTTTAACATATTTCCCAGGAAAATCCATTTTGGTTTAGTTTTTGCATGTTTTATTGTGTGTCTGTAAAAGTGGCATAATAACTCTGACAACATTGCTCACAGCAGTGAACTGGGAGTCAGAAATCTTTCCAGGGGTCTTCCCCATGCTGTTCCCATGTCATTTGAGCACTGTTCCCTGCAATTTCTAGGCCCTCTGCAGATCGCCGGGGGGGGCCACAAGAAAAATGATCGAGTTTCCCATAGACTTACATTGGGCTCGTTGCTCGGGTCGAGCACCCGAGCATTCCAATTTGCTTGACCCGAGCAACGAGCACCAGAGCATTTTAGTGCTCGCCCATCACTAATCGCCATACTTTGTAATGTATGGCAGAAAAATGAATGGTCAAATAGAAAACTATAATTATGGAATAACAATAATTTGAATAAACTCCTGTAGCTGTGCCTCATCAGCTGTCCATTTTATGAATATTTCACATTCTGAAACCATTTAAATATTTTCCTACTGTATTCCTGACAGTATTCTGCTGGTTGCAAGGTTGAGTAGGTAGCATAACAATCTACATTTTATCCATACTCCATAGTCAAACAAGTCAGTAGATCAAGTGTATCTGAATTCAGCAACACATTTCAGCATCCACTGTTTAATTTACCTTTGGATGTGATTGTGAAATACATAATAATCCAAAAAGTGAATTCAAAATTAAAAAGCAAAGAATTTCCCCAGTCTTTCCCCATTTTTGGAGTCTTAAAGGGGATTTGTCAGCAGGATCAACCCTCCTAAGCCATCTATATGTGCATGCAGTTTATAGAAAGCTGAAGAAAGTGATCACTTAATATCTGTGATACAATGTTTTATTCCAGAGAAATCCACAATATGTAAATGAGCTGTTCAGAACTTTGGGATGGACACTAATCTGCATAAGAATCTACCTACAGAGATTATTTTAAATGTAAAGGGGAGTTACCAGTGTGATGTGTAATGGCCCCTATCTGCTCTCCTAATCTCACTGCAGAATGTGTGACTATAAGGCCACATTTACACGTTCAGTATTTGGTCAGTAATTTACATCAGTATTTCTAAACTAAAACCAGGAGTGGAACAATTAGAGGAAAATTATAATAGAAATACATGCACAAGAGATGAGCGAACATGTTAGGCAAACGTTCGCTTTTTTTTTTTCGGCACGAACGTTGCACATTTGGATTTGTGTTCGGGTTCCCAAACCTTTTGCACAAAAAATCGGCAAAAGTCGGCCCAAACACGAACATCCCTGGTTTCCCATGCTGTCAACTGTGTGACAGTGCTGGAAACAGGGGCTGTGATCAGCAGTAACCTCGCTACTGCCGGTCACAGCGCTGCGGGATCACACGGTCAGGAGTAAGTGTGATCCCGCAGCTGTGACACTGCCCCATGTTAAAAAGCTTAGCACAGATCAAAGGCGCCGCCTGATGGGACTACCATCCCCATAATCCAGCTCCTTCTATCTATGCACAGTGAAAGTGAAAGTAAGAAAAAAAAAATTATTTAAATAAATATAATAACCACATTATACTCACATACACCTTATCGTCGATGTTCTGGTTCCCCGTAAAAAAATAAAATAAAAAAAAACAGCATATACAGTTAGGTCCATATATATTTGGACAGAGACAACATTTTTCTAATTTTGGTTCTAGACATTACCACAATAAATTTTAAACAAAACAATTCAGATGCAGTTGAATTTCAGACTTTCAGCTTTCATTTGAGGGTATCCACATTAAAATTGGATGAAGGGTTTAGGAGTTTCAGCTCCTTAACATGTGCCACCCTGTTTTTAAAGGGACCAAAAGTATTTGGACAGATTAAATAATTGTAAATAAAATGTTCATTTCTAGTACTTGGTTGAAAACCCTTTGTTGGCAATGACTGCCTGAAGTCTTGAACTCATGGACATCACCAGACTCTGTGTTTCCTCCTTTTTGATGCTCTGCCAGGCCTTCACTGCGGTGGTTTTCAGTTGCTGTTTGTTTGTGGGTCTTTCTGTCTGAAGTTTAGTCTTTAACAAGTGAAATGCATGCTCAATTGGGTTGAGATCAGGTGACTGACTTGGCCATTAAAGAATATTCCACTTCTTTGCTTTAATAAACTCCTGGGTTGCTTTGGCTTTATGTTTTGGGTCATTGTCCATTTGTAGTATGAAACAGCGACCAATCAGTTTGGCTGCATTTGGCTGGATCTGAGCACACAGTATGGCTCTGAATACATCAGAATTCATTCGGCTGCTTCTGTCCTGTGTCACATCATCAATAAACACTAGTGACCCAGTGCTACTGGCAGCATTGCATGCCCAAGTCATCATACTATCTCCGCCGTGTTTTACAGATGATGTGGTATGCTTTGGATCATGAGATGTACCACAACTTCGCCATACTTTTCTCTTTCCATCATTCTGGTAGAGGTTGATCTTGGTTTCATCTGTCCAAAGAATGTTCTTCCAGAACTGTGCTGGCTTTTTTAGATGTTTTTTAGCAAAGTCCAGTCCAGCCTTTTTAATCTTGATGCTTACGAGTGGTTTGCACCGTGCAGTGAACCCTGTGTATTTACTTTCATGCAGTCTTCTCTTTATAGTAGATTTGGATGTTGATACGCTTACCTCCTGGAGAGTGTTGTTCACTTGGTTGGCTGTTGTGAAGGGGTTTCTCTTCACCATGGAGATTATTCTGCGATCATCCACCACTATTGTCTTCCGTGGGTGCCCAGGTCTTTCTGCATTTATGAATTCACCAGTGCTTTCTTTCTTTCTCAGGATGTACCAAACTGTAGATTTTGCCACTCCTAATATTGTAGCAATTTCTCGGATGGGTTTTTTCTGTTTTTGCAGCTTAAGGATGGCTTGTTTCACCTGCATGGAGAGCTCCTTTGACCGCATGTTTACTTCGCAGCAAAACCTTCCAAATGCAAGCACCACACCTCAAATCAACTCCAGGCCTTTTATGTGCTTAATTGAGAATGACATAACGAAGGGATTGCCCACACCTGTCCATGAAATAGCCTTGGAGTCAATTGTCCAATTACTTTTGGTCCCTTTAAAAACAGGGTGGCACATGTTAAGGAGCTGAAACTCCTAAACCCTTCATGCAATTTTAATGTGGATACCCTCAAATGAAAGCTGAAAGTCTGAACTTCAACTGCACCTGAATTGTTTTGTTCAAAATTCATTGTGGTAATGTCTAGAAACAAAATTAGAAAAATGTTGTCTCTGTCCAAATATATATGAACCTAACTGTACTCACCTTACGTAATCCCCGATGCCCATGTCTCCTGTAATAAAGAAAAAGAATTAACCACCATAGTCCTCATCGGTCTGCCATAGTCCATACAATATTGAATGTCCCACGACGATCTCACTGATAGCACAGCCACATCCGGAAATGTGACTGTAAAATACAGAAGCCAGCGATACTCTGACAGGAGCGCAATCACTCCTGCAGTGTATCGCGATGAGGTGTCAGCACTGAGGTCACTGGAGTTCAAACAGCTGAAGATCAGCTGAGAGCTCTGGTGCCCTCCGTTACGGCTCCGGTGCTGCATAAAAATTTTCCCACGCAACACTGATGCAGTAAGTGAGGTCACCAGAGCTCTCAACTGATCTTCAGCTGTTTGAACTCAAGTGACTTCACTCCTGCAGCACAGCACTATACACTGACAGGAGTGATAAGACGCCCCCATTACTAACCCCGTAGTAAGGTTTTTGACATTTTTTTAAATAAAGACACAGCCAGAATAAAGTCTTTTATTTTAAATAAAATTACACACGGTTTTAATCATTTTTTTTAAAAAACAACATTGCATACTCGCCTAACGCCAAATCCCTGAAGTCCTCATCTCATGTAAGAAACAAAAAATAAAAAACAACCATATTCCTCACATGTCCGCCGTTATGAAGTAATCCACAGTGTCCCACGATGATCAAAGTCAGTTCTACAGCAGCCACTCACTGACTGTTGTAGAAGACAGCACTGTATACACTGACTGAAGTGTAATCACTCCTGTCAGTGTATAGTGCTGTGCTGCAGTAGTGAAGTCACTTGAGTTCAAACAGCTGAAGATCAACTGAGAGCTCCAGTGACCTCACTTGCTGCATCAGATCAGTGTTGTGTGGGAACATTCTCATGCAGCATCGGTGCCCGTAAGTGAGGGCACTGGAGTTCTCAGCTGATCTTCAGCTGTTTGAACTCCAGTGACCTCAGTGCCTGCAGCTCATCGCGATACACTGCAGGAGCGATCGCGCTTCTGTCAATGGATCGCTGGCTGCCAGATAGCACAGTTACATCTCCAGATGTGGCTGTGCTATCAGTGAGATCGTCATGGGACAATTGATATTATATGGACTACGGCGGACTGGTGAGGATTATGGTGGTTTATTATTTTTTAATACAGGAGACATGGACATTGGGGATTAGATGTAAGGTGAGTATAAAGTGTTTTTTTATTTTATTTTTTTACAGGGGATGAAAACATCAGCAATTAGTTGTAGGTTAGTATAATGTGTTTATTATTTCTATTTAAATAATTATTTCAATTACTTTTTTTCTTTCACTGAGAATATTCCTACCATCAATGGTGCTTGCGCTGCTTGTTTACAGTGACAGAAGGCGCCGGATGATAGGGGTAGTAGTCCCATCAGCTGGCGCCTATGACCTGTGGTAAACTTTTTACTGCAGGTCACTGTCACAGCTGCAGGATCACACTGACAGTGACAGCATGATCCCGCAGCGCTGTGACCGCCGGTAGCAATCGCAGCTCCTGTTTCCCGAGCTGTCAAGCAGATGACAGCGTGGGAAACCAGGGATGTTCGGGGTCCCATTCGGATTTGGGATTGGGTGCTCGAACACGAACATTTTTTTGATGCTCGAGTTTAGTCAATGAACCCGAACATTAAAAGGTACGCTCATCTCTAATGTGCACCTCTTCTGCATTTTTCACCAACTCCTGGTTTGGGCTTACTGATGTAAAATACTCACCAAATACTGAACATGCAAACGTGGCCTAAGGATCCTCTCACACTTGCGCAATCGGTTACATTCTCATCCAGGAGAGTGAGACAATTTTTTTTCACTTGTCATCCATGTACTGCCCGTATTCAATCCATTTTTTTACTCAGCGGCTTTAAATCTTTTACAGGACCAATTCCAGTATCCTATGATACACAATTGTAATGTATGGCCACAGTCACATGTTCAGTATTTGGTCAGTATGTTACATCAGTGTTTGTAAGCCAAAATCAGGAGTTGGACAGTGAGAGGAAAAATATAATAGAAACACGTGCACCACGTATGCATTTTCCCCCCACTCCTGTTTTTGCTTACAAATACTGATGTAAAATGCTGACCAAATACTGAACGTGTGAACGTGTCCTATCTGTAAAAATCAGATGCCATACTGATGGTCCATATGGCATGATATATTTTCCTCGCACTGTCCAATTCCGAAATGAAATTGCAGCATGCTGTGATTTTTTAGCTTACGCCGAATACAGCTGAGAAAAAAATTTGCACTGCATCATTGAATAACATTGGCCCGAGTGCAATACGAATTTTTATTGGCTTGCACTCGTCGGATTTATAAGCAAGTGTGACACATCTGCCGATTCCTCTCAGTGCTTCAGCTTGCATCTCACAGGCAGTCAGTATTGCAATACAGCAGAGCTGTGAGAGCAGCAGCAAATGCGTTTGTAAGAAGACAAAGTTCAGTCCTACTGTCTTGTGTTAGTTATATGTCTCATACTGGTAACTCTCCTTTTATTTAAAATAAGCTCTAGAGGCAGATTCTCAGGAACATCTATGCCCTGCCAACAGTTCTTAGCAGCTCATTTTCATATTAAGATTAGGGGGATTTCTTTGGAATAAGACATCGGATTACAGATATCAAGGTATCCTTTTATTCAGCTTCCTATGCCCTACATGCCCATACAGAAAGATTAGGAGGGTTGATCCCACAGACAGACTGCCCTCAGAGAGTAGATAAATGTTAAAGTGTTTTTTAATTTACATTTTGTACGGGCTTTAAATTCCTATAGATTGGTGGTTGTCCAGGACCTGAGACCCCCACCGATCACTCAAAAAACAGTTATGAAGTGTACAGCTGAGAAGTCAAAAGTGCACACCTCTTACCAAGCGCACAGAGAGGAGTGCAGATTCAATAGAAAGCCTATAACATTCTCCTACCTCCCAAGCTGCACCCTTCTCAAACACACGCTATAACCATCTTTTGAGTAATCTGTGGCGGTTTCAGCACCTAGACTCCTACCGATATACAAGCATTTAAAGTGCCTACAAAATATAAAAAAATAAACACTTAAACATTTAGTTACTCTTTAGACTAACAACTGTAAACTCATTACTTTGATCTATAAAAATAGCATTCTTTTCTTGTTACTATACTTAATATTTTAAAATGTTTCTGTATCATATTTTGCACACATTACACTGTTAAGCTTATTTTTATAGAAATAAAGTAAAGCCACTCATTTTTCACAACTGAAACATGATTCACCAGATTTGGATATAGTTCAAGCTTTGGGTTTTTGAAAGTGCTATGTGCCATGAAGAATGAAAAACAGTGAGCTAACTGAAAAATATTGTACTGAATTCCATCACGGATCAGCTGACATATAGTGAAACACCATAACTCTAAGATGTCAATTTTATTCTGGTTGGTCAGAACCGATTAAATATGCTCTGGCGAACTTCCTTGTCCCTGAGAAGACAGAATTTATTGAAAATGCCAAGAGACATGTGAAATTGTTTCTTCAAAGATTTAAAGCTTGCAGTAATATCCCAAGATATGCAAAATAATATTGTCATTTACTTTGTTTTAGAGAATTTATCTCTAGACAGAATTATATAGTAATGAAGCATCCACTGTTTGTAAAATCAGTTATGGTATCTGTAACTGGTCACATGAATTAACTTTACTAGACTGCCATTTGTTTGTAAAGTTAGCCAAAGAAAGCTTTTCATAGAATGTGCTATTAAAAGGTATCCAACATTTAGCTGTAATCTGCAGAGGAGTCTAACTGCAAGTGTTACATTTATCTTTATCGCCAATACTGGAGAAAGTAAACATTGCAATGGTGTGTCCATTGAAATCAAGTGTCATGCTTGAACAGAGTAGGCTCTCCAGAAGAAAAGAGAAATCCTCCTTTCCAGATCTCCACTTCAGTTTATTGGCCCAAGGATGAGGTTCTCCTCTCTATTAACCCTAGCATGCGTGACGTCACAATCTACACTTTACGTAACGGGGGCCTTTTAGGCCTTTTAGGCCCCCGTGCAAATCATATGGAGAAACTCACATAAATAGCACATAAATTACAAGTTTATTTCAAAATTGCAAAATAAGATATGAATAATGCACAACATTTTAATTATAATTTTTTGTAGAAAACACCAAAAAACATTTTTTTTTTCCAAATTTCAAAGATATGAAACACACACAAAGGTATATAAATCTAGCTGCAGCTACATTTCTTTTCTAACTTTTTCTTTTCAATTTTATTGGTCTTCCAAACAATTTTCACATGTTATCTTTTCTGAAGAATGTTCTTTACAGACATTTTCCTCACAAGTGGTACAATATCACTCAATTTTGCTCTCTAAGTTTCTTGGACAAATAAAACAGTGCTTTTGTTTTCTCTCCTGACCCTGGAATATCCTGAAACTGTACGCCACACCGTTTCATTGTTTCTTTAGTTTGCTTTGGCAAGCACTTCATGTTGCTTCGCTCCATCATGTGAGGCATTACAAGTTCATGGCAAAGGTCCTTCAAGAATAGGCGTCTCCTGTCCTTCCTCCTTGCGTGGAATTCTGGATGAGTTTCTGCATGAATATCGAATGAATTCAGGGCTGCTGCATCAAGCATATTTGAAAAAATTACTACAGGCCAATGCCTTGTTTGCCTCTTGCATGAATATTCTCCCACCATTTCATCCATTTTGTCTACACCACCTTTAGTTTTATTGTAATACAGGATGATTTCTGGTTTCAACTTCCTGTCATTGCTGTCAATACTGCAATCATAATGCATGGTACTTCGCTTTGTAAGATACCAGGGTCGCTTTGTTGTTGAAACCAAAGAAACTCTCATAAAGTGCTCGATGTGGATTGTGTTTCATTGCTTGAGGAATTTCTCGTCGGTTTGGCTTCATAGTACCAACAAGTGTAACAGCTTTTTCAAGCAGAAAATTGCCCAGTGCAACATTGGTAAAATAATTGTCCATGGTAATGTTTCTATCTGAATTGTATATTGGTACAGCAAGTGTTTTCACAATCTCAGACCCTAGATCTTTCTGTACTCGTGCATCAACTTCTTTGCCACAGTAGATAAGCCCATTTATGCCATAATAATTTGCAGAATCACACATCCAGAAGATTTTTATTCCATACTTAGCTGGTTTACTGGGCATGTATTGTGTGAACTTGCAAACGTCCTCTGACGGGTACAAGTTGCTCATCTACTATAACATTAGTACTAGGATTGTAAAGTTTGGTGCAATTTTTGATAAATATGTTCCATATATAACTGATAGGGGCTAATTTGTCTGTTTGGAACCTCGCTGCACGAGTTCGCTTATCATCAAATCAAATGTTTCTTCTAATTTCCTCATATCTGTCCATTGCCATTGTCCCTTTATAGCGTGGATCAGAAAGTGGGTCCAGAAATAATTCTCTGATTGGAACATCATACGATTTTTGACTCCCTGCCAGCAGTAAAAGTCCAATATATGCAGAAAGTTCCTCTTTTGAGATATTTTTCCAGGACTTACTTTTTGCAGAAGCGATACGTCTTCCTTCTAGGCCTTATCACTCCCTCCCAAAATCACATGACATCCTCACATGGCATGATCCACCCCCTGGTCCCTCCACCAGCAACCCTGACTACAAATAAAGTAACTTGAGACACAAACACTTCTGAGTACATGATAAAAATAGCCCCCGTTCTGTACAGATGTGGTTTTCCCCAAAAAAGCATTGTTACACCAAAATGCCTATCAAAAAATTATATGAACAACTGGATATTACCAACAACGACATACTTGAGGAATAGCTAGAGTTTCAAAATTCTAACTAAAGTAATTTTGCAGATAGTAGCAAAAAAGTAAGCACTGGGGCCTTAAATTCACCCGATACGCATTGTAGGGTTAAAGACTATTTGTCAGTTTTTCAAATAAATTGAGTTAAATAGCTTGTGAAAATCCCTGAGCTCTCCTGATTCTGACACTTTTTCCATTTTGTGTTGTGTTACTTCATTTCAGAGATTTTAATGCTTATTGCTTTTGGAGAGTTATATGTGAAATCTCTGTTTGCAGATCAACTGGGTGTTTCTTTACAGTCTTTTTTCACTCTTCCCTCCCAGATGCTGTCAATCACAGCTCACAGCTGATCTAGCAGCCTAGCTGTCTTAGGTGATGCCCAGCTGTGATTGAAAGTGTCTGTGAGGGAGAGGTGAAAGTACATGCACTGGGTGAAAATTCTTAAGGAACACCCAGTTGCACTATAAGCAGAGATTTCACATTCAGGGCTCCAAAATCAGCAAAGTAAATATCTCTACAACAGAGTGACTTAGAGCAACACAGAAAAAGCAGAAGAATCAGAGGAGCTCAGAGATTTTTACATTTTTTTTTAGCAAGTAGCAGGTCCTCTTTAACAGATAAGAGAGGTGTACATGATATTTGTTCTTTTATTGTAATTAAACATTTATCACAATAGTTTTTGTTTTCAGTAGACACTTTCACAATGCAGTGGAAAAAAATGTATAACAATACATCAATGCTCATCAAGGTTTTTGCAATAGTTTTTTTTGACAAATGCTTTCACAATGCAATGGAAAAAATGTATAACAATATACTAATGCTGTTCCAGGGTATAACTAATAAATTTAATATCAACTATCTATATTGCATTAGTGTATATTAGCAATAGGTACTATTTATCACATAAATCTTGCCTATCATAATGAAAGGAACCTGCACGTCCACAGAAATAGACAAATTCCATGGAAAATGTCTAGTGCAACTTCCTGCAACCAGTAACTATAGAAAACTGACAAACAAATGGCAAAGCATGCCAAAAGTGGAAAAGAAGTTATTGAAATATAAATTCCCAATGTTCTTTTACACGGCACATAGTAAAAATGTAGTTGGTCTGTGTTAACAAAGGGATTGTGTAGTGGAAATGTAAACTATCAATTAGACATTGCCCATCTAATGCTTATTTAGAGTTTTACTTCTATTCCCTTTGCTGAAGAAAAGGTGAAGTAATGTAATTGTCCTTTGTTTTTTTCTCATAGGAAATGCAAAAGGCTGATTAAATGTGCCAGTGAGTGCATCATCTCATTATTATTCTCACAGGGGAAAATTAGTTAAAGTATTATAATCACTGGTGATTGTTTTCTATATTTAGCTCATTTTCATCAGCTTTTTTTCATTAACATGGACATATTAGGACACAGCATGCATAGACTACCTGGTAATAGATATTACACCAGTAATTGCCAGAAACCAGCAAGTATTTGATTTGTTTTGGAAACATAAACAGCACATGGACTGTAAAATCTCCTACAGATATAGTTACCCTGTGGCTTCTCAACTCTTACCAAACTACAATTTCCAGCATGACGTACTGTGATCTTCTTGTTCTTTATCAACAAGTTTGCTTGATAGTTTATTAAATATTGTAAAATAAGGTAAATATATGCAAGTGAGTGCTGGCTATAGAAACATTTGAGAACAAAAGTCATAAAAAAACATGTTCTGCAACATGTTACAAAAAGACTTCAATATTAATTTGTAAATTCCCGCTAAATCTCTAGTTCTGAGATTCCAGCGTATTAATAAGCACTTATGAATTATTTAAAAAGTTTGAATTGGATAACGCCACTTAAATTTAGAAAACAGGGAAGGAAAACCGCTGTCTATGGAGCGCCAGGGATTTAGGAAGGAGAGGGAATTATGCTTATAAACAACTTTTATTAGGTTAGAATAAGACAACGCGTTTCGGCAGTGGAATACTGCCTTCTTCAGGTCAGTAATAAGTGTCTGATAAGACAGAAAGCTATTTGGACTAACATATGATGCTTGTGTACAGGGTAGCAGGCCAGGGCCAATGTAGTCAGGGAAATAGTCAGGGCAAGGTATAAATTCAGCAATTTAATAATGTTATTGCTCATGCAAAAAGTGAAGGTTGTCTGGATAGGTTAACTCTATTTACGTTTAGAAGCATCATGAAGGTCAAGCTGATCACTCAGTATCAGCGGGTTCCCTTTGATTTTACTTGTCACCTGCATCGCTGTAGAGTAGACAGCCAAATTGGAAACATTACTCTTGACTTGCCTTCTAAAATTATTTATTGTTACCAAAAATTATCTTTCTGAAGTAAAGGTGAAGAGGATGGCTAAAATCCCCTTGAAGATCTCTGCTATTATATTCTGTCTGAACTGTATTTTATTGTGTGTCTCCTCGTGTAGGCTGCAGTTTCCTGTTAGTCAGGGATGACAAGGTTAACTGTAGGGCCAGCGCATAGTTGGGGAGGAGTAGTTGGGCACTAGTGGTGAGTTAATATTTTTATAGCTAGTCTGGAGAGATATGGAGAGAAGAAAGATCACCCTCAGTGAGTTCTGTTCATCACATTGGATCACATCACATTGGATGTGTGTGAAGAAGCAGATTTGCAAGGTAGCAAGTTAAGCAATCAAACAAGAGTGGCAGCAGTTTCCCTCATAGCAGGCAAGTTCGGTCACCTACTGGAAGTGGATATTTAAGCAAGTCTCAGTGTTAGCCAGATCTGGAGGGGATTCGCCGCAGCTCTGTCATCCGGCCAGATGGGCACTAGCACCGACACATGCTGAAGCCTCAACGTCCTGTGCACACGTCACTCCCAATGGGTCCCCCTTTCCTGGGTGATGCAGCTACTTGGGAGGGAAACTCCCTACACAATAAAGCCCCCCCCCCTCTGGTTACATTCACAGTCCAGCTGGGCTCTTGGCCACATTCTCTAAGTAGCCTCCTGCCTTCAACTACCTGACAATAAAACTGCATTCTGGTGACTCCAAGCAGACACTCCATAGGATTTCCCCAGGCTTAAGGACACAGGGGCCTATTACTTCTTCTCTACACCCAAGAATATCCCTCATATACTTCCATTTGACTAAACACGGTTTGGTATCCTTAGAGTTAATCCTACACTTGTGGAAACATATTGTAGGCTGCCACCAATGCCTAGAGACCATTTATTATAATTGCAACTTCAATTACAGAAGTCACTAGTCATAACCTTCATTTTTCTACACTAACCGGAATAACAAAACTTTAGACTGTTACCTCATTAACTAGCTATATCTTTTAATGATTCCAAGCCTGCCCAAGAATGCTAACTCTAACAGACTGAAGCCTGAGACTTTCATAATGACTAACAGGAAATATGTCACCATGCTTTTGCTACCAAATCTGAGAGCAGCCTGATGTAGGCAAAGAGAAGTTGAATCTTTTACATTTAGCAATGCAGCAGAGCTGAAAAGCTAACTCTGCCCACATCATGCTCTCTGTGTACAAAGTCCATAGACAGTGAGTTGCCTGTCAAAAGAGGGGGCATTGCTGGACCAGGAGACAAGAGCTGCTATGTCTGAGCAATGATAAGCTCCTAGTGCTAAAACAATCATTGCAGGCAAACAAAACCACTTGATAAGAGAGGCATTGTTGAAATCTGTTTTTTAACCCTTACAGCATGTTGTCTTCAGCTTACATAGCAAAAACCTGACGACAGATTCCCTTTAACTCTCTTCTTCTTCACACTGTAAAGCTCAACAGACAATATGCTTTCCCTTTGAGTCACTCAACCAGTGCTGGGCTATAAATTACTAGATTGTCCAACAATTCAAAACTGCATACATGCTGATATCACGCATGCGGCTAATCTTAGCTTCAGAAATAATCCTCCAACAGATCTCAGCGACAATATGTCTTCTGGACAGAACTTTCCAGCTGAGTCATCCTAGTTCTCTTTACTCAATGGGGTTGATGCAGAAATGAATCCAGTGTCCACAATCAGGATTGTGTGTACTCCAACATCGGACCATGCTGTCCAAAATGTCGTATAAATTAATAAAGGTACTTTTAAAAGAAATCAGAGAACTTCCGACCTCGAAGATGACTCCACCACTAAAGCCCTAATTGCTGTTCACATACCTGGAACAGCAATTAGGTGCCAACTGCTGCCTCACTAAACTAAGGCTCCTGGAGCAATCCTCATCACCATCAACTTTATCTCCTCTTCAACAACCTAAAGATCGTCGCTCCAGACCATGCGACTCACTCATTCCTCCCTAAACGTGAAGCTAAACATGAAGCTACTTATCTTTGCTCTACCCACACTTAGACTTGTCTACAAGTAGCCTTTTTCTACAAATTTTGCTCTAATTACCATGTTAATGTATAAATGCTTTCCAGTATTTTTGGTTAAACTGTCCCCCTGTTATTGTTATGCCATATCTGACTTGTTTGCCAGCGATGTTATGCACTGTACCATAAATGTTTTGTTTCACGAATTTTCCCAAGGGAACTCAGTTGGTGGACTCCTAACCCTGAGAGTGCAATGGTAGAGATCTGAGGTTGTGGGTTGTAAGTAATCACCTAGGCAGGTTAACGATGCAACAATATTTTATTGATCACAGCCAGGGTAATAAATCAATTCCAGGTAAATGGCCAAAATACAGTTCTCTCAGTCCTCAAGTTCCCAATCTGGGTTCAGTAGTTCCACTGGCTTTTGGTTGGCCCACAGATTTCGTATCTCCAGCCAGTATAGTCTGTAGCCACAGTCAATGATCCTCTAGACGGCAGATAAAACGATGAATGCACAGGTATCCAGTAGCAGCAGTCCTTTTAAGAAAGTTTAAATCCAAACGACATAATGAATAATGGTAACATGTTTATCAATCCATTCTTTCAATTCCACGGTCTCCATCCTCTTCCTTCAATCCTTCCACACAACTCTGTAAAACATGTCTCCACTTTTTTCCACTGGGATAAGTCCCCTCCCAGGTCAGAAGTGATCACACCCTCCCCCTTAAACATTCCCTGTTCGCTAAAACAATGAAGAATATTCTAGAAGCCTTCATCTGAGACTGCATGAAAGATCCCCTGTGGTGACGGCTCCACTGTGTCCACAATGCACACACACAATGAGACCATTGGCTGTTAGAACAATGGACTCCAGAGATAAATATGAGATTAGCGGGATGCTGGACATTTTACAATTGAATCTTACATACTGACAAGTAAGCAGAACTATATAAAACATAACAAGTAAATCACTAATAAAACACAATAATAATATTGACAAAAATGGTGGTCTGTTGCTGGAAAAGTATCATAGTCTTTAGTAAGTGGGCAGCTCCTCACAGCAACCAACCAAGTACCACCTTGAATCTTTGACCAATTGTTACTACCCAGCTGCATCTCCAAGATAGATACAGTAAGTGCCCCCCTCTTGCTCAAATGCTATTTATCATTGACTTTTGTCGTTATTTACCTTAGACTTTGTTCTTGTCTATCAATGTTTTTATAAGATTGCCTTTTGTTCCCAGATATAGTATAACTTTATTGTTATTGCTGACCCTTTAAGGGCCTGTTCGTTCTTAACCTAGCACTTTGTCCGTTAGAGTTTAAGCTAGAGCCCCAACTGAATCAAGATCCCCCCACCATGATTCAACCTAACTACTATGCATCTCAGCACTGGGATTACACCCATCACCCAAATCCTCAGTTAAACCGACAATTGTTATTCACATAGATAACCTGGTTTGCCCAATATGTGATAACAAGTATACTACCTGCTAAACTAACCCAACACATCCCCAATATGTGATAACAAGTATACTACCTGCTAAACTAACCCAACACATCCTAACCCCTTCCAAGACCCCATTACAGTTATTAGTTACTTTACATTTAATCACGTTGTTCCTTACAAACCCACATGATCCTCCAGTGTTTCTACACACTGCTGCTCAGCACATAGGCCACAGATGGAGATTTTGTATAAGACCAAAACATTTCCAACAACATGCCTCTAACCATTTTATCACACAATGTGAGGGGCCTTAATTCCCCTCAGAAATGCTCTAAAGCTTTTCACCTTTATAAATCTCTACAACCACTTATGTGACTTGTCAAAAAGAGACACATTTCTTTAAGACATCATTCCCAAAGATGATGTACCCTCTTACCCACTTTTCTACACTGCCAATGCTCCAAATAAAATCAAAAATGCAGCCATTTGTTTTAAAAAATCTGTTATTTTCGTCTTCAAATCATTAGTTGCAGATAAAGAAAGTGCGTTACCTATTGGTGACAGGCACCATTTCAGACGAACTGGTGACCTCTGTTTCCTATTAAGACCCCAAAACCCACCAGTCTACCTTTTTCTATCATTTGCCCTAGCCTCCGAACAGGCTCAAGGCACTACAACGCTTTTGCATTTCTTGACCATGGAGTGAATTAACTGTATGATGGACTCCTTGCTAGAGATGGGTTGCATCTTACAAAAACAGGAAAACACATACTTGGTAGATGCCTTACTACACTCATCAGGAAAGCTTTAAACTAGAGCAATATGGGATGGGAAATATATGGCCAGGAAAAAGTATGCAGCTAATGAATTTTTTTCAGAACCCTGCTATTAGAAGTGGAAATAAAGAACAAAGACAACAAAGACAACAAATACTAAATGAAAATAGAGGAGCAAGAGAAACCAACTACAAACTAAAATGTGTCTATAGAAATGCACAGAGCTTGTGAAACAAACAAGGAGAATTGGAGCTGCTAACACATGAAGAGAGATATGTTGTATTAGGCATCACTGAAACTTGATGGGATGATACACACAATTGGAATACAAACCCCTACAAACCTTGAGGGCTACAACTTATTTATTAGAAACAGGCTTAACAAGAAGGGAGAAGGTGTTGCATTGTGTGTCATGAAAGCGTATATCTCAACAGAGATGCAAGCTTCAGAGAATGGTGGCTTTGCAGAAACTGGGTAAGAATACAAGGAGAGAAGGGCACTATTGTAGGTGCTTACTATAGGCCACCTCTACAGACTGAAGATATGGATGAACTTTTTTTTACATCAGATGTCTTTGTTCTCAGAAAAGTACAATATAGTGATCATGGGAGACTTTAACTATCCAGATATTCCTGGGAATCTCTCTCAGGCAAAAGTAATTGGTTCAGAAAATTCTTATCTTCTCTCGCTGACAACTTTATCTTTCAAAAGGTAGAAGAGAGAACAAGATCTGCCATCTTGAACCCAATTCTTATCAACAGTATGGAAATGGTTGAGGAAGTAAAGGTGACTGGGAATTTAGGAGGCAGCGATCCTGCTATCCTCGAATTTTGGATTACAAGAGGAGGAAGACCTGCAAGGACTCAGACTTTAAGGTTCGACTTCAGAAAGGCAGAATTTAATGGACTCAGAAATAGGGTAGGGAAGGTACAATTGCTGGGTGTACTAAAAGACACAAATGTCCAAGAAGGATGGGAGCTTTTGCTAAATGAAATTCTCACTGCGCAATCAGTAACAATCCTGAAAAGGAGGAAAATTCCAAGCATTTAATTAAACCATGTCAGGACTTTGAATATTTTTTATTACATTTTGGCCATTTTTGCCCTCTTTCAAGATGGTGTCCTTTGTCTCATTTGCCCCTTGTCTTCCTGCTTTATAACTCCACCCCAGCCTCTAGTCAGTGCTAGAGTATTCTGTCTGTGACCTGTTACTGGTGGTTTCCTAGTTTCCTGCTCTCCCCTGCCGACCTGTGTGGATCTCCTGTTACCTGCTCTCAGAGATTCTGCTGCATTCACTTGTTACCAGCATTCCTCCTTCTCCTGGCTGCTCCTGCTGCTTCCTCAGAGCCTCAGTCCTCACCTGCATTTTGCTAACAAGTAAGCTGGTTTCTGCTCTGACTCACCTTCATTAGATAGTTGCACAGCAGGGACTTCCTAACCAGGCCTCCCTGGATTATCTAATATATATTGTATGGACTTCCTTGCATCTATATATATATATTGTGTATGGACTTGATAAAGACTTACTTGTTTTCTAGCATCCTTTAGTGTGAACTGTGCATTACAGACTGCTCTGCTGATTGCATTTTCCCCTGAGTGTTTATGGACTTTGAGTTTTTGTCTGCACTTGTTTGAAACACCGCGTGTTTATAATTAGAGATGAGCGTTGTTCTACTCGAACTGTTCGCCAATCTCAAATTCGAGCTGTTTTGGGCGGTGTTCGAGCCGTTCGGCGAACACGAACAATTCGATAAAAATTCGGCTGTTCGAGGTTATGTTCGATAACTGTTCGTGCACCAAAATCATAACTGGATTTTTTCTCAGTAATGATGAAAATTAATGTTAATACGCAGTTTGAGTGTACAGCGGGGTGGGGGGAGGGGCAGGGGATGGATCTCTGCAGGAACAATGAAGATCTCCATTTTTTTTTCTCTTTCCCGCATTTGCAGTGGGGAGGTGCAATCTGTCAGCCTATCAGCAGTGCACACACGGAGCGAAGTGCTTTTTTTCACATAAGCAAGGGCATGTGTCATTGGCAGTGTATGTCACATGTCCTTGCCCTATAAGACCAAGCCATTTTCCCCGTCGCCACCATTTTCTCACTGCTGCAGCTGCGTGTTAGACGGCACCGCTGTTGCTGTGTGCGCTATACCTTGTTAATTTCAAGCCAATTTTCACACAAATCTACAGATAGCTTGGGAGTAGGGAATAGTTGTGATTGCAGTCCTTTTAAGGACTAGGTTACAGCATTTCCTACGACTTTTATCAGGGAGGTCTGTGCTCTTAAATAGATAGGTTGTGGGAGTAAAGACTAATTGTAATTGGAGTCCTTTTCAGGACTAGGTTACATCAGTTCCTATCAGTTTTTGCCAGGCAGGTCTGTGCCAGTGCTGTGCAAGTTTTTTTCACAGCATTTGGCTGAATCTAGCAAAGCTAATCCTTTTTGGCCTATTGCAGAGTGTGTTAGTCAGTGGAGTAGCCTATCTGTGTTGCAAGATATACCACCTGTGTATAGAATACCAATTTTTTTACTGCACCTAGTGAAGTAAAATCTTTTGGGCATAGCATCATTCTATTAGTCCATCTATACTGACCTCCATCAGGTTGCAAATTAAAACTAATTTTTATCTGCATCTACAGTACCTCTGAAAAAATATTTGGGCTTCTAGCTGTGTGTGGGACTTGTTGTATTAGTCCATCTATACTGACCTCCATCAGGTTGCAAACTGAATATATTTTTTTCTGCATCTACCTCTGAAAAAATATTTGGGCTTCTAGCTGTGTGTGGGACTTGTTGTATTAGTCCATCTATACTGACCTCCATCAGGTTGCAAACTGAATATATTTTTTTCTGCATCTACCTCTGAAAAAATATTGGGCTTCTAGCTGTGTGTGGGACTTGTTGTATTAGTCCATCTATACTGACCTCCATCAGGTTGCAAACTGAATATATTTTTTTCTGCATCTACCTCTGAAAAAATATTGGGCTTCTAGCTGTGTGTGGGTCTTGTTCTATTAATCCATCTATACTGACCTCCATCAGGTTGCAAACTGAATATAATTTTTTTCTGCATCTAGCTCTGAAAAAATATTTGGCCTTCTAGCAGTGTGTCGGACTTTTTCTATTAGTCCATCTATACTGACCTCCATCAGGTTGCAAATTAAAACTAATTTTTATCTGCATCTACAGTACCTCTGAAAAAATATTTGGGCTTCTAGCTGTGTGTGGGACTTGTTGTATTAGTCCATCTATACTGACCTCCATCAGGTTGCAAATTAAAACTAATTTTTATCTGCATCTACAGTACCTCTGAAAAAATATTTGGGCTTCTAGCTGTGTGTGGGACTTGTTGTATTAGTCCATCTATACTGACCTCCATCAGGTTGCAAACTGAATATATTTTTTTCTGCATCTACCTCTGAAAAAATATTTGGGCTTCTAGCTGTGTGTGGGACTTGTTTTATTAGTCCATCTATACTGACCTCCATCAGGTTGCAAACTGAATATATTTTTTTCTGCATCTACCTCTGAAAAAATATTGGGCTTCTAGCTGTGTGTGGGACTTGTTGTATTAGTCCATCTATACTGACCTCCATCAGGTTGCAAACTGAATATATTTTTTTCTGCATCTACCTCTGAAAAAATATTGGGCTTCTAGCTGTGTGTGGGTCTTGTTCTATTAATCCATCTATACTGACCTCCATCAGGTTGCAAACTGAATATAATTTTTTTCTGCATCTAGCTCTGAAAAAATATTTGGCCTTCTAGCAGTGTGTCGGACTTTCTCTATTAGTCCATCTATACTGACCTCCATCAGGTTGCAAATTAAAACTAATTTTTATCTGCATCTACAGTACCTCTGAAAAAATATTTGGGCTTCTAGCTGTGTGTGGGACTTGTTGTATTAGTCCATCTATACTGACCTCCATCAGGTTGCAAACTGAATATATTTTTTTCTGCATCTACCTCTGAAAAAATATTTGGGCTTCTAGCTGTGTGTGGGACTTGTTGTATTAGTCCATCTATACTGACCTCCATCAGGTTGCAAACTGAATATATTTTTTTCTGCATCTACCTCTGAAAAAATATTGGGCTTCTAGCTGTGTGTGGGACTTGTATTAGTCCATCTATACTGACCTCCATCAGGTTGCAAACTGAATATATTTTTTTCTGCATCTACCTCTGAAAAAATATTGGGCTTCTAGCTGTGTGTGGGTCTTGTTCTATTAATCCATCTATACTGACCTCCATCAGGTTGCAAACTGAATATAATTTTTTTCTGCATCTCGCTCTGAAAAAATATTTGGCCTTCTAGCAGTGTGTCGGACTTTCTCTATTAGTCCATCTATACTGACCTCCATCAGGTTGCAAATTAAAACTAATTTTTATCTGCATCTACAGTACCTCTGAAAAAATATTTGGGCTTCTAGCTGTGTGTGGGACTTGTTGTATTAGTCCATCTATACTGACCTCCATCAGGTTGCAAACTGAATATATTTTTTTCTGCATCTACCTCTGAAAAAATATTTGGGCTTCTAGCTGTGTGTGGGACTTGTTGTATTAGTCCATCTATACTGACCTCCATCAGGTTGCAAACTGAATATATTTTTTTCTGCATCTACCTCTGAAAAAATATTGGGCTTCTAGCTGTGTGTGGGACTTGTTGTATTAGTCCATCTATACTGACCTCCATCAGGTTGCAAACTGAATATATTTTTTTCTGCATCTACCTCTGAAAAAATATTGGGCTTCTAGCTGTGTGTGGGTCTTGTTCTATTAATCCATCTATACTGACCTCCATCAGGTTGCAAACTGAATATAATTTTTTTCTGCATCTAGCTCTGAAAAAATATTTGGCTTTCTAGCAGTGTGTCGGACTTTCTCTATTAGTCCATCTATACTGACCTCCATCAGGTTGCAAATTAAAACTAATTTTTATCTGCATCTACAGTACCTCTGAAAAAATATTTGGGCTTCTAGCTGTGTGTGGGACTTGTTGTATTAGTCCATCTATACTGACCTCCATCAGGTTGCAAACTGAATATATTTTTTTCTGCATCTAACCCAGCCAATAGATTTGGCCTAATACCACAGTTTGGCCACTCAGCTCTGCTCGGTTACCATCCATTGTTTTTTTGTGCAAACAACTCCAGAGTTGTGAATTAGTTAACCACCAAAATGAGTGGAAAAAGGCCTGCTGCTGGTGGAAAGGGGAATAGGCGTGTTGGGAAGGGGAAAAAAGGTTGTGTCCGTGGGGTAGGTGTTAAAGCAACAGTAACATCTGCAGAAGAAAGACCATCTTCCAGCCAAACTAAAATGTCTACTTCTTTTATCGGACAATGTGATAAGATCCCTTTCTTACGGCCACGCCAATCGCTTCAAATTCCAGATGAGGCACAAAAACAGCAGGTGCTTCAACGGATATCAAGTGCTCCTTTAAGTGGGCTCTCCTCCACATCAACTTCAACATCACAAATACTCCAGTCCTCAAAGGTGTCACCCAAATCGCACTTGCTTCCTCACAGCTCCCAAATCTCCAGCTGCCCGTCTGAGTATGAGGTAGAACAGATGGTTGAGTTTGCAGAGCTGTTTACTCATACTATAGCCTGGGAATCAGAGGTCGACTCCAGCGCTTCTGTGAATCCAGACGAGGAAATGATCTGCACTGATGCCCAGAATCTTTATGAGTCGGATCCAGGAGCAGACGCAGAAGGTTCCGACCATAATGTAGACCCTCATTCCCAAACTGTAACTCCTGTTGGTGGAGACAATGAGGAAGACGATGATAAGACTCAAATACCTGATTGGAGCGACAACTTTAGTTTTTTGTCAGGGCAGGAACAGGTTGGCTCTGAGGACGACGGGTGTGATAACACACAGGGTGATGATGATGAGGTTGGAGATCCCACTTACTGTCAACCCACAGTCAGCCAAGAGATGAGGTCAGCAGAGGAGGTGGAGGAAGATGCTAGTGACGACGAGGTCAGGTTGCGCCTTCCTGGACAGAGACGTAGTACTGGAAGCACGTCAACAACTGCATCCTCAAACACAACTCTGCCTCTCACCACAAGTCGTGGTGGCTCTTCAGGTCGCATGGGTGCTAAGCCTTGCATAGCCTGGGCATTTTTTCAGATCGATAAAGATGACCCAACTCGTGTTATCTGTAACATTTGTCAGCAAAAGCAAAGTAGAGGCCAAAAAATACATAGTTTGAGTACTTCATGCATGAACCGGCACATGGACATGAAGCATAAGTTGCAGTGGGAAGCTCAGTGTGCTACAATGCGGCCTAGCCAGCCGGGCCAACCACCGTCTGCCATATCTTGTGCATCCGCGGCCTCTTCATCCTCTGTGACTGGGGGGACAGCAGTCACACCTGTTTTGGGGCGCAGACCTGCCACCTCTTTACCCGCAACAGCCAGCGTGATTGGCAGGTCATCATTTTCTTTGGAGGTGGTAACAGCAGCTGGTGTTGAGCGCTGTCCGACATCGATAGCACCACCTTTGGATCAAGGCAACCTAACATGTCCGCCTGCATCTTCCTCACAGACCGGCAGTTTGCCGGGGACACCCTTATCAACCCCGTCTAAGCACAATAGCCAGCCCTCGGTCCCTCAGATGTGGACAAGTAAAAGACCATTTCCTCCTAGCCATGAGAAAGCTAAGAGGTTGAATTTCACCATCTGCAAGCTCTTGGCTACAGAAATGCTGCCTTTCCGCCTGGTGGACACAGAGGATTTTCGAGACCTTATGTCCGTCGCAGTGCCCCAGTACCAGATGCCCAGTCGGCACTACTTCTCAAAGAAAGGTGTGCCTGCGCTCCACCAGCATGTCGCACACAACATCACCGCTTCTTTGAGAAACTCTGTGTGTGACAGGGTGCATTTCACCACAGACACTTGGACGAGTAGGCATAGACAGGGGCGTTACATGTCGCTGACTGGGCACTGGGTAACTATGGTGACAGCAGGACAAGGGGCTGCTGTCCAAGTCTTGCCGTCCCCACGAGTTGTGCGTCAATCCTCTTTATGTCAAAGTTCCTCCACTGCTTCTGCCTCCTCAACCTCCTCTCGGTCTTCCACCTCCACCCAAAGCCTGTCTGGTCATGCCACAAGCTTTCTAACTGCGCAGAAGGGATCCTGCACACCTCCTTACTATGCTGGCAGTAGGGCTCAACATCATCAGGCGGTTTTTACATTGAAATGTCTGGGAAATGTGAGTCACACAGCTGAGGAGTTGTGGTCAGCTCTGGAGAACCAATTTCATGAATGGTTGTCTCCACTGGACCTGAAACCAGGGAAGGCCGTGTGCGACAATGCAGCAAACCTGGGTGCGGCCCTTCGCCGGGGCAATGTCACACACGTGCCTTGTATGGCTCACGTGTTGAACCTGGTTGTCCAGCAATTTTTAGCCCACTATCCCAGACTAGATGGCCTTCTGCAGAGGGCACGGTCGCTGTGTGCTCACTTCCGCCGTTCGCATCCCGCAGCTCAGCGACTTACATCTCTACAGAAGTCGTTGGGCCTGCCACTTCACCGGCTAAAATGCGATGTGCCTACCCGGTGGAATTCAACTCTGCACATGTTGCAGTGACTGTGGCAGCACCGACAAGCCCTGGTGCAATACGTTCTGACGTATAGCCTGGGCCAACGAGATTCAGAGGTGGGGCAAATCACGCTGGAGGAGTGGTCTCAGATCAGGGACCTATGCACCCTTCTGCACAGTTTTGAAATGGCGACGAAGATGTTTAGTGCTGACGATGCCATTATCAGCATGACTATTCCGGTGATTTACATGCTGGAGCACATGTTAAACAGAATTCGGAGTCATGTGGTGGCACAAGAGGAGGTGGAGGAAGTAGAGGAGGAGGAGTTGTATGCGGATGGGCTAACATCTGCAAGGTCCAGACGGTCGGCAGCACCAAGGCGGCAGGCATGTGAGGGTGGGGGAGATGGTTTTACCAGGGCGCATGGTAGCAGCCAAACTAGTGAGGAAGGTGCAGGAGCCCAGGAAGAAGTGGAGGACGAACTGATGGAAGACTCATCAGATGAGGGAGACCTTGATCACATTTCTGTTGTGCGAGGTTGGGGGGAGAGGACAGAGGAAGGAAGCATGATTGTTACCTCGCCACCAACACAACAGGGACTTGGTGCTCCTGGATGCGCAACACACATGAGTGCCTTCTTGCTGCACTACCTGCAACATGACTTTCGAATTGTGAGAATTAGAAATAATCCTGACTACTGGGTTGCCACACTGTTAGATCCCCGGTACAAAAGTAAATTTGCAGAAATTATTCCTGCCATAGAAAGGGATGCACGCATGCAGGAGTATCAGCAGAGACTGTTGCAGAATCTTACATGTGCTTTTCCACAAAATACCAGTGGTGCACGTAGTGAATCTCACAGTTCCAACTTGCCAACCGTGGGACCGTCAAGTGTTCAGCACTCAAACCGTAACAGAACCACAGTATATGCTGGTAACATCAATTTTGCGGAATCATTTCACCACTTTTTTAGCCCATCCTTTGCAAGGCCACAGGAGACAAGAAGTCTGACACATAGTCAACGCCTAGAGACGATGGTACAGGAGTATCTCCAAGTAAACATTGAAGCCACGACTGTGTCACTGGACCCTTGCTCTTTTTGGGCTTCCAATCTGGATAAATGGCCGGAGCTAGCCACTTACGCCTTGGAGATCTTGTCATGCCCCGCAGCCAGCGTTCTGTCTGAACGTGTGTTCAGCGCTGCTGGTGGTGTGCTGACAGATAAACGCACGCGGCTCTCCACTGATAATGTAGACAGACTCACGTTCATAAAGATGAACAAATCATGGATCCGAAACGACTTTTCTACCCCTGTGTCATCCTGGGGAGAGTAAAAGCTTGATGATTGTTTAAAATCACCCTACCAACCGTTTTAAGCTTTCAAATTACTAATCATGTTTATCTGTATCTTGACTGGAAAATAATTTGGGCTTTGTAGCAGTGTGCAGCACTGATCCTATTAGGCCATCTATAATAAGCTCCACCAGATTTAAAATTAAAAATAATTTTTAGCTGCATCTAGCCCGGAAAATAATTTTGGGGCTCCGAGATGCGCAAGACACATAAGTGCCTTCTTGCTGCACTACCTGCAGCATGACCCTCATATTGTCAGAATTCGAAGTAATCATGACTACTGGGTTGCCACACTCTTAGATCCCCCAAACTTTTCGATCAACCTTTTCATTTTAATAAAGACCAAAAAAATGGTCATTTTTGAAATTATAAGCATTAGCAGGTTGTTAGAAACTGAAATCAAACAGTTTTCAACTCAAAACTTTATTCTAGGTGATGTTACATTTTCACATCGGACCCCTTGTTCGAAAGGAGCTTCTGAACTCTCTCGTCCATTGAATTTGTCAGGTTTTGGATGGTTTCTGCTTCAATTGTTTTGCATGAGGACAGAATACCCTCCCAGAGCTGTTGCTTAGATGTGAACTGCCTCCCGCCATCATAGACACTCCTTTTAATGATGCTCCAAAGGTTCTGAATGGGGTAGAGGTCAGGGGAGCATGGGGGTCACACCATAAGTTTGTCCCCTTTTATGCCCATATCAGCCAGAGATGCAGATGTTTTATGTGCAGCATGAGATGGTGCATTATCATGCAGAAAAATGATCTTGCTGTGAAATACACGGTTCTTCTTCTTGAACCATGGCAGGAAGTGCTGTTTGAGAAAATCCACATACATTATGGAGTTCATCTTTAGCGCCTTCAGGGATCCTAAAGGGGCCGACAATCTCTCTCCCCATGATTCCAGCCCAAAACATTACTCCACCTCCTCCTTGTTGGCGCTGTAGCCGTGTTTCCGTGGGGTGTCCATCAACCAGCCATCCTCCACTCCATCCATCTGGACCATCGAGCGCTGCACGGCACTCATCCGTGAACAAAACAGTTTTGAAATCAGTCTTCATGTAATGTTTGGCCCACTGGAGCCGTTTCTGCTTGTGTGAAGTGGATAGAGGAGGTCGACAGGATGGCGTATGCACAGCTGCAAACCTCTGAAGGACCCTGCATCTTGTTGTTCGGGGGACGTTGGAGGCACAAGCAGCTTCAAAAACTTGTCTGCTGCTATGACAAGGCTTTTTTGCCGCTGCTCTTTCAACCTGACATAATTGCCTGTAGGAAAGAGTCCTCAATTTGCCTTATCAGCACGCACACGTGTGTACTGTGAATCAGCTACATACTTCTTGATTGCCAAGACACTTCATCCTGATCATCGCACAATGTTGATTGTAGTCATGCCTTGACCTAAACACTCCACAATTTGTTGCTTCTCAGCAGCCGACACATCCTTTTTCTTTCCCATTTTGGCAGAAAATGTAGGCTGCTGAATAATGTGAGAGAGCCTTCTTAAGTAGTCTTGCCTTTCATTGGACACAATTGCCAAACTAATGAGCACTGGTGTCTGCAATTGCTTACAGTGATATAAAGAGCCCTGACACACATCACCATCAATGAGTTTAACTGACAAACAAACAAATTCTTCCCTTATCACTACTAAACACTTTTTGCATAATAATTTGGAACACAGTGTACATGTGCTTTTCCACAAAACACCAGTGGTTCACGTAGTGAATCTTACAGTTCTAACTTGCCAACCGTGGTCTGTATGGAGTTGTTCAATAAAGGGCCCAAAATTAAGATAACATAGATGGGAGAGGTCTCTATGAATAGGAATTCCTAAGTATTTGATACCCTGTGAGGGCCAGGCAAAGGGAAAGTTGGACTGGATGGAATCCTATATGGATTTGGGGAGGGAGACATCGAGGGCCTCAGACTTCGCTGCATTGATTTTAAAATTTGACCATGTAACAAAGTGATCTATTTCAGCCATAACAGCATGGATGGATATATGTGATTGAGTGATATATACTAGGACATCATCAGCAAATAGAGAGCACTTGTACTCGGTGCCTCCCACCTCAATCCACCTAATATTGGGGTTATGGCGAATTGATGAGAGCAGGTGCTCCGTCACTAGGATGTATAAGAGAGGGGACAGAGAACATCCCTGCCTTGTCCCATTGGTGATTGTGAAAGGTGATGAAAATGTTCTGACGCGCCCCCTGGGCCTTGGGAAACCCGGAGCCGGACCCTTTTTGGTGGATGCTGGTGGTTGTAGTCTCCGTGGCGGCAACCCGGTTCCGTGGCTCAGGGCGGTCAAACCAGTGGCGGAACTATTTATGTGGTTTTGATGTTTAAATGTCCGACTACGCCACCCGTGGATTGCGGTCAGAGTGAACCGCCGCTCCAGGGCAGACCGCTGAGGCTGGTGTTGTGGGTGCAGCAGAGCGTAGCATAACTCCCCACGGGAGGAGTATAGCCTCAGGGCAGTGTATGCGGAGGATGGGGGTGATGGTGCAGGGCAGCAGCAGTAATGACACGGAGTCAGTGGTGCAGTCCAGGGCCTTTACTCACAGTTCTTATTATCCAGACCACGTCTGCAGGTAACGGCTGCCCACATCGTACTGTGCTCACCAGGTGAGGGGCTCAGACAACTCCCAGATAACTTTGGAGTGCTTCACAGGACCCCCTTTGTGTGTCCTTTGTCTGGCCTTTCTTACCAACCCTTCTGTCCGGCTGCCTCGGGCCTCCTCTTGGTAAACTTGGCGCCAGTTTCCCTGACCCTATGTGGTGCCTTCCTAGCGGGTGTAGCGAGGGGCTGCGCCACATAAAATGTCACAGCCTCCTGTTTCTAGCTGAGGGTCGTTTCCTGACTCCACAAGTTTCGGGGACCGGTCTCCCCCTTTGGCCTGACACCTCCACGCAGGTGGATTCTGGCGTGCGGAGGCGACTCGCCCGTCCGCACCCCTGAGATCCCTTCGTTCCTCGTTCCTGGAGCCTTCTCCGCTCCTCTTCCTTCCTTCTCCCTCTTCCAGGCCTGGGCCTCTGTTACTAGGCCCGCCTTCGGAGCAGAGCTCATGCAGAGCCCCTGCTCCCTGCCACTTCTGCTCAGACTTCTCTGCACTGAACTAAGATGGTGCCCACCTTTTATACTCCCTTCTCAATGCACCCAGGAACTGCTTCCTCCCTGCTCCTGCACTACAGGGTTCCCCTTCCTCAGTGTTCCCTCCCCCCACTCCAGCCAGGGACAGGGACTGTCGTGCCCATCTCAGGGGCATATTGGTCGCCCTGCCCCACGGCAATGTGGTGTAATGCATGCAGGTGTCGGGTCCTGATCCACACTACATCCTTACCTGAGAGTGAGATATCACACCTCTGGGTGAGGTGCAATACCTCTGTAGCAACCGAGCCCTCAGGGTGCTACAGTTCCATTTATCTTCAGCCTAGGTGACGTATTGCGATACAGGGCCGTGATTTTGGCTATAAAAGTTTCCCCTAGACCCCTACCCCAAGCTTTTTAAGAGAATCATATATGGCGTGCCAGGAGACTCTATGGAATGCTTTCTCAGCATCCAACGAGAGTATCTAATTACAAATTTTTAACTGCATCTAGCCCAGGAAATACTTTGTGCCTAGTAGCAGTGTCTGCTAGTCAGCGGATTATCCCGGCTGTTAAGCAAGCTACACCACCTGTAGTTTGGACACTTAATTTTTTCAAAGGAAATGCTTCGGGACCACGGGATACTCAGTGAAGAGCATCAGGAGGCACCCCAAGGCATAGGGGCTGGGACTGGCAGTAGGATGCCTTGCGGTGGACAGCCGAGCTCGATCCTTATAAAAGCTTTTTAACTGCAGCAGCTTTAGTGGACGCTACTGGAGCTGGAATTACGCGGCTGCTGGCATGAGACTTGCCCTCCAATAGATCCTTGTAAATGGATTTAAAGTGTATTCATTCAAATTAGAGAGACAATTTAAATTAAAAAGCTTAGAGCTGCCTCCACCACAGGGGGGCTCGCTCGACCCACCAGCGGACAGGCACCAGTATTGGGAGAGGGGGGCTGGCCATCAGGGTTCACCGCGGCTCTGGCACAAACCCGGCGACACGGAGGTGGCACGGGCAGGAGCGGACTGGCCGTGTCGGCTTCTCACTTTTTGGATTTTAGAAGGGCATGACATGCCTATATCTGTGTCTCCCCCTCCTTTTACTCCTCCACCTCTTTTATTTTCGCATGACTATATGTACTTGTCACTTTTCCATGTGTTAGTTATGTCTTCTGAGCAGTTTGTCAGCTTTTGGACACCTTTGAAGGTGTTTTCTATGTGTTTCTATGTGTTTTTGTTTGCCTGCCATTGGTTTTAACGGTGTTCGAAGGTGTTCGTCGAACAGTTCGACGAACAGTTCGGCGAACACACGGGTGTTCGACGAACTGAACCGAACTCGAACACTACGGGGGTGGCTCAACACTATTTATAATATAAACTTTGACACCTATAAATTGTGTTCTGTAGTATTTTTGTTCCACGCAAAGAGACTCCTCCGGTATCCATTATAATTATTACAGGATACTCTAGCCAAAAAAAAAGGAGTCTGCTGGAACAATGTCTGCAGAAAGCAAATTAGAGCAGGTGCATTCCGTAATTAGGTCTCTTCAGAAGGATGTGGAAGGTCTGCAAAAGAAACTTGGAGGCATTGAAAGTAATGAACAAGCATTTGGACAAACTTTACAGGACCTAAGTATCCGAATGGCGGCCCAGGAAAACAAACTTGTGGGCTTGGAGTCCCAGTACGGACGGGCTTTCCAGGACATTAGTACTCAAATGGCGGCACAAGTGACTTTACCTTCGGGGCTACCGCCACCAGTTAGTCCACCTAAGTTGACTCCGTTCAGATTTAATGGTGATCGTGACAAATTTCATGGCTTTGTGAATCAGTGTATGCTATATTTTGATGTACATGCTGACCGTTGGAATATATTTTTAAATCAATTTAATTTTGTTATTTCGTACCATCCAGGTTCTCGTAATGAGAAGGCTGATGCTTTATCCCGAATCCATGCTGCGGATTCCGTACCTGGAGCCCCGTCCAAGACCATTCTATCTGATGCCAACTTCATCGGAGTTATCCACGATCAGGACTTGTGGAATACCTGTACAGTAGATTTTGCATCCGTGGACTCAGGGACAGCTTCAGTTATCGCTGGGTTGCTCCTAGTCAGAAAGATAATCTCCTTGGTCTCCCAGTTGATAGTCGGGTTCTGAGAACGCAACCAAGGGATGCCTAAAATCACAGGGAAATGAGGAGAAGAAATTAACAAGAAAGTTGCTCCTGATGATTAGGCTCCAACAAAATCTTAAGAGGTACAGTCTCCTGATCCACAGGCTCGGAGATTAAAGGTGACCCATCCACTGTTTCCATGGTAATTGGAGAGGCTCTTCGCTGTATCCCAATACCATGTTCTTTGGCAAATGTAATATCCATAAAGTTGCCGTGTGTTTATAATATAAACTTTGACACCTATAAACTGTGTTCTGTAGTATCTTTGTTACACGCAAAGAGACTGCTGTGGTATCTATTATAATTATTATAAACCATTATGGACGACCACAGAACTTAAACACTTTTTAAAAAGGAAAAAAGTCAAGTATATCAAATTGAAAGAGGGGGCATATCTATACAATAGAGAATAGTGTTGAGTCAACATTTTGATGGTCGGGTTCATCTATTAAACCCGATCGTCAAAAAAAAGCTAATGTTCGGGCACCCAGCATGGGAAACAGGGGCTTTGATCTGCAGTAACATAGTTTTCATCGGTCACAGCGCTGCGGGATCACACTGTCAGATGTCAACGTGATACCGCAGCTTACCACGGGTGACAGGCGCCGGCTGACAGGACTGCTTCTCTCATCATCCGGTACCCGCTCCCACTGTTAACAGTGATCGCAAGCACCGTTGATGAGAAGAGTATAAGAAAATAGATTTGACACTCCAAAAAATATCATGCAGAAAAAAATATATTTATTGTACAGAACAATCCAGTTTGTTGCCAATATATTTTAATGTTTCGGCCTATTTATTGCTCTGCTTCAGAACTATAAATAAAGTATAATACATATATGTAAATACATTGTGTCAAAACCAAACTAAGCACAATATAGTCATATGGCAATCTATACAAACAATATGAAAAAACTAGCAAGTGCATAGTATCTCAAAAATTCATATATTCATAAGTAGGGCAAAGGGAGATAATGAATCTCTACCATAAAGTAGCATTAGGAAGTAGATTAGAAAAACTCCAGCACCTTCTCCGCATCCATCACAAGAGATGTAAAGTTAAAACGTCCATTTTATTAGTTCCATTAAAAAAGCGCCATATGTAAGGCAGACCTTACACGCTTCGAACCAAACAGGGGTTCTTAATCATAGGTTACATTGCTATAGTTAAAAGACATAGATATACATATGGACTGAAAACAAAAGAGAAAATAGGGTGGAGACAACAGAGAACAGGAAGTTCATTAGTGAATGAAAATCCTCCTGAGGATAATTGCTCAGTAATATGCATAAATTAAACTTATGTGCATGGTATGCTGGCAAATTATGTACACCATTAGAAAAAAGTATCAAAAAATGTACATTAGATCATTGCGAAAATTGAGACCATTGGGAATGCGAGAATTAAGTTTAAGAATCCATGAGGCTTCTCTGGCTAAGAGAAGCTTGCCTCTATCTCCTCCACTATTTGTCTTTGCACCTTATCTATACCAATAACCTTAAGGCTATGTGTCCATGCAGAAATGCTCAGGATTTTTAAGGTCACCAGACTCCCAGAGTCGAACAGTCCAAGCATCTTTACTCCATTAATGGACACAGCACACGCCTGCAGCCCCTCGCCGGGTCGACAGTCCACACTGAAGGCTGGATAAGCATAACAGAAGACCCGTCTGCCTAGGCTGCAGTCCATGGGCTCAGGGGACATATGACGCCGGGCGGCTATGTGTCCAGGGTTTTGACACCGCCAACAGACTATATCCTTAACACTCATCCTTGCGTCACCTTCAGTAGAATTGGGACGCCCCCTAGAGGTGGCTCTAGACCCCTTCCATGGTGAACCCACTCCCTATTGGGTATCCCAGTATGGGGAAATGACTGTATCTGGCTTCCCGAGGGATTTCTCAACCACCTGGTACATCTCTACCAGGCCGTCGAAGTAATCTGCATTTTGGGGATTCTCCCTGGGCAACCCAAGTCTGCACCGACTTGGGAAGGGAGTGCACAAATCTTTCAATCACCACCTACTTAACCATCTAAGCTGGAGTGGAGGACTCTGGCTGCAACCACTTCTGGACGAGATGCAGTAGGTCAAACATCTGCGAGCAAGGGGGTTTGTTGCTGGCGTATGCCCAGTGGTGGACTCGTTGGGCTCTCACCGCCATATTCACTCCCAGGAATGCCAAGATCTCTGTCTTTAGCTTGGCATATTCCTTGGCATTCTGCAGTGCCAAGTCGTAATATGCCTTTTGGGGTTCCCCCAACAAATATGGCGCCAGAACCTCTGCCCACTGTTATGGTGGAAGTCTCTCCCAATCAGCCACCCTCTCAAAGACTGTCAGAAAGTTTTCTACATCATCCCCATGGGTCATCTTCTGCATGGCCCGTCTTACCGCCTTCCTGATGTGTGAGTCATCAGTCGGCTCTTGGTGTGGGGCGGTCGCTCTGCCCTGGATGGCGTCCACCAGACTCTGTATCTGCTGTTGCTGCTCCTGCTGGTGCTGCTGCTGCGCCTTTTGCTGCAACTGGATCTGTTGTAGTAACATTTTGATCGTCTCCTATTGAGCTTGCTGCTGTTGCAGGATCTGCTGCTGCTGCTCCCAGTGTTGCTGTAATTGTTGCATATGCTGCTGATGTTGCTGCTTCTGGCTCTGGACTGAATGCTTCATAAGCTCTTCCATGCTGCCGGACATCTCTGGCTGGCTGACGGCCTTCACCCAGGACATCCACCATTCTCTGTGGCAGGTACACAAGTTCCTGGATCTTTGCCCACATTCTCCACCAACTGTGGTAAAGCGACTTGCTCGGCTCTCCAGAGGCAGACACAGGACACACAGTTCGGGTAAACTTCCTGCAAGTTTATTGTGCGGCATAAACTCCAACAGTGTCCCATAAAAATAAACAATTCCTCTCTGCGTTAACAGGAAAACAAAAGATAACGTATAGCAGAGTCCTTTAGCCAGCGAGGCTCTGCCCACTGCAGGCAGTACAGTGAAGTCTCAGCAACACCAGTCCTCCGGTGTTGCTCTCTGGCTTCAGCCCAAAACAGCCTGGAGACTTCCCTCTCCCGATCACACACACTTCAGCCAGGAAACAAAAATGCCTGAGCATTTAAACCTTGTTCCACCACACCCTGAGGGGAGGTAGGGGGAATGGCTTCCCACCCTTTTTGCCATTCCTTCAAAACCACACACTTTAAGAGAGATAAACCCCAGCATATAACATGCTGGCAGAAATTTAGTAGGTTTTAGTTCACACAGGAGAGCAACCTGAGTGACACATACCTCCCCTCGTATAACACACCAGCGACTCTGTCACACTGTTTAAACTACCCTTATGACATTATTATTATTAATAGCTCTTTGCCCTTTCAGTGCAATATATAAAAGACTAAAACAAAATGTGCAATAAAGTCTCGTTATGAAAATAAATAAATAAAAAAAATACAAACATAAAATCAATTACCTATAGGATAAAGTGCTTTTACTAAAAAAATAAAATAAAAATATAAAACTTTTGCCATCAGCCTGCTGTCTCATTTTCATGGACCATTTGCAAGGATAGACATGGATAAAGCCCTCTTTTATCCTTTCTTTCAATTTTTATTTTAACATATATGAAAAACTCATGAGACATAACTGTAGCTTCGAAAAAAAGAAAATGCAAATATATTGTAGATGAACCATAACAGTAAGACAGATAAAAAAGGTGGTTTTTTTTTTCATAAACAAAGCAGATATCCATGTTTCAATAAGGCCTAAAGAACATACAGGCAGTGCCTGAGGTGTGAAGCTGCCAACACATCTACTTTATAGGGGCTGCAGTAGTAAAGAAAAGCATTTATGAAATCAAAACCCACTGCTTACATTGTGGTCCACCCTGTCTTTCTTATTTAATAATGCATGGGGTGCTGAGGTAAGAAGAGTTTTCTCACTGTTGTCCACCTGATCTTTTTAATCTAATACTGGATGGGGTGCTGAGGTAAAAAGAGGCCAATCACACTGCTGTCTACCAAGTTTATCTGATCTTGTACTTGAGGTGCTAGGGGTGATGAGGTAAGAGAAAGCTGCTCACGCTGCTGTCCACCTGATCTTTCTCATCTAATACAGGATGGGGTGCTGAGGTAAGAAGGCTTCTCACACTGCTGTTGACCCTGACAGTCTGACCTAATACTGAAGACATCAGGGTTTCCAAGGTAAGAAGAAGCTGCTCACACTGCTGTCCATCTGATCTCTCTCATCTAATACTGGATGGGTTGCTGAGGTAAGAAGAGGCTGCTCACACTGCTGTCCACCCTGACAGTCTTATCTAATACTGAAGAAATCAGGGGTCCTGAGGTAAGAAGAGGCTGTCACAGAGGTCACGTGACCTGTCACATGACTAATTGACGTCATGGAAGGTCCTTTTACACCACCGTGAGCCACCGGGGAGCCAGGACGCATCATACAGGAGACCGGGGGACAGCGGAAGGTGAGTATAATGTTTTTTTTTTGTTTGTTTTTTTTACCATTTTTATTCTTTTTTTTTAACTATTAACTTGGTCACACTATATAAATCCATGCCGGTTGCATGGATTTATATACTGTGACCAAGTTGTCAAGCACTTTTTCAAGTGATGCTAAAATTTCTTGGAAAAGCGCATGACAACCTGCATGCAGAAATGTATGCAAAAACGCTTAACAAACGCTTCTACCTGGCAGGAAAAACGCATGTAAAATCCGCATGGGTTTTTCCTGCCAGGGAGATGCAGATAAAATCTGCAGCATTTCTGCATTGTGGGTATTTTGCCTTACTTCACATGCTCACTTGCACCTGTCCTATTAATATTCTAAGACAGAGTTCTGCTAATGTAACAAAACAGCAGCCATTGCAATTCTGAAGTGATTATTGCTAGTGTTGAGCGAGCACTAAAATGCTCGGGTGCTTGAAGCTCGGGCCGAGCTCGCCGTGATACTCGGGTGCTCTACCCGAGCAACGAGCCCAATGTTAGTCTATGGGAGATCCGAGCATTTTTGCAGCGGCACTCCCGGCAGACTTTTAAAAGCCTAACAAGTGCCCAAAACGATAGTGACAGTGCTCAAATGACATGAGGACAGCATGGGGATCGCCCCAGGAACCATTTCTGACCCCCAGGTCACTGCTGTCAACAATGTGGTCAGAGGAATTAAGCCACTTTTAAGGGCTCACAATAAAACGTTCAAAAACGAAACTGAAACTGCTTTCCTGTGAAATATGTTAAAGAAGTTCCTTTCCAGGGTAAAGACTTGTGTATAAGGTAAAATAAAAAACAAAAAAAAAATACTCCTCCACACCTTGGGCTATGTTCACAAGTAGCATTTTTTATGCGTTTTTGCACTTTTGTATTGCTTTTAACCGTGACAAATGCATTCACCGGGAAAAGTAATTTTAACATTTTACAACCTTATCTGGCCATGTGCTGTGTGACACATGCATACAGTGCTGAAAAGACATGGGAACAGCATGGGGAAGACCCCTGGAAGCATCTCTGACACCCAGGTCACTGCATAAAAGTGTGCCCATCAGAAGTGATCCTTGCCGCATCAGAAGATGCAGACTTGCAACTATCCCTGTGCAAGTCCGTGTCCCAGGGCAGTGTTCAAATGTACCTCCCCCATTCCTTGCAATGCAAGCGCAAATATGCAGCCAACCACCCACCCACCCGCAGGCGGCAATACCATACTGCTAGCTTGCACTTGAATGGGGCCTTTTAGTTTGGAGGAGGCTGAAGCTTTCCACTACCACATGGCTGCGTCGGCGGCGAGGTCTCCATACTCAGTCCCCAGCCGCCACTATTTGTCCCGGGAACCTTCCCCACACTTTTCTTAGCCTGGCCTGCTTTAGGGCAGCATTGGACGAGCCCACCAGACAACCAGAGACTCCTCCGGTGGGCCCTGGCTTCTCCATCAGGGGAGTTGAGAGTTCCAAGGTGAGGAGCATGATGATGATGATAGAAGTTAGCATCTGCTTTGTTTTCTTGGAATGAAAGTGCATGTATGTAGTAGCTCCTAGGCCTGAGGTGGTCAGCGTTTTGGCACATATCCTACCTCCTCCGAGGATTGCTGGATGTTTTCCTGCTACTATCCCAGTTCTATGATTCCCGTTAAAACAAAGTTTCAGGTGATAAATTATGGATGAGGTGGTGGCAAAGGACAAAGAGCAGGAGGAACAGGGACCATTCACATCAATATCAGACCAGTCAACCACACATGTCTTGTAGGATATGTTTCTGTACCAAAAGGAGTGGTTCGGCTACACAGTTATAGGGCATACAGTGAATGCAATGCCTACCAAACTTTTAGAGGCACTCCAATGCCCCTTGGAAGTGACATGGAGGTCAGAGGGCATTAACTAAACCATTTTTTCCATTTATAGCAACTGGGTCTCCTGTGCACTGTTGGCCGAAGCAGTGAATGGAAGTCTTTCCAAAAATTATGAGGAACTGCAATGCCCCTTGAAACAGACGTGGATTTACAGCGTACTAAAAACCTTCTACCCATTATTGGGGAGTGGGTCTCCCTTAGTTTTCGCCTTTGCATTGAAAAACAAAAGCTGACTAAAATTAGGAGGAAATGCAATGCCCGTTGGAAGAGTCGTGGAGTTTAGAGGTAATTAAAAACAACATTTGAATGCCCCTTGGAAGAGCTGTGGAGTTCAGAGTGGTATAAGAAAATGGTTTTAATGCCCCTCTGAAGAGACGTGGCTTTCCCAGTAGCTTAACAAGACAGTTTTAATGCCCCTCGAAAGAGACGTGGAGGTCACAGTAGCTTAACAAGACGGCTTTAATGCCCCTCGGAGGAGACATGAAGGTCCCAGTAGCTTAACAAGACGGTTTTTATACCCCTTGGAATAGTGGTGGAGGTCACAGTAGCTTAACAAGACGGTTTTAATGCCCCTCGGAAGAGACATGGAGGTCCCAGTAGCTTAACAAGACGGTTTTAATGACCCTTGGAAAAGTGGTGGAGGTCGCAGTAGCTTAACAAGACGGTTTTAATGCCCCTTGGAAAAGTGTTGGAGGTCACAGTAGCTTAACAAGACGGTTTTAATGCCCCTTGGAAAAGTGGTGGAGGTCACAATAGCTTAACAAGACGGTTTTAATGCCCCTTGGAACAGTGGTGGAGGTCACAGTAGCTTAACAAGACAGTTTTAATGCCCCTCAGAAGAGACATAGAGCTCCCAGTAGCTTAACAAGACGGTTTTAATGCCCCTTGGAAAAGTGGTGGAGGTCGCAGTAGCTTAACAAGACGGTTTGAATGCCCCTTGTTAAAGTGGTGGAGGTCACAGTAGCTTAACAAGATGGTTTTAATGCCCCTCGGAAGAGACGTGGAGGTCCCAGTAGCTTAACAAGACGGTTTTAATGCCCCTTGGTAAAGTGGTGGAGGTCACAGTAGCTTAACAAGATGGTTTTAATGCCCCTCGGAAGAGACGTGGAGGTCACAGTAGCTTAATAGGATGGTTTTAATGCCCCTCAGAAGAGACGTGGAGGTCGCAGTAGCTTAACAAGACAGTTTTAATGCCCCTTGGAAAAGTGGTGGAGGTCACAGTAGCTTAGCAAGACGGTTTTAATGCCCCTTGGAAAAGTGGTGGAGGTCACAATAGCTTAACAAGACGGTTTTAATGCCCCTTGGAACAGTGGTGGAGGTCACAGTAGCTTAACAAGACAGTTTTAATGCCCCTCAGAAGAGACGTAGAGCTCCCAGTAGCTTAACAAGACGGTTTTAATGCCCCTTGGAAAAGTGGTGGAGGTCGCAGTAGCTTAACAAGACGGTTTGAATGCCCCTTGTTAAAGTGGTGGAGGTCACAGTAGCTTAACAAGATGGTTTTAATGCCCCTCGGAAGAGACGTGGAGGTCCCAGTAGCTTAACAAGACGGTTTTAATGCCCCTTGGTAAAGTGGTGGAGGTCACAGTAGCTTAACAAGATGGTTTTAATGCCCCTCGGAAGAGACGTGGAGGTCACAGTAGCTTAATAAGATGGTTTTAATGCCCCTCAGAAGAGACGTGGAAGTCCCAGTAGCTTAACAAGACGGTTTTAATGTCCCTTGGAAAAGTGGTGGAGGTCACAGTAGTCTTTGCTTATGCCTTCCAAGCAAAAGCTGCCAAAAATTAGGACGGAGGAATTTGCAATGCCCCTTACAAGAGCCATGCAGTACAGCATATTATAAACATTATTCCCATTATTGGGGAGTTCGTCTCCCATAGTCTTTGCTTATGCCTTCCAAGCAAAAGCTGCCAAAAATTAGGAGGAAATGCAATGCCCGTTCGAAGAGTCGTGGAGGTTAGAGTTAATTAAAAACAACATTTCAATGCCCCTTGGAAGAGCTGTGGAGTTCAGAGTGGTTTAACAAGATGCTGTTAATGCCCCTCGGAAGAGATGTGGAGGTCTCAGTAGCTTAACAATATGGTTTTAATGCCCCTTACAAGAGCCATACAGTACAACATCTTAAAAATATTATTCCCATTGTTGGGGAGTGGGTATCCCACAGTCTTTGCTTATGCCTTCCAAGCAAAAGCTGACAAAAATAAGGACGGAGGAACTTATTTCAATAATGGCGACACGGACCTCGGTCACCCTGGTGGTATAGTGGTGGTGGAGGCTGAGGATAAGGAGAAGAACATAAAACAGCCGAAATGAGGAAGCGTATACCCATGTGTGGGTGTGAAGCGGTGCATGTGAATACACCTCCCAAAATAACACAGTGGATTTGACTTTATGTTACTCTGCTGTCATTTGGTGGTGATGAAAAATCTGGCCAAATCCAGCCCTTGTTCATTTTGATAAGGGTCAGCTTGTCAGCATTGTCAGTTGACAGGCAAGTGCGCTTATCAGTTATAATTCCCCCAGCGGCACTAAAAACACGCTCCGATAACACGCTAGTGGCAGGGCAGGCCAGGACCTCCAAGGCATACAGAGCGAGTTTATTCCAAGTGTCCAACTTGGATACCCAATAATTAAAAGGCACAGAGGAATCACGGAGGATGCTGGTACGGTCGGCAAGGTACTCCCTCACCATCTTTTGAAACTTTCCGCGCGCCTCAGGGTCTGTCCGAAGGGAGGGACTGAGAAAACTGTCCCAGAACGTTGACAGTGTTCCCCTGCATCTGCTGGATTGGAGTTGTGTCTCTCTCGCATGTACGCCTTGGTTGGGCAACGAACTGTGACCTCTGCCACTAGCGTGTTCAGATGGGAATTTTTTTAACAGTTCTGCAGCAAGGGCCTTCTGGTACTGCCCCATTTTTGTAGATCTCTCCACCTCAGGAATAAGAGAGTGAAAGTTTTCCTTGTAGGGGGGGTCTAAAAGTGTCACCAACCAGTAATGACTGTCACCCAACATTTTGACAACGTGAGGTTCACGGTTAAGGCAGCGTAACATAAAGTCAGCCATGCGTGCCAGACTGGTAATGGGCAAGACTTCCGTGTCCTCACCAAGATGACGACTGACCATGCTCTCCTCCTCCTCCTCCTCCTCCCCCCTGTCCTCAGGCCACCAATGCTGAACCGACGGTATGACAGTTGTACAGGTACTACTGTCTACAGTGCATGATACAAGCTCATGTTCTTCCTCCTCCTCCTCTCCCTCATTGTCCCCCAATGCACGTTGGGATGAGATGAGGCTGGGCTGTGTGTAATCGACTGCTACGGCTTCTTGATCCATCTCATCATACTCTGGCTGTAATGCCTCCTCTTTAATTCTCTGCAGAGAGCGTTGCAAAAGACAGACAAGTGGAATGCTGACGCTAATGATGGCGTCATCGCCACTCACCTTCTTGGTGGACTCCTCAAATTTTGTCATGATGGTACATATGTCAGACATCCAGGTCCACTTCTGAGGTCTTATGTGTGGAGTCTGACCTGAAAATCGACGGCCTTGTTGCAACTGATACTCCACAACTGCTCTCTTCTGCTCACAAATCCTTTGCAACATGTGGAGGGTAGAGTTCAAACATGTGGAGACATCACACACCAGTCGGTGTGACTGAAGCTGCAAACGCTGCTGCAACACAGCAAGGGCGGCAGAAGCTGTAGCCGACTTGCGAAAATGAGCTGACAGGCGGCGTACTTTGACGAGCAGATCTGGCAACTCGGGGTACGATTTAAGAAACCGCTGAACCACGAGGTTAAGCACATGAGCCAGGCATGGTACATGTGTGATGTCGCCTCGCCTCAGAGCCACCACCAGGTTACGGCCATTGTCACACACGACCATGCCTGGATGTAGGTTCAGCGGTCTCAGCCACAGATATACCTGCTCTTTCACAGTTGTCCACAACTCACAAGCAGTGTGAGGTTTCTCACCTAAGCTTATGAGTTTCAGCACAGCCTGTTGCCGCTTGGCGGAGGCAGTACTGCAGTGCTTCCAGCTTGTAACTGATGTGGTTATATCTGAGATGGAGGCTGAACTTGAGAAGGAGGAGGAGGATGATGCACAGGAGCTGTACACTGTGGGGCAACTCTAAATGACATAGGGCCCGCAATCCTCGGTGTGGGGGGGATGTGTTCCGTCCCAAGGTCCGACTGGGTCCCGGATTCCACTATGTTTACCCAGTGTGCCGTCAGAGAGATGCACCATCCCTGGCCACAAGCACTTGTCCACGTGTCCGATGTCAGGTGGACTCTCCCAATAACTGCATTGTTGAGGGCACGGCAGATGTTTGGGGACACGTGCTTGTGTAGTGCGGGGATAGCACACCGGGCAAAATAGTGTCGGCTGGGGACCGAGTACCTCTGGCCTACACCAGTCTATTTTCAACAGATATATTTGCATCTGAAAAATCACGGAGACGCTATTAGGTTTTTTTTCCGGCAAAAAATGCCAAAGGCAGGATAATAGAGATTTTTTACTGTGAAACAGAAAAACCACAGTTATAATTTACTGATGTATACCAGACTTTTTTAAATATATATATTTGCGGCTGAACAGTGAGCGACACACTCAAACTGTTTTTTTTTAGATACAAATGGCCCAAAAGTGGATAATACAGAGGTTTGAACCATGGAACTGCAAAACCACAATTCTGTTTCTCTGGCCTACACCAGACTATTTTCAACAGATATATTTGTGTCTGAAAAATCAGGGAGACACTATTAGTTTTTTTTTTACGGCAAAAAATGCCAAAAGCAGGATAATAGAGATTTTTTACCGTGGAACAGCAAAACCACTGTTATAATTTACTAGTGTATACCAGACTTTTTTAAATATATATATTTGCGGCTGAACAGTGAGCGACACACTCAAACTGTTTTTTTTTAGATACAAATGGCCCAAAAGCGGATAATACAGAGGTTTGAACCGTGGAACTGCAAAACCACAATTCTGTTTCTCTGGCCTACACCAGACTATTTTCAACAGATATATTTGTGTCTGAACTGTCACAGACACCCTTTTTTTTTTGGGGGGGGGACACACCAAAAGGTTAATAATACGGGTATTTGTACAGTGTGAAGGAGGAAAAAAAAAAGAGGATTTAGATGAAAAAGAAATGATTTTTCCTGGCCCCCGAGACCTGGAACTAAGTCCAGCAATTTCAGCAACAGGAGCACACAGGACTGTAATGCTGCATTTGCTGGTATAACCACTGCGTCTCCTATACAGCCTGCCTGCCTGCCTGATATCTGGGATGGATATTAGTCCTGAGAAGGACTGTTTGTTTGATCTGCCAGCCTTTACAGACCCTACACTAACTATTTCGCAGCATATATCTCTCCCTAAATCTGCAGCGCTGTCCCTACACTGTCTGATCCCAGCCGTTTGCGTCCAAGATGGCGGCGCCCGGTTTTAAATACTCGAGGTGATGCTGTGTGGCCAGCCAATCAATGTAATGCCCACAACCAACATGGCTGCGGCATTACAGTGACTGGCTGGCAATCCCTGCATGTTCATTGGCTCTGTAAAGAGCGCCAAACATGCAGGGCGGAGACCCGAGCTCCGGCCCGAGTAACCCGGAAATACTCGGTGCTCGCCGAACATCCCGAGTAGCGTGATGCTCGGGCGAGTACCGAGCAGTGTCGAGCATGTTCGCACAACACTAATTATTACCTCTCTTGAAGAAACTATTGTTATTTGCTAATTAAAAGTACAGTATGTAGGAATTTATTTATAATGACATTTCCTTTAATTTTTCATTATTTTCTGTTCCCTGAGAATACCTTTAGCCATGAAAGATATTCCCAAACTATGACCCTTTACAATTGGCACTACACATTCTAGCACAAAGTGCTGCTGAGAGGTTAAGTGTTATTCATCACATATTGGATTTTGCAAGTTCTACACCTTTCCACATAGAAATATGCAAATTGTCTCTTCAGAGAGGAAGAGGACCAGAACTTTAGTGTCACCTACAGGAAGTAGCAATCCTAAAAGTCAATAGTGACCCTTTAACAAGCCTTATCATGACTTAGGATATAAGCCAGAACCAGAAACTGTGTTTCGGGGTAGTGCCCCTCGTCAGTGCAAAGTAAGAGTTCTGGTTTGGCTGGGTGAGAGGCGTCAGACCGGTATCTAGGGGTAACATTTCTCCTTGCAGAGAGAGACATGTTAATCATGTCAAGGTGAGGAGACTTTTAAAGCCCCAATGCTCCTCTGGGAAATATGCAAATTGTCTCTTCAGAGAGGAAGAGCACCAGAACTCTAGTGGCACCTACTTCTTACCTTGACATGATTAACATGTCTCTCTCCACAAGGAGAAATGTTATCCCTTAGTTTCCGTATAGAGTGACTTCAGTTGCACTGCGATGTTGTGCAACGTGATTTTATTCTGTTAGAAAATATGCAAAATATCATGCAGAATGATATACTTTCCCCTGGTTACAAATAAAGGATCAAAGCGCTTAGATAACCTTGTTTGTACAAGTTGTACAATTTAAACTGTAACATAATCTTTATTACCATAGGAAAAGATTTTATTATGTTTTGCAGTGAACTGAAAAAAAAAGTCTTGCTTGGAGCATTTGAACTGTGTTGACGAGTTCAGAAAGATTAATGTACCCCCAGAGAATGTTATTCAGCTGATTTTAATGTTTCACTTGAAGCAGTTTAGGTAGGGATAATAAACTCTCTGCTGTACGCTTTGTTTAAAGGGTTTTACAGTATGAGGAAAAGCAAAAAAAGTCAGACATCTTTATTGTTGAGTATTTGTCTTGTTATTCGAGGGTCTGTAAATGTCTCTAGGCCATTGCGCCCAACATAGATCATTCAATTGGAATTTCGGAGCAAAATTCAGCTTTATTGCTGTATTTTCCAGGGATATTCTTCCTATTGCTTTAATTAGAATTACATTATTTACAAAAAACAACTAAATTGTCTAATACAAGCCTTTATATCTCACTCTAACTCCAGGTTGATGCAGTAAATAGACGCCTGATTTATTCATTATGGAAAAAATAACCTGAAAGTATATCAGAGTTGTAATTCACATGTATTTTACCATTATGAACGTGGAAAAGATCCTAAACATGGTAATTTGAAGAAGGTGAATGGGACAACACCTAAGACTGGCCATAAAATGTGCCAAGACATAAATTAAGACAACACAGAATAAACTCCTTACTGATAAAGATTGCCTGTAAAGAGGGGTGAGACTTACTGCTACTTACTAAGTATAAAATTGAAAATTTCACCACTTTTTTTTAATGTTTTAGCTGTTGCAAGCAAAGTGGCTGCTGAACACACGTAATTGCTGTTTAATATTGCACAAAAGAAATTATTATCATAAGGAAAAAAATCGGTACAAAATTGATATTGCTGCAACTATATTGACTCAACATTATCATATTATTTTTCTTGCATAGAGATGAAAAAAAGAAACAATTCGCAAGTGTTATGGCTTTTTGTTATAGAAAAAACCCCACAATGAATACTGATCAAAAAGTTGCAAGCAACCCCAAAATGTTACTAAACTACAATTCAACTTGTAACCTACATTGTGTCTTTTGATTGTGGAAAAGTAGGAAAACATAAAAATCTATATTAATTTGGAATTGCCATATTTACCCAAATAATTAAGTTAACATTTGATTTATACACCAATCTTAAATACACATTTTAAAGGGAATTTGTCAGTACTCAGCACATTTTTGCTACCTTATCTGAGAGCATTGAATCCAACGGAAAGGGTCCATAGACAAGTATAGTGTCACTCACAATACTATAAATCAAAGTTGTCATCCAAGAATAGGTAAAAAGAATCTGAATCCAACGATGTATCACTTAGATTACTGGGTGCAGCCATTCTGACACAATCAAAGTTTTTAGATTTAGAATGAAGCAGAGCTGAGAAAGCTTCCCCCCACCCCCACCAGGGTCTGTATACAAAGTCTATACACAGTGAGATGCTTATCATAGGAGGAGAGGCTGGACTATTCCTGCAATGTTAATCTCTTATTGATAAATCCTTCAGCTAGTAAACAACAGCACACATTTTGACAAGTGACAAATCCCTGAATTCTGTTTGTCAGCCTCTATCTCCTGCTGTTTTGCAGATTACATAGCAAAAATCTGCTGACAGATTCCCTCTAACCATGTTGCATCTTAATCAGTTCGCAAATGCGCATCTTCAACAATCTTAAATGCATATTCAATAGTGATGAGCGAGCATGCTCACCACTGCTCGGTACTCGCCCAAGCATCTCAGTACTCGAGATGCTTGGAGCTTGCCGAGTACTTTCAAGATGCTCGGGCGGGAGCTCGGGTCCCCGTCCTGTATGTTTGGCGCTATTTAATCTATGTGTGATGCTCTATTCTTTCTGTTCTAAATTGTCGGGAACCGGTGAATGCCGCTGATGAATTGCCGGCCGGCTTTTTTAAAGAGACAGGTGCATGAATATCGGAGGGTACTAGTGTGTTCCAATTGCCCTGCTATGTTTTTCATGCACCCCCCTATATACCCTGCCTGCGTGTCTGCCTATATATTCTGCCTGCCTGACATTTAATTGAGCACCGTTCCCATCGATTTGGGCAATTTTTGACCTTCTGCAGACCGCCGGGGGGGACCGCCAGAAAAATGCTCGAGTTTCTTATAGACTTACATTGGGCTCGTTGCTCGGGTCGAGCACCCGAGTATTCCAATGTGCTCGACCTGAGCAACGAGTACCCGAGCATTTTAGTGCTCGCTCATCCCTAATATTCAACAATCTTAAATATGCAAACAATACAACATTGATAGCAACAAACGTAGATGGAATGAATAATTTATTACGGAGGGTCAAGATGGAAAGCTCGAACATGGAACTTCTACTTAACACAAAGAAGACAAAGGTATTGACTACTGCCTGGCACGACCAGGACACATTTAAGATAGATGGTGACAAAATGTAAGTTGTACGGAACTTCAATATAATCGGATCAATGATCACTCAAGACTTAGTGACGACTAGAGATGAGCGGTGTTCGACTAGAACTGTTCGCCAATCTCAAATTCGAGCTGTTTTGGGCGGTGTTCGAGTTGTTCGACGAACCCGAACGATTTGCAAAAAATTCGGCTGTTCGAGGTTATGTTCGATAACTGTTCGTGCACCAAAAGCGTGTCCTGCATGTCTGGCGCTATTTAGAGCACCAATCATGCAGGGATTGTCTGCCACTCACTGTAATGCCACAGCCATGGTGGTTGTGGCATTAGAGTGATTGCCCAAATCGATGGGAACTGTGCTCACAGTGAAACATGAAAAGCCGGCAATTCAGCAGCGGTACACCGGTACCCGACAATTTAGAACCGAAAGAATAGAGCATCACACATATATTAGATAGATAGAAACATGTCAGTCACATATATAAGAAGTACAGTGACAGTGTTGATTACTGTACTTGCCATTTAGTGTAAAGGATTTATTAATAAAAATAATAGTGTTTTCATGCACCGTCTCTTTAAAAAAGCCGGCCGGCAATCCAGCATCTGTACCCGACAATTTAGAATGGAAGCAATAGAGCATCATACATAGATTAGATAGATAGAAACATGTCAGTCACATATATATGAAGTACAGTGGCAGTGTTGATTACTGTACTTGTCATTTAGTGTTAAAATAAAGGATTTATTTAAAAAAAAATTGACGTGGGATCCCCCATAATTTTAGTCTCTAGCGGAGGTTAAGCAGACGGCTGGGGCAGATATTTGAAGCCTGGGAAGGGGTAATACCCACGGAGCTTCCCAGGCTACTAATATCAGCCCCCAGCTGAATGCCTAGCCTTTACTAGCTATTAAAATGGGGGACCCCCCAAAAAATTGACGTGGGGTCCCCCCTATTTTAATAGCTAGCAAAGGCTAGGCAGACAGCTGGGGGCTGATATTAATAGCCCAGGAAGGGTGCCATGAATATTGGCCCCCTCCCAGGCTAGAAACACCAGCCGTCAGCCACCCCAGAAATGGCACATCCATAGGATGCGCCAATTCTGGCACTTAGCCTCGCTCTTCCCACTGCCCTGTAGCGGTGGCAGTGGGGTAATAGGGCTGGGGTTGATGTCAGCTTATAATGCCAGCTGACATCAAGCCCAGGTTAGTAATGGAGAGGCGTCTATAAGACACCCCCATTACTACCCATAGTCAAAGTTAAAAAAAAACACAAACACCCAGAATAAAGTCCTTTAATTGAAATAAAGACACAATTCTTTATTGTTCTAAATTAAACCATACTTACAATCACGCCCATTCCAGCTGAAGCCAACGATCCCCTGCAATAAAAGAAAAATAATAAAGCAACATAATCCTTACCTTCCCATGGTTCCCACGACAGCTTCAGCTCTGCTACATCGAGATGACAGGCTGGACCGCAGCAGAAAGCTGCCATCTAGCCTGTCATCCCGCAGACACTGAGAAGCGCAGGCTTGCTTGCGCTGCTCAGCGTCTCTCTGTGACGGCATCCAGATGAGCCGAGTTCATGTCCAATGAACTCGGCTCACCTCATGCACATCACTGACAGCGTGGGAAAATTCTCACGCTGAAGCGGTGAGTGCAGGAGAATTCTCCCACGCTGTCAGTGACGTGCATAAGGTGAGCTCATGTCCAATGAACTCAGCTCACCTCCTGCACGTCACTGACAGCGTGGGAGAATTCTCCTGCACTCAGCGCTTCAGCGTGAGAATTCTCCCACGCTGAAGCGCTGAGTGCAGGAGAATTTTCCCACGCTGTCAGTGACGTGCATAAGGTGAGCTCATGTCCAATGAACTCAGCTCACCTCCTGCACGTCACTGACAGCGTGGGAGAATTCTCCTGCACTCAGCGCTTCAGTGTGAGAATTCTCCCACGCTGAAGCGCTGAGTGCAGGAGAATTTTCCCACGCTGTCAGTGACGTGCATGAAGTGAGCCGAGTTCATTGGACATTAACTCGGCTCATCTGGATGCCCTCACAGAGAGACACTGTGGAGCGCAAGCAAGCCTGCGCTTCTCAGTGTCTGCGGGATGACAGGCTGGATGGCAGCGTTCTGCTGCGGTCCAGCCTGTCATCTCGATGTAGCAGAGCTGAAGCTGTCATGGGAACCATGGAAAGGTAAGGATGATGTTGCTTTATTATTTTTCTTTTATTTCAGGAGATCGTTGGCTTCAGCTGGAATGGGCGTGATGGTAAGTATGGTTTAATTTAGAACAATAAAGAATTGTGTGTTTATTTCAATTAAAGGACTTTTTTCTGGGTGTTGTGTTTTTTTTAAATACTTTACTAGAAATTCATGGTGGTCATGTCTAATATTGGCGTGACCCCATGAATTTCGGGCTTAGGGCCAGCTGATAATGCCAAGCTGGCCCTAACCCCTTTATTACCCAGTGAGCCACCGCACCAGGGCCCTGGATGAGTTGGGTACAGCGCCAGAAGATGGCGCTTCTATGAACGCGCCATTTTCCGGGGTGGCTGCGGACTGCAATTTGCAGCGGGGGGGGGACCCAGAAAGCTTGGGCCTCCCTGCGCTGCGGATTCCAGCCCCCAGCTGCCTAGTTGTACCTGGCTGGACACAAAAACAGGGCGAAGCCCCACGTCAATTTTCTTTAAATTATTTCATGAAATAATTAAGAAAAAAAGGGCTTCCCTATATTGTTGTGTCCGGCCAGGTACAAATAGGCAGCTGGTGGTTGGGGGCAGCCCGTTCCTGCCTGCTGCACCTGACTGGACACAAATATAGTGCGAAGCCCCACGTCAATTTTTTTTTAATTATTTCATGAATTTCCTGAAATAATTTAAAAAAATTGAAGTGGGGCTTCGCACTATATTTGTGTCCAGCCAGGTACAGCAGGCAGGAACGGGCTGCCCCCAACCACCAGCTGCCTATTTGTACCTGGCCGGACACAACAATATAGAGAAGGCCTTTTTTTCTTAATTATTTCATGAATTTCATGAAATAATTAAAAAAAATTGAAGTGGGGCTTTGCACTATATTTGTGTCCAGCCAAGTACAGCAGGCAGGAACGGGCTGCCCCCAACCACCAGCTGCCTATTTGTACCTGGCCGGACACAACAATATAGGGAAGGCCTTTTTTTCTTAATTATTTCATGAATTTCATGAAATAATTAAAAAAAATTGAAGTGGGGCTTCACACTATATTTGTGTCCAGCCAGGTACAGCAGGCAGGAACGGGCTGCCCCCAACCACCAGCTGCCTATTTGTACCTGGCCGGACACAACAATATAGGTAAGGCCTTTTTTTCTTAATTATTTCATGAATTTCATGAAATAATTAAAAAAAATTGAAGTGGGGCTTCGCACTATATTTGTGTCCAGCCAGGTACAGCAGGCAGGAACGGGCTGCCCCCAAACCACCAGCTGACTATTTGTACCTGGCCGGACACAACAATATAGGGAAGGCCTTTTTTTCTTAATTATTTCATGAATTTCATGAAATAATAAAAAAAAAAATACGTGGGGCTTCGCCCTATTTTTGTGTCCAGCCAGGTACAACTAGGCAGCTGGGGGCTGGAATCTGCAGCGCAGGGAGGCCCAAGCTTTCTGGGCCCCCCCCCCCGCTGCAAATTGCAGTCCGCAGCCACCCCGGAAAATGGCGCGTTCATAGAAGCGCCATCTTCTGGCGCTGTACCCAACTCATCCAGGGCCCTGGTGCGGTGGCTCACTGGGTAATAAAGGGGTTAGGGCCAGCTTGGTATTATCAGCTGGCCCCAAGCCCAAAATTCATGGGGTCACGCCAGTATTAGACATGACCGCCATGAATTTCTAGTAAAGTATTTAAAAAAAACACAACACCCAGAATAAAGTCCTTTAATTGAAATAAACACACAATTCTTTATTGTTCTAAATTAAACCATACTTACCATCACACCCATTCCAGCTGAAGCCAACGATCTCCTGCAATAAAAGAAAAATAATAAACCAACCTCATCCTTACCTTTCCATGGTTCCCAGGACAGCTTCAGCTCTGCTACATCGAGATGACTGGCTGGACCGCAGCAGAACGCTGCCATCCAGCCTGTCATCCCGCGGACACTGAGAAGCGCAGGCATGCTTGCGCTCCTCACTGTCTCGCTGTGACGGCATCCAGATGAGCCGAGGTCATGTCCAATGAACTCGGCTCACCTCATGCACGTCACTGACAGCGTGGGAAAATTCTCACGCTGAAGTGCTGAGTGCAGGAGAATTCTCCCACGCTGTCAGTGACGTGCATGAGGTGAGCTCATGTCCAATGAACTCAGCTCACCTCATGCACCTCACTGACAGCGTGGGAAAATTCTCCTGCACTCAGCACTTCAGCGTGAGAATTTTCCCACGCTGTCAGTGACGTACATGAGGTGAGCCGAGTTCATTGGACATGACCTCGGCTCATCTGGATGCCGTCACAGCGAGACAGTGAGGAGCGCAAGCATGCCTGCGCTTCTCAGTGTCTGCGGGATGACAGGCTGGATGGCAGCGTTCTGCTGCGGTCCAGCCAGTCATCTCGATGTAGCAGAGCTGGAGCTGTCTTGGGAACCATGGAAAGGTAAGGATGATGTTGGTTTATTATTTTATTTTTATTACAGGAGATCGTTGGCTTCAGCTGGAATGGGCGTGACGGTAAGTATGGTTTAATTTAGAACAATAAAGAATTGTGTGTTTATTTCAATTAAAGGACTTTATTCTGGGTGTTTGTGTTTTTTTGGAACTTTGACTATGGGGTTAGTAATGGGGGTGTCTTATAGACGCCTCTCCATTGCTAACTTGGGCTTGATGTCAGCTGGCATTATAAGCTGACATCAACCCCAGCCCTATTACCTCACTGCCACCGCTACAGGGCAGTGGGAAGAGCGAGGCTAAGTGGCAGAATTGGCGCACCCTATGGATGCGCCATTTCTGGGGCGGCTGATGGCTGGTGTTTCTAGCCTGGGAGGGGGCCAATATTCATGGCACCCTTCCTGAGCTATTAATATCAGCCCCCAGCTGTCTGCCTAGCCTTTGCTAGCTATTAAAATAGGGGGGACCCCACGTCATTTTTTTGGGGGGGTCCCCCATTTTAATAGCTAGTAAAGGCTAAGTATTCAGCTGGGGGCTGATATTAGTAGCCTGGTAAGCTCCGTGGGTATTACCCCCTTCCGAGGCTTCAAACATCTGCCCCAGCCGTCTGTTTAACCTCCGCTAGAGCCTAAAATTATGGGGGATCCCACGCCAATTTTTATTTTAATAAATCCTTTATTTTAACACTAAATGACAAGTACAGTAACCAACACTGTCACTGTACTTATTATAAATGTGACTGACATGTTTCTATCTATCTAATCTATGTGTGATGCTCTATCTTTCTGTTCTAAATTGTCGGGTACAGATGCTGAATTGCCGGCCGGCTTTTTTAAAGAGACAGTGCATGAAAACACTATTATTTTTTTTAATAAATCCTTTACACTAAATGACAAGTACAGTAAGCAACACTGTCACTGTACTTATTATATATGTGACTGACATGTTTCTATCTATCTAATCTATGTGTGAAGCTCTATTCTTTCTGTTCTAAATTGTCGTGTACAGATGCTGAATTGCCAGCCGGCTTTTTTAAAGAGACGGTGCATGAAAACACTAATATTTTTTTTAATAAATCCTTTACACTAAATGACAAGTGCAGTAACCAACACTGTCACTGTACTTCTTATATGTGTGACTGACATGTTTCTATCTATCTAATCTCTTGTGTGATGCTCTATTCCTTCTTGTCTAAATTGTCGGGTACCGGTATATGCCACTGCTGAATTTGCCGGCCGGCTTTTTTAAAGAGAGTGTCTTCTGAGCAGTTTGTCAGCTTTTGGACACCTTTGCAGGTGTTTTCTATGTGTTTCTATGTGTTTTTGTTTGCCTGCCATTGGTTTTAACGGTGTTCGACGGTGTTCGACGAACAGTTCGACGAACAGTTCGACGAACAGTTCCTCGAACATCCCGGTGTTCGACGAACCGAACCCGAACACTACGGGGGTGGCTCAACACTAGTGACGACTCCAGAAGTCAATAGGAGAATAGCTATGGGCAAATCAACAATAAAGTCACTGGACAAGGTTTTCAAATTAAGAAACATTTCACTGATGACAAACACGACTAAAACATATTTGGTCTATTCTGTGGTAACATGTGGAATGCGAAATCTAAACGATAAAGAACCAAGACAAAAGAAGAATCAAAGCCTTCAAAATGTGGTGCTGGAGAAGGATGTTATCAATAACATTGACGGCAACAAGAACTTACAAATCAATTTTGGAACAAATGAAGCCAGACATGTCACTGCAAGCAAGTATCACCAAGCTATGACTTGCCTACTTTGGACACATCAAACGAAGCAAGCAGTCGCTGGAGAAGGACATAATGGTCGGAAGAATAGAATGAACAAGGTGAAGAGGAAGACCAGCAACCCAATGGCTTGATACTATCAAGATAACGGTGTAGAAGACCCTGGTGGACCTATCTAGGCTTGCACAAGATCATTCATCCATCAAGTTCCCATGGCACGAGATCGAACCGAAGGCCGCTAAAAGAATAAATGAACATAGTAAAAATAAAACTCAATAAATAATGGCAGATTTTTTTATTCCAACCACTCCTTAAAAAATAATTAAAAGTAATACAATATATTAAATATACTACCAGATGATCTCCACTTGGGCTAGGGAAGATTAAAAAGGGTGTCCGCTATCGTCGTTATAAGTTTCCACAGTGTGCTGTATAAATATAAAAAATATCTATACTTACTGTACCTCCTGGATCAGCTGGGCTAACGCTCATGTGTTCCCGCTGATTCATGACAAGCAATTTCACATGATCTCTACAGCTAAATTTGTCCCTCAATGATGAGTAGCATAGAAAATGTGAAGAACAGCATTGTCATTGGGAAGAACAATGTAGTTATTGTGAAGGCTGTAATCAACTGAAGGATGCAAATCGGCTGAAGTGGTCATATGACATTGGGGACAAAGAACTCACAGCGGAGGAGCATGTCTGGGAGGTATGTATACAGTTGAAACCAGAAGTTTACATACACTGTATAAAAAGACTATTTGTCAAATGCCAGAATGATGAGAGAGAGAAAGAGAATGTTTTCAGGCATTTTTATTACTTACTGCAAAGTCAAAAGTTTACACACACTAAGATTACTATTGTGACGCTGAGTCACTTTTCACGACCAGGCCGTGAGACGGAAACGTCAAGGAGTTCGAAGTCAAAGCCAGGAGGGTACATCATAAACAGAGGGAAGAGGCAAAGGCGTAGTCAGGTAGCGTACCATTGGTCAGAGTACCAGGAGGATAGCAGATGAGAGCATAAGAGGTTACAGAGATGGATGGTCAGAACAAGGTCCAAGTTCAGGCAACAGAAGATCAATAAACAGAACAAAAGGCACAAAGAACAAACCACACACTAGCTGAATGTACATCTGGCAGAGATCTGGGACAAACAGCTCAGTTAAGTAGCCAGGCATTCACCTGGGATAATGAACACCTGAAATAACATTTCCCACATGTCTACTTTATGTTAGCACAATTTTGGATTAACATTTTTTTTTTGTTAGGAAGTTATAAGGGTTAAAAATTGACTAGCGATTTCTCATTTTTCCAACAAAATTTACAAAAACATTTTTTTAGGGACCATATCACATTTGAAGTGAATTTGAGGGGCCATTATGACAGAAAATACCCAAAGTGACTCCATGCTAAAAACTGCACCCCTCAAAGTGCTCAAAACCACATTCAAGAAGTTTATTAACCTTTCAGGTGCTTCACAGGAATTTTTGGAATATGGAAGAAAAAAATGAACATTTAACTTTTTTCACAAAAATGTTACTTTAGATCCCAATTTTGTTATATTCGCAAGGGTATCAGGAAAAAATGGACCACAAAATTTGTTGTGCAATTCCTCCTGAGTACGCCGATACCCCATATGTGGGAGAAAACCACTGTTTAGGCACATGGCAGGGCTTGGAAGGGAAGGAGTACCATTTGACTTTTTGGATGTAAAATTTGCTTGAATAATTAGCGGATGCCATGTTGCATTTGGGGAGGCCATGATGTGGAAATCCCCCACAAGTGACCCCATTTTGGAAACAAGACCCTTAAGGGAACTTATCTAGATGTGTGTTGAGCACCCTGAACCCCCAGGTGCTTCACAGAAATTTATAACATTGAGCTGTAAAAATATAATTTTCACATTTTCCCCACAAAATGTTTTTCAGCCTCCAATTTTGCATTTTTATAAAGGTAACAGGAGAAATTGCACCATACCATTTGTTGTGCAATTTCTCCTGAGTAAGCTGATACCCCACAAGCGGGGGAAAACTACTGTTTGGGTGCACTGCAGGGTTCGGAAGGGAAGGAGTGCCATTTGACTTTTTGAATGTAAAATTTGCTTGAATGATTAGCGGACGCCATGTTGCATTTGGGGAGCCCCTGATGTGCCTAAACAGTGGAACTGTGTGACTCCGGACGCTGGTCCTTCTGTAAGCCCTACCCTGGGAGATGGAGGACTCGGAGTTGGGTCCTGTGATGTAGAGATGAGGTGCAGCCGTGGCCCGGACCCACTCCGTGCCCAGGGTCGTCACACTAAAGACAAAAGAGATGGTACGGGCTTATCCGGGTTCAGTGGCTGATCTCGACTACGCCACCTGTGGCACCTGGTGAAGGCCACCAGCGCTGCTGCAGTCAGCTGAGGCATGGTGTTATGGCAGCCGTCGTTGTTACTACTCCCCACAGGTGGAGCAGGGCCTCAGGGCAGAGGGACAGGATGGAGGGGGTAGTAGTCTAGGAGGTCTGGTGCTGCGTAGTGCGGTGTAATGCAGAATAAAGAGTCTGGAGGCCATAGGGGTTAACTTCCAGGGTTTTTACTCACGTTGAAGAGTACAACTGCAAGGCTTCCTTCTGCTCCTCACGGAGTTCTGTGGTCACCAGAGACGGGGGGATCAGACAACCTCCGAGTAAGTCCAGCGTTCAATCAGGACCCCGCACCAGAGTGTTCCTAGACTTCAGACCAGGTCCTTTCCTGTCTGTGTGTGTGTAGATAGGCCGGGTCTCCTTCTGAACTTCTCTCAGAAAAAGGGTACGGGTGGCGGCTCCGCTCCTTCCGATACCCGGTGGGATCCTCAGGGCCTACCGGGCTTTCCCGACCAGGACGTGTCGTAGCAAGGTCGGGTGTTGGGGGCCGGTACCCCTCTTGCAGCCGGAATCCCTCTGAATAGATCAGGTTGGCGAGGACAGGTGGCGTATACCGCTCCGTCTGCATCCTCCCTGGGATCCATTTGCGGTGGAGCTACACTCTTAAGCTCCGGGCCTTCTTGGTCATGGTCCTTGACCGGGCTGAGACATACATTATCTGCAGCCTGCCCCTCGACCCAAGGCCGGGGTACGAGGGGCCGTGTCCCCGTCCTCTGCAGGTCCACAGAGGATCCATGCTCAGGGAGGAGAGATCACAATAAGAAACAGTCAAAGAACCAAGAGCCAAAATGGCAGTATGTTAAATATGAATTATTAAGTGTCACTAAAATGTGAGTCCTCCACCCTCACCCACTAAATGGTTTCCCTATCTCTTGGTTACCTAGTCTCCCAATTACCAGGAGGGGCAGCACCTAGTGCATTCTAGCCCCCTCTGGTGGGAGAAGTGTGGTGTTGGATGTGGAGGTGGGGTCCTGACTATCACACTGTTCTTACCTCAGAGGAGGAACACTACACTCCATTAGAGAAGTGCAGTATCCCTGTGGCGGTCGAACCCTCAGGGGCGCCACAGAACCCCCCACAAGTGAAACCATTTTGGAAACTACACCCCTCAAGGATTTTATCAAGGGTTATAGTGAACATTTTGAACCCAGAGGTACGACACAGAATTTGATAACATTAGGTCATCATATTGAATAAGTTGTCATTAGTCTTGAGTGCAAGTGCTCGCTACTTGAGTTTGCATCGAGTACTCGGGTATGCACCAAGTGTCGTGGGTGTTCGAGTGACATGCTTGAGACCCTGCTCCGCATATTTCACGGTTGTTAGACATCCAAAAAAATACATGCGGGGATCGCTTGTGCATGGCAGGCATTCCCACAAGGCTTTTTTGGCTGTATAACAGCTGCAAAACATATGGGGCGGAGACTCGAGCATGTCACTAGAGCACCCGCGATACTCGGTGCATACCCAAGCGCCCGATGCAAACTCAAGTAGTGAGCACTTGCGCTCAACACTAGTCGACATATTGTCGTCATTTTTTTCTTTACTTTTGAAAAAATCGTTAAAGTCCCGGACCCTGGACAAGGACTTCCCCTGGAAGTCCGTGTTACTGCTTGGGTTCGGGTGTTTCACGTGCTGTTACTTGCGCAGGAAACAAAGGGTCTGATCATAGTAATTGTATTACCGTGGTCAGAGAGCTGTGACATCATGCTGACAGTTGTCAGCATGATACCACAGCTGTGACAGGTGACCTGGCGGTAAATAGCTTACCGCGGGTCTTAGGTGCCGGCTGATGGTACTACTACCACCATCAGCGGGCACAGGCAGCGCAGGATGGGAGCAGTAGTCTCCCATCCGCCGGTGGCTGTGCGCTGCTGAGTGTAAAAAAAAGAAATGTTAAAATTAATAAAAAAATAATAAAATAAAAATAAAACACATTATACTCACCTACACCTTGTCCCCCAGGTGATCAAGGGCTTCGGGGACTAGTTGTACGGTGAGTATATGGTGTTTTTTTATTTTTTATTTTTTGCAGGGGCGGTGTATTATTTTAATACTTTTTTATTAATTTTAACATTTCTTTTTTTACACTCAGCAGCGCATAGACGCTGGCGGATGGGAGACTACTGCTCCCATACAGCGCCGCCTGTGCTTGCTATTTCCTATGGCAGGAGGCGCCGGCTGATGGTGCCGCGATCAGAGCCTGTGTTTCCTGAGCTGTCATGCAAATGACAGAGCAGGAATCCAGGTAAATTCGGGTGCGGGGTTCAGGTTCGGGTACTTTTCTGGTACCCGAACCCGAACTTTAAAAAGACTGTTCGGTGTTCGGCTACATTAACTGAACCCGAACAGTGACGGGTTCGCACATCACTAATCCCAACCCTAATACAACCTTAACCCTAGCCCAACCGTAACTCTAGCACAACCCTAACCCTAGCTCAACCCTAACCCTAGCACAACCCTAACCCTAGCTCAACCCTAACCCTAGTTCAACCCTAACCCTAGCCCAACCCTAACCCCAGCCCTAGCACAACCCTAACCCAACCCTAACCCCAGCTCAACCCTTACCCTAGCCCAACCCTAGCTCAACCCTAGCCCAATCCTAATCGTAGCCCAAACCAAGCCCAACCCTAACCCTAGCACAACTCTAACCCTATCGCAACACTAACCCTAATCCTAGCACAACCCTAACCCTAGCAGAACTCTAACCGTAGCACAACCCTAACCCTAGCACAACCCTAACCCTAACACAACCCTAACCCTAAAGTTTATTTTTTATGCCGTTCTCATGCCGTATAAGTGATTAGATGACTTTATTCTTTGGGTCAGTGCAATTACAGTGATACCAGATTCATATCGGGTTTTTATGACTGATAGCTGTCACATACTAAAAAACCCTTTTTTAGCAAAGACTAGTTTTTGCATCACCATATTTTGAGAGCAATAATTTTTCCATATTTTGGCCCACAGAGTCATGTGATGGCTTGGTTTTTGTGGGACAGGTTGACGTTTTTATTGGTGCCATTTTCAGGCATGTAATATTTTTTGATCGCTTTCTATTCCGATTTTTGGGAGGCAGAATAAACAAAAACCAACAATTCAGGAATTGCTTTTTTTGTTTTTTTATGCTGTTCTGCATGTGGTAAAATTGATAAGGCAGCTTTATTCTTCAGGTCAGTACGTTTACAGCGGTATCACATTTATATTTTTTTATATTTTGGTGCTTTTACACAATAAAAACAATTTTATAGAAAAAAGAATTGTTTTTTGCATCGCTTTATTCTGAGAGCTATAACTTTTTTATTTTTCTGCCAATGGAGCTGTATGGCTTCTTGTTTTTTTGTGGGACAAGATGACATTTTCAGCAGTACCATTTTTATTTACAATTGCCTTTTTGATTGCGTTTTATTACATTTTTTGTTTAGCAGTATGATGATAAAGCATCGTTTTTTGCTTAGTTTTTTATTTTTATTTTTTACCCTGCTCTCTGAAGTTGTTGACTAGTGCGACAATTTTATAGGTCAGGTTGTTCCAGATGCGGCAATACCAAATATGTGTACTTTTATTGTTTTTGTTTTTTTTCATAAGAATATTTATTTACAGGTACAGCATATTTTTATTTTTTGGGGTTATTTTTTTCATTTAAATATTTTTACAATTTTTTTTTCCAATTTATGACACTTTTGGAACTTTTACACTTTGTCCCACTATGGGACTTTCACTTTTTGCAGTTTAATCAGCTGTATAGCATAGAGATGCAGCAACATCCCTGTGCTGTACAGCCTGTCAGCGCTGCCCAGGGAGAAGTTACTTTGATCGCGCACTGCGCATGATCAAAGTAGCTTCCTGTTCTTTGGTGACCACTGTGACCCGGCAAAGACGGCGTGAGACGCCGGAGAGGAGGTAAGCAACGTCGCATAACTCCCCCCTTGCTCCCTCAATGCTGTGATCGACTTCGATCGCAGCATTTTGGGAGTTAATGTGCAGGTTGCGGTGGGGCACATAGTACCGGATGTCAGCTGTGACAATCAGCTGACACCCGGCGGCGATCACGCCTGCACAGCCTGTGTGCTGGAGAAATTGCCATGGCATACTATTCTGTAGTACTATATCTGGCCCAAAAAGCCCAGGGCACAGGTACGGAAATGTACGCCCAATATCAGAAAGGGGTTAAACATTCTCTCTCTCTCATTATTCTGGCATTTGGCAAATATTAATAATTATGGTAATCCTAATTGACCTAAAACGGAAAAGGTTTATTCTGATTTTATGCCAGATAATGTATATTGTGTATGGTGTGTATGTAAACTTCTGGTCTTCTGGTTTCAACTGTATATTTTTTTTTTATTTATACAGTCCACTGGAGCAGTTAATAATAAGTCCATTACTTGACAACCTCTTTAACATGTAAGTAATAGTCATTATTTATTTAATCATATTTCCTGCTATTTTTTCTTTTTAAATCTTGAACAACCCTTTAAAACTGGCTGCATCTGTCAGTGGTAAATTTCACTATAATTTTCCTTGACCTTTTTGCATGAGTATTTCTGTCTTTCAAATCTAATTATTGTCACCACCTCCAATTATTTACATTCAAACTCTGCAAATGTGTGATGCAAAACCTACTGCATGATTTATGGAATAAGCACTGCATCTTATTTAAAAGAGAAACAAAACTAAATTAAAAATTTATTTGAAATTAATTGAAAACAGATGATGCCCAGTTCTAAAGATAAGTGTGATTATTATTCCCCATTCTGTGACTTTAAGCAAAAACATTATATTTGTATTCAAAGGACTAACTTCTTTGAGTGACACTGAAGTTTAGATGGATCTGCAGGATTTAGGTGACAGTTATGCATTATGTTATTATACAGGATTGATCAAAGTCTTTGTGTGTCACCCCAGGTCTGGATGCCACAAACAATAAAGGCTGTGTCTGAGAGCAGGAGGGAGGTTCCCTGGTCAGGGACCATTAGCATGCAGCACCTCCTGTCCCAGGCCAGTAGGGGGAGCAGGCAGCCCCTATAAAAGCTGGAACTGGGGCAGGGTTAGAGAGACCAGAGCCCACTTCTGAAGTGTCCAGAATGGTTCTCAGAGAAGAGGGACAGGTCAGCAGCAGCTGAGGAGTCCGTGAGGCAGAGGAGAGACTGCGAGCCAGGGACAGAGGCGACAAGAGCCGGTCCTGGCTGAGAGAAGTACACAACCGGACATTGGGGTCCGAGGCAGTCAGGGTTGCAAGCCCAGCAGCAGAGAACCAACCCGCGAGGGATTTCAGGTCCCTTGGCCTAAGAAGCCTGGAGGATCCGCCACACAGAGGGACCAGTACAGCAAGGAGAAGCAAAAGGTACCCAAGGCCCGAGTCGCAAGCCATGCAGGCAAAGTACACGGCCAGCTCAGGGACGTGGGCTATTACACCACGAAAAGGGGGATAGTCAGCAAGAGCATAGAGAGAGAACGGTAGGCCTACACACTCACCCTGACCAGTGGGGCTTGCCCGAATGCTCTCAGATACCCAGGCCCATTCCTAACCGGTACTCCTGTTGGGTCAGTAGTAACATCTGCAATAAAGACCCTGGACTGTTTGAAGCGGACTCTGAACTCTTACTATTGAGGCCTGCACTATCAACCCCAGCATCCACCTACACTGCCCTGAGGCTACACTCTTCCCGTGGGGAGTTGTCCTACCCCTGTGCTGCACACCAATACCAGCCTCAGTGGTCTGCCTTGCAGCAGCAATTATCCCTGACCGCAATCCACGGGTGGCGTAGTCGGACATTCAAAACACTGATAAATAGACTGCCACAATTTGGTCTGACAACCCTGAGCCATGGGATCGGGTTGCCACTACTACTCCCAGCATCGCATAGAAGCCCGGTTTCGGGTGCCCCACGGCCCAGGGGGCGAGTCATTTGTACTTTGAACTAATGGCCCCCCTCATTTCCACATTTAAGAATGGGAGTTAATGGTCCTATGCAGTGGCATACATAGAAATCACAAAGCTCTATAGCAAAAGTCCAAATGAGGTCCCCTCTCTACATGCCCCTGTCACGGTCAGGCCATCACTCAACCTCCTTTGTCACATGGAATGGTGGACTATATAGGTGGTTCATGTCATTTTACCGCTCAATCTCACACTTGCTCCCCATTCAGGCTACAGATTGAACACAGAGCGTACCCCCAACCAGTCCACACAGACAAGATACTCAATGCTGCCAACACTTACCAAAAGTCCCAATTCCATGCACACAATATACTCACAGCCTGCAGGTCATATACAGGTCATGCACAAACTACCAGTTAGCCTTTACAGTGACAGGTTCTTTAGGGCAACAATGCAAAGCTATTCACATTTTAGGCTTTAATACACAAAATGAACAGTGCTTAAAATGTATATAAAAATAGAAAAGTAGCAAACATATATAAAAGGTGCAGTTATAAAAATAAAAGGTGAGAAAACAGGAAAGTTCTCTACTTTGCATTCTGGAGACATTGGAACATATGGGAACTTATATACAACATATTTTATAAAATACATTTAAATTACAATGGCCTATCTTCACTACAGTCCCCCACAAAAAAATTGGTGGAGTAGGCAGAGTGATGCATGTCAACTTTTAAACTCAGGGAGAGGTACATGTATTATAGCAGGTACACAGTAATTATGCCAATGTTCACGCCCATTAGTTTTTTCGCCCACTACTACAAACTCCTTTAATGGTCCTTATAAAGTATAATACCCTAAAAACTGCCCCCATACTGCATGATACCCCCACAGTTAATTCCTCCCACAGATCCCCTTACGCACATTATCATGAGATCACAGTGCCTCCAGCAAATTAGATGCCCAAAATTGCCCAAATCGATGGGAATAATGCTCAAATGACATGGGAACAGGATGGGGAAGACACCTGGAAGCATTTCTGACTCCCAGGTCACTGCTGTCAACAGTGTTGTCCGAGATATTACGCCACTTTTACGGACTCACAATAAAACAAATCCAAAATGGATTTTCCGGGGAAATATATTAAGGAACATCCTTTCCAGGGTAATGACTTGTGTATAAGGCACAATAAATAACCAAAACCAAAAATACTCCTCCACACCTCGGGCTATGTTAACACGTAGCGTTTTTGATGCGTTTTTGTAGTTTTGCATTGCTTTCATCCAAGACAAATGCATTCACTGGGAAATTTCATTTTAACATTTTACAACCTTATCTAGCCATGTGGTGTGTGACACATCATCAGACACATGCATACAGTGCTGAAAAGACATGGGAACAGCATGGGGAAGACCCCTGGAAACATCTCTGACTCCCAGGTCACTGCCTAAAAGTGTACCCAGCATAAGTGATCCTTGGCGCATGCGAAGATGCCTCCCACCATGCACCTGTCATTGCAGACTTGCAACAATCACCTTCCACATCCTTGTCCCAGTGCAGCGTTCAGTTGTCCCTATACCATTCCTTGGAATGCAAGCGCAAATATGCAGCCAGCCAGCCAGCCACCCACAGGCTGAAATACTATATTGCTAAATTTTTGACAGCTGCTTGCACTTGAAATGTGGCCTTTTAGACCCGTGGAGGCGGACGCTGTCCACAATGTTATGGCGGCGGCGACCGGGTATCCATACTCAGTCCACAGCCGCCACTATTTGTCCCGGTGTCGTCTCCGCCTTCCTCAAGCAAGGGTTCCACAACATTACCCGTGCCCTCCCCAGTGAACTTACTAGGAACGACCGCCTAACCACAAACACATGGTGAAGTGAATGTGGCCAGGGACGGTACAGAGCCTGTCCACAGCTTTTTTTGCTGAGTTGTATTTCAGCACAGCCATATTCTTTAGCTAGATGAAAAGACTTGGGAAACCATATCTACTCCAGCTGTCATTTCTCCCAGAAAGTCCTCTTAAAGCCGCTTTCACTTGAAATGTGTCATTTTCAGCTCGTGGAGGCAGAAGCTTTTCACAACCTCATGCCGGCGGCAGCTGGGTGTCCATACTCGGTCCCCAGCCGCTGCAATTTCTCCCGGTATCGTCTCCGCCTTCCACAAGCACGGGTCCCTCAACATTACCCGTGCCCTCTCCTGTGTACTTACTGGGAACGATCGCCTAACCACAAAAACACGTGGACAGGTGAATGTGGCCAGGGACTGTATGGAGCCAGTCCACAGGTTTTTTTGCTGAGAGTTGTATTTCACCACAGCCATATTCTTTAGCTTGGTGAAAGGACTGGTTGGTATAGAGGGAAACCGTATCTGCTCTGGGTGTCATTTCTCCCAGGAAGTCCTCTAATGCAGCTTGTTGCAGAAGCAATGGCAGCCTGTCCAACATCAGCTCACACTTGTAGGTGGTGCTTTGACACACAAACATCTTTCTTTAACCATTTAATTTCATGACTACAGAGTTGGCCAATGGCCTGCTCTGCAATGTGGTTTGAGAAATAGCATGCATAAGCACATCCGATCCACATTAAAAAAGCAGCCATAGAGTGTCCGGGAACCTTCCCCCACACTTTTCTTAGCCAGGGCTTCTTCTCGTCAGGGTTGAACGGGTCCACCAGAAAACTTGAGACTCTTCCGGTGGGCCCTTTCTTCTCCTTCAGGAGAGTTCATAGTGCCGAGGTGAGGCCATGATGATGATTGAGGCCACCATCTGCTTAGTTTTCTGTTACTTGGAATGCAAGCGCAAGTATGCAGCCAGGCACCCACCCACCCACAGGCCACAATACTAAACTGCCAGATTTCTGGGCAGCTGCTTGCACTTGAAATGTTGCCTTTTAGGCTTGTGGAGGTGGAAGCTTTTCACAACCTCATGCCGGTGGCGGCCGGGTGTCCATACTCGGTCCTCAACCACCACTATTTCTCCCAGTGTCGTCTCCACCTTCCACAAACACGGGTCCCACAACATAACCCGTGCCCTCCCCAGTGAACTTACTGGGAAGGACCACCTACCTACAAACACGTGGTTAAGTGAATGTGGCCAGGGACGGTACAGACCAGTCCACAGCTTTTTTTGCAAAGTTGTATTTCACCACAGCCATATTCTTTAGCTCGGTGAAAGGACTGGCATAGAGGGAAACCGTATCTACTCCGGCTGTCATCTCTCCGTCACCAGGTTCCGCCCATTGTCACACACGACCATGCCTGGCTGTATGTTCAGCGGTGAGAGCCACAGATGAGGCTGCTGTATTACAGCTTTCAACAACTCTGCATCGGTGGGCGGTTTGTCACCTAAGCATTAAGCATGTTATCTTCAGCACAGCCTGTTGCCACTTGGCCAAGGAAGTGCTGCAGTGCCTTCAGCTTGTGACTGATGTGGTTATTTCGGAGATGGAGGAGGAGGTGCAGGAGCTGAACAATGTGATTACATTCAGGTTACATTGGCGACTCTGTTTTTTATATTAAAGAAAGATCTTACTGTTTTGTTTTTTTTTTACCTTATTTTTTAAGACAAATGCATTCACCGGGAAATGTCATTTTAACATTTTACAATCTTACTGTTATGCACACGCCCGGACTGACTGGCGTGTGCGTGTTTAGTGATCCCACTGGACCATGAACCGGAGGGTGCCTGGAGGGGCATAACTAAGTATCTACCCGATCCGACCAAGGTCGCAAGACGGCTAACGACGCCTGTGCACCAGGGAGGAACCGAGCAGAGGGACCAGGTGCTACTCCAGGTCAGACCCCGACACGGCTGTTGACCCACTCCAGAGAATACAGGAACAGGCAGGTTAGCCTGGCACACAGACTGGTGGGTATAGGCATGCATGGCTGGTATGCAGACAGGCGGGCACTGGTAAGCACGACTGGTATGCAGGCAGGGGGTACTGGCAAGCACGGCTGGAGTGCCGACAGGGAGGCACTAGCAGGTTGGAGTACAGACTGGATAAGGTCCAGTACAGACTGGGACTCAGGAACAGAACTGCAGATGCAGTAGGCAAGCAGAGCAGAGCGAGATCGCTGGAGCGGTGAACAAGAGCAGAGCAGGACGAGGCTGCCAGAGCGGTGAGCAAAGGCAGGGCAGAGCGAGACCGCTTGGAGCGGTGAGCAAAGGCAGGGCAGAGCGAGACCGCCTGGAGTGGTGAGCAAAGGCAGAGCAGAGCGAGGCCGCCTGGAGCGGTGAACAAAGGCAGAGAAAAGCGAGAACCGCCGGAGCGGTGAGCAAGGCAGAGCAGGCAGGAACCGCCGGAGCGGTGAGCAAGTCAGAGCAGAGAGAAACCACCGGAGTGGTGAGCAAGGCAGAGCGGGCAGAAACTTCCGGAGCGGTGAGCAAGGCAGAGCAGGCAAGAACCGCCGGAGTGGTGAGCAAGGCAGGGCTGAGGGGACAGGGCTCTGTTCACATGGAACAGACTGGAAGGGAATGGCAGAACCAGGTACACACAAGATACTTGTAATGAAGTAGCGAGTGGACTCTAAACTCACAAACGGAAGTACAGCGACAATGAGTAGGAGTTAGGTGCAGGTTCAGACTCTGCAGAAAAAAGGGAAGGTGCGGGCATAGAGAAAAACAGGAAACAGGCTAGGAGAGTGTTCAGACAGGAACTGTGTTCAGACAGGAACTGACACTGCAGCGAGATACAGGAGCGAGTCTGGGTATGCGGCCCCAAGAGGGCGGGACGAACAGGCTAGGAGCGTGTTCAGACTGGCCTGGAAATACAGCCTCCAGGAAGGCAGACAGGCAGGAGAAACAGAACAGGACCTGGCGCATTCAGAGTCAAAGAGCACACTGAATGAACGAGATGCTCAGACATCAGCTCCAGAGTGGAGCTGGTTTAAATATCCAGTGACGGACAGCAATAGGCTGAGGACGCCTTAGGGGTGTGCCCGCAGCAGCTACAAGAAGCAGGAAGTAATCGGGCCGCCGCCCTAAGCAGCCAGAACAGAGGCAAACAGACAGCATGGAGGGAAGCCAGGCTATCAGACTGGACCGATGATCAAGTTTGCGATCTTGCATAGTGGGGGATGGTGCACCACGCAAGAACGCCACCAGGTATGCTACAGTACCCCCCCTTTTACACCCCTTCTTCTTCAAGCCTGCAAGGGTGTTCCGCAGAGAATTTGGAGGCCAATCCTTCTCTTCAAGAGGACTACCTCTTCTGTCCACCAGAGGAAACGAACCTGGTCTCATTATCTTGGTAACTAGGATGCTTCCTCCCATCATGCCATCCTCAGCAACAGATGAAATGGGTGAAGTACCGGGAACAGCACACAGAAAAGTCTCTCTCCATTTATTATCAGATAGCACCCCGGTGGATTCAGGAGACAACTGGAGGTCCTCCGGCTGGTTGGAGGGGTGCAGAGACTCAGGGGTAACCATTGCTTCGGACAGCACTTGATCCAGCTCACTGGATGAAGTAGGCGAAGCACCAGGTACAGGGTGTAAGAAAGTCTTTGTCCATTTGCTATCAGGTAGCATCCCGGAGGGTTCAGGAGACAACTGGAGGTCCTCCGCCTGGTTGGCGGGGTGCAGAGACTCGGGGGTAACCACTGCTTTGAGGTACCCGTTGACAAGCTCACTGGACGGAGCGGGCGAAGTATCGGGTACCGGGTGTAGGAAAGTCTCTCTCCATTTGCCATCAGGTGGTACCACGGAGGATTCAGGAGACAACAGGGGGTCCTCCGCCAGGTTGGAGGGGTGCAGGGACTCAGGGGTAACCACTGCTTTGAATTACCCCTTGCCAAGCTCACTGGACGGAGCGGGCAAAGTATCAGGTACCGGGTGTAGGAAAGTCTCTCTCCATTTGCCATCAGGTGGTATCCCGGAGGATTCAGGAGACAACAGTAGGTCTTCTTGCATAGTGGGGGATGGTGCACCATGCAAGAATGCCACCAGGCATGCTACACTTATCTGGCAATGTGGTGTCTGACACATCATCAGGCACATCCTATTTCATTTATGATGGAGGGACTCTGAAAGTCATAAAGCCTATTTTTATAGGGCCATCAGGCGGCCCTTGCTATTCTTAAATGGCCAGCAGTTGGCCCTTGCTATTGTTAGAGAGCCATCAGCCAGCTATGCTTTGTTGAAGTATGGCAAGGGCGGCGGAAGCTGTAGATGACTTTCTAAAATGGGCACACAGGTGGCGTACTTTGACAAGCTGATCAGGCAGCCTCGGGTAGGATTTGAGAAATCGCTGAACCACAAGGTTAAGCACATGGCCCAGGCATGGTACGTGTGTGTGCTCACCTCAGAGCCGCCACCAGGTTCCAGCCATTGTCACACACGACCATGCCTGGCTGTAGGTTCAGCAGTGTGAGCCACAGATCTGCCTGCTCTTTCAGAGCTGTCCACAACTATTCAGCATTGTGCGGTTTGTCACCTCCTCGGAGATGGAGGCTGAAGAGGAGGAGGAGGCTGAGGGGGATGAGGTACAGGAGCTGTAGACTGTGAGGGCAACCCTGATTGACCTAGGGCCTGCGATCCTTGGCGTCGGGAGGGCGTGTTCCATTCCAAGGTCCGACTTGATCCTGGCTTCCACTATGTTAACCCAGTGTGCCGCCAGCGAGATGAATCGCCCTGCCCACAAGCAATTGTCCACGTGTCCGTGGTTAGGTGGACTTTCCCAGTAACTGCGTTGTTGAGGGCATGGCTAATGTTTTGGGACACATGCTTGTGTAATGCAGGGACAGCACAGAAATAGTGGCGGCTGGAGACCAAGTACCGAGGAACGGCCGCCGCCATCAGGTTGCTTCCGTCTCCAAGAGCCTAAAAGACAACATTTCGAGCGCAAGCAGTCGCGAAATGTGGGAAATTAGTAGTGTGGCCTGTGGGGCTTTGGTTGCATATTTGTGCTTGCGTTCCAAGGACTGGGGTCTGGAGAACTGAACGCTGCGCTGGGACAAGGACGAGGACGTGCTTCCTGATGCTGCTACTTGAGAGTGTGCAATGACAGGTGCAGGGCAGGAGGCATCTTCACATGCACCATGGACAGAGGGATTGGCTTGCATGCTCAACAGCGGAAGAAGCAGTGGTGCCACCTGCAGACACTGTTCCTGGACCCTGGGTTTTGGCCCACAAAGTCGGGTGCTTTGCTGCCATGTGCCTGATCATGCTGGTGGTGGTCAGGCTGGTAGTTTTGCCACCCCTGCTGATGCTGGCCTGGCAGGTGGTGCAAATGGCTTTTTTGGGGTTATCGACAGAGTCTTTAAAAAACAGCCAGATTCGGGAAGAACTAACAGTTGTACTGGCAACTTCCTTCGTGTTGGTGTTACGGGGAACAGGTTGCTTGCCTTCTGTCTGTGGCCACCACACTGCTTCTTCCTGCCTGTTGGGGTGCTCTGCCTCCCTCCCCCTGTATGCTGCTCTCCTAGTTCTGCATGTCCTCCTGCCAGGTTGGGTCAGTTACTATATCATCCACCATCTCATCTTCCACTTCCGCACTCTGGTCCTCCTCCTTACTTTCTGGCAATTGTGTCTCATCATCGTCCACCTCTTGTGACAATTTCTCACTGTCGCCTTCGTGTGACCGTGGCTGCTCAAATATTTGGGCATCGCTACATGCAATCTCCTCTTGCCCCGCTTCAAGTGGACCGGGCGAGAGGCCCGAATCTATAAATGGAAAAGTAAACAGCTCTTCAGAGTGTCCAAGTGTAGGATCAGTTGTCTCTGGGCACTCGGCATGGTGGGAGGAAGCATGTTCAGGGTGAGGAATATGCGGTCCAGACTCACAGCTACTGAGACTTGACAGTGTGGAAGACAAGGTGGTGTTGGTGGCTAAGTGACTGGACGCATTATCTGCTATCCAACCTATAACCTTTTCACACTGCTCTGGGTTCAATAGTGGTGTTCTGCGGTCCCTTATTAATTGGGGCAGGAAGGTCGAGTGAGAAAATGTGGATGCTTCTTGTTGCACAATTACAGCTTGCCCATGGCCTCGGCCTCTCCATGCACCATCACCATCACGTCCAGTTCCCCGTCCCTTGCCACATGCCTTGCCCATTTTAAATGGAGGACAATATCTTCCACGCTCACTACAAATGACTGAATTTGGAGCGAACTTATATGTGATCCGTGTGATGGACAAACCACAGTTTTAAATACCTGGCCTGTAGGTAACTATTTTGAACAGCAAACTGGTGTCAATTGCTTCACTGACCCACTGAAGCAAATTTTTAATGGAGACGAGAAATGGCAGTATTTTCTGAAAACGTATATGTGATCCGTGTGATGGAGAAAACACCGTTTTAAATAGCTGGCATGTAGGTAACTATTTTGAATAGCAAACTGGTGTCAATTGCTTCACTGACACACTGAAAATTTTTTTAATGGAGGCCAGAAATGGCAGTATTTTCTGACAACGTATATGTGATCTGTTTGATGGACAACCACAGTTTTAAATACTTTGCCTGTAGGTAACTATTTTGAACAGAAAACTTGTGTCCATTGCTTCACTGACGAACTGAAAAAAAAAATTTAATGGAGGCGAGAAATGGCAGTATTTTCTGAAAACGTATATGTGATCCATATGACGGAGAAAACACCGTTTTAAATAGCTGGCTGGTAACTATTTTGAACAGCAAACTGGTGTCAATTGCTTCACTGACACACTGAAAATTTTTTTAGTGGAGGCCAGAAATGGCAGTATTTTTTGAAAATGTATATGTGATCAGTGTGATGGACAAACCACAGTTTTAAATAGCTGGATTTTTAGCGTTGTAATATGGAAAGGACCTGGCTGTATTCTGCAGTGCCAACAAGAGGATCCGAAAAAAATTATTCCTGGCCCCTGAGACCTGGGCCTATTTCTAGAAATATCTAACAGCAGCAGCAGACAAAACTGGAATGGAGCCTCTTGTGCTATGTGCACTGCAGTCTGTTATATGCTCTGCCTGCCTGCCTATATACACTGCCTGCCTGATATCTCAGCAGATGGATTAGTCCTCAGAAGGACTGTTTGTTGACATGGATATGTGTCTCTAATATAGTTACACCTACACTAACTAGAAACAAGCAAATTTCTCCCTAGCTCAGCAGCACCTCTCCCTACACTGTCTGATTCCGGAGTGACTGTGACGAGCTTGGCGGCGCCAGGTCTGATATAGACCTGATGACACTGTGTGGCCAGCCAATCACTGTAATGCCGCAACCAACATGGCTACGGCATTACAGTGAGTGGCAGGCAATCCCTACATGTTTATTGGCTCTCTAAAGAGTGCCAAACATGCAGGGAGGAGACCCGAGCTCCGGCAGAGCAACCCCGGAAATACTTGGTGAGAGCCGAGCATCTCACTGCTCGAGATGCTCGGCACTCGCCGAGTATTTCCGAACATCTCGAGAAGTGAGATGCTCGGGCGAGAACTGCGCAGTATCGAGCATGCTCACTCATCACTAATCTCTACAGATGAGCGGATCTTTTGAAATTTGCCGACATACCATAATTTTCACCAAAAATTTGATTTCCAGCCTATAAATTTGCGTGAATCTCAATACTGGAGAGCTTAAAGAAGTTGTCTAATACTTTTACATTGATGCAGGCGAGAGAAAGTGAGGACCGCCCTTACCATAGAAGTTTGTACTTTACAGAAAAAGGAGACAATTCCTCTGACCATAAGAGCTTACATACGTCCATGAGAATTTTCACTTTATAGAAGAGTGTGACTGCCTAGTGACTTTGGAGATGGAAAATGACTCTGTTGTACAAACTGTTCTCCACTGGGAAGCATTGCGATTGCCCAGGGACTTATCACGACTATACAAGGCATTATATTCCATAAGATGTCAGCTGCAGGGCATAATGGGGATGTCAGCGCAGCAATGCAAAATGTTTGCCTGCTCTCTGATTCTTCAGCAGTGTGGAATTGGTGCCAGGAAGGCTTTTGCTTTTTGTTGTGAACCACGAGTTGAATTTCGAAGTGTTCAAATTAGTGTGAAACCACAGATTTCAGAAAATTCTACTCAAACTCAATTCTTTATGGATTGATCCGCTCATCTGTAGTTATGATCAAATTAAAACAATTAAAACAGAATTGAACAAAGTATTTTTATAGTTTTAAATACTATTGAAGCTGATCTTTAAACCCCTTTCTTTCAACTTCTTCACAGCTCTTGCAGCAAGATTATTTTCAAACTCAATGGGCCTATATGACAGAACTACATGTGGCTTAAATCTGTGTTGTCAGTCGACGGAGGGAGAACTTAGTGCTAGTGTTGAGTACAGGAAGTGAGCTCAGTCAGTAGTGTACAGTACATCAGAAAGCTGACAGGCTCTATTCTGGCTGCTAGGGTAGATGTGGGCCTAGCACCATAAACAGTGGATCATCAGCTAAAAGAATCCCTCCACAAGTGTGCCCTTAGCTGGCATGGGAACATTGAGAGAGTCGTCGGGGACCTAGGTGCGCAGGCTTGCAGAAGAAAATAGGACGTGGGGAGAACTAAGATCTGGATATACTGTCTTTGGTGAGGAAAATTCTCTAAGGCTAGAGAATAGTGATGGGTGAGCACTAAAATGTTCGGGTGCTCGATGCTCTGGTAGAGCACATTGGAATACTCGGGTGCTCGACCCGAGCAACGAGCCCAATGTAAGTCTACGGGAAACTCAAGCATTTTTCCAGCAGCTCCCCCTGGCGGTCTACAGAGGGCCTAAAAATTGCTCAAATTGTTGGGAACAGCATGGGGAAGACCCCTGGAAGCATTTCTGACTCCCAGGTCACTTCTGTGAACAACGTTGTCAGAGGTATTGCGCCACTTTTATGGACTCACAATTAAACATACATAAACGAAATCAAAATGGATTTTCCTGGGAAATATGCTAAAGAACATCCTTTCCAGGGTAATGACTTGTATATAAGGCAAAATAAATAACCAAATCAAAATACTCCTCCACACGTAGCGTTTTTGATGCGTTTTTGCACTTTTGTATTGCTTTCAACCGTTTACAAATGCATTCACAAGGAAATGTCATTTGAACATATTACAACCTTTTCTGGCCATGTGGTGTGTGAGACACATCCTGTTTAATTTATGAAGGAGGGACTCTGAAAGCCACAAAGCCTATTTTCATAGGGCCATCAGGGGGCCTTTATTATTCTTAAAGGGCCAGCAGTTTACCCTCACTATTCTTAGAGAGCCATCAGCCGGCAATGCTTTGTTATTCCCATTACTAAAGAGTGGGTCTCCTATACTGTTATTCCGTATGAAGTGAGTGGCAGGGCTGCCCAAAAATTGGACGCACCCCAATACCCCTTTGAAAATGTTGACGCACCCCAATACCCCTTTGAAGATACTTAGAAGAGGGCCTCCTGAAATAAAATGTTCCCATTATTAGGAAGTGGGTCTCCAATAGTGTTGGCCTATGCAGTGAATGTAAGGGTTGCCAAAAATTTGGAGGCACTCCAATGGCCCTTGGAAGAGACGTGGAGGTCAGAGGGCCTCCTGAAAATAACATTACCATTTTTAGGAAGTGGGTCTCCCATAGTGTTGGCCTATGCAGTGAATGCAAGGGCTGCCAAAAATTGGGCGGCACTCCAATGCCCCTTGGAAGAGACATAGAGGGCCTCCTGAAATAAAATGTTCCCATTATTAGGAAGTGGGTCTCCAATAGTGTTGGCCTATGCAGTCTGTAGTTTCTGCGTCTCTGCCCCCTGACAGGCAGAGACGCCGTCCCTCTTAACGCCGCGCTCTGCGCCCGGCGTCCTCTGGCACTCCAGCATCCGCTGCTGCCGGCGCGCGCCGCTTCCCGGGCACTGTGCTTAGAGCGTGCTCCCTCCCTCTTAAAGTGGCCGCGCGCACTGTCATAAGGAGTCCCCGGCCAATGGTCGGAGGACCTCTCATATAAAAGGCACCTCCTCCAAAATGGAGGTGCCCGTGCAAGGTTGTAGCTTTGTGTGTGAAACTCTGCTTCAGCCCTCAGGTCCTGCTGCCAGCCTGACTACCAGTCCAGTCCGGCTGCCTGACTACAAGTCCAGTCCGCCAGCCTGACTACCAGTCCTCTCCGCCAGCCTGGCTACAAGTCCAGTCTGCCAGCTTGACTACCAGTCCTGCCCGCCAGCTTGTCTACTCTCCAGCCCGACAGTCTGTCTACAGTCCAGTCCGCCAGTCTGTCTATGGGCCTTGCACACCTGCTTACCTGGAAGCACCTGCCTGTTACCTGCCATGCCTACCAGCCAGCCTACCTGGAGGCTCCTGCTAGTTACCTGCCGTGTCTGCCAGTCCTTCTACCCGGATCACCCATCAGCCTGCCTCCTGTGCTCATCTGCTGTACCGGTCAGTCCCTGCCTTCTCACCCGTGGGAGTCACCTGCTCTCATACAAGGTCCATCCCAGAGTAGCATCTGGTCCCTCTGCTCGGTCCTTCCCTGGTTACGGAGTCGATTGAGCCGCCGAACGACCTTGGTCGGTCCGAGTTGATACCTAGTTACGCCCCTCTGGCGCCTCCTTGCACCGCAGCACAGAGGTTCCACCACCCGGATCCATAACAGTTTGCACGGGCCATGGAACCCGGTGGCCCCCAGACCCCTTCACTTGCTGACCTGTACAAGGAGGTTTCTCGTCAGAGATCCCAACAGGAGACCATCCTGACCTACCTGCGGTCTGTCAACTCTCTCCTGGACACGCTGTCTGTCCCACCTGTGCCCGCCTCGAGTCGAGCGACACCCGCTCTGGCAGCGCAGCTGCCTACCAATACCACGGCATCCAGCCATGGACCCCGGCTTTCTGCGCCTCCTCGTTTTGGAGGTGACCCCGTCTTATGTCGGGGCTTTTTAAATCAGTGCACGCTGCACTTTGAACTTCTGCCACATCAGTTTCCCTCCGACCGGACCAAGGTGGCGTTCATCATGTCCCACCTCACCGGGGAAGCATTGGCATGGCTAAACCCTCTATGGGAGAAGGGGGATTCCCTGGTGTCTGATCTTCCAGCTTTCCTCACTGCCTTCCGGAGGGTCTTCGACGAACCCGGATGAAGGATTTCTACTGCCTCCTCATTGCTCCGTCTCCGCCAAGGGAGTCTCACCGTGGGCCAGTATGCCATACGGTTCCGTACCCTCGCTTCTGAGCTTGCCTGGGACAACGAGGCCCTGGTGTCCACATTCTGGGAGGGTCTTTCCAGTCGGATTAAGGACGAGTTAGCCGGCCGGGACATTCCTACCACCTTGGATGACCTGGTGTCACTAGCTACTCGGATTGACATCCGTTTCCTAGAACATGCTAAGGAGACTACCCGGGAGAGAAGATTTCCCCGTCTTGTTCCTGTTTTCCAGAAACTGGCTTCCCAACCAGTAACTTCGTGGGCACGCTCGCCCGAACCTATGCAGATCGACCAGACCAAGATGGTCAAGTCTCGCCAAGAAACACACCGAGCCGAGGGGAGCTGTTTCTACTGTGGTAGTAAGGAGCACCTGATCCGTTCCTGTCCCGTGAAGCCGGGAAACTCGATTGTCTAGTACCGCTTGGAGAGGTCGTCCTAGGCGAGAGTAAATCCTCTCCGTTCTTGACTCTGTCCGTCTCTATCTCCTGTGGAGAGAAACTTCTTCTTTGAAACCGCACATCTGGATTCCAGAGCCTCTGGGAATCTCATTTTCCAGTCCCATGTAGAGAAGTATCAGATTTCTACCAAACCTGTGGCTGAACCATCGGCAGTCGCTTCTGTGGATGGAAGACTCCTTCCGGTGACAATCTTGCTCATCACAGAGCCTGTAACCCTGCAGGTGGTAATGCTGCACTCTGATAGGATATCCTTCCATGGGCTTTCTGGACTCTCTCACCCATTTTTGCTAGGTCTACCCTGGCTACAGAGACATGAACCCGTTCTGAATTGGCAATCCGGTGAGGTGATTCGTTGGGGGCAGGACTGCCATGAGACCTGCCTGGTTCCGATTCGCCAGGCTCGACCTCTACTCCGGCTAATTTACCTGGTCTACCGGCACCTTACTGGTCCTATGCTGATGTCTTCGACAAGAAGGAGGCAGAGACACTGCCACCTCATAGGCCATATGATTGCCCTATCGACCGGGTACCTGGTACCACTCCACCCCGTGGGCATATTTACCCGTTGTCGTTGGCCGAAACCCAGGCCATGTCGGAGTACATCGAGGAAAATCTGGCTAGGAGATTCATCCGGAAATCTACCTCCCCGGCTGGAGCCGGATTCTTCTTCATAAAACAAAAAGACGGTTAACTACGCCCCTGTATCGATTACAGAGGACTCAACCAAATTGCTATAAAAAAAAATACCCCCTGCTGCTCATCTCTGAGCTGTTCGACCACCTTAAAGGCGCGAAGATCTTCACCAAGCTCGATCTTCGAGGGGCGTATAACTTGGTCGGGATCTGCCAAGGAGACGAGTGGAAGACGGCATTCAATACCCGGGACGGTCACTATGAATACCGTGTGATGCCCTTCAGTCTCTGTAATGCTCCAGCTGTCTTCCAAGAACTAGTTAACGATATCTTCCGTGACTTCTTATATACTTGCATAGTGGTGTACCTGGACGACATCTTGGTCTTCTCTCCGGATCTTCCTACACACCGGAGGGATGTTCGTCAGGTCCTGCTTAGGCTCAGGCAGATTCACCTATATGCAAAATTTGAGAAATGCCTCTTCGAGCAGACCTCTCTTCCATTCCTGGGCTATATTATCTCTAAGACAGGACTATGGATGGACCCCGAGAAGGTCTCTTCCGTCTTAAAGTGGCCCCGTCCGGAGGGGTTCAAGGTGATTCAGCGATTCCTCTCTGCGCTCACCCGAAAGGGAGCAAATCCTAAGGAATGGCCGTCCGAAGCAGAGGAGGCCTTCCTCTCCTTAAAACAAGCCTTCTCTTCTGCCCATGTGCTGCACCGTCTGGATAGCAACAAACAGCTCTTTCTGGAGGTTGATGCTTCCTCTTCCAGAGCCGGAGCGGTGCTCACCCAGAAATCTTCATCCGGGAGAATGGTAACCTGCGGCTTCTTCTCCAAGCTCTTCTCCTCGTCTGAGCGCAGCTACTCCATAGGAGACCGAGAACTGCTAGCCATCAAATTGGCGCTGGAGGAGTGACATTACCTGCTCGAGGGGACTCTGCACCCGGTGGTCATCTATACTGACCACAAAAACCTGGCATATCTACAGAATGCCCAAAGACTCAATCCGCGTCTTTGTTCTTCGCCCGCTTCAACTTTACCCTACATTACCGCCCGGCGGACAATAACATTAAATCCGACGCCTTGTCCCGATCCTTCCTGCCTTCCGATCAAGAGGAGGAGCCTATGCATATCATCGACCCCTCCAAAGTGATGTATGTGGCTCCCTTGCACCTGTCTCGTCTCCCATCCGGCAAGACGTTTGTAGCGGTTCCGGATAGTAAGAAGGTTCTTCACTGGGGTCATTCATCCAAACTAGCCGGCCATGCTGGCCAGAAGAAGACCTATCTGCTCATTAACCGGCATTACTGGTGGTCTACCCTGCGCAAGGATGTTGTAGACTTTGTCACGGCCTGTTCTTCCTGTGCCCGCAACAAGGTTCCCAGACATCTTCCAGCCGGCCATCTCCTGCCTCTTCCCGTACTTGCTGCCCCATGGCAACACATTGCTATGGGCTTTATTACTGATCTTCCTGTTTCTGCCGGTTGTATGGTCATTTGGGAGGTCGCTGACCGCTTTTCTAAAATGGCCCACTTCATCCCTCAACCTGGTCTCCCGTCTGCATCTGTGCTGGCTAAGGACTTCATCCATCACATCTTTCGTCTCCATGGCCTACCCCTCCGCATTGTGTCTGATCGGGGGATCCAGTTCACTTTGCGCTTCTGGAGAGCTACGTGTAAGCTGCTGGATGTCACCCTGGATTTCTCCTCTGCTTACCATCTGCAGTCCAATGGTCAAGTGGAGCGTATCAACCAGATCCTTACGAGCTTCCTCCGGCACTTCGTCAACGCTCACCATACCGATTGGGTGGAGCTCCTACCATGGACCGAGTTCTCCTATAACAACCATGAGAGCAAATCTTCTTCCAAGTCCCCGTTCTTTGTGGTCTACGGTCAACATCCCCGGATTCCGTTTCCCGTTTCTGCTTCAGTGGACAACTCTGCCGCGGAGTCTCTGGTCAGCGAATTTTCCACTATTTGGGAGAACACTAGATCCGCACTTCTTCAATCCTCCGAGTGGATGAAGAAACATGCTGATAAGAGACGTCTGTATCCGCCTCAAATCCGTCCGGTAGACAAGGTTTGGCTCTCCTCCAAATATGTTCGTCTCAAAATACCCTCCGATAAGTTGGTCCACGGTTCATCAGTCCATTTGAAGTCCTCAAGCAAATCCACCCAGTAGCCGGATCCGTCTCTTGTCAGCATGTTTCTTCATCCGCTCGGAGGACTGAAGAAGTGTGGGCCTAGTATTTTCCCAAATGGTTGAAAATTCGCTGACAAGAGCCTCCGCGGCAGGGTTGTCCACCGAGGTGGAGATGGGAAACGGAATCCGGGGATGTTGACCGTGGACCACGAAGAACGGGGATTTAGAAGTAGATTCGCTCTCATGGTTGTTGTAGGAGAATTCGGCCCATGGTAGGAGCTCCACCCAATAGGTGTGGTGAGCGTTAACAAACTGCCGGAGGTAGCTGGTAAGGATTTGGTTGATACGCTCCACTTGGCCATTGGACTTTGGATGGTAGGCGGAGGAGAAATCCAGCGTGACATCCAGTAGCTTACAGGTAGCTCTCCAGAAACGTGAGGTGAACTGAACCCCTCGATCCGACACAATGTGGAGGGGTAGGTTATGGAGACAGAAGATATGATGGAAAAAATCCTTGGCCAGCTAAGATGCAGATGGGAGACCAGGCAGAGGATTGAAGTGTGCCATCTTAGAGAAACGGTCGGCGACCACCCAAATGACTATACAACCGGCAGAAACAGGGAGATCAGTAATAAAGTCCATGGCAATGTGCTGCCACGGGGCAGCAGGTACGGGAAGAGGCAGGAGGCGACCGGCTGGAAGATGTCTGGGAACTTTGTTGCGGGCACAGGACGAACAGGCCGAGACGAAGTCTACCACATCGTTGCGCAGGGTAGACCACCAGTAATGCCAGTTAATGAGTAGGAAGGTCTTCTTTTGGCCAGCATGGCCGGCTAGTTTAGATGAATGACCCCAGTGAAGAACCTTCTCACGATCTGGTACCGCTACAAACGTCTTACCGGGTGGAAGACGAGTCAGATCCAAGGGGGCCACATTCATCACTTTGAAGGGGTCGATGATGTGCATAGGCTCCTCCTCTTGATCGGAGGACAGGAAGGATCGGGACAAGGCGTCGGCTTTGACATTCTTGTCTGCCGGGCGGCAATGTGGGACGAAGTCGAAGCGGGCGAAGAACAAAGACCACCGGGCCTGACGCGGATTGAGTCTTTCGGCATTCTGGAGATATGCCAGGTTTTTGTGATCCGTATAGATGATCACCGGGTATAGAGCCCCTTCAAGCAGGTAACGCCACTCCTCCAGCGCCAATTTAACGGCTAAGAGTTCTCGGTCTCCTATGGAGTAGTTGCGCTCAGATGAGGAGAAGAGTTTGGAGAAGAAGCCGCAGGCTACCATTCTCCCGGATGAAGACTTTTGGGTGAGCACCGCTCCGGCTCCGGAGAAGGAAGCATCAACCTCCAGGTAGAAGTGTTTGTTGCAGTCCGGACAGTGCAGCACTGGGGCAGAGGAGAAAGCTTGCTTTAAGGAAAGGAAGGCCTCCTCAGCTTCGGGCGACCATTCCTTGGGATTTGCTCCTTTACGGGTGAGCGCAGATATGGGAGCAGTCCGAGAAGATAAGTGTGGGATGAAGAGACGATAGTAGTTGGCGAAGCCCAGGAATCACTGAATCGCCTTCAACCCCTCCGGACGGGGCCACTTTAGGACAGCAGAGAGCTTCTCAGGATCCATTCCTAGGCCTGTCTGGGAGATAACATAGCCCAGGAAAGGAAGCGAGGTCTGTTCGAAGAGGCACTTCTCGAACTTTGCATAGAGGTGATTCTGCCTGAGCCTAAGCAGGACCTGACGAACATCCCTCCCGTGTGTGGGAAGATCCGGAGAGAAGAACAAGATATCGTCCAGTTACACCACCACACAAGAGTAAAGAAGATCACGGAAGATGTCGTTGACCAATTCTTGGAAGACGGCAGGAGCATTGCAGAGACCAAAGGGCATCACATGGTATTCATAGTGACCGTCCCGGGTATTGAATGCCGTCTTCCACTCGTTTCCTTGATGGATTTGGACCAGGTTATACGCCCCACGTAGATCTAGCTTGGTAAAGATCCTAGCTTCCTTAAGATGGTCAAACAACTCGGAGATGAGTGGCAGGGGGTATTTGTTCTTTACCGTGATTTGGTTGAGTCCTCTATAGTCAATACAGGGGCGTAATGAACCATCTTTCTTCTTGACGAAGAAGAATCCGGCTCCAGCCAGGGAAGTAGATTTCCGGATGAATCCCCTGGCCAGATTCTCCTCGATGTACTCCAACATGGCCCTTGTTTCGGCCGACGACAACGGGTAAATACGCCCACGGGGTGGAGTGGCGCCGGGTACCAGGTCGATAGGGCAATCATATGGCCTATGAGGTGGCAGTGTCTCTGCTTCCTTTTTACCGAAGACATCTGCATAGGACCAGTAAGGTGCCGGAAGACCGGGTAAATTAGCCGGGGTAGGTGGAGGACGAGTCGGGCGAACTAGAACCAGGCAGGTCCTATGGCAGTCCTGCCTCCACCGGAATACTTCACCGGATTGCCAGTTCAACACGGGTTCATGTGTCTGGAGCCAGGGTAGACCTAGCAATAGGGAGTAAGAGAGTCCGGACAGCACATGGAAGGAGATCCTATCAGAGTGCAGCATTCCCACCTGCAGGGTTATGGGTTCAGTGACGAGCAGGATGGTCACCGGAAGGAGTCTACCATCCACAGAGGCAACTGACAATGGTTCAGCCAGAGGTTTGGTGGGAATCCGGTATCTGTCTACCAGGGACTGGGAAATAAGGTTTCCAGCAGCTCCAGAATCCAGGTGAGCAATTTCAAAGTGACGGATCTCTCCCCAGGAGATAAAGACAGACAAAGTCAGGGACGGAGAGTGCTTACTTTTGCCTAGGACGACCTCTCTGAGCGGTCCTAGACACTGGAGTTTCCCGGCTTCTCCGGGCAGGAACGGATGAAGTGCTCCTTACTGCCACAATAGAAGCAGCTCCCCTCGGCTCGGCGTGACTCTTGGCGAGATTTGACCATCTTGGTCTGGTCGATCTGCATAGGTTCGGGCGAGTGCGCCCGGGGAGTGACTGGTTGAGAGGCAGGTCTCTGGAAAGTAGGAGCAAGGCGAGGAAACTTTCTCTCCCGGGTAGTCTCTTTGGTACGCTCTTGGAAACGGATGTCAATCCGAGTAGCTAGTCACACTAGGTCATCCAGGGTGGTAGGAATGTCCCGACCGGCTAACTCGTCCTTAATCCGACCTGAAAGACCCTCCCAGAAGATGGACACCAGAGCCTCGTTGTCCCAGGCAAGCTCAGAAGCACGGGTACGGAACCGTATGGCATATTGGCCCACGGTGAGACTCTCTTGGCGGAGACATAGCAGAGAGGAGGCTGAAGATCATTTTCATCCTGGTTCATTGAACACTTTCTGGAAAGCAGCAAGGAAAGACGATAGGTCGGACACCAGGGGATCCCCTCTCTCCCACAGGGGATTTAGCCATGCCAGTGCTTCCCCAGTGAGATGGGACATGATGAATGCCACCTTGGCCCGGTCGGAGATGAACTGATGTGCCAAGAGTTTGAAGTGCAGGGTGCACTGGTTTATGAAACCTCGAGCTAAGGCGGGGTTGCCAGCAAAACGTGGAGGTGCCGAGAGCCGGGGTCCAGGGCTGGATGCCGTGGTATTGGTGGGCAGTTGTGCTGCCGGAGTGGAAGTCACACGACTCGAGGTGGATACAGGTGGGACAGACAGCGTGTCCAGTCGAGAGTTGACATTCCGCAGGTACTGTAGTTCAGAATGGTTTCCTGTTGGGATCTCTGACGAGAAACCTCCTGGTACAGGTCCGTAAGCGAGGGGGCTTGGGGGTCACCGGGTTCCATGGCCCGAGCAAACTGTTACGGGTCCGGGGGGTGGAACCTCTGTGCTACGGTGCATGGAGGGACCCAGAGGGGCATAACTAAGTATCAACCCGGACCAACCCTGGTCGTACGGCAGCTAACGACTTCGTGACCAGGGAGGGACCGAGCCGAGGGACCAGGTGCTACTCTGGGGATGACCTTGTAAGGGAGCAGGTGACTCCCACGGTACAGATGGCAGGGACTGACCGGAATAACAGGTAGGCACAGCAGGCAGGCTGGCGAGCAGAAGCCTCCAGGTAGGCTATCAGGTAGACACGGCAAGTGACGTCAGGAGTCTCTAGGTGGGCTGGCAGGTGGTCACGGCAAGTGACAGCAGGAGTCTCTAGGTGGCCATGGCAAGTGATGGCAGGAGCCTCCGGGAAGGCACGGCAGGTAACAAGCAGGTAACAGGCAGGTCACAGGCAAGTGCTTCCAGGTGAGCGGGCTGGCAGGCATGGCAGGTAACAGGCAGGCAACAGGCAAGTGCTCCCAGGTGAGTGGGCTGGCAGGCACGGCATATAACAGGCAGGTAACAGGAAGGTAACAGGCTGGCGGGCAAGACTGGTAGTCAGGCTAGCAGCGGGACCTGAGGGCTGAAGCAGAGGTCATAATCACTGTGCAACAACTTTTGCTCGGGCACCTCCATTTTGGAGGAGGTGCCTTATATATGGGAGGACACTCGGCAATTGGCCGGGGACTCCTTAGGACGGAGCGCACAGCCCCTTTAAGAGGGAGGGAGCGCGCGCCCTAAGCACAGTACCCGGGGAGCTGCGCGCGCCGGCAGCAGAAAGAGGAGCGCTGATGAACGCTGAGCGGGGAGCGCGGGGAGCGAGGAGGTGAGTGGGACGGCGTCTCTGCCTGGCAGGGGGCAGAGACGCCGATGCTACAACAGATGTCTCCAAGTGCAACAAAAAAAAGGAGAACACCCAGCAGAGGAGGATGTATGATTGTTAAGAGCAAATTCAGACCACACCTCTTGATTGTCTGACACAAAACAACATAAAAACTGTTCTACATCCTGGTTCTTTCTTTCAGTCTGTACATTAGACTCAGGATTATACCCAGACGAAAATGACAAATGGACTCCCAACCTGTCACAAAAGCATGCCAAAAGCGAGCCACAAACTGAGGTCCTCTATTAGAAACAATATCCGTGGGAATGCCATGAAGCTTGACAATCTCCTTAACTAACGCCTTAGTGAGTGTCTTGGTACAGGGCAACTTAATGAATGGAACCAAATGACACATCTTACTAAAATGGTCCACGACCACCCAGATGACAGTTAAACCCTCGGACACAGGAAGATCAGTAATAAAATCCATTGTGAGATGAGTCCAAGGCGCACTAGGAACCTCCAGAGGGCAAAGCAGCCCCACAGCAGGAGTATGTGAGGCCTTTGACCTAGCACACACAGTACATTGACGCACCTACTTAATGACTTCTTTCTGCCATCCAGGCCACCAAAAACTGCGACTGATAAGTCTCTTAGTCTCAGAAATTCCTGGATGACCTGCCAACCGAGACTCATGACACTCCACAAACAAATCTCTCCTAAAGGTTCTAGGCACGAACAACCTCCCATGGGGAGTGTTAGATGGAGCATCATCTTGAGCTTTCAGAATCCCATCCTCCAAAACGGAGTCCAATGCCACCACCACAACTCCTTTCTGTAAAATACTCTCCTCCTCCTCGGCACAGGATTACTTCATCGCACACTCAATTGAATGCAAAGTTAATTTATTGTGGATAAGATGAGACAAAATTAAACAATCAAACCGGGTTTCAGGGCGACAGTAGACGTTTCGGCCTTTCATGCAGCCTTAATCATTACGTCGCTACTGTAAAAGGAGAAGACATAAACGGTGCCAATGGAGACAATCAATTACATTATATTCAGTTGTTATCATCCAAGGTGAGTGTAGACAGAGCATGACTATGACAAAAAAAGGGGGGGGAAGGGAAAGAGGGAAGGGGAGACTGGATTAGAGGGGTGATTTGGAGGGCAGAGGAATGGAGGAGAAAAGGGCAAAGAGAGGGGTTGAGGGAGAGGGATCACAGGACAGTGTACAGATATATACATTATATACATAGCACAATATTTACAGTCAGAGTAGTACCAGGAATTGTCTTACTTGTTATGCGGTTTGAGGGCGTGCTAAAGTAAATGGATCAAGGGAAAGGGATTCTTCAGGTGCACGGCTGCAATGTCAAGGCAATGTGGTTAGGTATGCTGTGCAAGTTACTAGCAAGGTATATTGGTGTAGCCAGGAGTTTTCTTATATACTTGCAGGGTGTTTACCTTAAGTTCACAGTAGATATGGGGTTACGGGGATCTATAAAATACAGTGCAATAGATAGTTAGGAGTGGACAGAGCGCTGTCAAGTTGGTATAGGGATAGAGTGCTGATGAGATTATACCTTCTGGTAGATGCCTGACTCATTCCTGTGTCAGGTCTGGTCCCCTTATGGCGTGGCGTCCCCTGTAGATTTGGGTCAAACAGTGGTGGTCCAGTGGAGGAAAGTGGCGCTCCCGCGCCTTGCTGTGGCTGTCAGTGGTGGCAGTGTGCAGAGGCTGCGTTCTTATGTGTCTAGCAGCGGCTACGGACCGGAAGTGCGTCACCGGTGGGGGCGGGTCACCGGAAGTGACTTTACTCTGTGCAGTGCTGTGTACAGACGCTGCCTGAACAGAGGGGTTGCTAGGGAGACCAAGAGGGCGCATGCGCAGGCGGACAGGACTGAGTCCCAGCCCTGTATGTATTGGCCATGTAGCTGGCCATGAGAATTGGTAGCAGTGGGGGGCATTATGTAGGAAATGCGGTCCCTGATATGTTGCATCGTAGTAGTGCGTTATAAATTCATAGATAACGCTATGGAAGTATTGTCACTGTCAAATCAAGAGCATCAGCCCTATGGAATTTCCGTTACCTTGTGCCATGTGATTAAAATTTAAGGCAGCGTGTCCTAAGATGCTGGGGGATGTATGGCAGCTCTTCTTGTGAAAGTACTATTTGATATGATTTAATGCTAGTCTTTGCATCATCATACCACCTGGCTGGCAGCTTATATTCACATCTGTTTTATGTCCTATGCTGGTTCAAGGATGTTAGTCTCCTTGCAGGGTCTTTTCAATCTTATCCTGCCTTCATAGCTGTCCTACCTCTTCCTCCCCCTCCCCTTATTCCATTCAATGCTTTTGTGTAATTATTAAATATTATCTAATAAAATTTATATTTTATGATATAAAATCCCTTTGATGTCATTTTGGGGTCTACCAACAGGCGGATTGAGATATAATTATAAACAGGGAAGACTCTCCCCTCCTATTTAACCTCTTCATTCCCAAAATAGACTATAAGTCGGTTTTTCTAGTTTTATAGGGTCATGGACCATATATTATATGGTTAGTTTGTAGGTTTTATGCTTAAATCTTTCTGTAGGACTGCAATTTCAACTGGGGTGAGGGTGTATCCTGAGATGTTCTTCACCAGGTTGGGCGTCTTACCTGGGATCGTGTCGTCATCCTGACTCCTCTTCCGCGATCTCCTTGTCGGTCTGCGCGTGGTTTTCCTCCTCTGCGGTTCTGCCATAAAAAAGGTTGCTCGTTCTGGGTAGTTGAGGAGTCGCTGCCCGAGCTGAAGGAGCCCTGGTTGTGGTGTCCCTGGTATGGTCTGCGTGTGAATGTGCCTGAGGAAGCGTTCCATCTGTAGACACGATTATTGATATAATCCTCGCTGTCCCTTTGAAATTTCTGCCTTTTTCGCTCCTGTAGAGTTCTTTCGTGCTCGAAGATGACTTTGTCGATTCTGGATTTCAAGTTGCTCCAGTCAGTGGAAGATAAATTGGAGATGAGTTGAGACTCGATTGCAGAAACAGTTTTTTCGCTTTCCTTTATTGCCCTCTGCAAGAAATCAATCGTTAGTACAATGATATCGAGGGAGCACTTATTAAGAATCTTTTTAAATTTATCACAGAAATCCTGGCTGTCAGAAAAGAGGGTTGGGCGGAGATGACTCCTCAACCCCCTCGGAATTCTTCATTGTTTGTAGTACTCAGCTAAAGTTATTGAGTGTAAATCATAGGAGACGAGTCTTCGTCTTTGTAGCGTCGGCGTCCTTGCCTCCAGCTAGGCAGGGACGCTGTTCCCCTCACCTCTCCACTCCGTGCCCGGCGTCCTCCTCCCGCTCTGCTGGCAGCGCGCGCTGCTTCCCGGCCACTGTGCTTAGGGCGCGCACGCTCCCCCTCTCTTAAAGGGGCCGCGCGCGCTGTCCTAAGGAGTCCCCGGTCAATGGCCGGAGGACCTCACCATATATAAGGCACCTCCTCCAAAATGGAGGTGCCCGAGCAATGTTGTTGCAAAGCCTTCACTCTGCTTCAGCCCTCAGGTCCCGTTACCAGTTACCTGCCAGTCACCTGCCAGATTCCTGCCTGTTACCTGCCAGTCACCTGCCAGATTCCTGCTTGATACCTGCCTGATATCCGTTTACCTGCTTGCAAGCCTGCGGTCCGACGGTCTGCCTTCCGACACCTGTCAGTCTGTCTATGGACCAGCCTGCCAGCTCACCTGGGAGCGCTCATCTGCTACCTGCCTGCTAGCCTACCTGGAGGCTCCGCCGTCACTTGCCGTGACCACCTGCCTGTCCAGAGACTCTTGCCGGCTCACCTGGGAGCGCTCACCTGCTACCTGTCTGCTAGCCTAACTGGAGGCTCTGCCGTCACTTGCCGTGACCACCTGCCTGTCCAGAGACTCTTGCCGGCTCACCTGGGAGCGCTCACCTGCTACCTGTCTGCTAGCCTAACTGGAGGCTCTGCCGTCACTTGCCGTGACCACCTGCCTGTCCAAAGACTCTCGCCCGCTCACCTGGGAGCGCTCACCAGCCACCTGCCTGCTATCCTTCTACCCAGAGACTGTCCCTATCACTTGCCATGAGTACCCGTCCTTCTACCCAGAGACTGTCCCTGTCACTTGCCGTGAGTACCCGTCCTTCTACTCTGAGACTGTCCCTGTCACTTGCCGTGACTACCTGCCCTTCTACCCAGAGACTGTCCCTGTCACTTGCCGTGACTACCTGCCCTTCTACCCAGAGACTGTCCCTGTCACTTGCCGTGAGTACCCGTCCTTCTACTCTGAGACTGTCCCTGTCACTTGCCGTGACTACCTGCCCTTCTACCCAGAGACTGTCCCTGTCACTTGCCGTGACTACCTGCCCTTCTACCCAGAGACTGTCCCTGTCACTTGCCGTGACTACCTGCCCGTCTTCCCTGGGAGCCACCCGCTTCCTTACAAGGACCGCCCCCTTGTATAGTTGCTCAGAGGTTCCGCCTCCCAGACCCGTTACAGTTTGCTCGGGCCATGGAACCCGGTGGCACCCAAGCTCCCTCGCTCTCGGACCTATGTCATGAACTGTCCCGTCAGAGGTCCCAACAGGAGTCCATCCTGAGTCATCTGCGGAATGTCAACTCTCGCCTGGACACTCTGAATGCTCCACCAGTAACCACCGCTAGTGTCATGACTCGCAGCCCGGCAGCACCGCTGCCCACCAATACCATGGCATCCTGCCCCGGACCCCGGCTTTCTGCATCTCCACGCTTCGGAGGCGACCCCGCTCAAGCTCGGGGCTTCATAAACCAGTGCACCCTGCACTTTGAACTCCTGTCCCACCAGTTTATCTCCGACCGGGCCAAAGTAGCCTTCATCGTGTCCCATCTCACGGGGGAGGCACTGGCTTGGCTAAATCCTCTATGGGAGAGAGGAGACCCCCTGGTGTCCAACCTGCCAGCCTTTCTCACGGCTTTCCGGAAAGTCTTCGACGAACCCGGACGGAAGACCTCATCCACATCATCTCTGCTACGCCTCCATCAAGGAAATCTCACCGTGGGCCAATATGCCATACGGTTCCATACCCCTGCTTCGGAGCTGGCCTGGGATAACGACGCCCTGGTGTCTGTCTTTTGGGAGGGTCTGTCCGGCCGTATTAAAGATGAACTCGCCGGTCGGGACATACCTACCACTCTCGACGACTTAATAACTCTTGCCACCCGGATTGACATCCGGTTCCAGGAACGCGCCAAAGAGGTCACCCGTGAGAGGAGGTTTCCACGTCTAGCCTCTACCTTTCAGAAACCTGTCACTTCTCCCGCTACTCCCCAGGCGCACTCACCCGAGCCTATGCAGGTCGACCAGACCAAGATGGTCAAAACCCATCAAGAGTTACGCCGTGCCGAGGGGAGCTGCTTCTACTGTGGCAGTAAGGAGCACCGGATCCGTTCCTGCCCGGAGAGGTCGGGAAACGCCTGTGTCTAGGATCGCTCAGAGAGGTCGTCCTAGACAAGAGTAAACCCTCTCCATCTCTGTTGCTGTCGGTCTCTATCATCTGCGGGGAGAACCGTTATTTTGAACTAGCCCAACTTGACTCTGGAGCTGACGGAAATCTCATTTCTCAGTCTCTGGTAGAGAAATATCGCATTCCCACCAAACCTCTAGCTGTACCCTTATCTGTCGCTGCCGTGGGTGGGGGCCTCTTACAACATCCCATCCAACTCATCACCGAATCCATAACCCTGCAGGTGGGAATGCTGCACTCTGAGAGCATCTTCTTTCATGTTCTGCCTGGACTCTCTCACGCCCTCTTACTAGGCCTACCTTGGCTTCAGAGACATGCACCCGTGCTTGATTGGCAGACCGGAGAAGTCCTTCGCTGGAGACAGGACTGCCATAAGACTTGTTTAGTTCCCGTCCATCCTGTCCGTCCTTCTCCTACTCCAGTCAATCTACCTGGTCTTCCGGCTCCTTATTGGTCGTATGCGGACGTCTTTAATAAAAAGGAGGCAGAGACATTACCCCCTCATAGACCATACGACTGCCCAATCGACCTGATGCCCGGCGCTACTCCTCCCTGTGGGCGCATTTACCCTTTGTCCGCTGCTGAGACCCGATCCATGTCAGAATATATTGAGGAGAATCTGGCCCGGGGATTCATCCGGAAATCTACTTCCCCGGCGAGAGCAGGCTTCTTCTTCGTCAAAAAGAAGGATGCCTCACTCCGTCCCTGTATAGACTATAGAGGCCTTAACCAGATCACGGTGAAGAATAAATACCCCCTTCCGCTCATTCCGGAATTATTTGACCGTCTGAGGGGGGCTAGAATCTTCACCAAGCTGGACCTCCGTGAGGCATATAACCTGGTCCGTATCTGTCAGGGGGATGAATGGAAGACGGCATTCAACACCCGAGACAGCCACTATGAATACCTGGTAATGCCCTTCGGTCTCTGTAACGCTCCCGCCGTCTTTCAAGAGTTGGTCAATGACATCTTCCGGGACCTTCTCTACTCCTGCGTAGTGGTGTAACTGGACGACATCTTGGTCTTCTCTCCGGATCTCCCCACACACCGGAGGGATGTTCGTCAGGTTCTGCTCAGGCTCAGGCAGAACCACCTCTACGCTAAATATGAGAAGTGCTTCTTTGAGCAGACCTCGCTTCCGTTTTTGGGCTACATAATTTCTCAGACCGGCCTACGAATGGATCCTGAGAAACTGTCTGCCATCGAGAAGTGGCCTCGACCAGAGGGGTTGAAGGCTATTCAGCGGTTCCTGGGCTTCGCCAACTACTACCGCCTCTTCATACCGCACTTCTCTTCCCGGACTGCCCTAATCTCTGCGCTCACCCGTAAGGGCACTAATCCCAGAGAATGGCCGCCCGAAGCTGAGGAAGCCTTTCTTTCCTTAAAACAGGCTTTCTCTTCTGCCCCGGTGCTGCATCGCCCAGACGGCAACAAGCAATTCTTCCTGGAAGTTGACGCCTCCTCCTCTGGAGCCGGAGCGGTACTTACCCAAAAATCGTCTTCCGGGAGAATGGTAACTTGCGGCTTATTCTCCAAACTCTTCTCCTTTTCCGAGCGCAACTATTCTATAGGAGACCGAGAGTTATTGGCCATTAAGCTGGCATTGGAGGAGTGGCGTTACCTGCTCGAGGGGGCTCTTCACCCGGTAATAATTTACACGGACCACAAGAACTTGGCTTACCTCCAGAGTGCCCAGAGACTTAACCCGTGCCAAGCCCGGTGGTCCTTGTTTTTTGCTCGCTTTGATTTTGTTCTTCATTTTCGCCCGGCTGACAAAAACATCAAAGCTGACGCCTTGTCCCGATCCTTCCTGGTGTCTGATCTTGAGGAAGAACCTAAACACATCATCGATCCCGCCAGAGTAATGCAGGTGGCCCCCGTGAGTCTAAATCGTCTCCCTCCCGGTAAGACGTTCGTAACGGTACCTGATCGGGAGAAGATCCTACACTGGGGTCACTCGTCTAAGCTTGCTGGCCATGCCGGTCAGAAAAAGACCCTCCAGCTTATCACCCGGCACTACTGGTGGCCTACCCTGCACAAGGACGTAATAGACTTTGTTTCTGCCTGTGTGTCCTGCGCCCGCAACAAGGTTCCGAGACACCTGCCAGCCGGTCGCCTCCTTCCTCATCCAGTACCTGCTGCCCCCTGGCAGCATATAGCTATGGACTTCATAACAGATCTCCCTGTCTCTGCCGGTTGTACGGTCATTTGGGTGGTCGCTGACCGCTTTTCCAAAATGGCTCATTTCATTCCCCTGCCAGGCCTCCCGTCTGCACCCGAGCTGGCTAAAGACTTTATCCGCCACATCTTCCGTCTCCATGGCCTGCCCCTCCACATCGTGTCGGATCGTGGGGTTCAGTTCACCTCACGCTTCTGGAGAGCCACATGTAAGCTGCTAGACGTCACCCTGGACTTCTCCTCCGCATTCCACCCACAGTCCAATGGTCAAGTGGAGCGGATCAATCAGATCCTGACCAGTTACCTCCGGCACTTCGTTAATGCCCACCTTTCAGACTGGGTGGATCTCCTGCCATGGGCCGAATTCTCTTACAATAATCACGAGAGCGAATCTTCCTCCAAATCCCCGTTTTTTGTAGTCTTCGGTCAGCATCCTCGGATCCCATTTCCCGTCTCCACCTCGGTGGACAATCCGGCTGCGGAATCTCTCGTTAGCAAATTTTCCTCCATTTGGGAGAGTACCCGATCCGCACTCCTTCAGTCGTCCGAGCGGATGAAAAAACACGCTGACAAAAAACGCCTGGATCCTCCACAATTCCGTCCTGGAGATAAAGTCTGGCTCTCGTCCAAGTATGTCCGGCTCAAGATTCCTTCCTACAAGTTAGGGCCTCGGTTCATCGGCCCACTAGAAGTTATCAAACAAATCAACCCAGTGGCCTATAAATTGAAACTCCCGGCCAACTTGCGGATCCCTAACTCCTTTCATGTATCTCTCCTCAAACCCGTGGTACTTAACTCTTTTTCCAAGTCTACAGGTACGCCTCCTGCTCCGGTTTCTGCTGAAAACGAGTTTGAGGTAGAGAACATTCTGGCCACCAAAAGGGTAAGAGGAAAAACCTTTTTTCTGGCCCATTGGAAGGGGTTTGGTCCTGAGGAGAGAACGTGGGAGCCCCGGGAGAACATCCATGCCCCTCTCATCCTTGATAAATTTCTGTCTGGCCTAAAAAAGGGGAGGCCTAAAGGGGGGGTACTGTAGCGTCGGCGTCCCTGCCTCCTGCTAGGCAGGGACGCTGTTCCCCTCACCTCTCCACTCCGTGCCCGGCGTCCTCCTCCCGCTCTGCTGGCAGCGTGCGCTGCTTCCCGGCCACTGTGCTTAGGGCGCGCGCGCCCGCGCTCCCCCTCTCTTAAAGGGGCCGCGCGCGCCATCCTAAGGAGTCCCCGGTCAATGGCCGGAGGACCTCACCATATATAAGGCACCTCCTCCAAAATGGAGGTGCCCGAGCAATGTTGTTGCAAAGCCTTCACTCTGCTTCAGCCCTCAGGTCCCATTACCAGTTACCTGCCTGGCACCTGCCAGATTCCTGCCTGTTACCTGCCAGTCACCTGCCAGATTCCTGCTTGATACCTGCCTGATATCCGTTTACCTGCTTGCAAGCCTGCGGTCCGACGGTCTGCCTTCCGACACCTGTCAGTCTGTCTATGGACCAGCCTGCCCGCTCACCTGGGAGCGCTCATCTGCTACCTGCCTGCTAGCCTACCTGGGGGCTCCGCCGTCACTTGCCGTGACCACCTGCCTGTCCAGAGACTCTTGCCTGCTCACCTGGGAGCGCTCACCTGCTACCTGTCTGCTAGCCTACCTGGAGGCTCTGCCGTCACTTGCCGTGACCACCTGCCCGTCCAGAGACTCTTGCCCGCTCACCTGGGAGCGCTCACCTGCTACCTGCCTGCTAGCCTACCTGGAGGCTCTGTCGTCACTTGCCGTGACCACCTGCCTGTCCAAAGACTCTCGCCCGCTCACCTGGGAGCGCTCACCAGCCACCTGCCTGCTGTCCTTCTACCCAGAGACTGTCCCTGTCACTTGCCGTGAGTACCTGTCCTTCTACCTAGAGACTGTCCCTGTCACTTGCTGTGAGTACCCATCCTTCTACTCTGAGACTGTCCCTGTCACTTGCCGCGACTACCTGCCCTTCTACCCAGAGACTGTCCCTGTCACTTGCCGTGACTACCTGCCCTTCTACCCAGAGACTGTCCCTGTCACTTGCCGTGACTACCTGCACGTCTTCCCTGGGAGCCACCCGCTTCCTTACAAGGACCGCCCCCTTGTATAGTTGCTCAGAGGTTCCGCCTCCCAGACCCGTTACAGTCTTTCTCTCTCGTAGTCCCTGCTCCTGACTTCCTCAGATGGAGCTTTGAGGAATTCGTTGGAGTTGGTGACCAATGCGAGTATGCTGTAGCTGGTTGTTTCGTCATATGCAAAGGTGTCGGCAGACATTGGATGACAGGTGCAAAGGCACAAGAGTTCGTAACGTTAATTAAGTAGAGTTTGCGTGCACTCTGTCCTGGTGGAGGTGCTGATGTAATAGGCAACTGGTGCCTGGTTACTACACAGAATTACTTCATTGCACACTCAATTGAATGCAAAGTTAATTTATTGTGGATAAGATGAGACAAAATTAAAGAATCCCATCCTCCAAAACGGAGTCCAATGCCACCACCACAACTCCTTTCTGTAAAATGCTCTCCTCCTCCTCGGCAGCGACCGTAGGAGAGAAGCTGCGAGATAAAGCATCGGCTTTAACATTCTTAGTACCAGGGATAAACAGTACAGACCAAAAGTTTGGACACACCTTCTCATTTAAAGATTTTTCTGTATTTTCATGACTATGAAAATTGCACATTCACATTGAAGGCATCAAAACTATGAATTAACACATGTGGAATTATATACTAAACAAAAAAGTGTGAAACAACTGAAAATATGTCTTATATTCTAGGTTCTTCAAAGTAGCCACCTTTTGCTTTGATGACTGCTTTGCACACTCTTGGCATTCTCTTGATGAGCTTCAAGAGGTAGTCACCGGAAATGGTCTTCCAACAATCTTGAAGGAGTTCCCAGAGATGCTTAGCACTTGTTGGCCCTTTTGCCTTCACTCTGCGGTCCAGCTCACCCCAAACCATCTCGATTAGGTTCAGGTCTGGTGACTGTGGAGACCGGGTCATCTGGCGTAGCACCCCATCACTCTCCTTCTTGGTCAGATAGCCCTTACACAGCCTGGAGGTGTGTTTGGGGTCATTGTCCTGTTGAAAAATAAATGATGGGGCAACTAAACGCAAACCGGATGGAATAGCATCCGCTGCAAGATGCTGTGGTAGCCATGCTGGTTCAGTATGCCTTCAATTTTGAATAAAACCCCAACAGTGTCACCAACAAAGCACCCCCATACCATCACACCTCCTCCCCCATGCTTCATGGTGGGAACCAGGCATGTAGAGTCCATCCGTTCACCTTTTCTGCGTTGCACAAAGACACGGTGGTTGGAACCAAAGATCTCAAATTTGGACTCATCAGACCAAACCACAGATTTCCATAGGTCTAATGTTCATTCCTTGTGTTATTTAGCCCAAACAAGTCTCTTCTGCTTGTTGCCTGTCATTAGCAGTGGTTTCCTAGCAGCTATTTTACCATGAAGGCCTGCTGCACAAAGTCTCCTCTTAACAGTTGTTGTAGAGATGTGTCTGCTGCTAGTACTCTGTGTGGCATTGACCTGGTCTCTAATCTGAGCTGCTGTTAACCTGCGATTTCTGAGGCTGGTGACTCGGATAAACTTATCCTCAGAAGAAGAGATGACTCTTGGTCTTACTTTCCTGCGGCGGTCCTCATATGAGCCAGTTTCTTTGTAGCACTTGATGGTTTTTGCAACTGAACTTGGGGACACATTCAAAGTTTGCCCAATTTTTCGGACTGACTGACCTTCATTTCTTAAAGTAATGATGGCCACTCATTTTTCTTTACTTAGCCGCTTTTTTCTTGCCATAATACAAATTCTAAGAGTCTATTCAGTAGGACTATCAGCTGTGTATCCACCTGACTTCTGCACAACACAACTGATGGTCCCAACCCCATTTATAAGGCAAGAAATCCCACTTATTAAACCTGACAGGGCACACCTGTGAAGTGAAAACCATTTCCGGTGACTACCTCTTGAAGCTCATCAAGAGAATGTCAAGAGTGTGCAAAGCAGTCATCAAAGCAAAAGGTGGCTACTTTGAAGAACCTAGAATATAAGACATATTTTCAGTTGTTTCACACTTTTTTCTTAAGTATATAATTCCACATGTGTTAATTCATAGTTTTGATGCCTTCAGTGTGAATGTACAATTTTCAAAGTCATGAAAATACAGAAAAATCTTTAAATGAGAAGATGTGTCCAAACTTTTGGTCTGTACTGTAGGTAACAGAAAAATGAAACCGAAAAAAAAAAGTGCCCACCTAGCTTGACGGGCATTCAAGCGCTTGGCAGCATCCAGATAGATCAAATTCTTCTGATCTGTGAAAACCTGAATAGGAAATCTAGCGCCTTCCAAAAAAATGACGCCAATGTTCAAACGCGAGTATAATAGCCAGCAACTCCCGATTTCCAACATCATAATTCAGTTCGGTTTCCAAATTTTTTTTCGAAACGAAGGCACAAGGATGTACTCCATCCCTGTTCTCCTGAGACAAAACTGCCCCGACCCCCACCAATGAAGCATCAACCTCGACCAAAAAAGGCTTGGTCTCAACAGGTTGCATATGGATAGGGGCAGAACTGAACCTCTCTTTGAGATACTTAAACGCTTCAATGGCCTCAGTAGTCCACTGGGCCGTATTCGCACCTTTCCTAGTGAGATCGGTTAGAGGTTTAACAATTACAGAAAAATTCTTAATGAATTTCTTGTAATAATTGGCAAAACCCAAAAATCTCTGTATAGATTTCAAACCAATAGGCCTAGGCCATTCCTGCACAGCCTGAACCTTCACAGAGTCCATCTCAAACCCCTCGCTGGAGACAATGTAGCCCAAAAAACGAATTTTCTGCACAGCGAAGTCACATTTCTCCAGCTTAACAAAGAGTGAATTATCACTCAATAACTGCAAAACTTCAAATACACTCTGCCAATGGGACTCTAGATCTGGTGAATAAATCAAAATGTCATCCAAATACACAACCACATTCTTACCAATCAAAGGTCTCAGGATGTCATTAATAAGGTTCTGAAAAAAATGCAGGTGCATTGGTAAGAGCAAAAGGCATCACCAGATTCTCAAAATGACCTACCGGAGTGTTAAAAACAGTTTTCCATTCATCATCCTCCTTCACTCGTAACAAATTGTATGCCCCCCGGAGATCAATTTTAGAGAACCACTTGGCCCCGACTAACTGGTTAAACAAGTCAGGAATTAATGGCAATGGGTAGGAATTGCGTACGGGATTTCTTATTAATTTCACAAAATTCCAAACATGGACGTAAACCCCCGTCCTTTTTTTTAACAAAGAAAAATCCAACTGCCACAGGCGACTTAGAAGGTCTAATGTGACCAGCAGCCAGGCTAGTCTGTATGTATTCCTGCAAGGCCTTTCTTTCAGGGATAGTCAGATTAAACAAGCGATTCTTGGAAAGAGTAGCTCCCGGAACAAACTCAATGGAGCAATCATAATCCCTATGAGGAGGTAAAACTTGCGACTCCTCCTCCAAATAAACCCTCCAAAAATCTTGAATAGGTACCGGTGATTCCCCTTTTTCCACAGCCGAAATGTGACTATTACAACATTTATCATACCACTTCGGACTCCAAGACTTAATCACATTAGTAGACCAGTCCAGTAAAGGATTGTGCAGTTTTAACCAAGGCAATCCTAGAACAACCAGAGAAGGTAACTTATCTAATACAACCATGTCCAAAATTTCTTGGTGAACTCCATTGATAGTGAGGGGAAATGCAGCAACCTTGTGAGTAATACATTTCAAGGGAGTGTTATCAATTGCAATCACAGAAATAGGTGATGACAAAGGTTTAGATTTCAAATTAAGCTTTTCCAAAAACCCTTTATCAATCACATTGTGTTGAACCACAATCCACAAATACCTGAAATTCAATCAAATCTCCCTGCAAAGTAGTACTCCCAGAACGAAATACTCCTGCAGAGCGTAAACAAGCAATACGGGCGTACCTGACCTTTTTTTTTTTCTTTACTTAAACGAAGCTCACAATACTTAATCAAATGGTCAGCTTTACCACAATAAAGACACAATCCCTCAGCGAACCTCCGGTCTCTTTCCTGAGAGCGGAATGACATCGCCCCAACCTCCATCGGTTCTCCACCATCTGAGCAGATTTTCTGGGGACTAGGACCTGACAGCCTCCTATCCACAGGAACAGCTAATTGCATGGCATCCTGCAGAGTCTCAGGTGCAGGGAATGCAATTAGCAGATCCTTAACCCTTTCACTCAGACCAGCAAGAAATAAACATTTCAGAGCAGGATCATTCCATAAGATTTCTGAAGCCCATCTTCTGAAGGGTGTGCAATAATTTTCAACATCACCTGACCCCCTGATTCAAATGCCTGAGTTCTGCCTCAGCAGATGAGATTCTATCAGGATCGTCATATAATAGACCCATAGCAGAAAAAAATTCTTCTCCAGACCTTAAGCATGGATCATTAGGTTGGAGAGAAAAGGCCCACCCCTGTGGTTCATTGCGCAAAAGTGACATAATAAAACCAATGCACTGTGATTCATTCCTAGAGGACCTTGGTCTCAAACGAAAATATAACAAACAAGCATTTTTAAAAGAAAAAAAAATCTTGCTATTTACCATAAAAAACATCAGGCAGTCCTACCTTGGGTTCCACAAAGTGCGCTTCAGAACAGCTACTCACGTGTTGCTGTAGCTCGGCCACCTCCAGAGAAAATCCCTTCAAGCGTTGAGCCAAATCCTAGATGAAAACCATACTGATCCTCGAATTTATTTCCTTTTAGATTTTTGGGCTGGACTTACTGTTATGATCTACAACAAGTACTAAGGAAAGATAGGGGAAAGCTGTCCCTACAGTAAGACAAAGCTGAATCCCTTTGTCCTCAGCTAGTCTGAACGAAGACCTATAGCATAAGGGGAGGGGTCCCTAAAAGAACTAAGGACTGGGACAAAAAAATGGGACACTTCCTAAACAGAGAAGTTGTTGCAGAACACAAAAAGACAAACTGACTAAAAGGTACTGGAGGTCACAGAAGGACCAAGCGAACTGACAGAGAAAGGCACAGAAGCACCTGGCTAGAGAAACAGTCAAACACTGAAGTCCAGCACAGCCAAAAGGGCGGAGCTGGAATATAAAGGCAGATGGTCACATGACCGCAAAACACAAGATGGAAAAAAACAAACAGGAGGATTCTAAAAGAAACACTGCTGAAACACAGCAAGGGTGGCAGAAGCATTAGGTGACTTTCTAAAATGGTCACACAGGCGTACTTTAACAAACAGATCTGGCAGCTCTGGTTAGGATTCGAGAAACTGCTGAACCACGAAGTTAAGCACATGGGCCAGGCATGGTACGTGTGTGAGCTCGCCTCGCCTCAAAGCTGCCACCTGCGCCTGGCTGTAGGTTCAGCATTGTGAGCCACAGATCTGCCTGCTCTTTCAGAGCTGTCTGTAACTCTTCAGCATTGTGCGGTTTATCACCTAAGCATATTAGCTTCAGCACAGCCTGTTGCCGCTTGGCCGAGGCAGTGCTTCAGTGCTTCCAGCATGTGACTGATGTGGTCATTTCGGAGAAGGAGGCTGAAGAGGAGGAGGAGGCTGAGGAGGATGAGGTACAGGAGCTGTAGACCGTGGGGGCAACCCTGATTGACCTAGGGCCCACAATCCTTGGCGTCGGGAGGACGTGTTCCTTCCCAAGGTCCGACTGGGTCACGGCTTCCACTATGTTAAACCAGTGTGCCATCAGCGAGATGTACCATCGCTGCCCAAAAGCACTTGTCCATGTGTCCGTGGTTAGGTGGACTTTCCCGGTAACTGCGTTGTTGAGGGCACGGCTAATGTTTTGGGACATGTGCTTGTTTAATGCGGGGATGGCACACCGGGAGAAATAGTGGCGGCTGGGGACTGAGTACCGAGGGACGGCCACTGCCATCAAGTTGCGGAATGCTTCCGTCTCCATGAGCCTAAAAGGCAACATTTCGAGTGAAAGCAGTTACAAAATGTGGGAATTTAATAGTGTGTCCTGTGGGGCGTTGGTTGCATATTTGCGCTTGCGTTCCAAGGACTTGGGTATGGACAAATGAACGCTGCACTGGGACAAGGACGTGGACGTGCTTCCTGATGCTGCTACTTAACAGTGTGCAACGACAGGTGCAGGGCAGGAGGCATCTTCGCATGCACCATGGACAGGGGATTGGCTTGCATGCACAACAGCGGAAGAAGCAGTGGTGCCACCCGCAGACACTGTTCCTGAATCTTGGGGTTCGGCCCACAAAGTTCGGTGCTTTGCTGCCATGTGCCTGATCATGGTGGTTGTCAGGCTGGTAGTTTTGGCACCCTTGCTGATGCTGGCCTGGAAGGTGGTGCAAATGGTCTTTCTGGGGTTATTGGAAAAGTCTTTAAAAAACAACCAGACTCGAGAAGACCTAACAGTTGTACTGGCAACTTCCTTCATGTTGGTGTTACGGGAACGGTTGCCTGCCTTCTGTCTGCAGCCACCACACTGCTTCTTCCTGCCTGTTGGGGTGCCCTGCCTCCCCCCCCCTCTGTGCTGCTGTTCTCGTTCTGCATGTCCTTCTGCCAGGTTGTGTCAGTTACTATATCATCCACCACCTCGTCTTCCACTTCCGCACCCTGGTCCTCCTCCTGGTTTTCTGGCAATTGTGTCTCATCATCGTCCACCTCCTGTGACACTTTCACACCATCGCCTTTGTGTGACCGTGGCTGCTCAAATATTTGGGCATCGCTACATGTAATCTCCTCTTGCTCTGCTTCAAGTAGACCGGGTGACAGACGCGAATCTATAAATGGAAAAGTGAACAGCGCTTCGGAGTGTCCAAGTGTGGGATCAGTTGTCTCCGGGCACTAGGCATGGTGGGAGGAAGGAGAATCAGGGTGAGGAATATGCAGTCCAGACTCACGGCTACTGAGACTTGACCATGTGGAGGACAAGATGGTGGTGGTGGCAAAGTGATTGGAAGCATTGTTCTGCTATCCAACCAACAACCTTTTGACACTGCTCTAGGTTCAATAGTGGAGTGCTGCGGTCCCCTAGGAATTGGGACAGGAAGGTTGGGCGAGAAGATGTGGGTGTTTGTTGTGGCACAATTTCAGCTTACCCTCGGCCTCTCCATGCACCATCACCATCACGTCAAGTTCCCTGTCCCTTGCCACGCGCCTTGCCCATTTTAAATGGAAGACAATAGCTTCCACGCTCACTACAAATAGCTGAAATTGGAGAGAAGTTATATTTGATTCGTGTGACGGAGAAACCACAGTTTTAAATACCTGGCCTGTAGGTAACTATTTTGAACAGCAAACCGGTGTCAAAAACTTCGCTGACACATTGAAACATATTTTTTAATGGAGGCCAGAAATGCCAGTATTTTCGAAAACTTATATGTGATCCGTGTGGCGGAGAATGCATAGTTTTAAATGCCTGGCCTGTAGGTAACTATTTTGAACAGCAAACCGGTGTCAAAAACTTTGCTGACACATTGAAAATTTTTTTTAATGGAGGCCAGAAATGGCAGTATTTTCTGAAAATGTATATGTGATCCATGTGACAGACAAACCACAGTTTTAAATAGATGTACTTTTAGCACTGTAATATGGAAAGGACATGACTGTATTCTGCACTGCCAACAAGCAAATGGCGCAGAAACACAGTGTTCTCTGGATTGCTTTTTAAGCATATAATGAAATAAAAAAAATGATTCCTGGCCCCTGAGACCTGGGCCTATGTCTAGAAATGTCTAACAGCAGCAGCAGACAGAACTGGAATAGAGCCTCTTGTGCTGTATGCACTTCAGTCTGCTATATACACTGCCTGCCTGCCTATATACACTGCCTGCCTGATATCTCTGCAGATGGATTAGTCCTCAGAAAGACTGTTTGTTGAGATGGATATGTGTAACATACTTCTTTTCTACCTACACTACCTAATAAACAACAAATCTCTCCCTAGCTCAGCAGCACCTCACCCTACTCTGCCTGATTCAGGGGTAGACTGTGATGAGCATAGCGGCGCCAGGTCTGATATAGACCTGATGACGCTGTGTGGCCAGCCAATCAATGTAATGCCACAACCAACATGGCTGTGGCATTACAGTGAGTGGTAGGCAATCCCTGCATGTTCATTGGCTCTGTAAAGAGCGCCAAACATGCAGGGAGGGGACCCGAACATCTTCCCGAGCATCTCGCACGTACTCGGCGAGCTCCGAGCATCTCGAGTACTGAAATGATTGGGTGGGTACCGACTACTTGCGAGTATGCTCGCTTATCACTACTAAAGAACAAAGCAACAGAGATGGTTCACCTAAATAGGGAACCAGGGCTGAAATTGTATTAAGTACCAAGTACCTTATCAAGGGGGAAAGATGACAACCCGTTGAGCCTTATCCTTTATACTTGCCTGTAAATATTGTAAATACTATCAGTTACTAAGTAAAATTCCAGCTGCTGTTATGAACTTTGTGTCCTCTGAACTCATTGCTGCCCTGGTTCCAGAAGAAGAATTCCTGGAGTCAGAAGTAAGTGGAAAGGACCAAATATACAGCATCACATCAGAGGAAGGACACATTTTGTCTGTAGGGTGCCAAAGCGAGCATGGGCTACAGCTCATCCACGACGACCTCACTGGGGTCTCTTACATTTGCATGGGTCATTTCAGTCAGCCATAAAATTGCAACCTCTTGCCTAATATTGTGTGGTTTTCTCTATGCCCTCTAACTCCTCTGACCCATCAAGACATTAACTTTATAACATCTCTGAAGGTGTCCTATAGAAACTGGCACTAACACATTAGCAGCAAATGTTTTGTGAGGTGAAGTCTTCATGTTTTGGACTTATTTTTGCACCTCAGATTGTGATGCTGGAAATTTAAAATCAATGCAATAAATTTAGAGCCAATATAGGCAAGATAAATCAAATGGTGAAACTGGTGAGGCAAAAAGCTCAAATACAGTGGTGGCCAAAAGTATTGGCACCCCTGCAATTCTGTCAGATAATACTCAGTTTCTTCCTGAAAATGATTGCAATCACAAATTCTTTGGTTTTATTATCTTCATTTAATTTGCTTGCAAGGAAAAAACACATAAGAGAATGAAGCAAAAATCAAATCATTGATCATTTCACACAAAACTCCAAAAATGGGCCAGACAAAAGTATTGGCACCCTCAGCCTAATACTTGGTTGCACAACCTTTAGCCAAAATAACTGCGAACAACCGCTTCCAGTAACCATCAATGAGTTTCTTACAATGCTCTGCTGGAATTGTAGACCATTCTTCTTTGGCAAACTGCTCCAAGTCCCTGATATTTGAAGGGTGCCTTTTCCAAACTGCTATTTTGAGATCTCTCCACAGGTGTTCTATGGGATTCAGGTCTGGACTCATTGCTGGCCACCTTAGAAGTCTCCAGTGCTTTCTCTCAAACCATTTTATAGTGCTTTTCGAAGTGTGTTTTGGGTCATTGTCCTGCTGGAAGACCCATGACCTCAGAGGGAGACCCAGCTTTCTCACACTGGGCCCTACATTATGCAACAAAATTTGTGGGCAGTCTTCAGACTTCATAATGCCATGCACACGGTCAAGCAGTCCAGTGCCAGAGGCAGCAAAGCAACCCCAAAACATCAGGGAACCTCCGCCATGTTTGACTGTAGGGACCGTGTTCTTTTCTTTGAATGCCTCTTTTTTTTTCCTGTACACTCTATGTTGATGCTTTTTCCCAAAAAGCTCTACTTTTGTCTCATCTGACCAGAGAATATTCTTCCAAAACGTTTTAGGCTTTCTCAGGTAAGTTTTGGCAAACTCCAGCCTGGCTTTTTTATGTTTCGGGGAAAGAAGTGGGGTCTTCCTGGGTATCCTACCATACAGTCCCTTTTCATTCAGACACCGACAGATAGTACGGGTTGACACTGTTGTACCCTTGGACTGCAGGGCAGCTTGAACTTGTTTGGATGTTAGTCGAGTTTCTTTATCCACCATCCGCACAATCTTGCGCTGAAATCTCTCGTCAATTTTTCTTTTCCGTCCACATCTAGGGAGGTTAGCCACAGTGCCATGGGCTTTAAACTTCTTGATGACACTGCGCACGGAAGACACAGGAACTTTCAGGTCTTTGGAGATGGACTTGTAGCCTTGAGATTGCTCATGCTTCCTCTCAATTTGGTTTCTCAAGTCCTCAGACAGTTCTTGGTCTTCTTTCTTTTCTCCATGCTCAATATGGTACACACAAGGACACAGGACAGAGGTTGAGTCAACTTTAATCCATGTTAACTGGCTGCAAGTGTGATTTAGTTATTGCCAACACCTGTTAGGTGCCACAGGTAAGTTACAGGTGCTGTTAATTACACGAATTAGAGAAGCATCACATGATTTTTCAAACAGTGCCAATACTTTTGTCCACCCCCTTTTTAGGTTTGGTGTGGAATTGTATCCAATTTAGCTTTAGGACAATTCTTTTTGTGTTTTTTCATTGAAGACAAATTAAATGAAGATAATAATACCAAAGAATTTGTGATTGCAATCATTTTCAGGAAGAAACTGAGTATTATCTGACAGAATTGCAGGGGTGCCAATACTTTTGGCCACCACTGTAGGGTCTTATTTGATAACCAAGTGATATAAAATATTATAGTTATGCTCAACTGATGGGGTAATGACAGTCATAACTCCTATAGAAGCATGTAAAGGTTGCAGCAAGACCACCAAGGAGATACGTTGCAATAAATGAGGAAATACGGTGATTCAGAATCCGCGCTGCCAAAGGTTCAAAGATACGATCACACATGAAGGTGAAGCATGAATGCGGTTTATTATGTCAACGTGTTTCAAGGTTTCAAAAATCTTCATCAGGACACAGTTATTGTGGTTTGGCCCTGATGAAGAGGATTGTAAACCTTGAAACTCGTTGATAAGCATGCTTCACATTCGTGTGTGATCGTATGTTTGAACCTTGGCCAGCGCAGACTCTGAACTTCCGTATTTCCTCATTTATTGCAATGCAAGCAAGATGTGATGCAATTTGTGGGGGATTTATGAGCAATGGAATTTTATCCTCCAGACCTCAACAGAAAGCACATTGGCACAATATGCTCCAAATTTTTGATATTCATGCACACTCTTAATAATTAAGGTGCATAATTCAGCTGCCTTGAGATCAGAAAACACATTTTCATGCTAGCTATGAAACAGTTTTCTCGCGTATATTATAGTAAATTTGTCACAAAGCAGTTGACCACTTCACCTTTTGCTAAACCGCACACAGTTTTTAGAAAATTAATTGGGCTGGTGTTAAAGGGCAAAAAGTTGCTAAATTTTTAAAAGTGGATTCTGAGCCTATTTCTTCTGATATCTTTCTACTTTACAATTGTTAACAGCAATTTTTTCAACAATCTGTGATTCTTCTGTGGGATAAGACCAGTCAGGCTAGTCTTAATTGTAATTAATCTCCATGCACAAGCCTACAGAAAATTAAAAACTAAATATAGAGCATGCTGAGGAGAATACTGATGAAATAATCTAATAATATAATAGTCATATAATATCTATAAATAGTGTTATATGAATTAGTCACATACATGCTTATGACAGCTTTTTTATCTAAAAATACACCAAGATCTGTCCTCAATGGTGGCACTCACAGTTTTAGGCTGGATTCACACAACCATGAGTCACAGTCCAAGCACAGACCATGATGCATGAATTGACCACAGATCTCATGACGTGAACTCAACAGACTCATAAATGCCTATGAGGCTGCTGAGATTGGGTCAGGAGATCCATGGCCAGTGTGTTCTTCAAGAACCATGGAACACAAATGTGTGAACGTAGCCTTACAATCACAAAGTGTGAGTAGGGTTTTGAAAATTTCCATTCCAATCTTTGTGTCATGTACAGTACAGACCAAAAGTTTGGACACACCTTCTCATTTAAAGATTTTTCTGTATTTTCATGACTTTGAAAATTGTACATTCACACTGAAGGCATCAAAACCAGGAATTAACACATGTGGCATTATATACTTAACAAAAAAATGTGAAACAACTGAAAATATGTCTTATATTCTAGGCTCTTCAAAGTAGCCACCTTTTGCTTTGATGACTGCTTTGCACACTCTTGGCATTCTCTTGATGAGCTTCAAGAGGTAGTCACCGGAAATGGTTTTCACTTCACAGGTGTGCCCTGTCAGGTTTAATAAGTGGGATTTCTTGCCTTATAAATGGGGTTGGGACCATCAGTTGTGTTGTGCAGAAGTCAGGTGGATACACAGCTGATAGTCCTACTGAATAGACTGTTAGAATTGGTATTATGGCAAGAAAAAAGCAGCTAAGTAAAGAAAAACGAGTGGCCATCATTACTTTAAGAAATGAAGGTCAGTCAGTGCGAAAAATTGGGAAAACTTTGAAAGTGTCCCCAAGTGCAGTTGCAAAAACCATCAAGCGCTACAAAGAAACTGGCTCACATGAGGACCGCCCCAGGAAAGGAAAACCAAGAGTCATCTCTGCTTCTGAGGATAAGTTTATCCGAGTCACCAGCCTCAGAAATCGCAGGTTAACAGCAGCTCAGATTAGAGACCAGGTCAATGCCACACAGAGTTCTAGCAGCAGACACATCTCTTCAACAACTGTTAAGGGGAGACTTTGTGCAGCAGGCCTTCATGGTAAAATAGCTGCTAGGAAACCACTGCTAAGGACAGGCAACAAACAGAAGATACTTGTTTGGGCTAAAGAACACAAGGAATGGACATTAGACCAGTGGAAATCTGTCCTTTGGTCTGATGAGTCCTCTACATGCCTGGTTCCCACCGTGAAGCATGGAGGAGGAGGTGTGATGGTGTGGGGGTGCTTTGCTGGTGACACTGTTGGGGATTTATTCAAAATTGTAGGCATACTGAACCAGCATGGCTACCACAGCATCTTGCAGCGGCATGCTATTCCATCCAGTTTGCATTTAGTTGGACCATCATTTATTTTTCAACAGGACAATGACCCCAAACACACCTCCAGGCTGTGTAAGCGCTATTTTACCAAGAAGGACAGTGATGGGGTGCTACGCCAGATGACCTGGCCTCCACAGTTACCAGACCTGAACCCAATCGAGATGGTTTGGGATGAGCTGGACCGCAGAGTGAATGCAAAAGGGCCAACAAGTGCTAAGCATCTCTGGGAACTCCTTCAAGATTGTTGGAAGACCATTTCCGGTGACTACCTCTTGAAGCTCATCAAGAGAATGCCAAGAGTGTGCAAAGCAGTCATCAAAGCAAAAGGTGGCTACTTTGAAGAACCTAGAACATAAGACATATTTTCAGTTGTTTCACACTTTTTTGTTAAGTATATAATTCCACATGTGTTAATTCATAGTTTTGATGCCTTCAGGGTGAATGTACAATTTTCACAGTCATGAAAATACAGAAAAATCTTTAAATGATAAGGCGTGTCCAAACTTTTGGTCTGTACTGTAACTCATCACAATTTTGTTAAATTGCTGGTGGTCATCTGTATGTGATTTAACCCCTTTACCACCCTGGGTTTTTCCATTTTTGCGTTTTTGATTTTTTGCTCCCTGTCTTCCCAGAGGCATAACTTTTTTAATTTTCAGTCAATATGGCCATGTGAGGACTTGTTTTCTTGTACACTTATGCCAAGTGCAATTCCACAATTGTTTCTTGGACTACTTTTTAACAATTTCACTCAATACTAAAACTGACCTGCCATTATGCTTCCACAGGTCATTATGAGTTTGTAGATACCAAACATGTATAGCTATAGTTTTTTTTTTATTTAAGTGGTGAAAACAAAATCCAAAGTTTGCAACAACAAAAAAGTCGCCATTTTCCGAGTCCCATAGAGTCTCCATTTTTCAGGATCAGGGGCTTATGAGAGCTTATTTTTTGTGCGCCGAGTTGATGTCTTTATTGATATTATTTTGATGTATATACGATGTTTTGATTGCCTGTTATTGCATTTTATTGCAATGTTGCGGCAACCAAAAAAGCGTAATTCTGGTGTTTGGATTTTTTTTTCTCGTTACGCCGTTTACCGATTGGATTAATTCTTTTTTATATTGATAGATCGGGTGATTCTGAAAGCAGCGATACCAATATGTGCATATTTGATTTTTTTATTGTTTTATTTTGAATGGGGCAAAAGGGGGGTGATTTGAACTTTTATACTTTTTAAAACCATTTTTCTTTTTCACTTTTCACATGCTTCAATAGTCTCTATGGGAGACTAGAAGCTGCGATCATCTGCCCTGCAGTGTGCTACAGAAATGCTCATTTGTTATGAGCGCCGATCGCTAGGCGGTGCTCATAGCATCCCGGCAATGGCGACCACAGGGGTCACCTGCAAACCCCGGGTTGTCATGCCAACCCAACGGTGACCCGCACACATGTGACACAGGTGCCGATGGGCGGGATTGGTGACGCGCTTCTGGCGCGGCCATGTTAAATGCTTTTGTCGGAGATTGACAGCGGCATTTATCATGTTAACAGCCGCAGGTGGATCGCGATTCCACCCACTGCTGTTATGGGCACATGTCAGCTGTACAGATCAGCTGTCATGTGACCAAAGACATGCGGGCTCAGCGCCGGAGCCCACATGGAGTGCAGGGATACGACCTTGGATATACTCATATGTCCAAGGTTGTAAAGGGGTTAAAAGGAATCTGTTACCAGATTTTTGCCACCTGCAGTATGATGTAGAGACAGAGCCCCAGATTCTATAGATGTATCACTTACTGGGCTACATGCTGTAGTTTTGATAAAATCACTGCTTTATCAGCAGAAGATTATCAATACAGTACTAGTAAACCTGGTAAGATTTAGTCCTCCATATTCATGAGCTGAGTATAACCCCTGCCCCAACAATGATTGGCAGCTTTCTGCATATGATAGTGTGCACAGAAAGCTGTCAATCAGTGGTGTGAGAGGGATTATAGGAAGCTCAGCATTCAGGGAACTACTAGATCTGATACAGATAAAACAGAGATATTATCAACCAGTAAAGTAAGTGATACATCATTGTAATCAGGGTCTCTGCCCCAACATCATTTTACTCTCAGATATGGTAGCAAAAACCTGAAAGAAAGATTACCTTCAACTGTTACTTATAGATTACTCAGCAGTTTAAGCAATTAACATGATATTTTTCAATGAAATCACATAATTAACTTATGTTGCATCATTTAAATATTGATCCCCCAAATGAACATAAAAATAATTATGCTTGACGTGTCCTCATCACAGCCCCTCACCCCTCAATGCATACTGGATACAGCATGATTTAGTCTGAGTTCACACGATGCGTTTTTCATGCGTTTCCACGGCGTTTTTGTAGTTGCGTAAACGCCGCGGAAATGCATGAAAAACGCATGGTAGAAGGGCAGCAATGTTCCCCAATGGAAATCCGCATGTGCTGTGCCCATGATGCGGATTTTTCCGCAGCGTAAACACTGCGGTCAAAAATCCGCAGCATGTCAATTAATTTTGCGGAAACGCTGCTCTTTTGCCGCCATTGACTTGCATTAGACCGCATGGAATCCGCATCACTGTATATGTTGATGCGCTTTTCATGCGGTCTAATGTGCGGATGGTACCCGGGTGTGGATTCGAGGACTCTCATCCAGACCCAGGTACCATTAAAAAAAAAAGAATAAAATAAAAAATACATATATTCTTACCTTCTGACGGCCCGCGTTGCGTCCTGCTGGCTTCCCGGGCACTTCGCGGTTGAATGAAGAAGGACCTTCGCTGACGTCAGAGTCATGTGACGGGTCACGTGACGCTGACGTCGGAAGGTCCTAAAGTCTTCACTGCCGGCAGCCGGGACCGATGAAGCCGGACACCGGGGGCCATCAGAGGGTAAAGTATAGATTTATTTTTTATTTTTTGACATTCACACACTATATAAATCCATGCCGGCTGCATGGATTTATATAGTGTGAAGTTGACAAGCACTTTCCAAGTGATGCTAAAATCGCTTGGGAAGCGCTTGTCAACCCGCATGCGGAAATGAAAGTGAAGACCGCTTCATTTCCGCATGTCCCTGGCAGGAAACCGCATGTACAATCCGCATGCGTTTTTTCCTGCCAGAGAGATGCAGAAACGCTCAGGAAAAAATCCTGAGCATTTCTGCATCGTGTGCACATACCCTTAGTTAGGTTTTTTATGAAATCAAAGATGTTATCACGAGGAGTAGACTATACACAGTGCTAAATACAAAGTACTATGGCAGCTGCACAAGGAGCCTAATTATAGGCCTTTTTATCTTAGTAAGACATGAGTAATTGATGCAGAAACCTGTGAATCAACCATCAGCAACCAAATATTCCTAAAAATGTTTTCAAAGCAGCTCATTGTCACATTTGTTTCAGATCATGCGCATCTGTCTCCCTCATTTGTGAATTTCTTTTCATCTATTTCCAGAAATGTCGTATAATTTTAATAATTCATTTAGTATCCTTCTAACATGTATTTCCTGCTGAGATTACTGTCTCATACCAAGAAACTTTTAGATTTTCTATATTCAAAAGATGTAATTTAAAACAAAAGTCTTTTTATGTTTGCTACTTTATTTTCCTTTACCCATTTTGCCATTTAGGTAAATTTGGAGCCCCACTGTTACTGAAATCTAGTGTAGTATTTTCTATTCACTCATCAAATAGTTGGATATAATGTATACAATTATTCAATGTAATTGGGCCAGGCTTCTAAATACAAGTAGTCATGGACATGACTAGGCCCAGCATGACATATGTGGCTCTTTTGGTGTCAGACTCACTATGGGCCCCTGTATACCTCATCATTAGCTTCACATAAGTACAGTATGTTTATAGATCTATCGTGGCCATCAATCCCAAATAAGGCAGTTAACTGGTCCTGATGGTTGCCCTGAATAAGGCAATGATCAGAGCTTTCTATATAGCTATTCATGAATGATAGAGGCAAATTTAGGTTTTACTGAACCCAGGGAAATTGTAATTTCAATAGTCGTCATGTGACCGCTCATATGCAATTTGCACACTGACAGTCATGTGCCGACTAGATGATCTGCCTAATTCTCTCAATTTCCTCATTCTCACTGAGAGAAGCAGGATGAGAAGCTAGTTGATCAGAAGTATGAAAATCGCATATGAGTGGTCATTTGGTGACAGCTGGATCCGGCAAGTAGAACAGAATTCTGACAGTGAGCATAATATACATTGTTCTGACATGCTACAGTCATTTTATAATGTACAGGTGCATCTCACTAAATTAGAATATCATCAAAAAGTTGATTTATTTCAGTTCTTCAATACAAAAAGTGAAACTCATATATTATATAGAGTCATTACAAACAGAGTGATCTATTTCAAGTGTTTATTTCTATTAATGTTGATGAATATGGCTTACAGCCAATGAAACCACAAAAGCCATTATCTCAGTAAATTAGAATATTTGATAACAACAGCTTGAAAAAAGATTTTAAAATCCAAAATGTTGGCCTACTGAAATGTATGTTCAGTAAATGCACTCAATACTTGGTCGGGGCTTCTTTTCCATCAATTACTGCATCAATGCAGCGTGACATGGAGGCGATCAGCCTGTGGCACTGCTGAGGTGTTATGGAATTACAGAAGCCCAGGTTGCTTTGATAGCAGCCTTCAGCTCGTCATTGTCTCTCATTTTGCACTTGATTCTCTATAGGGTTAAGGTCAGGTGAGTTTGTTGACCCATCAAGCACAGTGATACTGTTGCTTTTAAACCAGGTATTGGTACTTTTAGCCGTGTGGACAGGTGCCAAGTCCTGCTGCAGCATGAAATTTCCATCTCCAAAAAGCTTGTCGGCAGATGGAAGCATGAAGTGCTTTGAAATTTCCTGGTAGTTGGCTGTGCTGACTTTGGTCTTGATAAAACACAGTGGACCTATACCAGCAGATGACATGGCTCCCCAAACCATCACTGATTGTGGAAACTTCACACTAGACCTCAAGCAGCTTGGATTGTGCGCCTCTCCACTCTTCCTCCAGACTCTGGGACCTTGATTTCCAAATGAAAATTGGAACTCTGGGACCTTGTGGAGTGTGTCAATGACTGCCTTCTGGACATCTGTCAAGTCAGCAGTCTTCCCCATGATTGTAGAGCCTTCTGAAACAGACTAAGGGACCTTTTTAAATGCTTAGGAAGCCTTTGCAGGTGTTTTTTGTTAATTATTTTAATTTACTGAGATAATGACTTTTGTGTTTTCATTGGCTGTAAGCCATAATCATCAACATTAACAGAAATAAACACTTGAAATTGATTTTTCTGTTTGTAATGACTCTATATAATATATGAGTTTCACTTTTTGTATTGAAGAACTGAAATAAATCAACTTTTTGATGATACTCTAATTTAGTGAGATGCACCTGTATGCTCCTAACATAAATACATATGTAGTAAACCTTAACTTGTCAGACGGCACAATACTTTATTAACATAGTCATGTATCACACTATTTTATAAGTTACAGATTTTTACATTTGTACAGCATCAGAACCAAACACAGGAATACATCCCCAGAACCACCAACAGTACTAAAATATAGCATTACAACAACCATTAGTACATGAATACAGTAACCATCATCAGTATAGAAATATATAATTAGAAACACTATCAGTACAGGAATACATCACTAGAAGCACCATCAGTAAGGAATACATCACTAGAATCACCATCAGTACATGAGTACATCCCCTAAACCACCATCAGTACATGAATACATCACCATGACCATCATGAATACATGAAAACATACTTTGTACAGCAAACAATTGTTATGTCAGGTCAGTCCCATATACAATTGTATTCCATCAATGTGCAATTCCTAGTATGTCCTTAACAATTGTAAGATGATACTGGGTGTTCTTGTTACCAGTCAACATTAGACTGTGGACCATAGGACTAGTGTTGAGCCACCCCCGTAGTGTTCGGGTTCGGTTCGGTTCGTCGAACACCGGGATGCTCGAGGAACTGTTCGTCGAACTGTTCGTGGAACACCTTAGAACACCGTCGAACACCGTTAAAACCAATGGCAGGCAAACAAAAACACATAGAAACACATAGAAAACACCTGCAAAGGTGTCCAAAAGCTGACAAACTGCTCAGAAGACACTCTCTTTAAAAAAGCCGGCCGGCAAATTCAGCAGCGGCATACACCGGTACCCGACAATTTAGACAAGAAGGAATAGAGCATCACACATAGATTAGATAGATAGAAACATGTCAGTCACACATATAAGAAGCACAGTGACAGTGTTGGTTACTGCACTTGTCATTTAGTGTAAAGGATTTATTAAAAAAAATATTAGTGTTTTCATGCACCGTCTCTTTAAAAAAGCCGGCCGGCAATTCAGCATCTGTACCCGACAATTTAGAACAGAAAGAATAGAGCTTCACACATAGATTAGATAGATAGAAACATGTCAGTCACATATATAATAAGCACAGTGACAGTGTTGCTTTCTGTACTTGTCATTTAGTGTAAAGGATTTATTTAAAAAAATAATAGTGTTTTCATGCACTGTCTCTTTAAAAAAGCCGGCCGGCAATTCAGCAGCGGTACCCGACAATTTAGAACAGAAAGATAGAGCATCACACATAGATTAGATAGATAGAAACATGTCAGTCACATTTATAATAAGTACAGTGACAGTGTTGGTTACTGTACTTGTCATTTAGTGTTAAAATAAAGGATTTATTAAAATAAAAATTGGCGTGGGATCCCCCATAATTTTAGGCTCTAGCGGAGGTTAAGCAGACGGCTGGGGCAGATGTTTGAAGCCTCGGAAGGGGGTAATACCCACGGAGCTTCCCAGGCTACTAATATCAGCCCCCAGCTGAATACATAGCCTTTACTAGCTATTAAAATGGGGGACCCCCCCAAAAAAATGACGTGGGGTCCCCCCTAATTTAATAGCTAGCAAAGGCTAGGCAGACAGCTGGGGGCTGATATTAATAGCTCAGGAAGGGTGCCATGAATATTGGCCCCCTCCCAGGCTAGAAACACCAGCCGTCAGCCGCCCCAGAAATGGCGCATCCATAGGATGCGCCAATTCTGGCACTTGGCCTCGCTCTTCCCACTGCCCTGTAGCGGTGGCAGTGGGGTAATAGGGTTGGGGTTGATGTCAGCTTATAATGCCAGCTGACATCAAGCCCAGGTTAGTAATGGAGAGGTGTCTATAAGACACCTCCATTACTAACCCCATAGTCAAAGTTAAAAAAAACACAAACACCCAGAATAAAGTCCTTTAATTGAAATAAACACACAATTCTTTATTGTTCTAAATTAAACCATACTTACCGTCACGCCCATTCCAGCTGAAGCCAACGATCTCCTGTAATAAAAGAAAAATAATAAAGCAACATCATCCTTACCTTTCCATGGTTCCCAGGACAGCTCCAGCTCTGCTACATCGAGATGACTGGCTGGACCGCAGCAGAACGCTGCCATCCAGCCTGTCATCCCGCGGACACTGAGAAGCGCAGGCATGCTTGCGCTCCTCACTGTCTCGCTGTGACGGCATCCAGATGAGCCGAGGTCATGTCCAATGAACTCGGCTCACCTCATGCACGTCACTGACAGCGTGGGAAAATTCTCACGCTGAAGCGCTGAGTGCAGGAGAATTTTCCCACGCTGTCAGTGAGGTGCATGAGGTGAGCTGAGTTCATTGGACATGAGCTCACCTCATGCACGTCACTGACAGCGTGGGAGAATTCTCCTGCACTCAGCACTTCAGCGTGAGAATTTTCCCACGCTGTCAGTGACGTGCATGAGGTGAGCCGAGTTCATTGGACATGACCTCGGCTCATCTGGATGCCGTCACAGCGAGACAGTGAGGAGCGCAAGCATGCCTGCGCTTCTCAGTGTCCGCGGGATGACAGGCTGGATGGCAGCGTTCTGCTGCGGTCCAGCCAGTCATCTCGATGTAGCAGAGCTGAAGCTGTCGTGGGAACCATGGAAAGGTAAGGATGAGGTTGCTTTATTATTTTTCTTTTATTGCAGGAGATCGTTGGCTTCAGCTGGAATGGGCGTGACGGTAAGTATGGTTTAATTTAGAACAATAAAGGATTGTGTTTTTATTTCAATTAAAGGACTTTATTCTGGGTGTTTGTGTTTTTTTTAACTTTGACTATGGGGTTAGTAATGGGGGTGTCTTATAGACGCCTCTCCATTACTAACCTGGGCTTGATGTCAGCTGGCATTATAAGCTGACATCAACCCCAACCCTATTACCCCCTGCCACCGCACCAGGGCAGCGTGGAAGAGCGAGGCTAAGTGCCAGAATTGGCGCATCCTATGAATGCGCCATTTCTGGGGCGGCTGACGGCTGGTGTTTCTAGCCTGGGAGGGGGCCAATATTCATGGCTCCCTTCCTGGGCTATTAATATCAGCCCCCAGCTGTCTGCCTAGCCTTTGCTAGCTATTAAATTAGGGGAGACCCCACGTCATTTTTTTGGGGGGGTCCCCCATTTTAATAGCTAGTAAAGGCTATGTATTCAGCTGGGGGCTGATATTAGTAGCCTGGGAAGCTCCATGGGTATTACCCCCTTCCCAGGCTTCAAACATCTGCCCCAGCCGTCTGCTTAACCTCCGCTAGAGCCTAAAATTAAGGGGAACCCCACGCCAATTTTTTTATTAATAAATCCTTTATTTTAATACTAAATGACAAGTACAGTAACCAACACTATCACTGTACTTCATATATATGTGACTGACATGTTTCTATCTATCTAATCTATGTGTGAAGCTCTATTCTGTCTGTTATAAATTGTCGGGTACAGATGCTGAATTGCCGGCCGGCTTTCTTAAAGAGACGGTGCATGAAAACACTATTATTTTTTTTAATAAATTCTTTACACTAAATGACAAGTACAGTAAGCAACACTGTCACTGTACTTCATATATATGTGACTGACATGTTTCTATCTATCTAATCTATGTGTGATTCTCTATTCCTTCTATTCTAAATTGTTGGGTACAGATGCTGAATTGCCGGCTGGCTTTTTTAAAGAGACGGTGCATGAAAACACTATTATTTTTTTTAATAAATCCTTTACACTAAATGACAAGTACAGTAATCAACACTGTCACTGTACTTCATATATATGTGACTGACATGTTTCTATCTATCTAATCTATGTGTGATTCTCTATTCCTTCTATTCTAAATTGTTGGGTACAGATGCTGAATTGCCGGCTGGCTTTTTTAAAGAGACGGTGCATGCAAACACTATTATTTTTTTTAATAAATCCTTTACACTAAATGACAAGTACAGTAATCAACACTGTCACTGTACTTCATATATATGTGACTGACATGTTTCTATCTATCTAATCTATGTGTGAAGCTCTATTCTGTCTGTTATAAATTGTCGGGTACCCTGCTGAATTGCCGGCCGGCTTTTTTAAAGAGACAGTGCATGAAAACACTATTATTTTTTTTTATAAATCCTTTACGCTAAATGACAAGTACAGTAAGCAGCACTTTCACTGTACTTCGTATATATATGTGGCTGACATGTTTATATCTATCTAATCTATGTGTGAAGCTCTATTCTTTCGGTTCTAAATTGTCGGGTACCGGTCTATGCCGCTGCTGAATTGCCGGCTTTTCATGTTTCACTGTTGGCACTGTTCCCATCGATTTGGGCAATCACTGTAATGCCACAACCACCATGGCTGTGGCATTACAGTGAGTGGCAGACAATCCCTGCATGATTGGTGCTCTAAATAGCGCCAGACATGCAGGACACGCTTTTGGTGCACGAACAGTTATCGAACATAACCTCGAACAGCCGAATTTTTTGCAAATCGTTCGGGTTCGTCGAACAACTCGAACACCGCCCAAAACAGCTCGAATTTGAGATTGGCGAACAGTTCTAGTCGAACACCGCTCATCTCTACATAGGACCATAGAGCAATCACAATACTGATGAAATGTAGTCTGTCCCCCTATACTTCCTAATCTCTATACTGTGCACACTCCTTACACTCTCCACTCCTCTGCATACTGTCCCCTCAATACTGTGCCTTTATACTGCCCCTGATCTATACTGACCTTCTACACTACCCAGTCTCAATACTGTGTCCTCTCACACTTTTCTCCCTCATACTGTCCCTCACACATTCCTCCTGCCACACAGTCTACTCTGTGTACTGCCCCCCACAGTAGCAGTCTCTATACTGTGCCCCCTCACACTCCACCCCATACTGTCCTCTTAATATTTATCACCGCATGCTGTCCCCTCAGACAATTCCCCATTGTCTCCTCACATATTTGCCTCCCTCCCCATACTTTCTCCACACACATTTATCCCACTTTTCTTACTTTCACAACACTCATATCTTCTCTATGCTACAACCCCAAACAGTTATTCAACAGTAATTCATTTAACTCCCTCATCCACCCCCATAATTGTCCCCTCCAATCTCCCTAATCTCTGCAGAAGAATTTTCCACACATTTTAAATACAAAATTGACCAAATCAGTCAAGTATTTACTAATTAACCACCACATGCCCTCCATATAACTGACTAATTCCCTTCCCCCATAACCTTCCACCCCACCATCACTAAAGGAGAACTTATCATCTTCTCTCCAAATCATACCTCACCACTTGTGCAATTGACCCAATCCTATACCACCTCCTCCCCAACCTCACCACCATGCTTATCCCAGCCCTAACCTGTCTCTTCAACCTATTATTTACTTCTGATACCATCCCTTCTACTTTCAAACATGCCACAATCACACCTATCCTGAATAAGCCATCCTTCGACTCAACCTCTACATCCGACTATTGTCCCATTTCACTGCTCCCATTCACTTCCAAAATCCTCGAACAACACGTCTACGCTAAACTTTCCTCCCCCTTTTATCTAACTCACTCTTCAACAACCTTCAATCTTTCTTGCATCCCCTCCACTCTACTGAAACTACTCTCACCAAAATTACTAATGACTTGCATTCTGCCAAAGCTAACAGACATTTCTCTATATTCCTTCTTCAAGATCTGTTCTCTGACTTCGACACAGTCAACCACTCCCTACCTCTACAGATTCTCTCTTCATTTGGGGTCAAGACCTTGCCCTCTCCTTGATCTCCTCATAACTTTCTAACCATAGCATCTACCATCCCTATACTACCTCCTCATCCCCCCCTCTCTGTGTTGGTGTCCCTCAAGGATCAGTCTTGGGAACCCTATTCTTCTCCATTTATAACGTTGGTCTGGGACAACTCATGATAACACTAAGATCTGCCTCTCTGCCCCAGATGTCACCTCTCTGCTGTCCAGAATCCCAGAGTGTCTATCAGCCATATCATCCTTCTTCTCATCACAATTCCTTAAACTCAATGTGTACAAAAACCAACTCATCATTTTTCCTCTATCCCACCTAATTCCCCTACCTGATCTGTCTATCGCCATAAATGACATCATGCTTTCCCCTATATCCAGCACATTCAGAACTTTCAGATTGATCTCTATAGCCCATCCCTTCAAAAAAGCTTACAGCCTGAAATAGCCCTGCTACTACCTCATTGCCACCGGAGCTGCCGCATCCCCCCAACCTACTGTCTCCTTCCCCATTATATTGTAGACTTAAGCCATCACACATTTACCTACTAACTGCATACTGTCATCTTCTCCTCACACATTTACTCACTCCCCCACATAGTGTCATCTCCTCAGACATTTATCGCGCCACCCCCCCATTCTGTCTTCTACTGACTCATTTACCCATCCCCTCCCATACTGTCATCTCCTCACACATTTACCCACTTTCCCATTAACACATACTGTCAGATTCTCAAGCTCCCACCTCAATGAATCAATGTGTCTTCCACTCTTTTGGAGCATTTAAGTTGCTACCATCCATCTTCTATGTGCAGCAGTTGTGACATCAGCAGCGTGGTCAGTTGAACTAATATCATGCCGCTGCTCTCACCCTGACCGGAAAGTGCCAGCTGTCATGGCTTTGATTGTACTCCCGCCTAAAAGATGCAAGTCCAATAAGTGAATTCAGGCCTCTGGCAGTTTACTGCTTCTCTGAGCTGGCTGGCAGTTTGACAACCGACTGGGAGAATGGCCATATCCCACTCTCGAGTGGGACAGCAAAATGCCACCACCAGGGAGACATCTCAGACTGCCACATTAGGCAGCCCAACGGCGACCCCCTGCCAGCTGCACCCAGGCAAATATCCTGCCTGCCACCCCTGGATACAACCCTGATGAATAATTCTCTCAAATGTCAAGAAATAATGCATGCTATTGTATTTTGTTTATTTTTGTTTATTTTTTGGTGTATGGGCATTTTCTAATAGTTGCATATTGTTTTACATTTTACATGCATTTTAAAGCATGCGTTTAAAAGAGACCCCAGAAAATAATAAGGAACATATGATTTACATCTAATAGCTTCAATGCTGTTAGGATTTTCTTGCCAAATTAAAGCAAGCTGCCAAATTTGAATTTTGGAAGATTTGTTCAACACTAAATAATATAAAAAATATATCTAAAAAAAATTGTAATAGATCTTATCATAGTGTATGCTTCTTTCTACACTTCTTCTCCACCTTGCCTCCTGAACTCACCATTCATTTTAAAAATTGAAGTATTTGAAGAATAAATAGAAAGAGTTAAGACAGAAGTAGATAAACAGTAAGGGCTCATAATCATCAGCGTATAAATTGGATGAGTGCAATCCGATAAAAAATCGGATTGCACCCTGATTAATGTTATTTACTGATTCAGTGTTCATCTGCAATTTTTTTATCTCAGCTCTGATTGAAATAAGAAAAAAAATGCAGCATGCTGCGACTCACCAATGGAAGTCAATGGGTACGAGAAAAAAATCGTAAGGCACACAGACTATGCGTGTGCCCTCCGTTTTTTACGCACCCATCTCATAGGAAACTCAACATTTCATCAGCCGAGTACAGTAAATTTACAGCATGAAATTCATAGCCCATGAACTCAGGTCACCTTACTGACATCACCGCTCGTCACTGCAGGCAAGTTATCATGCTATTGTCAGTGTGTTCTGAGCTGGCGTGCTGAGCAGTCACATTACCCATGTCACCGTTAGTGTTGAGCCACCCCCGTAGTGTTCGAGTTCGGTTCGGTTCGTCGAACACCCGTGTGTTCGCCGAACTGTTCGTCGAACTGTTCGTCGAACACCTTCAAACACCGTTAAAACCAATGGCAGGCAAACAAAAACACATAGAAACACATAGAAAACACCTTCAAAGGTGTCCAAAAGCTTACAAACTGCTCAGAAGACACAACTAACACATGGAAAAGTGACAAGTACATATAGTCATGCGAAAAGAAAAGAGGTGGAGGAGTAAAAGGAGGGGGAGACACAGATATAGGCATGTCATGCCCTTCTAAAATCCAAAAAGTGAGAAGCCGACACGGCCAGTCCGCTCCTGCCCGTGCCACCTCCGCGTCGCCGGGTTTGTGCCAGAGCCGCGGTGAACCCTGACGGCCAGCCCCCCTCTCCCAATACTGGTGCCTGTCCGCTTTTGGGTCGAGCGAGCCCCCCTGTGGTGGAGGCAGCTCTAAGCTTTTTAATTTAAATTGTCTCTCTAATTTGAATGAATACACTTTAAATCCATTTACAAGGATCTATTGGAGGGCAAGTCTCATGCCAGCAGCCGCGTAATTCCAGCTCCAGTAGCATCCACTAAAGCTGGTGCAGTTAAAAAGCTTTTATAAGGATCGAGCTCGGCTGTCCACCGCAAGGCATCCTACTGCCAGTATCAGCCCCTATGCCTTGGGGTGCCTCCTGATGCTCTTCACTGAGTATCCCGTGGTCCCGAAGCATTTCCTTTGAAAAAATGAAGTGTCCAAACTACAGGTGGTGTAGCTTGCTTAACAGCCGGGATAATCCGCTGACTAGCAGACACTGCTACTAGGCACAAAGTATTTCCTGGGCTAGATGCAGTTAAAAATTTGTAATTAGATACTCTCGTTGGATGCTGAGAAAGCATTCCATAGAGTCTCCTGGCACGCCATATATGATTCTCTTAAAAAGCTTGGGGTAGGGGTCTAGGGGACCCTTTTATAGCCAAAATCACGGCCCTGTATCGCAAAGCGTCACCTAGGCTGAAGATAAATGGAACTGTAGCACCCTGAGGGCTCGGTTGCTACAGAGGTATTGCACCTCACCCAGAGGTGTGATATCTCACTCTCAGGTAAGGATGGAGTGTGGATCAGGACCCGACACCTGCATGCATTACACCACATTGCCGTGGTGCAGGGCGACCAATATGCCCCTGAGATGGGCACGACAGTCCCTGTCCCTGGCTGGAGTTGGGGGAGGGAACACTGAGGAAGGGGAACCCTGCAGTGCAGGAGCTGGGAGGAAGCAGTTCCTGGGTGCATTGAGAAGGGAGTATAAAAGGTGGGCACCATCTTAGTTCAGTGCAGAGAAGTCTGAGCAGAAGTGACAGGGAGCAGGGGCTCTGCATGAGCTCTGCTCCGGAGGCGGGCCTAGTAACAGAGGCCCAGGCCTGGAAGAGGGAGAAGGAAGGAAGAGGAGCGGAGAAGGCTCCAGGAACGAGGAACGAAGGGATCCTAGGGGTGCGGACGGGCGAGTCGCCACCGCACGCCCGAATCCACCTTCGTGGAGGGGTCAGGCCAAAGGGGGAGACCGATCCCCGAAACTAGTGGAGGCAGGAAACGACCCTCAGCTAGAAATCGGAGGCTGTGACATTTTATGTGGCGCAGCCCCTCGCTACACCCGCTAGGAAGGCACCACATAGGGTCAGGGAAACTGGTGCCAAGTTTACCAAGAGGAGAACCGAGGCAGCCAGACAGAAGGGTTGGTAAGAAAGGCCAGACAAAGGACACACAAAGGGGGTCCTGTGAAGCGCTCCAAAGTTATCTGGGAGTTGTCTGAGCCCCTCACCTGGTGAGCACAGTACAACGTGGGTAGCCGTTACCTGCAGACGAGGTCTGGATAATAAGAACTGTGAGTAAAGGCCCTGGACTGCATCACTGACTCCGTGTCGTTACTGCTGCTGCCCTGCACCATCACCCCCATTCTCCGCATACACTGCCCTAAGGCTATACTCCTCCCGTGGGGAGTTATGCTACGCTCTGCTGCACCCACAACACCAGCCTCAGCGGTCTGCCCTGCAGCAGCGGTTCACTCTGACCGCAATCCACGGGTGGCGTAGTCGGACATATAAACATCAAAACCACATAAATAGTTCTGCCACTGGTTTGACCGCCCTGAGCCACGGAACCGGGTCGCCGCCACGGAGACTACAACCACCAGCATCCACCAAAAAGGGTCCGGCTCCGGGTGTCCCAAGGCCCAGGGGGTGCATCAAAACATTTTCATCACCTTTCGCAATCACCAATGGGACAAGGTAGGGATGTCCTCTGTCCCCTCTCTTATACATCCTAGTGACGGAGCACCTGCTCTCATCAATTCACCATAACCCCAATATTAGGTGGATTGAGGTGGGAGGCACCGAGTATAACTGCTCTCTATTTGCTGATGATGTCCTAGTATATATCACTCAATCACATATATCCATCCATGCTGTTATGGCTGAAATAGATCACTTTGTTACATGGTCAAATTTTAAAATCAATGCAGCGAAGTCTAAGGCCCTCGATGTCTCCCTCCCCAAATCGATACAGGATTCCATCCAGTCCAACTTTCCCTTTGCCTGGCCCTCACAGGGTATCAAATACTTAGGAATTCCTATTCATAGAGACCTCTCCCATCTATGTTATCATAATTTTGGGCCCTTTATTGAACAACTCCATACAGACCACGGTTGGCAAGTTAGAACTGTAAGATTCACTACGTGAACCACTGGTGTTTTGTGGAAAAGCACATGTACACTGTGTTCCAAATTATTATGCAAAAAGTGTTTAGGAGTGATAAGGGAAGAATTTGTTTGTTTGTCAGTAAAACTCATTGATGGTGATGTGTGTCAGGGCTCTTTATATCACTGTAAGCAATTGCAGACACCTGTGCTAATTAGTTTGGCAGGTGTGTCCAATGAAAGGCAAGACTACTTAAGAAGGCTGTCCCACATTATTAAGCAGCCTACATTTTCTGCCAAAATGGGAAAGAAAAAGGATGTGTCGGCTGCTGAGAAGCAACAAATTGTGGAGTGTTTAGGTCAAGGCATGACTACAATCAACATTGTGCGATGATCAGGATGAAGTGTCTTGGCAATCAAGAAGTATGTAGCTGATTCACAGTACACACGTGTGCGTGCTGATAAGGGCAAATTGAGGACTCTTTCCTACAGGCAATTACGTCAGGTTAAAAGAGCAGCGGCAAAAAAGCCTTGTCATAGCAGCAGACAAGTTTTTGAAGCTGCTGGTGCCTCCAACGTCCCCCGAACAACAAGATGCAGGGTCCTTCAGAGGTTTGCAGCTGTGCATACGCCATCCTGTCGACCTCCTCTATCCACTTCACACAAGCAGAAACGGCTCCAGTGGGCCAAACAATACATGAAGACTGACTTCAAAACTGTTTTGTTCACGGATGAGTGCTGTGCAATGCTTGATGGTCCAGATGGATGGAGTGGAGGATGGCTGGTTGATGGACACCCCATGCAAACACGGCTACAGCGCCAACAAGGAGGAGGTGGAGTAATGTTTTGGGCTGGAATCATGGGGAGAGAGATTGTCGGCCCCTTTAGGATCCCTGAAGGGGTAAAGATGAACTCCATAATGTATGTGGAGTTTCTCAAACAGCACTTCCTGCCATGGTTCAAGAAGAAGAACCGTGTATTCCACAGCAAGATCATTTTTATGCATGATAATGCACCATCTCATACTGCACATAAAACATCTGCATCTCTGGCTGATATGGGCATAAAAGGGGACAAACTTATGGTGTGACCCCCATGCTCCCCTGACCTCTACCCCATTCAGAACCTCTGGAGCATCATCAAAAGGAGTGTCTATGATGGCGGGAGGCAGTTCACATCTAAGCAACAGCTCTGGGAGGGTATTCTGTCCTCATGCAAAACAATTGAAGCAGAAACCATCCAAAACCTGACAAATTCAATGGACGAGAGAGTTCAGAAGCTCCTTTCGAACAAGGGGTCCTATGTGAAAATGTAACATCACCTAGAATAAAGTTTTGAGTTGAAAACTGTTTGATTTCAGTTTCTAATAACCTGCTAATGCTTATAATTTCAAAAATGACCATTTTTTTGGTCTTTATTAAAATGAAAAGGTTGATCGAAAAGTTTGGGGGATCTAAGGGTGTGGCAACCCAGTAGTCAGGATTACTTCGAATTCTGACAATATGAGGGTCATGTTGCAGGTAGTGCAGCAAGAAGGCACTTATGTGTCTTGCGCATCTCGGAGCCCCAAAATTATTTTCCGGGCTAGATGCAGCTAAAAATTATTATTAATTTTAAATCTGGTGGAGCTTAGTATAGATGGCCTAATAGAATCAGTGCTGCACACTGCTACAAAGCCCAAATTATATTCCAGCCAAGGTACAGATAAACATGATTAGTAATTTTAAATCTGGTGGAGCTTAGTATAGATGGCCTAATAGAATCAGTACTGCACACTGCTACAAAGCCCAAATTATTTTACAGCCAAGATACAGATAAACATGATTAGTAATTTGAAAGCTTAAAAAGGTTGGTGAGGTGATTTTAACCAATCATCAAGCTTTTTACTCTCCCCAGGATGACACAGGGGTAGAAAAGTTGTTTCGGATCCATGATTTGTTCATCTTTATAAACGTGAGTCTGTCTACTTTATCAGTGGAGAGCCGCGTGCGCTTATCTGTCAGCACTCCTGTACCATCGTCTCTAGGCGTTGACTATGTGTCAGACTTCTTGTCTCCTGTGGCCTTGCAAAGGATAGGCTAAAAAAGTGGTGAAATGATTCCGCAAAATTGATGTTACCAGCAGATACTGTGGTTCTGTTACGGTTTGAGTGCTGAACACTCGACGGTCCCAAGGTTGGCAAGTTGGAACTGTGAGATTCACTACGTGCACCACTGGTGTTTTGTGGAAAAGCACATGTAAGATTCTGCAACAGTCTCTGCTGATACTCCTGCATGCGTGCATCCCTTTCTATGGCAGGAATAATTTCTGCAAATTTACTTTTGTACCGGGGATCTAACAGTGTGGCAACCCAGTAGTCAGAATTATTTCTAATTCTCACAATTCGAGGGTCATGTTGCAGGTAGTGCAGCAAGAAGGCACTCATGTGTGTTGCGCATCCAGGAGCACCAAGTCCCTGTTGTGTTGGTGACGAGTTAACAAGCATGCTTCCTTCCTCTGTCCTCTTCCCCCAACCTCGCACAACAGAAATGTGATCAAGGTCTCCCTCATCTGATGAGTCTTCCATCAGTTCGTCCTCCACTTCTTCCTGGGCTCCTGCACCTTCCTCACTAGTTTGGCTGCTACCATGCGCCCTGGTAAAACCATCTCCCCCACCCTCACATGCCTGCCGCCTTGGTGCTTTCGACCGTCTGGACCTTGCAGATGTTAGCCCTTCCGCATACAACTCCTCCTCCTCTACTTCCTCCACCTCCTCTTGTGCCACCACCTGACTCCGAATTCTGTTTAACATGTGCTCCAGCATGTAAATCACCAGAATTGTCATGCTGATAATGGCATCGTCAGCACTAAACATCTTCGTCGCCATTTCAAAACTGTGCAGAAGGGTGCATAGGTCCCTGATCTGAGACCACTCCTCCAGCGTGATTTGCCCCACCTCTGGATCTCGTTGGCCCAGGCTATACGTCAGAACGTATTGCACCAGGGCTTGTCAGTGCTGCGACAGTCGCTGCAACATGTGCAGAGTTGAATTCCACCGGATAGGCACATCGCATTTTAGCCGGTGAAGTGGCAGGCCCAACGACTTCTGTAGAGATGTAAGTCGCTGAGCTGCGGGATGCGAATGGCGGAAGTGAGCACACAGCGACAATGCCCTCTGCAGAAGGCCATCAAGTCTGGGATAGTGGTCTAAAGATTGCTGGACAACCAGGTTCAACACGTGAGCCATACAAGGCACGTGTGTGACATTGCCCCGGCGAAATGCCGTACCCTGGTTTGCAGCATTGTCGCACACGGCCTTCCCTGGTTTCAGGTCCAGTGGAGACAGCCATTCATGAAATTGGTTCTCCAGAGCTGACCACAACTCCTCAGTTGTGTGACTCACATTTCTCAGACATTTCAAAGTAAAAACCGCCTGATTACGTTGAGCCCTACTGCCAGCATAGTGAGGAGGTGTGCAGGATCCCTTCTGCGCAGTTAGAAAGCTTGTGGCATGACCAGACAGGCTTTGGGTGCAGGTGGAGGACCGAGAGGAGGTTGAGGAGGCAGAAGCAGTGGAGGAACTTTGAGATAAAGAGGATTGATGCACAACTCATGGGGACGGCAAGACTTGGACAGCAGCCCCTTGTCCTGCTGTCACCATAGTTACCCAGTGTCCAGTCAGCGACATGTAACGCCCCTGTCCATGCCTACTCGTCCAAGTGTCTGTGGTGAAATGCACCCTGTCACACACAGAGTTTCTCAAAGAAGCGGTGATGTTGTGTGCTACATGCTGGTGGAGCGCAGGCACACCTTTCTTTGAGAAGTAGTGCCGACTGGGCATCTGGTACTGGGGCACTGCGACGGACATAAGGTCTCGAAAATCCTCTGTGTCCACCAGGTGGAAAGGCAGCATTTCTGTAGCCAAGAGCTTGCAGATGGTGAAATTCAACCTCTTAGCTTTCTCATGGCTAGGAGGAAATGGTCTTTTACTTGTCCACATCTGAGGGACCGAGGGCTGGCTATTGTGCTTAGACGGGGTTGATAAGGGTGTCCCCGGCAAACTGCCGGTCTGTGATGAAGATGCAGGCGGACATGTTAGGTTGCCTTGATCCAAAGGTGGTGCTATTGATGTCGGACAGCGCTCAACACCAGCTGGTGTTACCACCTCCAAAGAAAATGATGACCTGCCAATCACGCTGGCTGTTGTGGGTAAAGAGGTGGCATGTCTGCGCCCCAAAACAGGTGTGACTGCTGTCCCCCCAGTCACAGAGGATGAAGAGGCCGCGGATGCACAAGATATGGCAGACGGTGGTTGGCCCGGCCGGCTAGGCCGCATTGTAGCACAGTGAGCTTCCCACTGCAACTTATGCTTCATGTCCATGTGCTGGTTCATGCATGAAGTACTCAAACTATGTATTTTTTGGCCTCTACTTAGCTTTTGCTGACAAATGTTACAGATAACACGAGTTGGGTCATCTTTATTGATCTGAAAAAATGCCCAGGCTATGCAAGGCTTAGCGCCCATGTGACCTGAAGAGCCACCACGACTTGTGGTGAGAGGCAGAGTTGTGTTTGAGGATGCAGTTGTTGACGTGCTTCCAGTACTATGTCTCTGTCCAGGAAGGCGCAACCTGACCTCGTCGTCACTAGCATCCTCCTCCACCTCCTCTGCTGACCTCATCTCTTGGCTGACTGTGGGTTGACGGTAAGTGGGATCTCCAACCTCATCATCATCACCCTGTGTGTTATCACACCCGTCGTCCTCAGAGCCAACCTGTTCCTGCCCTGACAAAAAACTAAAGTTGTCGCTCCAATCAGGTATTTGAGTCTCATCATCGTCTTCCTCATTGTCTCCACCAACAGGAGTTACAGTTTGGGAATGAGGGGCTACATTATGGTCAGAACCTTCTGCGTCTGGTCCTGGATCCGACTCATAAAGATTCTGGGCATCAGTGCAGATCATTTCCTCGTCTGGATTCACAGAAGCGCTGGAGTCGACCTCTGATTCCCGGGCTATAGTATGAGTAAACAGCACTGAAGACTCAACCATCTGTTCTACCTCATACTCAGATGGGCAGCTGGAGATTTGGGAGCTGTGAGGAAGCAAGTGCGATTGGGGTGACACCTTTGAGGACTGGAGTATTTGTGATGTTGAAGTTGATGTGGAGGAGAGCCCATTTAAAGGAACACTTGATATCCGTTGAAGCACCTGCTGTTTTTGTGCCTCATCTGGAATTTGTAGCGATTGGCGTGGCCGTAAGAAAGGGATCTTATCACATTGTCCGCTAAAAGAAGTAGACATTTTAGTTTGGCTGGAAGATGGTCTTTCTTCTGCAGATGTTACTGTTGCTTTAACACCTACCCCACGGACACAACCTTTTTTCCCCTTCCCAACACGCCTATTCCCCTTTCCACCAGCAGCAGGCCTTTTTCCACTCATTTTGGTGGTTAACTAATTCACAACTCTGGAGTTGTTGGCACAAAAAAACAATGGATGGGAACCGATCAGAGCTGAGTGGCCAAACTGTGGTATTAGGCCAAAACTATTGGCTGAGTTAGATGCAGAAAAAAATTATATTCAATTTGCAACCTGATGGAGGTCAGTATAGATGGACTAATAGAACAAGTCCCACACACAGCTAGGAGCCAAAATATTTTTTCAGAGGTAGATGCAGAAAAAAATATATTCAGTTTGCAACCTGATGGAGGTCAGTATAGATGGACTAATAGAGAAAGTCCCACACACTGCTAGAAGCCCAAATATTTTTTCAGAGCTAGATGCAGATAAAAATTATTTTTAATTTGCAACCTGATGAAGGTCAGTATAGATGGACTAATAGAGAAAGTCCCACACACAGCTAGAAGGCCAAATATTTTTTCAGAGCTAGATGCAGACAAAAAATTATTTTGAATTTGCAACGTGATGGAGATCAGTATAGATGGACTAATAGAACAAGTCCCACACACTGCTTGAAGGCCAAATATTTTTTCAGAGCTAGATGCAGAAAAAAATTATATTCAGTTTGCAACCTGATGGAGGTCAGTATAGATGGACTAATAGAACAAGTCCCACACACTGCTAGAAGGCCAAATATTTTTTCAGAGCTAGATGCAGAAAAAAATTATATTCAATTTGCAACCTGATGGAGGTCAGTATAGATGGACTAATAGAGAAAGTCCCACACACTGCTAGAAGGGCAAATATTTTTTCAGAGCTAGATGCAGACAAAAAATTATTTTGAATTTGCAACCTGATGGAGGTCAGTATAGGTGGACTAATAGAACAAGTCCCACAGACTGCTAGAAGCCCAAATATTTTTTCAGAGCTAGATGCAGAAAAAAATTATATTCAGTTTGCAACCTGATGGAGGTCAGTATAGATGGACTAATAGAACAAGTCCCACACACAGCTAGAAGCCCAAATATTTTTTCAGAGGTAGATGCAGAAAAAAAATATATTCAGTTTGCAACCTGATGGAGGTCAGTATAGATGGACTAATAGAGAAAGTCCCACACACTGCTAGAAGGCCAAATATTTTTTCAGAGCTAGATGCAGACAAAAAATTATTTTTAATTTGCAACCTGATGGAGGTCAGTATAGATGGACTAATAGAGAAAGTCGCACACACTGCTAGAAGGCCAAATATTTTTTCAGAGCTAGATGCAGAAAAAAATTATATTCAGTTTGCAACCTGATGGAGGTCAGTATAGATGGACTAATAGAACAAGTCCCACACACAGCTAGAAGCCCAAATGTTTTTTCAGAGGTAGATGCAGATAAAAATTATTTTTAATTTGCAACCTGACGGAGGTCAGTATTAGAGATGAGCGTTGTTCTACTCGAACTGTTCGCCAATCTCAAATTCGAGCTGTTTTGGGCGGTGTTCGAGCCGTTCGGCGAACACGAACAATTTGAGAAAAATTCGGCTGTTCGAGGTTATGTTCGATAACTGTTCGTGCACCAAAATCATAACTGGATTTTTTCTCAGTAATGATGAAAATTAATGTTAATACGCAGTTTGAGTGTACAGCGGGGTGGGGGGAGGGGCAGGGGATGGATCTCTGCAGGAACAATGAAGATCTCCATTTTTTTTTCTCTTTCCCGCATTTGCAGTGGGGAGGTGCAATCTGTCAGCCTATCAGCAGCGCACACACGGAGTGAAGTGCTTTTTTTCACACAAGCAAGGGCATGTGTCATTGGCAGTGTATGTCACATGTCCTTGCCCTATAAGACCAAGCCATTTTCCCCGTCGCCACCATTTTCTCACTGCTGCAGCTGCGTGTTAGACGGCACCGCTGTTGCTGTGTGCGCTATACCTTGTTAATTTCAAGCCAATTTTCGCACAAATATACAGATAGCTTGGGAGTAGGGAATAGTTGTGATTGCAGTCCTTTTAAGGACTAGGTTACAGCATTTCCTACGACTTTTATCAGGGAGGTCTGTGCTCTTAAATAGATAGGTTGTGGGAGTAAAGACTAATTGTAATTGGAGTCGTTTTCAGGACTAGGTTACATGAGTTCCTATCAGTTTTTGCCAGGCAGGTCTGTGCCAGTGCTATGCAAGTTTTTTTCACAGCATTTGGCTGAATCTAGCAAAGCTAATCCTTTTTGGCCTATTGCAGAGTGTGTTAGTCAGTGGAGTAGCCTATCTGTGTTGCAAGATATAACACCTGTATATAGAATACCAATTTTTTTACTGCACCTAGTGAAGTAAAATCTTTTGGGCATAGCATCATTCTATTAGTCCATCTATACTGACCTCCATCAGGTTGCAAACTGAATATAATTTTTTTCTGCATCTAGATCTGAAAAAATATTTGGGCTTCTAGCAGTGTGTGGGACTTGGTCTATTAGTCCATCTATACTGACCTCCATCAGGTTGCAAATTAAAAATAATTTTTTTCTTCATTTAGCTCTGAAAAAATATTTGGGCTTCTAGCAGTGTGTGGGACTTGTTCTATTAGTCCTTCTATACTGACCTCCAGCAGGTTGCAAATTGAATATAATTTTTTTCTGCAACTAGCTCTGAAAAAATAGTTGGGCTTCTAGCGGTGTGTGGGACTTGGTCTATTAGTCCATCTATACTGACCTCCATCAGGTTGCAAATTAAAAATAATTTTTTTCTGCATCTAGCTCTGAAAAAATATTTGGGCTTCTAGCAGTGTGTGGGACTTGGTCTATTAGTCCATCTATACTGACCTCCATCAGGTTGCAAATTAAAAATAATTTTTTTCTGCATCTAGCTCTGAAAAAATATTTGGGCTTCTAGCAGTGTGTGGGACTTGGTCTATTAGTCCATCTATACTGACCTCCATCAGGTTGCAAATTAAAAATAATTTTTTTCTGCATCTAGCTCTGAAAAAATATTTGGGCTTCTAGCAGTGTGTGGGACTTGGTCTATTAGTCCATCTATACTGACCTCCATCAGGTTGCAAATTAAAATAATTTTTTTCTTCATTTAGCTCTGAAAAAATATTTGGGCTTCTAGCAGTGTGTGGGACTTGTTCTATTAGTCCTTCTATACTGACCTCCAGCAGGTTGCAAATTGAATATATTTTTTTTCTGCATCTAGCTCTGAAAAAATAGTTGGGCTTCTAGCGGTGTGTGGGACTTGGTCTATTAGTCCATCTATACTGACCTCCATCAGGTTGCAAATTAAAAATAATTTTTTTCTGCATCTAGCTCTGAAAAAATATTTGGGCTTCTAGCAGTGTGTGGGACTTGGTCTATTAGTCCATCTATACTGACCTCCATCAGGTTGCAAATTAAAAATAATTTTTTTCTGCATCTAGCTCTGAAAAAATATTTGGGCTTCTAGCGTTGTGTGGGACTTGGTCTATTAGTCCATCTATACTGACCTCCATCAGGTTGCAAATTAAAAATAATTTTTTTCTGCATCTAGCTTTGAAAAAATATTTGGGCTTCTAGCGGTGTGTGGGACTTTCTCTATTAGTCCATCTATACTGACCTCCATCAGGTTGCAAATTAAAAATAATTTTTTTCTGCATCTAGCTCTGAAAAAATATTTGGGCTTCTAGCAGTGTGTGGGACTTGGTCTATTAGTCCATCTATACTGACCTCAATCAGGTTGCAAATTAAAAATAATTTGTTTCTTCATTTATCTCTGAAAAAATATTTGGGCTTCTAGCAGTGTGTGGGACTTGTTCTATTAGTCCTTCTATACTGACCTCCAGCAGGTTGCAAATTGAATATAATTTTTTTCTGCATCTAGCTCTGAAAAAATAGTTGGGCTTCTAGCGGTGTGTGGGACTTGGTCTATTAGTCCATCTATACTGACCTCCATCAGGTTGCAAATTAAAAATAATTTTTTTCTGCATCTAGCTCTGAAAAAATATTTGGGCTTCTAGCAGTGTGTGGGACTTGGTCTATTAGTCCATCTATACTGACCTCCATCAGGTTGCAAATTAAAAATAATTTTTATCTGCATCTACAGTACCTCTGAAAAAATATTTGGGCTTCTAGCAGTGTGTGGGACTATTTGTATTAGTCCATCTATACTGACCTCCATCAGGTTGCAAATTCAAAATAATTTTTTTCTGCATCTAACCCAGCCAATAGTTTTGGCCTAATACCACAGTTTGGCCACTCAGCTCTGCTCGGTTACCATCCATTGTTTTTTTGTGCAAACAACTCCAGAGTTGTGAATTAGTTAACCACCAAAATGAGTGGAAAAAGGCCTGCTGCTGGTGGAAAGGGGAATAGGCGTGTTGGGAAGGGGAAAAAAGGTTGTGTCCGTGGGGTAGGTGTTAAAGCAACAGTAACATCTGCAGAAGAAAGACCATCTTCCAGCCAAACTAAAATGTCTACTTCTTTTAGCGGACAATGTGATAAGATCCCTTTCTTATGGCCACGCCAATCGCTACAAATTCCAGATGAGGCACAAAAACAGCAGGTGCTTCAACGGATATCAAGTGCTCCTTTAAGTGGGCTCTCCTCCACATCAACTTCAACATCACAAATACTCCAGTCCTCAAAGGTGTCACCCAAATCGCACTTGCTTCCTCACAGCTCCCAAATCTCCAGCTGCCCGTCTGAGTATGAGGTAGAACAGATGGTTGAGTCTGCAGAGCTGTTTACTCATACTATAGCCTGGGAATCAGAGGTCGACTCCAGCGCTTCTGTGAATCCAGACGAGGAAATGATCTGCACTGATGCCCAGAATCTTTATGAGTCGGATCCAGGACCAGACGCAGAAGGTTCTGACCATAATGTAGACCCTCATTCCCAAACTGTAACTCCTGTTGGTGGAGACAATGAGGAAGACGATGATAAGACTCAAATACCTGATTGGAGCGACAACTTTAGTTTTTTGTCAGGGCAGGAACAGGTTGGCTCTGAGGACGACGGGTGTGATAACGCACAGGGTGATGATGATGAGGTCGGAGATCCCACTTACTGTCAACCCACAGTCAGCCAAGAGATGAGGTCAGCAGAAGAGGTGGAGGAAGATGCTAGTGACGACGAGGTCAGGTTGCGCCTTCCTGGACAGAGACGTAGTACTGGAAGCACGTCAACAACTGCATCCTCAAACACAACTCTGCCTCTCACCACAAGTCGTGGTGGCTCTTCAGGTCGCATGGGTGCTAAGCCTTGCATAGCCTGGGCATTTTTTCAGATCGATAAAGATGACCCAACTCGTGTTATCTGTAACATTTGTCAGCAAAAGCTAAGTAGAGGCCAAAAAATACATAGTTTGAGTACTTCATGCATGAACCGGCACATGGACATGAAGCATAAGTTGCAGTGGGAAGCTCAGTGTGCTACAATGCGGCCTAGCCGGCCGGGCCAATCACCGTCTGCCATATCTTGTGCATCCGCGGCCTCTTCATCCTCTGTGACTGGGGGGACAGCAGTCACACCTGTTTTGGGGCGCAGACCTGCCACCTCTTTACCCGCAACAGCCAGCGTGATTGGCAGGTCATCATTTTCTTTGGAGGTGGTAACACCAGCTGGTGTTGAGCGCTGTCCGACATCGATAGCACCACCTTTGGATCAAGGCAACCTAACATGTCCGCCTGCATCTTCCTCACAGACCGGCAGTTTGCCGGGGACACCCTTATCAACCCCGTCTAAGCACAATAGCCAGCCCTCGGTCCCTCAGATGTGGACAAGTAAAAGACCATTTCCTCCTAGCCATGAGAAAGCTAAGAGGTTGAATTTCACCATCTGCAAGCTCTTGGCTACAGAAATGCTGCCTTTCCGCCTGGTGGACACAGAGGATTTTCGAGACCTTATGTCCGTCGCAGTGCCCCAGTACCAGATGCCCAGTCGGCACTACTTCTCAAAGAAAGGTGTGCCTGCGCTCCACCAGCATGTCGCACACAACATCACCGCTTCTTTGAGAAACTCTGTGTGTGACAGGGTGCATTTCACCACAGACACTTGGACGAGTAGGCATGGACAGGGGCGTTACATGTCGCTGACTGGGCACTGGGTAACTATGGTGACAGCAGGACAAGGGGCTGCTGTCCAAGTCTTGCCTTCCCCACGAGTTGTGCGTCAATCCTCTTTATCTCAAACTTCCTCCACTGCTTCTGCCTCCTCAACCTCCTCTCGGTCTTCCACCTGCACCCAAAGCCTGTCTGGTCATGCCACAAGCTTTCTAACTGCGCAGAAGGGATCCTGCACACCTCCTTACTATGCTGGCAGTAGGGCTCAACATCATCAGGCGGTTTTTACATTGAAATGTCTGGGAAATGTGAGTCACACAGCTGAGGAGTTGTGGTCAGCTCTGGAGAACCAATTTCATGAATGGTTGTCTCCACTGGACCTGAAACCAGGGAAGGCCGTGTGCGACAATGCTGCAAACCTGGGTGCGGCCCTTCGCCGGGGCAATGTCACACACGTGCCTTGTATGGCTCACGTGTTGAACCTGGTTGTCCAGCAATTTTTAGCCCACTATCCCAGACTAGATGGCCTTCTGCAGAGGGCACGGTCGCTGTGTGCTCACTTCCGCCGTTCGCATCCCGCAGCTCAGCGACTTACATCTCTACAGAAGTCGTTGGGCCTGCCACTTCACCGGCTAAAATGCGATGTGCCTACCCGGTGGAATTCAACTCTGCACATGTTGCAGCGACTGTGGCAGCACCGACAAGCCCTGGTGCAATACGTTCTGACATATAGCCTGGGCCAACGAGATTCAGAGGTGGGGCAAATCACGCTGGAGGAGTGGTCTCAGATCAGGGACCTATGCACCCTTCTGCACAGTTTTGAAATGGCGACGAAGATGTTTAGTGCTGACGATGCCATTATCAGCATGACTATTCCGGTGATTTACATGCTGGAGCACATGTTAAACAGAATTCGGAGTCAGGTGGTGGCACAAGAGGAGGTGGAGGAAGTAGAGGAGGAGGAGTTGTATGCGGAAGGGCTAACATCTGCAAGGTCCAGACGGTCGGCAGCACCAAGGCGGCAGGCATGTGAGGGTGGGGGAGATGGTTTTACCAGGGCGCATGGTAGCAGCCAAACTAGTGAGGAAGGTGCAGGAGCCCAGGAAGAAGTGGAGGACGAACTGATGGAAGACTCATCAGATGAGGGAGACCTTGATCACATTTCTGTTGTGCGAGGTTGGGGGGAGAGGACAGAGGAAGGAAGCATGATTGTTACCTCGCCACCAACACAACAGGGACTTGGTGCTCCTGGATGCGCAACACACATGAGTGCCTTCTTGCTGCACTACCTGCAACATGACCCTCGAATTGTGAGAATTAGAAATAATCCTGACTACTGGGTTGCCACACTGTTAGATCCCCGGTGCAAAAGTAAATTTGCAGAAATTATTCCTGCCATAGAAAGGGATGCACGCATGCAGGAGTATCAGCAGAGACTGTTGCAGAATCTTACATGTGCTTTTCCACAAAATACCAGTGGTGCACGTAGTGAATCTCACAGTTCCAACTTGCCAACCGTGGGACCGTCAAGTGTTCAGCACTCAAACCGTAACAGAACCACAGTATCTGCTGGTAACATCAATTTTGCGGAATCATTTCACCACTTTTTTAGCCCATCCTTTGCAAGGCCACAGGAGACAAGAAGTCTGACACATAGTCAACGCCTAGAGACGATGGTACAGGAGTATCTCCAAGTAAACATTGAAGCCACGACTGTGTCACTGGACCCTTGCTCTTTTTGGGCTTCCAATCTGGATAAATGGCCGGAGCTAGCCACTTACGCCTTGGAGATCTTGTCATGCCCCGCAGCCAGCGTTCTGTCTGAACGTGTGTTCAGCGCTGCTGGTGGTGTGCTGACAGATAAGCGCACGCGGCTCTCCACTGATAATGTAGACAGACTCACGTTCATAAAGATGAACAAATCATGGATCCGAAACGACTTTTCTACCCCTGTGTCATCCTGGGGAGAGTAAAAGCTTGATGATTGGTTAAAATCACCCTACCAACCGTTTTAAGCTTTCAAATTACTAATCATGTTTATTTGTATCTTGACTGGAAAATAATTTGGGCTTTGTAGCAGTGTGCAGCACTGATCCTATTAGGCCATCTATACTAAAGCTTCACCAGATTTAAAATTAAAAATAATTTTTAGCTGCATCTAGCCCGGAAAATAATTTTGGGGCTCCGAGATGCGCAAGGCACATAAGTGCCTTCTTGCTGCACTACCTGCAGCATGACCCTCATATTGTCAGAATTCGAAGTAATCATGACTACTGGGTTGCCACACTCTTAGATCCCTCAAACTTTTCGATCAACCTTTTCATTTTAATAAAGACCAAAAAAATGGTCATTTTTGAAATTATAAGCATTAGCAGGTTATTAGAAACTGAAATCAAACAGTTTTCAACTCAAAACTTTATTCTAGGTGATGTTACATTTTCACATAGGACCCCTTGTTCGAAAGGAGCTTCTGAACTCTCTCGTCCATTGAATTTGTCAGGTTTTGGATGGTTTCTGCTTCAATTGTTTTGCATGAGGACAGAATACCCTCCCAGAGCTGTTGCTTAGATGTGAACTGCCTCCCGCCATCATAGACACTCCTTTTAATGATGCTCCAAAGGTTCTGAATGGGGTAGAGGTCAGGGGAGCATGGGGGTCACACCATAAGTTTGTCCCCTTTTATGCCCATATCAGCCAGAGATGCAGATGTTTTATGTGCAGCATGAGATGGTGCATTATCATGCAGAAAAATGATCTTGCTGTGAAATACACGGTTCTTCTTCTTGAACCATGGCAGGAAGTGCTGTTTGAGAAAATCTACATACATTATGGAGTTCATCTTTAGCGCCTTCAGGGATCCTAAAGGGGCCGACAATCTCTCTCCCCATGATTCCAGCCCAAAACATTACTCCACCTCCTCCTTGTTGGAGCTGTAGCCGTGTTTGCGTGGGGTGTCCATCAACCAGCCATCCTCCACTCCATCCATCTGGACCATCGAGCGCTGCACGGCACTCATCCGTGAACAAAACAGTTTTGAAATCAGTCTTCATGTAATGTTTGGCCCACTGGAGCCGTTTCTGCTTGTGTGAAGTGGATAGAGGAGGTCGACAGGATGGCGCATGCACAGCTGCAAACCTCTGAAGGACCCTGCATCTTGTTGTTCGGGGGACGTTGGAGGCACAAGCAGCTTCAAAAACTTGTCTGCTGCTATGACAAGGCTTTTTTGCCGCTGCTCTTTCAACCTGACGTAATTGCCTGTAGGAAAGAGTCCTCAATTTGCCCTTATCAGCACGCACACGTGTGTACTGTGAATCAGCTACATACTTCTTGATTGCCAAGACACTTCATCCTGATCATCGCACAATGTTGATTGTAGTCATGCCTTGACCTAAACACTCCACAATTTGTTGCTTCTCAGCAGCCGACACATCCTTTTTCTTTCCCATTTTGGCAGAAAATGTAGGCTGCTTAATAATGTGAGAGAGCCTTCTTAAGTAGTCTTGCCTTTCATTGGACACACCTGCCAAACTAATTAGCACAGGTGTCTGCAATTGCTTACAGTGATATAAAGAGCCCTGACACACATCACCATCAATGAGTTTAACTGACAAACAAACAAATTCTTCCCTTATCACTCCTAAACACTTTTTGTATAATAATTTGGAACGCAGTGTACATGTGCTTTTCCACAAAACACCAGTGGTTCACGTAGTGAATCTTACAGTTCTAACTTGCCAACCGTGGTCTGTATGGAGTTGTTCAATAAAGGGCCCAAAATTAAGATAACATAGATGGGAGAGGTCTCTATGAATAGGAATTCCTAAGTATTTGATACCCTGTGAGGGCCAGGCAAAGGGAAAGTTGGACTGGATGGAATCCTATATGGATTTGGGGAGGGAGACATCGAGGGCCTCAGACTTCGCTGCATTGATTTTAAAATTTTACCATGTAACAAAGTGATCTATTTCAGCCATAACAGCATGGATGGATATATGTGATTGAGTGATATATACTAGGACATCATCAGCAAATAGAGAGCACTTGTACTCGGTGCCTCCCACCTCAATCCACCTAATATTGGGGTTATGGCGAATTGATGAGAGCAGGTGCTCCGTCACTAGGATGTATAAGAGAGGGGACAGAGGACATCACTGCCTTGTCCCATTGGTGATTGTGAAAGGTGATGAAAATGTTCTGACGCACCGCCTGGGCCTTGGGACACCCGGAGCCGGACCCTTTTTGGTGGATGCTGGTGGTTGTAGTCTTCGTGGCGGCGACCCAGTTCCGTGGCTCAGGGCGGTCAAACCAGTGGCGGAACTATTTATGTGGTTTTCATGTTTAAATGTCCGACTACGCCACCCGTGGATTGCGGTCAGAGTGAACCGCCGCTACAGGGCAGACCACTGAGGCTGGTGTTGTGGGTGCAGCAGAGCGTAGCATAACTCCCCACGGGAGGAGTATAGCCTCAGGGCAGTGTATGCTTAGGATGGGGGTGATGGTGCAGGGCAGCAGCAGTAACGACACGGAGTCAGTGATGCAGTTCAGGGCCTTTTCTCACAGTTCTTATTATCCAGACCACGTCTGCAGGTAACGGCTGCCCACGTCGTACTGTGCTCACCAGGTGAGGGGCTCAGACAACTCCCAGATAAATTTGGAGCACTTCACAGGACCCCCTTTGTGTGTCCTTTGTCTGGCCTTTCTTACCAACACTTCTGTCCGGCTGCCTCGGGCCTCCTCTTGGTAAACTTGGCGCCAGTTTCCCTGACCCTATGTGGTGCCTTCCTAGCGGGTGTAGCGAGGGGCTGCGCCACATAAAATGTCAGAGCCTCCGGTTTCTAGCTGAGGGTCGTTTCCTGCCTCCACTAGTTCGGGGACCGGTCTCCCCCTTTGGCCTGACCCCTCCACGCAGGTGGATTCGGGCGTGCGGTGGCGACTCGCCCGTCCGCACCCCTGGGATCCCTTCATTCCTCGTTCCTGGAGCCTTCTCCGCTCCTCTTCCTTCCTTCTCCCTCTTCCAGGCCTGGGCCTCTGTTACTAGGCCCGCCTCCGGAGCAGAGCTCATGCAGAGCCCCTGCTCCCTGCCACTTCTGCTCAGACTTCTCTGCACTGAACTAAGATGGTGCCCACCTTTTATACTCCCTTCTCAATGCACCCAGGAACTGCTTCCTCCCTGTTCCTGCACTACAGGGTTCCCCTTCCTCAGTGTTCCCTCCCCCAACTCCAGCCAGGGACAGGGACTGTCGTGCCCATCTCAGGGGCATATTGGTCGCCCTGCCCCACGGCAATGTGGTGTAATGGATGCAGGTGTCGGGTCCTGATCCACACTCCATCCTTACCTGAGAGTGAGATATCACACCTCTGGGTGAGGTGCAATACGTCTGTAGCAACCGAGCCCTCAGGGTGCTACAGTTCCATTTATCTTCAGCCTAGGTGACGTATTGCGATACAGGGCCGTGATTTTGGCTATAAAAGGGTCCCCTAGACCCCTACCCCAAGCTTTTTAAGAGAATCATATATGGCGTGCCAGGAGACTCTATGGAATGCTTTCTCAGCATCCAACGAGAGTATCTAATTACAAATTTTTAACTGCATCTAGCCCAGGAAATACTTTGTGCCTAGTAGCAGTGTCTGCTAGTGAGCGGATTATCCCGGCTGTTAAGCAAGCTGCACCACCTGTAGTTTAGACACTTAATTTTTTCAAAGGAAATGCTTCGGGACCATGGGATACTTAGTGAAGAGCATCAGGAGGCACCCCAAGGCATAGGGGCTGGGACTGGCAGTAGGATGCCTTGCGGTGGACAGCCGAGCTCGATCCTTATAAAAGCTTTTTAACTGCAGCAGCTTTAGTGGACGCTACTGGAGCTGGAATTACCGCGGCTGCTGGCATGAGACTTGCCCTCCAATAGATCCTTGTAAATGGATTTAAAGTGTATTCATTCAAATTAGAGAGACAATTTAAATTAAAAAGCTTAGAGCTGCCTCCACCACAGGGGGGCTCGCTCGACCCACCAGCGGACAGGCACCAGTATTGGGAGAGGGGGGCTGGCCGTCAGGGTTCACCGCGGCTCTGGCACAAACCCGGCGACACGGAGGTGGCACGGGCAGGAGCGGACTGGCCGTGTCGGCTTCTCACTTTTTGGATTTTAGAAGGGCATGACATGCCTATATCTGTGTCTCCCCCTCCTTTTACTACTCCACCTCTTTTATTTTCGCATGACTATATGTACTTGTCACTTTTCCATGTGTTAGTTATGTCTTCTGAGCAGTTTGTCAGCTTTTGGACACCTTTGAAGGTGTTTTCTATGTGTTTCTATGTGTTTTTGTTTGCCTGCCATTGGTTTTAACGGTGTTCGAAGGTGTTCGACGAACAGTTCGACGAACAGTTCGGCGAACACACGGGTGTTCGACGAACCGAACCGAACTCGAACACTACGGGGGTGGCTCAACACTAGTCAGTATAGATGGACTAATAGAGAAAGTCCCACACACTGCTAGAAGGCAAAATATTTTTTCAGAGCTTGATGCAGACAAAAAATTATTTTGAATTTGCAACGTGATGGAGGTCAGTATAGATGGACTAATAGAACAAGTCCCACACACTGCTAGAAGGCCAAATATTTTTTCAGAGCTAGATGTAGATAAAAATTATTTTTAATTTGCAACCTGATGGAGGTCAGTATAGATGGACTAATAGAGAAAGTAACACACACTGCTAGAAGGCCAAATATTTTTTCAGAGCTACATGCAGATAAAAATTATTTTTAATTTGCAACCTGATGGAGGTCAGTATAGATGGACTAATAGAGAAAGTCCCACACACTGCTAGAAGGCCAAATATTTTTTCAGAGCTAGATGCAGATAAAAATTATTTTTAATTTGCAACCTGATGGAGGTCAGTATAGATGGACTAATAAAGAAAGTCCCACACACTGCTAGAAGGCCAAATATTTTTTCAGAGCTAGATGCAGAAAAAAATGATATTCAGTTTGCAACCTGATGGAGGTCAGTATAGATGGACTAATAGAACAAGTCCCACACACAGCTATAGGGCCAAATATTTTTTCAGAGCTAGATGCAGACAAAAAATTATATTCAATTTGCAACCTGATGGAGGTCACTATAGATGGACTAATAGAGAAAGTCCCACACACTGCTAGAAGGCCAAATATTTTTTCAGAGCTAGATGCAGAAAAAAATTATATTCAGTTTGCAACCTGATGGAGGTCAGTATAGATGGACTAATAGAACAAGTCCCACACACAGCTAGAAGCCCAAATATTTTTTCAGAGGTAGATGCAGATAAAAATTATTTTTAATTTGCAACCTGATGAAGGTCAGTATAGATGGACTAATAGAGAAAGTCCCACACACTGCTAGAAGGCCAAATATTTTTTCAGAGCTAGATGCAGAAAAAAATTATATTCAGTTTGCAACCTGATGGAGGTCAGTATAGATGGACTAATAGAACAAGTCCCACACACAGCTAGAAGCCCAAATATTTTTTCAGAGGTAGATGCAGATAAAAATTATTTTTAATTTGCAACCTGATGGAGGTCAGTATAGATGGACTAATAGAGAAAGTCCCACACACTGCTAGAAGGCCAAATATTTTTTCAGAGTTAGATGCAGACAAAAAATTATTTTGAATTTGCAACGTGATGGAGGTCAGTATAGATGGACTAATAGAACAAGTCCCACACACTGCTAGAAGCCCAAATATTTTTTCTGAGCTAGATGCAGAAAACAATTACATTCAGTTTGCAACCTGATGGAGGTCAGTATAGATGGACTAATAGAACAAGTCCCACACACTGCTAGAAGCCCAAATATTTTTTCAGAGCTAGATGCAGATAAAAATTATTTTTAATTTGCAACCTGATGGAGGACAGTATAGATGGACTAATAGAGAATGTCCCACACACTGCTAGAAGGCCAAATATTTTTTCAGAGCTAGATTCAGGTAAAAAATTATTTTGAATTGGCAACCTGATGGAGGTCAGTATAGATGGACTAATAGAACAAGTCCCACACACTGCTAGAAGGCCAAATATTTTTTCAGAGCTAGATGCAGATAAAAATTATTTTTAATTTGCAACCTGATGGAGGTCAGTATAGATGGACTAATAGAGAAAGTCCCACACACTGCTAGAAGGCCAAATATTTTTTCAGAGCTAGATGCAGATAAAAATTATTTTTAATTTGCAACCTGATGGAGGTCAGTATAGATGGACTAATAGAGAAAGTCCCACACACTGCTAGAAGGCCAAATATTTTTTTCAGAGCTAGATGCAGAAAAAAATGATATTCAGTTTGCAACCTGATGGAGGTCAGTATAGATGGACTAATAGAACAAGTCCCACACACAGCTAGAAGCCCAAATATTTTTTCACAGGTAGATGCAGATAAAAATTATTTTGAATTTGCAACCTGATGGAGGTCAGTACAGATGGACTAATAGAGAAAGTCCCACACACTGCTAGAAGGCAAAATATTTTTTCAGAGCTAGATGCAGACAAAAAATTATTTTGAATTTGCAACGTGATGGAGGTCAGTATAGATGGACTAATAGAACAAGTCCCACACACTGCTAGAAGGCCAAATATTTTTTCAGAGCTAGATGCAGAAAAAAATTATATTCAGTTTGCAACCTGATGGAGGTCAGTATAGATGGACTAATAGAACAAGTCCCACACACTGCTAGAAGCCCAAATATTTTTTCATAGTTAGATGCAGAAAAAAATTATATTCAATTTGCAACCTGATGGAGGTCAGTATAGATGGACTAATAGAGAAAGTCCCACACACAGCTAGAAGGCCAAATATTTTTTCAGAGCTAGATGCAGAAAAAAATTATATTCAGTTTGCAACCTGATGGAGGTCAGTATAGATGGACTAATAGAACAAGTCCCACACACAGCTAGAAGCCCAAATATTTTTTCAGAGGTAGATGCAGATAAAAATTATTTTTAATTTGCAACCTGATGGAGGTCAGTATAGATGGACTAATAGAGAAAGTCCCACACACTGCTAGAAGGCCAAATATTTTTTCAGAGCTAGATGCAGAAAAAAATTATATTCAGTTTGCAACCTGATGGAGGTCAGTATAGATGGACTAATAGAACAAGTCCCACACACAGCTAGAAGCCCAAATATTTTTTCAGAGGTAGATGCAGATAAAAATTATTTTTAATTTGCAACCTGATGGAGGTCAGTATAGATGGACTAATAGAGAAAGTCCCACACACTGCTAGAAGGCCAAATATTTTTTCAGAGCTAGATGCAGACAAAAAATTATTTTGAATTTGCAACATGATGGAGTTCAGTATAGATGGACTAATAGAACAAGTCCCACACACTGCTAGAAGGCCAAATATTTTTTCAGAGCTAGATGCAGAAAAAAATTACATTCAGTTTGCAACCTGATGGAGGTCAGTATAGATGGACTAATAGAACAAGTCCCACACACTGCTAGAAGCCCAAATATTTTTTCAGAGCTAGATGCAGAAAAAAATTATATTCAATTTGCAACCTGATGGAGGTCAGTATAGATGGACTAATAGAGAAAGTCCCACACACTGCTAGAAGGCCAAATATTTTTTCAGAGCTAGATGCAGAAAAAAATTATATTCAATTTGCAAACTGATGGAGGTCAGTAAAGATGGACTAATAGAACAAGTCCCACACACTGCTAGAAGGCCAAATATTTTTTCAGAGGTAGATGCAGATAAAAATTATTTTTAAATTGCAACCTGATGGAGGTCAGTATAGATGGACTAATAGAGAAAGTCCCACACACTGCTAGAAGGCCAAATATTTTTTCAGAGCTAGATGCAGACAAAAAATTATTTTGAATTTGCAACCTGATGGAGGTCAGTATAGATGGACTAATACAACAAGTCCCACACACTGATAGAAGGCCAAATATTTTTTCAGAGCTAGATGCAGACAAAAAATTATTTTTAATTTGCAACCTGATGGAGGTCAGTATAGATGGACTAATAGAGAAAGTCCCACACACTGCTAGAAGGCCAAATATTTTTTCAGAGCTAGATGCAGATAAAAATTATTTTTAATTTGCAACCTGATGGAGGTCAGTATAGATGAACTAATAGAGAAAGTCCCACACACTGCTAGAAGGCCAAATATTTTTTTCAGAGCTAGATGCAGATAAAAATTATTTTTAATTTGCAACCTGATGGAGGTCAGTATAGATGGACTAATAGAGAAAGTCCCACACACTGCTAGAAGGCCAAATATTTTTTCAGAGCTAGATGCAGATAAAAATTATTTTTAATTTGCAACCTGATGGAGGTCAGTATAGATGGACTAATAGAGAAAGTCCCACACACTGCTAGAAGGCCAAATATTTTTTCAGAGCTAGATGCAGAAAAAAATGATATTCAGTTTGCAACCTGATGGAGGTCAGTATAGATGGACTAATAGAACAAGTCCCACACACAGCTAGAAGGCCAAATATTTTTTCAGAGCTAGATGCAGAAAAAAATTATATTTAATTCGCAACCTGATGGAGGTCAGTATAGATGGACTAATAGAGAAAGTCCCACACACTGCTAGAAGGCCAAATATTTTTTCAGAGCTAGATGCAGACAAAAAATTATTTTGAATTTGCAACCTGATGGAGGTCAGTATAGATGGACTAATACAACAAGTCCCACACACTGCTAGAAGGCCAAATATTTTTTCAGAGCTAGATGCAGAAAAAAATTATATTCAGTTTGCAACCTGATGGAGGTCAGTATAGATGGACTAATAGAACAAGTCCCACACACAGCTAGAAGCCCAAATATTTTTTCAGAGGTAGATGCAGATAAAAATTATTTTTAATTTGCAACCTGATGAAGGTCAGTATAGATGGAATAATAGAGAAAGTCCCACACACTGCTAGAAGGCCAAATATTTTTTCAGAGCTAGATGCAGAAAAAAATTATATTCAGTTTGCAACCTGATGGAGGTCAGTATAGATGGACTAATAGAACAAGTCCCACACACAGCTAGAAGCCCAAATATTTTTTCAGAGGTAGATGCAGATAAAAATTATTTTTAATTTGCAACCTGATGGAGGTCAGTATAGATGGACTAATAGAGAAAGTCCCACACACTGCTAGAAGGCCAAATATTTTTTCAGAGCTAGATGCAGACAAAAAATTATTTTGAATTTGCAACGTGATGGAGGTCAGTATAGATGGACTAATAGAACAAGTCCCACACACTGCTAGAAGCCCAAATATTTTTTCAGAGCTAGATGCAGAAAAAAATTACATTCAGTTTGCAACCTGATGGAGGTCAGTATAGATGGACTAATAGAACAAGTCCCACACACTGCTAGAAGCCCAAATATTTTTTCAGAGCTAGATGCAGATAAAAATTATTTTTAATTTGCAACCTGATGGAGGACAGTATAGATGGACTAATAGAGAATGTCCCACACACTGCTAGAAGGCCAAATATTTTTTCAGAGCTAGATGCAGGTAAAAAATTATTTTGAATTGGCAACCTGATGGAGGTCAGTATAGATGGACTAATAGAACAAGTCCCACACACTGCTAGAAGGCCAAATATTTTTTCAGAGCTAGATGCAGATAAAAATTATTTTTAATTTGCAACCTGATGGAGGTCAGTATAGATGGACTAATAGAGAAAGTCCCACACACTGCTAGAAGGCCAAATATTTTTTCAGAGCTAGATGCAGATAAAAATTATTTTTAATTTGCAACCTGATGGAGGTCAGTATAGATGGACTAATAGAGAAAGTCCCACACACTGCTAGAAGGCCAAATATTTTTTTCAGAGCTAAATGCAGAAAAAAATGATATTCAGTTTGCAACCTGATGGAGGTCAGTATAGATGGACTAATAGAACAAGTCCCACACACAGCTAGAAGCCCAAATATTTTTTCAGAGGTAGATGCAGATAAAAATTATTTTGAATTTGCAACCTGATGGAGGTCAGTACAGATGGACTAATAGAGAAAGTCCCACACACTGCTAGAAGGCAAAATATTTTTTCAGAGCTAGATGCAGACAAAAAATTATTTTGAATTTGCAACGTGATGGAGGTCAGTATAGATGGACTAATAGAACAAGTCCCACACACTGCTAGAAGGCCAAATATTTTTTCAGAGCTAGATGCAGAAAAAAATTATATTCAGTTTGCAACCTGATGGAGGTCAGTATAGATGGACTAATAGAACAAGTCCCACACACTGCTAGAAGGCCAAATATTTTTTCAGAGCTAGATGCAGAAAAAAATTACATTCAGTTTGCAACCTGATGGAGGTCAGTATAGATGGACTAATAGAACAAGTCCCACACACTGCTAGAAGCCCAAATATCTTTTCAGAGCTAGATGCAGAAAAAAATTATATTCAATTTGCAACCTGATGGAGGTCAGTATAGATGGACTAATAGAGAAAGTCCCACACACTGCTAGAAGGCCAAATATTTTTTCAGAGCTAGATGCAGAAAAAAATTATATTCAATTTGCAAACTGATGGAGGTCAATAAAGATGGACTAATAGAACAAGTCCCACACACTGCTAGAAGGCCAAATATTTTTTCAGAGGTAGATGCAGATAAAAATTATTTTTAAATTGCAACCTGATGGAGGTCAGTATAGATGGACTAATAGAGAAAGTCCCACACACTGCTAGAAGGCCAAATATTTTTTCAGAGCTAGATGCAGACAAAAAATTATTTTGAATTTGCAACCTGATGGAGGTCAGTATAGATGGACTAATACAACAAGTCCCACACACTGCTAGAAGGCCAAATATTTTTTCAGAGCTAGATGCAGACAAAAAATTATTTTTAATTTGCAACCTGATGGAGGTCAGTATAGATGGACTAATAGAGAAAGTCCCACACACTGCTAGAAGGCCAAATATTTTTTCAGAGCTAGATGCAGATAAAAATTATTTTTAATTTGCAACCTGATGGAGGTCAGTATAGATGAACTAATAGAGAAAGTCCCACACACTGCTAGAAGGCCAAATATTTTTTTCAGAGCTAGATGCAGATAAAAATTATTTTTAATTTGCAACCTGATGGAGGTCAGTATAGATGGACTAATAGAGAAAGTCCCACACACTGCTAGAAGGCCAAATATTTTTTCAGAGCTAGATGCAGATAAAAATTATTTTTAATTTGCAACCTGATGGAGGTCAGTATAGATGGACTAATAGAGAAAGTCCCACACACTGCTAGAAGGCCAAATATTTTTTCAGAGCTAGATGCAGAAAAAAATGATATTCAGTTTGCAACCTGATGGAGGTCAGTATAGATGGACTAATAGAACAAGTCCCACACACAGCTAGAAAGCCAAATATTTTTTCAGAGCTAGATGCAGAAAAAAATTATATTTAATTCGCAACCTGATGGAGGTCAGTATAGATGGACTAATAGAGAAAGTCCCACACACTGCTAGAAGGCCAAATATTTTTTCAGAGCTAGATGCAGACAAAAAATTATTTTGAATTTGCAACGTGATGGAGGTCAGTATAGATGGACTAATAGAACAAGTCCCACACACTGCTAGAAGCCCAAATATTTTTTCAGAGCTAGATGCAGAAAAAAATTATATTCAATTTGCAACCTGATGGAGGTCAGTATAGATGGACTAATAGAGAAAGTCCCACACACTGCTAGAAGGCCAAATATTTTTTCAGAGCTAGATGCAGAAAAAAATTATATTCAATTTGCAAACTGATGGAGGTCAGTAAAGATGGACTAATAGAACAAGTCCCACACACTGCTAGAAGGCCAAATATTTTTTCAGAGGTAGATGCAGATAAAAATTATTTTTAAATTGCAACCTGATGGAGGTCAGTATAGATGGACTAATAGAGAAAGTCCCACACACTGCTAGAAGGCCAAATATTTTTTCAGAGCTAGATGCAGACAAAAAATTATTTTGAATTTGCAACCTGATGGAGGTCAGTATAGATGGACTAATACAACAAGTCCCACACACTGCTAGAAGGCCAAATATTTTTTCAGAGCTAGATGCAGACAAAAAATTATTTTTAATTTGCAACCTGATGGAGGTCAGTATAGATGGACTAATAGAGAAAGTCCCACACACTGCTAGAAGGCCAAATATTTTTTCAGAGCTAGATGCAGATAAAAATTATTTTTAATTTGCAACCTGATGGAGGTCAGTATAGATGAACTAATAGAGAAAGTCCCACACACTGCTAGAAGGCCAAATATTTTTTTCAGAGCTAGATGCAGATAAAAATTATTTTTAATTTGCAACCTGATGGAGGTCAGTATAGATGGACTAATAGAGAAAGTCCCACACACTGCTAGAAGGCCAAATATTTTTTCAGAGCTAGATGCAGATAAAAATTATTTTTAATTTGCAACCTGATGGAGGTCAGTATAGATGGACTAATAGAGAAAGTCCCACACACTGCTAGAAGGCCAAATATTTTTTCAGAGCTAGATGCAGAAAAAAATGATATTCAGTTTGCAACCTGATGGAGGTCAGTATAGATGGACTAATAGAACAAGTCCCACACACAGCTAGAAGGCCAAATATTTTTTCAGAGCTAGATGCAGAAAAAAATTATATTTAATTCGCAACCTGATGGAGGTCAGTATAGATGGACTAATAGAGAAAGTCCCACACACTGCTAGAAGGCCAAATATTTTTTCAGAGCTAGATGCAGACAAAAAATTATTTTGAATTTGCAACCTGATGGAGGTCAGTATAGATGGACTAATACAACAAGTCCCACACACTGCTAGAAGGCCAAATATTTTTTCAGAGCTAGATGCAGAAAAAAATTATATTCAGTTTGCAACCTGATGGAGGTCAGTATAGATGGACTAATAGAACAAGTCCCACACACAGCTAGAAGCCCAAATATTTTTTCAGAGGTAGATGCAGATAAAAATTATTTTTAATTTGCAACCTGATGAAGGTCAGTATAGATGGACTAATAGAGAAAGTCCCACACACTGCTAGAAGGCCAAATATTTTTTCAGAGCTAGATGCAGAAAAAAATTATATTCAGTTTGCAACCTGATGGAGGTCAGTATAGATGGACTAATAGAACAAGTCCCACACACAGCTAGAAGCCCAAATATTTTTTCAGAGGTAGATGCAGATAAAAATTATTTTTAATTTGCAACCTGATGGAGGTCAGTATAGATGGACTAATAGAGAAAGTCCCACACACTGCTAGAAGGCCAAATATTTTTTCAGAGCTAGATGCAGACAAAAAATTATTTAGAATTTGCAACGTGATGGAGGTCAGTATAGATGGACTAATAGAACAAGTCCCACACACTGCTAGAAGCCCAAATATTTTTTCAGAGCTAGATGCAGAAAAAAATTACATTCAGTTTGCAACCTGATGGAGGTCAGTATAGATGGACTAATAGAACAAGTCCCACACACTGCTAGAAGCCCAAATATTTTTTCAGAGCTAGATGCAGATAAAAATTATTTTTAATTTGCAACCTGATGGAGGACAGTATAGATGGACTAATAGAGAATGTCCCACACACTGCTAGAAGGCCAAATATTTTTTCAGAGCTAGATGCAGGTAAAAAATTATTTTGAATTGGCAACCTGATGGAGGTCAGTATAGATGGACTAATAGAACAAGTCCCACACACTGCTAGAAGGCCAAATATTTTTTCAGAGCTAGATGCAGATAAAAATTATTTTTAATTTGCAACCTGATGGAGGTCAGTATAGATGGACTAATAGAGAAAGTCCCACACACTGCTAGAAGGCCAAATATTTTTTCAGAGCTAGATGCAGATAAAAATTATTTTTAATTTGCAACCTGATGGAGGTCAGTATAGATGGACTAATAGAGAAAGTCCCACACACTGCTAGAAGGCCAAATATTTTTTTCAGAGCTAAATGCAGAAAAAAATGATATTCAGTTTGCAACCTGATGGAGGTCAGTATAGATGGACTAATAGAACAAGTCCCACACACAGCTAGAAGCCCAAATATTTTTTCAGAGGTAGATGCAGATAAAAATTATTTTGAATTTGCAACCTGATGGAGGTCAGTACAGATGGACTAATAGAGAAAGTCCCACACACTGCTAGAAGGCAAAATATTTTTTCAGAGCTAGATGCAGACAAAAAATTATTTTGAATTTGCAACGTGATGGAGGTCAGTATAGATGGACTAATAGAACAAGTCCCACACACTGCTAGAAGGCCAAATATTTTTTCAGAGCTAGATGCAGAAAAAAATTATATTCAGTTTGCAACCTGATGGAGGTCAGTATAGATGGACTAATAGAACAAGTCCCACACACTGCTAGAAGCCCAAATATTTTTTCATAGCTAGATGCAGAAAAAAATTATATTCAATTTGCAACCTGATGGAGGTCAGTATAGATGGACTAATAGAGAAAGTCCCACACACTGCTAGAAGGCCAAATATTTTTTCAGAGCTAGATGCAGAAAAAAATTATATTCAGTTTGCAACCTGATGGAGGTCAGTATAGATGGACTAATAGAACAAGTCCCACACACAGCTAGAAGCCCAAATATTTTTTCAGAGGTAGATGCAGATAAAAATTATTTTTAATTTGCAACCTGATGGAGGTCAGTATAGATGGACTAATAGAGAAAGTCCCACACACTGCTAGAAGGCCAAATATTTTTTCAGAGCTAGATGCAGAAAAAAATTACATTCAGTTTGCAACCTGATGGAGGTCAGTATAGATGGACTAATAGAACAAGTCCCACACACTGCTAGAAGCCCAAATATCTTTTCAGAGCTAGATGCAGAAAAAAATTATATTCAATTTGCAACCTGATGGAGGTCAGTATAGATGGACTAATAGAGAAAGTCCCACACACTGCTAGAAGGCCAAATATTTTTTCAGAGCTAGATGCAGAAAAAAATTATATTCAATTTGCAAACTGATGGAGGTCAATAAAGATGGACTAATAGAACAAGTCCCACACACTGCTAGAAGGCCAAATATTTTTTCAGAGGTAGATGCAGATAAAAATTATTTTTAAATTGCAACCTGATGGAGGTCAGTATAGATGGACTAATAGAGAAAGTCCCACACACTGCTAGAAGGCCAAATATTTTTTCAGAGCTAGATGCAGACAAAAAATTATTTTGAATTTGCAACCTGATGGAGGTCAGTATAGATGGACTAATACAACAAGTCCCACACACTGCTAGAAGGCCAAATATTTTTTCAGAGCTAGATGCAGACAAAAAATTATTTTTAATTTGCAACCTGATGGAGGTCAGTATAGATGGACTAATAGAGAAAGTCCCACACACTGCTAGAAGGCCAAATATTTTTTCAGAGCTAGATGCAGATAAAAATTATTTTTAATTTGCAACCTGATGGAGGTCAGTATAGATGAACTAATAGAGAAAGTCCCACACACTGCTAGAAGGCCAAATATTTTTTTCAGAGCTAGATGCAGATAAAAATTATTTTTAATTTGCAACCTGATGGAGGTCAGTATAGATGGACTAATAGAGAAAGTCCCACACACTGCTAGAAGGCCAAATATTTTTTCAGAGCTAGATGCAGATAAAAATTATTTTTAATTTGCAACCTGATGGAGGTCAGTATAGATGGACTAATAGAGAAAGTCCCACACACTGCTAGAAGGCCAAATATTTTTTCAGAGCTAGATGCAGAAAAAAATGATATTCAGTTTGCAACCTGATGGAGGTCAGTATAGATGGACTAATAGAACAAGTCCCACACACAGCTAGAAAGCCAAATATTTTTTCAGAGCTAGATGCAGAAAAAAATTATATTTAATTCGCAACCTGATGGAGGTCAGTATAGATGGACTAATAGAGAAAGTCCCACACACTGCTAGAAGGCCAAATATTTTTTCAGAGCTAGATGCAGACAAAAAATTATTTTGAATTTGCAACGTGATGGAGGTCAGTATAGATGGACTAATAGAACAAGTCCCACACACTGCTAGAAGGCCAAATATTTTTTCAGAGCTAGATGCAGAAAATAATTATATTCAGTTTGCAACCTGATGGAGGTCAGTATAGATGGACTAATAGAGAAAGTCCCACACACTGCTAGAAGGCCAAATATTTTTTCAGAGCTAGATGCAGATAAAAATTATTTTTAATTTGCAACCTGATGGAGGTCAGTATAGATGGACTAATAGAGAAAGTCCCACACACTGCTAGAAGGCCAAATAATTTTTCAGAGCTAGATGCAGATAAAAATTATTTTTAATTTGCAACCTGATGGAGATCAGTATAGATGGACTTATAGAGAAAGTCCCACACACTGCTAGAAGGCCAAATATTTTTTCAGAGCTAGATGCAGAAAAAAATTACATTCAGTTTGCAACCTGATGGAGGTCAGTATAGATGGACTAATAGAACAAGTCCCACACACTGCTAGAAGCCCAAATATTTTTTCAGAGCTTGATGCAGAAAAAAATTATATTCAATTTGCAACCTGATGGAGGTCAGTATAGATGGACTAATAGAACAAGTCCCACACACTGCTAGAAGGCCAACTATTTTTTCAGAGCTAGATGCAGATAAAAATTATTTTTAATTTGCAACCTGATGGAGGTCAGTATAGATGGACTAATAGAGAAAGTCCCACACACTGCTAGAAGGCCAAATATTTTTTCAGAGCTAGATGCAGAAAAAAATTATATTCAATTTGCAACCTGATGGAGGTCAGTAAAGATGGACTAATAGAACAAGTCCCACACACTGCTAGAAGGCCAAATATTTTTTCAGAGGTAGATGCAGATAAAAATTATTTTTAAATTGCAACCTGATGGAGGTCAGTATAGATGGACTAATAGAGAAAGTCCCACACACTGCTAGAAGGCCAAATATTTTTTCAGAGCTAGATGCAGACAAAAAATTATTTTGAATTTGCAACCTGATGGAGGTCAGTATAGATGGACTAATACAACAAGTCCCACACACTGCTAGAAGGCCAAATATTTTTTCAGAGCTAGATGCAGACAAAAAATTATTTTTAATTTGCAACCTGATGGAGGTCAGTATAGATGGACTAATAGAGAAAGTCCCACACACTGCTAGAAGGCCAAATATTTTTTCAGAGCTAGATGCAGATAAAAATTATTTTTAATTTGCAAACTGATGGAGGTCAGTATAGATGAACTAATAGAGAAAGTCCCACACACTGCTAGAAGGCCAAATATTTTTTTCAGAGCTGGATGCAGATAAAAATTATTTTTAATTTGCAACCTGATGGAGGTCAGTATAGATGGACTAATAGAGAAAGTCCCACACACTGCTAGAAGGCCAAATATTTTTTCAGAGCTAGATGCAGATAAAAATTATTTTTAATTTGCAACCTGATGGAGGTCAGTATAGATGGACTAATAGAGAAAGTCCCACACACTGCTAGAAGGCCAAATATTTTTTCAGAGCTAGATGCAGAAAAAAATGATATTCAGTTTGCAACCTGATGGAGGTCAGTATAGATGGACTAATAGAACAAGTCCCACACACAGCTAGAAGGCCAAATATTTTTTCAGAGCTAGATGCAGAAAAAAATTATATTTAATTCGCAACCTGATGGAGGTCAGTATAGATGGACTAATAGAGAAAGTCCCACACACTGCTAGAAGGCCAAATATTTTTTCAGAGCTAGATGCAGACAAAAAATTATTTTGAATTTGCAACGTGATGGAGGTCAGTATAGATGGACTAATAGAACAAGTCCCACACACTGCTAGAAGGCCAAATATTTTTTCAGAGCTAGATGCAGAAAATAATTATATTCAGTTTGCAACCTGATGGAGGTCAGTATAGATGGACTAATAGAACAAGTCCCACACACTGCTAGAAGCCCAAATATTTTTTCAGAGCTAGATGCAGATAAAAATTATTTTTAATTTGCAACCTGATGGAGGTCAGTATAGATGGACTAATAGAGAAAGTCCCACACACTGCTAGAAGGCCAAATATTTTTTCAGAGCTACATGCAGACAAAAAATTATTTTGAATTTGCAACATGATGGAGGTCAGTATAGATGGACTAATAGAACAAGTCCCACACACTGCTAGAAGGCCAAATATTTTTTCAGAGCTAGATGCAGAAAAAAATTACATTCAGTTTGCAACCTGATGGAGGTCAGTATAGATGGACTAATAGAAAAAGTCCCACACACTGCTAGAAGGCCAAATATTTTTTCAGAGCTACATGCAGACAAAAAATTATTTTGAATTTGCAACATGATGGAGGTCAGTATAGATGGACTAATAGAACAAGTCCCACACACTGCTAGAAGGCCAAATATTTTTTCAGAGCTAGATGCAGAAAAAAATTACATTCAGTTTGCAACCTGATGGAGGTCAGTATAGATGGACTAATAGAAAAAGTCCCACACACTGCTAGAAGCCCAAATATTTTTTCAGAGCTAGATGCAGAAAAAAATTATATTCAATTTGCAACCTGATGGAGGTCAGTATAGATGGACTAATAGAGAAAGTCCCACACACTGCTAGAAGGCCAAATAATTTTTCAGAGCTAGATGCAGAAAAAAATTATATTCAATTTGCAACCTGATGGAGGTCAGTAAAGATGGACTAATAGAACAAGTCCCACACACTGCTAGAAGGCCAAATATTTTTTCAGAGGTAGATGCAGATAAAAATTATTTTTAAATTGCAACCTGATGGAGGTCAGTATAGATGGACTAATAGAGAAAGTCCCACACACTGCTAGAAGGCCAAATATTTTTTCAGAGCTAGATGCAGACAAAAAATTATTTTGAATTTGCAACCTGATGGAGGTCAGTATAGATGGACTAATACAACAAGTCCCACACACTGCTAGAAGGCCAAATATTTTTTCAGAGCTAGATGTAGACAAAAAATTATTTTTAATTTGCAACCTGATGGAGGTCAGTATAGATGGACTAATAGAGAAAGTCCCACACACTGCTAGAAGGCCAAATATTTTTTTCAGAGCTAGATGCAGATAAAAATTATTTTTAATTTGCAACCTGACGGAGGTCAGTATAGATGAACTAATAGAGAAAGTACCACACACTGCTAGAAGGCCAAATATTTTTTTCAGAGCTAGATGCAGATAAAAATTATTTTTAATTTGCAACCTGATGGAGGTCAGTATAGATGGACTAATAGAGAAAGTCCCACACACTGCTAGAAGGCCAAATATTTTTTCAGAGCTAGATGCAGAAAAAAATTATATTCAGTTTGCAACCTGATGGAGGTCAGTATAGATGGACTAATAGAACAAGTCCCACACACAGCTAGAAGGCCAAATATTTTTTCAGAGCTTGATGCAGAAAAAAATTATATTCAATTTGCAACCTGATGGAGGTCAGTATAGATGGACTAATAGAACAAGTCCCACACACTGCTAGAAGGCCAACTATTTTTTCAGAGCTAGATGCAGATAAAAATTATTTTTAATTTGCAACCTGATGGAGGTCAGTATAGATGGACTAATAGAGAAAGTCCCACACACTGCTAGAAGGCCAAATATTTTTTCAGAGCTAGATGCAGAAAAAAAATATATTCAATTTGCAACCTGATGGAGGTCAGTAAAGATGGACTAATAGAACAAGTCCCACACACTGCTAGAAGGCCAAATATTTTTTCAGAGGTAGATGCAGATAAAAATTATTTTTAAATTGCAACCTGATGGAGGTCAGTATAGATGGACTAATAGAGAAAGTCCCACACACTGCTAGAATGCCAAATATTTTTTCAGAGCTAGATGCAGACAAAAAATTATTTTGAATTTGCAACCTGATGGAGGTCAGTATAGATGGACTAATACAACAAGTCCCACACACTGCTAGAAGGCCAAATATTTTTTCAGAGCTAGATGCAGACAAAAAATTATTTTTAATTTGCAACCTGATGGAGGTCAGTATAGATGGACTAATAGAGAAAGTCCCACACACTGCTAGAAGGCCAAATATTTTTTCAGAGCTAGATGCAGATAAAAATTATTTTTAATTTGCAAACTGATGGAGGTCAGTATAGATGAACTAATAGAGAAAGTCCCACACACTGCTAGAAGGCCAAATATTTTTTTCAGAGCTAGATGCAGATAAAAATTATTTTTAATTTGCAACCTGATGGAGGTCAGTATAGATGGACTAATAGAGAAAGTCCCACACACTGCTAGAAGGCCAAATATTTTTTCAGAGCTAGATGCAGATAAAAATTATTTTTAATTTGCAACCTGATGGAGGTCAGTATAGATGGACTAATAGAGAAAGTCCCACACACTGCTAGAAGGCCAAATATTTTTTCAGAGCTAGATGCAGAAAAAAATGATATTCAGTTTGCAACCTGATGGAGGTCAGTATAGATGGACTAATAGAACAAGTCCCACACACAGCTAGAAGGCCAAATATTTTTTCAGAGCTAGATGCAGAAAAAAATTATATTTAATTCGCAACCTGATGGAGGTCAGTATAGATGGACTAATAGAGAAAGTCCCACACACTGCTAGAAGGCCAAATATTTTTTCAGAGCTAGATGCAGACAAAAAATTATTTTGAATTTGCAACGTGATGGAGGTCAGTATAGATGGACTAATAGAACAAGTCCCACACACTGCTAGAAGGCCAAATATTTTTTCAGAGCTAGATGCAGAAAATAATTATATTCAGTTTGCAACCTGATGGAGGTCAGTATAGATGGACTAATAGAACAAGTCCCACACACTGCTAGAAGCCCAAATATTTTTTCAGAGCTAGATGCAGATAAAAATTATTTTTAATTTGCAACCTGATGGAGGTCAGTATAGATGGACTAATAGAGAAAGTCCCACACACTGCTAGAAGGCCAAATATTTTTTCAGAGCTACATGCAGACAAAAAATTATTTTGAATTTGCAACATGATGGAGGTCAGTATAGATGGACTAATAGAACAAGTCCCACACACTGCTAGAAGGCCAAATATTTTTTCAGAGCTAGATGCAGAAAAAAATTACATTCAGTTTGCAACCTGATGGAGGTCAGTATAGATGGACTAATAGAAAAAGTCCCACACACTGCTAGAAGGCCAAATATTTTTTCAGAGCTACATGCAGACAAAAAATTATTTTGAATTTGCAACATGATGGAGGTCAGTATAGATGGACTAATAGAGAAAGTCCCACACACTGCTAGAAGGCCAAATATTTTTTCAGAGCTAGATGCAGATAAAAATTATTTTTAATTTGCAACCTGATGGAGATCAGTATAGATGGACTTATAGAGAAAGTCCCACACACTGCTAGAAGGCCAAATATTTTTTCAGAGCTAGATGCAGAAAAAAATTACATTCAGTTTGCAACCTGATGGAGGTCAGTATAGATGGACTAATAGAACAAGTCCCACACACTGCTAGAAGCCCAAATATTTTTTCAGAGCTAGATGCAGAAAAAAATTATATTCAATTTGCAACCTGATGGAGGTCAGTATAGATGGACTAATAGAACAAGTCCCACACACTGCTAGAAGGCCAACTATTTTTTCAGAGCTAGATGCAGATAAAAATTATTTTTAATTTGCAACCTGATGGAGGTCAGTATAGATGGACTAATAGAGAAAGTCCCACACACTGCTAGAAGGCCAAATATTTTTTCAGAGCTAGATGCAGATAAAAATTATTTTTAATTTGCAACCTGATGGAGGTCAGTATAGATGGACTTATAGAGAAAGTCCCACACACTGCTAGAAGGCCAAATATTTTTTCAGAGCTAGATGCAGAAAAAAATTATATTCAGTTAGCAACCTGATGGAGGTCAGTATAGATGGACTAATAGAACAAGTCCCACACACAGCTAGAAGCCCAAATATTTTTTCAGAGGTAGATGCAGATAAAAATTATTTTTAATTTGCAACCTGATGGAGGTCAGTATAGATGGACTAATAGAGAATGTCCCACACACTGCTAGAAGGCCAAATATTTTTTCAGAGCTAGATGCATATAAAAAATTATTTTGAATTGGCAACCTGATGGAGGTCAGCATAGATGGACTAATAGAACAAGTCCCACACACTGCTAGAAGGCCAAATATTTTTTCAGAGCTAGATGCAGATAAAAATTATTTTTAATTTGCAACCTGATGGAGGTCAGTATAGATGGACTAATAGAGAAAGTCCCACACACTGCTAGAAGGCCAAATATTTTTTCAGAGCTAGATGCAGATAAAAATTATTTTTAATTTGCAACCTGATGGAGGTCAGTATAGATGGACTAATAGTGAAAGTCCCACACACTGCTAGAAGGCCAAATATTTTTTCAGAGCTAGATGCAGAAAAAAATGATATTCAGTTTGCAACCAGATGGAGGTCAGTATAGATGGACTAATAGAACAAGTCCCACACACAGCTAGAAGCCCAAATATTTTTTCAGAGGTAGATGCAGATAAAAATTATTTTTAATTTGCAACCTGATGGAGGTCAGTATAGATGGACTAATAGAGAAAGTCCCACACACTGCTAGAAGGCCAAATATTTTTTCAGAGCTAGATGCAGACAAAAAATTATTTTGAATTTGCAACATGATGGAGGTCAGTATAGATGGACTAATAGAACAAGTCCCACACACTGCTAGAAGGCCAAATATTTTTTCAGAGCTAGATGCAGAAAAAAATTACATTCAGTTTGCAACCTGATGGAGGTCAGTATAGATGGACTAATAGAACAAGTCCCACACACTGCTAGAAGCCCAAATATTTTTTCAGAGCTAGATGCAGAAAAAAATTATATTCAATTTGCAACCTGATGGAGGTCAGTATAGATGGACTAATAGAGAAAGTCCCACACACTGCTAGAAGGCCAAATATTTTTTCAGAGCTAGATGCAGAAAAAAATTGTATTCAATTTGCAATCTGATGGAGGTCAGTATAGATGGACTAATAGAACAAGTCCCACACACTGCTAGAAGGCCAAATATTTTTTCAGAGGTAGATGCAGATAAAAATTATTTTTAAATTGCAACCTGATGGAGGTCAGTATAGATGGACTAATAGAGAAAGTCCCACACACTGCTAGAAGGCCAAATATTTTTTCAGAGCTAGATGCAGACAAAAAATTATTTTGAATTTGCAACCTGATGGAGGTCAGTATAGATGGACTAATACAACAAGTCCCACACACTGCTAGAAGGCCAAATATTTTTTCAGAGCTAGATGCAGACAAAAAATTATTTTTAATTTGCAACCTGATGGAGGTCAGTATAGATGGACTAATAGAGAAAGTCCCACACACTGCTAGAAGGCCAAATATTTTTTCAGAGCTAGATGCAGATAAAAATTATTTTTAATTTGCAACCTGATGGAGGTCAGTATAGATGAACTAATAGAGAAAGTCCCACACACTGCTAGAAGGCCAAATATTTTTTTCAGAGCTAGATGCAGATAAAAATTATTTTTAATTTGCAACCTGATGGAGGTCAGTATAGATGGACTAATAGAGAAAGTCCCACACACTGCTAGAAGGCCAAATATTTTTTCAGAGCTAGAAGCAGATAAAAATTATTTTTAATTTGCAACCTGATGGAGGTCAGTATAGATGGACTAATAGAGAAAGTCCCACACACTGCAAGAAGGCCAAATATTTTTTCAGAGCTAGATGCAGAAAAAAATTATATTCATTTTGCAACCTGATGGAGGTCAGTATAGATGGACTAATAGAACAAGTCCCACACACAGCTAGAAGGCCAAATATTTTTTCAGAGCTAGATGCAGAAAAAAATTATATTTAATTCGCAACCTGATGGAGGTCAGTATAGATGGACTAATAGAGAAAGTCCCACACACTGCTAGAAGGACAAATATTTTTTCAGAGCTAGATGCAGACAAAAAATTATTTTGAATTTGCAACGTGATGGAGGTCAGTATAGATGGACTAATAGAACAAGTCCCACACACTGCTAGAAGGCCAAATATTTTTTCAGAGCTAGATGCAGAAAATAATTATATTCAGTTTGCAATCTGATGGAGGTCAATATAGATGGACTAATAGAACAAGTCCCACACACTGCTAGAAGCCCAAATATTTTTTCAGAGCTAGATGCAGATAAAAATTATTTTTAATTTGCAACCTGATGGAGGTCAGTATAGACGGACTAATAGAGAAAGTCCCACACACTGCTAGAAGGCCAAATATTTTTTCAGAGCTAGATGCAGATAAAAATTATTTTTAATTTGCAACCTGATGGAGGTCAGTATAGATGGACTAATAGAGAAAGTCCCACACACTGCTAGAAGGCCAAATATTTTTTCAGAGCTAGTTGCAGATAAAAATTATTTTTAATTTGCAACCTGATGGAGGTCAGTATAGATGGACTTATAGAGAAAGTCCCACACACTGCTAGAAGGCCAAATATTTTTTCAGAGCTAGATGCAGAAAAAAATGATATTCAGTTTGCAACCTGATGGAGGTCAGTATAGATGGACTAATAGAACAAGTCCCACACACAGCTAGAAGCCCAAATATTTTTTCAGAGCTAGATGCAGAAAAAAATTATATTTAATTCGCAACCTGATGGAGGTCAGTATAGATGGACTAATAGAGAAAGTCCCACACACTGCTAGAAGGCCAAATTATTTTTCAGAGCTAGATGCAGACAAAAAATTATTTTGAATTTGCAATGTGATGAAGGTCAGTATAGATGGACTAATAGAACAAGTCCCACACACTGCTAGAAGGCCAAATATTTTTTCAGAGCTAGATGCAGAAAATAATTATATTCAGTTTGCAACCTGATGGAGGTCAGTATAGATGGACTAATAGAACAAGTCCCACACACTGCTAGAAGCCCAAATATTTTTTCAGAGCTAGATGCAGATAAAAATTATTTTTAATTTGCAACCTGATGGAGGTCAGTATAGATGGACTAATAGAGAAAGTCCCACACACTGCTAGAAGGCAAAATATTTTTTCAGAGCTAGATGCAGTTAAAAATTATTTTTAATTTGCAACCTGATGGAGGTCAGTATAGATGTACTAATAGGGAAAGTCCCACACACTGCTAGAAGGCCAAATATTTTTTCAGAGCTAGATGCAAATAAAAATTATTTTTAATTTGCAACCTGATGGAGGTCAGTATAGATGGACTTATAGAGAAAGTCCCACACACTGCTAGAAGGCCAAATATTTTTTCAGAGCTAAATGCAGAAAAAAATTATATTCAGTTTGCAACCTGATGGAGGTCAGTATAGATGGACTAATAGAACAAGTCCCACACACAGCTAGAAGCCCAAATATTTTTTCAGAGGTAGATGCTGATAAAAATTATTTTTAATTTGCAACCTGATGGAGGTCAGTATAGATGGACTAATAGAACAAGTCCCCCACACTGCTAGAAGCCCAAATATTTTTTCAGAGCTAGATGCAGAAAAAAATTATATTCAATTCGCAACCTGATGGAGGTCAGTATAGATGGACTAATAGAACAAGTCCGACACACTGCTAGAAGGCCAAATATTTTTTCAGAGCTAGATGCAGAAAATAATTATATTCAGTTTGCAACCTGATGGAGGTCAGTATAGATGGACTAATAGAACAAGTCCCACACACTGCTAGAAGCCCAAATATTTTTTCAGAGCTAGATGCAGATAAAAATTATTTTTAATTTGCAACCTGATGGAGGTCAGTATAGATGGACTAATAGAGAAAGTCACACACACTGCTAGAAGGCCAAATATTTTTTCAGAGCTAGATGCAGATAAAAATTATTTTTAATTTGCAACCTGATGGAGGTCAGTATAGATGGACCAATACAACAAGTCCCACACACTGCTAGAAGGCCAAATATTTTTTCAGAGCTAGATGCAGAAAAGAATTATATTCAGTTTGCAACCTGATGGAGGTCAGTATAGATGGACTAATAGAACAAGTCCCACACACTGCTAGAAGCCCAAATATTTTTTCAGAGCTAGATGCAGATAAAAATTATTTTTAATTTGCAACCTGATGGAGGTCAGTATAGATGGACTAATAGAGAAAGTCCCACACACTGCTAGAAGGCCAAATATTTTTTCAGAGCTAGATGCAGATAAAAATTATTTTTAATTTGCAACCTGATGGAGGTCAGTATAGATGGACTAATAGAGAAAGTCCCACACACTGCTAGAAGGCCAAATATTTTTTCAGAGCTAGATGCAGATAAAAATTATTTTTAATTTGCAACCTGATGGAGGTCAGTATAGATGGACTTATAGAGAAAGTCCCACACACTGCTAGAAGGCCAAATATTTTTTCAGAGCTAGATGCAGAAAAAAATTACATTCAGTTTGCAACCTGATGGAGGTCAGTATAGATGGACTAATAGAACAAGTCCCACACACTGCTAGAAGCCCAAATATTTTTTCAGAGCTAGATGCAGAAAAAAATTATATTCAATTTGCAACCTGATGGAGGTCAGTATAGATGGACTAATAGAGAAAGTCCCACACACTGCTAGAAGGCCAAATATTTTTTCAGAGCTAGATGCAGATAAAAATTATTTTTAATTTGCAACCTGATGGAGGTCAGTATAGATGGACTAATAGAGAAAGTCCCACACACTGCTAGAAGGCCAAATATTTTTTCAGAGCTAGATGCAGATAAAAATTATTTTTAATTTGCAACCTGATGGAGGTCAGTATAGATGGACTTATAGAGAAAGTCCCACACACTGCTAGAAGGCCAAATATTTTTTCAGAGCTAGATGCAGAAAAAAATTATATTCAGTTTGCAACCTGATGGAGGTCAGTATAGATGGACTAATAGAACAAGTCCCACACACAGCTAGAAGCCCAAATATTTTTTCAGAGGTAGATGCAGATAAAAATTATTTTTAATTTGCAACCTGATGGAGGTCAGTATAGATGGACTAATAGAGAATGTCCCACACACTGCTAGAAGGCCAAATATTTTTTCAGAGCTAGATGCAGATAAAAATTATTTTTAATTTGCAACCTGATGGAGGTCAGTATAGATGGACTTATAGAGAAAGTCCCACACACTGCTAGAAGGCCAAATATTTTTTCAGAGCTAGATGCAGAAAAAAATTATATTCAGTTTGCAACCTGATGGAGGTCAGTATAGATGGACTAATAGAACAAGTCCCACACACAGCTAGAAGCCCAAATATTTTTTCAGAGGTAGATGCAGATAAAAATTATTTTTAATTTGCAACCTGATGGAGGTCAGTATAGATGGACTAATAGAGAAAGTCCCACACACTGCTAGAAGGCCAAATATTTTTTCAGAGCTAGATGCAGATAAAAATTATTTTTAATTTGCAACCTGATGGAGGTCAGTATAGATGGACTAATAGTGAAAGTCCCACACACTGCTAGAAGGCCAAATATTTTTTCAGAGCTAGATGCAGATAAAAATTATTTTTAATTTGCAACCTGATGGAGGTCAGTATAGATGGACTAATAGAGAAAGTCCCACACACTGCTAGAAGGCCAAATATTTTTTCAGAGCTAGATGCAGATAAAAATTATTTTTAAATTGCAACCTGATGGAGGTCAGTATAGATGGACTAATAGTGAAAGTCCCACACACTGCTAGAAGGCCAAATATTTTTTCAGAGCTAGATGCAGAAAAAAATGATATTCAGTTTGCAACCTGATGGAGGTCAGTATAGATTGGCTAATAGAACAAGTCCCACACACAGCTAGAAGCCCAAATATTTTTTCAGAAGTAGATGCAGATAAAAATTATTTTTAATTTGCAACCTGATGGAGGTCAGTATAGATGGACTAATAGAACAAGTCCCACACACTGCTAGAAGGCCAAATATTTTTTCAGAGCTAGATGCAGACAAAAGATTATTTTGAATTTGCAAAGTGATGGAGGTCAGTATAGATGGACTAATAGAACAAGTCCCACACACTGCTAGAAGGCCAAATATTTTTTCAGCGCTAGATGCAGAAAAAAATTATATTCAGTTTGCAACCTGATGGAGGTCAGTATAGATGGACTAATAGAACAAGTCCCACACACTGCTAGAAGCCCAAATATTTTTTCATAGCTAGATGCAGAAAAAAATTATATTCAATTTGCAACCTGATGGAGGTCAGTATAGATGGACTAATAGAGAAAGTCCCACACACAGCTAGAAGGCCAAATATTTTTTCAGAGCTAGATGCAGAAAAAAATTATATTCAGTTTGCAACCTGATGGAGGTCAGTATAGATGGACTAATAGAACAAGTCCCACACACTGCTAGAAGCCCAAATATTTTTTCAGAGCTAGATGCAGATAAAAATTATTTTTAATTTGCAACCTGATGGAGGTCAGTATAGATGGACTAATAGAGAAAGTCCCACACACTGCTAGAAGGCAAAATATTTTTTCAGAGCTAGATGCAATTAAAAATTATTTTTAATTTGCAACCTGATGGAGGTCAGTATAGATGTACTAATAGGGAAAGTCCCACACACTGCTAGAAGGCCAAATATTTTTTCAGAGCTAGATGCAAATAAAAATTATTTTTAATTTGCAACCTGATGGAGGTCAGTATAGATGGACTTATAGAGAAAGTCCCACACACTGCTAGAAGGCCAAATATTTTTTCAGAGCTAAATGCAGAAAAAAATTATATTCAGTTTGCAACCTGATGGAGGTCAGTATAGATGGACTAATAGAACAAGTCCCACACACAGCTAGAAGCCCAAATATTTTTTCAGAGGTAGATGCTGATAAAAATTATTTTTAATTTGCAACCTGATGGAGGTCAGTATAGATGGACTAATAGAACAAGTCCCCCACACTGCTAGAAGCCCAAATATTTTTTCAGAGCTAGATGCAGAAAAAAATTATATTCAATTCGCAACCTGATGGAGGTCAGTATAGATGGACTAATAGAACAAGTCCGACACACTGCTAGAAGGCCAAATATTTTTTCAGAGCTAGATGCAGAAAATAATTATATTCAGTTTGCAACCTGATGGAGGTCAGTATAGATGGACTAATAGAACAAGTCCCACACACTGCTAGAAGCCCAAATATTTTTTCAGAGCTAGATGCAGATAAAAATTATTTTTAATTTGCAACCTGATGGAGGTCAGTATAGATGGACTAATAGAGAAAGTCACACACACTGCTAGAAGGCCAAATATTTTTTCAGAGCTAGATGCAGATAAAAATTATTTTTAATTTGCAACCTGATGGAGGTCAGTATAGATGGACTAATACAACAAGTCCCACACACTGCTAGAAGGCCAAATATTTTTTCAGAGCTAGATGCAGAAAAGAATTATATTCAGTTTGCAACCTGATGGAGGTCAGTATAGATGGACTAATAGAACAAGTCCCACACACTGCTAGAAGCCCAAATATTTTTTCAGAGCTAGATGCAGATAAAAATTATTTTTAATTTGCAACCTGATGGAGGTCAGTATAGATGGACTAATAGAGAAAGTCCCACACACTGCTAGAAGGCCAAATATTTTTTCAGAGCTAGATGCAGATAAAAATTATTTTTAATTTGCAACCTGATGGAGGTCAGTATAGATGGACTAATAGAGAAAGTCCCACACACTGCTAGAAGGCCAAATATTTTTTCAGAGCTAGATGCAGATAAAAATTATTTTTAATTTGCAACCTGATGGAGGTCAGTATAGATGGACTTATAGAGAAAGTCCCACACACTGCTAGAAGGCCAAATATTTTTTCAGAGCTAGATGCAGAAAAAAATTACATTCAGTTTGCAACCTGATGGAGGTCAGTATAGATGGACTAATAGAACAAGTCCCACACACTGCTAGAAGCCCAAATATTTTTTCAGAGCTAGATGCAGAAAAAAATTATATTCAATTTGCAACCTGATGGAGGTCAGTATAGATGGACTAATAGAGAAAGTCCCACACACTGCTAGAAGGCCAAATATTTTTTCAGAGCTAGATGCAGATAAAAATTATTTTTAATTTGCAACCTGATGGAGGTCAGTATAGATGGACTAATAGAGAAAGTCCCACACACTGCTAGAGGGCCAAATATTTTTTCAGAGCTAGATGCAGATAAAAATTATTTTTAATTTGCAACCTGATGGAGGTCAGTATAGATGGACTTATAGAGAAAGTCCCACACACTGCTAGAAGGCCAAATATTTTTTCAGAGCTAGATGCAGAAAAAAATTATATTCAGTTTGCAACCTGATGGAGGTCAGTATAGATGGACTAATAGAACAAGTCCCACACACAGCTAGAAGCCCAAATATTTTTTCAGAGGCAGATGCAGATAAAAATTATTTTTAATTTGCAACCTGATGGAGGTCAGTATAGATGGACTAATAGAGAATGTCCCACACACTGCTAGAAGGCCAAATATTTTTTCAGAGCTAGATGCAGATAAAAATTATTTTTAATTTGCAACCTGATGGAGGTCAGTATAGATGGACTTATAGAGAAAGTCCCACACACTGCTAGAAGGCCAAATATTTTTTCAGAGCTAGATGCAGAAAAAAATTATATTCAGTTTGCAACCTGATGGAGGTCAGTATAGATGGACTAATAGAACAAGTCCCACACACAGCTAGAAGCCCAAATATTTTTTCAGAGGTAGATGCAGATAAAAATTATTTTTAATTTGCAACCTGATGGAGGTCAGTATAGATGGACTAATAGAGAAAGTCCCACACACTGCTAGAAGGCCAAATATTTTTTCAGAGCTAGATGCAGATAAAAATTATTTTTAATTTGCAACCTGATGGAGGTCAGTATAGATGAACTAATAGTGAAAGTCCCACACACTGCTAGAAGGCCAAATATTTTTTCAGAGCTAGATGCAGATAAAAATTATTTTTAATTTGCAACCTGATGGAGGTCAGTATAGATGGACTAATAGAGAAAGTCCCACACACTGCTAGAAGGCCAAATATTTTTTCAGAGCTAGATGCAGATAAAAATTATTTTTAAATTGCAACCTGATGGAGGTCAGTATAGATGGACTAATAGTGAAAGTCCCACACACTGCTAGAAGGCCAAATATTTTTTCAGAGCTAGATGCAGAAAAAAATGATATTCAGTTTGCAACCTGATGGAGGTCAGTATAGATTGGCTAATAGAACAAGTCCCACACACAGCTAGAAGCCCAAATATTTTTTCAGAAGTAGATGCAGATAAAAATTATTTTTAATTTGCAACCTGATGGAGGTCAGTATAGATGGACTAATAGAACAAGTCCCACACACTGCTAGAAGGCCAAATATTTTTTCAGAGCTAGATGCAGACAAAAGATTATTTTGAATTTGCAAAGTGATGGAGGTCAGTATAGATGGACTAATAGAACAAGTCCCACACACTGCTAGAAGGCCAAATATTTTTTCAGCGCTAGATGCAGAAAAAAATTATATTCAGTTTGCAACCTGATGGAGGTCAGTATAGATGGACTAATAGAACAAGTCCCACACACTGCTAGAAGCCCAAATATTTTTTCATAGCTAGATGCAGAAAAAAATTATATTCAATTTGCAACCTGATGGAGGTCAGTATAGATGGACTAATAGAGAAAGTCCCACACACAGCTAGAAGGCCAAATATTTTTTCAGAGCTAGATGCAGAAAAAAATTATATTCAGTTTGCAACCTGATGGAGGTCAGTATAGATAGACTAATAGAACAAGTCCCACACACAGCTAGAAGCCCAAATATTTTTTCAGAGGTAGATGCAGATAAAAATTATTTTTAATTTGCAACCTGATGGAGGTCAGTATAGATGGACTAATAGAGAAAGTCCCACACACTGCTAGAAGGCCAAATATTTTTTCAGAGCTAGATGCAGACAAAAAATTATTTTGAATTTGCAACATGATGGAGGTCAGTATAGATGGACTAATAGAACAAGTCCCACACACTGCTAGAAGGCCAAATATTTTTTCAGAGCTAGATGCAGAAAAAAACTACATTCAGTTTGCAACCTGATGGAGGTCAGTATAGATGGACTAATAGAACAAGTCCACACACTGCTAGAAGCCCAAATATTTTTTCAGAGCTAGATGCAGAAAAAAATTATATTCAATTTGCAACCTGATGGAGGTCAGTATAGATGGACTAATAGAGAAAGTCCCACACCCTGCTAGAAGGCCAAATATTTTTTCAGAGCTAGATGCAGAAAAAAATTATATTCAATTTGCAACCTGATGGAGGTCAGTATAGATGGACTAATAGAACAAGTCCCACACACTGCTAGAAGGCCAAATATTTTTTCAGAGGTAGATGCAGATAAAAATTATTTTTAAATTTCAACCTGATGGAGGTCAGTATAGATGGACTAATAGAGAAAGTCCCACACACTGCTAGAAGGCCAAATATTTTTTCAGAGCTAGATGCAGACAAAAAATTATTTTGAATTTGCAACCTGATGGAGGTCAGTATAGATGGACTAATACAACAAGTCCCACACACTGCTAGAAGGCCAAATATTTTTTCAGAGCTAGATGCAGACAAAAAATTATTTTTAATTTGCAACCTGATGGAGGTCAGTATAGATGGACTAATAGAGAAAGTCCCACACACTGCTAGAAGGCCAAATATTTTTTCAGAGCTAGATGCAGATAAAAATTATTTTTAATTTGCAACCTGATGGAGGTCAGTATAGATGAACTAATAAAGAAAGTCCCACACACTGCTAGAAGGCCAAATATTTTTTTCAGAGCTAGATGCAGATAAAAATTATTTTTAATTTGCAACCTGATGGAGGTCAGTATAGATGGACTAATAGAGAAAGTCCCACACACTGCTAGAAGGCCAAATATTTTTTCAGAGCTAGAAGCAGATAAAAATTATTTTTAATTTGCAACCTGATGGAGGTCAGTATAGATGGACTAATAGAGAAAGTCCCACACACTGCTAGAAGGCCAAATATTTTTTCAGAGCTAGATGCAGAAAAAAATTATATTCAGTTTGCAACCTGATGGAGGTCAGTATAGATGGACTAATAGAACAAGTCCCACACACAGCTAGAAGGCCAAATATTTTTTCAGAGCTAGATGCAGAAAAAAATTATATTTAATTCACAACCTGATGGAGGTCAGTATAGATGGACTAATAGAGAAAGTCCCACACACTGCTAGAAGGACAAATATTTTTTCAGAGCTAGATGCAGACAAAAAATTATTTTGAATTTGCAACGTGATGGAGGTCAGTATAGATGGACTAATAGAACAAGTCCCACACACTGCTAGAAGGCCAAATATTTTTTCAGAGCTAGATGCAGAAAATAATTATATTCAGTTTGCAACCTGATGGAGGTCAATATAGATGGACTAATAGAACAAGTCCCACACACTGCTAGAAGCCCAAATATTTTTTCAGAGCTAGATGCAGATAAAAATTATTTTTAATTTGCAACCTGATGGAGGTCAGTATAGATGGACTAATAGAGAAAGTCCCACACACTGCTAGAAGGCCAAATATTTTTTCAGAGCTAGAAGCAGATAAAAATTATTTTTAATTTGCAACCTGATGGAGGTCAGTATAGATGGACTAATAGAGAATGTCCCACACACTGCTAGAAGGCCAAATATTTTTTCAGAGCTAGATGCAGAAAAAAATTATATTCAGTTTGCAACCTGATGGAGGTCAGTATAGATGGACTAATAGAACAAGTCCCACACACAGCTAGAAGGCCAAATATTTTTTCAGAGCTAGATGCAGAAAAAAATTATATTTAATTCGCAACCTGATGGAGGTCAGTATAGATGGACTAATAGAGAAAGTCCCACACACTGCTAGAAGGACAAATATTTTTTCAGAGCTAGATGCAGACAAAAAATTATTTTGAATTTGCAACGTGATGGAGGTCAGTATAGATGGACTAATAGAACAAGTCCCACACACTGCTAGAAGGCCAAATATTTTTTCAGAGCTAGATGCAGAAAATAATTATATTCAGTTTGCAACCTGATGGAGGTCAATATAGATGGACTAATAGAACAAGTCCCACACACTGCTAGAAGCCCAAATATTTTTTCAGAGCTAGATGCAGATAAAAATTATTTTTAATTTGCAACCTGATGGAGGTCAGTATAGATGGACTAATAGAGAAAGTCTCACACACTGCTAGAAGGCCAAATATTTTTTCAGAGCTAGATGCAGATAAAAATTATTTTTAATTTGCAACCTGATGGAGGTCAGTATAGATAGACTAATAGAGAAAGTCCCACACACTGCTAGAAGGCCAAATATTTTTTCAGAGCTAGATGCAGATAAAAATTATTTTTAATTTGCAACCTGATGGAGGTCAGTATAGATGGACTTATAGAGAAAGTCCCGCACACTGCTAGAAGGCCAAATATTTTTTCAGAGCTAGATGCAGAAAAAGATGATATTCAGTTTGCAACCTGATGGAGGTCAGTATAGATGGACTAATAGAACAAGTCCCACACACAGCTAGAAGCCCAAATATTTTTTTAGAGCTAGATGCAGAAAAAAATTATATTTAATTCGCAACCTGATGGAGGTCAGTATAGATGGACTAATAGAGAAAGTCCCACACACTGCTAGAAGGCCAAATAATTTTTCAGAGCTAGATGCAGACAAAAAATTATTTTGAATTTGCAATGTGATGAAGGTCAGTATAGATGGACAAATAGAACAAGTCCCACACACTGCTAGAAGGCCAAATATTTTTTCAGAGCTAGATGCAGAAAATAATTATATTCAGTTTGCAACCTGATGGAGGTCAGTATAGATGGACTAATAGAACAAGTCCCACACACTGCTAGAAGCCCAAATATTTTTTCAGAGCTAGATGCAGATAAAAATTATTTTTAATTTGCAACCTGATGGAGGTCAGTATAGATGGACTAATAGAGAAAGTCCCACACACTGCTAGAAGGCCAAATATTTTTTCAGAGCTAGATGCAGTTAAAAATTATTTTTAATTTGCAACCTGATGGAGGTCAGTATAGATGGACTAATAGGGAAAGTCCCACACACTGCTAGAAGGCCAAATATTTTTTCAGAGCTAGATGCAGATAAAAATTATTTTTAATTTGCAACCTGATGGAGGTCAGTATAGATGGACTTATAGAGAAAGTCCCACACACTGCTAGAAGGCCAAATATTTTTTCAGAGCTAGATGCAGAAAAAAATTATATTCAGCTTGCAACCTGATGGAGGTCAGTATAGATGGACTAATAGAACAAGTCCCACACACAGCTAGAAGCCCAAATATTTTTTCAGAGGTAGATGCTGATAAAAATTATTTTTAATTTGCAACCTGATGGAGGTCAGTATAGATGGACTAATAGAACAAGTCCCACACACTGCTAGAAGCCCAAATATTTTTTCAGAGCTAGATGCAGAAAAAAATTATATTCAATTCGCAACCTGATGGAGGTCAGTATAGATGGACTAATAGAGAAAGTCCCACACACTGCTAGAAGGCCAAATATTTTTTCAGAGCTAGATGCAGACAAAAAATTATTTTGAATTTGCAACGTGATGGAGGTCAGTATAGATGGACTAATAGAACAAGTCCCACACACTGCTAGAAGGCCAAATATTTTTTCAGAGCTAGATGCAGAAAATAATTATATTCAGTTTGCAACGTGATGGAGGTCAGTATAGATGGACTAATAGAACAAGTCCCACACACTGCTAGAAGCCCAAATATTTTTTCAGAGCTAGATGCAGATAAAAATTATTTTTAATTTGCAACCTGATGGAGGTCAGTATAGATGGACTAATAGAGAAAGTCCCACACACTGCTAGAAGGCCAAATATTTTTTCAGAGCTAGATGCAGATAAAAATTATTTTTAATTTGCAACCTGATGGAGGTCAGTATAGATGGACTAATAGAGAAAGTCCCACACACTGCTAGAAGGCCAAATATTTTTTCAGAGCTAGATGCAGATAAAAATTATTTTTAATTTGCAACCTGATGGAGGTCAGTATAGATGGACTTATAGAGAAAGTCCCACACACTGCTAGAAGGCCAAATATTTTTTCAGAGCTAGATGCAGAAAAAAATTACATTCAGTTTGCAACCTGATGGAGGTCAGTATAGATGGACTAATAGAACAAGTCCCACACACTGCTAGAAGCCCAAATATTTTTTCAGAGCTAGATGCAGATAAAAATTATATTCAATTTGCAACCTGATGGAGGTCAGTATAGATGGACTAATAGAGAAAGTCCCACACACTGCTAGAAGGCCAAATATTTTTTCAGAGCTAGATGCAGATAAAAATTATTTTTAATTTGCAACCTGATGGAGGTCAGTATAGATGGACTAATAGAGAAAGTCCCACACACTGCTAGAAGGCCAAATATTTTTTCAGAGCTAGATGCAGATAAAAATTATTTTTAATTTGCAACCTGATGGAGGTCAGTATAGATGGACTTATCTTATAGAGAAAGTCCCACACACTGCTAGAAGGCCAAATATTTTTTCAGAGCTAGATGCAGAAAAAAATTACATTCAGTTTGCAACCTGATGGAGGTCAGTATAGATGGACTAATAGAACAAGTCCCACACACTGCTAGAAGCCCAAATATTTTTTCAGAGCTAGATGCAGAAAAAAATTATATTCAATTTGCAACCTGATGGAGGTCAGTATAGATGGACTAATAGAGAAAGTCCCACACACTGCTAGAAGGCCAAATATTTTTTCAGAGCTAGATGCAGAAAAAAATTATATTCAGTTTGCAACCTGATGGAGGTCAGTATAGATGGACTAATAGAACAAGTCCCACACACAGCTAGAAGCCCAAATATTTTTTCAGAGGTAGATGCAGATAAAAATTATTTTTAATTTGCAACCTGATGGAGGTCAGTATAGATGGACTAATAGAGAATGTCCCACACACTGCTAGAAGGCCAAATATTTTTTCAGCACTAGATGCATATAAAAAATTATTTTGAATTGGCAACCTGATGGAGGTCAGTATAGATGGACTAATAGAACAAGTCCCACACACTGCTAGAAGGCCAAATATTTTTTCAGAGCTAGATGCAGATAAAAATTATTTTTAATTTGCAACCTGATGGTGGTCAGTATAGATGGACTAATAGAGAAAGTCCCACACACTGCTAGAAGGCCAAATATTTTTTCAGAGCTAGATGCAGATAAAAATTATTTTTAATTTGCAACCTGATGGAGGTCAGTATAGATGGACTAATAGTGAAAGTCCCACACACTGCTAGAAGGCCAAATATTTTTTCAGAGCTAGATGCAGAAAAAAATGATATTCAGTTTGCAACCTGATGGAGGTCAGTATAGATGGACTAATAGAACAAGTGCCACACACAGCTAGAAGCCCAAATATTTTTTCAGAGGTAGATGCAGATAAAAATTATTTTGAATTTGCAACCTGATGGAGGTCAGTATAGATGGACTAATAGAGAAAGTCCCACACACTGCTAGAAGGCCAAATATTTTTTCAGAGCTAGATGCAGACAAAAAATTATTTTGAATTTGCAACCTGATGGAGGTCAGTATAGATGGACTAATAGAACAAGTCCCACACACTGCTAGAAGGCCAAATATTTTTTCAGAGCTAGATGCAGAAAATAATTATATTCAGTTTGCAACCTGATGGAGGTCAGTATAGATGGACTAATAGAACATGTCCCACACACTGCTAGAAGCCCAAATATTTTTTCAGAGCTAGATGCAGATAAAAATTATTTTTAATTTGCAACCTGATGGAGGTCAGTATAGATGGACTAATAGAGAAAGTCCCACACACTGCTAGAAGGCCAAATATTTTTTCAGAGCTAGATGCAGATAAAAATTATTTTTAATTTGCAACCTGATGGAGGTCAGTAAAGATGGACTAATAGAGAAAGTCCCACACACTGCTAGAAGGCCAAATATTTTTTCAGAGCTAGATGCAGATAAAAATTATTTTTAATTTGCAACCTGATGGAGGTCAGTATAGATGGACTAATAGAGAAAGTCCCACACACTGCTAGAAGGCCAAATATTTTTTCAGAGCTAGATGCAGATAAAAATTATTTTTAATTTGCAACCTGATGGAGGTCAGTATAGATGGACTTATAGAGAAAGTCCCACACACTGCTAGAAGGCCAAATATTTTTTCAGAGCTAGATGCAGAAAAAAATTACATTCAGTTTGCAACCTGATGGAGGTCAGTATAGATGGACTAATAGAACAAGTCCCACACACTGCTAGAAGGCCAAATATTTTTTCAGAGCTAGATGCAGATAAAAATTATTTTTAATTTGCAACCTGATGGTGGTCAGTATAGATGGACTAATAGAGAAAGTCCCACACACTGCTAGAAGGCCAAATATTTTTTCAGAGCTAGATGCAGATAAAAATTATTTTTAATTTGCAACCTGATGGAGGTCAGTATAGATGGACTAATAGTGAAAGTCCCACACACTGCTAGAAGGCCAAATATCTTTTCAGAGCTAGATGCAGAAAAAAATGATATTCAGTTTGCAACCTGATGGAGGTCAGTATAGATGGACTAATAGAACAAGTCCCACACACAGCTAGAAGCCCAAATATGTTTTCAGAGGTAGATGCAGATAAAAATTATTTTGAATTTGCAACCTGATGGAGGTCAGTATAGATGGACTAATAGAGAAAGTCCCACACACTGCTAGAAGGCCAAATATTTTTTCAGAGCTAGATGCAGACAAAAAATTATTTTGAATTTGCAACGTGATGGAGGTCAGTATAGATGGACTAATAGAACAAGTCCCACACACTGCTAGAAGGCCAAATATTTTTTCAGAGCTAGATGCAGAAAAAAATTATATTCAGTTTGCAACCTGATGGAGGTCAGTATAGATGGACTAATAGAACAAGTCCCAAATACTGCTAGAAGCCCAAATATTTTTTCATAGCTAGATGCAGAAAAAAATTATATTCAATTTGCAACCTGATGGAGGTCAGTATAGATGGACTAATAGAGAAAGTCCCACACACAGCTAGAAGGCCAAATATTTTTTCAGAGCTAGATGCAGAAAAAAATTATATTCAGTTTGCAACCTGATGGAGGTCAGTATAGATGGACTAATAGAACAAGTCCCACACACAGCTAGAAGCCCAAATATTTTTTCAGAGGTAGATGCAGATAAAAATTATTTTTAATTTGCAACCTGATGGAGGTCAGTATAGATGGACTAATAGAGAAAGTCCCACACACTGCTAGAAGGCCAAATATTTTTTCAGAGCTAGATGCAGAAACAAATTATATTCAGTTTGCAACCTGATGGAGGTCAGTATAGATGGACTAATAGAACAAGTCCCACACACAGCTAGAAGCCCAAATATTTTTTCAGAGGTAGATGCAGATAAAAATTATTTTTAATTTGCAACCTGATGGAGGTCAGTATAGATGGACTAATAGAGAAAGTCCCACACACTGCTAGAAGGCCAAATATTTTTTCAGAGCTAGATGCAGATAAAAATTATTTTTAATTTGCAACCTGATGGAGGTCAGTATAGATGGACTAATAGAGAAAGTCCCACACACTGCTAGAAGGCCAAATATTTTTTCAGAGCTAGATGCAGAAAAAAATGATATTCACTTTGCAACCTGATGGAGGTCAGTATAGATGGACTAATAGAACAAGTCCCACACACAGCTAGAAGGCCAAATATTTTTTCAGAGCTAGATGCAGAAAAAAATTATATTTAATTCGCAACCTGATGGAGGTCAGTATAGATGGACTAATAGAGAAAGTCCCACACACTGCTAGAAGGCCAAATATTTTTTCAGAGCTAGATGCAGTTAAAAATTATTTTTAATTTGCAACCTGATGGAGGTCAGTATAGATGGACTAATAGGAAAAGTCCCACACACTGCTAGAAGGCCAAATATTTTTTCAGAGCTAGATGCAGATAAAAATTATTTTTAATTTGCAACCTGATGGAGGTCAGTATAGATGGACTTATAGAGAAAGTCCCACACACTGCTAGAAGGCCAAATATTTTTTCAGAGCTAGATGCAGAAAAAAATGATATTCAGTTTGCAATCTGATGGAGGTCAGTATTGATGGACTAATAGAACAAGTCCCACACACAGCTAGAAGCCCAAATATTTTTTCAGAGGTAGATGCTGATAAAAATTATTTTTAATTTGCAACCTGATGGAGGTCAGTATAGATGGACTAATAGAACAAGTCCCACACACTGCTAGAAGCCCAAATATTTTTTCAGAGCTAGATGCAGAAAAAAATTATATTCAATTCGCAACCTGATGGAGGTCAGTATAGATGGACTAACAGAGAAAGTCCCACACACTGCTAGAAGGCCAAATATTTTTTCAGAGCTAGATGCAGACAAAAAATTATTTTGAATTTGCAACGTGATGGAGGTCAGTATAGATGGACTAATAGAACAAGTCCCACACATTGCTAGAAGCCCAAATATTTTTTCAGAGCTAGATGCAGAAAAAAATTATATTCAATTTGCAACCTGATGGAGGTCAGTATAGATGGACTAATAGAGAAAGTCCCACACACTGCTAGAAGGCCAAATATTTTTTCAGAGCTAGATGCAGACAAAAAATTATTTTGAATTTGCAACGTGATGGAGGTCAGTATAGATGGACTAATAGAACAAGTCCCACACACTGCTAGTAGGCCAAATATTTTTTCAGAGCTAGATGCAGATAAAAATTATTTTTAATTTGCAACCTGATGGGGGTCAATATAGATGGACTAATAGAGAAAGTCCCACACACTGCTAGAAGGCCAAATATTTTTTCAGAGCTAGATGCAGAAAAAAATTATATTCAGTTTGCAACCTGATGGAGGTCAGTATAGATGGACTAATAGAACAAGTCCCACACACTGCTAGAAGCCCAAATATTTTTTCAGAGCTAGATGCAGAAAAAAATTATATTCAATTTGCAACCTGATGGAGGTCAGTATAGATGGACTAATAGAGAAAGTCCAACACACTGCTAGAAGGCCAAATATTTTTTCAGAGCTAGATGCAGATAAAAATTATTTTTAATTTGCAACCTGATGGAGGTCAGTATAGATGGACTTATAGAGAAAGTCCCACACACTGCTAGAAGGCCAAATATTTTTTCAGAGCTAGATGCAGAAAAAAATTACATTCAGTTTGCAACCTGATGGAGGTCAGTATAGATGGACTAATAGAACAAGTCCCACACACTGCTAGAAGGCCAAATATTTTTTCAGAGCTAGATGCAGATAAAAATTATTTTTAATTTGCAACCTGATGGTGGTCAGTATAGATGGACTAATAGAGAAAGTCCCACACACTGCTAGAAGGCCAAATATTTTTTCAGAGCTAGATGCAGATAAAAATTATTTTTAATTTGCAACCTGATGGAGGTCAGTATAGATGGACTTATAGAGAAAGTCCCACACACTGCTAGAAGGCCAAATATTTTTTCAGAGCTAGATGCAGAAAAAAATTACATTCAGTTTGCAACCTGATGGAGGTCAGTATAGATGGACTAATAGAACAAGTCCCACACACTGCTAGAAGGCCAAATATTTTTTCAGAGCTAGATGCAGATAAAAATTATTTTTAATTTGCAACCTGATGGTGGTCAGTATAGATGGACTAATAGAGAAAGTCCCACACACTGCTAGAAGGCCAAATATTTTTTCAGAGCTAGATGCAGATAAAAATTATTTTTAATTTGCAACCTGATGGAGGTCAGTATAGATGGACTAATAGTGAAAGTCCCACACACTGCTAGAAGGCCAAATATCTTTTCAGAGCTAGATGCAGAAAAAAATGATATTCAGTTTGCAACCTGATGGAGGTCAGTATAGATGGACTAATAGAACAAGTCCCACACACAGCTAGAAGGCCAAATATTTTTTCAGAGCTAGATGCAGAAAAAAATTATATTTAATTCGCAACCTGATGGAGGTCAGTATAGATGGACTAATAGAGAAAGTCCCACACACTGCTAGAAGGCCAAATATTTTTTCAGAGCTAGATGCAGTTAAAAATTATTTTTAATTTGCAACCTGATGGAGGTCAGTATAGATGGACTAATAGGAAAAGTCCCACACACTGCTAGAAGGCCAAATATTTTTTCAGAGCTAGATGCAGATAAAAATTATTTTTAATTTGCAACCTGATGGAGGTCAGTATAGATGGACTTATAGAGAAAGTCCCACACACTGCTAGAAGGCCAAATATTTTTTCAGAGCTAGATGCAGAAAAAAATGATATTCAGTTTGCAATCTGATGGAGGTCAGTATTGATGGACTAATAGAACAAGTCCCACACACAGCTAGAAGCCCAAATATTTTTTCAGAGGTAGATGCTGATAAAAATTATTTTTAATTTGCAACCTGATGGAGGTCAGTATAGATGGACTAATAGAACAAGTCCCACACACTGCTAGAAGCCCAAATATTTTTTCAGAGCTAGATGCAGAAAAAAATTATATTCAATTCGCAACCTGATGGAGGTCAGTATAGATGGACTAACAGAGAAAGTCCCACACACTGCTAGAAGGCCAAATATTTTTTCAGAGCTAGATGCAGACAAAAAATTATTTTGAATTTGCAACGTGATGGAGGTCAGTATAGATGGACTAATAGAACAAGTCCCACACATTGCTAGAAGCCCAAATATTTTTTCAGAGCTAGATGCAGAAAAAAATTATATTCAATTTGCAACCTGATGGAGGTCAGTATAGATGGACTAATAGAGAAAGTCCCACACACTGCTAGAAGGCCAAATATTTTTTCAGAGCTAGATGCAGACAAAAAATTATTTTGAATTTGCAACGTGATGGAGGTCAGTATAGATGGACTAATAGAGCAAGTCCCACACACTGCTAGTAGGCCAAATATTTTTTCAGAGCTAGATGCAGATAAAAATTATTTTTAATTTGCAACCTGATGGGGGTCAATATAGATGGACTAATAGAGAAAGTCCCACACACTGCTAGAAGGCCAAATATTTTTTCAGAGCTAGATGCAGAAAAAAATTATATTCAGTTTGCAACCTGATGGAGGTCAGTATAGATGGACTAATAGAACAAGTCCCACACACTGCTAGAAGCCCAAATATTTTTTCAGAGCTAGATGCAGAAAAAAATTATATTCAATTTGCAACCTGATGGAGGTCAGTATAGATGGACTAATAGAGAAAGTCCAACACACTGCTAGAAGGCCAAATATTTTTTCAGAGCTAGATGCAGATAAAAATTATTTTTAATTTGCAACCTGATGGAGGTCAGTATAGATGGACTTATAGAGAAAGTCCCACACACTGCTAGAAGGCCAAATATTTTTTCAGAGCTAGATGCAGAAAAAAATTACATTCAGTTTGCAACCTGATGGAGGTCAGTATAGATGGACTAATAGAACAAGTCCCACACACTGCTAGAAGGCCAAATATTTTTTCAGAGCTAGATGCAGATAAAAATTATTTTTAATTTGCAACCTGATGGTGGTCAGTATAGATGGACTAATAGAGAAAGTCCCACACACTGCTAGAAGGCCAAATATTTTTTCAGAGCTAGATGCAGATAAAAATTATTTTTAATTTGCAACCTGATGGAGGTCAGTATAGATGGACTTATAGAGAAAGTCCCACACACTGCTAGAAGGCCAAATATTTTTTCAGAGCTAGATGCAGAAAAAAATTACATTCAGTTTGCAACCTGATGGAGGTCAGTATAGATGGACTAATAGAACAAGTCCCACACACTGCTAGAAGGCCAAATATTTTTTCAGAGCTAGATGCAGATAAAAATTATTTTTAATTTGCAACCTGATGGTGGTCAGTATAGATGGACTAATAGAGAAAGTCCCACACACTGCTAGAAGGCCAAATATTTTTTCAGAGCTAGATGCAGATAAAAATTATTTTTAATTTGCAACCTGATGGAGGTCAGTATAGATGGACTAATAGTGAAAGTCCCACACACTGCTAGAAGGCCAAATATCTTTTCAGAGCTAGATGCAGAAAAAAATGATATTCAGTTTGCAACCTGATGGAGGTCAGTATAGATGGACTAATAGAACAAGTCCCACACACAGCTAGAAGCCCAAATATTTTTTCAGAGGTAGATGCAGATAAAAATTATTTTGAATTTGCAACCTGATGGAGGTCAGTATAGATGGACTAATAGAGAAAGTCCCACACACTGCTAGAAGGCCAAATATTTTTTCAGAGCTAGATGCAGACAAAAAATTATTTTGAATTTGCAACGTGATGGAGGTCAGTATAGATGGACTAATAGAACAAGTCCCACACACTGCTAGAAGGCCAAATATTTTTTCAGAGCTAGATGCAGAAAAAAATTATATTCAGTTTGCAACCTGATGGAGGTCAGTATAGATGGACTAATAGAACAAGTCCCACACACTGCTAGAAGCCCAAATATTTTTTCATAGCTAGATGCAGAAAAAAATTATATTCAATTTGCAACCTGATGGAGGTCAGTATAGATGGACTAATAGAGAAAGTCCCACACACAGCTAGAAGGCCAAATATTTTTTCAGAGCTAGATGCAGAAAAAAATTATATTCAGTTTGCAACCTGATGGAGGTCAGTATAGATGGACTAATAGAACAAGTCCCACACACAGCTAGAAGCCCAAATATTTTTTCAGAGGTAGATGCAGATAAAAATTATTTTTAATTTGCAACCTGATGGAGGTCAGTATAGATGGACTAATAGAGAAAGTCCCACACACTGCTAGAAGGCCAAATATTTTTTCAGAGCTAGATGCAGAAACAAATTATATTCAGTTTGCAACCTGATGGAGGTCAGTATAGATGGACTAATAGAACAAGTCCCACACACAGCTAGAAGCCCAAATATTTTTTCAGAGGTAGATGCAGATAAAAATTATTTTTAATTTGCAACCTGATGGAGGTCAGTATAGATGGACTAATAGAGAAAGTCCCACACACTGCTAGAAGGCCAAATATTTTTTCAGAGCTAGATGCAGATAAAAATTATTTTTAATTTGCAACCTGATGGAGGTCAGTATAGATGGACTAATAGAGAAAGTCCCACACACTGCTAGAAGGCCAAATATTTTTTCAGAGCTAGATGGAGAAAAAAATGATATTCAGTTTGCAACCTGATGGAGGTCAGTATAGATGGACTAATAGAACAAGTCCCACACACAGCTAGAAGGCCAAATATTTTTTCAGAGCTAGATGCAGAAAAAAATTATATTTAATTCGCAACCTGATGGAGGTCAGTATAGATGGACTAATAGAGAAAGTCCCACACACTGCTAGAAGGCCAAATATTTTTTCAGAGCTAGATGCAGTTAAAAATTATTTTTAATTTGCAACGTGATGGAGGTCAGTATAGATGGACTAATAGGAAAAGTCCCACACACTGCTAGAAGGCCAAATATTTTTTCAGAGCTAGATGCAGATAAAAATTATTTTTAATTTGCAACCTGATGGAGGTCAGTATAGATGGACTTATAGAGAAAGTCCCACACACTGCTAGAAGGCCAAATATTTTTTCAGAGCTAGATGCAGAAAAAAATGATATTCAGTTTGCAATCTGATGGAGGTCAGTATAGATGGACTAATAGAACAAGTCCCATACACAGCTAGATGCCCAAATATTTTTTCAGAGGTAGATGCTGATAAAAATTATTTTTAATTTGCAACCTGATGGAGGTCAGTATAGATGGACTAATAGAACAAGTCCCACACACTGCTAGAAGCCCAAATATTTTTTCAGAGCTAGATGCAGAAAAAAATTATATTCAATTCGCAACCTGATGGAGGTCAGTATAGATGGACTAATAGAGAAAGTCCCACACTCTGCTAGAAGGCCAAATATTTTTTCAGAGCTAGATGCAGACAAAAAATTATTTTGAATTTGCAACGTGATGGAGGTCAGTATAGATGGACTAATAGAACAAGTCCCACACATTGCTAGAAGCCCAAATATTTTTTCAGAGCTAGATGCAGAAAAAAATTATATTCAATTTGCAACCTGATGGAGGTCAGTATAGATGGACTAATAGAGAAAGTCCCACACACTGCTAGAAGGCCAAATATTTTTTCAGAGCTAGATGCAGACAAAAAATTATTTTGAATTTGCAACGTGATGGAGGTCAGTATAGATGGACTAATAGAACAAGTCCCACACACTGCTAGAAGGCCAAATATTTTTTCAGAGCTAGATGTAGAAAAAAAATTATATTCAGTTTGCAACCTGATGGAGGTCAGTATAGATGGACTAATAGAGAAAGTCCCACACACTGCTAGAAGCCCAAATATTTTTTCAGAGCTAGATGCAGAAAAAAATTATATTCAGTTTGCAACCTGATGGAGGTCAGTATAGATGGACTAATAGAACAAGTCCCACACACAGCTAGAAGCCCAAATATTTTTTCACAGGTAGAAGCAGAAAAAAATTATATTCAGTTTTCAACCTGATGGAGGTCAGTATAGATGGACTAATAGAACAAGTCCCGCACACAGCTAGAATCCAAATATTTTTTCAGAGGTAGATGCAGAAAAAAAATATATTCAGTTTGCAACCTGATGGAGGTCAGTATAGATGGACTAATAGAGAAAGTCGCACACACTGCTAGAAGGCCAAATATTTTTTCAGAGCTAGATGCAGTCAAAAAATTATTTATAATTTGCAACCTGATGGAGTTCAGTATAGATGTACTAATAGAGAAAGTCCCACACACTGCTAGAAGGCCAAATATTTTTTCAGAGCTAGATGCAGATAAAAATTATTTTTAATTTGCAACCTGATGGAGGTCAGTATAGATGGACTAATAGAGAAAGTCCCACACACAGCTAGAAGGCCAAATATTTTTTCAGCGCTAGATGCAGAAAAAAATTATATTCAGTTTGCAACCTGATGGAGGTCAGTATAGATGGACTAATAGAACAAGTCCCACACACAGCTAGAAGCCCAAATATTTTTTCAGAGGTAGATGCAGATAAAAATTATTTTTAATTTGCAACCTGATGGAGGTCAGTATAGATGGACTAATAGAGAATGTCCCACACACTGCTAGAAGGCCAAATATTTTTTCAGAGCTAGATGCAGAAAAAAATTATTTTCAGTTTGCAACCTGATGGAGGTCAGTATAGATGGACTAATAGAACAAGTCCCACACACAGCTAGAAACCCAAATATTTTTTCAGAGGTAGATGCAGATAAAAATTATTTTTAATTTGCAACCTGATGGAGGTCAGTATAGATGGACTAATAGAGAAAGTCCCACACACTGCTAGAAGGCCAAATATTTTTTCAGAGCTAGATGCAGAAAAAAATTATATTCAATTTGCAACCTGATGGAGGTCAGTATAGATGGACTAATAGAGAAAGTCCCACACACTGCTAGAAGGCCAAATATTTTTTCAGAGATAGATGCAGAAAAAAATTATATTCAATTTGCAACCTGATGGAGGTCAGTATAGATGGACTAATAGAACAAGTCCCACACACTGCTAGAAGGCCAAATGTTTTTTCAGAGGTAGATGCAGATAAAAATTATTTTTAAATTGCAACCTGATGGAGGTCAGTATAGATGGACTAATAGAGAAAGTCCCACACACTGCTAGAAGGCCAAATATTTTTTCAGAGCTAGATGCAGACAAAAAATTATTTTGAATTTGCAACCTGATGGAGGTCAGTATAGATGGACTAATAGAACAAGTCCCACACACTGCTAGAAGGCCAAATATTTTTTCAGAGCTAGATGCAGATGAAAATTATTTTTAATTTGCAACCTGATGGAGGTCAGTATAGATGGACTAATAGAGAAAGTCCCACACACTGCTAGAAGGCCAAATATTTTTTCAGAACTAGATGCAGATAAAAATTATTTTTAATTTGCAACCTGATGGAGGTCAGTATAGATGAACTAATAGAGAAAGTCCCACACACTGCTAGAAGGCCAAATATTTTTTTCAGAGCTAGATGCAGATAAAAATTATTTTTAATTTGCAACCTGATGGAGGTCAGTATAGATGGACTAATAGAGAAAGTCCCACACACTGCTAGAAGGCCAAATATTTTTTCAGAGCTAGATGCAGATAAAAATTATTTTTAATTTGCAACCTGAGGGAGGTCAGTATAGATGGACTAATAGAGAAAGTCCCACACACTGCTAGAAGGCCAAATATTTTTTCAGAGCTAGATGCAGATAAAAATTATTTTTAATTTGCAACCTGAGGGAGGTCAGTATAGATGGACTAATAGAGAAAGTCCCACACACAGCTAGAAGGCCAAATATTTTTTCAGAGCTAGATGCAGAAAAAAATTATATTTAATTCGCAACCTGATGGAGGTCAGTATAGATGGACTAATAGAGAAAGTCCCACCCACTGCTAGAAGGCCAAATATTTTTTCAGAGCTAGATGCAGACAAAAAATTATTTTGAATTTGCAACGTGATGGAGGTCAGTATAGATGGACTAATAGAGAAAGTCCCACACACTGCTAGAAGGCCAAATATTTTTTCAGCGCTAGATGCAGAAAATAATTATATTCAGTTTGCAACCTGATGGAGGTCAGTATAGATGGACTAATAGAACAAGTCCCACACACTGCTAGAAGCCCAAATATTTTTTCAGAGGTAGATGCAGATAAAAATTATTTTTAATTTGCAACCTGATGGAGGTCAGTATAGATGGACTAATAGAGAAAGTCCCACACACTGCTAGAAGGCCAAATATTTTTTCAGAGCTAGATGCAGATAAAAATTATTTTTAATTTGCAACCTGATGGAGGTCAGTATAGATGTACTAATAGAGAAAGTCCCACACACTGCTAGAAGGCCAAATATTTTTTCAGAGCTAGATGCAGAAAAAAATGATATTCAGTTTGCAACCTGATGGAGGTCAGTATAGATGGACTAATAGAAAAAGTCCCACACACTGCTAGAAGCCCAAATATTTTTTCAGAGCTAGATGCAGAAAAAAATTATATTCAATTTGCAACCTGATGGAGGTCAGTATAGATGGACTAATAGAGAAAGTCCCACACACTGCTAGAAGCCCAAATATTTTTTCAGAGCTAGATGCAGAAAAAAATTATATTCAGTTTGCAACCTGATGGAGGTCAGTATAGATGGACTAATAGAACAAGTCCCACACACAGCTAGAAGCCCAAATATTTTTTCACAGGTAGATGCAGAAAAAAATTATATTCAGTTTGCAACCTGATGGAGGTCAGTATAGATGGACTAATAGAACAAGTCCCGCACACAGCTAGAAGCCAAATATTTTTTCAGAGGTAGATGCAGAAAAAAAATATATTCAGTTTGCAACCTGATGGAGGTCAGTATAGATGGACTAATAGAGAAAGTACCACACACTGCTAGAAGGCCAAATATTTTTTCAGAGCTAGATGCAGACAAAAAAATATTTTTAATTTGCAACCTGATGGAGTTCAGTATAGATGGACTAATAGAGAAAGTCCCACACACTGCTAGAAGGCCAAATATTTTTTCAGAGCTAGATGCAGATAAAAATTATTTTTAATTTGCAACCTGATGGAGGTCAGTATAGATGGACTAATAGAGAAAGTACCACACACTGCTAGAAGGCTAAATATTTTTTCAGAGCTTGATGCAGAAAAGAATTATATTCAGTTTGCAACCTGATGGAGGTCAGTATAGATGGACTAATAGAACAAGTCCCACACACAGCTAGAAGCCCAAATATTTTTTCAGAGGTAGATGCAGATAAAAATTATTTTTAATTTGCAACCTGATGGAGGTCAGTATAGATGGACTAATAGAGAAAGTCCCACACACTGCTAGAAGGCCAAATATTTTTTCAGAGCTAGATGCAGATAAAAATTATTTTTAATTCGCAACCTGATGGAGGTCAGTATAGATGGACTAATAGAGAAAGTCCCACACACTGCTAAAAGGCCAAATATTTTTTCAGAGCTAGATGCAGACAAAAAATTATTTTGAATTTGCAACGTGATGGAGGTCAGTATAGATGGACTAATAGAACAAGTCCCACACACTGCTAGAAGGTCAAATATTTTTTCAGAGCTAGATGCAGAAAATAATTATATTCAGTTTGCAACCTGATGGAGGTCAGTATAGATGGACTAATAGAACAAGTCCCACACACTGCTAGAAGCCCAAATATTTTTTCAGAGCTAGATGCAGATAAAAATTATTTTTAATTTGCAACCTGATGGAGGTCAGTATAGATGGACTAATAGAGAAAGTCCCACACACTGCTAGAAGGCCAAATATTTTTTCAGAGCTAGATGCAGATAAAAATTATTTTTAATTTGCAACCTGATGGAGGTCAGTATAGATGGACTAATAGGGAAAGTCCCACACACTGCTAGAAGGCCAAATATTTTTTCAGAGCTAGATGTAGAAAAAAATTATATTCAGTTTGCAACCTGATGGAGGTCAGTATAGATCGACTAATAGAACAAGTCCCAAACACTGATAGAAGGCCAAATATTTTTTCAGAGCTAGATGTAGAAAAAAATTATATTCAGTTTGCAACCTGATGGAGGTCAGTATAGATGGACTAATAGAACAAGTCCCACACACTGCTAGAAGCCCAAATATTTTTTCAGAGCTAGATGCAGAAAAAATTATATTCAGTTTGCAACCAGATGGAGGTCAGTATAGATGGACTAATAGAACAAGTCCCACACACTGCTAGAAGCCCAAATATTTTTTCAGAGCTAGATGCAGAAAAAAATTATATTCAATTTGCAACCTGATGGAGGTCAGTATAGATGGACTAATAGAGAAAGTCCCACACACTGCTAGAAGCCCAAATATTTTTTCAGAGCTAGATGCAGAAAAAAATTATATTCAGTTTGCAACCTGATGGAGGTCAGTATAGATGGACTAATAGAACAAGTCCCACACACAGCTAGAAGCCCAAATATTTTTTCAGAGGTAGATGCAGATAAAAAATTATTTTGAATTTACAACCTTATGGAGGTCAGTATAGATGGACTAATAGAGAAAGTCCCACACACTGCTAGAAGGCCAAATATTTTTTCAGAGCTAGATGCAGAAAAAAATTATATTCAGTTTGCAACCTGATGGAGGTCAGTATAGATGGACTAATAGAGAAATTCCCACACACTGCTAGAAGGCCAAATATTTTTTCAGAGCTAGATGCAGACAAAAAATTATTTTGAATTTGCAACATGATGGACGTCAGTATAGATGGACTAATAGAACAAGTCCCACACACTGCTAGAAGGCCAAAAAATTTTTCAGAGCTAGATGCAGATAAAAATTATTTTTAAATTGCAACCTGATGGAGGTCAGTATAGATGGACTAATAGAGAAAGTCCCACACACTGCTAGAAGGCCAAATATTTTTTCAGAGCTAGATGCAGATAAAAATTATTTTTAATTTGTAACCTGTTGGAGGTCAGTATAGATGGACTAATAGAGAAAGTCCCACACACTGCTAGAAGGTCAAATATTTTTTCAGAGCTAGATGCAGATAAAAATTATTGTTAATTTGCAACCTGATGGAGGTCAGTATAGATGGACTAATAGAGAAAGTCCCACACACTGCTAGAAGTCCAAATATTTTTTCAGAGCTAGATGCAGATAAAAATTATTTTTAATTTGCAACCTGATGGAGGTCAGTATAGATGGACTAATAGAGAAAGTCCCACACACTGCTAGAAGGCCAAATATTTTTTCAGAGCTAGATGCAGAAAAAAATGATATTCAGTTTGCAACCTGATGGAGGTCAGTATAGATGGACTAATAGAACAAGTCCCACACACTGCTAGAAGGCCAAATATTTTTTCAGAGCTAGATGCAGAAAAAAATTATATTCAGTTTGCAACCTGATGGAGGTCAGTATAGATGGACTAATAGAACAAGTCCCACACACTGTTAGAAGCCCAAATATTTTTTCAGAGCTAGATGCAGAAAAAAATTATATTCAATTTGCAACCTGATGGAGGTCAGTATAGATGGACTAATAGAGAAAGTCCCACACACTGCTAGAAGGCCAAATATTTTTTCAGAGCTAGATGCAGACAAAAAATTATTTTGAATTTGCAACGTGATGGAGGTCAGTATAGATGGACTAATAGAACAAGTCCCACACACTGCTAGAAGGCCAAATATTTTTTCAGAGCTAGATGCAGAAAAAAATTATATTCAGTTTGCAACCTGATGGAGGTCAGTATAGATGGTCTAATAGAACAAGTCCCACACACTGCTGGAAGCCCAAATATTTTTTCAGAGCTAGATGCAGAAAAAAATTATATTCAATTTGCAACCTGATGGAGGTCAGTATAGATGGACTAATAGAGAAAGTGCCAAACACTGCTAGAAGGCCAAATATTTTTTCAGAGCTAGATGCAGACAAAAAATTATTTTGAATTTGCAACGTGATGGAGGTCAGTATAGATGGATTAATAGAACAAGTCCCACACACTGCTAGAAGGCCAAATATTTTTTCAGAGCTAGATGCAGATAAAAATTATTTTTAATTTGCAACCTGATGGGGGTCAGTATAGATGGACTAATAGAGAAAGTCCCACACACTGCTAGAAGGCCAAATATTTTTTCAGAGCTAGATGCAGAAAAAAATTATATTCAGTTTGCAACCTGATGGAGGTCAGTATAGATGGACTAATAGAACAAGTCCCACACACAGCTAGAAGCCCAAATATTTTTTCAGAGGTAGATGCAGAAAAAAATTATATTCAGTTTGCAACCTGATGGAGGTCAGTATAGATGGACTAATAGAACAAGTCCCGCACACAGCTAGAAGCCCAAATATTTTTTTCAGAGGTAGATTCAGAAAAAATATATATTCAGTTTGCAACCTGATGGAGGTCAGTATAGATGGACTAATAGAGAAAGTCCCACACACTGCTAGAAGGCCAAATATTTTTTCAGAGCTAGATGCAGACAAAAAATTATTTTTAATTTGCAACCTGATGGAGTTCAGTATAGATGGACTAATAGAGAAAGTCCCAGACACTGCTACAAAGCCAAATATTTTTTCAGAGCTAGATGCAGATAAAAATTATTTTTAATTTTCAACCTGATGGAGGTCAGTATAGATGGACTAATAGAGAAAGTCCCACACACTGCTAGAAGGCTAAATATTTTTTCAGAGCTAGATGCAGAAAAGAATTATATTCAGTTTGCAACCTGATGGAGGTCAGTATAGATGGACTAATAGAACAAGTCCCACACACAGCTAGAAGCCCAAATATTTTTTCAGAGGTAGATGCAGATAAAAATTATTTTTAATTTGCAACCTGATGAAGGTCAGTATTGATGGACTAATAGAGAAAGTCCCACACACTGCTAGAAGGCCAAATATTTTTTCAGAGCTAGATGCAGACAAAAAAATTATTTTGAATTTGCAACGTGATGGAGGTCAGTATAGATGGACTAATAGAACAAGTCCCACACACTGCTAGAAGACCAAATATTTTTTCAGAGCTAGATGCAGATAAAAATTATTTTTAATTTGCAACCTGATGGAGGTCAGTATAGATGGACTAATAGAGAAAGTCCCACACACTGCTAGAAGGCCAAATATTTTTTCAGAGCTAGATGCAGAAAAAAATTATATTCAGTTTGCAACCTGATGGAGGTCATTATAGATGAACTAATAGAACAAGTCCCACACACAGCTAGAAGCCCAAATATTTTTTCAGAGGTAGATGCAGATAAAAAATATTTTTAATTTGCAACCTGATGGAGGTCAGTATAGATGGACTAATAGAGAAAGTCCCACACACTGCTAGAAGGCCAAATATTTTTTCAGAGCTAGATGCAGACAAAAAATTATTTTGAATTTGCAATGTGATGGAGGTCAGTATAGATGGACTAATAGAACAAGTCCCACACACTGCTAGAAGGCCAATTATTTTTTCAGAGCTAGATGCAGAAAAAAATTATATTCAGTTTGCAACCTGATGGAGGTCAGTATAGATGGACTAATAGAACAAGTCCCACACACAGCTAGAAGCCCAAATATTTTTTCAGAGGTAGATGCAGAAAAAAATTATATTCAGCTTGCAACCTGATGGTGGTCAGCATAGATGGACTAATAGAACAAGTCCCACACACAGCTAGAAGGCCAAATATTTTTTCAGAGGTAGATGCAGAAAAAAAATATATTCAGTTTGCAACCTGATGGAGGTCAGTATAGATGGACTAATAGAGAAAGTCCCACACACTGCTAGAAGGCCAAATATTTTTTCAGAGCTAGATGCAGACAAAAAATTATTTTTAATTTGCAACCTGATGGATGTCAGTATAGATGGACTAATAGAGAAAGTCCCACACACTGCTAGAAGGCCAAATATTTTTTCAGAGCTAGATGCAGAAAATAATTATATTCAGTTTGCAACCTGATGGAGGTCAGTATAGATGGACTAATAGAACAAGTCCCACACACAGCTAGAAGCCCAAATATTTTTTCAGAGGTAGATGCAGAAAAAAAATATATTCAGTTTGCAACCTGATGGAGGTCAGTATAGATGGACTAATAGAGAAAGTCCCACACACTGCTAGAAGGCCAAATATTTTTTCAGAGCTAGATGCAGACAAAATATTATTTTTAATTTGCAACCTGATGGAAGTCAGTATAGATGGACTAAAAGAGAAAGTCCCACACACTGCTAGAAGGCCAAATATTTTTTCAGAGCTAGATGCAGACAAAAAATTATTTTGAATTTGCAACGTGATGGAGGTCAGTATAGATGGACTAATAGAACAAGTCCCACACACTGCTAGAAGGCCAAATATTTTTTCAGAGCTAGATGCAGAAAATAATTATATTCAGTTTGCAACCTGATGGAGGTCAGTATAGATGGACTAATAGAACAAGTCCCACACACTGCTAGAAGCCCAAATATTTTTTCAGAGCTAGATGCAGAAAAAAATATATTCAATTTGCAACCTGATGGAGGTCAGTATAGATGGACTAATAGAATGATGCTATGCCCAAAAGATTTTACTTCACTAGGTGCAGTGAAAAAATTGGTATTCTATACACAGGTGGTATATCTTGCAGCACAGATAGGCTACTCTACTGACTAACACACTCTGCAATATTCCATAAAGGATTAGCTTTGCTATATTCAGCCAAATGCTGTGAAAAAAACTTGCACAGCATTGGCACAGACCTGCCTGGCAAAAACTGATAGGAACTGATGTAAACTAGTCCTGAAAAGGACTGCAATTACAATTAGTCTTTACTCCCACAACCTATCTATTTAAGAGCACAGACCTGCCTGATAAAAGTTGTAGGAAATGCTGTAACCTAGTCCTTAAAAGGACTGCAATCACAACTATTCCCTTCTCCCAAGCTATCTGTAGATTTGTGCGTATTAACATTAATTTTCATCATTACTGAGAAAATATCCAGTTATGATTTTGGTGCACGAACAGTTATCGAACATAACCTCGAACAGCCGAATTTTTCTCAAATCGTTCGTGTTCGCCGAACGTCTCGAACACCGCCCTAAACAGCTCGAATTTGAGATTGGCGAACAGTTCGAGTCGAACAACGCTCATCTCTAGTCACCGTTCAACACACCATGCGGATGTAGCAGAGTTGGAGCTGGAACGTGGGTTGGATTTACGGCGGACCCCTTGGGAATATTTGCTTTTTTAAAGGTAATAAATATGTAAAAGAGGGTTAGGGAGTGCTTTGTACAAATAAAGGACTTTTCTCTGTGTGTTTTTTTTCTTTAAACTTACGGGGTTAGTGATGGGGGTGTCTTATAGACTATTCTCTGTTACTAACCCGACATTACAAAGCTGATATCAACCCCAAAACCATTCCCCACTTGTCAATGCACCAGGACAAGAGGGAAGAGCTGAGGCTAAGTGCCAGAATTGGCATATCTAATGGATGCATTTCTGGGGCGACTGAGGACTTGTGTCATTAGGCTCAGATGGGGCCAACATCTATGGCACTTTCCCAGGCTATTAATGTCAGCCCACAGATGTCTGTTTAGCCTTTGCTGGTTGTTAAAAAATAGGGGGGACCCCACATCATTTTTTGGGGGGTCCCCTTTTAATAACCATTAAAGGCTATGTAGACAGCTGTGAGCTGAAATTAATAGTCTGGGAATCTCCATTTTTATTGCCCCCTTCCCAGACTATTAAGAACAGCTCTCAGCTGTCTGCTTTCCCTCAGCTGGTTAACAAAAATAAGGAGGACCTCACGCCATTTTTTTCTTTATTTATTTATTAGCTAAATACAAGTACAGAAAACTACACACGCAAACCACTGATTATATATCACACTGACATATTTCTTTCTATCTATATATGTACATAAGATTGATTTTTTAGTTAGAATACTAGCTTGAAATGACATAGAGAATAACTGTATGTTAAAAACGCATTGCATATGGATTGCATACGCATGTCATATGGATGTCATATGGATGGTACGTGATAAAAATCACATTTTACTCACATGACGCCCACATGACACTCATCCTACTTTTCAGGAACAAAACTGAAGCGATTTTTAGTGATGAGCGAGTACCGTAATATTTGTAATTGCTACACTCGTAACGAGTACTTTGTAATAATCGCATATTCGTTCCAAATAGTGAGTACAATGTAAGTCAATGGAAAATGAGAGAAATTTTCTGCTGGACCCTACAAAGGGGTCGGGGGCCTGAGGAAAAGGCTGAAATGAATGGGAAAGTCATGAAACAGAATGGGAAGAGCCGGGAGAATATGCCTGCATGCGTTTCTGACTCACACATGGTTTCTGGGAATAAGTTTGTCGCAGTATTATGCCACTTTTACAGACACACAAGAACAACTACCAAACCCAACCTAAATTGCATTAGGCTAAATAAACCAGAGAAACCAAAAAATATCCCTTTAAGCATTTGTTCACACATACTGTTGTGGCTTTTTTCGCCTTTTACAATTGGGAGGGCCCTGACTTATACACTTTGCAGGTCCCTCTGTCATACAACATTTTTAGTTCGCTATTCCCTAGTGCTTTACAAGCACAGCTAGAACGTACCAGTAGGTATGTTGATCTTTGACCTGAGAGGCCTCAGGTGGCTCTGTAACATGCGTTTTGGAGGGACAGCTGTTACTTAGACATTTGGGTGGTCCCTCCATCATTGACACTCAGATAGTGGAATATATATTCCATAGCTGTTTACAATGTCCCCATTGTAGCATTGGGCTTGACCCTCCTCCTCCTCCACCACCATGTGATACTGCGGCCCTAAATTCAAATGTTCAGAGGGCCTGCAGTAGGCAGGAAAGTTGAGTTTTGTGAGAGCCCTCGTGTCGCCCTGTAACATACATTTTGAAGTGCCCTCCTCTAGAAATTTTGGAGGTGCCTCTTGTGTATATTTGAGAGTGTCCTCACTTATTCATATTGTAGGGCCCTCACTCTATTATTTAACTCATTTAAGGGCAGAGACTACAGAGAAAAAGGCAATGAGACATGGAGTACTAGAAGGTAGCAGTGAGTGCAGCCTGCGATCCTCAGGTTTGGTTTAACTCTGTGAACCGGAAAAATAAAGCTGCACTAGTCAACTGGATGACGAGCTCACTTGTGCAAGTCAATGGACAAAGGATATATGGTGCCCCCCCCCTCCAGGATGGATTGGAGAAGCTTCTCCAAATGGCTCAGAGATTTTGATTGTCAATATTCCCCAGGTCATATAGGAAGAGAAGACTTCTTGATTCTGTTCGACTTTGTCCAGTGCAGAATGTGCATTGCATTTCCAAAAATTACTCCTGGGGGCTGTGTCATAGGTGCAGGAAGATTCCATGACAAGGGCCTCCCTCTACAAACATTATCTACGATGGAGTACTGTTGTAGTTGTGGCCCTCAATTCAAGTTTTCAGAGAGCCATCAGTCGGTCATGAACAGTCAGTGTAAATTTCTATTGAATATGTATCCCCTATCTCAGTCACAATGTGGCACAAGCCAGGCATGTTTTTTTGCCAAATAGGGTGACTGACAGTACATTTCTATTGAATATGCATCCCCTATCTCAGTCACAATGTGGCACAACCTGTGACAAGGGCTTTGCAGCAGGCAGTAGGAAATGTTTGGACTACTGCTTTGCGTAGTGCACTAAACGCCTTTTTAAGTGGACTAATGTGGACAGAAGGCAGACTGTCACCCCAAAAGCAGTAGGGAAAATGGGCTGGTGCGTGCTTGGTAGCAGGCAGTAGGAAATGTTTAGACTACTGCTTTGCATAGTGCACTAAACGCCTTTTTAAGTGGACTAATGTGGACAGAAGGCAGGCTGTCACCCCAAAAGCAGCAGGGAAAATGGGCTGGTGCGTGCTTGTTAGCAGGCAATAGGAAATGTTTGGACCACTGCTTTGTGTAGGGCATTAAACACCTTTTTAAGTGGACTAATGTGGACAGAAGGCAGGCTGTCACCACAAAAACAGCGAGGAAAATGGGCTGCTACGTGCTTTGTAGCAGGCGGTAGGAAATGTTTGGACTACTGCTTTGTGTTAGGCACTAACCACCTTTTTAAGCGGACTAATGTGGACAACAGAATCTAGGCTCTGATCCCTCAGACCAGTGGTTTTAAAAAAAAAAGGCAGCACAAAATGCTACTACTCTGTGCGCTAGAAAAATATTGCTTAAAGGGGCTTTCATTTTATCAAGAGGCCTAAACACTCTCCCTAGCAGCTCAGCGATCTCTCCCTATGCTTGTAGAATGCAGGCTCCGGGCGCAATGTGCACAAAATGGCGGTGACAGGGCTTAAATAGACCCTATGACGCCGGGCGGCCAGCCAATCACAGTAATGCCACAACCAAGATGTCTGCGGCATTACTGTGATTGGTTAAGAAGCCCAGCATGTTTAGTGGCAGCAAAGGAGGCACCAAAACTGCAGGGCGGGACATCCAAATATAGCGAGGAGAGTGCACAAATACTCGCAATATAACGAGAAACCCGAATACCGTACTATCCGTGTGAATAGCGAATAGTAACGAATACACTTGTTCATCACTACCGATTTTATTTATGCAAATGAGTGCGTGCCCTAAAAGAGAGAGTATTAGATATTGGTTTCTAGTAAGTGCTTTATCTCACTACAGTCTTGTCTGAACTGCTTACTGCTAATGTGCTTCAAGCTGCGGCTACATTTAAATATGTGCTACATAGAGACAGGAGAACCTAACAGTCTCCACCCACTAGTCAGGAGCCAATTTAAAACTAAAACTAAAATATGAGAATAAGAAAATAAGAGAAAAAATACTGGTGAGGAAATATTAAGGATATGAGTCATATAAGGATCAGCAATAGTGTTGATTTTTTCAATCTGTGCATATGTTTATTAAGATGAACGTATCAGTCAAAATTAGAATTCACCTGTTTGCGCGGATTTTACCAGGAAGTTCGATTCACACAGAAGTTTTTTGCTTCAAACGGAATGTTCCTTATCATGCTCTGGAGACTTTCTACACCCCAGAGCATAATAAAAATAAGATGTAAAAAATAAAAAAAATACTTATACTTACCTCTTTGCCCGCTCCTACTGCTCTCTATTCACTGTATGGTCTTCCGCTCCCTCATCATGCCGTATTTCCTGCCCGGGAATGCCCTGGCCCAGAATTAACACCAGACCAGAGATGTGACGCAATGGTGGCACAGAGGACTCGACAGCAGGCAGGCAGGGAGCAGCTGGTGCAGCTGAAGAGGTGAACTATGACATATTGACATATATTTCTTTCCTTTTAACCTTATGCCAGCCTGTACTATGTAGCAGGATGATGGCCACAGATGGCTGCAGAGCGAATTCTAAAAAATCGGTATTATCAAGAATGTGAATTTTTTGTAAAATTTTAGCAAAATTCAATACCACTTGGATATATTCAGTCATGTCTAATGTAGCGCCCCTGCGGGTTCAGTCGCCACAGAGGTACTGCATCCGTGGTGCCTCACTCTCTGGTAAGAAAAGGGTACAGCCCGGGACCCCAACACCTGCATCCAACACTACACTGCTCCAGGCCGGCTGGAAGGGCAAGATGCACTGTGTTCTGCTGAGCCCTGTCCCTGGCTGGAGTGGGGGGAACCAGAGTGAGGGGGAACCAAGTAGTGGGTGTGGGTGGAGCATGGAGTTTAGGGGAGCATTTGTTAGGAGTATAAATAGGGGATCCATCTTAGTTAGAAGGAGAGTGTAAAGTAGTGAGTCTGAGAGGAGCAGGTGCTCTGCAGGAGCTCTGCTTCAGAACGGGCCTGGTAAATGAGGCCCAGCAGAAGAAAGAAGAGGAGGTGAGCAGAGGAGGAAGGCTCCGGTAACTGAAGGGGTCCCAGGGGTACGGAAGGAGCAGGAAGCCACCCATACGCTCTAATCTGTCAAGTGTCAGAGGGACCAGGCCGCAAGAAGGGAACCAGTTCCTGGGCTAGTCGTGTCACTTCAAGCCTCGGCTAGGAAACCGGAGGCTTCTGACTTTTATGGTGCAGTTGCCATACTCGCATCCGAGTAGCCAAGAAAGGTAGCCGTGTAGGATCAGGGAACTCCAGGTGACCCTGAGGGATCCGAGGACGCCATCTTGGGACTCAGTTTGTGAGACGCAGGGCAGGAGGGAGAAACCCAGCGCGGAAAGTCGGCTGTGGAAAGGAACATATAGAAAGGGGGTCCCAATAAGTACTCTCGAATTTCCGGAGGGACTTCTGAACCCCTGCTTGGTGAACGCAGCGCGACGCGGGAAGCAGTAACCTGTACAGTGTACCTGAGCAATCTAAAAAAGCTATGAGTAAAATCGGATGACTGCATTCCACTGTCTCTGTCGGTTATTGCTGCTGCGCCATCATCCCTCCTAAGTTACAACGCCCTGCTTCCCATCTATCAACTCTGCCCCAGGGGCCTGCTCCACCTGTGGGGAGCAGAAACATCCCAGCTGCCATCCCATCATCACCCCCAGAGGTCTGCAGCAGTGCTGGTAACTATTACCAGAAACCACAGGTGGCGTCACGAGACAAACTGTTAACAAAAACACTAAAACCCCTTTTAAAGAGTGACCCAGAGGACGGGTCCGGGAGCTGACTGCCGTGACATCCTACAAAGAAGGTAAAGGCCCGGGTACCGAGTCCCCTACATTCCCCCTGGGTGAGTCACTAACATAAATGTTTATTCTAAAAAGTCACCCGTTGCTTTATTTTTTCATTATCCCTATTTGTAGCACTACAGTGGGGAAAAATATTATTTAGTCCGCCACCAATTGTGCAATTTCTCCCACTTAAAAAGGTGAGAAAGGCCTGTAATTGACATCATAGGAAGACCTCAACTATGAGAGACAAAATGAGAAAATAAATCCTGAAAATCACATTGTCTGATTTGAAAAAAAGTTTTTTTCAAATTTTGGTGGAAAATAAGTATTTAGTCAATTGCAAAAGTTCATCTCAATACTTTGTTATATATCCTTTGTTGGCAATGACAGAGGCCAAATGTTTTCTGTAAGTCTTCACAAGGTTGGTACACACTGTTGCTGGTATGTTGGCCGACAGGTATGTCGTTGACAGACACCTGTCAACGTATGTTGACAGGTGTCTTTTATACTGATAGCAAGTTCAAACAGGTGCCAGTACTACAGGTAATGAGTGGAGGACAGATGAGCCTCTTAAAGAAGAAGTTACAGGTCTGTGAGAGTCCGAAATCTTGCTTGTTTGGAATTGACCAAATACTTATTTTCCACCAAAATTCGAAAAAAAAAATCTTTCCAAATGAGACAATGTGATTTTCAGGATTTGTTTTCTCATTTTGTCTCTCATAGTTGAGGTTTACCTATGATGTCAATTACAGGCCTCTCTCATCTTTTTAAGTGGGAGAACTTGCACAATTGGTGGCTGACTAAATACTTTTTTTCCCCACTTTATACACAATGGGCTTGGGTACATTTATATTGCTAGGTGAGAAATCA